>NC_088709.1:42468587-43944212 GCF_963576615.1 Watersipora subatra | reverse complement strand
TCGGCACTAGTTCAATCAATAAGGATTTCATACGCGTTACGAAGGTAGTAGACAGGTACTTACTATGGCTCTCACACAGGTAAGTTAACTTTTCCTTGCAGATAGATATTAACTCCATTGACATTAGTGAATGCCAATTAAAGCAAATTAGACCATAAGACAAAAACGAAACTAGTAAAGTATGTGGATTGAAATGAAAAGTCCTTTTTGCCTAACACTATTCCATAATGTCAATTGGCAAGGTGTTGTTTGGTATAAGGTGTTGTGGTTTCGTTCAATAATTTAAACTGGCAAGATGTTAGTGTCTAGTATAAGGTCTAGTGGTTTTTTCAGAGAAGTAGGAATGTAAGATGGTAAGGTAGATTGGAGTTACGACTTGACTGTTATAGAGAGCAAATATCTAGAAACACATTTAGCTCCTCAACATTAGCCAGTAACATAGTTCTGCGTTATACGCTGCCTCAACTGAAGCATGGAGTGTGAGCCTAACAATGTGTGTTTCTAGATCACATTCATCATGAACATGTTGCCTTAGTACAATTACTGTGTAACGCCACAACAAGGGGAAGCCAGCCTCTGGTATAAAGTTTGAGTACAACTGGGTTATATTCCTAGGGAATGCTCACTTATAATCATGTTTGAAACGAACTACAACCACAATTTTAGAACTTCTCAAGTTTTTAATTGCGCTCACATTTATTTCCTATACTAAAGGGTAAAAGATTGGCTAGGGAAAGTATTGAGGGTAAGTATTAATTTAAATAAGTATAACCTAACCTGTGATCTCTCATGAGCACTTTTAGTACAATATTTTAGCGAATCACATTTGAAAAGACAATCTATATGTTCTTATAAGCGCTGGACTGGTTATGTCTGTATGAACAACTTTTTACTGCCGATAGTACCCTGACTGTCCGGTGCGCTGTGAGAGATTGTCTTATGTAATAGGTGTGTGCATAATTATTCTGAATGCAGCAAATTAGTCGAGTTGCGCAGTTGGTAACATACCTGGCTGCACAGCTAAATATGTAAGTTGGGTCCCGTACTGAAGAAAGTACATAGAAAGTGCATTATTTTTTCCTAAACTAAAGTGTAGATTTGAACAGATGGACAAACAAACAGATGGCCAAGGCATGGCTCTTATTATAGTATTGATCAGTAGTCATCAACCAAATAGTGTTTTTTGTTACATGCCAAAACAACAATGAAAAGACAGAAATCAGGAATTAATGTGTGAGTTGAACAACAGTTTTTTAAAAGTTGGTAATCTAATAGTATTGTGAGGAAGTTAAGATAGTGAATTGAAAGTTATAGTAATAGAAAGTACATAAACTGAAACGTACGATGATGGATGTAGTATGTCGCTGTCATGAAATAGAAAAAGATGTTTGTCATCTGAGTGGGAAAACAAATACAAGTATTTTGCAGGATTTTAAAGCCTATAACATAAACAGAAATGAGCAAATTTGGGATAAGGCTATATGATCAAATATGTTATGATGTGATTGGTGGATAAGTGGTGAGCTGGGATATATGATTGGTAGTACATAGGTCTTAGTACAGATCTCTGAAAGAGGAATAGCATTTTAGTGGTAAGGTGAGACAGGGAATATATAACATCGCTGATTGGATGACAATCCCTAAACTAAAAGTGAAACAACAGTGCTGTCTTTCTATCTATGTATGAGTAATGACAACTTCTCTTATCACTGGTCTAGCAGTCAACGTATGTGGTCTGCTTGTAGACTGTGTTGCTTACCTTGCTGCTGTTTGGAGTCTTAACGGCCCAACTTACCGCTCCACCCGGTCTTCCAGGACCTCAGGTACGTGTTCAAAGCTGTAAGGATCAAGGACCAGTGGACTAGCATTGATGCTCTTTAAATCAAAAATTTTAATTTTTTGAAGTTTAACCAGAATGATACTTGAAACCTAAATTTTAAACTTGGTATCATTTTGCGCATAAATATAATTATCAGAAATAAGTTTGCCGTATGAGGCTACAAATGTTTAATCCTCTTTTAATCACTCCTGTCCTCGTAGTAACTCCCTCACCCAGTCATCCAACTCCCCCCTTTTAATCACTCCTGTTCTAGTAGCAACTCTCTCACCCAGTCATCCAACTCACCCCTTTTAATCACCCCTGTTCTAGTAGCAACTCTTTCACCCAGCCTTCCAACTCCCCCCTTTTAATCACTCCTGTTCTAGTAACAACTCTCTCACCCAGTCATCCAACTCACCCCTTTTAATCACCCCTGTTCTAGTAGCAACTCTCTCACCAAGCTATCCAACTCACCCCTTTTAATCACCCCTGTTCTACTAGCAACTCTCTCACCCAGCCGTCCAACTCACCCCTTTTAATCACCCCTGTTCTAGTAGTAACTCTCTCACCCAGCCATCCAACTCACCCCTTTTAATCACCCCTGTTCTAGTAGTAACTCTCTCACCCAGCCATCCAACTCACCCTTTTAACCGTCTCTGTTCTAGTAGCAACTCTTTCACCCAGCCTTCCAATTTATTCCTTCTGATCACCCCTGTTCTAGTAGCAACTCTCTCACCAAGCTATCCAACTCACCCCTTTTAATCACCCCTGTTCTACTAGCAACTCTCTCACCCAGCCATCCTACTCACCCCTTTTAATCACCCCTGTTCTAGTAGCAACTCTTTTACTCAGTCATCCAACTCACCCCATTTAATCACCCCTGTTCTAGTAATAACTCTCTCACCCAGCTATCCAACTCACCCCTTTTAATCACCCCTGTTCAAGTAGCAACTCTGTCACCCAGCTTTTCAATTTGCCTTTTTCTTAACAGCCCCTGTTGTTGTAGTTTTGCTGTGCTTTGCACATTGCGGTATATTATTTCATAACATTTAGCAGAGGTTTTTTTATTTTTAATGTACCATGAAGCTAGAAATTTAACAAGTTGTTACATTTTTTTTATAATATTTTTCACAAAATCGGTGCCTTATGTTTCCTCTTAAACTACTTTAGAAAAAATTATTTTGTAAATTTTAATAACTATTATAGATATAAGAAAGAACTCAGTCCTTTTACAGCAGCACAATCAATAGGAAGTCTTATCCAAAACATTTATTTGGTACACTTTCTTAATAAATCATATAACAGATTTTTCAGCGTTGGCCATAATTACAAAGATTAAAGGAAGTCCTTTTTTTATGATCAACTTCAAACAACATAGATTAGTTTATTAAAACTACATGTATATATTGGTTATTAGCAGTTGTGCTCTCTTCCTTAGCAGATTATCATGCTCTTGTCTCTCTCTTTAGGGTCCTCCTGGGCCTACTGGAGCAACTGGACCTAAAGGACCTAAAGGAGATCAAGGTGAAGTTGGGGATCCTGGAGAACAAGGTGCTACTGGGGTGAACGGCAGTCGAGGCCCAGAGGGTCCTCTAGGAGATCCAGGACCTAATGGAGAGATGGGTGAAGAGGGATTGACTGGCATCCAAGGTGATTGAAGTGAAACAAAAGCAGTACATATTTACAGAAATGCCATTTTCTTTCTTAGCTTATCCTTTGAGCTGGTGTTTGCCTCTGTCTCTTGAACAATTTTCCTTTTCCTTTCTCTCCACTCTTCTATCTCCTCACTCCTCTCTCTCACTTCTCTCTATTACATCCTTCTCTTTACTCCTTTCTCTATCCCCTCATTTCCCTCTCTTTCTCTCTTTTTTTCCCTTCACCCCTCTCTACTCACCCCTCTTCTGTCTTCCCTTTTCTTTTTCCCTTCACCCCTCTCTACTCACCCCTCTTCTGTCTTCCCTTTTCTCGTTCCCCTCACCTCTCTTTCCTTCGCCTCTCCCTCCCTCTCTTTCTTTATATACTCACCCTTCTCATCTTTCTGACTTCTCCACTTTTTGTGCTTCTTGTTCCTCTCCTTTCCCCTCACCACTTTTTCTTTCTATCTTTTTCCCCAACTGTTTTTCCTTTTTTTTTTGCTTTCCCATGTGCTCACCATTCACTTTTTCACCTTTCCCCCTCCTCTCTTTTTCTCTCAATTTCACGCAGACAGTCAATTATTTTGCTGATGTAACTTGGTCATTACTTAGCCCAATATGCCATTCTGTCTCTTCCAGTACACTGTTGCCTGAATTTTCAAAGTTACACCAATAGGAAATTATAAGCATTGCATATAAAAGGTGTAACAAAGATAGCAAAGCTTTTTTGCAATACAAATTTTCTGGGCTAAAATCAGTTGTCATTGAAACAGGTTTTAAAGTTTATAAAAAGGTCACCTGTAAGAGCTCATAGCTTCAAAATGGAACTTTTTACTTAAAGGTTGTAACACCTGTTTTTTGGAGCGTTGAACTGACAATTCTAAAATAAAAATTTGCTCTATAATTTTTACTACCAATTTTTACTGCATTTTGCTAACTAATGAAAAAAATGTTTTGCTCTCTCATAACTGATAACAAACAAAAATCACTCTGGTGAAAACTAAATGCTACTTAAGGTAGTATGCTTCCAATCAATGCCTGTCTATTCAACTGTACTCCACCATTGTTATTGATTGGTTGATAGATGATTGCTGATTGCATCTGAGTATTTTAGGAGTTGTTTCCACTTCTCTGACTTCTAATCAGAGAACTCAAACTTTAGCTATCACTACTTGTAAGCTGATAAGTTTCTATAACTCAAGAAATCTATGAATAGTATTAATTATAGACAGTAAATTAGTAGATAATTTAAACAAACTAGCCTGTACTCTGTCTTAGACTGGCTGCATGCAATTTTAGAGAGCTGTAGAAAAGGTGAGCACATGCCCCTTCTTTGCACCAATTTAACATCAACAGTGCAAAGCACACCAGGTTTTCTCTAGCTGTAGGTGACTACATAACACATTCCTTTAACCAAACTATCTTCAAATAATATATTTTATTTTTAGGGGAACCTGGAGTAAATGGAACTTCTGGGGTGTCAGGTCCAACTGGAGAGCCAGGAGCTACAGGTGCGACTGGAGCTCTTGGACCAACGGGACTTAGAGGAGAAAAAGGTCAAAAAGGTAACTAAGATATCTAGAACTGCAAATCAGTAATTAGAAGAGTTGTCACCTCCTGTTCAAATTAGCATATAAATAGGAAAACCATAGATATAGTAAATCCTAGATGTGCGAATAATCAAAATAAGCGAGGCCTATACCGGTAATTAGCATGACGCAACGTCGTGGTGATGTGTAGAGTGAATCTGCTGATCTAGGAATTCCTATTGACTTAGCACTAAAACCTGCACAATTATTCCATAGTTTGTGCATCTGAGACTGCATATTTTATTGAAAATATATAAAACTTATATATTGACTTTGGATGAGAAAGGCAAGAATCTTACACACATGGTAATGGATAATACCAATGATTTAGAAGCTTCTATATCATTGATAATACAAAGAGTGACCAAATAGAAATTAAACTAATAACAAACTAATGAATCAAATTAGATTTAGAAGCAGTTAATCTGGACCACTGTATTAAACACCCATTAGACATGACTGAAAACAACTGACGAGATAGCTTTTGTCTAAGGTTGGTTGAACTAGATTCCTGCTTTGAAGCGGCATAGTGTATTCTGATTTTAATATAGCGATTTACTATAGTTTTGAGTAGACTGTTGGCATGCACTGTACATGTAAAACCTTGATTGAGGTTATGTAATAAGACATATATGTTATTGCCTGTGATGTTACTTGTTTAAAAGCTCTCTGTGTGATACCATAGCTCTCCATGTGTGAACGTAAGCACTTTTCTGCAGCAATACATATTCGGCCTATCAATGGGGTCACCAATCTTCCTCTTTTTTTAACTGAGATTAGGGTTGTCATCACTACCTCTACTTTCCACTACTTCTACATCGGTCAAGAACTTGATACTGTCATCACATTTGAGTTAGAAAAAATTTCTCATCACCAAACTCCTCATCTTCACCTTCCTCGGCTTTTGTCTCCTCCTTCTTCTTCTTCTTTCTAGCCAGAGAATGTAGCAGGAGTTGGCCAGTTTTTTCTGCCCTGCTCACATCCAGATCAATACAGTTAGCATTAGGACTTGGTGTAATATCTGCTTTTATGAGCAGTGCACGAATTGCAGATCTAAAGCGCTGCACATCCGGATTATTGTTATAGCCACCCCACCTTTTCCTCGATAGATCATATCGTGGAAAACAGAGTCTCAATGTGATCCTGGTTGATCTTAAAGGTTAGGAAGTAGTTGATGTAAGGGTAGTTGTTGAAAAAATATTGAGCAATGTCATGTACAGATTTGGCTGCTGACTCAAAACAAATGACGAAAGTTTTCCTATTATTTTCCACTAGCAACTTTGGTGTCTTTAATTGGCATAGATAGCTTATGATATTGTTGAGAACCTCTTGTTTTGAGTTGAAGTTCTGTCTTGTTATGGGCAATTCAGGATATACCTGGGGTGTTGTAGTCTCCTCTGGTGACATTTCACTAAGAATTTGGTCTTACTGTTACGTTTATGACTTAAAAAACTAGTATGACAAGCCTGCTTCCACTACTAAACTCATTGCTCAATAGAAGGCTCTGATGCTGTGATGCGCATCACTGCGACGTAACGTAGTGAAAACAACAGCCAATTATAGGCCTCACTTTTGCTCCAATGTGATGATAGCTATTCGCCAATCTAGGTTTTACTATATCTATGAGGAAAACATTTGCGGAGGGACTTGAAACGGCATCCTTTTGAAGGGTCATTTCTGCATGACAAGTCGAACGCATTTTAAAATTACACATTTTAATGTCACACAATGTATCAGAAACATAATAAAGAATACTGATATAAGAAATTATAAAATTTGGGATTTCCAGAGAGCTTGATGCTTATTAATAAAATTAGGAAACATGAAAATGCTGGTAAGTCTTGGTTTTAACAACAGATAAAACTTTTTGCTTGTTTTTCAGGAGACAGAGGCACCATCGGAGGTACGGGTACAGAAGGTGATACAGGTGACAAAGGCCAAAAGGGTGCCAGTGGGATTATTGGTGATCCCGGTCAACAAGGCGATATGGGTTCTGAAGGAGAAAGGGGTCCAACATTAAAAGAACTAGGTGAGTCAGATCCCTGCAGAGTATTAAATAATGAGAAAAGAGTAAACCCTACTTGTTTTTTGAAAATGTACAGATTCTTGAACAAAAAGTTATCTTTACTATACTAAGAAGTGTGTCTGTCTGTCCAAAGCCACGCTAAGAGTGTTAGGAAAAAAGATTGCCTTGCACAGGAATAGAACTCACGTTTGCCCTCATGGAGCTTAACGACTGCTATTCAGGCTCTAAGACAACCAATGTGAAAACTCATGCACCTTTTTATATCTAAGAATACTTATGCACAGAGCTATTATACTTAAGGAATTATCACCCGAAACCACCAGCGTACTAGTAAAATTTATAAGCAGCATATAAATTTATAAATTTATAGAATTTATAAATTTATAAATATAATAATATATAAATATACATATGAAT
Source organism: Watersipora subatra (assembly GCF_963576615.1). Classification (NCBI taxonomy): domain Eukaryota; kingdom Metazoa; phylum Bryozoa; class Gymnolaemata; order Cheilostomatida; family Watersiporidae; genus Watersipora; species Watersipora subatra. The sequence goes on along the minus strand of NC_088709.1, from coordinate 43,936,727 downwards.
ATACAACATAATAATTATATAAATAATAATATAATAAATACTAAATACTTATGTTTTTGAAGTGAAATAAGTACAAGTAACAGCTTGCTACTTTATCAACTAAAATGTTTTTCAATGATTCTGTTTAGATAGGATAACTTGTGACTGTATACTGTAATTCTAATGCTAACCTACAAATGAAAATTAGTTTTTAGTACTGAACTTTTAAACTTTAGCCGATTTTGTTATTTTTACCAGATATCTTGCAGGTGGATGTTTAAGACGCTGGTTCTCAGGAGCCAGGTAAAGGTTAAAAACCAAATATTTAGCAACCTGGTGAAAGACGCAAAGCGCATGCATGTGAAGTTTGGATGAAATCATTCATAATGAAGTAATGCATAGAGATCTACACTGACTAACAGACACACAGATACACAATGACCAAATGAGATTTGTTAATATAAATATTGTCGCCTGCATTTAATTCAAAAGGATTTTAACTACTGTAAATGTTAGCCTTAGATACCTTGGATCAAGTTGAAAGCGAATTTATCACTCGACCGTAGATGCAAAGTGTGAGTGCTATGTAGGCTACTTATTTGTACCACTTGAATGTTGAGACCAGAATGTTAATAGTCAAAGGTCAAGGTCACAGCTTTTGGTTATTTTAGACATTGACGAGTGCGCAGATGCTGACAGGAATGAGTGTGACCCTATCAGTACAGAATGTCAAAACCTTGCCACAGGTTATGTTTGCGTATGCAGACCAGGATACCAGAAAACAAACTCTTCGACATACGAATGCTCAGGTAATCAATGTTAAGTGTTTACTCAGATGCAGCAGTTTAACTTCGAATTTCGGGTTGTTTACTCTGACATACATAAAAAGGGTTAAAGGTTGCTTTCACCAAGAATAAATTAACTGTGAACAGGATATTTTATTAAAATACGACCAATAATAATTGGAACTTGTTGTGGATTAATTTGTTATAAAATGCAACGTAGATTGTAAGGTTATATTATACTTCAAATTTCCCTTTTAGAGTCTTACATCCCTACTCCCTAGTTTAGTATGAGACTGTTGAAGTGTTTCCTAGAAGTAGTCAAATTTTTCCAGACCTCGGCAGCTAGAGAACAGCCATGACCTAGTAGTCTGAAATGCCTGACTTACAAACAACAGGTCAGGGTTCAATTCCCAAAAAGACAAGCAAATTGCAGTTTGGTTGAACCTCTCCTTTCAGTTTGGTGAATCAGAGTTGTGGCCTGGTAAAGAATGTTTGTCTCTAGTTAACTAACTATGTGTTAACATAAGTTCAATGAGTCATTCTCTTTACACTACTAGTCAATTTACAAATGAGGATTCTGAGTATTCTAGAATATTCTGTACCGTGTGCTAGTAGTTCCGGTTGTTTCTCTACTCTGATGGATGTTACAATAAATTTCTAATGAGACAGAGACAGAAATGTAATTATGAAGCCATGTATTGTTTATTTTAATTTGTTTTATTCCTATTTTCATAGTTTGTTCAGCTTAAAATCGTCAGCTATACCTTAAAGTAGCTAGTCACCAATACAGTAAATGTTAGTGTTTAAAATTCAAAACTTCTTAGAAACTCACATGTTTCTCTAGAGCAGCCGTTGTTAAGTGGTTTAGAACACCCGACCTGCTAGCCACAGGCTTGGGTCCCAATAAAGGTGATGACAGAAATGACATCCAAACTTAAATTGCTCTCTACAACTGGGCACGTCTCCAGCCATCAAGGTTCTTTTGACGCTGGAATCAGGCGTGTCAAGCCAAGATCACAGAGACATTGTTTGTGTGACACGGTTCGTCAAAACACGCCCAACCTCCGCGACCTGCCTCTGTAGACATCATACTCCATCTTCAAAAAAATGCTTACTTACATATGTCCCTCTAACAATGGTTAATTTCAATAAATATTAACTTGATTTGATTTAGTTAAATTTAATTAGTTTGATGGCATTATAATAGTTTTGATTGAAAGCCTATGGTGAAATGTCAACAGAACTCGTCGATCTTTTCATCCATCCAAGTTCCGTAAGCTCAAAACATTGTTAGTTACAGTATTTCTACTACAATATATATATTTTTACCTTTCAAAAAGACTCATTTTATATAAGAGTCTTTGTGACTTCTCTGCAACATAAAGATTTAAAGTCTAGTCAAGTTTTGCATTTGAATTATCAAACAATTAATGTCATATATGGGGGTGTCCATAAATAATCATTTGACATTTAGAGTTATTTGATGCCATTACACATGCACATATGCTTCTAAAATAAAATTCTTGAAATTAATTGATGCAGTATTTTCTTGGCTTTCGGGTAGTATAAAATTTACTCGTTTCAAAATAGTAGTTGCGGAGCTATGAAGTGCAACATGCCTAAATGATCAAACGTCACAAAATGTCCCATAATTTACGCAAGTTGCACTTCATAGCATTAGAACTACTATTTTGAAAGCAGTAAATTTTATATTGTTTGAAAGCCAAGAAAATACTGCATCAATTAATTCAAAGAATTTTATAATAGGAGCAAATGTGCATGTTTAGTGGCATCAAATAACTCTAAATGTCAAATTATTATTTATGGACACGCCCATACGCTAACAACCAAGAGCACTCTCCTTATAAGGCCGATATAATCTAAATATGTTATAATCCTGCACCTGGGTGTCTTTGTAATGAACTACATTCATCAGCTTATGGTAGTAATATGAAAGAAATTTAATTTATATTTGGTAAAGTAGAAGAAGACAACTCTCAAACAACTATGACACTTGTTTCGAGCCAATATCTATATCTCTTTGTTGAGTTCATAAGGAAAACCTTTGTTGAATAAGGGTACATGAATTGGTTGCATTTCAAAACCTTCGATTTTACAGACATAAATGAGTGTGTCGAGGAAAATGGTGCATGCCCCGGCAGATGTATAAATAGTATCGGGTCTTACACATGCGAGTGTCCGAGAAACACCAGGTCTACAGCCAACAACCAATGCACGGGTAAGAATTATCTTCTCTTTTTTAAAACATTAAATATCGCCGGTATAATTGTAAATGCGAATATATTAATAGTGCAGTGAAATTACAAACATTGAATTTTTTTAAATATAGTTTAGCGAAAGTACAGCTATAGCTTACGCACTGGCACTTTTCATTGTGCTAGACACAACGAAGCAGTGCCAGTTTTTATTAGCAGACGATGGATTGCAGCCCAATTTATGGTGAGCCTTTGCATAGCCTGTGCATGTTCTTACTTTTTGTCTAATGAACTGATTTGAGAAAACTAATACCTGGCCACTTGGACTGTTTAAATCAATATTTATATTCCCACAACCAAACACGAGCAAAGCGATTGTCTGGGAGATTTATGATGAATGCATATGTGCATACACCTCCCGAAAAATTATCTGTTAACAGCCGTTACTAAACCCTTGTAACAAAATTTCTTCAACAAATTTAACCATTTTTTTGTAGAGTCGTTTAAATATAATGATGATACAAAACAGATATAAACCTATTTAAATATGTTACTAAGTCTTTGAAAGGTTACCGCAATATCCTAAAACTAACCCATCTGATCGGATTATACATAAATAGATTAAGTCGGCCTAAAATTGATATAATAACTTGCCAAGCCTATTTTAATCAAAATTAAGACCGGCAAACGAAATGCCGCTAAGGCCATGCGACAGAGAGTAGAACTATTAAGTCGTGCGCATTTCACGAAAAAACATGCACATTTCACTAATCTATCACATTGTCTAATTGCCGAAGATTTCTGTAATTAACGCTGAAGTACTGAAAAGCAATTGTTTTTTTTTGCCAGTTCTACCAGACTCTGACATTTTTGATACTTATAATGAGTACTTTGGTATTCCAACTGATGTCCAAAGCAGTGAAAGTAAAGGAAATGACGATGATATTTTTCTAACGATTCTTATAAGATTATTACAATATTTTATTGTAAGAATAATTATTCAATTTTATAAGATTTAGTTATAAGAATAATCATTCGAATTTACAAGATCGAAGTGTATAGTGACCGATTGTGTGCAATATGTTACTGTTATTTCTTTTTTAAAGTATTTGTTGATGGTACTACGGCTGTGCCAATTTTGCGGTACTGCTAAGCCGTTTTTAATATCTGCAAAATTAAGTAATAGGCCTGCATTTTCTTATAGATAGTCATCTATTTCTATGACAACCAGCTAAAATCTGTTCAGATTTTTAAATTCAGCATAATTTTTTAGATATAAGTATTGCATTTTTCAACCAGCAGTACCCTTTCTTTTTCCATTATCACTTTTGTCATGGGCTGCATGACAGTGAAAATTCTATTGAATTATATCTACATTGTAAATTTATTAAATTCTATATTGTAGACATCAATGAATGCAGCGACACCCCTGGACTGTGTGGCTCTAATCTCAATATTTATTGCATTAACAAGTACAATGGGTACTCTTGTGCGTCTAGCCTTGAGTCTCTGGGAGGTTTGTTTTCATTCAATAAGTTAAACTTTTAGCATTGAGACCATAACAAGTTCTGAAAATGCATTAGAAAACTTACTAATATTTTTTTAACAAAATCATTTCATAACTTCTTTTTCTATAAGTGAATTATTTTGCAAATAGACTGTATTTACAACTAGAGCTAACCCAACCGGCTTGTGAATAAACAAAAACTATTAATTTTAACTAGCATTTAATAAAGAATAAAAAATTGAATTGTGGTGTTTTGCGGTAAATTGTAAATTGAATCGATTCTTATACAACCATTTTTACACATATTCTTACACATGGTGTAAAAGAATTGGGAATTGAATTGTTAGTTTTCTGATGAGAATAGACATGAATCGAGATATTTTTACAGCCTTATAAACATCTCTGGTGCTTATATAATTTGCATTAATCACCTGTTATTTACAGATAGCGCAACAACCAACCTACCAGCAGCATTGGTAGCATCAGCAAATGTCATGAAAAACCTGTACATAATCATCTTATTGATATGGCTGGGCATTTTAACGTTCGTAGCAATCATCATTCTGCTGCGTCTAATATACATTCTCTACAAGCGAAAGAGAGAGAAGGAGATGATGGCTCCTGATTCTTTATATGAGACTGGAGGTGATTTATTTATTTTCATAGCATCCGATCATAATTGCACAGTGCGGGAAAAAAAGTTGGGACATACAATTAGCAATGCTTGGTTTCCTAGCTTTGAATGTGAATAACTTTCAAGTTTTTACAGAAAAATCCTAAAACGATATATACATGTATTCTGATTCCTTATACTTTTAATAATATAATGAATTTAAGCTTATTATTTTTGGTCTAGTTTGACACCATTTATTGGAGCATATCTACAAAGATCACCAAGTGTCCCATTTTTACTATAATCTCTCATCGGAACTCCCAAACATTTTTTTCATAGAAGTTCTAACCACTCTCTGTATTACGGTGACCCTGAACCACTCTTTGTGTTATGGTGACCCTGAACCACTCTCTGTAAAGGGGACCCTGAAAACAGCTGTTGAAGTTAAAAAAAAATCGTTTTAGTATTTGTTAGCCTAATCTTCCCATGAGTGGCATTCTTCTTCGTATTTGAGTTACAATGAAAACTGCTTACTAAATAAATGGATTAAAATGTTCTTTTCAAATTAGGTGAGTGCGTTTTTTGAATAGAATCTAAGCATTCCATTGACATATAAATATCCAGAGTATCTGGATGAACGACAACAAATATGTTTAGCCAACAAATTTGGCCTTTTAAACAAATGCGTCCCAACTATTTTGTTTAGCACTGTAGCTTTCTCTTCTTGCAAGCATAAGTCATAGGAAATAGACACACTGCTCATTTACTTCACAAATAGTGCTGGTGCTGTTAGCTTTAGACAATCTTATGCCTGTTCGATCTATTGAATAAGTCTCTTGATGAACAGCGAATATAATTAATCAAAGTCTGAATAATATCAATAGACTACTTCTCAGATAAAACTTAGGAGTTGTGCACTCTCGTATGCATTGCAGAAGATGAGTACTCCGACGATGAACATTATACAGAAGGAATGGCAGGTTCTACAGATATTCACCTAACATTACCGAGACCACCCAGATCACAGCGAGGAACCATGAAAGGAGCTAAGGCTAGCAAGTCTTACAAAGGAGGTGAGCACTAAATATTCAATGTTGGACAACTTCTATTTTTGAATAACTGAGCATAAAACTCAGGAACAGAAATAACGTTTGACTGAAAGATTATTGCCTCTATTATTTGATCAAATTGTTTCTTCTATTTTGAATGCATGATTAGTGAATGTTCTCAGTGTCTGCCTAATAAACATGAAATAAGGAATAGCTAAAATAAATGATGTCATAGCTAAATATGAGGATAAATTTTGAGATGCCTCCCGTACGTAACTGCCACGATTATCCATTATTCTATGACACACATTGAGAACTTGTGGGGTATAGTTATTTTCAGTTTACTTACATGTATGTATTTGCTATTTGTAGTGTTCCACCAATGATATAAAACCCCCACTGGGGTTATGGCAATTTTATATCATTAGTTGCACTTGAATACTCCAACTGTTTGAGAGTTATTCAGATTGAAATATGATTCTCTCAACTGTGGAGTATCTGCCTTTGGAACAACCAGTTTTGAGGTCAAATGTTCTAGACTATGAAATTGCTCCTAGTTGTAAACAACTCTTACACCATGTTTTGACAGCAAACATCTCAAACAAGCAATATTATGTTTATTTATATTATATCACTTGCTGTGCCACCCGGCGTTGCCCATGTAATAGAAAAGTCTTTGGACAGAAAATTGATTTGTATTTAACATAGTTATAACAACATTTGTCATTCTAACTTTCAAACTACATATCATGAGAGAAGTGTGTCGTGTAGTTGAAATAAAGAGAAAAATGAAAACAACTGTAAAGGTTTTAAAACTTTGTCAAACAACTGTACCTTTCGAGCTAGTAGCCTGGCATATTGCCAATGGAAAATTCCACTAAGCTACATGTAGTTAATAAGATTAGGCTTCCAATGAAGGTAAGCCATGACTTTGAGTCTGCATTGTTGTCCAGCTCAGCTGTTCTAATAATAGCTATAGCCGGAAAACCTGCACACATGCAACAGACATACTTTGAGAAATATATACATGTATATATATATATAGATTGTATTAGCAATAAACATAGCTGCAAAGCATGGGAGCCTCATAGAGGGCAGTTCTGTCTACTTGACAACTTCTTCACATCAAGCATTATCCACTGTGAGAGTCTGTATAAATGCATGAGATATTGAGAATATCTTCTTTGTGTTTAATCTGTGAATACTGGGTGTTGAACCTGAAACCATCAACCGCTATTGATATCGTAAATGTGTCCAGCTAACAAATTTTGTGTGTGATAAAACTCTGTTGCTGTGTGACCTCCCAATCATATAGCTGCTACGGTCATTCAAGCTGATTTACTAATATGATAACTGATAATTTCCTTGAAACCAATTGATTTCAAGTCACCCCATCATGGAGCACTAGCAATGTCAGATTAATGAAGAGAAACTCATATACAAACTAGTATGCTGGCAGTTCCGTGTGATGTGAGAGATTGTCATGTGTAATATGTAAGTCAGGGTGGCCTAGTAATAGCACCTTTGACTATCAACCATGGAGTTTGTGGTTCGAGTCCTGTTTAATGCTTATCTGACAAAAAGCTCTCAGCAAGCTTTCAACCCTAAATTGCTGGGTCTTTCGGATCTAGACCATAACTTGGAGGTCCTGTGTATCACACTAATAACGTGGGTGCATTAAAGATCCACCTCTGTCCTTCGCACATTAGACAAGTGAAATGGCTACCTGGCTCTGTCAGACTGGACGGGTTGCAAAGGCATTCCTTCAAGTTAATCTGACAGTTGAGAGCGGGAGCTGGGTCACCTCTTCTCTACCATACTGCTTGACGCAAGCATGCATTGCTAAGATGCAAGTCATTGTCGATTACAGACAGACAATAACTATGTGCACAATTATTCTTAAGTGTGGAAAGTAGGTTGAGTGGTGCAGATGGTGGCATGCTTGCATGGCACTTCGATTATCTGGGATCGATTCCTGTGTGGTGGAATCTTTTTTATCGCTAATAGCAATATAATAGTGATTCTTATTATAGTAAAGATTGCATGTTGCAGGGAGTCGTCCAGGCAGTGTGAGTAGTGGGACCAGCCATGATCTACGGACAGCTAGTGTTAAAGATTCAAGAGTAGCTGCCGGAGAGAGAAGTAAGGGAAACAGGCTGAGCGGAGTTGACACTTTCTATTGATAGTCTCTGCTTATGAAAATAACTCATATTCTAATTTCTAACCATATGGTAGTTTTTATACTGTTATGGAAAAAAATTGTTGATGCAGAATTTTATTCTGCTGTTCTTTAGTGCAAGAGGTAGGATATGAATGATATCAAGGTTCACAATTTGACAGTGTATTTTTCATGGTAGTTGCTCAAATCAGTAAACATATCTAACAGTTAATGTAAACTGTATACATAACATCTCAAATACACTGAAATATATAATGTTGACCAATTCTTGTCAAAACAAGAGATTCCTTTGCCACAAAAAGATACGTTTGAAGGTTGCTGTTAGCATTCTATTTGCAACAGAATAGCAACAGAAAATACTGTGAAATAAATAATAAATGAAATGAAAGAAAAAAACAACCTATAATAATGAAAATGTACCCTAAAGACTTCATTTTAAAAATCAGAAATATTTAGTATTGGCTTCCAATTATGCTGATGATAATCCATCAAAGCGTAAACTATACATGTGATGCCTTTGGTCACAGTATTTACTATTTGTAAAAGGAGCGATGAAAAAGAGCCACGGTTAATAGACATACATTTTACATTTGTTGACGTCTTTATCAGCGCACTCTCGGGCTCTGTTATAATAATAGAAGTACCCATCTGGTCGCTTAAGCTTCTTCACGTATCCATGAGGCCACCAGTCTATCTGTAATCATTATATACACATTAAACATAAACATATATGTGTACTACTACTGCTGCACCGACATACTGGGACTCAGGCTTTCCAACTGTAATGCCACAGACTAAGGTTCATTTATTTAAAAGCTGGGTTTATTTTGTACATAGTTTTAGTCAGAAATGCTGTTAACTTGCACCAAAGAACATTTGAAAGGAAAAAATAAAAATTGATATTTGTCACCAAATTATATTATAATCTGCCGACGATCGTAACTATGCAAAAATAGATTTGGGACATTCGATTGGTCAAACCAACCAACTTGTTGTTACGTTGCTATGGTCACTCGCTGACAAATGACATTCTATAGTAAAGGTTTTCATAGTTTAAAGAAAACATACTATTGTTACTTCCACGACTTTTGGAGATTGATGTAAGCTATATAACACTTAGTGAAATTGACTTTGCAAACTTATCTATATTTGAAATTGCTGTAAATATTAACAAGATGCTCTACATGTATATAACTTTTTTCTATAGAAGTCAACATTGTTGAGCTTTTTTATGTATAATTATTGAATTTTTATTCAAAGCCAAAAAATTCGTACAAATACTCAGTTCTCGTTAATTAAATATGCCGAGTTTCCATAAATCACTTTCCATTTTAGCCCTTTTAACAATTTTATGGTCTGCATCTACATACACATCTGTGTTTATATCTGCACAAAAGAACTGTGTTATGATTAACAAATAGATGAATGATGCTTTAGCACATAGACATACTTCAGAGGAGTGATGAAAAAATAGTTTATAAAGAGTTGTTTACCTAGCGCCAACAACAGAGTTATTTAAAACCCACATAGAAGTGACCATCAGCTAGGTTATGATGTACAGAGATGACATGTGTTTCAGTTTGTAAATGACCTTCAAAGCACTCGATGCTGCATACAAAAGTGCATCATATCAAAAGATATCACGAGAGACAAATTTAGTCAATGTTCCATATTTGTATGTAGTAACAAAACCAGAACAAAAGCCAATAACAAACTGATATAACAAGCAGTCACCATCATCTCAGATTATGATTTATATTCTGACCATGACAACTGCAGTTCAAAACTCTAGAGAGTATAGAGTTTAGAAGGCTCCTAGTAATGAAAGACCTTGACATGGGATTGCCGGTGTCTGCTTCAACTACCAAACAAGGCTGTGCCCAGTCTTACGCAAGCAGATTTAAAGTTTTTTACCATCTATTTATAAAACACGAGTTCGAATCCTAAACGATGTAATTACTTTTTTAAACTTCTAACTGTGGTTTCCATCAGACAGACGAACACGGCTCTTATTACAGTAAAATTTTTATAGTTAACAAGTTTTGTTCTAATTTTATAATTATTACTAATTATTAAAATTACTAATTATTATTATTCTAATTTAAAATTGTTGATTTTTCCCTCGGTGACTCCCAGATGGGATAAAAGGATGAGGTAACTATTATATTACTAGAAGTTTCCCTGTCATACAGCCTACGACCAAAGTGATAATGGAAAAAGAAAGGGTTCTGCTGGTGGAGAAATGCAATATTAGCAGTCAAATGGCCTTGCAGCACAATAGGATAACTGCAATAGTAACTGTAATGTACTGGGTATTATTATGTACAACAAACAGCAATAATGAAAGGAAAAGATGATATGTTTATATCTCTCCCTGCAATAGGAGAAATGCAACAGTAGAAGTAAAATGGCAAGCTGCCGTGTAATATACACAGTTTGAAAGTTGTGATGGAAAGTTGATTGTGTTGAATGTAGAATGGTTTTGACAGCGATATGTAACAGAAAGCAAGCATTAGCATTCACGCGTCTGGAAGTTTTCTGCAAACTGGAGTGAAATAAAGAAATATTCTTGTCGCAAAGGGGCATTGTAGTTCGGCCCTAGCATGTAGATAAGATGTAAAAAAATCTGGCTAATGTTCTAGATAATTTTAAAAACCTTCGGTAATTGGACAAAAAACGTAGGCTGATAAACTGTGTACCACATTTTCGTACCTGTATATCGGTCTACGCCTCAAACAGTCTATGTTAATTACCGAAACTTTCGGCAATTAAACAATGCCATAGACTGGTGAAATGTGCCCGTTTTTCTCGTGAAATGCTGGCGACTTAATATTTCTACTTTCTGTCGCGAGGCTTTATCGGGGTTTCATATGCCGGTCTTAATTTTGATCAAAATAGGCTTGTAAAGTTTTTATTTCGATTTAAGGCCGAATTAATCTGTCTATTTATGTATAATCCGATCAGATGGGTTAGTTTTAAGATGTTGCGGTAACTTTTCAAAGACTTGGTAACATATTTAAATAGGTTTATATGTGTTTTGTATCATTATTATACGTAAACGACTCTACACAAAAATGGTTAAATTTGTTGAAGAGATTTCGGTACAAGGGATCGGTAACAGATAGTTTTTCGAGAGTTGTGTGCACATATGCATTTATCATAAATCTCCCAAACAATCGCTATGCTCGTGTTTGGTCGTGGGATTATTATTTCCATATAATTATTGAAAAAGATTTTTTTCTTTTTTTCCATTTTTCACTCTTTTTTGCATAACATACATTACACTTCAGTTTTTCTGTAAAAGACAGTTAGGGTATAAAACGGCTTCACGCAATTCTTTCATGGCTCTCGGGAAAAATGAGTCGTAATATACTAAATTTATTATTGCAAGTATATAAAGACATTGATGTTGTCTTGTGTTATATGAGTGTTGAGCTTCATCAGGAATGGAGTCAGGCCAGATTGCTGTACTCTCGAGAAAAATTATGCCTAATCAGTTTTTTCCTTTCCTGTAGTAAAACAAATGCTAGATTATAATCTGTTAAAGCCATCAAGTTTAAGGTATTTAATTGGAAAATGAAAGTTTAGAAATAACTTACCCCTGCTTCACCGTTTCTAGCGGCGTAATCATGTCTATCTCTGTAACCAGCTAGTTGAAATCTATACACTTCCTCAACTTCCTCTGACCATCTCTTTGCTCTGTTCATTGACTTGGGTTTTGTAAGAGCAGGATTTGCAATGGGCACCGGCGTTGCCATCTACAAGTGTATCCCTGACTATATTAACACTGGTGACCATGTAAAAAAAAATCATAGCACAAGTTTATCACAAATAGCTAAAAATAAAACAGTAAAAGGTGTTTGATTACAATGCAATGATAATTTATTTATTAAGACTAATCAATATTAAATTTTATTTTGTCTCATAGACCTCCTAGTTATCATGACACAACTACTAGCTATAGTTCTCACGACACAACTACTAGCTATAGTTCTCATGACACAACTACTAGCCATAGTTCTTATGACACAACTACTAGCCATAGTTCTCATGACATAACTACTAGCCATAGTTCTCATGACATAACTACTAGCCATTATAGTAGTTATGTCATGAATTATAGCGCAAGTTTATTACAAATAGCTAAAAATAAAAACAGTAAAAGGCGTTTGATTACAATGCAATGATGAATTATCCATTGAGATAATTCAATATGAACTTTTCTTTTGTCTTATGATAAAATTTTAAGAACATGATACACTGTATACAAGATATATATACACCTATATATACGGTATACATGATATATATATAGGGTATATATATACATACGGTATATATATTATAGATATACGGTATATATATATAAGGTTGAACAGTGTTCACCCTGCCCTTGCGGCGTTCATCAAGATGTCAATGACCAAATGGAAGACGGAACTGGAGGCTCAAGGAAAAAAAATTGACGAGTGCCAAAATCAAGCTAGGCATCTATAAAGCTGACTCCTTATCACCGCTGCTCTTATGCATATGCCTAAACCCTTTAAGCAATATGCTGGAGAAGACTCAGTATGGGTACCAGTTTAAGAGTGGCACCAAGATAAACCACCTCTTCTACAAGGATGACATCAAGCTGTCCGCTAAGAAGGAAAGAGACATTGATTCGCTAATACACCTTGCTCAGGTTTAGAGCAAGGACATCGGTATTGAGAAATGTGGAAGGCTAATTCTCAAGAAAGGCCATTTTGTGCAAGCAGATGGCCTAGAAATGCCAATTTGTACCATCAAAGATATAGAAGAAGGGTACAAGTACGTGGGGATTATGGAAAGCAACATCAACCATGAAGCTGGAGTATATCACAAAGCCATTACCAAATACAAGAAACGCTTTCGGCAGGTCCTACAAAACCAGCTCAATGCCAGAAATCAAGTCATGGCAAAAAAAACCGGCGCACTGCCAGTATTAACACAACTCAGTCCACTTTATTATACCCAGCAAGCATAATAAAGTGGACTGAGCAAGCCATCAAGGAAATAGATATAGCAACTCGTAAACTGCTGACCATGCATGGAGCACTCCACCCAAAATCCGATACTACTAGATTGTATCTTGATAGGAAAGATGGCGGTAGGGGACTCAAAAGTGTACAGCAGACAGTGAAAGTGGAAAAACAAAGCATCAAAGCATATGCAGCCTCCATGGCCACTTCAGATAAGTTGCTAGCTGAATTTCAATCGGCTGCTCCTACAACGGACCTACGCCCTGATGATGAGGAAATTGACTGGCACACGAAACCTCTTCATGGTGCTTACCACCAACAAATATCTAAGGTTGGCGATCTTCACCAGACATATATGTGGCTGAACAAAGGAAACCTAACGGCCAATACAGAGTCGCTAATCATGGCAGCCCAGGAGCAAGTGCTCCCAACAAGGCAACTCCAAACAAAAATCTATCACACTAGAATACCTCCATCTTGGAGAAGAGATCGAAAAATGCTTGAATGTAAGAACAACTGTAATTTCAGTAGTCATTGGGGCCCTGGGCGCAATGACAACTGCACATAAAATGTAGCTTGCCCAGATACCGGCAGCAATAAACTCAAGTGATTTGCAGAAAAGTACGCTATTGAGAACAGCTAAAATCTTGAGACGAGTGCTGAAACTCCCAGATCTCTATTATGAGACCTGAGTTAGAGCTGAAATTACCACAGGATTAGCACAAATTAGGTTAACCGGATGAGAAAACGATTTTCTTATATGTCATACACACATGATACATATGATACGCATAAGCATGGTACTGATTAAATTTTGTTAATAATTTTTTTTTGAGATAGTTGTGTTTTTATTTAGTAGATATTCTTCCCCGACTTACTATAATATTGTAATGGATTTACTGAGCTGAGCTTTCTCTAATTATCATAAGTGCTCAACTATTCTCGAATTAGCCCAAAAGCAGCTTGCGCAGAAAGCCCATAGATTAACACCCAGCCCTTGCTATATAAGCAAAGGTGCTCCAGTGTTAAGGGAGAGGGAAAAAGATATGCAACAAGAGAAGATACCCTAGTGAGAGGAAACAAAGAGCACAGAGCTAGCGATACAGAGTACAAGCGACAGAACTAAAGACTGAGAGTTACGTTCTTAATCTGCATTAAGAACAGTGTGGTAACATTAATTTACCTCTGTGCAGCTTTGTATATCTTTGGTAACATATATATTGCTTAACATTCTTACATTTACAAGTGTAACTGTTTTGAGTACTTATTATTTAACTCATTTCAGCATTACGCTTGATTGTAGTGAATTGTATCTAATTGTTCTATCTTCTCATGTTTATAGAGCTTGTGTGAATAAAAGCCATTATTCACCAGACACTTTGTTTGCAACAATTACAGTTGTGTATGAGAGCTATTACTCATTTGGTATAAGACAACTTGTACGCAGAACCCACTTGCTAGTGGCTAGTCAGCGCTGACTTCCACAACAATATTGACAATAATAAAATAGAAAAGCAAAACATGTATTGAGAAAACATGACTGCTTAAAAATAAAAATAACATTGCTTAAATTATAGTTTCGTACTATTATTGAAAGTTAATAGTAACATAGTTATAGCCCAATACCTTTTTCAAAATCACCTTAACAATTTACGCCAAATCAGATGAAAACAGTAGAGTTTGTTAGCTTGAAAAGTTCTATCGATACAGAAACGCTTAAAGTTTTCTGAAATTTTGATATAATGCAATAATCTCTTAATGACTTCGTTTTATTTCAATTACACTTTTTTGCAGCAAAACACCAGAACTATTTCTTATTGACCCACAACCTATTTTTGTTCAGCTAAAAGTAAATAATAATTATTACGAACTATAGTTAATTGTCAGCTTATTAATAATTACTATTGCGGATTACTAACTTTTGATTAACAAAAACAGAATCTCCAAATCTTGTCAAGGAGTAATAGACAAACGTTTTAATTGACAAGCTTATTTACTTTAATCAATGACTTGTTAAACGATTACGACGCCATTTGCTGTTGCTATAACATCGCAAGCGCACGCATACGGAAAAGCAGTAGCGAGTCAGGAGTCTCGCGAGTTCACGAAGCTTACGGTGCCTGTGTTACTATGGTGAACACTGCAATATGGAAGAAGATGTTAAGAACTGACTTATTTACTTAAATGCTAGCAGTGCCACACATTTCGTTTTGAGTATATGATAAAATCGTTAAAAATTTAACCATGGCTGCGCCTAAAGCTGCTACGTTTCTTGAAACATTTCAGTTTGTAGACAACACTTCTGCTCCTAGGCCACCTGTACCAAATCATATACTTAGTTCCAGTAAGTGGCACGTGTTTACTATATTTTCATAAAATTAATGCCGACAACGCTTGAAAGTGCCTGCGTTATTATTTTTTAAAGATAATTTATTTAGAGTTTTGTATTGTTTAATAATTTTTCCGTGAAATCAATTTATACATCTGTCGATTTACTGGTACTGTTACAGTTTATGAACTTCATGCAACTTCTACCGTCACATTCTTCATCACATTAAATATGACACTACTGCGAAATTATTTTTTGCCATGGGCATCAAGATATCTGATCTATGTTACATTACTTTATAAAGCAATCTTTATTTTAGAGATATACGCCAAAGTACAACAAAATGCTGCTGTTAAGGCTACCCCATCTGTACTCAACTTTGAAGGCATTGAAGTTGGAAAGACTGTACATAAAGTTATCTCATTGTGCAATGTTGCACGAGAAGTTGTTAGGTTGCATATTATTCCTCCACAAACCAGTCAGTTCAGCATTAAATACACCAAATGTGAGAGACTCGTTCCTGGTATGACTATGAATTGCATTGTTGAATTTCATCCAGATGACTATAGATACTACTACGATGCAATCAGGATTCACTGCCCAGTAAGTACAGTTTAAAATTATTTATTACTTTTACGCTGACAGTTTCTTGCACCGTGAGAGATTGCCATGTGTAATAACTGCGTGCACAATTATTCTCAGATGTAGAAAGGTGGTTGACTATCTCAGATAGTAGCGCACTTGGTTTGGGCACATATTTTTCTTCTAGTACACTGGCAGTCCCGTGCGTCATTAAAGTTTGGCAGGTGTAATAAGTATGTCCACATTTATTCCATAGTATGGCAAGTTGGATGCATGGCATAGTGGTTAGTGCACCTGTCAGCGCAACTGGTGTTTCAGAGTTCAATTCCAGTGTGACGTGGTTTTTTGTTCCTCACACTAGCAAGCACTGCAAGCGTGCATATTTTATCGCTATAACTGGACACAAGACAGACCAACAAACACTTTGATCTATTAGATTAAGATTAAATGTGTTTACTATTTCCTAAACTAAATGCTATCTTTGCAGTATTAATTTAGTTGAATATGATGGCTGCACTGTTTACTTTATCGAAGGGTGTGTGCATAATTTTGTAAACCCAATGTTATGTTTGCACTATTTATTGCATCAAGTGCTATTTTTGCACTGTTCACTAAATCACTGTCATAAAAGTTTTATTCAATCAAGACAACTGGAATTTTCACAAGTTCCGATATTCATATAATTTGTTTAAGCCTCTCTTGGTGATTGCAATTTTCGACTATGTTAGGCCGATACTAATAAATATAACTTTTTACACTTTTTTGGATGCTGCAGGCTGACAAGTTTATGTTGCTTACTTGAAAATTGATTGATGAAGGTTGTTGTACAGTTGTAATAAATATAGGATTCAGCAGTGGTTCCAACCTTTTTCCAACGGCAGACCGGTCGACGCTTGACAATTTTCTGCGGAGTGGAAATAATAATCTTCACCATATTAATAAGAGTGTGTGTCCATTTATCCATGTAGCCACTGTAGACGCTACAGTATATTTGTAAATCAGCTTTTTAAATTTCAGCTACTTGTTAAAACTTGTCAAAACTAACAGAAGTTGTCTGCCTCTAGTAACATTTTTAAGAGATAAGTGTATGTTCATTCTGTAATACAATATATACCCGGCTTATAGGTAACTTGGCATTTACTTGTTTACTGTTACTCTGACAGGGTGAAGATAATCTGGTTATTCCAATACATGCCTACCCAATTATGGATACTTCAGAATTTCCTGCTCAACTCAAGTTTCCTCTAACCAATATAGGTCAAAGGTACGTTCTTTACATGCTACAAGCTTGCAGTGTGCTGAATTTGATTGTAAACAATTGTATGTATATGCATAGTTTTTTATTGACATTGGTAATCAACAAAACGATGTTATTATTACATGACAAAAAAAGTAAATGAAAGACAGAAATCAGGAATTATTGAGAGCATTGAACAAACATGTTTTGAGCGTTGATTGTCTGATAGCATTGCGGAGGAGTAAGGATAATGAATTCAAGGTTGTAGTAGCAGGAAGTTCATAAACTAGACCATGTGGTGGTGGATGCAGTATGCTGGTATCACGGAATAGAAAACTATGTTTGTTATATGTATGAAAGGTTCAATACAAATAATCTGGGCAGAGTTTACGAAGGATTTTGAATCCTGTAATACAAATAGAGAAATGAGTAAGTTTGGAATAAGGCAATATGTTCAAAGGTTTAGTGATGTGATTGATGAGAGTGTGGTAAGCTGGAATATGTGATCGGTAGTACACAAGTCTTTGTATAGATTTCTGCATAAGGAATATCATTTTATGCTATTGATATGGTAAGACAGGAAAATATATATTAACACCATTAATTGGATGACAATGTAAAAATTGAAAGTAAAACAACACTGCTGTTTTTTTGTTCATAAATTATCTGCATCGTCTAAAAAAACACGTTTGATGAAAGCTTTTTATTTTCCATATTCCATCATTCCCGTTTTAGCATCAGTTACACTTCGTTGCTAGGTCATCATTTGTTCAGTACAGTCATAACCTTGACAAATTGATGCAGAGACTCATAGTTTGTAGATGTTATAGTTTTGTTGGCTGAGGGAGTTTTGGTACCATTACACTACTTTCAAAATCTTAATACTGTACCGCTACTCAATATGAAATGAATATTTAAGAATACGTTACAGTCATAACCTTTATACTCTTTTGAACTAAAATATTTTATGTAAAGCTCATAGTCTGATTGACTCACTATGTCTTTTGTATCATTATGCGACAGTCAGAACCTTAATAAGTATTACAGTCAAAACCTTAATAAGTATTACAGTCAAAGCATTTTCAAATTCTTCTTACAGGAGAACTCACACATTCACACTGAGCTGTCGCGTGCCGGTGGACTTTGAGTTTCAACTTACCAAAGTGCAGGATGATGAAGCGTTTACAGTGACACCCTTACAAGGTTTGTCCTACTCATATCGCTAAACACTCTTTAACACTGAAAACAAGTTCTGTTGGCAGACTAACATCTGTTAAAGCTAAATGGATAGCAAGTTTTCATATAACAAGATTAAACAAACTTGCTTGTAGCTTTTTATATGGATTAATGTTGGCCTTTTGTTAGGAAACGAAAAGTGAAAGATTTAGAATGCCGTCGACTTATGGAGAAAACAGTTTTTATTGAGATTAGATATTGTTTAGCCTATATTCAATATTCATAACACTTTTTTATTTGTAAGTTGCTTTGGTTTAGTCATTTTATCTCTGAATAAATGCTTTATCTTTTTTCATGAAACACATATCGACCATCTATAACACAACCGTATTACTAGTTTAGTTTTTCAAGATAAAAACTACTCAATTCTTACAATTTACGCATTTTCACGTATTTGATCGACGTTAGATGATAGGCTGGAAGTGCAATCTCATTGCACATTGCATCAATTTACTAGTATGCTGGCTAGTAGTCATGTGTAATAATTATGCGCACAGTTGTTCCTAGATGTAGAAATTTGGTTTAGAGCAGTTGGGAGTGCGCCTAACTGCAAATTGGAATATTGAATCATGAACTCCATTTTATTTGCATCCATTTTAAAAAAAGACTCGTGCGCAACTGTGATAGCTAGGATCAAACTGTTTACACGTAGATCGCAGATTTATTCATATGGATTCAATATCTCTGCTCAGGGCTGGTGCCTGCCAATGGATTCATCACAGTCTTCATACACTACGAACCAATCAGCTATTCTACTTCCATTATGAGACTTCAGCTAGACGTCTCTCAATTCAACTCTAAGCCCATCACCTGCACAATCACAGGCTATTGTCAACCCGGGATTAATGCGGTGTAAGTAATTTCATAAAATTATCTCTCTTACAAGTGTATTGAAATATGTTTCTGGCTTATTTCCTGTTGTATATTCTCCGTCAGTTTACTCACGCGCTTTCATGGGCAGAATTTTAATTTGATATAACCAACCTGTACCCTTACATATGTAACAGACTGTCTGTGATAGTTCTATGAATGATTCTATTGGTTGTAGGAAAGATGTCTCCGAGGAATTGTCACAGAAAAGGGTTTCTTCTCCGTTAGAGCGGAGCAGACAGAAAAAGATGAGTAATCGTAAATCATCCAAAAGCCTTTCAAAAGAGCTAGCAGTTAAGGAGAAAAAGATTGTGAGTTGTCCTATCTTGTTTGTTAGTCCTCAGGTTGAAATAAGATGTAGGCTTACAAAAACTGAAATATTGAATCTTAGTATTTGCTAGTATTATATTATTAGTATTATATAATACATATGGAGGGCAAACGAAGAGCAAATATAGACAACATTCTTGTGGTTATCAGAACTCAGCCTTATCCATAACTTTATTCATATAAACTTATATCAGAGAGCATCTTGTATTAGCTAAGTGTGTATTATGCTAACTCGTATTATGTAGACTCGTGTCAATTTATACCATGTTGACTCATATAAACTTCTATCATACTAACTTTGTACCATGTTAACTCATATCATGTATCATGTTTTAATCACGTACCTATGAGCTTGTATCATATAAAATTGTACCAAGTTAATTGGGATTATGGGAACTAGTATTTTGTTCACAAGTATCATGTCAACTCATATCAGCTGCGTAGCTTGAATAGACATACCGGTACCTGCTTTGTTTATGCTGTACATGAGAAATTGCTTCTTGCTGAACCAGACCTTAGTATGAGTGGCTGCACGTGTAGTATGGCTACAAATAGCAGTGCTTCTCAGGTTGATGGCATTAGAATACCAGAGAGGATCGAGACTGTTCATCACGTTTCAAACATGCTCATTCAAACTCCTGGTAAGATGACACTCAAAGAGCTCATTGAGGCTGAAAAGTCTGTGAGTGGCAGGCAGATGAAGGAGAATAGGTGAGCCATAGACATAGAAACTTGGTTTGCAGTTACGCAACATATTCACTGCTTGATATGATTAGCTTCTAATTCTCTATTAAGATGTAGGTTAACTTGCAGCTGTGAGTTATTGTAATAGTAGGGAGTGTCTCATTTATGCTCGTTGAGAGAGCAACTCCCGAGATTTCTTTGTTCGGAGATATGCATATAAATGTGCAAGTAATAGAAGGTTAATTTTCAATAGGAAAAAAGCCATCCATGACTAACTGGAGTCACTTCATCAAATTGCAACTATTGTCAATTATTTTTTTAGATTTTTCAAATCTTATTTTTGTATTATATATGTAAATGCTTGTGTTATTCTTTTTTCTCCTTCATCATATACCTTTCGCTCTTGATTTCTTTTGCATATTTGTATGTTTTTATTATTTTTTATTCAAAATTGTGAGTTGTTCCAGGTGAAACCTTAAGTTCTTTTGATGAAAATTCCAAAACAATAGCAAGATATAAGTAAAAAGTGGTCAATTTGACTTACTGTGGGGCTTAAAATTTTGAAATATTTCTAGAGCAACTGATCTCCAATACTATGTGATTGTCTCTGATATAGATAATTAGCTGTGATCAAAGTTACAATTTTACTATTTGAGAAGAGGTTTGTAAAATAAATTAATAGGGAAGTTATTACCTGGTCACACAACACTTAAACTGTGCAGTTTTTAGAATGTTCAGGTAAATTTGATGAAATTTGAGAAAATTAATTAATTTGATTAATTTCTCAATATTGGTTACCGTAAAACCACTATTTGAACACCTTTGCACTCTATTTTTCACCTATTCCCTCCCTTATTATAGCGGCAGTCAAATAAAAGTGATGTTCAATTAGAGGTTTTTTCAGTAAATTGGAAAAAGAAACCGTTTTCAATATTTTATAAATAATAATGTAAAACTGTTTGTAATAATTATAATTGCGACTATTTAAAAACCGCTGCCTAAACTCCATAAGTAAGTGTTCCACAATCAAGTCTTAAATTTCCTTCCTATGGCTGTCTATAGGGAGAACTCTCTTCAATTACCACTTGTGATCCACTATTAATGACCTTTCTCCTGTTCTGCAGGTTTGAGCAGGCAGTACGGAAGAATGTATATGAGGAGAGACAGAATCAGCTAAGGTGGCAGGTGAAACTTGGTGAAACAGCCATGACAGCACAGGACAGATCTAAGATCTTGGGCGAGAGAGAACATGCTTGGTCTAATTACAAGGTTGCTGTTACAGTTTGCTCTTTAGGGTTTTAATAATTGAGATCGTCTGCAAATCATCAGAAATTGTACAATCAAGGCTGAGAAGTAACTGAAAAATATGAAGCAGTTGCGATATATTATGTACTTTTACTATTACATAATATAAGGCAATAATAATCTTATGTAAATGTATTTTTTGCGATTATTTGAAATTATTATATTATAGTGAAAAATATTTATTATAATATTATATTATAATATTGTAATAAACATTATTATGTTATATTATATATTATAATATTATTATAATATATTAATTATATATTATAATAATATTATTGTATTATAGTTATATTATGTGTGCCTTGTTTATGCTGTGTAAATATTAGCAACTGTACAGATGAAGTTTACATTGTCCGTGTGTTTGTACGAGCATACCAACATTAAAACAGGAAGCACGACTATTGATGTACTTTTGGAAGATCGCTGGGCACATCTTGTCCTTCTGGGTGTTTTAACTGTGATAAAGGTTTGTCGATTTTAATCTTCAACCACTTTGGCAGTCAGATCACCTAAAAGATTCCCTCATAATCTAAAATTATAGATAAGTATAAAATATGTATCATTATCTCATCAAATATCTATTCTTTCTGATAAATTCCACTAGAACTTGATGTGATCACATCTTTGAAAGCTGAAATGATGTACGATCTACAACCAATCAGCTTAACACATTGTGATGACATCATCAGATGAGAATAACTGTGTTGTACCTTATCAACCGTCTCAAATCTACAACTTCAGTTTGAATATGTTCTACAAGCAGACTGTATGCCTGCAATAACTTAAAACACTACATGTTTCTTAGGTGTCAGATTTTAGAGGCGAATATTTCATGATACATTGTATAAATGGTTTGGGATCAGTTGATTCTCTTGTAGAAGTTTTACAATAAAATATTTTTATTGAGAAGGTTTATCATGAAGAAATTAACAAGCTTTCAGATGTTTTATATATGTAAAAGGTAGAAAATATGAACACTGCAACTTACTGTAGTTTGAACAGGGCCACCTATTTAGAGCAATAAAATAGAACTAAAAAAACCAAATAACATGGTGGTAACATCATTTGAGAATCTAGTTTACTTGTAGTTTGCTGATGTTTATCTGGCCAGTGATAAATCAAATCAGAAACTTGTACACCAAGGCTATATAAGGGAGTTGGGAAAATATTTACTCCTTTACAATCATGATGAATTTTTTTGAAAAAAACAAGGTGATACTTGCAGTTTTGGTGAATGTTGACAACGGAAGGTGTTAGCTTCAGTCTTGTTATAAAGCTGAAGATACTGAACTTAGATATCCCATTATAAAGATTGATAAGCATCATCTTTTTTAGATAATAAGTGATTAAACAATTTTCCATAAACAAAAATTATATTTGACATATTACATAATTTTTTTTATATTTATACTAGCGGAATGTCCGGTGTTGCACAGTTATTAAAATCGGCTTATAAACAGTAGCAGGTAATTTAGTTACCTGCCACTTGCCATTAGGCTAGTACATGGCCAATGGATAATTTGAGTAAGCTAGTATCCATATTGCTAAACTTACTAATAAGAGCCGTGAGAGCAAGCTTTAATGATGTTGCGTCGTAACGTAATACAGAGTTGCTATGCGTATTTTAACCTAGATAACTACTCATACTGCCCAATGAATCTATTGTTTCTTGCGTAGCTCAATTGGTTAGCTTATTGCCTGGT
This sequence comes from Watersipora subatra, assembly GCF_963576615.1. Lineage (NCBI taxonomy): Eukaryota > Metazoa > Bryozoa > Gymnolaemata > Cheilostomatida > Watersiporidae > Watersipora > Watersipora subatra. Next base: position 43,913,120 of record NC_088709.1, on the reverse strand, counting down.
GAAAGGGAGCTTCGGAGATCAATCTTCTGTGATCTGTGATACGGATTTTTCATTCCCGAATTTTAATAGCTACAGCTGGACAGATCAAATCGCAGAAAGACAGACACTGAGATATATATATATATATGTATATATATATATATGTATATATATAATGATAGTATTCATAATATATAAAACATTCATTTATTTAGTAACGCTTTGGAATACTTGTTTAGGAATTACGGGGGGATCCGACTCCAGCTGATGAAAAACAGAGAACAGAAACAGATTCAGCATGGAGAAGAACTATCCGGCATTCAACCCAAGTATGATTTACCTTGTGTACACCTAGTAGCCTATATTAAATAATACTTGTATCTAATCATTTCTATATGAATATAAAGCTATCTGCTAATCTTTATCTTTAGTATTTACAAGTGCATTTTGTTATGAGAATATTCAGTAGGGTTATTCTATGATGGAACCAATTACATTTATCTGTCTATGCATTACCTATGTGTAAGTCATGCCATGGTGAACCCATCTGCAGTGCTTATTGACCTTTCCTAGTTTTGAGGCTAAGTTTTCAATAGACTTTACAACTAGCTTTGCAAGCCAAATATTTAACTTTCTAAAGACTACCATGAAGTTGTTCATATTATTTGTTGTCACTGTAGGCTATCCAAGTTGAAATAATAATATACTAGTTTTATTCATTGTTTGCTATCATATTTTAGCTTATTTGATCCCTAGTTTTCATTGTAAATTTCTTCTTCAATACAATATGTTTTTTAAATATTTTATACCATGAATAAAACAGATTTTTTATTTATGATTTATTACTATTTACAAATTTATCGCTCTTTAACAATAATTACTTGAGATTTGCTTACAACTTCTTTGTCAACATATAGGCTGAAAAATCAGCACTATATTTCGATTAAATATAAATAGAATATATAATCGATTTTTTTGATTTTATATTCTATTTGTATTATATTCAAATAATATTATAATTTATTATAATAATATGGTATATTATTATACTCAAATAATAGTATTAATGATGTAATTTTATTATTTGAATATAATATAATATATTATATTAAAATTATATTCAGATTATTATTTCTATTTACTTGTAAGCAGCAGTTGTTTTATAGCAAATATTTATAACAAGAATAAGTTGGGTTGATTCATTTTCTGATACTTTAGAGATGTGCAATATTTTCAGTCTTTCTTTCTGGCTAATAATCTCTGTAACAAGTTTAAGTGGAAGCCAGTTCATGTATCATAACCTACTAAACTATCATTGACTATTTTGGATGTTCTGTAGTTGGCTGAGGAAGGAGTCCAGTTTGATCTCTACAGTAACAACCCCTGGTCTACTAGGCATAATGCTACAGATAGATTCACTCAAGCAGCCAGGAAGGTCCGATTATAATTGACTAGCTAGAGCTTGTAGATTTGATTCTGTGATACTGATAATCTTGATTGAGTACCTGTGAGTGTAGGTTTAAGCACCTTTTACCTGTAGATGTAATTTTGAACATTTAGTACCTGTATATGTAGGTTGGAGTGTCTATAGATACAGGTTTGAGCACCTAATATCATTAATTAAGATTACGTGGTACTTATAATTGTGGGTTTGAGTACTACTGGATATAAGTTTGAGGTCCTAGTATTTGTCACTATACATTTGACTACTTCATACCTTATACCTATTACGATTAGATATGAGCTTTCAATATGATGGATATAAGTTTGATTATCTAGAACAAGTAGATATGAGTTTGATTACCTGTAACTGTAGATATCTCTGAGTATATATAGATCTTTTTTCTCTGCTGACAGCTAATAATGTTGTTACAAAGTGATTATATACATGTAACTAGTCAAATGTCTGGCGTTGCACGGGTGAATAATGAATAATATAATAATTAGCTAATGAACTTGAGTAACCCACCTGGAAAGCTAGATCTTTACTAAAATAATACTGTTGTTTTGGGCCAGCTTAACAATCCTTACGCTTAACCCCAAGCAAGTGCTTTAAACATAAGTATCTTAACCAATATAATGACTATTTACCCAATACATACACGGATTCAGCATAGCTTAATGGCTACGTTTGCTGCTTCTAGATCTGGAGGTCCTCGGATCAAATCTGGTACCGTCTGGATTTTTATTGCTAGGATTTAATTGCTATAACACAGGGTTTAACATAAGTATATAGATATTTTTTTCTCTTTTGATAGCTAATAATTATGTTAGCAAGTGGTTATATACATGACTAGCTGCGCCACCCGGCGTTGCCCGTGTAATAGAAGAATCTTTGGACAGAAAATTGATTTGTATTTAACGTATAACAACATTTGCCATTCTAACTTTCAAACTACATATCATGAGAGAAGTGTGTCGTGTTGTTGAAATAAATTAAGAGAAAAATAAAAACAACTGTAAAGGTTTTAAAACTTTGTCAAACAACTGCACCTTTTAAGCTAGTAGCCTGGCATTTTGCCAATGGAAAACTCCACTAAGCTAGTTAATAAGGTTAGGCTTCCAATGAAGGTAAGCCATGACTTACCATTCTGCATTGTTGTCTGCATTGTTGTCCAGCTCAGCTGTTCTAATAATAGCCGGAAAACCAACAGACAGACATACAACATACAGACGGACTTTGAGAAATATATATATATAGATTATTATGTGTAAGATGCATATATGGTTAATAGCTTTCATTTCTGTCCATTAATTTTATGTCAAGGATAGATTGCAGTCTAATTTCTTAGTGTTCATTGATGTCTTTTAGATTATACTGAGAAACCGGGCTACAAAAAATCTTCGCCAATTGAATGGGTTTCTTAAGAACTGGAACAAGAAGCAGGAGCTGCTGAGTGGGGATGGCAATATGGGCGACAGTGGTAAACACGCTGTGAAACGAGTGCCATTTATAGGTTATTATACTAACATGCTTACTAGCTGCACTCTAGCCGCGCCACAATGCACGATAGTTAGTAACACGATTGCACGAGTAGAGAATGACCTTGAACTTTTAGAAAGTGTCATGCACAGCTGAACTTTTAGTTGGTAATCTGGTTTTTGTAGTAATTTAAAACTGATAGTGTGTTCTAATGCTCTGCTTTGAAATGGCTTCGAGTTGTTGATGAGAGGAATGCTGAACTCGCTGCTGGTGACCTTGAACTAATGGTTGATAACGCTGAGTCGATTGAGCGTAACCTTCAACTGACCTTTAGCATGGGGATAGTGCCATGGCATGAGCGAGAGCCACACCTTGTGTTATAGACAAATAGATATAGTTTACATACATGGACAGTATATTTTTATCATTATTCTGAGCTGGAGTTGTTTTCTCATACACTGCAGATGCCGAAGATGAGGAGGCAGCTGATCCATTAGCTAATAAACTTCGCCCACGACTATCGTCAGCCAAAGTGGTGCATGCAAAATATCCTTTCTTTGTACCTCCTAACAAGAAGGATGAAATGGCTCCAGACGCCCTCAATGAAGTTGTTACTTATGAAACTGATGTCGACCTCGTTATGAAAACACCTTTCTTTAGTCTGCAAGTACCTGCGCAGTCTAAACTATTGGGCTATAACAATCATGAGATTCACTTAGGCTATGACTACGTCGAACCGGTGCTAGCAAGAACTCTACGAACTGGAGCTAAGGTACTTGATAATGTTAAGTTAACATTAAGTGCTGTTAAGTTTTAACTAACAAATTTTACCTTCTGTCAGTTGCCTGTAAATAGAAACAGCAATTCTATTAAACTAAGATAATTAAGCAATTATGTGTTCTGACTGTTAATAATATGTTAACATTTGTTAAGAAATTTTATCTCAAAAGCTTACAATGCTTTCAATTGTTAACAATTGTTAATGATTTGTTGTTGTTGACAACTGTTAACAGTAATTTAACAGCTGTTAATGTTACAGTATGTTAACAATCATTTACAAACGTTAACAATAAGTTAAAATTTGTTAAACATTGGTCAACGATTGTTAACATACTGTTAACAATTACGTTCACTAACATTTTTAACCAAAAATTGATTTGGTACTTTTTTATAATAAATTCCAGGTTTAGATGCGCAAATGACCGAATCATATCGTATATCGTTACGAGTCTCAGGATGTACCTAGATTGTCTGACACGCAGAAACACGTAAATTTGTTCTAACTTTACTAAACTGAGTTTAGAATAAATTCGCGCACTTTCTATTAGCTGTCGAGAATGAAATTTTATATACTATGCAGTCTCCCATTTACCATTGTCGCTATTAGATCTTTTGTTGAATATCAATTTTACACGTGTAAGTTTTAGGGATCATATTATCAAGTCAAGTGGTTATGAATTTAAACAACAATTTCATGTCATGATGAAATCTATCTCTTATATTTACACTTTTTAAACACAGTCGTAATATTTTAATACTGCTAAATCAAGCAAATAATATATTTGTTGAGCGCCGGATGGGCCAGTAGGCTTGATACTGCAGACATTATTCTAGCTCAAATTCTATGGACCTTTGTGATGGTACCAGGGAGATACATGCTATAAAATACAACAAAAGTAAAATTGACCAATCAAAATATATAATTCTGTAGCTATTTTGTTAATTGGTTAATAATGCCTAGTTTCCTACTACAGTAAATTTTGTAATAAGTCTTTACATACATGTATGATCAAAGAGATAAGGAAATATTTGTGTTGTGGCTGATGATCCTATGAGTTGAACAAGATTACAAAGTCTTTGCCTTATGAATGTAAACCTCTCATTTTAGCTACCCCAAATTGATAAGCGAACTTTGTTTGGAGCGAATTGTGTATCACAGCTAAATTGACTTTTTAAAAATGACAATTGTCGAAGTACAATTATGTACATACAATAGTTGGTAATTCTAGTAGATACACTTGTCAGCATTATATCAACCTGTTATATTTAAATCGCCGCTAATGGGTTTATCTTTTCTATTTACTTTCCTTATTTTTTTTTGCAGCTAAATTGAATTTTTAAAAATAAAAAATTTTTTAAGATAAGAAAATTGAATTTTTTTTTAATTTTCAAAAAACTAAAATTTTTTTTAAGATGTTTCAAAAATAAACTTTTAAAGTATATTTTATATAGTTAGTATATCTAGTAGCTATACTTGTCAAGATGATATTAACCTGTAATCTTTACCTCTCTGCTAGTGGGTTTATTTTTCTTGCTGCAATAGTGCTTACCGATTCAATGCATTTGACTCTGTGACTCCTTTTCATTTGTCTAGGAGGAAATAATAAACTTGGTGAAGGCCCACGAGGCAGCAGCTACAAGAGATGAAGTCATACAAGATATGGCTGCCAATACTGTCACTCAGGCTAGCGGCAGCAAGGTACCAGAGCTGCGGATAGAGGACTTGGAGAAACACGAGATGGAAGATAATGTTGCATGTGTAAATCTTTCACCTCCTGATGCCATGTTCAAGCCTATTGACTATCCTCCTCTGCATATATTTGTAAGTAATATCTATACAGCGGTGTGCGAAATAAACTGGACTCTTTGGATAGAAAACTTTAAAAATTTCACTTTTTAGTTTAATTAATTTGATTTTAAATATGTAAAGCAAACGGCTGGGAAATTGTGTTTTTAATTATTATGGTGGCTAAAATTTGAAAATTTCATTTTTTAATGTTGAAAGATAATAATCTGTACAGATTTGATTATATGGCCAGATATATTATTAATAGTTTATTTCAAATCTTATACAGTATATGACTTGAAACAAGCGATTAATAATATATGTGGGCCTATGGCCATGCCTGTACAGATTGCTATCTTTAAACATTAAATAGTGAAATGCTCAGAATGTAGCTAACATAATCATTTACCAACATAATTTTGGTTTACATGTTTAAAATTAGGATAAGATGAGGATTAATTTATGGCTATTCAAATTTATTTATGACTAAATTCACAGGGAGTAACAATGTAACATTGTAACAATTATATTCGAAAGTAATACACAAGATACCAGGCTTAGTGCATGTTTATTTTGTGTTTATGACATGAACTAGAGCCTCATGATTTCTAAAAAGTGCCAGACGATTCAATTCGATATTGCCAACTCGCGATATCGAATCGCGATATATCGTAAATTGTTCATTTTAGATGATTCGAGATGCATCACGATAATATTAATCTGAGAAAACACTTGTAAATCTTTGCTAATACTTTTTGGTATATTTTAACTTAAAAAAAACTGTTTTGTGTTTGTGAGAATTAGAAACAAGTATTTCATGAATGCTCGTGGATTGAAGGTCATGGAGGGCGTATTATAAGACTAAAGAGCCCGGGCAGTTTAGTTTGAGTATCACTCACTCAGATAATCATCAGGTGTGAAATAAATTGCCATTAGACTATTATATCGTTTATGCGGTTGGCGACATCTTCTTAAATGGTGGCATTTTTCAATTAATCTACCTTTTAAATGAAGTTTTTTAAATTAATCAAAAAATAACTGGTGTTGCTTATACCACACTGTATATTTGTAACTCAAAAACAGCTGTCAAAGTTTAGGGTGCGATCAGTACATGATGCCGGTTTATCCACGAGGATTTACAATATACATGTACTACAAATATTGTTTTCATGTTCGTTTTTTATTCTATTTTGTAATTTTTGCAATAATTTACAATTTTAATGAATCAATAATCAATGCCAATGTATCATTTACATGAGTAGCTTTTCAAACGTTTATGTTGAAGAATGCGACTCCAGGCCTACAAGTATTTCAATCACCTGCGCCGTACGGAGAAGTGGATACAGACTACCACCTTTGCCCTCTGCCCAAATACACTGTGCATGCAGCTGACTTTTCCCAAAACAAAGCTACTCAGAAACAGTACCTTGAGCGAGAGGCATGTATAAACATAACTTGACCCCATGAAATGCTCGTTGTCAATTCAGTGAATGTGACAAGAGGGATTTATTAACACTTTCTAAAGTAACAGACACCTATATACCTGAATGTTGTTGATAAACATGATCAAGTAACTGAATATTAGTAACAGATCTGAATATTCTTACATATATGCTATATCTTGTTCATTGTTTCTCAAGATGAATGTTTAATGGACTTTTTAGGATGTAATCAAAGGTACGATGCTTTGGAAGAAGTTCCCCTCTCAAGGTCTCACATCACTGGCTAACACTCCCACGCTGAGTAATGTCTGGGTACCAAGATGGACTGAGCCCTTCAGTGAAAATCTGCTGCCTCTTGAAGTGCCGAGTCTTCAGTCAGAACTTGCCAAGGAAGACATTCTTGAATAGTGAGTTTAAAATCTTTAAATACTCTCTCATCAACTCTCTCACATAATTTGATCTCTAAATCTATCTATATTATAGTGAGTTTAAAGTCGTTGAATACTCGCTCATCAACTCTCTCACATAATTTGATCTCTAAGTCTATCTATATTATAGTGAGTTTAAAATCTTTGAATACTCGCTCATCAACTCTCTCACATAATTTGATCTCTAAGTCTATCTATATTATAGTGAGTTTAAAATCTTTAAATACTCTCTCATCAACTCTCTCACATAATTTGATCTCTAAGTCTATCTATATTGTAGTGAGTTTAAAGTCTTTGAATACTCACTCATCAACTCTCTCACATAATTTGATCTCTAAGTCTATCTATATTATAGTGAGTTTAAAGTCTTTGAATACTCACTCATCAACTCTCTCAGATAATTTGATCTCTAAGTCTATTTATATTATAGTAAGTTTAAAGTCTTTGAATACTCACCCATCAACTCTTTCAGATAATTTGATCTCTAAGTCTATTTATATTATAGTAAGTTTAAAGTCTTTGAATACTTACTCACCAACTCTCTCACATAATTTGATCTCTAAGTCTATCTATATTGTAGTGAGTTTAAAGTCTTTGAATACTCACTCATCAACTCTCTCACATAATTTGATCTCTAAGTCTATCTATATTATAGTGAGTTTAAAGTCTTTGAATACTCACCCATCAACTCTCTCACATAATTTGATCTCTAAGTCTATCTATATTATAGTAAGTTTAAAGTCTTTGAATACTCACCCATCAACTCTCTCACATAATTTGATCTCTAAGTCTATCTATATTGTAGTGAGTTTAAAGTCTTTGAATACTCACTCATCAACTCTCTCACATAATTTGATCTCTAAGTCTATCTATATTATAGTGAGTTTAAAGTCTTTGAATACTCACTCATCAACTCTCTCACATAATTTGATCTCTAAGTCTATTTATATTATAGTAAGTTTAAAGTCTTTGAATACTCACCCATCAACTCTCTCAGATAATTTGATCTCTAAGTCTATTTATATTATAGTAAGTTTAAAGTCTTTGAATACTCACCCATCAACTCTTTCAGATAATTTGATCTCTAAGTCTATTTATATTATAGTAAGTTTAAAGTCTTTGAATACTCACCCATCAACTCTTTCAGATAATTTGATCTCTAAGTCTATCTATATTATAGTGAGTTCAAAGTCTTTGAATACTCAATCATCAACTCTCTCACATAATTTGATCTCTAAGTCTATCTATATTATAGTGAGTTTAAAGTCTTTGAATACTCACTCATCAACTCTCTCACATAATTTGATCTCTAAGTCTATTTATATTATAGTAAGTTTAAAGTCTTTGAATACTTACTCATCAACTCTCTCACATAATTTGATCTCTAAGTCTATTTATATTATAGTAAGTTTAAAGTCTTTGAATACTCACCCATCAACTCTCTCAGATAATTTGATCTCTAAGTCTATTTATATTATAGTAAGTTTAAAGTCTTTGAATACTCACCCATCAACTCTTTCAGATAATTTGATCTCTAAGTCTATTTATATTATAGTAAGTTTAAAGTCTTTGAATACTCACCCATCAACTCTCTCAGATAATTTGATCTCTAAGTCTATTTATATTATAGTAAGTTTAAAGTCTTTGAATACTCACCCATCAACTCTTTCAGATAATTTGATCTCTAAGTCTATTTATATTATAGTAAGTTTAAAGTCTTTGAATACTTACTCACCAACTCTCTCACATAATTTGATCTCTAAGTCTATCTATATTATAGTAAGTTTAAAGTCTTTGAATACTCACCCATCAACTCTTTCAGATAATTTGATCTCTAAGTCTATCTATATTATAGTGAGTTTAAAGTCTTTTAATACTTACTCATCAACTCTCTCACATAATTTGATCTCTAAGTCTATCTATATTATAGTAAGTTTAAAGTCTTTGAATACTCACCCATCAACTCTCTCAGATAATTTGATCTCTAAGTCTATCTATGCTATAGTAAGTTTAAAGTCTTTGAATACTCACCCATCAACTCTCTCAGATAATTTGATCTCTAAGTCTATCTATGCTATAGTAAGTTTAAAGTCTTTGAATACTCACCCATCAACTCTCTCAGATAATTTGATCTCTAAGTCTATCTATGCTATAGTGAGTTTAAAGTCTTTGAATACTCGCCCATCAACTCTCTCACATAATTTGATCTCTAAGTCTATTTATATTATAGTAAGTTTAAAGTCTTTGAATACTTACTCACCAACTCTCTCACATAATTTGATCTCTAAGTCTATTTATATTATAGTAAGTTTAAAGTCTTTTAATACTTACTCATCAACTCTCTCACATAATTTGATCTCTAAGTCTATCTATATTATAGTGAGTTTAAAGTCTTTTAATACTTACTCATCAACTCTCTCACATAATTTGATCTCTAAGTCTATCTATATTATAGTAAGTTTAAAGTCTTTGAATACTCACCCATCAACTCTCTCAGATAATTTGATCTCTAAGTCTATCTATGCTATAGTGAGTTTAAAGTCTTTGAATACTCGCCCATCAACTCTCTCACATAATTTGATCTCTAAGTCTATCTATATTATAGTGAGTTTAAAGTCGTTGAATACTCGCTCATCAACTCTCTCAGATAATTTGATATCTAAGTCTATCTATATTATAGTGAGTTTAAAGTCTTTGAATACTCACTCATCAACTCTCTCAGATAATTTGATCTCTAAGTCTATCTATATTATAAATTTTACAAGCTGAAGTAAAGATTAAAGACCAGTTATCAAATTTTACGTATGATTTTATATACGACCGAAATAAATGCTTCATATTTGTATACGAAGCATTGAGTTTCTGACCACAATTTATAGCAGGAATACATCTTACAGTATTTCCTGATATTTTCATTTATCTATGCCTGATAATAGTTGCAAAGTCTGAGTTATTGTCTGGCAAGGCTGGTTATTGTCATTGTATTTACAATTATTATTTAGCGGTGATTCAAATGAAGGAGAGGAAGGCATAGAATTAACACCAGAGATGGTTATGGCACAATTTGACATGTTACCTGTCAACACTCAATCTAGTCTGACAGATGACAAACAAGCTAGCAGGTGTGTACACATTCATATTGGTTTTGGAGTGATAACTTTGTGGGTTGTTTGTTGCCTTGTACGGTTCTAAGGTATTGTTGGCATAAATGTTATATACCAATGGTAAGTAATCTGCGACATCGGAGCCGCATTTGGCCCTTTCATCCCCTCGCTGCAGCCTTTTTGTCCCCTCGCTGCGGCTCCCTTTGACATTGGAGTTTTTCCTTTTTCCTTTTTTACCATGTGCCAAGTAATTCTTGAAAAATCTAAAAGTTTTATCACTATATCTTATCATATAATTTAGAAAATTGTAATTATGGTGATAAATCAAACATTATCAGTTATGCGTCATTATTTATGTTATATTATTATTAGTATCTTATCACATGATTGTCACATGGCTTTACATTTAACATAAAAGTACGAAAAAACGTACTACGGAATTTGCTCGGACGGCCAAATCGCTACGAGATACATTCTGATATTATGTCAACAAACCTACTGACAAACAATAACGCTAATACAGGTAGTACACTTTCTAACAATTTATACGCCAAGAAAACTGCCAAAATTATTTTATTGTTCTTTGCAAAAATGCAATTTTGTTTTCTCAGCTGTTAAATCATTATACATACCACACATTTTCGGTTTATAATGTAAACATGGTATAAAAGCATTAAAAGCTAAACAAAAACGTTACATGTAGTATTCATTTTTGATTAATTTAAAATATCAGGGGGTTTGTGGCTCCCACTGCGTTTTTTCTTGCGCAAAACGGATCCAAATGGCTCTTTGAGTGGGAAAGGTTGCTGACCCCTGTTATATACGGAAAATGGATAGTACCAGGTATTGCTTGGCTTGGTAAATTGGAAGGTCTAAGTTGTCATTGTATTGTAATAAAATTGTAATGCCCGATCAACAAGTTATATATTTAATTTTAAGAAATTAAATTATTCTTGGCCAGTTACTTTCACATGATTTTAATTATACTGTAGCAACCATTCCTTTTTATCGATAGATATAGTTTTAGTAAAATATAAGTGTAATTGGATGTATTAGTAGTATCTTCTCTAAAGTTTCTCATATCTAAGTATTTATTTCAAGTCAGATATTGTGTTTGATAATAGATTGGTTCTGAGATTGTATTGTTACCATGGGCCATTCACGTTCAGAGTATAAGCATGCTGTATTTATGAAGACTTCAACTCCGAGTACATGATGACATGACAACTTAGAGTACATGATGACATGACAACTCTGAGTACATGATGGCATGACAACTCCGAGTACATGATGACATGACAACTCCGAGTACATGATGACATGACAACTTCGAGTACATGATGACATGACAACTCCGAGTACATGATGACATGACAACTCCGAGTACATGATGACATGACAACTCCGAGTACATGATGACATGACAACTCCGAGTACATGATGACATGACAACTCCGAGTACATGATGACATGACAACTCCCAGTATATGATGATATAGAATTCGACTTGCTAATTATGTTTTCCTTTCATTTGAGGTTTATTTACAATTAGATGAGTGCCTTGCGTTGCACAGGTAATAAAAATTCTAATACCTACTACGTTACCTTTACACTACACCACTTGCAACTGTTTATAAGCTGTTTTTATTTTCCGTGCAACCTCGGACATCTACCCAGTGAGTCCACAAGGTCAGCTAGTAATCATTATGTGAGACACAACGTCACTATGCATATTTTAAGTGATGTAATGAATATCTTCACTATTACTAATCGCTATGCTGAGTTACACATGTAGTCTAATGGGTAAATTTGCCATCTCAGAACAGGAAATGCCGAGTTGAAATCCAGGATGATTTTCGTTCCTAAAACTTTATCGCTATAACTTGACAGACGAACGACGACAGAAAGACACTGAGGTTTACATATATATAGGTTAGAGGGTATAGTTATATAGTATAACCTATATACAGCTATACTTTATGTAATTTAAATATATATACATGTATACTAGTTGAAAGCGCGGTGTTGCACAGTTAATGAAGAAGGATTTTGCACAGAAAATTTACTTGTAATCAACATATACAACGTTTACCAATCTAACTTTTAAACGAAGGTGTTTGTTTATTTCTGTGTACCGTGTTTATTTCTGTGTACCGTGTTTATTTCTGTGCAATTCATACTGTACCGGCTGCAGTGCCTCCTACAGATCTACACTGATTGCAATAGTCTTGTTGGCTATGTGAGTTTAAGCATTTTTCTCCAGGTATGGGCAAGTATTTTTTTTCTGGTATGGCTTCAAATACCTATAATGGCTAGCTGCAGTATTAAGCGTGAAGCCATAAAAAGCTGGCAGATGCAATAAGCATGTGCACAATCTATGCCATAGTATAGCCTGTTGAACAGCCTACTGTATTGGATAAATGCCAGTCTACAAAACTAGAAATTCTAAATGTAAATCTAGTGTTCAGTGGATTTGTCATTTCTAAAACTTTACACTGGACACTCGTAGAGACAGATAGAATACGGACAAACGCCAAGATGTATAGATATATATTATGTATAATTATATATAATATATAATAAATATATAATGATATTATAACTGAAATTATATATTAATTAATTATAATAGGATTTATTATATTATAGTATTTTAATTAAATAAAAATTATATATAGTTTATATGTAATACTATATATACTATTAAATTATATACAATATTACATATTAAGTAATATTATATTTCTGCGAAATGGGTTGGTTTTCTCAGCGCTACCGCTGAAAATATTATTACTATCATTTTTCTACTCATTTGACTTGCTTTAGCGTATTCTCAGATATTGAGTTGTGGTAGCCTCAGCTCCAATTGATTAGCTGCCCCATCCGACAAAGCAATCGAAGTTTAAAAAATCCTGTGCTAAAAGTCCCTAAGCTAAATTTTAAAAATATGAGTCAAAAAACGTAAACATCATTTTAGACATTAAAAAATTAATTCTCAGTACAACTTTATTGCCTTGTTCAAAAATCTCAAACTCAATAAATTCATTAATGTCCGCATGAAAAGTCAACTTTGTCACATCTAAAATGGTGTTTAAAGGTTATAACTTACCTTTTTTAAAAATACAGCTTTAATACATTTAACTTTACAACGTGTAAGTACTTTGACTATTCTACCCTTTGTTTAATTCTACAAACCAAACTGGCAGCTGATGTCTGTCTGTAATTTGCTGTTTGGTGGCCACGCTTTCAAGCGCAAAGTCATTGACAGAAAACCTTTTCTTATTGGAAAAAATAGAGTAATCCAATAATCAAACAGTTTACTGCTCTATTCCAATTTACAGGTAGCTTTTATTTCAACTGACTTAAAGTCTCATGAAGGTATAAAAGAAAACAATAAAATTGGAAGAAGTTCTCATTATCACACATAATTCTATTGCTTCCTTTGACCAGTACCATAAAATCTCTCTGTGAGCAGTTCACCAATGTGAGTGCGGTGTCAATTGAGACTATGGTAGTTTCGAGGAGCTCAAACATTGGCTCTGTGATCCCTTGCCTCCTGTCTAAGGCAAGGGAGCCTTGACAACTGGAGGCATACCCTGGTGCAGAGATCAATTTATGGTTGGATGTCCATCTAGTCACCACAAGTGAACTTTTTTGGGAATCTAAGCACAGCTTGTTGTGTTCAGGTCAGGGTTTTTAGACCACTAGGTCTCAGCTGTTCATCTGGCTTACTACAGACTTAAGCCTGGTTTCCATATCGGCTGCAAGATCCCGGCGGTAATCTTGCGCAGCAAAACACTTGTGACGCTAGGCTCGGCGACTTCTGTTCACATAAAGCTGCATCACTAATAATCGCATAAAAAATGTTCGCTCACCATGCCGTTTCGAAAATGCTCACCTTCACCTGTACAGTGCATTTCGAGACGGTTTTGCCTGCGGCTCTTCACGAAAGTTGGACAGTGCTGAACTCTTGCGTTGACCGCCGGCAACTACCGGTGGTACCTGGCGGTACCCGGCGTGTAGGTTCACATTTCCCTGCTGATAGCCCTGCGGTGCTGTCGCCGGTGCTTGCAGTGTATATGAAAACCAGACTTAATTACTTAATTGGTGAGGACTTCAAAACAAGCATTCAGCTAACTCTCTGCTTGTTATATGATTCAGTTCTGCCTATTTTTAGTGACACGTTCCCTCACGGCACCAAGCTTCCTTCTACTAACCTACCAGTATCAACCTCGGGTCCAGTGCCACGACAGCAGAGAGAAAGGGAACTCGACCAGTTTTTGTCTAAGAGATCAAACCGCCTTGGTCAGAGAATTTCTGCCAAGATGGCCCAACTCAACAGCATTACCAGAGATGATTTGATATTTGAGTGAGAATAATTCTGAGCGACATTCATAATGTGGCTTTCCAGTGTTGAGAGCACAACTCCTCACACAATCATGAGGTGTTAAGAGTACAACTCCTCGTACACTCAATGATAATTGTTACTGTTTTGATGCAAAACTGGTAATAATAGATAAACACTAAAGGCATGACAACTTATCGTGTGTACGAATGTCATACTGACTAATGATAAAATAACTTCAGATGATCATAGTTGTTACTCGTTTAACGTTGGTTCAGTACATCTCATGTGTATAGATGAAACAATAGCAATTGACACATACTTTACGAAATACGCTTTCAATGGTCTGCCGTTTTTGGCTTTTCTTTATGCTGGACAAGTTTTCTTATTGTCTTCAACTAAATTTTCCTATTATATATTTATTACTTCTCCCTAATTATTCATCTCGAATATTTACCAAGCTGAGTATGTTCTTTCCAACCAATAAAGAATATTGCAGCTCACACAAAATGGTTGGACAAGCACAATTGTACAATGCCTTCCATTTTATTTATATAATAAAAATCTGAATCGCAAAATTTCTTATTTGCTTGTTTTCTTTATTCTATTTGCTTTATATTCAGTTGTGTTGTATGAAGTTTTAGTATCTTGCATAATGTATACATCCAAGACATGACCTAACAAACACTATGTAAATAAATATGCAATCGGAGCCGAGCGTTTGTGCTGTGCAGTTTATTTAGTTCATGGTCTAACTTTTATATAACTTAACCAAGCTCTAGCAAGTTCAATTCAATATATTAGCTCATTATTGCACAACCATATTTAATTTGAATTTTCTTGTTTCCTTTGCATTTTGGATGCAAATACAAACGTCGTTTATTAGATACATAAAGGTTGTCTGCTCACGAATAAAGTGTGGGGTTTCTACAGTCGTTATGTCTCTGACCATCGAAAATGTTTCTATGAAAATAGCTGTGGGTCTTCGTCAATGTGTAAGTCAACAAATAACGTTTGCTCGCAACCTGCTTGAAAGTATGGCCCTTTCCGCTGAAAATAGAATAAATTTGGCAACATTGCAACGTTTTGACCCATATATTATAGAAATTCTGGCAACTTCTAAGCAAACGACATTATATAAGTTTGAAGAAGACAACCAAGAATGGGTGAGAAATAACGTTTGCACTGTCTTACAGAATGACGTTTAGGCATGAGAATGTGTAAAAATAATCTTTGGTTAAAATTTATGCGTTCATATTTATTTTTTATAATTTTTTGTTATAGTTGCACCACTTTTTAAGAGGTAAATGTAGCAGAAAGCCAAAGGCAGAATAAAGATCCGAGTTATACGTTGAACTAGTTCCCACATTTTTCAGCTGCGTTTAAATCCAATACATGTAAAAAGGAAATTATTTACTACGGCTCGTAGTAAAAACAAACGGAACGTTTTTATCAGTTTGCATGAAAAAGTTACAATCATAGCAGCCATCTGCTATGAAACCCAAGTCACATTTGCTAAGTGTTTCCCCGAATATGTCAACTACAGTAGTTTACCTAGCATTTACTCAATGTGATGTTTTGCTTCTGTTGCAGCAAAGAACAGAAATTGATGGAGTGTGCTTTATTTATAAAAGGTAGGTTTCTGTTGGAATGGAATATGTAGGCTAAGCCGCTTGAACTGATTATTTGCACTCTGATAGGTTTTACACGTTGTAGTTTACATGAACACACCAATTTTTTGTTTGGCTCCATTACCATTTTAGGTCTGCTCCTCCTATCAACGCTTTTATGATTCTTAATCGTCTTGGCACAGAAAACTTTGTTGAACCAATTCGAGCAAATCTGGAATTTCAAAGACACGAGCCCTTCCTTCTCTATAAAAACCTAAAATGTGAGTCCGACTCGTATTAAGCTGTAGTTTGTTTAGCTTTATCATTTCTATTTGCCTGGTCTGCAACATTCTGCTATTGTTTTGTTCTACAAGGCCAATCAATTTGAACTCGCATCATTATCATATAAGCTGAACAGGTTGTGTGAAAGTCTCTCATTGAAATTATTTATATTTTTGGTATTTACTTTTTTGTGTCGTATGCGTCTAGTAGCAACAGCTTTAGTAAAACTTTGCTGCAATTCCTTATATGATTTATGCACAACTCGATAATGCTACTACATACAGGGATGTCACACTTTTGGAGGCCACATGCACATTTGGCACCTCTTGATGTTTTTGACATATTTGTAGCTCAATGTATTGCATTTGATCTTTTGTTTGACAAGATGCAGTAGCTGGTTATCGTTGCTGATCATTTTATTGTCATTCATTCAAAATGGTTCCTGTCTTCATTGTAATTGCTCTAATTCACATTTTAGTCATCTATGGAATTTGGTTCTACGATACTTCAGAGTTTGCCAAGATTTGTCACTTATTGGAGAAGTAAGTAGCTCATTGTGTTCATGGCTGGCAGCACAAATAGCTCTGTTTTTTTTTCAAGTACTCTGAAAATAGTATTTTCTACTCATAGAAACTTTGGAAAGATGAAGGTTGACTTGCAACAAAGTTCACATTATAGTTATTTATTATCAAAATATTCGCCATGTTTTACTCTGCTGTGTTAAAGGTGCAATATATGGGGAAATGTGATTACAAGCTCTTAAAAGCTCAAAAACGAACAGTTGATCGCCACCATCACGAAACTGTCGTAGATTAGAAGCCCTTTCCAAATCCATGTCTATTGTCCTTACAGGTCTATTTCATCATCGTTGTAATGCTGTCATTTTGAGCACTGATATCTCAAAACCCGCTGTAAAAATTCCTTTAATTGTTTAACCTTAGCTCGAAGGAGTACATATCATCCTCTGATAAACATGACGAGCCTGCGGGTCACCAGTGATAGTCGAAAAATGCTGCAGAAATTATTCACGCTGTTTGGCAGGAAGTATGGGTAACATGATTCGATTACGACTAGACGATTAGACCAAGCCGAAACAAAACTGTAAAGTAGCGAGCATCTATATGTGATATGGGCTTTTCGGTGAAACCTGAAGTGTTTGTCATAAACTAGTGCTACGAGAAGTTTTATATTGAGCCTTTTATTGGCCTTTCAATTCACGTGATAACATCACATGTCAAAACAATAACCGAATTGTTTGACTACGTCAGGGAAATAAATTGGCGGCGATTAATTGTTCGTTCTTAAGCTTTTAAGAGCTTTTAATCACATTTCCACATATTTTGCACCTACAACACAACAGAGTAAGACATGGTGAATCTTTTGATACAAAATAACTGTAATGTGAATTTTGCAAGTCAACCTTTAAAGCACATAAATTACATAATTTTCTTATTGTATATTTCAATACATCAGAGTCTTGGCTTTCGAATGAGCTATTGTTTGCCATGGTGAGACAGACATTGGTTGGTGTTTATAGGATTTCCCCAGAGCTCTACCGCGAAAAAGTTTACTGGCATAGTCTCGAAAATTGTGACGTCACAATTCTCATATTCGTTGTTGTGTGCTCTTACCACTTATTTATCAACTACGATAATGACACTAGTAGCAGGCGAAGGTAGGACAACTCCAGAGAACGAATGAAGATGACAAAGGAATCAGTGTCATTGGTTCTCCTTGTACATATTACTTCTATGATAAGTATCTCAGACTCCAAGAACCATACTATATTTTCCCGATGATATTATGCACTAGCTCTTTATTTTTAATGCGGTGTTGAGGGTGATGACTGAGACTAATTAATTTCAAGCATTGCGTGATCTCGCCAAAGTGCGATTGACATTTAGTCCAAGGGCCACGCAACCGCAGGTCATAATTTAATCGATGTGATTTCATTACCTTTATCAACGACAGTACATTTATTGAAGCATAATTAATTAACCCAGAACATGTGTTTGTATTGGTTGGGGCGTTAGCACGATCACGGGCATTGTTGATTATCTAGAATCTTAGTTTATTATTAGCGCTCTCCGGGTTTAACAGCACCGATTGTCACAGACAAACGCAGCCTCAATGGCAGCGAAAGGGACCGACGACCTAAGGCTAAATGAGAATTAGGACGTCACATTTTGAGTACCTGAACCAAGTTTTTTGCAGGACATACTTTTGACACCCCATTTTTCATAGTTCTATTATTCTTTGTGTATTGAATATAGGCTCATTCGAAAGCCAAGACTCTGATGTATTGAAATATATAATAAAAAAATTATGTAATTCATGTGCTGGTGTAGGTATTTCTCCTGTTTACTCACCAGCATAATACTAAACTTTCTTTCTTGGTATGTAAAGAGAAAGATAGTCTCTTATGCAGATCATTGCTCTCATCTCTAAAGCCATTTTACAGCTAGTCTACTTTGCTTTATAGCACCAGTTATCACTTCTGTTGGCTCTCTTCGCTAATTTACTAAAATAGCATAACCCTTGGAACCTTTTTATCAAGTTAGGTATTGAACTCGCTTTTATAGGTTTTATGGTTAGAAAGAAGGACAGTATATATATTTTTTGTAACTCTTTTGGTAATTCATTTTGCTTTGATATTAGCAAGAATGAGTATTCCTAATAAATAGCAATGAGTTATTGGACCGAGGGTCATCGGAGTTATTGGACCGAGGGTCGCCTTGGACTTGGTGTTGCAAGTTTAAACATATTGATCAGTTAACTTAATGGCATGAAGCTAATAGCGTAGCAATCGCCAAGACAATCCAAGTTTCTAGTTAATAACCTTTTATTACTAGGTTAGTCAATGAGATGAAGGGTTGTTCTGAGAGTCTAGCCGATGCTGAACTTGTTGCAAGTGTTGAAGGAAACGGAGTCGCTAGAGATAATAGCAATATCCTTGACATGCTTAGCAAGGCCCAGTCTGACTACGACAAGGTAATTTGGTACCTCTTCTCGTGAGATCAATATAGATAGTAAATAGAACTACATGTATGTAGTATCATTTGTAATATATGTTCTGTTTTTATAAATGCTTCTTGCAGAAATCTGAGCCGCCGAGTGTAACATCTCTGCCAAACATTGCGAAGGAAGTGATTAAACCGCAAGCTGTCAAACCTGAAGGTAAAACATTAAAATAATACATACTATGACATTGGCAAGAATAATTTATTTTTTCTAACAAGTTACATATACATCATTGTTGCTAAGACCTTTCAAGTTGATTTATGAACAGTAAGTAAAAACAGTTGAGATATGCTCAATCTCAGAACACATTGGTTGTTAACCATAGAGATAACAATGGAGCTTAAGAACCGATTTTATCTACTCAAATACCTTTTTAAAACAGCTAGAGTTTTTCATCTAAGTTAGTGCACTTAAGTCTGAGCCTTTATCCAACAGTGTTTAGTTATCGGAAAAATTTCTGCAGCCATTTATCCTCACGATTTTGCTATTAGCAGCAATAGCATTAAAGAACTTAGATTTAAATTTTTAAACTGTACATCCAACTGTATATATTATTGATATTAACTGTATATTCTGTATCGAGGTGTATCTGCAGTATGTATCAATGTGTTGTCTGCATTATGTATCAAGGTGTTATCTGCAGTATGTATCAATGGGTTGTCTGCATTATGTATCAAGGTGTTATCTGCAGTATGTATGTATCAAAGTGTTGTCTGCAGTATGTATCAAAGTGTTGTCTGCAGTATGTATCAAAGTGTTATTTGCAGAAGGTATCAAGGTGTTATCTGCAGTATGTATCAATGTGTTATTTGCAGAAGGTATCAAGGTGTTATCTGCAGTATGTATCAAGGTTTTATATGCAGTATGTATCAATGTCTTATCTGCAGTATGTATCAATGTGTTATCTGCAGTATGTATGTATGTATGTATGTATCAAGAAGTTGTCTGCAGTGTTTATCAAGGTGTTATCTGCAGTATGTATCGAGTTGTATCTGCAGTATTTATCAAGGGGTTGTCTGCAGTATTTATCAAGGGGTTGTCTGCAGTATTTCGAACTCCTGAGGGAGATATTCGAGGTACAGAGCATTCACATGGTAATATTTTCTCCAGCATTCTATGGTTTTAAGATACGAAGCAGAGTTTGAGATGAACCAACTTTGCTTGTAGAGGTTCTATTTTATTGGTTTCAACTTTTAACCAATTACTGGTAAAGTGGTTCGCATACCGCGTCAAACTGTTACTTTAAATTAACTCTAATTTACACACATGATTTTAGCAAAGCACTTGCAAAGCCTTTCATAGCCTTCAAATATCATAAATTGGTGCAGACTTCAGGCCAAGTTTTTCAATGGTAATTCGTTCACAAAGGTACCCTCTGAAAACTATTACTACAAAATACACCACTACTTGGTTCTCAAGCATCTTCATGTACCCCAACCGTTGCCAAAGATTCTGCCACAATCCTGAGGGATACCCAGTTGGAATGGTACTCGTGTGTACGCCCCTTATTCATAGTGAATGCTAAGGCACC
This sequence comes from Watersipora subatra, assembly GCF_963576615.1. NCBI lineage: Eukaryota > Metazoa > Bryozoa > Gymnolaemata > Cheilostomatida > Watersiporidae > Watersipora > Watersipora subatra. The sequence goes on along the minus strand of NC_088709.1, from coordinate 43,891,889 downwards.
TAAAATTGCAATGCTGATCAATTTTCCGCTGACTATAAGAGGGCTAAGCACTACCTATGTGATTTGCAGTTGTGAATAGTGATACATTTCTTCATTCATTGATACATAGACAGTACAGGTTGGTTTGAGAAGGGTTGGAGGGTACCGATAGCTTCATTTGCCATTGTACAGAAAGAGCAGTTAGCCCTAATTACGCTACAAAAGCAAGGGGTGTGCAGTTTGTTGCAAAATATTAATTGATCTTCGATAGCCTTTAGATACCATTATCAGCTAGACATCTCAGGTCTCATAAAAATGAGTGATTTGAAAAGATTGGCCAATGAGCTTTTAAGAGAAATAAAAAGTGAATTTTTCATACACCATGCTAGCAAATAAGTTGATTTGAAAAACAGTTTCTGAGTCCTGCATCAATCATATTAAAGCTTTGAAAACCAAACGAGGTTGTAGAGTTCTCGCTATTTAACGCTGTGTTAAGCTCAATGTCTTCTTTAAAAAATTAACAGGAATGATAAATTTTATTTAAAACCTTAGCTCTTAAAAGTATGTACCTGTCAGTAAATATGTATATACTTAATTTGCAGAGTACTCCTCTGTTACGGAGTACTCCTCTGTTACGGAGTACTCCTCTGTTACGGAGTACTCCTCTGTTGCGGAGTACTCCTCTGTTGCAGAGTACTCCTCTGTTGCGGAGTACTCCTCTGTTACGGAGTACTCCTCTGTTGCGGAGTACTCCTCTGTTGCGGAGTACTCCTCTGTTACGGAGTACTCCTCTGTTACGGAGTACTCCTCTGTTACGGAGTACTCCTCTGTTACGGAGTACTCCTCTGTTGCAGAGTACTCCTCTGTTGCAGAGTACTCCTCTGTTGTCTATTCTTACTTAGCAATAGTCTCAAGTTGCCAATAAATTATGTCACAGCTCTGACAGCTTGATGAGGCTAATCAAAATAGTGAGCTTCAAGAATGTCTGGTGTTCCATAATGACTCTCTTGTAGAAAGAGGTGAGAGTATCGACATAAATGAGCTCTTCAAGACTGCCAGTTTAAGTTATAAGGAACAATCGTCAAAAGCACCAAGCTCAGTGCAACCGACAGGACACGCATTTCACAGGTGATTCTCAGCTTTGTGTTAATGCTGTCCAAATCATTTTCTAGTCAATCAGGCTGACATTGTTGTATAGTTGCCAGGTTGAAGCATCCGTAAACCTACACCAGGTCATGTAGGCTGTACAATACACCTCGCTACATCTACAAACGAATTAGTGAGGATCCTAGTCTATGTTGGTCCTCTCTAGATCACTAGGAGACTTGGAGCCTTGTTTATCAAGCTTTGTAGACCCTTTTTCACACATCTAAAGGTTTGAACTATGATCAGCCTAGTATCGTCCGTCCGCTGCAATTTGGGGAATGCCATTTGTTACATTTATTATAAATGCTACTTCCTGTGTACAAGCTTAAATCTATGATTAGCCCTATATGAAATATTTGAGACATTTTATCAACATTTTTATTGCCAAAATCTAGACTTAAAAATTTGGAAATTTTGTTTACAAGAACCTAAAAGGATGTTCAATGCATTTATTAAACCATTTAGGCAACTTAAACAATATATTCCCTGACCATTTAACGACCTATTGACCCTAATTATTTAGCAATGTTTTGATCAGTAACTCTCTGTTGTTTCTCTCTCTCTGACTTTTAGCTACCCCTCGACTCCATCTCAAGACCTCTAGTCACATGACCTTCAATCATTTAGCTGACATGTTCAAATTGTCAGTTCTTGCATGCTTGGTATACTCTTAACTAACCACTAGTTTGATGCTGAGTATATTCGCTAAGCACCTGTTGCTCCCAGACATGTTATGTCGTCCATCTCTTGCAGGCCTCCTCCGACGCAGGCTCAGACAGTAGCAGAGCTTGAGATGGAGTCCTCGCTCATTACTCCAGCTAGGCTCAAGAATGATAGGGTGACCATGAGCTCTTCTGTTCCAGCATCTCCATTTATAGATAGCGTATCCTCACAGGTATGTTGTTTACACTTGTAGACAAATCGGGTATTTGTCACTTTCAATCTATTACATTCATTACACTCCAGTTTACATTTTTTTTGCCTCATTGCCTATGCGTGTTTGCATTTCTTTAGTGTGTCTACACCGCAGTTACTTTGAGTCTTTTCTTTGAGTCAAATGTTTTTAAGCTTTCCTTGAACCAGGCCATGGATAGCAGTCGTTATAACTTTATAATAGAAAACAACTGTGTAAGATCATGCTTTAGTCTAAACACATACAGTAAGTACAGGCTGTCTAGCGATGATGAATATAAGGCAATTCTACTCACCAGCCTCTATAGATTTATTTTTGAAAAGCCTAAGAAGGTTGATTTACAGTGATTAGGTGTTTTCTGCTACAAAACATAATATTCTGACAAAACTTTGACTAGATGTTTCATGACCTAACGAGTGTAACGGCAGTTACCTTCAACATGCGTATTAATCGAAAAACCGTACAGCATACTGTGTTTCCCAATAATATGGTCTACTTGATTATAAGATCTCTTCCCTGATAATAAAACCTAGTGGGATTATTAGGGTTTATTGTAAAATATGCCCTTCCATAAATAGCCCCTAGAGAGGTGGAATGACGGATCTGTCTGATCAGTAAATAAAAAGCTCTAAGAAATCGGTCGTCTGAAGAAATCATTTGGTTATTTTGGTTATTTGGTCATTGTTTTCTGATGCCCGCAAGCCAATTTTTCATGATACATGATGGTTTAAAACAATTATCTTATGTTTGTCACAATTATCTCATGTTTGTCACAATTATCTCATGTTTGTCACAATTATCTCATGTTTGTCACAATTATCTCATGTTTGTCACAATTATCTCATGTTTGTCACAATTATCTCATGTTTGTCACAATTATCTCATGTTTGTCACAATTATCTCATGTTTGTCACAATTATCTCATGTTTGTCACAATTATCTCATGTTTGTCACAATTATCTCATGTTTGTCACAATTATCTCATGTTTGTCACAATTATCTCATGTTTGTCACAATTATCTCATGTTTGTCACAATTATCTCATGTTTGTCACAATTATCTCATGTTTGTCACAATTATCTCATGTTTGTCACAATTATCTCATGTTTGTCACAATTATCTCATGTTTGTCACAATTATCTCATGTTTGTCACAATTATCTCATGTTTGTCACAATTATCTCATGTTTGTCACAATTAAACTTTTTTCATTTTGTTGGATAAATTTAATTGATTAATGATATGAAACTTGCAGCAAATGCAGACCATGCACACCCCAACCAAGTCATCAGCGGCAGATTCGCTCCTGTCTCATACCCTCATGTCACCAATGGCCTTTTCTGTTCCACGAGCGGCACCCAGTTCAAGGCCCGTAGCTATCAACCCTCCTCAGCTTGTCTCAGGTAGGGTCAAGGTCAAGTATGTTGGAAATATATTTGCGGATATATGTCTGCTTGTGCTGCATTTAGTTTTGTGGATCCATACTCGACACTATGTTATATAAAAACATATTTTGGTACATACTTAACCAGTAAAGGATCTTAATGTGGAACATACAGTATGTATATCTACAGTACAGTACGTATATCTACAGTACAGTGCGTATATCTACAGCAACACCTCAGCTTATGATCATCTCTACAATCAAATGTTTTGAATTACGACGTGAAGTTCACACAAACATTTTTTAAAAATACAAAGTAATTTTTAAAGTATGGTAAAAGTTATGGGGCCTATTTCTCTCACTAAAGTTGCCACTGAGCCTGTGCGTTACCACTGAGCCTGTGCGTTACCACTGAGCCTATGCGTTGCCACTGAGCCTATGCGTTGCCACTGAGCCTATGCGTTGCCACTGAGCCTATGCGTTGCCACTGAGCCTATGCGTTGCCACTGAGCCTGTGCGTTGCCACTGAGCCTATGCGTTGCCACTGAGCCTATGCGTTACCACTGAGCCTGTGCGTTGCCACTGAGCCTATGCGTTGCCAAGCGTTGGACTTCTGTCCATTTGTCACTAGAATAAAATAACAATAACATTTCTTTACTGATTTGTGAAACATAAATGTGAACTCAGTCACAAGTAATGGCTAAATATAGTCTGTTGTGCTATGATTACAATGAAAAATTATTTGGTATACAATTATAAGCTTTTAGCTCGTTTCATTGTTGGCATCATAAGGCGAAAATACTTAGAGTGGTATAAACCCATAGTAATTATTTAGTACAAACACTTCCTGGTAAAAATCATCATCATTAAAAAATAGAAGCAACGCAATATGTTAACCTTTCTAGCTATAGTGTCCTACAATAATAGTGCATTTTGTGGTTACTATCTGCAAGGAAATGTAACATTACATTGTACTACGTGCAGCACGTACCGTGGAGAGTTCTACGTAAATCCGAGAGATAGTTGATGAGTCCATCTGTTTTGCTCTACTGCGTGGAGCTGAGTGACATACGCAAGAGAGTTTCACACTGCACTTTAATATATGTTTTAATGTTCTTCACTTGACTCTTTCATCATCATTGGCGATTGATAGAATTTACACAAATAAAAAGTGGATGACTAGTTATTATTGATTAAATTGATCAATACCTTTTATTTAATTTTTTTTTTATAAAGCAATTAACTTTGGCATCTTTTCAATATGCCGTGGGTATGTTATCGCTATGCTTGGTTTTACTATTGTAGTAAATGTTGCCTTTTGTTTCTTATTCATATAAACTGCAGCAAGGTCCTGGATGTTTTGGTCAATATTTATATATTGATATTCATGCGAGTTATTTTTGTCGACCCTCGCCTATATGGAGTATTGCTAGATAAGCTTGTACTTTGCTCGTGTGATAAACTTATGGACTAACATCTCTCACAACTTTGATCCTTATCTGTATGACTGAATGTGTGATGAGTGAAGGACACTCTAGATAAATATTGATACTGGATGAAAGGAGAACACGCAGTGACAGAAGATCAATAGTTTTTCCACATGTAACAAGAGTTTTTGGTAACAAACCTGTGTCCCATATTTATATCATCCAACAGCGACTCACTGTTTTTTGGTGAAAAGCTTTAAAAAAATTTCACAACTCGTAGTTTTAAAAAGTTTGACTTATCTTGGTGTGATTTGTGCTTTTTGATTTGTTTGATTTGGTTTGATCATGTTTAGATTACTATTTCTACCTTTCAAGTTTGCACAAGGACTACTCAAGGTCATAACTTGGTTTGGTCATGTTTAGATTACTATTTTTACCTTTCAAGTTTCCACAAGGACTACTCAAGGTCATAACTTGGTTTTGATTAGTGTTTCAAGTGGCAAACCAAAATATCATATGGTAATCGTTGCCTTGCAGAATCAAAATGTGTAACTTGAAACTGTTGTTCATTCTGTTTTTGGCTCATTTTTTATGATTTAAATAAAAGCATTGTGCTTGAAAAATCACTGAAAGTGGACTACAGATATATGACTTGTATGTCTGCGCACGAAATTCTGAGATCTAGTTACACATTTATATAGCGACTGACATCATTGTCTGCAAAAGTTGATAAGGGAAGTCAATGTATGTTGTCTTACATCATGGAGCTCAACCAATCGCACCATAAATACCACAGATTCAACCCGAACTAGGTTATCTTAAACTAGGTCATTCATTATCATAAATGTAGGTCATGCGGTACACTTTAATGATAATTGGATGTGACGGCAACATTTGACTGAGATCATTGTGTATTTTATACATGAACTGTCCGCATGTGGTTATACGGGTGGTGTGAAGATTTTACTTTCATGTTCTTCAGAGATGTAGGAATAGTTTTGGTAATAATTGGTGTACACAATGGTGCATGATAACCAAGTTAACAGGGGCCACGTTGATAATGTACATGTATATGCATATAATGCTTTCGCACATCATTGAAAATGTAGTTTGGGGTCTCCGTCATTGTTTCACTTATGTAGGCTAATCATTAGTAAACACTAAAATTACTGCTAATTGATTGGGTCCATGAGTTTTTGTCTAATCGGTAGAAACAATTACCATATTTATCGGTTTAGTTGAAAGCGCTTAGGAGAGCATAACTCCAAATTTATGGGTACGTGCAGTTCTTAGTGTTTATCACTATCAACAACCAGTATTTTTATTAATCCACCATAGGGCTTGTTTAGGGATTTTGAAAGCACGTTCAGTGTGTTAGCATATAAAAAGGGTCAGTACATCAAAGAAGAGGCTGTTCATGTGTGGTAGGTGTTTCAGCATTGCACCTTTAGTACACATTACAGCACTTCAGTGGCTTCCCAATAAGTGGTGCTAAACACCCCTGCAGGGTGTTAACTGAGTTCGTGGGGGTGCAGGAATCAATTATGAAGATGGCCAACTTGTAGTCACAACACAATCTGAGTTAGGTTGGGACTGCAATCTGTTACATGTTGCTGCTGTGTGAAAACATTAGAGTCTTGTTAGAATGACTTTCCAGTAACATATTGTTTTCATGTTATTTGTTTTCATAGCTTCCAAATATGTTTGTTTTTTTTATTGTTTTGAATCCTTTGTTTTATTCTAAACCAGGGGTTACAAAATTGCCCTCATCATTCATAAGGGGTTTGGCAATAAATACGAATAGGAGAGCACTGCCTTAGTTTTTTGCCCACTAGTCAATTAGAGAACTAAAAATGACACGGGGTTGTAAAAACTTTACAATCCAACCTTGACACAAAAAACTGATCACTGGTTATGCATCAACTAATAATATGAGTATGAAAATACATTCCTGTAGTCGACACACCAGGACACAACCACTTCATTAATCTGCCATCGTCTGTTGGCGAGCGAGTTATTTCTATGTATAGATGCATTTTATTTATACGCTTGCTTGTATGGACTCATGAGTAAAGAAAATGCTATTGAATTCAACTTTAAATTATACTGTATTTCAGAGGCTAGCCTCGCTTTTAATACCCGAACTCACACTTCGACTGGCAGCAAGCAAGAGGCAGCAGCCGCTGCTAATGTTCCGTCCCACACGTGTGCTCTAACCAAGGAGCAGCTCCTCCAAGCTTTTGAGCATCTATTGAAGGTGAGATAATACGTTCAGCGTCTTGATTTTTGTGTGAACTGAATTTCTTGTCACTTCCCACTCTCAATTTGCACTTAGAGTTCAATAGTGTTCACAGTAATTGAAAGCATGGAAAAATACAGGAGATATTTTTAAGTTAAAACTGTGCAATGCCTAAATCAGCTACAAAAGCTATTATAGAACCCTGCGTATCATGATTGGTAGGCTTGGCAACTCCAGCTCTGTGTAATATTTTTGAACATGAAAATGTTGTGCCTAAATGATTGGAGTTGTCAGGCCACTGCCAAAAATCATGAACTCGTTAATAATAGCAATATAGATTTTTTGTGGCCGTATGATATAAATCAATTATATATATTTAATAATAGTACAGTTTTTAATTCTCCCTATTACTGTGTTTTGTCAATGTCATTAAATATACTAACCTAATATCGAGAAAGGGTGTCAGTGAACTTCTTTAATTAAAGGTCGCTGCTACAGAATACATAATCAGTATAACACATTTTGCTTTGGTTGATTGCATAGCTATATGAAGTGAGAATTATAAAACAACAACCTTCAGCCTAAAAATTTCATAGGAATTACAGAATAGAGATTGTATCAGGATAAATCTCTGTTTTTATCTCACAATAATCTACAGTTTTATAGATTGTACAATGTTCTGCAGTTTTATAGATTATACAATAATCTGTAGTTTTATAGATTGTACAATAATCTACAGTTTTATAGATTGTACAATAATCTACAGTTTTATAGATTGTACAATAATCCACAGTTTTATAGATTGTACAATATTCTGCAGTTTTATAGATTATACAATAATCTGTAGTTTTATAGATTGTACAATAATCTACAGTTTTATAGATTGTACAATAATCTGCAGGTTTATAGATTGTACGATAATCTGTAGTTTTATAGATTGTACAATAATCTGTAGTTTTATAGATTGTACAATAATCTGCAGGTTTATAGATTGTACGATAATCTGCAGTTTTATAGATTGTACAATAATCTACAGTTTTATAGATTGTACAATAATCTGCAGTTTTATAGATTGTACAATAATCTACAGTTTTATAGATTGTACAATAATCTACAGTTTTATAGACTGTACAATAATCTGCAGTTTTAAAGAATGAAAATATGAACTATGAATAAATACAACAAGTTATGATTTCATAAAGGATTTCATAAAGGCTAACTCTTTCTAAAATTTGTTTAGAATAGAATCTTTGTTCTTTCCCATTAACTGTGCAGTAATATATTACTGATTTCTCTCAGACAGATGAGAACTTCCTCAAGTCTTTACACAGGGCTTATGTTGACAGTCTAAATGCATCACTCAAGGACTGACGTAGTGGGATGCCATGAACAATATTTTCTATTTATGATTGCCACAGTCTCAGAAAATAGCCATTACATGTTGTTTTATTTTTTAATCAATATGCAGCGCATGTCTCGCTCTGTTACAAGCTAGCAAAATACGTTGCACACCCGCCGCCATCTGCTAGATGGTGTCATCCACTTGCGAGAGTCAGTTGCAATATTTATTTTGCTTATGTTACTATTTGGTAACAGATGATTTGTGCCTTTAATATTGTTGACACGTTTCTCATGGCAGTTTAGTATTTACAAGTCTTGAGCTTTCTGTATTTCTCTTTTGTTACAAACATTGGCGGCTTAGGAAGGGGAGACATCGTTCTCTAGATGGTCCTTACTTTTCTTCTATGTACATATGTATTGCTCATAATATGTATAGTGTAATTATACTGATGCTCACTCACGTGTATTCGCTGTTCATAAAGTCATAACATATATTTAGTTGGAGGTTTACTCTGTGAGGCCCACATGTATCTATTTGCTTTGTTTGTACTCAATACATTCTTTATCTCTGCTTGTCTGCTCACGTCATCAGTTTTTCATCATCTGTGTGTCAAACTGACAACTTTTACTTTATCGTACAGTAGTTGGGACTCTGGCTTTAAATTCACACGTTCAACACTTAAATACCAAGTGCAAAAAATAAAGAATTGATTTACTATGAGGAAGCTAATTTCAGCACCGTTGAGATTTGTCTTTTGTTGGTTGATTACCAATCTGTATTTAGGATAAGTTGCTCAATTCACCATTGAAATTTTGTGTAAACCCAACACATGGTTAAACAAACGGGTATTAGTTTTGTTTGCAGAATTCACTTTTTGGTAAGTGCATGCCAGACAATACTCATTATGGGCGGACATATTGAACACAAGCCTGTCAAAAACGCTTTTGCAATGATTTTGTTCAAATTATATCCCCGGTACATCAGTAGCAGCACGTTGCCATCAAGTTTAAAGATGGTTTTATGAAATTGCCCAACGATATTATAATGAACATTGTACGCCGAGTGAGAGAAGGAATTCATATGGGGTACAAAGAACATACATGTAGTTGTACATAACCCATTGTTAGAGTCTGTCGCCGCCCCTGTACATACTCATAATATTACTACCCGGCATAACATACAACAGGACAGATATTGGTTGTAATGGATCTGCGATCTAACACTTGGCTGCCTTAAAGAAAGAATCTTATAATTGTTTAATCTAGTGTTGGGAGCAGAAGAGACATTTCAGGGAACATTTAAAGCATCTATATCATTCTAATGAGAGTTGGTTAGCTAAAAGTACAGAATCAACGACACCATTTTGGTTGCTGCAGTCTGAATAAACCTTAATATGAAATGAATAGATATTTATTTCATAGATTCAGAGAAAGCATGATTACACATTATATAACAGGGAAGAGTTTGTAGTAAGTATACGCATTTAACCACATGGCGTAGACCAATAATACTGATAGTGCAGCATTTTCTAATAAAACAGAAAACCTAACCTAAATATATGCTAGATAAAGATATAATGCTCACTGCTAATGTAGGTATAAGTAACATAAAGCTGAAAAATAGCTCATTAGTTTTGACTGGCATACACCAAATACATAATATATACAAACATGAGGCATGGCGCAACTAGCATACAAGAGTGGACAACTCCCCAAGTAGTTTAAGCAAAAATACTTGTGCACAAAGCACTTTGTCTGAGTAGGTTTTCTGTGAAGGAGATAATTTTTGATATTATTTGTTACTTTAATATTGCAAACCACTTTACTGTGCCAAGAAATAATTTTACCACAAGCTGTAAATATTAAGAAGTGTGGTAATTAGTTTTGCGTATTAGAATATTATTAGCTGAAATTCAAAATAAAAAGTAATTTTCTTAACACGCTTAGAAAATACAATAAATGGTCTGAAAATAGTTTTACACCTTAGATTGTAGCCTAAGGCTTGCTAATCCTAAGGCTTTTGTTTGAAACTGATAAATATTCATGATGCATTGTGTAGGGGTGTTCTTTTCCTCACATATAGCTCGAGTTAACCTTTCCCTGTTTCTCATGATGGTGCAAAAACTTCTCCAGTCGTAGCTCGATACACATAGCTGTTAGTCGCTCATCACCATCCTTGTCCCAGCCATCTTCTATTGTACTTACTATCTCTTTCACATTCTGAAAAAAAATATAAATATAAAATATATACATGTATATAATAATGTAAATATATGAGGGCATAACCATGCCCTGACCTTACAGCTATATCTTTTAAGTGTGTTAATGGAAGCAGGGACGGCGATTGCGACTTATAGAGGCTGTATACCTGTAGCTCAAAAAACAACTTTCAGTTTAGTGTGTGGCTAATACATGGTGGCGGCTTATAAACAAGGATTTACGGTGTGTTAGAAATTTTCACTTATTCACCTTGAATCAACCTTTAAATTTATGGCTAAAGTTAGTATATGGATTAGGTCAGAAAATTGCTTGAATTCTTTTCAACTCAGAATTCTATGATGAAATGTTGATCTATGCTACAATAAAATACAATGTTACAATAACTGCTGAAAGACTCGAGGCCTAAGCACACTAGGAATGCTTGCACAATTTAACACTTTGCTCATGATATGTAGTTTAAAAGTAAGAATGGCAAATGTTGTTATATGTTAAATACAAATCAATTTTCTGACCAGACTTTTTTATTACCCAGGCAACGCTGACTTTTTTATTACCTGCCTGTTGACTGGGTAGCACAGCTAGTTGTTAATAAAGCTTTCTGATGGTAACAACTCAACATACATTACAGCAATTCATCAGAACTTTCCACATAACCTTACTATAGTCCACCACCCCTTGACCTCCTATAGTTCACCACACCTTGCCCTCCTATAGTCCACCACCCCTTGACTTCCTATAGTTCACCACCCCTTGCCATCCTATAGTCCACCACACCTTGCCCTCCTATAGTCCACCACACATTGCCTTACTATAGTCCACCTCCCCTTGACCTCCTATAGTTCACCACACATTGCCCTCCTATAGTCCACCACACATGGCCCTCCTATAGTCCACCACACCTTGCTTTCCTATAGTCCACCACACCTTGCCCTCCTATAATCCCCCACACATTGCCCTCCTATAGTCCACCACGCATTGCCCTCCTATAGACCACCACACCTTGCCCTCCTATAGTCCACCACCCTTTGACCTCCTATAGTCCACTGCAGATTGCTCTCCTAATAGTCCACTGCAGATTGCTTATCATGCATGGCAAAGTTCGTCAAGGAGAAAACCGATGAGAAAATGATCCATTAGCCTACAAGCTTGTCAGATTACAAACCAGCTTTGTAAGACAATTTACTTTGTTCTTCTCAAAGACTCTAATTTTAATAATTGGCTTTAGTCATTGTGTATAGAGAACATTAGCTGTTTTTTTATTTCTGATATTATTTTAGTTTTATTAAAATTAACTTTACAGGCTAGTACTTACACAGTATGACACTGATTATATTTATGAATTGGACACTGATTATATCTATGAATTGGACACTGATTATATCTATGAATTGGACACTGATTATATCTATGAATTGGACACTGATTATATCTATGAATTGGACACTGATTATATCTATGAATTAGACACTGATTATATCTATGAATTGGACACTGATTATATCTATGAATTGGACACTGATTATATCTATGAATTAGACACTGATTATATCTATGAATTGGACACTGATTATATCTATGAATTGGACACTGATTATATCTATGGATTGAATGCTCTATAACTATAATAGCTACACCAACCAAATCATTCAACATTGGCAGAACAGGATGAGTATTAGCTTTGTTAAAATCACATTTCTTACTCCCATCTAGTGTGTCAGAAAAGTTCTGGTTTATTCTCTATTGTTTAAAGTGTAACATACTTGTTGGTTAAACTATTAAAAATCATTAAAATGTTTACTCATAAGAGATATGATTAATTTATTTTTTTAATACAAGTTGTTTAATCTCATGTTCCTGAATATTTATTGCAAAAGCTAACGCGTGATGTCTATGTTGTGTTTGGTGAGACAAGAATTTGAAATGTTCCAGAGTTATTTATTGCAAAAGGAGCATAAAATCTATCCAATCACTATGCATTGCATCATACATATCGATTGCACTACTCATCAATATTTTTGATGCTTAATGCATTTGATGATGCCACGGTGTAAATGTGAGGATAACTCTCAAAAGGCTTACTGTAACTTGTATATACGGTGTTCATTACTCACCGGATCTGTGAGGTTCCCATTGAATGTTGGCCGACTATTGTTTGTACACACGACTTGGGTCATGCTGTCATGCGTTGGCTGATCGCCAACAAACTCATAGTACGGAGGTCGATAATTCTCAACACCTGCAAATACATTTTCATAAAATTAGATAATGTCAAGTTGCATGTCTATTGATTGTATAGCTGTCCATGTATGTGTTTTGAAGGAAGTGCAATGCTAAAATAAAGCAACTTTATACAATAATAAATAAAATGTTCATATTTGGATTTGTATCAAAAATGATTGTGGATTTGCCTCCCTTGGTTTGAAAAATGATTGAAATGCTGACAAATAAGAATTTCAATTGCTAAATATGCAATACTTTATAAAGTTATACCTTGAAATACGAGTGTCGTAGCGTATGAGCAATTTGAGATACAAGGAAAATACCATGCAAATCTTTGCCTTGAGATACGAGACAAATTTGAAAAAAGAGCTTTCGACTTGACTCTCGACGCCACTAGGTGGTTGAGGATACAAAAGGCGCTTACAAAAACAGCATTGCTCAGTTTGAAAAAGTTTTAAAAAGATCAGCTAAAAGTGGAAGTGAAAGCGAGGCAAAAAAGGAGCTAAGCCGGAAGAAGAGAATTAAAAGAATACAATTAGAATTAAGTTTAGTGTAATGTTAGATTGGAACTTATTTTAAGTGTGTATATAGTATGCTAAATTCATTTAAGTTAAATTTAAAGTTTATATTATGTAGCATCACAAAAGTGTAACATATCAAACGTGTTGTTGCTAACACTTTGAACCCTGATAGCCAGTACTCCAGCATTGCGTAGGGTGTGACAGAAAACCTAACGACCGAAATACTAAAATTCACACGGCTTTGTTTACAAATGCTGTTTCTAAGTAACAGCGTAAACCAATAAAATTAGTTCTTGTGCAGGATGTTAGACCGAAAATTTTACTTCTATTCTTAACTATTTTTAAATATCTTTACCTACTCCCTTCATTATAATAACAGTTTTACTGGGACGATATCGCGAAAAAATTGGTGCGACTCATTTGTTGGTATGTCAGGGATGATTTTGATGCAGATGAAGGATTATATGATACTAGCTATAATTTTGCCGCTTGTTCTCAGTGACATTTGGTGAAATCTGCTGTTGTGTTGCTTGACTTTTTTACCAATATTTTATCAAATAGTATTGGACTATGACCAGATTTAGACATATTTTATAAAAGGTTTCAAACAAATTGCCCTGATAATGATAACGGATAAATTGATGCTGACAAACATTTACAAGGCCGGCCAGGGTTCAATGGGTTAAGTTTTTCACACCGCCATCAGCCGCTACTGTCTTTCTCGGAAGCAAGAACTCAATACAGAACCGCATATAATAATGTCACATTTTGTTGCAGATCGTAACCACTAACCTGGTATTTGTTACTTTGTGAGCATAGGTGGTAGACTACAACAATTAAAAAAATGTTTTTCACTGTAATATTCTGGTTTTAGGCGTCGTTTCATAAAGTAGGAACAGATTAATTTGTATTTACTCATTTTATATAAGATTATTATTTCATTTGAGATGCAAGTGAATCAAAATATTTGCTCAGGTCCGAGAACACATTAAGCTCATATCTCAAGGTAACATTGTACAAGCCCATATAGCAAACATTAGCTGTTTTCATAGTTCTAGTACAGAAAAATAGAGCAGCTTTGCATGAAATGCTTTCGTAATATTCAAATATGTCAGATGAAAATGAAACAAAGGAAACAAAGATTTAACTATGCTAGCTTTTGAGCTATAATCGGGTTAGTATAATAATATAATAATTTTTATATCCATAAAAAGTGTAACATAATAAAATTAAATACATCAGCAAAAAGTACAATAATTGAGGCCGGATAGCAACCCCTTACAAATTTGTTGAAAAAAATTGCTGAAATAAATTGACTAAAATTGACCATTAGCTTGCCAATGGCGCACATAATTATACTATTCTTTATGACACTAGATATGCTAAACCATTGTTGAAACGCCTGCCGGCAAAATGAGAAAAAGGAAAGATAACATTTGGGCAACACGCGCAACTGCATTTTTTAAAAGAATTTGATGAAAATTATTAATTCACTATAGCCAAAAAAAAAAATAGATCTATTCGAAAGAATTCTAGCAGCGAGTCTAGTTCACAAACTCCGCCTAGGTAACTGACTTGTCAGGCACCGTTTTTTCATTCCTGTTTCTATTTATATTTTATCCATCCTTTAGTTTCAATCCTTTAGATATTTATAGCAACTAACATTCGTCTCTGCCTTACCTGCATCACTGATCTTGCATCTACTAAAGATTTCCCACAATACAAGAGCCATAGAGTAAACATCGGATTGCAAAACAGCTTCCCTTCTATTGTTAGCTTGACCACTCAGTACCTCTGGAGCCATATACCTCACTGTTCCCACCTGCAAAAAATAATAATTTGAGAAACCAAACTTGGTTAATTTAACCAAATTTATTTTATGGCCGATCTGCTATTGCTTTTTTATGTTCACTTATTTGACTGTAATATAGACAACCTTAATCATGTTTTGGGAGTTGTCTACCCACAGCGATCAGCTAAAGCTGTTTTCATGTTTTGGGAGTTGTCTACACACGGCAGTCAACAACCTGTTTTCCTGTATTATTTTATCCAATCAGTTTTTTTATTGAGAAACACTTTTAGCTGCATCACAAGTGAACACACCATTTAGCAGGCCAAGGGCAACTCACAACTGCTAAAGAATGAATTGTTTTGTGAAAGGAGGATGATAAATGGAAGAATTTTTCTATACCAATATGCAGGAATTACATTGAGTTGAACTAGCATGTGTCGGTCATTGGAAAAAACCATACTATTGATACTATTTGATATGGTGAGACAAACAATAAAATTACATTTTACTTTTGAAGTTAATTTGAGCCAACAGACAAATGACCTTGAAGTGAACAGACAACGACTTTCAAGTGAACAGACTACTTTCCAGGAGCAGACAACCACGTTCAAGCAAGCGGACAATAACATCAATTTAAACAAACATATTTTTGAACAATTTTTTGAATTTATCTTACTTACGAATTCAACTTAATGTAAAAAAAGAATTATTAATTGTACATTAAAATTTTGAGTCCCTACATACAAATGTTAAACATATAGTGCATAATATGCATAAATATTGGTTTTTATATTTTAAGTCATTTCCAAAATAAAACAAGCAAAATTTCTTGAAACACTACAATTTTTTAAGCAAAACTTGAAAATCTTTAAAAATTAAAAATAAATAATAAAAAATGTGTATTATTTAAAAACATTTGTTAGAGTAAATTATAAGTTAGAGTGAGTTGCATTGTGTATTCATAACGTACACTATCACCAAATCAAAACTGTTAATTGTGTCTCTAAGATAAAGAAAAATTCATTTTTATTGATTATTACTTGATTAATTTATTTTTATGTATAAATTGAGTTTTTACAGTTTTATACAAGTTTATAGGTTTTACTGCTATATGTAAGTACTGAAGTTTACTGTTATTTATTAGGTTCTAAAACGGTTTGAATAAAATACAACGTATTCTTACATAAATATCTGCTCTAACATGACGGTTTTGACATGCAAAACAAATATGCATTGAAGAGTACTAACTTCGTATGTCAAAGTTTGAGTGTATAAACTTTGTATGTCAAAGTTTGAGTGTATAAACTTTGTATGTCAAAGTTTGAGTGTATAAACTTTGTATGTCAAAGTTTGAGTGTATAAACTTCGTATGTCAAAGTTTGAGTGTATAAACTTCGTATGTCAAAGTTTGAGTGTATAAACTTCGTATGTCAAAGTTTGAGTGTATAAACTTCGTATGTCAAAGTTTGAGTGTATAAACTTTGTATGTCTGAGTACATCTTAGCGTTAATAACATTTTATATGTCTGTCAATGCGTATTTTCGCCTCTTATGGTTGATGCTGAACTTTTGAAAAAGCCCTTTGATCTCTATATAAACGAGTTCACCCTCTTTTTTGACACTGCAAAGAGACTATTTGTCACCTTGAAGGGGTACAAAGTCAGCTGGGCAAGTTTTGCGTATCTTCTGCTGCCAATCTAAATAGCTAGAGGAAGCTGCTGGAGTGATGCAAGGCCGTAATAAAACACCTTCAATATTTACAATAACCGGATGCTAGTTGAAATACTGAGTGACCTTGCAAAGCAGCAGACAGCTTTGACCACAGGCCTTATTTCTCTAGTTTCCAGTAAACATAATAAAAATATTAATGGCGTTTCCATGCATCCTATTCTCTGAAGGAGTTCTTATGCCAAGGAAACTATGGCAGCGTCGCATACAGGACGAGAAGATTGCATGACACTCAATTTAATAAATTTTAGTGTCTCGTACTAAACCAAAGCAAGTTTGCAAAATAACAAACTGCAAAGCATATGAACTTATTTCGTCTATCGACTTAAATGCAAGCAACCTTTTTGTGAATGTTTAAATTTCTGCACAAATAATCTTTACTGACATTAAATTACATTAAATTATGTTATTACAAACTGATAGAAATTGTAATACGTTCTTAAATACAACCTTTACATTAGTAAGACTAATTCTTGGCAGAATTGTGCGTTAGCTACGCCTCAAATATCGAGTATGATATCTGCTCAGCTCACTACAAGCAGAGGGTGCATGTGTTGCTAGGAGTGTTGTTGTATAAACAATGATGCTGTGATCTTGACTAGAAACGCTTGAGTCCAGGGGCGAGGAAACCTCATCAACTGGAGACATGCCCAGTTGCAGAGAAAGCAATTTAGCGTTGGATACCTTTTTTGTTATCACGAGTGGCCTTTGTGGGCAGTGCGTTGGTTTGTGAGTTCCAGAGAAAACCAAGAAAAAGTATGTCATTGTAATTTTGCAGAATGTGATAATGGCTATCCATTGATCTTACAACGAAACAAGTAACAGTAATCGTCAATTTTACATGAATCAGAACTAATAATATTGCTTTGGAAAAATGCGTTGAAACTCCCAAATCATTGGTGAGCTGATATTTGGGTGCCACACATGTATAATGAAATTATTTGGCATTTTAGATATTTTTAAAACAAATTAATATCAACATATTTTAGTTATGTCATTAATATGAACTAACGACATGAATAAAAAAAATATCCTTCTACTCTCTGATGAAAAGTGAAAGAAAATTGATATTAGTGCTAACATTCATGTTGTGCAGTGATTGGCTGGCTACTATTTATGCCATGCAGTGATTGGCTGGTTGCTATTCGTGCTGTGCAGTGATTGGTTGTCATGGGCGAGTTGAATAGATGGTAGGTGTAATGGAGGTGTAATATGAATAATGAATAGAAGTGTAATGTTGCCAACTTTTGGCAATGCTCGTATTACTTTTAGTGTGTTATCCATTATACAGAGCAATCATTCTAGCATTGGACTTTTTTCTAAAACAGGCAGATAGTTGTTGTAGTGTAAACACGCCTTGGTGTTGGGTGGCAAGCTAAGCAAAGGCTAGGCATTTTATAGTAGTGTTCCAACTGATGCCAACTTGATTAAAGGGAGAGGTGGGAGAGGGGAGTTTCTTCTTTTTTTGTACTCAAAATGATTTATTTTAAACCCCAAAAATACCATTACTATTAAGATTTGATAGTCCAGTCCAAATAATGAACAACTCTTTGTATATATGTTTGCTTACCCGCTGTCTACCGTCTTTGTCACTCAGTCTACAAGTTTCAAGAGTTTGGGCTAAATTGAAGTCTCCAATCTTTGCCCTCAATCGCTCATCTGTCAACAGAAATACGGAACAAATCAATTTTATGTTTCACCTGTCAGCAGTTGTCAATAAAGAGAAACATATGTAAATTCTAAGATTCCTGAAATTTTACAAGAGGTCAGCGGTACTTTCGGTGTCTTCGGATGTAATGAATGAGAGAGTGACAAGGGCAGACAGGTTCCTGCTGTTAAGAATGTCACTAAACTGCAGGGCATTTCAACAAAGCGCCTATTTGCTGGGCTCATTTAGGTCATACAGAATTATGTAATTTTTTGACTCTGTGGTTTAAGAATTTATTTGATTTGATTCATTAACCCTTTCACTGCCGTATGCACATTTATGCGAATTTCCCAGCAATTGCATAGTAACTTCATTTTATTATTAGTTGACACATAACCAAAGATCTTTAGTATTATTAGGGTATTGACAGTGTTGTCTGAAGATTTTTTTTATATAATTAGCCTAAATTCGCGAAGTATTTTTAAATCATTGTTTGGGAGTTTCCAACTCAAAAATGAACATTCTTCCTTTCTGATGTTCGAACTATTTAGGGTCATTATGGCTTTTGCAAGTACCTACCGAATTAGAAAACAAAAGATTACTTATGTTGATGACATTATAGTCGATTCAAACTTAGAATTAATTAAATGTTTAGATAATGAAAGTGACATCACTTTCAGTAATAGTTTTGAATAAATAACGAATATTAGAGATGATCGTTATAGCTTCGTAGGGATCGTAGTTTCACATAGCTTTAGCAATGCACATAGTATAGATACATTGGAATCTTTGCATAGCTCTGTTTGTTAACATGTTGGCAACATGAAACATGTTACAAAAATGTTTTATATAGGGTTTGAAATTGAAAAACATTGTATACATATCATGCAACAAAATCGACAATTTTTAGTAAAATGGCTGGCAGTAGGCCGAAAGCTAAATTTGTACATGGACAGCAGTGAAAGGGTTATAATTGCCAGCATTACAATACGGTCTATCATGTGAATGAGTGGAACATGGTATGGGGAGCAAGAAGCAAATTTATGGTCAAATAGTAAGAGAAAACATGTGCTGAAGCCATCTCCTTGCTCCTACTTTTTGAATGCTTACAGTAAAACTATATTAATGCTAGGTGATGCTGAAAAAACCTTTTTTTAGTTTTATATTAGCTACGACAAAACTCGAATTTGACAATGTATGTACATATGCACAACTTTTAATTGGCTTTTGTAGTCATCAACAAAATGATGTTTCTCATTACATGCAAAAACTAAAATAAAAAGACAGAAACCAAGAAATATTAAGTGTGTTGAACAGATGTGTTTTACAAGTTGGTAATCTAATAGTATTGCAGAGGAGTCAGAATAGTGAATTGAAGGTTGTAGTAACAGAAAGTTCATAAACTGAAACATAGTATGTTGGTGTCATGAAGTCATGTTTGTCATATGTGTGGCAATTGCTGACGGAAACCGGCAGTAACCTTTTTGTACTGGGTCAAACTAGCCAATTGACATATTGACAATAGCCTATATCATTGAGTGTTTCTCAATGATTAAGCATGTCCTACATACGTATGTTCCTGCCTGACTATTTCCTTTGTTTATAAGGTAGCAGGCACAACCTGCCTGATCTAAAATAGATTCCATTTGCCAACTGAAATGTTATAAACATCACTCATTACAAATTGTTAGTGTGTAAATTAGTGAACCAATCTTTGTAGAGATTTTACAATGAAAGATTTTGTACAATATGTATATGATAAACACCAAGAACTAATTACAAATATAAAGTTACTAATTACATAATATAGTGCAAGTATATACAATATAGAATATAAATGAGTCAGAAATATTTAACTAGTATAAAATAATAATATAATATAATAATAATAATAGTCTTAATAAATAATAGTTTTGCATGTAAAATAAATTTTTACTAAACAATGTTTTTCAGTAAGAAAAATATACTTGTTTAATAAAATTTCTGTCAAAAAAACTAAACAAAACTATTCACTGCATGAAAGTCTCAAAAGTGTCCAAATTACATTCAAGTGTTATCGTTGCCTGTCGGAGTTGGCCAGTACAGAAAGACTAGTTTCTCAGTTTAAACAAGTGAAGATAACTCTGTTCTACATGATGATTTAGACAACTGGTTGGGTTGCTGACTTACCAAGCATGACATTGCTGCTCTTAATATCCCGGTGTGCTATAGGCTGCTTGACAGCCCTGTGTCCTGGCAGCATCATTATACAATGCAGGTGGGCGATGCCTCTTGCCATCGTATGCATAATAGTTATCATCTCCTTCCACATCAGTGTGTGCTCTAAGATGGATAACATTGATAATTTGAATGAGCAATAACAAACCTGACCTATAAGGTTCATGTTCTACAAAAACAGCCTTCACAAAGGACATATTTGAATATTTGATAAAACATCACAGATAGGTTCATGTTTGAGGGTAGTTTGAGGCGTGATAGTGCAGGAACCTGTTTTGAAGCTCTGAAATTCAGTATAACTCAAAGGCAGTAAACTTGACACAGCTATTCAAGTTATTTGATATTTAAAAAAAGTGCTGTGCATGCCAAAAATGCCCAGAATAAAATCGAAATTCTGTTTTGTAAAAATGGACTGCTCCAGCCAATTGCAGATGTGAGATATTTACATTTACCATGCTTCTACCATGTCATTAAAGAGCACCATAATTATAAATAATTAATATGAGTTATTGTGCAATGTTTGTACTTATTGCAAATTAATTACAAAACTGCTTTGCTCAGCTTAATAGAAATTCAAACATTCAGTTTTGCCTACAGCTCAATAGCATTGAACCAACAAACCCTTGAGAAACTCTTGAAATGTAGTGCCATGGTAAGAGAGGCCGTAAAAGCTGCTCACACTCCTTTACTGTTGGTATAAAGAGTCAAACCTGCAAATAGCCGGTTAGGGTTTATTTCCCCATGAAAGGAAGAGTAGACGACTTTCTATTCATTCCTCTTTCAACAAAAAGCTAGGGCAATCACTGCCTTCTCATGTGGCATGTGCATTGTTGCTTTCTTTAGACGTATTAGCACAATATTTCCTGTGACTCATAGAATCACTTGGTCAATCAAATGATTAACCAAGTATTCTTCTGTGTCCTGGCAGAGTGCGAACCGTAAACCGATGGGGTTGTTGAGACAACGGGAATACACTGGGAAAGATTGCAGCTGTCACACTTTCCTAATAGTTCGCTGAACATCTACAACAGCCTGTGCAATGTGTATCACTTCGGCAATGATGATCGGCCGTCGTGGATTGCTTGATCAACATTTTTTTCTATACAGTTGCTGCGAGACTAGTAATTCATTGTTTCCATGACCACATTGTATAATGAAACGGCTAAGCTGTGGACATTTCGCTGATGTTAACGTGGATAACGTTTGTGATAGCGTGAACATTGTTATCGAAGACGATCACCGAAATATGATGTGATTAACACCAACGTACCTAGCTATAGTGTGAACCAGCCTCTAACTACTGGTATACATAAATGTATATTATGGCATCCAATCAAAATTTTATGGTTGCTATCTGAGGAGAAATCTCATTTTCACACAAATAAGTCATAACCATGATTCTTAGAACTGCTATCACTTGCGGTCGAAGACAATGTGATTTTTCGTTATGTTTGATTTCGTCATCACACTCATCACTACATGATCATTATACCTGATAAAAAGTCTCTCCGCCTTAATTATATTATCTTTAGCATTTCAACAGTCAGACGGTGAATAGCTGACTTCTGATGAGGTGAACCACATGTAGTGCAAACAAATAATGGTCAGTGCTGATTGTGTTTGACAGACGAGCAGCTGAGTCTCATTAGCGCTGCGTACTTTAGTGCCATTCAATTATTGGTTTTCTTTTTTGGCATCAAAATATCTTGTATGGCGCGAGTTCTTGGAATTTAGAACTTTTGCGGAATATGCGTTATTTTTAGTTTAGGACTATAAAAACTGATACGCTAAAATGTTTGTGAAAAACGAAATTTCAGCGTAACACTATTCTTATAGTCAATGAAATTGCTTGTGTCAAGGATGTCAAGTCAAATTGTCAAGGCTGTCAAGTCAAATTGTCAAGGCTGTCAAGTCAAATTGTCAAGGATGTCAAGTCAAATTGTCAAGGATGTCAAGTCAAATTGTCAAGGCTGTCAAGTCAAATTGTCAAGGATGTCAAGTCAAATTGTCAAGGCTGTCAAGTCAAATTGTCAAGGCTGTCAAGTCAAATTGCCAAGGCTGTCAAGTCAAATTGTCAAGGCTGTTAAGAGCTTTATTTATCATGAGATAAAAATTTGCTACAATGATGAATAAGGCTGCAAAAGAACCGTCTCGTCTTGCCTCATTGAGTTGTAATTTTTGCTATAATAGGAGCTGTGTTCATCCATGCATCTGTCCAAAGACATGTCAGGAGCATTAGGAAAAAGGATTACACTGCACGAGAATTGAACCCAAGTATTCTACTTCTCAACCAGACACACTTCATCTGCACCTTAGGATCACCTTACAGCATCACAGAATAGTTGTACAGATAGTTATAACACATGACGATCTCTCATGGTGCCTGGGACTGCCAATGCCTAGTTAACATTTTCTCTATAGTTAGTGGGTTAACATTTTCTCTATAGTTAGTGGGTTAATATTTTCCCTATAGTTAGTGGTTTAATATTTTCCCTAGAGGTTGGGGGGTTAACATTTTCTCTATAGTTAGTGGGTTAACATTTTCTCTGTAGTTAGTGGGTTAACATTTTCTCTATAGTTCGTGGGTTAACATTTTCTCTATAGTTAGTGGGTTAATATTTTCTCTATAGTTAGTGGGTTAACATTTTTTTTTATAGTTAGTGGGTTAACATTTTCTCTATAGTTAGTGGGTTAACACTTTCTCTATAGTTGGTAGATTAACCTTTTTCTATAGTTAGTGAGTTAACATTTTCTCTATAGTTAGTAGGTTAGGATTTACAGTTAACATGTTAACAAGCTAAAATACCTGTCAGGTAGTCAAGTAATGATCCATTACTGTAAAACTCCAAGAAGAGATAATACTGAAGGCCCCGTTGCGTTGAGCCAAAATATTGCATAATATTCTCATGAGCAACTCCAGACGACTCATAGATGGTAACCTCATTGGACCAGAAATGCATATCATCTCTCTCATACATCTTGACTGCCAGCTCCTTGGCATCGGGCTTCACCTTTTCATGTAGTCGAAAAACCTTGCCAAAACGACCTAGAGAACGAAAGGTGATGAAAAGTATTTTGACTAAATAGCAATTACAGTATGATGAAAGGCTTATGTAGGAAACGCTAGGTCATTTGCCCTTTACTAGAAGGAGAACATTAGCAACTGAGTTAGCTGTAAATGACCTCTAAGATGACCTCTAAGATATTATATTGATAGATTTATATCATCTTTATTACCATCAGCCATGCCAAGTAAATTAGACAATGAGACAAAAAAATAAAAAAGTATAAACAAAATCAAAAATTATTTTCGTTTTATTATGTATATTATAACATATTATATTGTAGTTATATGATATAATTACAATATGTAATAAAAATACTTATTATATAGTTATTATACTATATTGTAATATATTATATCATGAATTAGCATAATATATAGTGTATTACAGTATAAAATGTTTATTGTTAGCCTTATCATCATTACTTAAAACTACTAATAAATAATAACCCTCTATGATTGGTGCTTAACTGGACCACCCAAAACATGGGCCATTTCTCTACTTTTAGGTGGAGAAATGACAAAAGTAGGTATCAGCCAGCTCATGGCCAACTATAGGAAATCAAATAATTATATAGATAAAAACTAGAAACACTTTTTTATATATATTTAAACTAGCCCAAGTTACTAGCTTAAGTTACTCAGATTAATTGGGTAAAGTTAATGGAAAATACATTACCCGCCCTTGTTTAGAAAGTACTTTAAATCTTGAGCGAATCTGTAGCGTAAGAAGTAAGAAATGTTTTTCACCAATTTGTTTTTAGCTATTCTTGAGCTTTTGAATATTTGAAATTTGAATTGGCTGGACAGACACAAAAGTAAACAAACGCCTTCATTTAAAAGTTAGAATAGTAAATGTTGGAAATGCTGATTAAAATAAATTTTCAATGCAAAAACTTTCTTATTACCTGTGCAACATTAAATTAGATGAGCTTTCATCTAATTTAATAAAATTTAACAATATTTATAAAAGATCTATTAGTGACAAGTGGCAAGGTTATATTTTTCTTTTTCCTATTTGATAAAATTAATGTTTTTATTTGAGAATAGCTGTCAGATGAAAAGCAGGCCAATTTGATGTCTATGTTGTCCATTTTGAAGTTCTGTACAAGATTACAATAAAGCATTTGTGTTACTGCAGTAATCTTGAGCATATTCACTATGTTTTCATGGTGCGGGTGATCTACAGGTTTGCATCATATCAAGATAAAAGTAGTAAAAACCGTCACATCAGGCGAGTTTTGTTACTCGCAATTTTTTATCGAATGTTCATGCTTGTGAAAGATAGAAACGGCACTTATGAATGATGCACAAGAAAGGGACCCACAAGCTATTCCATTTTAAACATTTTCTGCACTTCAGTCATTTCTATTCTGATTTGAGCAAAACAGGAATGCGCTGCTATGACCTCTGACATGGAATTATTTATCTTTTTTAACAAAGCGCTCACATCAATCCACAACAGGCGCATGGGCATTGAAACATTTACCACACGGTAACTCAACGTAACTCAACGGATAGACAACTCCGAATTCACATCATACACACAATGGAAACATTCAGACCAACTTATGAAACCAGCAACTGAAATGTAAACATTGCTCAAGACACATCGAGACTGTATTTACAGGAAACTCCCTATTATGACATGACATTCTTGAGGTCACTCACCCTTATTCAGTGGAATAAGGTCCGAGAGGTCAGAACTAAGGTCGAATCCTTTCTCATTGTCCAGGCTGTTCTCATTGCTACTGCTTGAGGAGCTCGTGCTGCCGAGCCTGCTGAGGTTAGTCACCCTGCACATTTTGCAGATGCAACAAGCAAGCATCAGCAAAATGATTACTCCACAAACGGTGGCAACTACTAGAGCTGCTATGAATGGATTCTTCCAATTGTTGTGGCCGACTAGTACAGAGGCACATTCTACAATTATAACATAGACTAGTTTGAGCTGTATGTAAAAATTAGACAAAACTACAAAGTGACCCTAATATGTAGCAATGAGTGGATGGAACTCGAAGAACTCGCGAAAAGAAAGTCATCGGATCAACACCAGTACAGGCACATTTTGTTTGTATAATGGAGTTCATTACAGATGTAGCATAGTATCCATGCGCAGCAAGTCACATTAAAACAAACAAAAAATGTATTTCGGTGGGTAGCCATTTTCATAATTGCTTTTATGATTTATTCACCAACACTTGTCTACACTGGATTACAGCTTTCGAGGTATGACAACTCCGTTAGGCTATGATTAGTTGTTCATTGAGTTGTATTGTTTAATGAACAATTTTCAAATGTAACTTACTTTAAGATTAAAAAGGCTGATAATGTTTTAAGGACAGGTAAATGCTCAAAGTCCTGAAAGCAGTGGAGCAATTTGCATCATAGATCTACACTAATTGCTTCGGGCTACCTGATTGAATGAAAAAATCTCGCGCATCACTGGGCATACCGCTATAATTTACATGAGAATTTTAAGTTCATACGCTTTCATTTTAATACAAAGATCAAGATGTTAGCATGAGATAATAGTAACATATATAATTATATTATCTTATGTTTACGACAAGAAACACACTACCTAAAGTAGTAACTGCAATTTCATTATTTAAACCATAACTGTCACGAACAACTTTTATCGTATTTACTAGGTAAATCAGACACGCTGATTCCGATTTTGCAATCAAAATCAAGATTAGGCCACTAACTTTCAGAGTAATGAAGGATTTTTTATAGCGTTTTAATATCGGTCTCGAAAACAACACGATCGGCATAACAAGCTCCGCCCATAAATACATGACGTAACCTAGCTTTTTAGGAACAGAAGTTAAGTAGGGATGTTTAGACAGACTTAGAATAATAGAGATGGGTGTTTTAAAATCCATTAATATCTAAATTCAGCCTTAAAAATAATATCAGTCTTTTCTGAAAGGTAGATGAGCTATTTAACATTGCATATTTAAAAAGCGCGATAACAACGCTAGCTTGTGATAAAACCGCGCTTTCTGTTCTAATTTTTCTCAGCGTCCAGCCCATTTAAACGTCATGTAGCAAGCTGCGAGCAATTTTAAATAGTTTATATCCCTTTCATAAAAAAACTGAAATTATTTTACAGGCTGGATTTAGATAATAATGGGTTTTAAGACACCCATCTCTATTATTCTAAATCGGACTAAACATTCCGAACTTCCGTTTCTGAAAAAGCTAGGTTTCGTCACATATTTATGGGCGGAGCTTGTAATGCCGATTGTGTTGTTTTCGAAACGGACATTGAAACGCTTTAAAAAAGCCTAAATGAATTTGAAGGTTAGTGGACTAATCTATATTTTGAGTACAAAATCGGAATCAGCGTGTCTGATTTACCTAGTAAATAAGATAAAAGTTGTTCGTGACAGTTATGGTTTAAAGTTGGAGTCGTTACGCCGTCAAAGTACTAATAGAGGTGAACTTTTCCCACAGTCAGAGAAAGCCACTCCTAGCCAAGTTTACTATATTTTGGTTGATTGTTGTTTTAAAAATTAATACACTTCCGGATCAGTTTCTGAGGTTGTTAACCTGCTTTGGTTGTATAATATGTTAAACCTTAGGCTAGAAGTAATTTGTGGAGTTGTTTCTCCACCTGATCCTGCGCCTGAGTAAACTCGGTTGAGTAGTTTTTCTTTGTTATTCTGCACTTTCAGTTGAGGTATTTTTACGCACCGAATATGGCTTACAGACTTTTTAACAGACTTGATAGATGGGTTTCGATTCAAATCAGTGTTGTAGAAAGTCAAATAAGTGAATATATTGAACGAAGAAAGAATAGACAGAATGAAAGACCAAGAAATAATAGATAGAATGAAATAATGATGAAAGCATACATAACTTAACCAATGGAATAGCATTCACGAAAAGAATTACCCAAGAGTTTTTACATATCGTTCCGGTGGTTTTGACTGGGTGAGATAGTGATCAGAAAACAACCAAAAACCTCATTATTTTTCAATATATACCTATTTCAGCTATTCACAATTGGCTTATTTAACTATTGACTATTAATTCTTGAGATATTGCCGAAATAGTAGGTCATTTTTAACCGACCCAGATATGAAAATTTTTTCCTTCTGGCAGAACATTAGTATCTAATGAACCACTGATTGCAACTTCATTATTTATTTTATTTATCTTTTTTTACCAACTTTCTTGGTAAAAAAGGATAAAAAATAAACAAATCTAGAGATGCTCTTTTTGCAGCACCAAGAGGTTTACACTAAAACTATTTGTCTTTCTCTTCATAACAAATATACACACTCTATCAGACTCAGTGTACATAACAAATATACACACTCTATCAAGCTCAGTGTACATAACAAGTATACACTCTCTATCAGACTCAGTGTACATAACAAATATACACTCTCTATCAGACTCAGTGTACATAACAAATATACACACTCTATCAGACTCAGTGTACATAACAAATATACACTCTCTACTGTAATGTACTGCAATCATTATGTCTCTTCAATTACCTCTATAACACCACTTATTTGAAAGTGTGAAATTAAATCTATTTACGCTATTTGATTACAAGCTTGGAGCTTCATAATGGCATTCAGGTCAACAGGAATGCTGATATTCTAAATGCTTTGATCGTCAATAGAAAGTTGTTGGTACAATCTAGGATCAAGGGTTTTTCATATACATACACAATCAGGAATCAGTGTTACCAATCTTCACATACGGTATCAACAGCTTTTTACAAGTTTGTCTATATGTAAATGTTTTAAATTTTTGTGAAATAAAAACTAGCAAAATAGATTTTGTTACATGACTAGTATGGGTAGTCACAGTGGAAAGTGCAGCATGACCTTTTAAATACAAACTGAACCTTGCTCTCTGCAATGAAAATCTTCAAAGGTGATCACTTTTATTTATCATAATTCTCTAAAAAAATTATTAACTATTTCAAAATTGCACTATATTCGCTATTCTGATTAAATTAATTACAACAGATTTTTGAAAATTTGATATACTGCTAGTATTTATGCAATATCTCGAGAATCAATGCGGATATTGTTTTACTGTAAAATGCATTTTATTCAAAACAAAATTCTTTACAAGATAAGCATAAAATTGTCTAGTGACATCAACTCTCGAAAAATTTGTAACGCTTCCTTTGCATTGAACGAACACGGTGAATTTATTTTTGCCATGACGGTAGCGATTTGGTTTTCCCATTATG
This sequence comes from Watersipora subatra, assembly GCF_963576615.1. Taxonomy (NCBI): domain Eukaryota; kingdom Metazoa; phylum Bryozoa; class Gymnolaemata; order Cheilostomatida; family Watersiporidae; genus Watersipora; species Watersipora subatra. Next base: position 43,862,825 of record NC_088709.1, on the reverse strand, counting down.
AAAAATAAGTAAAAATGGAATTGCTTAGCAAAAAAACTTTCGATTGGTTACATGAGATTGGCAACAATGTCGTTTCGTTGGAGACAAAATTGGATCACTCTTAGCTAATGCATAGGTTTCGTAATGAAAAGAAAAGTGAAACCCTACTGGTTAGCGAACTCATCGGCTGACTGTCTGTGCTTCTCTTACCGCGATTGCCGATAGGTCGGCACACGGTAGAGGAAGAGTTGAAAACAAACTTTGCAGAAAAGCAGTTTAAAGAGTAACATCTTTGGAGTGTTTCCGTATATCAAAAGATGCCATAAAGAGTTAAACTTCCATGTGTGAAAGCTCAGTGAATGTTTAGCCTAAATGAAATGCACAACAGCAATATCTTTAAAATTTAAATAAAATACGTTTTTCAATACTATAGACTGGCTCTCTAGAATGACAGTGGTCTCAGCGTCCTTGTTGATAGCCGACAGCGCTGTCAAAGAAGGATGTATGTACTGTGAACTACATTTGCTTGTTCAGCGTGTGTTGTGTTATTCCAAGAAGATAAGGAAAGCAGAAAGGATTATGACTGGCAGGGCAAGTTCTCTCTGCTGGCACCTGCTTAGGTAAGCGTGTCAACAAAGAAGAGGATACCACACGCTTTTCCTCAACAGAGTTGATGTTTGTCGAGCAGTATTTTTTCCGATTTTCTCTACTTAATACGATTGTGAAATATGAATGAGGTAAGCTCTTAGGTGAGCCTGTGGTCTATCGGAGGACTGCCAGACTACGCGGAACCAAAGGGCTGAATGGGGAGAAGGCTATATGAGCTTTAGCGATGTATGGGTAATTAGGAATGTTATGATAGCAAACAGACTATTCCTGAGAGTACCTGCTAGCGCTAGTCAACTAGTTCTGAGGAAAACATACTGACATTATGAGAGCCTATTAAAAACTCGTGATTGGAAAGAATTTGTGCAAATAGCTTCTATTTGATATTAAGACTATATATAATATATAGAAACAAACTATATAAATTTAAAACTTTCATAATAACTAGTCTGCTGGCAGTTTTGTGTGCCATAAGAGATCATCATGAGTAATCACTGTATGCATAAATATCCCATGCTGCAGCTGTGGTGTGGTGATAGTGCGCTTGGGTTAAAACCTAAATATATGAGTTCGAATCCAGCGTGGGGGAATTGTTTTTCCTGATGCTCTTAGCGTGGCCTCGAAAGAACATGGCTCTTATTATAGTAAAGATTAATTAAACTGCAATAGATTTATTTATAAATTGGTGTTGCTTGTTATGCAACATTACAAATGCTTTGGGGTGCTCTACGCAAAGTCACCTGCATTTACCCCTCCATGTATGACTACTAACATGGTAACCATGGTAACTACTACATTTATTAGAAGATTTTTTTGAACACCAAATAATAAATTTTTTAGTGTTTACCGATTCCAGCTCGTACTAACATCAATTATTTATAAAGATTTCAGGCTATTCTCGTAATGATGTAAAAGAAGGCACACGGTTATGCGCTACCAGCCAAACATTCATAACTTGCTTTTCTCATACTAGCCGTTGTCTCATATACAGCCATCACAAAAAACTGCAATATACATGTACCTCTGCAATCCTTCACATTTTTTCGTGACGCCATTCTATCGTTGTCTGCCATCTTTATGGACAACTTTTATCGTTAAAAACACGAAGCTTCTGCAATTAATTATTGCAAACAATGCTTATGTTTGCAAATTTTTATTTTAGTATCAAAACAACACCAAGAAATACTATTAATCAAGAGAATGACGATCGTTTTCTACAAAGATGGCGGCTTTTCCGTGGACGAGCTCATGTGCAAACAGGGTGATGACGTCAAAAAACACGATGGATTGTGAAAAGTGTGTGATTGGATGCTGAATGCCATATGCATCCAATCATATGCATCCAATCATATGCATCCAATCATATGCATCCTCTGTGTGTCTCTACACTATTATAGTCTAGTGCAATATGCAAAGACATGCTTACTATATTTTATAGCATAGCGACTGGATTTAAAATATTTCTGCACTCTGGTAGAAGGCCAAAGTCTATTTCAGCAATTAATACATAAAGTTTAAGCCCGTGAATGCATGTATATTGTCACCGCTCCCTTTTTTCCAATAAAGATTTATATTGCTGCATCACAATCAAATACAGAAGACTCTCCTATAACGTAAATTCAAGATAACGTGAATAATTTATGCGAAGTTTTTGCTTTGGACTCTGTAAAAAATTCCATATAACGTAAAGTTTCAAGTCAGGAGAGCTCTCCAATTCGATGTGAATGATAGCCTATCTCGTCGCACTTGCTTGTGCTGCATCGCAGTCTAATATTAGTAACCTAGTGAAATAATCACAGAATCAATTACTAGTAAGTGAAAGTGGTTCAAACATCAGAATAAAAAAGTACGGATAAGAGTTATTAATCTAAGAAATTGAATACAAACAATAAATTTATATACATAAATCTTAGAGTTTGTCATCGTCTGTATGTCCGGAGTATGTATGTCTGTATGTCCGGATATACTATTAAAATCTTGTAATTAAAATTTCGCATTGTGCTGGATTTGAACCCACAATGATTTCAATCACAGGTATAAACCCCAATTATCTAACCACTAGTCTACAAAGGCTCTTATGTTTCATAGCTCTTACATATAACTTGTACATTCCTTTGTCAATTGCTCACCTTAAATGATGCATTAATTAAAACTCTATGAACTCGATTAACTCTAGAAACACGATGCTTTTATGTGTTTTCGTGAACTTTTATTTTCAGTTTTTTGCAGGGTTCAATTGCTAAATCGCGGACAAGGCCAATACTTTTCACTCGGACAATAGCATTATCTCGACTAGGAATAGCCTTGTTTATACTACATGTAGATGTAATATACAGCACAAGTCTTTACTGAAATCTTTTAAAGGCCATAGTTAAGACAAACTGGAGTAAAACACAAGGCAAATTTTTAAATTTTTAGAACTAAGTCGGACTTGCAATGGACACACTGTAAAGCTTTTGAGCTAAAAATTTATTCTTGCAGTAGAAACTATATAATTTCTTGTATTTAGTTTTAATAAACTTTTGTTTAAAATAATATATGTTATATATACTAATTTATGACTGAGTTTTTATTATAAATTAAACTACTTTTTTATTTGAAACATACTTTTCTCCGGTAAGCTAGCCAATCATGATGAAGCAACAGATTTGTTCAAGACAGTATCAACATATTCAGAATGTTTATTTTGTTTTCTCAGTTCATATTAATTGCATCATTACCAAATCATCTTTTATTGTAATCGTAGCAAAACAAATTTAATTTAGCTACTACTTGCTAGTTATTTCACATTTATGTCTGAACCCTTTTATGGTTGATTTTTAAAATATTATCTGAACTGCACAAAACATTTTCCTCATGATATGAAGTTTGAAAGTTAAAGTTGTTTTACAAAGTTTAAAAACCTTTACAGTTGTTTTTATTTTCTCTTAAATTATTTCAGCTACACAAAACACCTTTCTCATGATGTGTTATTTGAAAATTAGAATGGCATATGTTGTTATATGTTGAATACAAATCAATTTTCTGTGTAAAGACTTTTTACCCGGGCAACACCGGGTAGTACAGCTATAAGGGAATATTAGTTATTATCTGAGTTAAAATACGCATAGCGACTCTTCGTTACGCGTAATGTCACTAAAGCTTGCTGTCACAGTTCTTATTGGTAAGTTGAGCAATACGGATACTACCCTAGGACACTTAAGTATTCGCGGCATCTAACTTTCGCGTTTTCGCGGAGTCATCATCACGCGAAAAATTCATGCGCGAAACTAAACTATCATAACGAACTAGCGAAAATTCGAAATTAAATAGCTATGTTCTACACAGGCCTGTATTCACTGGTTGCAAGTTGGGGGGCTAATGTTAGACGACTAGTTATGAACGTCTGGGGTGTGGAGAAGGAGGGGGGGGGTGCTGTAAGCTCCCAACAGGTTTCTCTTATGTAGGGCCTCAGCCGGGCCTCTCACGTGAAGTTTTAAAAAATTTTATTGGCAAGTATCAACATTTTTCTATTTTTTGAGATTTGCTTTGTTTTAGCTGATGTGACTGACAAAACATTTTAAAATTAAAACAGGCAAAACTTGTATGCAGTTAAAAAGCTCAGAAAGAAGACATCTTTTTCTTTTAAGCGTTTTAACAAAGATCATTTTTGCCGATTTTATTTTAAGTTCATTAAGTAGGATATGGGCAAGCAGATGTTTGCTAAAACTTGATATTTTGCAAACCTTTATAAAAGTCGTTAACAAGAATATTTTGCCGCTGATGAAGATAATAATGACGCCTAAGAACTACTAAAAGTTGATGTTTGTATCTATGGCTTCGAATAAAGTGATATTCTACAGCGATAAAAACCTTTCTATAGCCGTTGGACTATGAAATTCCTAAAAAGTTGGGGCGTCTTAGCCGGCCAGCTGTCCAAGGGAATACGGCCCTGTAGTTCATTGATATCCACAACAAAATCGTGATATTAGAAATGCAGATAATTTTGTGTGTGATTGAGCTCATTGGGAAATTTCTAGTAAATTCGTTAATACACCGAATGAGCAGCATGGCAAAGCAAATTAAGATAACAAGTTTTTTTGGAAAAGCCAAGACAAACGAAGAAGATGATGATATCAGTTTAGTCACCGAATTTGTAACTGATGAGGATGAAAGTCTGGTAGGTGAAGTCATACAATTAAATAATACTTATTGTAGTGATGAATTTTACTGCCAACCAAAAACGATAACAACCCTCACCAGGTCCAACCATGTTATACAGTTCTGGTTGTGATGTTGGTTGTTATCTATTTTCTTTTTTATGAGACATGTACTGTATTTGATATTTTTAAATTTGAAATATTGTGAACTCAAAATGTGCCATGGCCATCGCTTGCTATAAATACTTGAGATATAATATCGGTACCATATCGGTCACGACGGAAAGGACCGAGACGTCATTGATAGTCCAAGAAACAAATGGCAGCAAGCGATCACGTTGAATTATCGATTTCTGCCATACATTTATACCTGCGGGTTACAAATACAAACTAGTCGCAAATTTAAAAACTTTTTTTACTAGAGGACCGGACCTGAGGAATCTAATTTGTTTGTTCCACTGTATTTATTTTCACATCACTATATTTTCGCACTCATCAGAGCTGCGAAATTAAGTTGCAGCGAAATTTTAGTCTGTGTGCTACTCACGAAACTAAATACTAGCGAAATATAAGTGTCCTAGGGTAGCTTACTCAAATTAGACAATGACAACTACATTACCTGCCACTGTTTATAAGCTGTTTTTAATACCAGTGCAATGCCAGACATTCGGCTAGTATGTTAATAAAATCATCTTGCTGACTACATATACCCCAATATACGCTGGCTGATTACATATACACCAATATACGCTGGCTGACTATATATACACTAATATTCTAGCTGGCTGACTATATATGCACAAATATAGGGAGTCGGCTGGCTAGATGTACATCGATATACCAGTCGGCTGATTATGTATTCTTCAAAATACCAGCTGACTGATTGCGTATACCCCAACATCCCAGCCAGCTTACTGCATATACCCTAATATACCAGCTCGCTGACTACATATACCCAATATTCCAGCTCGCTGACTACATTTACCCCAATATACTAGCTGGCTTACTACATATTCCCCAATATACCAGCTTGCTGACTACATACACACCAATATACCAGCTTGCTGACTAAATATACCCCAATATACCAGCCAGCTTACTGCATATACCCCGATATACCAGCTCGTTGACTACATATACCCAATATACCAGCTTGCCGACTACATATACCCCAATATACCGGCCGGCTGACTACATATACCCCAATATACCAGCTGGCTGACTACATATACCCCAATATACCAGCCGGTTGACTACACACTCTCGTATATCTGATTAAAAAGTGATGCTTACCGGTGGCATTCTGCTTTTTGTTTACATCGTCGTCTTCACCGTTGTACATTTGCACGACAGTATCGGGGCTCGGCTTGAAAACCATCTTGTCTTTTCCAATATATTCATTGCACAAATTGCCACTGCATATACAAGTATTATACTTATAGAGTCCCTTTGATTTTAAGTTTGTACTAGAATATTGAGCTTCGGTAACATAGCGGCAGAGGCCAATGTTGAGTTCTTGGAAAGTACCTCTGCTCGGATACTGGTTGCATCCAGACTCAAACTGAAATAGAAAATGTTATCTGTTAATTTGCGATAGCAAGCCAACAAAATAGCAATAGTATAGGTAAAAGAAATATAGAAAGTGATTTAACACTTTGAACCCTGGCCGTTTTTGTCAGTGCGTGTCAGTAACCCTGGGCAATCTGTCCAATAATCCCAAGTTTTTCAACTTTTGTTAAGTATATTTAAACGTGCTCATAATACAATGATACTTGGGAAAACACTAGTAAAAAGTTGGGCAACTTACAGCAAATGCCCTCAAACAGAACAAACAGTACTTTATCGTTATTTGGGCTAAAACTATAAAAGTTTGTACGATTTTAAAAAACTCGTAAAAACATTTACAATAGCATCATATCCATTGAGCACATGTTCATCATAATTTCATAACTCTAAATATACTGGAAAATTATAGTTAGTATCATACAATTCTCTATTCGCATCACAATCATTTATAATCTACCAACAAAGGAGTTGTAACGATTTTTTTGGGATATCGCTGTAATAAAATTTGTTATTAAAACAAAGGAAGTAGGTAAAGATATTTGAAAGCTGTTACTAGTGGAAGTTAAATTTCTGGTCTAACACTCTGTGCAATAACTAGTTTACACTGTTATTTAGAAACAGCTTTTGTAAGCAAAACCGTGTGAATGCCGGAAAACTGGCTGTCAGGGTTCAAAGGGTGAAAGGCTGTATGCAATCCCTTAACCGTTCGACTACTTGCATATCTTGTATGCACGGGTTAATCTGATCCATTCGCTGTTGAGTATCTCCAAACCTGCTGACTTTACATAAATTCTATCAACTCTCAAAGCTTATACCTGTGTGTATAACTTATGATTAACATTGGTCATCATCAAAAAGATGGTGTTTTTATTACATGCCAAAAGAAAAATATGAAAAGACAAAAATCAGGAATTATTGAGTGAGCTGAACAAAAGTGGTAATCTTATAGTATATATATATATATATAGTATACAATACTACATATATAGTATATATAGTATGCTAATTTCTACACCACTGGCTGTTGTTTTCTACTTACTCTTTCCATTCTTTGCGAAGCTTTTGGCAACTTTTGCCTTTTTTCAATTTAGGTGACATTTTTCTTAAAGGCTTATTTGAATTGGCATCTGTTAGTCGCACCAGTAGCGTATTATACCAGGTAGCCTAAATAGCTATTATAGTATTTTATTCTTAAACCAATCTAAGTAGAACATTATTTAGTTGATGCATGAAAATTAGCACCCTCCATTATTAAATTAAAAGAGATTTAATCTAAATAAAATTACATCAATATGCAGACGTTGCAGTCAATAAAGCTATCTATATTTAATGAATAATAATTAAAAAAATTTTTACCAATTCGGCTAACTAAAAGTTACTAACTTTTTTGTGTGACTAACCAAATTGTTAATAACTAACATTTGAAACACTAATAATAAATAATTTATGGAATATGAACAATAAATGTTTACTAACAGCAGTTGTAATCTGAGCCGAGGGAATACTTTAATATGGTGTTGTACTATTTGTATTAATCAATGATATAAATTAATAACAATATTTCATACTTATAATTAGTATAATAACTACTATTTAGATTGTAAATTGTAATTTAAAATCAAGTACATAATGAAAATAATGTAATACATTATATTATATTATTATTATATTATACTATATGTTAAAAATATAAATCATTGCTAAATATTACTTTAAAATGCTTTTTAGTATCATGTAAAAATAAAAAAAATTAGAAATTAGAAATGATATATTATAATCATAAAAAAATTAATTAACGGTTTTTACTGTTTGTTTTACTGCTACTTACTAGTAATTGTAGTTACATGTACACTAAAAAGTAATGACCGGGTCAATCATCCCTCATACATACCCTCATTAGTATTACTATATTTAATAAGGTGGAAAGCTAGTCTGTTATTGTAATCAGCAGGAGCAATTTATAAAGATCTCTTCTATCATTATATGTATATTCCATTTTGTAGTTATACATATGTTAAAAACTAAAAAGTAACGACCGTGACAATCATCCTTACTTATACATACTCTCATTAGTAGTCCTACTATATTTAAAAAGATGTAAAGTTAGTCTATGTTATTAAAACTATCAGGGAGCAATTTAAAAAGACCTCTTTTACGATTATCTGTATACAGTAGACGCTCCTATAACTTATACTTCCTATAACGTAAATTCTAGATAACGTAAAAAGTTTATGTGAAGTTTTTGCTTCCCTACTACGTAAAAACTCCATATAATGGGCTTTTTAGCCATGATCGAGTATTGTCGATTTTAATCTTGAAACACACTGGGTGGTCAGACCATCTCAACATGAAAAAAACAATCACAAATGATAGAAAAATATAGATAATTTCTTATTAAATCTAGTAAAGTTTTGTATAAGATCATTTTTACAAAGGAACAAGGAATGAGCGAGTAGTTGTTTTCTCGTTATAAATCGTGTTTAAAGTCCTCATTCAGTTCTTGTCAGTGTATGGTCAGCATGTATACTATGTTGCTAGTACAATCATACCTCAACATACGACTGTATATAGCTAAAATATAGCTATATTTAACTATATATATAGCTATATTTAGCTATACAGTACTGCATATAGCATTGTTACATTTTATTGCTGACCATACCCACTGAATAGGTATTTGTTACTTGGTGAGCTTATGTAGTGAATTACAGCAATTGAAACACATTTTTCATCGTAATATCCTGTTTTTTGGTGGTTATTTCATAGTGTGGAAACGGATTAATTTGTATTTAGTTATTTTATATAGGAAGTAGTGCGTTGAGATATGAGAAAATTACATACGAACTCAGTCCCAGAATGAAGGCCGAGATTTGACTGTATAGTGAGGAGTTAAAAGCAAGAGTTCAAAGCAACTACTTACCAAGCCTCCTTGCCAATCCGGATGTTTCCATGAGTCTTCTCTGGTTATTACCATTGTGAAGGTCATTATACAGTAGCTCTCACGAGGACAACGAACAGGTACGGGGTAACACAGCGGTTCAAATTCCAAACTAACTTTTCGTCTGTTTGCCTCGTCGACGCAATTATAGTGAGAATAGCTATAGCATAAGTTATCAGGTTCCACCTTGCTAGTTGTTGTCACAGTTGTTGGCGTTGTTCTACTTGTTGTTGGAATTCTTCTACTCGCTGTTGTTAGCCGACTCATAACTGTGAGAGGTTTGTCGGGCAGCCCAGCTGGGGAAGATTGAACCGAATACGTGTACTTGGTTTGCATCTCTGCGGGTGAAGTGGACAGAGACATTTCAGACATTTTATTGGTAGATGTATTTGAGGCGGCTGTCGGAGACTGTTTCGAAAACGCTATGGTTTGTTCTATAGGTTTAGCGGATGGATCGGTGGAATTAGTTTGATTGTCTGGAAGGTCGGTGAAGAGTTCATCATTCTTGAGTAGTATATATTCGGTGGTTTGATTAGATGGTAATGATCCACCATCGTCTATTCCCGTCGGAAAACTGGTCACAAATATTACTGCAAAACAAAATTTAAGAATTGATGCTGGAACTTTAAAAAACAAAGAAGTAACTTGAAACCCAAACTGCACGGGAGAGTCGCTTGTTTACTCAGATGATAGGTTTGCAATGTCATGACCTAAAGGTCTAGCATGCCTGACCCAAAAATATTGGCTAAAACTCAATATCCAAGAAGACCACTGGTGGTGGCAGAAAAAGGTAATTGGGTAAAAAATGCTCTACTTCTCTCTGCCATCAAATGAAATGAAGATCCATTTAATGCAGTGTATTTGATCTGTGATTTTCCTGTGATTTCCATGGGATTTCAATGTGGTTTTTGTGTGATTTCTGTGTGATTTCCGTATGACACTTTTTGATAAATCTACTAAAGTTTTGTGGAAGCTCATCTTTAAAAACCAGTAAAGACGTTTGAGTGTAAAAAATTAACTTTATCAGGAATTAGACTTGAAATTTGAACTTGTCTATTAACCAAACTTGGTTGGTAATGCATTATTGTAGCAGTGACCTATGCACTTTCCAATGGACAAGCTGGCAGCAGCTTTAATGGCAGTGGCAGATATTGCCTAACAAATGAGAGGTAACGGCGGCAGGCATGTTATCAACTGACAAGGTGGAGGATATCTATACAGATGCCACCTGACATGTTTGGAGTGATGTAACCAGGCCTTCCGGATGGCAACTTATAGACATAGAGCCGTAAGAGGAGATTTGATAATACTAATAGTTATTTTTATTAGCAAGTCTGTTTTAAACTATTTGTTGTTTTTTTGTACTAATCAGCAAAAAAACACCCAGTTTTAAAAGTGAAATTTTACTGGTTCACTTGTCGAAAGCATGATCAATGCAATTTCTTTCAAATTACCTGAAAACCAGAAGGTCATAGAGGTAAAAAGTAGTATAAATGTGATGGGAAACTTTATCAATAAAGTTCGCTAAAGATGTTTCAAACATTTTCATTGACTTGTCAGGTAGTCAGAGGCTATGAAAATTTGCTTGCGGGAGCGCTTACCTGCTGAGTGCTCAGCCTCAACATGTCAGGTAAACAGCAATGTAGGGTAAATATTACCTGCTAAACAAAAGCTTTTGAACATGTTGAGCAGGCAACCATGAATGATGATTTTTGAAATAGCAAAATCAGCTCTGTAAGTTCGGTAGGGTTTGTGTCAGCTGTTTATATATGGTATTTAATTTGTAGCTATGTTGGAGTCTTCTGCTAATATAACAATTTTTACATGAATATTTCAAAACGTGACTAAATGCACCTAGATTTGTTTAAAATTGGGTCTACCAAAGTTGTCTGCGATATCTGCCGAATGTGCTTGTAGGTGAAATTGATCAGTACTTGTGATGAAATGAAACCATACTCACTGAGTATTAAGTTCTTCTCTGATTGGTTATCAAAACCTACTCTGATTGGTTAATCATATCAAACCTGAACTTAAGTATCCTTACCACAAGTATTATTTTTCATTGCTCAGCTGTTGCTGGGTATCACAATGTTATCTACCAATAAAAACTACTGAACCTAGACAGACATCATCTTTTTAAGATGTTTGCTGACCCCCAATAGACCGGTTTGTTGAATTGTATTATCATCATTATTATTACTTCATTTCTATTACGGCTTTACATAACTGTTGCTTGGTATAACAATGTTAGCCTCAGCGACAGTATGTCTCCAGCATTACTTATACTTTACATTATCATAATCGCATTTTCGATTGATCGGAGCGTTATAACCGCTATCAAATATCATCCATTTTAATCTAAAAACATTCTGACAGTCAGATCACCTCAAACATCAAAAACAATTACAAATGATAGAAAAATACCAATGTTTGCTGACTGTTTGCTAAACTCAACATAGCAGTTTGTTGAATTGTACTATTATTAATCAGCTGTGTACAGTTTGACATGATAATAAAACAACAACATAAATCTTTAAACGTTGGAAGGTACACGACTTCGACTACTCACCAAGAGAGCTTGCGGTAAGTACAAGGAGATAGAAGTTGACAGATCTGACACTCTTCTGTGACCGATTGATAAACATGATATCTGCAACAAAATACACTCTGTCAGCAAAACTTATAAACTTCTTTTTGTAGTAACAAAAGTAAAATACAATCAGCCGTCTACTTGCAGTCAACTCAATGTATGAATTATTTTAGACAGTCGGAGCAGAGATTTGTTTTCAAAGACAAAATAATTTTTAACTTACAACATTCAAAGTTTTTCAACACATTGCAGTTTTGTAAATACAATAGAAAGGCTCATAAAATTAAAATATAAAACAAACTTTAACATAATAAAAAGTATACAATCTTAGTACAACCTTCACCTAGGGTAAGTTAGATTTAGTTAGACTGTGTATCTATTTCATTGCCATTGTATTTATACTTGATTTCGTGTCTTCAAAATAAAAAACAATAACACTCGTTTTTCCGTTCATCACTTTAGTTCTTTGCATAAAATTTAGTTTTTTTATAATGCGCTATATGATAATATAGCGCACTTGTTTATAATTGTGTAGTTACTGCAATTATTAAGGGTTTGTCAAAGGTTGTTGGGCTGTAGAACGAATTAAATGGCTTATTGTGTATTCTTATAGAAATATTTGCCTTAACTTACAAAGTCGATCTTAATGAATTGCCTTTGTATGAAGAGATTTGGGTACAGTTAGTTTTTTTCAAGCAGTGAGATAGCTATCCACCATAATAAGAGGTATACATTTTAGCAAACTTATGATAACATAATTTGGGCTAACAGCTTTGGCATTGCTGCAAAATCTATTCAAAAGCTCATGTCATAGTCAAGGCTGGATTTGCTTAACATGACAGATTGGAAAGCAGATTTGACCAATGAAATTGAATGAATGCCTTTTTGATTGGAGAAATCATAAGTTTTCTTTATATAACATTTTTGTGATAAAAGATGCATTTGTTTTTCATGGAACAGCTGAAGTTTGATAGTTTTAATGCAAACTAAATGTTTGAAAAACTTGTGAACTATTCAACAAAGACTTAGTGAAAGTTAGCGATTCTTATCATCAATAAAATTAAACATTATTTTTTCAATTCTATCAACTCACATAAAAAGAGAAGGCAACATCTTTTACCATGCAACCGTATTTAACAATTTTAACCATGCAGCCAACTTATGTATGAACTCAATTTAAAAAATGTTCTATTGAGTCACGTAGAGAACAGATCAAGAATGCCTATTAATCATTTACCAGCCACATGTGCTGGATAGAAAAATAACATGCTGGTAGAATAAGGGTGCTTTTGGATGGTTTTCAATGTATGTGTGAAACATGCTCATCATTGGCAGATGATATATAGTTCATATATTCGTAGTTGGCATAGCCTTAGTTCATATATCTACAGAACTATATATATCTGCAAAACTCAAACATGATAGTTGTTTAAATTACAAAAAAAGAAGGTAAAAACGGTAGCAAATACATGTTCGAACTATATTACTGCATTGAAATTGGCTGTCGAGGCAATCACTGAATTTCGCTAGCGATTTGGAATTATGTCAAGAAGATCTGCGAATGATGAAATTAAAAGCATTTTAGTATTCATAAAAACCACTTGCTACATGACACGTGATCGTTTGCTGTAGCAAGATGAAAATATACAAAGATCTCAGGTTATTGTTGACTTTACACAACAAGTCAGTATATAGGTCAATATTTATATATATGTATATATAAATAAAAATATATGTGTATATATATACATACATATATGTGTATATATATACATATATATGTGTATATATATACACAAATATATATATGTGTATATATATATACATATATATGTGTATATATATATATATACATATACAGTCAAACATGGATAAATCGCCCTCGGATAGCTCGAACACATGGTTAACTCGAACGGTTGCTTTGGTCCGTTCCCCTGTAATGATAAATTGCTTTAGATAACTCGACATCAACTCTGCTAACTCGAACAGTTTTTTGCCCAACGGCTACCGAAACGGTTGTTATCGCTTTAGAAAATCACTTTATTCAAAGCCATAGAGGTAAACCTCAACTTTTCGTAATTCATAAGCGTCGTTATTACCACCATCGGCAAAATATTTTTGTCAACGACTTTTCTAAAGGTTCGGTGAAATTTGATTTATACCAAACATCCGCTTAGCGATCGCCTTTCGGAAGCAAGGAAAAGCGAGGTAACCTTTGCATAAACTTCAAGAAAAATCGGCAAAATTGATCGTGGGTAAAACGCTCAAAAGAAAAAGATGTCTTTTCTTTTGAGCATTTCAACAACGATCAAGTTTTGCCAATGTCAATCTAAAAAACGTCCTGGCAATAACATCCCCTCAAACAACAAACCAATCTCAAGTGATAGAAAAATCTCTATACTTTTTGATAAAAGCGTTTTAAACTTTACATTAGAAGCATTTAATTTGAAACAAGCCATTTGTGCTTTTGATTTATATTATAGTTGTATATGTACATGTATCTGCTAATATATAAGTAAATACATGGACTTGTGACAGTGCTCTGATAACTTGAACGCTCTGATAATTCAAACACTTTCGCTCGATCCCGTGAAGTTCGAGTTATCCATGTTTGACTGTATATGTATATATATATACAAATATATATACATGTATGTGTATATATATAAAAAATTATATATATATATATACTATATACACATATATAGCCGTATGGCTGCTTCTCACAAACTTCAGCTGCTTTGACAGAAATATGTGCATTTGGGAAGCTTGGGTTCGTTCGCTGCTCGACTACACAGTTAGTTGGGGAAAAGATTGCAAAATAATATAAACAAAGTGAAAGATGTCTATTATATGTATGCGTTTCTAAGGCTTAAAGAATTTAAAAACACTCTAAAATCACATACAACTAGATTGCCCTGGGAAAAATGGCATCAAACTGTACCTAGACAAACAGGCCTCTTAAAGTCGCTTGGAAATAAAATCTCACCTAGAAGGCCATAAATGTAAAACTTTCTACCAACTAATATTTCATGCTTCTTTAGAGATGCATGTAGTCCAGTTACTATATCAATTTTCGATCAGTTCGATAAACGTTCCTACTAAAGAATTTTAGAGTAATGTGGTTTTTTGATAGTAAAGAGTTGTCCACTCTTTTCCCAATTTTTGACCAAGATAACGCACAACAATTCCTAACTTTATGTTTTTGGTTTGTTAGTGAACTGTTTACTGAGCTGCCGTCTATTTTGGCTAAAAAATACTTATCGAGCAAACAAGCCACAGACTTTCCTAATGCGTGTTTGTATCAGAATTGTAATTCACAACAGGCCAGCTTACAGAGAACGTGTTACTTAGAGTGACAAATTTCTAGGCACCTGAAGGCTGAGATCATTTGGCAAAACGCACAGTCTGATAAATGGTTTTGTTGCTTGAAACAGCAGACCTACTAGCAAATGTATTTTATGAAAACTTGCCTGAGATGATTTTAGTCTGCCTTTATCAACACCTAACACACATATAATCATCATAACATTGCACCAAATAACATTCTCTGTATGTTTTCAAAGCATCCAGATATGCAGTAAGAAAAGCTGAGAACTGGTTTAGCCTAGCAGTAAGAACCACATTTGATATAACTACGAAAGTCAGCGACAAAAGGCATCAAAGCCTACTCCATTGGAATGCATAGAAGTTGCAACAGCAGCAAGCACTGCTACATTGGAATGCGTAGAAGTTGTAATAGCAGCAGTCTGCTAGTTTTGTAGAAATGGTTTCCGGACAGGGCAGCTCTGGGGAGAATAACATGATCTTTTGTTTTACTTGCACTAAGGAAAATAATGTTATAGTTCTGTAGGCTAACTAAGAGTTTCAATGTACTACTACAGCGCCGCTTTTTTGTTTGAGACTTTTATTGAACTTGTTCAAGATAAACTGATATTCACTACAAAAACAATAAGTATAGTTTTGTTCTTTGTTATCAAAGCTAATTTTACAGACTTGCATTGCTAAAGAATTTAAAATGATTTGAGCAATGTTATATTGCTGTTGCAGCATTTTATTTATTACTGAATAAATAAAATTTATTTGGTTTATTACTACTCAATTTTAAATGTTGGTTTGGTCAAACTTGTTTGTATATTCAGACACAAAGGAATCGCCGATTTCTAACGGTTTTTAAAATATTACAATAAACGGTTTTCAAGTTTTTTGCGTATCGTATCTTTATCAGAAATTTTGAAGTTTTCTGCATTTGAGTATACCATCTCACGAAGAGCAGATTAGGGGAGGCAAATCAAAAATTAGTTCCAACAATAAATTAGTTACTGGAAGCCGCAAGTTTGAGCAGACCTTTTCATGATATAACCCACAAAACAATATTTAGGCAATTTTAGTCTATAGATTTCTGAATTTTAAATGGCTGCCATAAATAAATTAAAAACTATCAAATTTGAACCACTCTCCGATTTGTTGGCTTGTTTGTTGCTAGCCCCATATTTTTGGTATGATTCAGATTTAATTAATACAACTCTCAATTTAATTTATCAAACTCTCCAAACAATGTTATAGTGTAACATTTTATAATATAGCATTGCTAGGAGTTACCAGCATGTATGTTATAATATAGCATTGCTAGGAGTTACCAGCATGTATGTTTTAATATAGCACTGCTAGGAGATTTGCAAATATTTCTGCAGTTCACAAAAAAATTGCACAAGGCTCCTATATTTACGTCTCTCTTGCTGCTTCTACCAGCATGTATGTGCGACCCAATTCTAAATAATCTTCAGACAGTAACAAACAATCGAAATATGTTACTGTGACATAATTTCTTTGAGAAATTGGTTGTAGACTCATTTAGTTTGTTTTGACTCGTTTTAGACAAACGGCTAAAACTCGAAAAAATTGCACAGCTGTCATTTTTCAAATCAACAATGAGCAATGAACAAAGGAATGTATGAGAGAAGAATAAGACTACCATAATATGACTGAAAGCAGGTCACACGGAATAATCACTAATCAAAGCAGAGTGCCAAGTTAAAGTGTGTTACGCTTCAATATTGGGTAACAAGATGGACTTGAAACCCCTTTACAGCCCATGAGTTGGAGCTGTCACTTCTTATTAAACTATATTGTTAAACTCTGCCATCAAGTATGTTATGTAATTCACCTCTCTGCCCGAGTGATGGCTATTTCGTAATATTAACTGCCATTGGCATTAAAGAGCTGATGTTTGATATGTCAGTGTACTTTTAAAAAATCAATCGTCACTGAACTGATACGCTTAATTTAAAGGTGAACTCCCGACCGCTATTGTTTAGGTGTATCCCTTGCGATTGCAAATGTGCTACATATGTACAATAGGAAAAGTTGCAACCCTGTCTAACAGTACAACGCGACCTTTTGAACAGATACAATCAGTTATGATAGCTTTCTAATGGTGGTTTTTTGCTCATAAATATAGGTCAAATTTTTGTAGATGGCTTTTACCAGACCACCTTTTCAACTACGATTGTGTTTACACAAGTATATACTACTATTAAACACTGTTTGTGGTGTGACAGTTTCTTAAAAATAAACAAAGCACGAAATTGAAATATCCTGAATTGTTTTTTATGCTGGCGTTTTATTTAAAATCAGATTTGCAATTATTGCTTTTAGATATGCTTGTGTAACAATTCAAACCTTTTTTAGCCAATCATCATGAATTATTATATATTGTAATGAATTACCTTTGTATGTAGAGATTTGAGTGCAGTTAGTTTGGTTCAAGCTGGGAGATGGCTATCCACCCTAATAAGAGGTATCCGTTTTAGCAAACTTATTGATAACATATTTTTGTGCTAAGATGTGTTAATGATTTAAAAAAATGTTATCAATGGATCATTCGAATTAGTATAACCAATGAAAAATACATTCTGAAAAAAAATTTGTTGTCAGCTAAAGATTTGAGTGTTTTTTAATGTTTTTATCTTTTTAAAAATCAAATAGTTATCTGACCATACGCACAGTAAAAGACACTGTTCGAGTCTGTTAATTGCGCTACTGTTGCGTCAAATATTGAAAAAAACTAGGAAATAGAAAGGGAAACTGTTTTGGTATTTTGGACATTTCATAGCTGACCGCACAAGATGTGAGCTGCCATTACACAGCGGCTGGAAGTAAATATGACTAACCATAAACATTGTCATCCAAACATGTTTGATGAAATCTACTTACCCACTGTAACAACAAAAATTGCTAGATTCGTACGTTTTTGCCGAGATGAATGCCTCCCTATTTAATGATTACAACTTTAGCTGAAGAGTGCTCATACCTGTGTCAGCACAAGTTATGAAGTTATTCAATGCTGTGATATACACCAGTACACTTCCATCATAACATCGGAATGCCACAAATTTTTATTGCCTTTTTGATAGTGTCAAAAGGTAAAGCTAATGGCTGATTTAAAAAATTTGCTAGAGTAGCTGGGGTAACCCAAAAGGTAACCCAAATTTGGTTCCTAACTAATATTTCAACTTTAATGAAATGCTTCTAAAGCACATGTGTATAACATGTTATTAGGCAGTGGTAACCATCAGCAAAGTGATGTTTTTATTACATGCCAAAAGAACAAAATGGAAAAGACATAAATCAGGAATTATTTAGTGAGTTGAACAGAAGTGTTTTGAAAGTTGATATTTTAATATTATTGAGGAGTTGGAACAGGCTGTACAATTGAAGGTTGTAGTAACAGAAAGTTCATTAACATAGAATAAAGGATGTAGTATTTTTGTGTCACGAAATAGAGAACGATGTTGTTCATATGAGTGGAAGGATAAATATACATATTCTGGGTATAGTTTATACAGGATTTTGAAACCTGCACTGCAAAAGTGAGCAAGTTTGGAATAAGGCAATATGTTCAATGATTTAGTGATGTGATTGATGAGAGTGTGGTAAATTGAATACGTGATCGGTAGTACACAAGTCTTTGTATAGATTTTTGTCAGAGAAACATAAAGATTGCATCAGATTATATATCATATATTCTGTACTAATTAACACTTTTGCATTAGAAAATGTTGCAGCAATAAAACAAAACATTAAAGTGCAAGAGAATATTTAAGCTATTTGTGAAGAGTTTAACATCATTTTTTGTTCACTCTTTTGATACAATTAACTGATAATGGACTTGCATAATTTTTGAAAGTAATTGCCGAGTCTCATTTGGTTAATAGGTAAAAACTTAATTTACAAAATAAGACTGCTTTTTAATTTGACCATATTTCATTAAACCCAAACCTGGAATAGAGTTTTGGGATTACATTTTTGAGCAATTTTTTCCATTCATAACATAATTTTAGTAATATCATATCTAGTATTTAGTACTTTTAAATTTAGTTTATAATATAGTCTACAAACAACTAACTATTAAAGTACTAGATGCAAAACCCAATAAATTAAGAAAGAAGTGATCATGTAATGATAATATATCACACATACCAATGTAGCATCAACTTTATTCGAGAGATTAGGTAGGTACAATTTTCTACTCGTTACATTAGGTTACTAGTAAAATATTTGCAGCACTCTGATTGTGACAATTAGACAAAGTTGAAAGTTGTTGTGAAAAGCAAAAACGCCAGTTTATATATGGCAAAAAACGACAGGATATCACATACCAATTACACAAAACGAAACCATCCCAGGCGCCTTTGTTTTGGTTTTCGCAATACGGTAATTACATGCCAAAATAAGCATAGCTGAATTCTATTTATGGGTTGAGGGCTGCGAGTAGCTCTCAATCTACTTAATTACGAAAATCGTGAAACCATGTAGACACTATAATGTAATCCAATGCACACCGTGCCGCAAGTGAAAGGACGAATCATTTATGCCCATACTACTGACCAATCAAAAACCTTCTTTAGTTATCTAGGATTCTGGAGTCGCGTTTAAACCGTTTTTAGTATCGGGGCTGCGTGACGGAGGCCAAAGATATACTACACGGCCTACCGTCACATTCCCACTGTAACATTTGTCTATAGGTCTGTAAACCGCATTGCTTTTAGTAAAACAGTATTGATGAAACTAAACTTTAAATTCGTATAAACCATTGTCAATGTTTGATAATTTAATAAATGCTGCAATTTTTCTTTATGCAACTTTTGAAGGACGTTTTTTGCAGTTAACCAGTTTGTACTATATTATTTAGCTTAACCTCACTGCTGTTTCAGATCTTCAACCGTTGGGATTATAATGCTTCTGATTAGTTGTGCTAGATGTTTTCAAGGGCCACATGCTTTTCAATCTACACTCTTTTCTCAAGCACCATTTTTGTGGATACTTGAGCGTAGCCTATGTAAGATCCACATGCCAAATACAAAGAAAAGCTATTTGTAATATTTGTTGTTTACTGAGCAGATCGGCAATGGCTTCAGGTATAGTCATTAAAGCTCTTTGTTACTCATGGGCACTGAAGAGAACTCGCATGAGTGGGGTGGAGACAACTTTTATTTTTATTTATTGCGCTGTAACCAACGCTGCCGTCAATACAACCTGCTGAACCCAACTGGAGGGGGCTGAAACCAACTCATTTGTGCTCTGCTGAACCCAACAGAGTGCACTGAAACCAACGCTGCCAACGCTACAACCTGCCGAATCTAACAGGAGGGAGCTGAAACTAACTCACTTGTGCTCTGCTGAACCAAACAGAGTGCACTGAACCCAACGCTGCCGGCTGAACAACCTGCCGAAACCAACAGGAGGGAGCTGAACCCAACTCGCTTGTGTTCTGCTGAAACCGACAGAGTACACCGAAACCAACGCTACAACCTGCCGAAACCAACAGGAGGGAGCTGAAACCAACTCACTTGTGCTCTGCTGAACCCAACAGAGTGCGCTGAACCCAATGCTGCCGACTGTACAACCTGCCGATAAACAGACTCAGGGGTGAGCCGATAAACAGACTCCGAGATGAGCCGATAAACAGACTCAGGGGTGAGCCGATAAAAAGACTCAGAGGTGAGCCGATAAACAGACTCGGAGGTGAGTCGATAAACAGACTCAGAACAAACTTTATTTATATCTAAGCTGCTTGTTTGCATTTATAATTTCTGCACTTTAAAGGCGAATGTCTTGAGTTACTCCTTACACAGCCTGTCTAAAACTACTCTTGGCATAAATAAATCTTGTCTTCTTGAAATAAACTTTATTATACAATGTAACTGTATACACAAATCCTTGGCAATACAGTATCCAGACTGCCCTACAACACTTCGCCTTGCTCTTTTTATACAGAGCTACCAAAAACACAACTTGCTATTGGTTAAAAATTATATAGCTCAACCACATCAGCAAAACAACATTTCGAGCAAAATAAAGGAGAATTACCTTCGTTTAAAGGTGCCTGTACATACAAAGAATAATTTTCTACAACTAATTGAACCATGTACGACTTGGTATAATATTTTCCGAAATAAAATATGGGAATTGACATTCTAGAACAACCAGTAATTATCTAATTGGTTCAACTATTTACATAAGCTACCGCCATAGTGACAGTATTAGTGTCTATAATACCGCCGCTTGTCTACAGCCTACCTCACAGAAGCAGTTTATTTACCGTTGCTAATAATTTAATTATTTGAACGAGCGAGCGCATTGGTGCCACCTTCTCCTACCTGGTATGACACAGATCCGGTTGGGCTGCCGGACTCCCCAGCCTCAACAAGACGCTAGCACCAGCGATCACCTCGACGACGGCCAAGGTCACTCTCACCCATTCGCAGTGACACAGATCCACTGGACCCTCCAGTAAAACCGAGTTCTGCTAAGCTCCATCATAGACCCAACGGCCTCTTTGAGGGCCACCACTTTGTTCAAAAGAGTTGTTCTTGTGCATTAATGGCTGGAAGTCTTCCTCGGATGCTATGTAGCCATTCGTTAATGGCGGATTACTAATTTTTATAACACAGCATCTTCGACTGCATTCAATAGTCCTTTGATAATATCTATGTAGATGTATTAGGTTTAATGTCTTCCAAGTTTTGTTTTCAAATTGCAATTTTTATGATAAGTAGGAGTGTTGGTAAAGCAACTGGCCGGATAAAACGCGGAAGACCATAAACTATGTCTATATTGTTACAAGCAGTAGCCTAACTAGAGTAGGTAAATTTTAATTCACATTCTGTTAATCTACCAGATGGTTAGTTTTAGTTAAACATGCCGTTACTACAGCATTATTAATAGTTTTAACAATGCTGTGTAAATTTGCTACTTCAGTTTTTATTGCTTATCTACTTGTAAAATGTAGCCCAGAATGTATCAACTACCCATTTAAAATATGCCGTTTTCATTTGGCTAGTACCACTTGAATGATCATTTCAATTTTTCTGCAAGGCTTCACTAATGAAGGTGAACCTGTTTGTAGACACGGAGTAGCAGCAGTCTAACCTACTGTCCATCTAACTGTAGTCTGCGTCTCTATTGTACTCCAGCCTAATATATCTGTTTTTAATATGTCATGAAAAGCTAATATGGTAGAAATATTGTTTTCAAAGGATGGGTGACCTATCTGGCATAATCTGTCGGTACTAGAACTTCACAACTGGTACAACTTGTAAGATGTTTTCTGAATGTGAATTTGAGACCTTGGTTTCATTTTTAATCTGACATGGTTGTTCTTTGTACATAAATGCAAAATGAGAAATTTCATTTGGCTTCTACTTTTGGAGTAACTTTGTAACAACATGAGTAACTGGAATCTCCTTACTCCGTCTTAACCAATCTGCTTCTGGCATCACCTCAATATTGCAAGCAGAGTTAACAATTATTGCTGACTTTGCTCCTGATTGTACTTGTGCAGGTAAATACCAACCTAAAGTTCATATTTATAAAATTACTGCAAGTTACTGAAGACCAAATAGGTAAGATTTTTTATAATGGGAATGTTGTGTCAAAATTTGGTGAATTTTTCAAAGTTTTTCAAACTTTCTCATATTTTAGTATGTAATAATATAACATCTTAGCTGTATAAAACTTTAAAAAGTTGTAAAATCGCTTTATTGGTCCATCATGTTTTGACGGTTTTGTGATGTCTTGTCGGGATGCAAATGCATTCTACAAAAGAACAACATGATAGCCATATGACACGAATAAACTTGGTAGCACAGCATGATGTGACACTCCATTTACTGTCTTGCAGGAGTATAGAAGGCCTACATTGTTTTGGTCCTAATTTGATACTTGATCCTAATCACTAAAACTTAAATGCAAGGGAGAGAACTCATAATCAAATAACTAGCTCACTAGTTAACAATAGTTCTGAATTCTTGCAATCTCTTCCATTTCGAGCCAACTTTGCTTCATCTATACTCTGTCATGTGATTTCTGGTGCCTTTGCTAGTTATGTTTTCTTTTTTTCATTACAATTTCTTCGCCATATTTGTTCTTTTTCTCTCTTAAGTTGTCTTTTCCTCAGTCATATTGTAATATGACCTCGGACACCACTGCCTATTCATTTTGTTTTGGTCTTTTTGCTCTTTGTGTAGCATTTGTTAACTTACTTTATTTCAATTTAGTGTCACATTTCTTAAAAGCTTATCTGGAATGGCATATATGTATATACATGTATGTTAGCTGCACCAGTAACCTATTATACCAGGTAGCATATATAACTATTACAGTAGACGCTTCTATAACGTATACCGTATTTTTCGGACTATTAGCCGCTACTTTTTTCTGATGATTTGAGCCATGCAGCTTATATAAGGGTGCGGCTATTCTGTGGCTTTTTTTTCATCGCTAGGGTGCTTTAACCAGAATCTCCAACTAGTGCGCCTCTAGCGGTAAAGGAACATATGAAACAAGGCCTAACGGTACTGTTCCGTTAGTCACTAGGTTAAAAAGCGTCGATTAATACGAAACTGGGCCGTTAGGCACTATTCCGTTTTAAACAGGAAAGTTGCTGCCGTGTTAAAAAGCACCGTCTCGAGTTCTGCTGCCTATACAAAGGTGCGACCTATGTATTGTTTTATTATCATTTTTTGGAAAATAAAGCATATGCGGCTTATATAGGGGTGCGGTTTATAGTCCGAAAAGTACGGTACCTCCTATAATGTAAATTCCAGCTGATGTAAAAAAATTATGTAAAGTTTTTGTTTCATACTACATAAATATTCCACATAATGTAAAGTGTCAAGTCGGGCGAGTTTTCAAAGTCGATTTGAATTTTAGTTTAATTCGCCGCACTCGGGAAGAAAAAATGACATGTGTAGAGCGTTATATCTATTATATATATATCTTTCGCGACATTTTAGTTCGTCGTAATGGATCATCAGATGTGTCGATAAAACAGAGAATATTATAGCTGCTATGATATGATAATTGATAATAAATAATTGATAATATGATAATTGTTCATAAATACTTGAAGGCAATCGATTGGTGCAGGTGTTACAGCGTCGATTTACCAATCTGAATGTCACGAATTGGAGTATCGTGGAATGTTATCTTTTATCCTAAACCTGACACCTGGATAATGATAGACGACTAACAGGTAGAACCACTTTTTATAGAAAAAAGATTTTGTCGTTTAGTCTTATTGCAGTAAACATAGAAAACATTTGTTACTAGTTTTACTTTGCAGAATTAGACTTTGCTGTTTAGAAAAAAATAAGCAAATCGTTGTAAATGAACTTTGAAAGTGTGCAGTCCCCTTCAACTTGTTGTGAATTTCCCGCAATCATGGTCTATTAAACCAGTGAGATTGATCATAAAAAAGAGAAAAGTTGTCAATGCAAACCAATAACACTGCAGCTACGGTGCAGCCTACAAATTAAGGGTTAAGTCAAGCTTTTTCTCTTTGCATGGCAATAGGGGTGAATTTGGAAAGATCTTGGAACGGATTAGGCAATTTACAAGTATCTTACTGTTCTTATCGATTGAATTTCCTATAACGTAAACGTTCGAAACCGAACTAAATAAAAAAAATTGTTTAGTCGATGTATAGAAATTACCAGCAAATTCCTTATTAAATTAAAAGAGATTTGATACAAATAAAACCGCATCAATCAGCCGAGTCAGCGGTCAATAAATCTATCTATATTTATTGAATGATATTTAAAATTTGTTTTTATCATCTCCACAGACTAATAACTAGTAGCTCTTTTGATGACTTTTTATATTCTTGATGACTAGCATTTGAAACACTAATAATAAACATTTTATAGAACATGAACAATAAATATTCACTAGTGGCAGTTGTAATCGGAGCTGATATTTTAATATAGTATTGTACTATTTCTATGAATTATTAATAATATAGTTATTATTAATACTAGTATACCATATTGATAAATAATATAATGATTATTATTAAGATAATGTAAATGTCTATTCAACATCAAATAAACAATGAATATATTGTAAGAAATATGAAAAATAACTACGACAAACTTGCTAGATATTATATTTAAAAATACTATTCAATTCTAAAAATACATGTTGAAAGTATTGTTGAAAAGTTGTAATTGTAAAATTGTAGAAAGTGTTGTTGAAGTACATAATTCTTGTAAAAATACTTAAAGAATAGAGAAAGCATAATATTTTTATGCTTTATTATTTATCTTGAGGTGTTGACTGATGTTCTAAAAAAAGAATCAAGGAGATTGACCCACTAGAAGCTGAGATATAGCCAGCCAAACACAGGTCTACCAAAAAACATAAGTGTTTTGGTAGTCATCAATATATGACGTATGAAATCGACTTGTGTGCCATTGGTCAATTAAGCCAACTAATGCGCTCTCCTTTAACAATCACGGCGTTTTAATTGGTTTAATCCCTGGAAGTATAGAACAATCAAATTGGGCCTAACAATCATTGCTCTGAGAATTCCGAACCAGTCCCTCTGACGTGTAGATTAGTTTTAGAATAAAATAATTACACGCATCTATTATTTCGCAACTTTCTGCTATCACTTTCTACAAATTATATTAGTTACATCATTTATTCTATACGCAGTTATATTATTATTTTGTATAATATGCATTATGATTATAATATTAATCCTAAAAAATAATCATAGATAAGATAATAGATCAATAGAAAAATCAAAAGTTATCGTTTTCTTTTTTACAGCAAAAGCAGCACGGTCAAGTTATTCTTTTTAAGATTATGGCTGTAGTGAACTTACAGTCTGTTAATAGTGACGATAATCATGAAAATCAACTAAATGCTGCAGTAGATACACAATAGAAAAATGATGAATGAACAAAAATTCTCATTTCTTATTCTAAACGACTTGCAATCGACTTGCAATCGCGGATGTCGCATATAGACTATACACGCGCCGTTCGTTGAACAGAGGATCTTCGGAGCATATCCGTGGAGATCGAGTTAAAATTTGAAGCACAATAGTTAAAATATGCTCTTCTGTTTTGACAAATCACGGCGAGGGGTTGTGGGCAAATGCCTTTACCACACAATGTTTGCTTGATTTTCCTGAGAAACCAGAGCTAGTCTGTAAATTATTTACTATCGCGAGAAGCGTTTCACATCTCGTAGCCAAAACAATCATTATACGTAACGGCACATGAACATTAAGTCGATTTTATACGTCACAGTTTTCGGGATTTTCGAAGGGTTTTCCTCTGATTCTTTATTAGGTAGACCTGTGTTTGGCTGGCTATATCTCAGCTTCTAGTGGGTCAATCTCCTTGATTCTTTTTTTAGAACATCAGTCAACACCTCAAGATAACTAATAAAGCATAATAATATTATGCTTTCTCTATTCTTTAAGTAATATAATACAAGCAATAATATAATATTATTTGTATCCATATTGCTAAAAATGAACTTAATTAGTTTTGTTAGTGTTAGCGTTGCTGTATTGTTATTTATCATAAAAATAACGAATTACAAAAATATCTGAAAAACACATTAACTTACCTATTAGTGTAAGACAAGCACGTAGTAAATAGTATATTATATAAAAACTTAATTTTAGGCAAAAATTCACTTCCAGTCCGATTATTTGTTGACATCGCAAACCACTCTTGGAAACATAGTCGTCCGCTAAACAGTATCGACTGTGACGATCGACGGAGTTCACACATACCCTCATCAGCATCACATCATTTGTAAGGAGATACCATCGAAACTAATAGGAAGCAATTTGCAATGATCTCTTTTGCCATTTTTTGGTATTTTATATTTTGATAATATAGTATAAAATCATTTTTTTCATTGTTGAAGATGGAGACCGAGATGATTTTAAGTTAGCGATGATGGCTTGATAATCATAGTTGAATAAGAGGGTCACGTTCATGATATAACTAGTCTCGTAACACTGGTGTTTCAAGAATGATTATTATTGTACAAAAATTGCTAGAAGTGTCAAATTTTACATTTTACTAAAAGTCTGTCTGGATGGAGTAGTGAGGTAATTGTAGTAATTTTTACAAGCCTATTACGATTGTGGCCAATCTTAATTACCAGCGTGATGCTGTATTGCATAACAGTCGTGTATTCTTAACAGTCACTATATAGATCTTGCTTTATAACATTATAACTGAAATTGATCACATATTCAATATTTCTTTGAGGGTGAAATTAGTCATTTTGGATGGCCATAGTTTGAAGTAGACTGGTAACTTGATGATGAGATGTTTTTTGACTTGAACCCTGAACTGACCATCCTTTATATATTGTATGCTGTCTTGCTAACTAGTTGGTGAATTTGTGGAAGGTTAGAGGACTACTGATATGGTTTAATGGATTCCTTGATCTCTATTAAATACTCTCAGCATGTAAACTCAAACACAGATAACACCAAATATTGATGTCATTTAGATATTCATTCCTGACTTCAACTTTCATGTCAAAACTGTCATATGTTGGAGGAAATAATCTTGTAAGAATACTTTGTTTCAATGAGCCTGTTTTGCAACCCAAAACACGATGATAAATCCTTCAGGTAATTACATGTAGCTTTAAAACAAATTGGTTAATTCAAACTATGTATAAAACTCAATGTAAAACCCAAATTGTATGTAAAGCTAAGAGATGTTTGTTATATTCTTAATAGCTCGTAAGTATTTGTGCCTTGTCAGCACCATATTAGTTAGGTACTTGTGCCTTATCAGCACCATATTAGTTAGGCTGCACGATATTCCTTCAATTTGAGAATATTTATGGAACACTCCTGAGCTGATGATGCTGAAGATTTCACACGAAAGGCTGCAATAAGTTGCCTCTTTCTAGTATTCACTTTTTACTTGGCGTCAGTGATACTATGGCCCGTCAGTGATACTATGGCCCGTCAGTGTTACTATGGCCCGTCAGTGATACTATGGCCCGTCAGTGATGCTATGGCCCTTCAATAATACTATGGCCCGTCAGTAATACTATGGCCTGTCAGTGATGCCATGGTCCGTCGGTGATACTGTGGTCCATGGTGATACTATGGTCCGTCAGTGATACTACGGTCTGTCAGTAATACTATGGCCCATTAGTGATACTATGGTCCATCGGTGACGCTATGGCTTGTCAGTGATATTATGGCCCTGGGGTTACTGAAATTCAAGTTGTTTCTCTAAAAATAGATAGCTTCATCTCTGTTTGTAATAATATTCTTTGCTATGTTTACGAATGAGGAATGAATATTTTTTAAATGGTGGCTTATCATACCTCTAGTGTGCCTTTGGCGGTTAGCATATTACATTAGATCTATACTAAAACAAAACTTGTTTGCTAACAACAAAAAACATTTAACAATACATATAACCAGCACAAGCTTATGTGAAACCAATTGAATCACAGCCAAGAGGTCTCAGATTGCATAGCTTGTTGTTGAAAACTGCAAAGGAATATAGCTTGTGATTATTAAAATGATAGAAATGCAGGTTTATTTAGACTAACCGTCATTATGCAAACAAAACCTTCATTATACCGAGGCAGTATGTGTCATATGGTCAGCGTTTTACGAATGAATCATTGCAAAAAACTAGTTGAAGTATTTTTCTAACCTACTCACCAGTGTGTCATTGTTTCCTACCTACTCACCAGTGTGTCAGTGTTTCCATATGTTCAGTGTTTATAATTCCATATGTTCAGTGTTTATAATTCCATATGTTCAGTGTTTATAATGTTGTTTTAAATTCTTATTAGAATAAAATGGAAGATATCTAAAACAATCTTGTAACTTGAAATTGCCTCCATATTTCATTCAGAGATTTATGTATAAAACTCGGCAAGCATCATTATTTTATTCAAATATTTCTGTTCATAATTACTTTGAAAGTACATGTACTTATATTGATTTTATATATCTAGACAAGAACTATTTTGTTGAAATTTTAAAGCTGAATTCGTTGCAGAACTATTCCAGTTCAACATAATCTCGCATTCTACAGCCTGTCACTTTATCATTAAGTTTTATTTTATAGTTTTAGCAAACTTGCAACTGGTAACTTGAAGCGCTTATATTGAGCCTCGCAATGGAAACTGGTGACTCTGTTAACCAAACTATCAAATATGAATGTGGGTATTCTTATCTTATCTCTTTTTTGTAGTAGTTTTTTGCAGAGTGAATATTCTATTCTGATGTTTTGACTAGTTCAACAGTTTCTCTTTTGTATTTCAAGGAAAATATTTCCAAATTTGTTAGAACTTATAATGCTAGTGTGAAATTTTTTTATCATTAAGTTCTGTGAAAGTTGTTAGTAGCTTGTTAGGACAGTGGAACTTCGATTCTCGAATATAGTCTGAGTTGTTCGAGACCCGAAACAATTTTTCTCATTAGAATTAATGTATGCAAGTTTTAATTTGTTCCAAGTCGAGAAAACAACTTTGGTAAAGTATTTTTTAACATTTTACACCATAAACTAAATGTATATACTGCATACTATACAGTTAGTTTATGGTGTAATATACTACACAGTATAAATAAAAACAGCCAGATATAGATCGTATTTAATGTTAATAAAAGATTGTCTATAGATGATGAAAAAAGAAAACAAAAAGCAAACATTTTGTATGTTTTGCTCTTAAAACATCAAAAACATTAAAGGTTAAGATACAATACCAAAATTGCAGAAATTGATAATGAAACAGCAAAAAGTGCAACAGATCAGTTACATCAAAACTCATGTGAAAAAGAAAATATAAACAGCAATGGAACGTTTACTTCACATCTTTGAAGGAGAATCCTCCTCCAGAACAATTTAGGGTAACTCTACTGGAGGAGTTGTCGTCCTAGCCAATCTCTTCGGTTGAGGAGATGTCGTCCCAGATGTCCCCTTTTTGTAAAGAATTTATGAAGTGTAACTTGCTTTTCCCTTTGTTTGAGAACCTTCCAAAAGTGGCTCATAACAACGTTGTCAATAAGACGTATAAATATGCTGTTTCCGAAGCTGTTCGGAATGCTTAATTCCAACGCGCACGCTTCGGTTTGGTCGAGAACCGAATTTATGTTCGAGATCCGAGACAAACAATTCTCAAAATCTATGGTAGAAAACCGAGTTGGTCGAGAACCGAAGCGTTCGAGAACCGAGGCTCCACAGTAGTTTATTAGCAACTTGTTAGTAGATTGTTATTAACCTGTTAATAACTAGTTAGTAATAAGTTAGTAACTTATTAGTTTACTGTTTGTTTTAGATTTGGATCACACAGCCGATGTTCAGTAAGTTTTACATATTTAACTCTATTGTAATTTATTGTTTGTTTTTACCAATTTTTTCATAGTAACTCTCTTTAACCATGATGCAAGCATATTTCACTATAGATATTCACAACCAAAATACGTAAAAGATGTTTGTAGTAAAATCTGATTGTCGGCACATAACATGAAAATGAACGTTTCCTAAATGCCAAGGAGCTGAAAATGTAATTTCCTCGGTAGATAAATTAGAGTTTTAATAATCTATAGTCTTTACTATAGCAAGGGCCGGGTCCGTTCGAAGCCACGCCAAGAGCGATAGGAATAAAAATTTTCGCTCCAAAACTCGGGTACTCTAATTTACAGCACTATCCAGCACTGTAACCATTACACCTCTCAATTAACTTATCACATCTGTACTTAAGCAAAAAGAAACAATTATCTGCATGCGTTGAGCCAATTAGAAAATTGTTAACTACCATCCTGAAGCGTAGTTTCACATTGCAAAATCATATTTTTCATTGCAATTTATTTTTAGCAGTGACCAGTCGTATTAGATGCCTTACAGATACGAGTCTTCACTAATTTTAGATCTATGGACTTATTTAGATCTATGGACTTATTTAGATCTATGGACTTTGGATTCTTGTTATTGAACAATAGTACTACTGAGAGTGATTCATATTTTATCTGTAATAATAATAATAATACTGCCGTAAACTGTAATAATAATGCTGTAAACTATGTAATTATATTGATAAATCACTCGATTCCGACATGCTCACAGTATTTTCGCAAATGGTTCAATGAGTGTTCGTTCTCATTCTGCAACGCATTTGTAGGATTTTTTCATGGCATCAGCTAATGTAAAATTTTATAATGATTAATTTGATGTTAAAATATTTTTTTATACGTTGTGAGGTTTAATAGGTATTGCGATTTATATGTCAAATATTAGGTTTTATCGAATATATTACTATGTCCTGGTAAAGAAATTAATTTGGTAGCGGAAGAGTTAATTATGCGCATCCTGGTTACTCATGACGATCTCTCATGGTGCACAAACTGCCGAGTGCACTAGTCTTCTTTTACATTATATAAAGAGCTGTGTCTGTCTATTGCCACGGTTGGGGGTAAAATGTTGTGTCTTGTGTATTTTGAACTCACGACTTTCAGTATGGTAGACCAATACACTAACAACTGCGCAATTCAACTACTCTCTGCCATATCAGAATATATTGTGCGTATGCTTATTACACCTAAGGATCTCTACAGCTAAACTCACTGCCAGGGGACTTGTGTTATTTAAGATGAACTTGCACAAGATTTTAGATTTTATTAGAACGAATCGATATTGTTAGTATTTTTTCGATTGGTTTTGACGTTGGAGGTGGTCTGGCAGACAGGATGTTTCCAGATTAAAATCCACAAAACTCGATCACTGTTAAAATGTTAAACTGAGGAGGAAGACATTCCGAAAGAAATTTGTACTGAGCTAAAGATGAGAGCTAATTATCTGACATACTCCGTAAAATGAGTGACTGTTAGAGTCTGTTAATTGCCCTATTGTTGGGTTAAATATTGAAAGGAACTAGGAACAAGGTAACTTTTTGGTCTCTTTGAAATTCCTCAGCTGATCAAACAATTTGTATAAGATGAAGGCTGTCATGCCGCTGGAAATAAGTATGATTAACCAAAAACATCGTCATCTAAATATGATTGCTGAAATCTACTTACCCCTTCACATTGCCTTGATCTTCTGCAGTGTGTAACTTTTGATGGAAATTTTTTGGGATTTTGGTGAATGTCTCTTTCTCTTTTCATTGAGATTCTGATAATTTCAATTTCACAAACGTTTGAGTTGATTGATTGATCTGATATGAGATGTGGTCACTTTTGTTTACATTATTTTATAATGTTGCCATCAACTAACAGTACAGGCAGTAAAGGTCACGCAGGAGACAAACCCAAGCCTTTTAAAGGTGCATATTTCAGTCAAAGCAACGGAAGTTCGTAAAAAGAGGCTGTATATTTACAGAGCTCTAATATATACGGGTATATACATATCTGTATATATACAGCTATATATATATATTGAGTTAAAGATATATATATATATTGAGTTAAAGAGATATATATATATATATATATATATATATATATATATATATCTTTAACTCAATGTATATATAACTCTTTAACTCAATATATTTCACTCAATGGAATCACTCAACCATTCTGTCAAATGGTTGAGTGATTCCATTTATTGCTACCACGAGTACAGGTAGTCCTTGACTTATGACACTGATATGTTCCTAAGACGTGGTGTAACTAGAATTTCTTTGGTGGTGGAATTTTTTTTTCTGATGCATTACCGTTAGCAAAATCTGCCTTGAAGTCATAATGGTGATAAGTAATAGGTGATAGAGTGAGAACCGGCAGGTACAACTAAAATGACTCATCACTGAATATGAATTATTCACTGATGCAGTTTTCCTCCCCACCAGCACAACAAACACAGTGTTCACCTCCTGTGCTAGATACTAGCTCACAATGGTTCATGTCACTTACGGTATGTTGTAAATTGTAAGTGGCCCTCAGATGGAACTATGTTAAATATTATTGTATATATTTCCACAGGGTGGTTTGTAGCCCCAAACAATGTAAGTCGAGGTCGTTGTAACCCGAGGCCTTCTGTAGTAAATTATCCCATCGGACAAGAGTTCTGCTTTAACGAGGGAGCGCAGCTAAAGTTGTTCAGTATCATGCGTTTAGCGTCAGTTACTTCACCTGCTCATCTAACCAAAGTTGCCGTTGTTGGAGTTTTTGATTTTATTGCCATGATTTTTAGCAATTTTTATAAATTCTATATAACTGAATGTATTCCTTAGCAAAGAATATTACTTTAATGTGTTTCGTAGGATATCAGAAGCAATGAATGATTCAGTTTATGATATTGTAAATTGGACTAAAAAATAATAGATTCATATCTGAAAAGGTTATTGGTCGCATTTGGCTTTATACAGAACAGTGATTGTTGTCTAAACTCAAAAATGTCTGTTGCCATAGTGACTAAATTGAATTGCTGAATTAGCACAATCCTGAACACATTTCAATGATTTACTAACAAAAGAATTTGTTACATTCACTGAACATTCAAACTGAACTGTTTTGTCTTGATTTATATAAAGCTCGCAAATCATGGCTCTGTAATGTGAGAGTTGTCTGCTCTCTGACATTGTTGCAACAACGATAGAGACAACTCCTAATTTTGTGTTTTCGTAGCCAGTTCTGAACATTTGGGCAATATTTTCAGCCTGCTTATCAACATGCTAATTCAACCTGATAGTCAGGAATTGTGAAGAGCAGATGGTTATAGCTTCTATGTATTATTTGTTTACTAGAGTTTTGGAGATGACTGATTCTGTTCACTAACTTAAAAAAAGTAGAGAAAAACATTACATTGGCTAAAATGATGCTATTAAAAGTGGACAACAGATAATCTTTACTATAATAAAGGTTGAAGGCTGGGAAAAAATTGCATGGTACAGGATTTGAATCTATAACATTCTACTTCACCACCTGGTCCGCTACTATTTGAGCCTATGGTTCACCTTGCACAAGTCCATAATTATTGTACATATAGGCCTACTTATTCTGGGTATTTTGGGAAACTTCCAGGGTGTGACTTCCAGGGTACTAGTAATTATAAAACCATCTTTCCAAGACTGTTCTAGTTTTACCAGCATAATTCCATTGCTTATCTTGTACTCATGTAGGTGTTGGAAGCGCGTTTCAATTGTATGATGTAATATGCAATGGTCAGGCTCTGTATTTATTTTCGTAGTCTCTTTTTTTTACCAGAACTAATATGCTGTCAGTCTCGTGTGCCCTGAGAGATCGTCATGTATAATAACTATACACATAATTATTCCGTGGTACAGATAGGTGATCGAGTGGCGTAGCTTGTAGTGCGTTGGATTTCCATGCATGACAAATTTTTTTCCTATTGCGTTTAGCTTGGCTTTGGACGGACAGACGGACAAGATTCTTGTGGCAGTCAATTTTAAGACATTGCTCGAAGGCTAAACTGTAGGCTTACTCATTCTTGTCTGTTGCCTAAACTGTACATTTACTAAGATGTTCTGGGTTACGACTTGTGAGAGTTGTCCATTCTTTATGTAAAACAATAAGTTGTCAGTAATAGCGTTAGCATATACTTGCACACTTGGAGGTTGATGTGCTACATCCAACATACAATATAGTAGCTAACAACAATGTGCATTATACTTAATATCTTCCAAAGCTATCCTTTTGCCAAGGATAAGGAATGCAAAAGTATATCAAATGCTGGAAAGCTTCTCCTTTTATCAAAGGGTTGCTTCTGATTAGTATAAATGTTGCTTAGCTGTTCTGTTCGTCAGTTTTGGGAGAAACATAATCCATTATCACCTCCGTGTAGGTTACATGCATGGGGCGATGATATGAAGGAAGCCTTTGCACAGTGCGCTATGTCTATGTACGGGTATATGACTGAGATTGATTCAGTCAACGAACTCACGGAACAACCCATAGAAGTCTCAGGTGTGTATTCTTCACTAGCCTGGCTTTTAGGTTGCCAACTTCACATAATTTTAATCTCTGGGTTTGTATAATTTTAATATTGTCAGCTAGAAGTTTTCAATGTATTGCATTAGTTGATATTTTTTAACTGTTGCTTTGTTGTTTTCCGGTAGAAACTTAGGTTTTTCATACCTTATATCATTCTCATGAATTGTTTAAATACCTACTCATTGATTTGCTCCGACTATATTTTGTTCCGCCATCTCTTTATCGTTTTGCAGACAAGAACTAATTTGGCAAAAAAAACCTTTTTGGTATCTTGTCAATAACTCGCTGCTGTTTCCTTCGATATGTTTTATTGTGTAAAAGCAACCGTCTCCAAAATATTTTCATGTTCAAAGTAACCATATGTACTTCACAATGTTTGTGGGTTGCATACTAATCACCAACTGGTTTCTTTTTAGAGTTGTTTTCTCATGGTTCCTTTTGTTGCTATTTAACATGACAACTCTGCGAAAATGTTACAATATTTTTACAAACCTTGTAGTTATATTGCCTAAATCTTCTGCATGATGTACATTTTCATCACGCGTTTTCATCAATTTTCGCAACTCAAGTTATCATCGTTTTAAGTAGCCTTAGTGGTTAACTTCGTGATAAGAATTTGTAAAGTAAGATTAGTTGTGAAAAATGTTTTACATTCAACGGCTATAAAAAGCTTGATTCAATATTCATTTGACTTCCTTTCTTGGTCTTTGTTGATCTTGGTTAAGACTAAAAGATGATTGGTTTGGTTGCTATGGCAACGGTGGTCAGTCTACACACACAATTCTTTATCACAATTTCTGTATTTGTGGATTTCAGACTGTCTGCATGTTAGTTTATGGTAAAAGGTTAAATAAACTGCATAATACGGTGAGGGTGTTGTCATGGCTCTGTGATCACCGGGCAGTGAGGCCGGTAAAGTATGTAGAGTAGAACCTCAATATAGGATATTCGTTTATTTTTCAGGTGAAGCCGTATCTATAGTAGATTTACTGTTTGGGTTATCAACTGTTATGTTAATAGTTTACTGTTATGCTAACAGTTAATTGTTATGTTATATATTTGCAAAACAAGTAATGTTTTCCCAGCTTGATTCGTTTAAAGGTTGACTTGCAACAAAATTCACATTACAGTTATTTGGTATCAAAAGATTCACCATGTCTTACTCTGTTGGGTTGTAGGTGCAAAATATGTGGAAATGTGATTACAAGCTCTTAAATGCTCAAAAACGAACAGGTAATCGCTGCCATTATGACACCGCCGTAGATAGGAATCAGTTTATTTCTCTGACGTAGTCTTTACATTGATTATTGTTTTGTCATGTGATGTTCTCACGTAAATTGAAAGGCCAATAAAAGCCTCGATATAAAACTTCTCGTAGCACTGGTTTATGACGAACACTTCGGGTTTTACCGAAGACCACGTATCAAATATAGATGCTCGCTACTTGACAGTTTTGTTTCGGCATGGTCTAATCGTCTATTCTTAATCTGATCATATGACCCATACTTTGCGAATAATTTCTGCAGCATTTTTCGATTATCACAAGTGACCAACAGGCTCGTCATGTTTATTAGACAATGATATGTATTCCATTGAGCTAAGGTTAAAAAATTAAACGAATTTTCACGGTAGGTTATAAGATGTCAGTGCTGAAAGTGACAGCATTACAATGACGATGAGATAGACGCATAAGAACAATAGACATGGTTTTATTAAATGCGTGAAGTATATTTGTGAAAATATTTTGATGAATAAGGTTGCATGAAAGTGTAAATAGAAGCCATCTTGTGCAACTACGTCCCATTTGAGCTGTTTTGGAAAAAGATTCTAATCTACAGCGGTCTCTTGATGGGGGCGATTAACTATTCGTTTTTGAGCTTATCAGAGCTTGTAATCACATTCCCATATATTTTGCACCTACAACACAGCAGAGTAAGATATGGTGAATCTTTTGATACCAAATAACTGTAATGTGAATTTTGTTGCAAGTCAAACTTTAAAATTTTCCATTTAGTTCTTCCCAAATGGTACATTTTAACCGTAATGTTGTAAGTGCAAATTGAGTATGACTGCAGCCAAGTGTGGACGATTCCAAACTTGATTATTTGACAAACAGTTGTATTATGTCGGAGAGTTGCACTCACGGAGTGATTTATTTGTCTAAGGAGTAGTAACGAACTCACTAACTTGCACTCTGAATGGAGTATGATCAGCTAGCATATTATTTTTTGGGAGTTGTTTACTACTTTTGAATTTTTGAATGGCCCATTAATACAAATGTACTAATCAAAACTGGCACTACTACTAGTGAGTAACTCTATGCTGTCTTTACAGGTGAGGACCTCATATCTCTGCTCTATCAATTCCTAGACGAGTGCCTGTTCCTCTTTTCAACAGAACCGTTCTTCATTGCTAGGGTTGGTGTATAATTTTGTTAGAAATTATAGAAACAGTCTTTCATTCCAAGTTTCAAATACTGAAATTATAGGAAAGCACCATGTCATAGTAAAGGCATGTATGTACCTATTATTCATAAAGGTGAGTGCATATGTACTACAGTAGAAGCTCTACTTATTAAAGACGGCATATGAGATTTCAAGTTATGAAACATCTTCTGGTAGAAATAATAATGGCTCTGAATAACGAAAGAAGCATCTAAATACGAAACGCCGCGCTGGCCGTCAAGCGAATGAGCAGCTCAGCTCGATAGTGATGCGTCTGAGCTGCTCTGCCATTGGCTCGTGCCCAACAACTTCCTGCCATCTCATTAGTGCAATTGTTTCTTGCTCATACAATGTGTCTCACTTAGTTTCAGTCGCTAGTGAAATTCAGTGAGTGCCTAGCCTTGTCAGCCAAAAAATAAACAAATACAGTTCGTAATTTTCATTTGTTCCCTGTTTCTTCTTTTCATATGTACTTTTTTATTTATAATGTATTCCTATAATTCTAAGATGTTTTCGTAACCGATTTTAATTATTATCTATAATTAATGCAAGTATTAAATTCAAGCTTCACGGAGGCTTGGAAAGGATTAGGACAGTGGTTCCCAACCTTTTTCATTCAGTTCCCCTTTTATGCCTTTTCATAAATTTGGTTCCCCACGCACTTTTAACTCACATGACTAAAAACAACCGATACAAATTATAATCCAATTTGATTGTACATATCTAAACATATAACAACATATTATCAATTTTTATACAGCACTCATACAACGCACAACATTACATGACCTTTAGCGTGGCTGTGAATTGGTTTATGACTAGGTTAAT
Organism: Watersipora subatra; assembly: GCF_963576615.1. NCBI lineage: Eukaryota > Metazoa > Bryozoa > Gymnolaemata > Cheilostomatida > Watersiporidae > Watersipora > Watersipora subatra. The sequence continues at coordinate 43,824,487 of NC_088709.1, read as the reverse complement.
TTACTATCCAGTCAGAATCTGGATGGATGTGTTCACGTGTATCTGGGTTCAGACTAGTAGCTCGTTATTAGCAAATAGTGTTATAAATATAACCAAAATGTTAAATGATGACACCCAAACTCACACGGCACTGCAAGACATAAATTGAGAATTTAACAAATCAGACACCTCTCTGTTCCCCCTTGTATATTCAAAGTTCCCCCCTCCCCCGAGGAGGAAATTCCTCCCTCGTTGGGAACCCCTGGATTAGGACATTTATATAGTAAAATTCATTCTTACTTACGAATTTTTCTGCTCATGAAATGGCTTCGAGAACAAATTAATTTCCAAGTAGAGTTTCTATTGTACTTCATAGCAAAATATGTCAACCCAATTTTATGGCAAAAGTAAGTGTAAATGTAACACGAAAAACCAAAGGTACACGCACAAGTGCTGCTTTATAGCAAAGGTATGTCACACTACTTTATGACTATGGAAAGAGTATCGATTTACTACTTAACAAAGGTAGGCGTTGATCTTATACCTCAGTAATGGGATGTTTGCATGTGCGACAGTATAACCACGGTGAGTATGTGAACTTGCTGCTAAACAAAAGTAAGTGTGTAGGTGTGTTTCATAGCAAAGGTAAGTGTGTAAGTGCTAATTCATAGCAAAGGTAAGTCCATAGGTGCTACTTTGTGGCAAAGGTGAGTCTGTAAGTGGTGATACGTGATTCTGATATGACATAACCACAATCTTGTCTCATGTCGTTTCTAATTGCTATTGCTGTGTTTGACAGAGAGTTGTTGCCTCATGTTGTCTCTAATTGTTATTGCTGTGTTTGACAAAGAGTTGTTGCCTCATGTTGTCGCTAATTGCTATTTCTGTGTTTCACAAAGAGTTGTTGCCTCATGTTGTCTCTAATCGTTATTGCTGTGTTTGACAAAGAGTTGTTGCCTCATGTTGTCTCTAATCGTTATTGCTGTGTTTGACAAAGAGTTGTTGCCTCATGTTGTCTCCAATTGCTATTGCTGTTTGACAGAAAGTTGTTGCCTCATGTTGTTTCTAATTGCTATTGCTGTGTTCGGCAGAGAGTTGTTGTAAATGAACTGGACTATGAGAATTACACTCTGAAGGCAACAGGGTGAGTTAAAATGTTTTTTAAATGCTTCCACACTACATTGCTAGCTCTGCAGCCATTTGTATATGTATATGGTTAGTTTTCTGCATTTACTTGGATAGCATCATGTTTTAATAGCATAGCGGTCTTCAAATTATAATACCTTCTAGTTATATTATAGTCTAATCTTTTTCTGTTATGAATCTACTGATCAATTGCCTCAAAACTTCTTTTTAATGCGTAAATAAACTTAACGCGTATATTTCTGTAAAAAATTTCTTTTTGCGGTAATTTCTAAACTACTACTCGCGTTCAAGGCTCCAAATGCATATCTCCGAATCTATTACAGTCAAACTTTGACATACGAGCTTAATGCGATCTGGGACTGAGCTCTTAATGTCACAGCAATATTTTCCATACAAAGTAATTGAATACAAATTAATCCGTTGCCATACCATGAAGAAGCAACTTAAAAACAGAATATTAGGATGGAAAAATGTGTTTTTAGTTGTTGCAATTCAGTACCTACGCTCACAAACCTGCGAAATAATTACCTATTTAACAGTTAAATGAATCATAACATTACTACATAGAGTACTGTATGGAGTTCTTACCCTTGAGAAAGACAGCAGTAGCTAACGTCAGTATGAGAGAGACTTGACAACAACACGTTCGGCACACTTGACCTTTTGTGACGCTACGTAACATAACATGAACTTTGAATTTAATTTGAATTTAATTTGAATTTAATTTGAATTTAATTTGAATTTAATTTGAATTTAATTTGAATTTAATTTGAATTTAGCTCACTAAACACTTAAGACAAATTTCAATCTTCAACTTAACTTTTATTTTATCAAAAACTTAATTTATTATCATATGTTTCCGGCTTGACACTTTTTCCTCGCTTTTACTATAACTTATAGCCGACCTCATTAAAACTTTTTTCAAACTGATGCGACGAGAAAGGCTGATCGATGCTGTTCTCGAAAGCGGCTTCTCGCATACTTCGCATACATTTAATGGTCATCGAGAACCTCGGATGCTTGTATCTCAAAGGTTTCTCGTATCTCAAGGCAGCACTTTGCTCGAAATTCTGCTCGTATCACTATTTTTTCATATGTCGAGGTACAATTGTACTACTATTATCCTTTTCGCACACGTTCTTAACCTTTGCTCGTCATATAATAATTTATAACTATAACTAGTATGCAGGTTGTCCTGTGAGCTGTGAGATATCATCAGGTGTAATAAGTACCCACACAAGTATTCAGCACTGGCTTAGTATTCTAAGTATTCTAAGTATTCTAAGCCAAATATATAAGTTCGATGCCTGTTTGATGAATTTTTCCCAACATTTAAGTGTATCTTTGGACAGACAGATATACGAACAGGATTCTTATTATAGTAAAGATTTAGCCGTATCATTTCATCTCCTACCCATTCCTTTCTCTTTCTAGAATATTCTAGCATACGATAATATTTTCTGCTTTAGAATATTTTAGCATACAATACTTTTTTGTTTCTAGAAAGTTTTATGCAGAATAATTCTTTCTGTTTTGGAATGTTCTTGTGTGTCATGATATTCTGTTCCTTGAATCTTACACATTTTAAAATAGTCTCTTTTTTAAAATCAGGTGTACTTATTGAAAAATAACATTCTGGCCACACACTTGTCTTGCTTCAGTCCCACTCCCTACCTTCCTGTAGTACTACTTTGACTTCCAATAAGCTCTTTGCTGGCTGTGTATCACCTTGTCTTCTAGTTCCTCTTTTCAGTTTCGTGATTTGCTCTTTAGCTGTTTACGATTTACTTACTCCCCAATTCGATGCCCGCAGTTCTCTCTCATCTTGTGAAACAATACAAAAAAAGACTACAACCACTTGTAAGCAATATTATAAGTGTTTGTGCATTTTCAGTGAATAAATTGCAAATCGTAGCTAAACTGTACACTCTCTAATGAATGCGGTTCAACTTTGGAGTTATCTTATATTGTAACAGTGGAAAGCGATTTAATCTCTGCTAGTGCTAAAACACACCTTGGATGCTGCATCGCTGATGGAGTATTTAATAAACCGTTCAAAGTAGTTTTAAATAATATTTTTATAGCTGGAAAATGTAACAGCTCACCAGAGATTTTTAGGGTTGTCTTCTCAAGCTTTCTTAATTTTTTTGCACATCTCATAGTTGTAAGGTCATATCTTGAAAGTTTCCATTTTGTATGATTTGATGATCATATGATTTTTTTAGCCAATGCTTCGGGGTATGTCATTTAGTAACAGACTTTCCAATGTGGTAATAAACCAATAATTGTGAAACTGACTGGAAGCTTGATTTTTGCCAAATGTTGAATTTCACCAGCAGTTACAATATCTATGTTTTCATGTGAAAATATAAATAATGTAAAATCTTTTCTAATTTTTCGAAAATTGAAATGCGATTATCGAGATTAGTTTATTTGAGAATTTGACAATTTTAGAAATATTACCCGTGTTAGTTTACAATGCGATTGCAAAAATTATTGAATATCTCTTAGAGATTTTTAGCGTAGAGACACGTGAGGATTGTTTTCTTTATCGTTGTTCCCGCTGTGCACAAGAACTGGATGGAACATTAGCAGTAGATTGTCGTACAATCAACACAACCTCATAATTAGAAATGATGCTTTAGCATCATTCTATGATAATCATAGGTATGGAGAGGAATTTGACCTGTCCAAACATCCTCAAGGAACAGAGGTGAAGGCAATCACCTATAGCAACATGCAAGCACACGAAGCCAATAGCCCTGAGTCACCCGATGGTTTAGCGCATGTCTTTGTTGTCATAGACATCTGAAACAGTAATACTACAGCCATTGACACTATCTGTGCTCTATTGGTTGTTTTTCCAAGTTCTGTTGCTGGGCAGGATTTTCCGTTGTGGTAGTGAGAGGAAGGCTAGAAAAACTTTGCTACATTATACGTGACCTGTTCACGGCTACTACATACTTTTTTTTAGATGCTATTTTTGTTTTTAAATTGGATCACACTATCCCTTGTAGAGCATCCAACAGTGGCTCTTTTTTGACCTTTGGGATAATCTGTAGCCTAAAGATAGCCATTATAAACATTTTACGGTTGGTTAATTGAATTGTTTGACATCTGTGATGGCCAGCGCATGGATATACTGTTGTTAGTGTTCATAATGGTAACTCTGTGCTGGGTAGTTAGCAGCGTGCTATATTATACCATAAAATGTTTCGTTAAAAGAGATTTATAAACAGAGTTATTGAATGTTTCAGTATTCATTTATGATTGGGATGTAAATCTATCTATTACTAAAAAATTTGCTAAATATGTCTATGGTTCTGTATGATATGCCTTTACATGATTTACTATTAAAATTTTTATGTTGGTGGTATATATTGTATTGGTTATCTAGATTTATAAAGTTCACGCTCTGCGATAGATTTGCTAGATAAACTAAATAGTATGACAAGGGTTTTGTTGAGCCGCTGTGATTACTACGCAAAGATGCCAATAGAGTGTTTAGAGTGGAACCTCGATATAGAAGATTCGTTAATTTCCAGATCAGGCTTCTAGCAACATTTTCTGTCATTCAAACGAGTTTTGCTATAAGAAATATCTAAGAACTTGTCTAAGAAGAAATATCTAAGAAATCTAAGAAGAAATATCTAAGAAGAAATTGTTTCTCAGTCTCCCAAAATGATTCATTTTGAACCTAATGTATGCTTAACTACACCTAGCTGATCAATAAACAAACAAAAATGCAATAATAAGATAGAATATCAACCATATAAACTGGGTGTAGCAAGAACCCTTAGAGTGGAAAAGTAAGGTGCCAATTGATGTAGGTGTATGCCTGGCTGGAACTAGGGAGGAGTAAAGGAAATAGGTGTAGATGTAAGCGAGATAGGCGCAGGAGTGAGGGGGATAGATGTAGTTGTGAGAGAGATAGGTGTAGGAGTGAAGGAGATAGGTGTAGGAGTGAGAGAGAGAGATAGGTGTAGGAGTGAGAGAGATAGGTGTAGGAGTGAGAGAGATAGGTGTAGGAGTGAGGGAGATAGGTGTAGGAGTGAGAGAGATAGGTGTAGGAGTGAGAGAGATAGGTGTAGGAGTGAGAGAGATAGGTGTAGGAGTGAGGGAGATAGGTGTAGGAGTGAGAGAGATAGGTGTAGGAGCGAGAGAGATAGGTGTAGGAGGGAAGGAGATAGGTGTAGGAGTGAGGGAGATAGGTGTAGGAGTGAGGGAGATAGGTGTAGGAGTGAGAGAGATAGGTGTAGGAGTGAAGGAGGTAGCTGTAAGAGTGAGAGAGATAGGTGTATGAGTGAAGGAGATAGGTGTAGGAGTGAAGGAGATAGGTGTAAGAGGAGTAAATCTATGATGGCGTAAAAAATCATTTTTAGCGAGGTACTATGCACTACCTAACTGGTTCAATCATATGCAACTCCTTCTCTTATAAGTTTGCTTTGGGCTGTCTCATATGGCTGTACTCCCACCCTCTCCACTCACTCGTCATATTTTAACTGTTCTTCCAAATTCATTTCCCATGTATTCTCAGCCGGTTTCCGCAGTTTTTGTTGCCTTTTTATCTTGCAACACAACATTCAAGATGTATTTGTTACTGTAAAACATAACTCTTCTTTCAAGTTACTGCCCGTTAAGCTGAAGCCCATCCAGAATGATATTCCTAATACTAGTGTCCAGGCTAGTGCTGGGCACGAGTACTTCTTGGCCAACAAGTTTAGACTCCGTTCCCTTCTGTTCGAGTTTTTCGAGTATCGGGTAGATGGTAGTGCTTGTCACTAGTGCTTCTTGGCCAACGGGTTTTCCGGGTATCAGGTTTGTTGATACGAGTTTTATGTCTAAAATTTCCAAAGGTCAGACATACTTTAAAATTTGCAATGCAATTACAATTCTGTTCAATTTATTTATTGTTTTTTACTATTTTCTAACGACCAATGCGCGTGCTCGCAGCCTTAACCCTTGGAAGTTTGAACCTGAACTGTCGGTTTCCAGGCATGGCGTAGGGTGTGTCAGAATTTCTATCGGCTGGAATTCCGGCATTCACATAGCTTTGTTTACAAAAGCTGTTTCTAAGTAACAGTGTAAATCAGTCAAATTAATTTTTGCACAAGCTATTAGACCAGAAATTGCACTCCCATTTGTAACAGTTTTCAAATATCTTTACCTACTTTCTTCGTTTTAATAACAGACTTTATTTGAACGATATTGCGAAAAACTTGACACGGCTCGTTTATTGGTAGGTCATGAATGATTGTGATGCGAATAAAGAAGTTTATAATACTAATTACAATTTTCCAGTATATTTTGAATCTTAAAATAATGATGAACATGTGCTCAATGGATATGATGCTATTGTCAAATTTTTCATGAGTTTTTTAAAATTGTACAAACTTTTATAGTTTCAGCCCGAATAATAATAAAGTACTGTTTTTTTCTGTTTGATGGCATTTGCTGTGGGTTGCCCGACTTCTTTAATAGTGTTTTACCAAATATCATTGTATTATGAGCGCGTTAAGATATATATAATAGAAGTTTAAAAACTTCGGATCGTTGGACAGATTGTCCAGGGTTACTGACACGGCCGTTGTTCACAGGGTTAACAGGCGGGTTATTAAACAGTGTTTAGAGAGCAGGGCCAATAGACCGAGTTTTTGTCCACTCTACTCGATGGATCCATGTAACAGAACCCAAACTCGCAAATCAAAACCCGAACCCTCAAAACCGAAATGCTCAAAATCTCTATTACCCGATACTCGAGAGAAGATAAACCCGCAAGTCAAACGAGTTTTATTACCCATGCCCAGCACTACTTCAGGCAGTTCAGTGCGCCGTCAGGTGTAATAACGAAGTGCACAATTATTCCAACATGTCGCAAGGTGATTGATTAGGGCAGGTGGTAGCGTCTCTAGCTGCTATGCCAAATGTCCTAGTTTGATTCCTATGGATGCAGCCTTTTATTCTAACCCTTAAGCATGGCTACAGATGAACACAGCTATTATTATAGTAAATATCTACTTCGATACTAACTGAATCCCGTTAGTTATATGGATGAGAGTTCAAATTTACCAAGTGACAAAAACAGTTTTAGCAGAGCAATCTTTTTGTTTGTCAAGTCAGAATAGAATAAAGCCTGCTCTTGGAGCTGTGGTGGTCTGCTGAAGGTGATGGTGCTATGATAAAGACTATGAAAAGGATGTTCATCAGGCTTGATTAGCCACGGAGATGCATTCTGAAAAACAAAATTATAGTTGCTAATGTAACTAATAAAAGACAAAAGGACAAAAGTATTTACCTGTAATAATAATTGTTTCTGATTGTCTGGGTGACTTCACGTTGAATGTTTTTATAACTAGAAGTAGAAAACTATAGGAAGTTTAGTTTTAGATGAAGCTAAATAATTACATTTAGAGATGGAATAGATATTGAAATTAATAAACAGTTACAATTGAATCAGGAACAGTTCAGTTAGATGAAATGCCTTCTAAAAGTAGCTCATTACATGTATATCATGTCATAAACTGTAATATATCATGTCATATAACGATGATGTGTCATACTATGCTATAATATTATATTTATATTATATTACATTTTGTTATATTAACATTATGCTGTATTATAGTATGTCTTGTTATAATGTAGGCCTATAATTATTTCTAAAATGTTTGTTTGATATATTATTTCATGTACAGACAACTCCAAATTTAAAGTATAATGACTTTAATTGATTCACAAATGCTACATCAACTTAATTTTTGTATACTTTGCTTTTTAAAGATTTATATGTACAATTGTTATATATTATACTGTACACTATGTACAGTATAATATATAACAATCAAATACTTTATTTGTTGTTCATATTATACTCCTTTCAAATTTAAATTAATTCTTACTATAATAAGAGTCATACCAGTCTGTTTGAAACCGCGGTTGGAAGTTTGGAAAGATAAGTCATTGCACAGGGTTTGAACTCACAGCACTTACCATGATAGTCTGACAGTGTTACTACTGCACCAATCCGCCTCTGCTACTTCAGAGTAATGGTACATGTATGAATAGTTATTACGCTTCACTATCTCTCGTAATACACTTGACTGCTAGCATGCTAGTATACTTATTAGTAGGTATAGTTTAAAGTTTGTATAATATTAATTATGTAGTATTAAAATATATTATTATATTTGTATGTTATGTTTAGTCCTATCCATTGGTTCTAAGGCTACATGTGCTGCAGAAATTAATTTCATTTTAATTAAATGACTTTTTCCGTCTAGTTTATAGACTTCACTCAGCGAGTGATAAAAAATAATTTTAACTCTTGTCTCATGTTAATGTACATGAAGTTAATGTACAGTACATGAAGTTAATGTACAGTACATGAAGTTAATGTACAGTACATGAAGTTAATGTACAGTACATGAAGTTAATGTACAGTACATGAAGTTAATGTACAGTACATGAAGTTAATGTACAGTACATGAAGTTAATGTACAGTACATGAAGTTAATGTACAGTACATGAAGTTAATGTACAGTACATGAAGTTAATGTACAGTACATGAAGTTAATGTACAGTACATGAAGTTTTTTGGTATTGTTCTGCTGCACGTCAATAGAAACATTTAATATTAATAAATCTAAGGTTGCCTGCAATGGTCAAAAGTTTTACCAATGTTATGTCAAAACGCTGCGGATTGAAGCCTGCCCACAGTTGAGCAGCGCAGAAAGATCGAGGGGCCCTTCAAGAACCCTGTACATCTTCATCAGATTACCGCTTCAAGCCTATAGCTCAATAGCTCAGCACTCACAATGTAGCACCTCGTATTGTTCTCAGCAAATTTGCTTAAGAAGTCAGTATTTGTGAATAACAAAGGCAGTCTATGAGAGAGTAGCTACTGAATGCATAGACTTGCACAACCGTATAATGCGAGGCGTGGCTGCACCGGGTCATGCATCGTGAGAGAAGTGTCACGTTAGTAAGTATCTCTTTTGTAAACCGCATTTCATTTTCATAGGAGACGAACCCAAAAGGAAATACCACAGATTATTTTAAAACTAATTTTAGCGTTTTAGTACAAGAATGAGACTATGTCTTGTAAAACTCGTACTGCTAAATTATATTTATTACAATATCAAAAAGTTGATTCATTAGATGGAAAGTTGAGTCATGAGAGATAAAGTGACTTCTCACAAAGGCTAACAATAAAGTTGCATCAGGCATGTTAATCAGAAGCCTGCTAGAGGTCATTATGAATATGGATTACTCTAATCTGTGAGCAATCCCTCGAATATCAAGTATGATGTCAGCTTAGCTTACTACAAGCAGAGGGTGCATGTGTTGCTAGGAGTGTTGTTGTACAAACAATGTCTCTGTGATCTTGGCTGAACATGTCTGAGTCCAGTGGTAAGGAAACCTCGCTGGCTGTAGATATGCCCAGTTGCAGAGTGCAACTCGTATGTATAACCTTTGATTGGCATTGGTCTTAATCAACAAAATGATGTTTTTCATTACATGCCCAAAAAAAAGAATTTAAGGTAAGATGTTGTTCCTATCATTACCAGTTGCCTTTCTTGGGTATTGAACCCTTCCCTGTTGTATGAAGGCAGACTTTCTAGACCAATAGACCACTGCTACTCTAATGAATCATAGAGTGAAAGATTCCCATCTTACATATTTTCGTGTGACGATTTCTGACAGCTCGCATGCATGGCCAACGTTGCTAAGTAGAATAAAGGATCTGGAATAAGAGACAGACAGTGAATCAATCAACATCCTGTTGACTGGAATAACTTATCTTTGTTCTTCTAGTTGTCAGTAGAGACACTACTTCCTGTCAGCTCATTATACCAGGAAAGTAGGTACTTCCACATTGCTTATGCCTTTGATACATTACTCAGTGACATAGTAACAATATAGTACACACACAATTACATATCAATTTTATCAATGCAATAAACACTAACTTTGCCTACATCAAGACTGTAGAGACACCTGGGTGGGCCAGTGTTGAAGCGTCAAGTGTTGTTCTGGGCCGACAAGCAGACCATGTTTCCATAGGGCGCTATTAAAGAGCGATGGTTGCATGAAACTTTATGTCAAGGTCTAGCAAGACCTGGGCGCACGCATAAGCACGACGCTATTGGTTGGTAATGCCATTCCATGACTCAAAGATGGCGCATCACACGAGTGTTTCGCTTTCAAAAACTGGCACTGAATCATAACAAAATGAGAGCGATACGACTGTTTCTATGATGGCATTGCAGTGCCATATGGTGTGTCACTACGATAGCGCTGTATGAAAACTTAGTAAAAATATTTGACGATGAAACACTAAGAGCTATTTGAAAGTCTAACACTGCATAGAGCTAATGGTTAAACTGAGAAATAGTTATATAAATGGAACATTCCGGAATAAGCAGTTTTTTAATACTTGAAAGACTCAAAGTCGCTATCAAATTGTCAGAAGTTCATCTGGTTTCAAGCTGGTATGTGATTTCCTTTTGTCGAACACTAAAAATGGCCAATGTACCTTTATGATCTACCATAAAGTGCAACTTTTTACAAGTTGCCAATATAAAGACCTGAGAGAATTGTCTTCACTCATTTTTGTTCCTTACTGTATGATGCTGAATATCATTTTACTAGTATTATGCTTTGGTTAGTGGTCGACCTTCCAGCAGACAGCTAGCTCATGGTCGTTTGCTACCAGATCGACCTCTTGCGTATCAATCGCTATCGGGCTGACTACTAGCGTTTTAATCCGTTAGTAGTCGACCCACTGGTGACCAATTGCTATTAAGTTGACTGACCGGTTCACCACTGCCAAGTGACGACTAGTAGGTCGACTCCATGCAAGTCGATCACTAGTGAGTCGACTATCAGTATGTCCAAAAACTAGTTGTTGATCGATAATGAATTGGTGCTTGTAAATCGGACATAAGCGGATTAATCCGCTAGTAATCTACCTGCAGTTATTACATGCTAGTGATTGTAAACCTGCAGTTATTTTTATTCTACTTTTCGACTGCTCAGCTGTTTACTGTTTTCTCATCACAGGAATTATGTAACCAAAGAATGACTTGTAGATATACTATACTTGTGTATGATAGTCTCATCAGCTTTTTAGCTTGAAATATGAACCTGAGATATTAATCGTCAGATCGGCATCCTGATAAAGACAATCAATTTTATTATTTATTATGGTAGCTTTCTCTAGCAGAAGGAGACTCGATGAGGTGAAGAGCGTCGCTCACCGCCTACTGCTCCACGCATGGCTGGCTCCCAGCGCATTGCACCTTTATAACTCACGATTAGATAGTAGAAATACATGGCTGTGTTTAGTCTCGCTTGTCCTCTTCTCTAGTTACCACATGGGATTCCATCCTTGGCATTTACCTACTACTACTAGCATTTGACGACAACCTCGAAACTCACAATACGAAATGGAATCTAGTGCTGCCAAGTTGGTAAGTGAAAATATAGTAGTCATTGTGTAAACGAAGTAGCATTATATTTTTTATTTAAAGTTGGGCAATGGCTATATAGTAGTCTTGGGAGAGATAGGGTACTTTCTCTTTAACACAATATCAGTACAAAGTTAGTAAGTGAATATATAGTAATAATTGAATAGATGGAGTACTTTCTCTTTAACACAATAACAGTACAAAGTTAGTAAGTGAAAATATAATAATAATTGGATAGATGGAGTACTTTCTCTTTAACACAATAACACTACAAAGTTAGTAAGTGAAAATATAGTAGTCATTGGATAGATGGAGTACTTTCTCTTTAACATAATAACAATGCTAAGACGAGTAGTTTATCTTGTACAGATATGCCCACTGTCCACACTAATCACCTTGCAATGCCTGTAGGTAGCATTTACATGTATATATGTATATCTCTTTATCGGCAGCGGTATTACGTGCCAAAAGAACAAAAGATAAAAAGACAGAAATTAGGAATTATTGAGTGAGTTAAACAAAGGTGTATTATAAGTTGGTCATATAATAGTATTGTGGAGGACTCTGGATAGTAAATTGAAGGTTGCAGTGACAGAAAGTTTATAAACTGAAACATACAATTGAGCTACATAGCTGTGTTGAGATGATTCTTTTATTGGTTGAAGCCACAGGTACTACAGGAGTTGCGGGAGGCGCACATAGCACCCGCAGTTGAAGCTGAAAGAGTAGTTGGATACTGCGCATTTGATATCATTTAATAGTCTCTTTTGTTTTTATTTATGCAATATTGTACCATGGCTTAACCTTTAGTGGGTCTAACTTGTTGAGACTCCTGGAGTGAATGATGATTGTATGTTCTCTGTCACGCGCCACAAAGGTCAATGATAAAAACAAATCCTAAAGGTTGTTGCTAGTATGAAAACTTTTCCGGCCTTACTTTAAAGTTACTCAGCAGTAAGTTGAAACAAATTATAAAAAAACATTGAGAACACTTGCATTGGGCTCTATGAATGCTATTAACGCAACAAAAAGCTAAAGTGTTCATATATTCTATAATATAATATTCTAAACAGAAGATTTGCTGTATAAACATTCTTGTGGGCATGGCATTTGTCCCTATATATATATATATATATATATATATATATATATATATATATATAGAGTTCTTATTTCTTGTTAAAAAATCCGCAAAAACGCCATGTTATTTTTCTTTAAAGATAAACGCACAAAATTTTGGTAGATTTTATCAGAAAGTATCGATATTTTTCTCTCATTTGAGATTGTTTTTGATGTTCAAGGTGATCCGACTGCCAGGATGTTTCAAGATTAAAATCGACAAAACATGATCTCGACTAAAATGCTTAGAAGAAAAACATGTGCAAAATGGCGTCTATGGTTGTTATCGTTGCTATAGTTGATAACAGCTATTGTGTTCAAGTTGCAGTGTTACGCGTTTCTATTCTATTCTATTCTATTTCTATGCAATAATAGACATCATAATCACACTTTCGCTTGATCTAAGCATGTGAATGGCGATCAAGTTTTTTCGATTTTAATTTGGAAGCATTCTGACTGCCAGATCACCTTAAACATTAAAAACAATCGCAATTGATAAAAAAGTATTTATACTTTCTGATAAATTCTACTAAAATTTTCTGTAAGCTTATCTTTAAATCTAGCTTTGTGCTTTGGGAATTGTGCAAACCTTGTTCTAACTGTTTCCTTCTGACCTTATCAATGTCGGAGTTTCTGCAACTTAAATCTAAACTCGCCTTTGAAAACAGTCTTTTTAGACTGATTATATATTATCAAGGATAACAGGAACTAACATACATGTATATTTAACAAACAATAATTTTGGTATTTATATTAACCAAGTTAGAAATCTTTCTCACAGGCTTTTACCAAACTGGATTTTGTTGGAAAAAGAGCATTCCAACTGATTGCAAATCTCCATTATATTCGTGCATATATTATTCCGATGAATGATCTTTCTAAATCTTTGCATCTTCGTACTTTACTTATGCTAAATGTTTATTTTACTTCAACTAAAGGTTTCAGGATCTCCCATGGTTTGTGTCCTCGTTTTTTACAGAACAGTTACAGATCTGTGACTCATTTCAATGATGTGATAGAAACAAATTGCATACATCTAACAATTATTTTGAAAATATCATTGCCAGCTGCTTTAAAAATCTAAAACTTGATTTCCCTTTGCTTCGCAGAGAAAGGTATTTTAAATACTATGTGTCAAACCATTTATTTGATTTTAGCTAAAACTAAGTGGCCAACTGTTATCATTTTATCTTTTTTTGCTCTATGATTTTTTGGCATAGTTTAAAAAAACATTTCAGTTTGAAATAAAGTTGTTGCCAAAAAAAGTAATAATTATATATATAATTTAAGTCGTGTCTGTTTTAGTTTTGTCTGGGAGTACTGTCTTCCCTCGTCACATCGGTGGCAGGAGTGGGATTGAGGACGAGGAACACTTTGGTCGTATCCTGGGTTATAGTGCTGATAGTACTCCTAATTGTGGGACTTTTAACTCTTTTTGTCATCGAAGTTGTAATATTATATAAGATCTTCAAGCTAAAAGGTGTCCCCTGCAGGAGTATATGGCTCGGACAGCTTCTACTATTTGCCATCGGACTTTCTTATTGCTCACTGCTTGTCTTCATTTTCCAGCCAACAGAAATCGTCTGTAGTCTGGTTCGGTTCTTTCCTGGCGTCTGTTTCATACTCATACAATCGGTATTAATTTTAAAGCTTTTACTCGTGATGTCACCAAAGACTCAGGGAGGTTTTCTCAAACTAGGTCATCAATGGCTTATACTTTTGCTAATTTGGGCAGTTCAACTCGTTATTAACATTCAGTGGATTATTTTGAAGCCATTTCAAGTGATCACAATTCAAGATGACTTGAGGATTTGCGTCAGCACAAACTCTCCAATTTTATTCGCAGACTTCTTATATTCATTTATATACATATTCGTAATGGGAATAGTGATCATGGCGCTGTCGACAATCCTCTACTGGAACAATCATCGATCCAGCAACAAACCGAATAGCGAAACAAAATGGATACTCGTAACGGGTTGTATCACTACGGCTACCTGGCTTGCTTGGATACTAGCTGGCGCTCTCATTCCAGATTGGTCTGTGGCAGCATTGGCTATAGGTCTATGGGTCACTGCCACGGTGACCTTGCTTACCATGTTTTTACCAAAGCTTCATAAACTTTCAGCGTTAAAGGATGGAGGTATGTGAACCTAAGATATTCTGTTAAGTGCTTCTCCCCCGCTTGTGGTTTAAATCTAAGTCTAATATTCATGTAAACAGGTTTGTGCCTGGCACTTCCATGACTGCCAGGATGCGTTCATGTCATAGCAGATTTTAAAACAAAACCTTGAGAGTTTTTCTATTTAGTCCTTTGAACTTTACAAAAATCTATGTGATAATAGCAACTAAAGTGTGTGGAGGGAAAGATTGCCTGTTTTGACCAAATAACTTGGAAATTCATTCAACAATTTCTTTGAAAATACAATTCCTTAATTCTTCTTAAACAAAAAGTATTATTATTACGAGAAATTAAAAATATTGAGAATGATTTGTGAGAGAACATCTTGCAAAAACTGAAAAAATGCCACTTATTGCCAATAAAGTAATATATATATAAATACATAATATATATAATATAGATATATAATGTATGTATAACCTTTTATTGGCATTAAGAATTCATCAACAAAATTTTTCTCGTTACATGCCAAACAAAAAAATATAAAGACAGAAATCAGAAATTATTGAATTGAACAAAAGTGTTTGAAAGTGGATAATTTAATATTATTGCAGATGAGTACGGATAGTAAATTTAATTAAGGTTTTAGTAACATAAAGTTTATACACTGTTCATAACAAAAAATTTGCAGTATAAACAGATAGAAGGTAAATGGGAACGAGTGAAACTGAAACATATGATGGTGGATGTAAACCAATGAATAAAGTCTCTCATCTGTTTTTAAATTATCCCTGAGATATTTAATACTTTGTTTGCGTGAAATAGATAAATATTAGTTTTATTTATACTATTCAGTGCCATTTAAAGTAGGTTAGATCATGTTACAAGAAAGAGTAAAGTAAATTATGTGTATTAAAAAAACTTTTCTTTTTGCATAACTCTGTTTTATAATGTAAATTGGCGAAGTGTTAGTGTCTGGTATAATGTCTAGTGGTTTTTTGAGAGAAGTAGGAAGTAAAGGATAGTCAGGCAGATTAGAGATATGATTTGAATATTTAAACAGCGAATATCTGAATATTTTAAGAAAAAACACATTTTATCTAAAAATCTAAACCATATTTAAAAAGATAACTTCAAACCAGCCCATTTAATCAACACATATGTTAGAGGCAGCCCATTCAATCAACACATATGTTAGAGGCAGCCCATTCAATCAACACATATGTAAGAGGCAGCCCATTCAATCAACACATACATGTATGTTAGAGGCAGCCCATTCAATCAACACATACATGTATGTTAGAGGCAGCCCATTCAATCAACACATATGTTAGAGGCAGCCCATTCAATCAACACATATGTTAGAGGCAGCCCATTCAATCGACACATATGTTAGAGGCAGCCCATTCAATCAACACATATGTTAGAGGCAGCCCATTCAATCAACACATATGTTAGAGGCAGCCCATTCAAGTCAGCAGCATTTACCACTCTAGAGTTACAATGGCTGACAATTGAACTGACCCGTATTCTCCTTTATCTCCTATCCATTCCATTCCAGCCCCAAACCCTTTCCATGGCCTATAATTGGCATCATGAGATATGCACTACTAACATACGCATGGTTTACACGCCTTACATACATGCCTTTCAAATACTTTTGTAAAAACTCATTATAACAAGTCGAGTAACAATGCATGAGTGATTCTACTTGGATGGAGGATGTTAACAGAATAGAATCCATTGAATTCAAGTTTTTTATTACATTCCGGTTTGGCCGTGAATTGCTTAACATTTTGATTCTTTGCTTAAGATGTTGTCAGCGAGCTGGTGCTGTCTGTAACACCTGCTACTGTGTCCAACATAACAAAGTTACCATCAGCTAACAGGTGCTGTTTGTAACACCTGCTACTGTGTTCAACATAGCAAAGTTACCATCAGTTAGCAGTTGCTGTCTGTAACACCTGTTACTGTGTTCAACATAGCAAAGTTACCATCAGCTAACAGGTGCTGTCTGTAACACTTGCTACTGTGTCCAACATAGCAAAGTTACCATCAGCGAGCAGTTGCTGTCTGTAACCCCTGTTACTGTGTTCAACATAGCAAAGTTACCATCAGTGAGCTGGTGCTGTCTGTAACACCTGCTACTGTGTTCAACATAGCAAAGTTACCAAAACTAAAAAGATACATGGTCATGTAGAACTTATAGCAGAGCGAGTGACAGAACATGGAATGTTTTGGAATAAAGTATTGAATAAATAATTAGTAATATTAAATAATAAATCAAAATTGTTAATAATGACAATAATAGTAGCCAATAAACCTAGTAAATAGCCTCAGTTCCTTATTTGTAAATATATGTTTGGACGGCGTTTGCTTTCATCACCATAGTTACCACTTATGTCCAATATTATAGAATCAACCTGCGTTATAAAACAGTTATGCAAAAAGAGCTTTTTTCTTCTAGTAGTCAAAATTTTACTTTACTCTTTGTTATTTGGTTTCATGATCTAGCTTGCTTTGGTCGACATTGACTGGTATTAATAAAATTTATATCAATTTATTTATTTTCATGTTTGCAAAGTTTATTAAAAGGATATCTTTATCACAGCTTCCGATTTTAAACAAATCAATAGAAATGTCTCGTTTTCTAAAACTCAATGTAATTGGACAACGGAATCGGCAGGTTTTATGAAGAGCATCAGATTTTTTCATTCAATGATAACCAGATTTAGGGAAGTGGCCTGTTGTTAAAATGGCTCTTTAATAGCATATAAGTATTATAAAATTGATTTATTAGCTATTATATGCCAGTTATAACAAGTTTGTATGAGTTATGATAGCCTAAGTGTAGTCCTTTATCAGATGGGAGTTGTCATGAAATTTATATTAGTGAACAAAGGCAGTCAGCCGGCTTCAATGGTAGACTGAGCTCAACACTTCCAGCAACAACAATGTTCAAAGTAGTGAAAGTTTATTGCATTTAGAACAGTGATTAAATTTTTTATTCTATAAAAATGAAAAATGGTTCAAATCTTGTATCATTATATAAATTTCAATTATTTTATCACACACATTCACTAGCTTGGTCAGCAACAAAAAACATTTGTAAAATTAGTTATTGGTTTTTTGAGAGCTACTAGTGTTGGAAACACTTTCAACTACATCTAAGTTTGGCCGAGCGTATTTTAGGTAACAAACACTTTCTTGCTGCGGCTCTTTTTAAAAGATTTTGATAATAGCAGTAGCGCAGCTAGTAGCAATATATTTTTAACCTGCTAACAAGCTATGAATTGTAAGACCTTCAACTATGGAAACAACCATTACTTTCAATTCACCAGTTGCCATGAACTAATGCTCAGTAAGGATGTATAGTTGACAGGTTGCCAGCTGTCATGACAACGACAGAGTTAAGAAAATGCAACCTAACTCTCAGAGCTTCTAAGACATATTTAATGATTTTATTCACAATTTGATTAGCGATATATATTAGATATATGTTACTTTATTGGCAATAATTTGCATTATTGCCAATATTACAGTACGTAATCTTAAATAACACACTTTGAATAATTTTATTGTTGTTGTCAAAAAAAACTTGTAAAAAACTATTTCATAAAACTAGACTAGATGCGAATAAAAAACACATTTTGCTTGCAGTCAGTAAAGATGATGAGTTGAATTTTGAATGCTGATAATGTCTCATTTACATTTTCCATTATTTGCCTTATCGTATATATATATATATATATATATATATATATATATATATATATATATATATATATATATATATATATATATCATTTTATTGGCAATAATTATTTCAATTCAAACAGAAATGTCTTGCAAATTAAGCTATATAAAAATCATAAAATAAAAAAGGGGGCAACAGTTGGCCAATAAAATCAAATAAATGGTTGAAAATATCTTTTTCTGTGGAAGATTTTTAAAGCAGCAGCAATCATATTTTAAAAATGATTGTTAGACGTTATATGCAATTTGTTTTTATTACGTAAGTTGAAATGAGTTGAAAATCTGTAACTGTCATGTTAAAAAGGAGGACACAAACCATGAAAAATCTTAAAAACTTTTAATTGAAGTAAAATAAACATTTAGCATAGGCAGAGTAAGAAGATGCAAAGATTTGGAAAGATTATTCTTTGGAATAATATATCTGGAATATGAAGTATATTTACGATTAGTTAGAATGCTCTTTTTCCAACAAAATAATTCGTAAGTGACATCTTGGAAAAGTATAATAATAAAAGAATAAAATCATAATAAGCATTTGATAATTCCTGATTCCTGTCTTCTCATTTTGTTTTGGCATGTAACAAAAAACATTATTTTTTGATGATTATTAATGCAAGTATAAGTTATACATGTATAAAACATTCATCATGGCAGTCATGGATTATACAATTGTTCCCTAGCATGCACCCATCTAGCTAGTGTACTATAGATTCCGTCTACTTTTCTTTTCATCTGTTTATCATCCAGAGTCCATTAAGATAGAAGGTAAATAAGCTTCAGCCAGTTTATTTAAACATTGTGTGCCGTCTGCTGCCTGCTGTGTAATCGCTTTTTCTGTAGAGCATGACCACGATGTTCGGTTGGCTTGTAGATACTTTGGTGTGGTCAGTGTTTCACCCACAGCTCTTATTTGACTAGTATTTACTTTCATATTTGTTTGAGCATGTAAACAGCGGAACTAGAGAAGATGAGGTCAAATCTATAACAGCATGAGTAGAAAGAAAGGGAGGAAGTGAGAATATGACAAAGAATAAATATGGAATGTAGAAATCATGGCTCAGGGGTCATTAATAAGGTATTGAATAGATATGGCACAGGAAGGGAGAGTTATTAAAGTGCAGGGAGGCATGCAAGCAGGAGTGGAAAGAAGGGGGTATATAGAAACAAGTGTGAAAAATAGGGGTGTATGAAAAGAGGATTGGAAGGTTAGGGGCGCATGGAAACAGTCATGGAGGGTTGGGAGTGCATGCAAACAGAATTAGGATAGGAGTGTATGAAGACAGGAGTGGACAGTAAAGGCGTGGTCACACGAGCACCGAACCGATGTAGGATCGGTTTGGTTCAGAGGCTGGTTCGGTTCGTGGTACATGTCACGCGGCATCCGAAGTCACTTCGCTTCCTAGATACCATACATATAGAGACAGGACACGGTTTCATTAGTAGTTTTTATGTATTTGAGTTAAATATTTCTATTGTAAACAAAAAACTTTGAGAAACAATTATAAATTATAATTACAACAGATTTATCAGAAGATCGTTCAGCTGCTCAAAATAAATCACTTGAAAAAACGATTTTGCCAACCCTTCCGATCAAGATAATTATATTTTTTTTATTAACATATGAATGTTCTTCTATGCTGAGTACATAACAAACAAAAACAGTCTTTATCATAGTACTGTGGTTTTACATAAATAAATCAGTCAACGATACTTCATCAGGATGAATATGACACATTACTTATGTTCTACACGAAAGAAAATCACAACCATTCTCTTACATTTATGCAAAACTTAAGTGCAACATCTTACATTTATGCAACACTATCAAAAGTCTGGGTGAACCTTGTCGTAAATTGCTTCATGTCGTTTATTTAACAAAATAAAAGTATCGTCCCATATCTTTTTAAACTTTACTCACACGCACGTAAGGAGAAATGTGACGCGTGCTCGCTAGAATTCTAGAAATTTTAACCAGCCAATAAGAGCAAGGGTTCGGCCACGAAATTTCGAGCAGGACCGAACTGGTTCGTTTCGGCCAGAAATGTCTTCAGCCGAACTTTTTACAGCTGAGAGCGACATCGTTTTGCGTCATTTAGTTCGGTTCGGCGTTCGTGTGACCACCCCTTTAGAGATGTACGAAAACTGTGGCGAAAGGTTAGTAGTGGATGGAGACAGGAGTAAAAGCTAGTGGTGTAAGAAAACATGTATAAATAGTGAAAAGCTGTGAAGAATTGTTGACAAGGTGAGCAAAGTCAGAAATCTTGAGAAAATTGGATTAATGAGGGGTGGAGGAGGCGCTGCGGTACATAAATTTGACAGATGATGAATGTGGTCTGAGGTTTAAAGCTCAAGGGAACAACGAATGGCGAGTAAAGGAGAAGCGATGAGAGACAGAGTAGTAGAACTTTTTAGAAGATGACAAAGGGAAATCAATAAAACTGGGTTACAATGTTCTGCGAAAAAAACGAGACTTTCTAATTAGGTTATGACAAAAGTTGCAAGGCTAAGAATGATAGACATAAAACTAAAGCAGCTAATCTAAAAGCTTTGCTTGTCAAACTTTTTCAACCAACGGCAGCACTCGTTACTTGTCAAACTCTTTTCAACCAATAGCAGCACTTGTTACTGGTCAAACTCTTTTCAATCAATGGCAGCACTTGTTACCTATCAAATGGTTTTCAACCAATGGCAGCACTACGTACTTATCAAATGGTTTTCAACCAATAGCAACACTAGTTACCTGATAAATGGTTTCACACAAACAGCAGCATTATTTACTTAAAAGAAAATAGCGAACTGAACCTACACAGTTGATAACCACAAAAGCTTTTTAATAACTTTGTTAAACCATAACTGTCACGTACAACAACTTTTATTGCATATACTAGGTAAATCAGACACGCTGATTCCGATTTTGTACTCAAAATAAAGATTGGTCCACTAACTTTCAAAGTAATGAAGGCTTTTTTAAAGCATTTCAATATCCATTTCGAAAACAACGCAATCGGCACAAGCTTCGCCCATAAGTATGTGACGCAGCCTAGCTTTTTAGGAACGGAAGTTAGGGATGTTTAGTTCGCTTTAGAATGATAGAGATGGGTGTCTTAAAACCCATTATTATCTAAATTCAGCCTTCAAAATAGTTCCAGTGTTTTCTGAAAGGTAGATAAGATATTTAACATTGCATATTTAAAACTGAGCACAAAAAAGCTCAATAACAAACGCTGGCTTGTGATAAAATCGCGCTTTTTGAGCTTATTCTTTTTGGCGTTCAGCCTATTTAAACATCCTGTAACAAGCTACGAGCAATTTTAAATAGTTTATATACCTTTCATAATAGACTGCGATTATTGTACAGACTGAATTGACATAATAATGGGTTTTAAGACACCCATCTTTATCATTCTAAAGCGAACTAAACATCCCTAACTTCCGTTCCTAAAAAGCTAGGCTGCGTCACATACTTATGGGTGAAGCTTGTTGTGCCGATTGTGTTGTTTGCGAAATGGATATTGAAATGTTTTAAAAAAGCCTTCATGACTTTGAAGGTCAGTAGACCAATCTTTATTTTGAGTATAAAATCAGAATCAGCGTGTCCGATTTACCTAGCAAATACGATAAAAGTTGCATGGGGCAGTTATGGTTTAACAAACGGGACAAACAGCAAGAAAGACAAGTCCGAGTGTCACAGAGTTATAAAGTTAATCTTGCAAAAGCTGAGCTCAGGTCGAATATTGCATGCGGAACGTTTGAACATTGTTGATATCTACAGCTATGATAGCTATGATGCGCGTTTTTTTCAGCAGAAACTGTTTTGTCTATGCTTTAGTGATCTCACAGGCTGATCATAGACACTGATTACATTTCAATTTTCATACATACAGCTTTTATAAATTGTTCAATAAAGTTAAGCATTGAAAGGGTACTTTTAAGCATCATTTTTATTAGCCATAAAACGATTAATACAAGGGTCAAGGGCATTTCATCAAAACTGCTTCCGAGCTCTAGCATAATTAGACTGTGAGACCTGAGTGATGTCATTAGATTTTTAAAAAGCAGCAACGTGCCATGCTGACCCTGACCGTATTATTGATGACAAACATTGGCATGGCTAGCCAATGCTTCACTCGCTTTGCTCTCTGCTATTTACCAGCAAATTGATGCTATGTGTTGTTACATCTGAGATTTGACATGCCATTTGTTACGCATGCCAGTTAATCCGTTCGCACATTAGCTCAGGCACCAATGACAATTATAACAAATTATATGCGTGGTTGCCTAAAATATCTCTAATGACATCAGGAAGAAAGAAGGAGAACAAGAAATGGAGTGGCTCATGGAGAGTCTACTCTGCTCAAGTCGAGATCATCCAATCAATACTTGTAAATTAGCCTACTTCTTGCTGTATGAATGCTGGGTACCAGACCAGCATTCCCTATGTTTCTACGATGTGCTTACTCCGAAAGTTTGCATCCTCCAGCAAAAATCCGCAAGTCAACGAGTTTTGTTACTCTCAAATTTTACTGAATGTTCCATTCTTGCGAAAGATGGATATGGCACTTACAGATGATGCGCAAGAAAAGGCAACACAAACTGTTCCATTTTAAACATTTTCCACACCCCGCTTGTTTTATTCTGATCTGAGCAGTTTCAAGTGCGCCGCATGACTTCTGGTACAGAAACCTTATCATTTTTAACAAACCATTCGTATAATCCGCAAAATGCAAATTTCCATTGAAACACTTATCACACGGTAACTCATCGTGCACACAACTCCAATTCTGTATCATCCACACAATAGTAAAATATTGATTGCTTGATGTTGGTCCGCACGGCCAAGGGTTTATAGCCTATTACCTATACTACTTCAAGTTGTCATGGGGGGAAAACCCTGCAGCAACATGATAGCTGGCAATGGGCCAACTGAACCCAAGCCTTTGACATCTGAAGTTTCTGAAAACCACCTGCTTGCAGCCAGTTAGCTTTAGTCATACTCAATTTAGTTCTATCGGGTGCAACCAAAGCTTCATTTAATTGGACAGTTCACTATTAGCGAATCCAATATCTCCTTTTTTTCACAAAATGATAACTGATTGATTCAATTGTAATTCAGAATGCGACAAATGAAACAAGAATTAGCTGAAACACCATTTAATTTTTGAGTTTTGAAATTTCAACTCTTAAATTTTAGACCTTTAATTTAATTTTTGAGTTCAGTTGTGACTCATGTAATCATAAAAATTTCAGTTGAGTTACTTTAGGTGAGCTCTGTGCACATTGATAAGTTTGGTTGGCTTCCCCTTAATGGTTTACAGTTAAGTAGGGCTAACCGTTTACAGCCATTTACATGTATATTGATTTATCTGCTAGTTTATTGGTAAAAAGAAATCATAATGCTATAAAATCTTTGATTAAGTCTGAGGTTTAAAATAATTTTAATCGTTATCATTTGAATAATAATCCGTTATCAAATTAACTTTCATACGAAAATCCGCAGTTTTGCCTGTTTTGATAATATCAATCACTAAACTAAATGTATTTGCGTAATCACATAATTTATGTTTTATGTAACTAATTTGTGAAAAACCAAGGCGGTCTATTGTAGCCAATAGGAATTGATGCCATTTTGCATATTTTGTATTATGTTAGATTTTGACTGCCGCAAGTAGATTCATAACAAACTAGCGTGCTTTGTAAGTTCAAAGTGATCCTGAACTAGCACAGCATTAGGTGCAATTGTGCTGAACAGCCTTCAAGTCAACCAAATAAAACTCATAGTTGTTCCTGGTACATAGGCTATAAAGCTTGTACATCATTTCACTAACAAAACTGTTATTTATCACTTTTTTCAGAATTTTACATTGAAGATGAAATTCCAGGACTCGGGCCACACACAGAGGGAGGAGAGATTATTGAGATGAACGGCGGCATTGCAATGGCCGACAGCCATCTTGGTAATGGCGTGGTTGTTAGTGAGCCAGATGGGATTCATTTAACCCATCCTCCATCTACGCTTGAAAGATCACCAAGGTAAATACTTTACTGAACTGCCAACAATAACATTGGGATGGAGTTGCAGGAAGTTCAATAAATTGGACACGAGATAGATTCGCATAAAAGAATAGCTATAAGCCGTGTTGGTGCTATGGAAACAGGTAAACATGGTTCAAGTATCCATGATACTCCATAATAAGTGGTATATATTAATATATTTGGTCATTGGTAGAAGGTTTGGCTGCAATTGGCACATTGTCCTACAGCATGTTTTTCATATTATATAACTTGCTTCTCATACTATAATAAAATTTCTTGATATACCCAAAATATGATTAGATATTTTATAATAAAATAAAATATTTTGCTATATATTATAAAATAATACTACACTATATAATATGTGTTACATATAAACATAGCACAGAAAATATTTTTAATGAATAGATTTTTCTCTGTTGAACCACTACCAACTGTGGAATAAAAGAGAGGGTACGCAACTTCCAATAATAACAACAAACAAAAAACCTGCATAACTACTCCAAATCCCTCATTCAGATTGCTTCATTTACATGTTATCAAAGTTCGATTTTGGAACAAAATTTATTTTTTAGATCTTTTAGTCTACCATGTAGTTATATATTTAACATTGTTTTATAAGATTCTGGTTTACAGAAGGAAAGTTAAACACCATATTTCAAACATGATGATTTATACTACAGCGTCATCTTAGAGGAACAGAGCAATGCAAGTGCCTCCTCTATTGGTCCATCACCTAGCCTGCTGTTTAACAGCGGAAACCCTCGTAAGTATTCTAGTCTGAGGAAATATTCAGACCTACACATTAGATTATAAATTTCAAACTAAACCTGATGCCAATTTCGTTTGTGAAGGAGTAGGCTCTGAATTGATCTGAAAATATCTGAATTGATTATGTTTACTGCGGAGCCAACCGATGAGTCTACAGTGACAAGCAACACGCAAAGTTTTGAGCAGAAGCTACTCTGCAATTTACTCAAAACTTAAGCCAGGTTACCAGATACAATAAACCAATTAAATAAAACATTTTTTGATCTCTTTATTGAATTTGTGCACTTTTGAGTCATAAAAAATGAGCATATATGTGTAAAAGGTAATGTTAACATTTTTATCTAAAAGAGTCAGTTTACACCGAACACTTTCTCAACAAGATTTGAGAGTTCCGTCCGGTTCAGGTTCGTCACCACTTAATTATCAGCTAAGTTAAGCTTGATAATGGAAATGTAAAGATTCATGTATGAGAGCTCATCGACTTTTGACAAATTTTAAAACTGAGTTCAAAGTTTAAAACCCGAATCTTCCCATACTGAAAATGTAGGGGCTTGCATCTATTTTTATTATCATAACATTATCACATAAATTAAACATCAATTAGGTGGACCAAGTGAGGCTGCTACATTATTATTAAAGGTAGACTTGCAACAAAATGCTCATTACAGTTATTTGGTATCAAAAGATTCACCATGTCTTACTTTGTTGTGTTGTAGGTGCAAAATATGTGGATATGTGATTACAAGCTCTAAAAAGCTCAAAAACGAAAAGCCGCCATAGATTGGAATCTCTTTATTTCGATGACGTAGCCACGAAATTTGGTTATCGTCTTGTCACGTATGTTCTCACGTGAATTGAAAGGCCAATAAAAAGCTCAATATAAAACTTATCGTAGTATTAGTTTATGACAGACACTTCGGGTTTTACCGATTACCCCGTATCAAATATAGATGCTCGCTACTTTACAGTTTTGTTTCGGCATTATTCAATCGTCAAGTCGTTCTCTGATCATGTGACCCAATACTTTGCAAATAATTTTTGCAGCACTTTTCGATTATCACAGGTGACCAACAGGCTCGTCATGATTATCAGACAATGATATGTACTCCTTCAAGCTACAGTTAAAAAGTTTAACGATTTTTTACGGTAAGTTATAAGATATCAGTGCTAAAAGTGACAGCATTACAATGACGATAAAATAGACGCGTAAAAACAATAGACATGGTTTTATTGAATGCGTGAAGTATATTTGTGAAAATATTTCGATGAATAAGGTCGCATGAAAGTGTAAACAGAAACCATCCTGTAACAACTATGTCCCATTTGAGCCGTTTTGGAAAGCGAATCCAAACTACGACGGTTTCGTGTTGCTGCGATTAACTGTTCGTTTTTGAGCTTTTAAGAACTTGTAATCACATTTCCACACATTTTGCACTTACAACACAACAGAGTAAGACATGGTGAATCTTTTGATACCAAATAACTGTAATGTGAATTTTGTTGCAAGTCAACCTTCAAGTTCGGTATAAAATATTGGACAAAAACTTCTATGCAAACTAATCTTGATTTTCTAGTTGTAAACAATTATTTATCAGTTAAAAGTATTTGCTTGCACTCGAACGATAGTTTAACTCCAATTTAATCCTATTCAATTTTTTCAGATTCATCGTTTGCATGTTCAGATTCGCGTGTATCTTGATTACAGATGCCTTGGAGTTGCGACACCCTACCTCACAAGCTGGTAGTCAGTACTATACGATGAGTCATGACGAGGAGAGCTATTCAGAGTATGAATCTCCCCGGAGGTATTACACTATAGGAGGTCATGGTCGACGAAGCGGATCTAATAGTGTAATCGGTGTTCCGAGGTGAGTTTAGCCATTTGTGTTGTTATTAAAAACTGCTTTTGGGCAAAAACCTCAAATTCTATGTAATACTTAGAAGTATTATACTTTAGTTTTGTTAGTCACAGACAGATGTGCTTCGTATTTATTTTATTTTACTACTTTTAATAAATATTTACAAGGAAGACCAGAGACAGCTTAATCATAGTAGGAAAATGTCCGCTCAAATTTTATCATTAAATTTTCAAATCAATGTACTTTGTACTACCTCTCCTTGACTTTTCATACATATAATTTTTGGATTTTTTTATAATTGGCATAGCTATGAACGATAGTTAAGTTTTAGCAATGCCTGTCACTATGATATCTTACAGAGAACACCTATTATTTAAATTTGTAGTTCAGGCATTTGTTTGCCACTGAGCTTGCAATATAAAAATGGCCCAAAATAGATGCAATTTAAGTTTGAAATACCATCTATTTAACTGCATTTACATTGGTTGAGTTTTAAGCAGTGTATTTTAATAGAGTTATTTTAATAGAGTTATTTTATTAAAGTTTATTTTTTTGTGCGACTATTATGTTTGTTATACTTTAGGTTATCATTGGCTTTTAACAAATTAAAAAACAGCAGATATATATATAATATGTCTTTTTCAAATAAACAACGTTCCAGTTTATTTTGATTTGGTTTAAAACAGGTAAGATCATAGACGTGTTTATGCTTGTCATAAAGACTACAAATTTAAGTAGTCTACTAGCATGATGATCTGCAGATGTGTACTTACTCAGCACTAATTGAGACTTTGGTTGAGATTATCTGAGGCTGAAAACACAGCGCTAGCAGTAAATTAAAGCTTGCACATAGACACATAGGCATAATAAGTAGCATTCATCCGCGTGTCACTAAATATTAGTCAGCATATTTATATCTCTATGTACTTAAACTGCTCATCTCTTTCAGATATGAACGACGCTACATTCAAATACCTAACCAAAGAGCTCAATATCATAGCTTGGACCCAAAATATGTACGGGCAGTACCAGTTTCACCCTATCACCATTTAAACTCTGGCAGTCACACTTTTGCGCATCCCGGAAAACAGCGACGTTATGCCGCTAGCGTTGTGAGTATGCCACCGCAACGCCAGGTTATAGTACGACCTTCTGGTGGATCCACTCTAGGAAGGCATGATAGAGGCTCTACTAGACGCTTTATCAATGGCTACACCAATCAAGCCTTCAGGCCGCATGACGACGTGCTTTATGCTGATCCTGATGATTACACTGTACCAAGGAGAGCGGTCAGCGTTATCGATGTCCCAAGGTGAGCTTTTAGTTTCATACATTTCAACAGACCCTGATTTATGTTAACACCTTTCTTCTTTAAAAATTAACTGTGCCTCTTATCATAACAAGCTTAGCCTTGGCTCTTATAATGTCTCACATCCCATTAATTAACTGTGCCTCTTATCATAACAAGCTTAGCCTTGGCTCTTATAATGTCTCATATCCCATTAATTAACTGTGCCTCTTATCATAACAAGCTTAGCCTTGGCTCTTATAATGTCTCATATCCCATTGATTAACTGTGCCTCTTATCATAACAAGCTTAGCCTTGGCTCTTATAATGTCTCATATCCCATTGATTAACCGTGCCTCTTATCATAACAAGCTTAGCCTTGGCTCTTATAATGTCTCATATCCCATTGATTAACTGTGCCTCTTATCATAACAAGCTTAGCCTTGGCTCTTATAATGTCTCATATCCCATTGATTAACCGTGCCTCTTATCATAACAAGCTTAGCCTTGGCTCTTATAATGTCTCATATCCCATTAATTAACTGTGCCTCTTATCATAACAAGCTTAGCCTTGGCTCTTATAATGTCTCACATCCCATTAATTAACTTTAATTTATTAGCAAAGATTTGCACTCTAAAGCATTTTTCATCTAATGAAACATCCAATAATGCTTCAGCTTTTACAGGCAAGCACCTCGAACTGCTGTATAATCAAGGATGATTCCTGCAGCCAGTAGAGGAGTTATCTTCTACCTTTTGTTTCTAAGATTCTCTTTTCTTAGATCGCTTTAAAATTACAGAATTATGGAAGTGAGAATTTGAGTTGCTCGAAGTTATCTGCTCTTATTATATGAGCAAATAATTAACACACTCATGTTATTACACTACTTATAGCTTGGGCCATTTTCACCCAATCTATAAGTCATTGTGGCGGGCTTGTGCTAAAGTAACTTTTAATGGTAACGCGATACTCTGCGAACAAAATAAAAAATCACACTAATGTCAGATTCGTACATGCTTCAAGCTGTCATAAAAAATTCTTTATCATTTCTACCTTTTTGCGAAATGTAATATTAAATGTGGTTGTGCCCATTATAAAATATTTTAAGGAAAATTTATGAATAATTGTTTGAAAAGTGCTCCTGGTTCATCTGATAGCCTTCTGGGTGAACTTGTAAATTGTCTATAATAATAAAAGATAGTTGAGAAGCTGGAAAAGATTTGGGAGTGAGAGAGGAACATGAGATAACCGACATTATTTTTAAGTTCATTAGATGTGCAATCTATGCTTTTCAAAGTTCTTCTCTTGTATCATGGGTCACCTGTGCTGGCAGTAATAACCTTTGCTGTCAGTAATGACCTTTACTGTCAGTAATAACCTTTGCTGTCAGTAATAACCTTTGTTGTCAGTAATAACCTTTACTGTCTGTAATGACCTTTGCTGTCAGTAATAACCTGTGCTGTCAGTAATAACCTTTGCTGTCAGTAATGACCTTTGCTGTCAGTAATAACCTTTGCTGTCAGTAATAACCTTTACTGTCTGTAATGACCTTTGCTGTCAGTAATAACCTTTGCTGTCAGTAATAACCTTTACTGTCAGTAATAACCTTTACTGTCAGTAATAACCTTTGCTGTCAGTAATAACCTTTGCTCTCAGTAATAACCTTTGCTGTCAGTAATAACCTTTGCTGTCAGTAATAACCTTTGCTGTCAGTAATAACCTTTGCTGTCACTAATAACCTTTGCTGTCAGTAATAACCTTTGCTGTCAGTAATAACCTTTGCTCTCAGTAATAACCTTTGCTGTCAGTTATAACCTTTGCTGTCAGTTATAACCTTTGCTGTCAGTACTGACCTTTGCTGTCAGTAATAACCTTTGCTGTCAGTAATAACCTTTGCTGTCAGTAATAACCTTTGCTGTCAGTAATAACCTGTGCTGTCAGTAATAACCTGTGCTGTCAGTAATAACCTTTGCTGTCAGTAATAACCTTTGCTGTCAGTAATAACCTGTGCTGTCAGTAATAACCTGTGCTGTCAGTAATAACCTTTGCTGTCAGTAATAACCTTTGCTGTCAGTAATAACCTTTGCTGTGAGTAATGATCTTTGCCTTCAGTAATGACCTTTGCTGTCAGTAATAACCTTTGCTGTCAGTAATAACCTTTGCTCTCAGTAATAACCTTTGCTCTCAGTAATAACCTGTGCTGTCAGTAATAACCTGTGCTGTCAGTAATAACATTTGCTGTCAGCAGTAACCTGTGTTGTCAGTAATAACCTTTACTGTCAGTAATAACCTGTGCTGTCAGTAATATCATTTGCTGTCAGTAATAACCTGTGTTGTCAGTAATAACCTTTGCTGTCAGTAATGACCTTTGCTGTCAGTAATAACCTTTGCTGTCAGTAATAACCTGTGCTGTCAGTAATAACCTGTGCTGTCAGTAATAACCTGTGCTGTCAGTAATAACCTGTGCTGTCAGTAATAATCTTTGCTGTCAGTAATAACCTTTGCTGTCAGTAATAATCTGTGCTGTCAGTAATAACCTGTGCTGTCAGTAATAACCTGTGCTGTCAGTAATAACCTGTGCTGTCAGTAATAACCTGTGCTGTCAGTAATAACATTTGCTGTCAGTAATAACCTTTACTGTCAGTAATAACCTTTACTGTCAGTAATAACCTTTACTGTCAGTAATAACCTGTGCTGTCAGTAATAACATTTGCTGTCAGTAATAACCTGTGTTGTCAGTAATAACCTTTACTGTCAGTAATAACCTTTGCTGTCAGTAATGACCTTTGCTGTCAGTAATAACCTTTGCTGTCAGTAATAACATTTGCTGTCAGTAATAACCTTTACTGTCAGTAATAACATTTGCTGTCAGTAATAACCTGTGTTGTCAGTAATAACCTTTACTGTCAGTAATGACCTTTGCTGTCAGTAATGACCTTTACTGTCAGTAATAACCTTTGCTGTCAGTAATAACCTTTGCTCTCAGTAATAACCTGTGCTGTCAGTAATAACCTATGCTGTCAGCAATAACATTTGCTGTCAGTAATAACCTGTGTTGTCAGTAATAACCTTTACTGTCAGTAATAACCTTTACTGTCAGTAATAACCTGTGCTGTCAGTAATAACCTTTACCGTCAGCCCTATTCTTTTCTTTCAGTCGTAAATGTTACCGAATATTCCTTTAAATGTTTTTACTCTTTGTATGTTTTACTTTTTTCACTAATGAACAGTTATAGCTATGCTGTTTGTGAGCTGATAACTGTCATAGCCTGTGGAACACAGGCTATGACAGTTTGTTTGTATGTCATAAAACTTACAGTTTGGGACCTTGGCAATACTGTAGACCTTAAGTCTTTGAGATATTTCCTGAACACACTAACACAAATTTTGTTTTTCCTGTCAAACGTAGACAATACCGGAAAACATACATTCCTATACATCAAATTTCAGGACATAAACTTTATATGATCTAAAAATAGATGTTTATGATTTTTATGAAGTATTTCATGAATTTGAAATACTGTGCTTTGAAATGACGGAAGCAAAATATGTATGTGTACTATTGTAAAAATGTATTTTATTATGCTTTCTAGTACATACATATAAATGATTTAATTTTTCTGTTGTAATTCCATTTTATATAACTATCAGTACCTATATTTAATATGAGTAGAAAAGGCCTCTAAACCTTTGGAATGTCTCTAACCTACAATAAAGCTACCTTCAAACATTACCACTGAGCAAATAACCTCCCTCCTACAGGTTCAACTATGTAAAACATTATTATTGTTAATATTGTTGTTATTTGTCTGCAGTTATAGACCCAAGATTAGCAGACCTGCAGAAAGATTACCAAATGGTGCCAGTTTACACCGAACACTTTCTCAACAAGATTTAAAAGTTCCAACAAACCCTGTCAGTCCTCAGCCCAACGGTTCAGGTTGGTTACCACTTTATTATTAGCTAAGTCTAGTTTTAAATTTGAAATATAAAGATTCTTGAACAGCCTTTTGAAAAGTTTAAAGACTGAGTATAAAGTTTAAAATCTAAATCTGCTCATTTTGAAAATGTAAAGGCTTGCATCTGTTTTTATTCTCATAATGCTACCAGATAAATTAAACAAACTGGACAAAAAAGTGAGGCTGCTACGTTTAAAGAAATACTTTGAATAGACAATACAAAGCAGATATATAAGCAGACATCTCATTTTTTATTTCGTAAACTTACTTGAATCTCTTGAATCACTCTGGGTAGTAAATAAATAAATTGAAATACACTTACGGACACTTACGTATTTGCCTCATAGTACTTTCGCGTTTTTGCGGAGTCATCCTCTCGCGAAAATTTCATTTGCGAAACTAAACTATCATAACGAAGGAGCGGAAACGCGAAATTAAATAGCTTTGGTCATTGATAGTCCAAGAAACAAATGGCAGCAAGCGATCAAATTGCATTGTCGATCTCACCCACACCATTCTACCTGCGGTTCACAATTACAAACTAGTCCCAAATTGAAATTTTTTTCTTATCGGAGAACTGAACCTGAGGAATCTAACTATGTTTGTTCCGCTGCATTTATTTTCACATCACTATATTTTCGCACTCATCAGAGCTGCGAAATAAAGTTGCAGCAAAATTTTACTCTGCATGCTACTCACGAAACTAAATACTAGGGAAATATAAGTGTCCTAGGGTAGACACATTTCCATCATGTGGTATTATATATCATATATTAGGGTGAAGAGGCTATGAATTACTAAACTAACAATTTTATTCAGATGATTAAAGAAATCAATATTATTATCTTTGCTATAATAAGAACGGTGTATGTTTGTCTGTCTGTCCATCTGTTCGATGCCACAGTTGAAGACTGCGAAGAAAGATGCATCATACGGGATTTGAAAATACTTAATAAAAATCAGGCGACAGCCTGGTGAACAGAAAGAACTGTTAAGCAGCTGATCAATCTATGAATCGAACAAGTGCTGCCAACAAGTGCTGCCTCAAACTGGTTTTAAACAAGTGGGCACTTTCTATTAACTGTATATTGCTAGCAAAATGTTTCAAGACCTTTTTATTAAATAAGCAAGCTGTCTTTGTCCACCTAAAGTTCAGGAGGCAAAAACAGAACAAGAGTTATGGCTGGCTGGCCAAATAAACAGGAGATGATGAAACGATAGATGACCGTTCCTATTAATCCAGAGGCTAGTGAAGTTTAGCAAAGAATTATAAAAAGTTTAAAGATCTATAAATTAAGTAGCAGAAGTTTAGGATAATTAGGGTGAGTAGGAGTTGTCTTCCTTTGGAAAGCAGAATTGGCATGATTATTTGAAAAGAGTAGGAATTCATTTAAAAAGCTGGTCGGGATAGAAAGTAAAATCAGGATTTATTATCACTACTAAAAAATTATTGCATTGATTATATATTCTGTTTGTAGTGAACTTTGTAAACATCTTGTTTGCATTTCAATTAAAATCCAAAAGTCAACTTCTTCATGTAAGGAAGAACTTTCCTTAACTTCTCCTTCTTCAAATGTCGGCTGATCATCTGATTAAAAATAAAGGACTGGCTTTAATGTACATTTTAAGCAAAATTTTGATATTTTAGCGGTTAGAATTGTTATCAGTGAGAAGACTGTTGAGCTATTGTAACATAAACCAAATACAGAAAGAGATCTTTGTGAAATTTAGCAAATGAACATTCAGCCTGGAGACATGAGATTCTTCATTTAATTAAATGCATATCTACATAAATTATCTAAACATTAGTTACTATTACTTACATGTAATTCTTGTGTAATAAGACTGATTTGAGCCAAATTTGTTTATATTTTTAGAATTACAAATTGGCCAGTTCCTTTTATATGAGTTTTTTAGTCTGCGTATCTGTGTGTACATATTCAGGCAGCTAGCACCACATATTGGTGATTTAATATTTAATACAGTATATTACTTGTTTATATTCATCTGGTTACAATGATGGTCCCATGTGCCATGAGAGATCAGCCTGTGTAATAACTATGTGCACAATTATTCATAGATGTGATGAGATGGTAGTGCTCTTGGGTGGGAAACTGAGTATCCGGGTTTGACTCTTCTGGGGTGAAACCATTTTTCTAACTATTTTAGAGAGTTGCATCATCAGGTGTGCCAACAAAGCACAAAGATAAGTACTGTATATGCATAATAACTTTCAAAGGTGAATGATTGGTGCAGGTGGTAATGTGTCGGGGCATAACATATTATGGCTTGGGTTCAAATCCTGTATGATACAATCTTTTTTATTAACTTCAAATCGTGTCCTACTAGTGGTAGGACATATGAACAGACACAAATCTTATTATATTGAAATTCGTTACCCAAAATAAATCTAGCACACATTAAAAGAAAAACTCCAAAATGTAGTTTCGTACTGGGAGGACAACTCTTATGTGATAATAGATAAGTTGCATTGGAATGTAAATTTGTCAGTTAGTAATGAGAAATAGCTCTTCACAAAGCAAATTTTCAAATAATTATTATGTACCATGTTTATTTTTGTAACAAACAATGTTTAAAAATATATTTATACAATTTTCTAACAAGGTCGTTACTTCAGAAGATTTATTGTAACTGCGCTTCTGCATGATCATCTTCTAGAATATCCTGTAGCTATTATCACAATAAACTAATATGGTCATATATTGCATGTATATTATTTTGCAGTTGTGGGAGGCACCCTACCTAGACGCACTAATATCTACAAGCAAGCTCCTAATGGAAGAATTTCGGCAGCGGAGCATAGGCAGCATGTTCTCAGGAATGATAGGCTGGAGACCAGTAGTGTCTATTAGACTGAGCTGCACATTGCTCCTAGGTGCTGAAGTGTATTGATAAACAATATTGTTTGGACTAAGGCTACCTTATTACTAGCTTGCATGCTGGCATGTTATTATGAGTAATAGAGAGAAAGTAAGATTTGCTTTTACTTGTCAATGTTATGCAATACTATTAATGCTTTTGCACTATATTGATGACATTACCTTGCACTGTGCAATTGAAGTAAATTATAAACTATTATTATTTATTATAGAAGGTGGAGTTAGTTGAGACAGAAAAGTGTAAACTTCATGACAATTTAGTTTTTGATCTTGGCTGTTACTCCTCTGCCGCATGCTTGTCAGGTTTTTTACATGTCATCTTGCAAGAGCTGAAGTTTTTGTTACAAAGTTTCTTGT
Source organism: Watersipora subatra (assembly GCF_963576615.1). NCBI lineage: Eukaryota > Metazoa > Bryozoa > Gymnolaemata > Cheilostomatida > Watersiporidae > Watersipora > Watersipora subatra. The sequence continues at coordinate 43,788,728 of NC_088709.1, read as the reverse complement.
AAGTGATTGATTCATTTGCTAAACTCTTTGGCTTAAGCATCTTTGGTTTGTGAGGAAGGAAAACTGACAAGTGTAAACTAGATTTAAGAAACAAATATCTCAGCTTGCCGCACTTTTTTCCACATGTTACCAAATTAGAGTGAAGATATGAAGCTACTATCTGCATTCAACTTAATACAAGTTTTTGTACTGCTCTGCTAAACATTTATTTATATTTGATAATATAATAATATTTTGCACAATTTGTTTATTATGTCTGTTTTATGGCTCAGTTTTACCATAGAACCAAGTTGAAAACTTGAAAACTAGATAGTGTCTACTAGTGTGAAACATCCAATCACTATCATCCACCCAGCTCCTACTAGATGGTATCTACTAGTGTGAGACATCCATTCACAATCATCCACTCAGCTCCTACTAGATGGTATCCACTAGTGTGAGACATCCAATCACAATCATACACTCAGCTCCCACTAGATGGTATCCACTAGAGTGTGACATCCATTCACAATCATCCACTCAGCTCCTACTAGATGGTATCTACTAATGTGAGACATCCAATCACAATCATACACTCAGCTCCTACTAGATGGTATCTACTAGTGTGAGACATCCAATCACAATCATCCAGTCAGCTTCTACTAGATGGTATCTATTAGTGCGTGACAGCAACATTAAATGGCTATATGGTTTTTATTTGCCACATCACGACGGTGAATAAATCCTCCTGCTAATAGCAAATTTAAGAGTTCCTGATTACATTACTGTACCTAAATCCCTATTCTGATGTGAGATTACCACCCCCTAAATGAACTTTTAGCAAGCAAGACGACTGTCTCCTCTGATGACCTAATCCATGACATCCCTTTTCACCCAGTGCATCCCTTAGACATGTGTATTCTACTAATTGTTTCAATATGTAAGCGGTAAGTTATTTTATTAAAAGTTTTGTCAAGTCATTGGCTAACCAAAATCAAGCAACTATAGCATATAATAATTATTATTAGTTGCTGTATTTTAAACATAAGATTTTACATATTTGGAGCTAAATGACATAAGAACGTTTCCATTATGGAAGGAGCTTTAGTGAGGCCAAGTATTGATGCTTTGATTGCTACTTTTCAAGCTTTTTCTTCTAAGTTATGTTTTGCAACTGTTGTCAGTGTTGCACTTCAAAACGGATATACTATCTCTAAAGAAAAACTATGTAGCTAACTGTAACATACTTTTTTCCAAAAAACACATTTACAAAAATATAAAACTATATTTATATCTTTTGCTAGCACCATCTGGGATTGGTTAACTGAGCTACTGATGAAATCAGGAGTAGTGCGCAATCAGCCAATGTAAAAGAATGAATTCCAATATTCCACAGTCCTATTCAAAGCCTTATGGAAGTGGCTTCAAATGTTTAGAACGTTTCCTTGTATTGTCCCACGAACAAATGAGCGGAAGCGAAGTTTGAGAGTTTTTATGATAAATGCATGTGCACACAACTTACGAAAACTATTCATCAACAATGAGACGAACCCTTGTCTCGAAATTTCATCAACAAATTTAACCATCGTTTTGTAGAGTCGTTAAAGTATAATAACGATACAAAACACATATAAGTTTATTTGAATATGTTACCAAGTCTTTGTAAATTGTCGAAATTCTCTTAAAACTTACCCATCTGATCAGATTATACACAAATAGGTAGATTAATTTGGCCGAAAATCGTCACAAAACGCTTGAAAAGCTTGGTTTAATAAAAGTTAAGACCGAAAATTGAAACGCCGAGTGACAGAGAATAGAACAATTAAGTCGTGCGCATTTTGCGAAAAAATAACGTGCACATTTCACCAGTCTATAACATTGTCGAATTGCCGAAGGTTTCTGTAATTAACGTAGGAGTACTGAAATAGTTCCATTTTTGCCGATTTCAAAGTAACTGACATTTTGGAAACTTTTGAGTACTTTGGTATTCTAACTGATGTCAACACAGTGTAAGTAAAAGAAATGACGATGATATTTTTTTCTAACGATTCTCATGAGATTATTACAATATTTAATTATAAGTTTGGATGACTACAGAACAATGACTACGTAGTACAGATTTTCTAAAAATCTATATAAATATTACAATTTCTCGATATTGTTAGCTATGACGTTTTGAAATGTAAACAAAATTGTGCATTGGTTTTATATTATTACTATATTAATAGTATTGGTTATTCTAATTATATCAGTGCATTTTACTTCTCATATTGGCCAATATTGCATGTTTCCTATTGCAGGAGGAGAGATATAAACATATATAATCTTTTCCTTTCATTATTGCTATTTGTTGTATATAATAACACCCACACCCAGTACATAACAGCTACCATTGCAGTTATCCTACTGCACTGCAGTGCCATTTGACTGCTAATATTGCATTTCTCAACCATCGGCACCCTTTCTTTTTTTTTCAATATCTCTTTGGTCGTGGGCTGTATGACAGTGGAATTTCTAGTTATATAATGATGACTACCTAATATTGGTTTCTTGGTACCCATTACCTAGAGCTTGTTACATAGTACCTGTTAGCTAGTACCTGCTACATAATACCCGTTACCTATTGTTGTATAAATAAGTACACTTACATGTATTGATGCGAAGAAGAAGAACTTCCTTCTTTCATTATACTTCCTTATATACTCCCCTATACTGCCTTATACTACCTAATCTACTAGCTTTACCCACTAGCTTTATTCACTAGCTTTATTCACTAGCTTTATCCAGCTTTATTCCCTCACCATAATTACCAAGACCACCTGTGATCTCAGAGGCCAATAATTTATAGCCTGAGCCTAACAAATCCCATAATACAAAATGCCCTTTCTTTTTTTCTTTTTGTTTTGGGCCACACTATTGCTAACAACAACCAGACGTAGTAACTTACCTTACTTGTGTTGCTCGTTACTTGACTCTGTTAGGGCTGTCTCTATAGGCTATGCCTCTGACTTGTCTGACCCTGTGCCTTCGTCTAAAATACTCTCCTCATTACTGCCAGCTCCATTGCCAGTACGCACTGGCTTTTCCATCACCCTGACCTCCGCCGCCACCAATACTTTTAACATGACCACTGTCACTACCAACACTACTTCCACCAACATCTCCAACACTTCCTCCACCAATCTAGACTAGCCCGGAGTCTTTTGGTTGGGTCAGTAATGACTCCTCAGCCTCATCTCCTTCTCTTCCGTCTGTACCTTGTTCTCCTCAATAAGAGGCGGGCTTGACAGGCATCCTGAAGGAGGTCTGCACCTGGGCTGAATCGGCTGCACAGGGATGCACCACAGAGCTTGGAGTTGACATAAGCCCAGACCTATCTAGCTTGGACCTCACCTTCCACCGGTGCATGTGTGCTACCAGCAATTTTCCTTTGAACCTCGGTTAACTACTGCACAGCTTCCCTGAATGCCTTGACATTTTCAGACTCTGTGACTGCTGCCTCACGTATGGCTATCGGCTTGGCCAATTTTTCCTTCGACTTTCTCCGCACCTCCTTTTCTTCTCTCTCAATCTCTGCTACCTTTCTCTCATGACCATCTCTGTCTAACATTCCATTGCTGGATACCTCAGCTAAAAAAGAGCAAACCTTTTCTATTACAGATTCGGGTTCAGCTACTTGTTTAGCACCTTCACTTACGTTAGCGTGATTGTGTTTCCTGTTATGTCCTATAAACACTTTCATCTCTCTGGCGCCTTGGGCTGTCCCCTCCGACTACCAATCTATCCACCACTGTGCTTGGGCTGATTTTCAGTATACCTTTCTACTACTGTGCATCTACTACATGTACTTGTCACTTTCTTTGGTTTCACAAGTCCACAAATCTTTACCTGCATGACCTTTCTTAATATCGCTCTCTCTGTCAGACTTATTTGTCAGGTTTTGCAATTTGACATAATCTGAATCAAAACTTGACCCAGCAATAATGGTTCTCAGCAAACATGGCTTAACTGGCTTAATACTTCTACACTTCTTAACAGGCTCAAACTTTCTTCGCATAACGCATTTACAACAGCAAATAATTTTAGCTGCTCCAACTCAGTTATGCCCAAAACTTTTGTTCTCAATCCTTTCACCACATGAACTTTAGCATCCATATGCCTGTGTTTACTTTCCAAATAAACAACCACATTTCCAACCCCTTTTAACTCACTACAATCAGCAGTTTCTAAATCTGTCGGAGTCAGGTTCAACTTTTTGGCTGTTGCCTAGGTTACTATTGACACCTCAGCCCTAGTATCAAACGTGAACTCTACATTTACTCCATTAACTTCTAAATACTACACAATTCTCTGTCCTAGCCATTGATCTTCCCCATATTTATCTCTAGAGCCAGCAAATCTTGCACCTTCACCCCTGCTATTGCCACTGTACCTTTCCTCATGTCTAACCATCTCTTGCTTCTCAAACCAACTGTCTCTCTCATACCTTTTCATACTGTAATCTCTGGGTCTAATCAACTTATCCCTTACATCATGAGGACTTTTTCCGCCCCAATGCCTCTCCCTACAGCTATTTCTACTGCCATAACTTTCTTCTCTACCCTTATCCCCGCATTATCGAGATACGTGTCCTCATCGCCCCACAAGAAAAAAATTTAAAGGAAAGACAACTCCGCATCTCATGGCTACTATGCTTGGCATAGTGGTATGGCCGTGGTATGCGTGGCATTGCTACTATGGCCACAATTGTAGCATACTCTATCTTCACTGCCTTCTCTACTATTTGCTCTATATTTAGAGACATGCCTCTCTCTGCTATTGTCTCTATACTTCCTACTGTTCATGTATTTGTTATACCTTCAGCTTCTTGCCCCAGACCTACTAACATCACACTCATCCCTACTATCCCCATAATACTTTTTACTACTCCTAGAACTGCTCTTAGGAGAATATCTATCTCGAGTCGTACCCTCTATCACCACCACTCTGGTACTGTGCACGACTGTCAAACCCTGATACCCTTGCTACCTCTTTTTTTAACTCACTTTTCAAGTCGCTACCTCTACTCTCTGCTCTCAAGAACCTGTCTGAATTATTCGCCATCTCACAAGCCCTTAATGTCTCATTCAACATCGCCCAGGTCAAATTGGCATTCTTCATCAAATCTCTACTTGTCTATTTCTCAACCCAATCACCGCCACTATAAGAGCAAACTTTACTCTATCAGCATTATTCGCTACCTGAGCATATCTGCCTAAACTCTCAACTTATAACAAGAACTCTCTATCACTTTCACCAAGTGCCTGTCTAGCCACCAAAAACTTATGCCTCTTCACAAACATGCTCTCCTGGCTACTAGCCAGGAGAGCATGTACTCGTCTGTTGCCACCTTTACCTTCATAACCTCTCCTTTCAACTGCACTCTCAATACACAAATTCATTTCTCTATAAATCTCTCCCACGAGCCATCCCAGGGCTTTCCAAACACCAGCTTTGATAATCGATCTCCATCACATCACAACATATTTTATGCCACCAACCCACTCTACACCTCTCCTTTTATTTTGTAATTCTTAATTTCTACCACTTAACAAATAAGAAACTTCTGTACCTCTCCAACACTGACACTTCACCGCTTCAACACCTCACAGCCTCACAACTCGTGTGCACAACACTACAACACCACACGTCACCTCTCCTGCATGCCCCTGAAAAGGTCTTATCAAACGTTAAACTTACACTGAAACCAAAAAATTATTGCTTGCGATAACACAAAAAGTTCTAAGATTTTGTCAACTGCGCCATGCTGTATAAATAAATACACTTACATGAATTGATGTGAAGAAGAAGAACCTCCGTCTTTCATTACACTTCTTTATATCCTCCCAATACTGCCCTATACTACATAATCTACTAGCTTTACCCACTAGCTTTATTCACTAGCTTTATCCAGCTTTATTCACTCACCGTAATTGCCAAGACCACCTGTACTGCCTTTGAGCTCAGAGACCAATATAGCCCGAGCCTAACAAATCCCACTATACAACTCCTATTACATAGTACTGTTCACCCAGTACCTGTCTCCCTAGTGATGACTAAATGGTGCTGACTACCTTATACCAATTACATGCTTTGTCATCAGGTTTGGGTTGGAACTTTAGCCCCATTCACATTCAGTCGTCCCTGACAATATACAAGGCAAGGAGTAATCAATGCTATCAGTCATTTGTTTACAATCTTCCTTGGTTAGAAAAACCTATTATTCTTGTTACTCTTGAGATTTTAACAAATTTTATAATTTTCACAACGGCTGACTTTAATCATAACCAGAATTCTTCTTCTGTTGAGTGTTTACCTAAATTTTCCCTTATCATATCATATCTAACTTTATGAACATCTGCAATTAGCTGGAAGTTTGTAGGCTATGACCTTTCTGAGGAAATCTACTATTTCCTGAGAATTGAGCTAGTCTCTCTTGATTACATAAGCCTTCCCTACGAAATAGGAGCAAAAATCTGTATAGCAAGTCTTTATGACTGCGATGCATTAAGCACGACTATTGTGTGCAGATAGACAGGAAATACCTCAGATGTCTTCCTGTTGAATAGCGCGACTCTCCGCTACCGTTATTTCTTTCATAGTCATAGTAAGATGAGTTAATGAATATAAATGTTTATGTAAAACAGTCTAAATTTATGCAAATTAGTGTGCGGACAGGAGATTCTGCAGTCGTGAGGAAGTTGTCCCAGCCCTTGCATGTAGCTATGACGGGCAGCGAAATAATGCAGAAAACTGCGAATAGTTTTCTGTATTATAGCACCATTAGATGTGCTTAAATTATGCAGCATAACACTATTAGATGTGACAGAAAAATCTTGTATCTTTGGTAAAGCAGTTCTCTCTAATAAATTTAACTTCATCACCAGTGTGGCTGCCAATGTACTTCTATGGTTGCTTCAAAATTATGGTTAACAGGAGGAACATGGAATTAGATTCATTTATGAGTTCATCTTTTTGCTCGTAGCATTTGAGAGATCTCAAATCGGTTACGCTCATGAATAAATGAACATATTTTGTGTAAAGTTGCTGGAATAAATAATTACAGTATGATTATGTCTCTCAAACCAATGAATTAAGCTGAGCCTATATCCTAAACAATGGTTTCCATGGAAACCAACAAAACCAACAGAGGTTTTGAACTGAAAACCCCCATCAGTGAGTTCAAAGCCAGAGATCGGAGTGGTTACTAGATGAGATCGGTCTCCATCACTTATTTCTAATTGTTAGTTACAAACATTTTTTGCAATTACAGACGAAGATGATGTGGATTAAGCTAACATTTAGCTTCTGGACCTATATCTCTATTGTGGTATCACAAGCTGATAACTTTCTAGAAGTCTTAAGGCTACTTAACTTGTCGCAAGACAATCATTTTAATGCGGCAATCGGAGCACGAGTCGATGTATCTCCGATGGAAACGTGTGCAGAAGGAAACCATTGCCTGGATCCGTGGTGGCAGTCAACTGCTAGCACACCTATTGTTCCCGCTCAGGTATGCTGTTTATCCTTAAGCTGAAAAAAATAAAAAGATTGTCGAATTTTAAAACTTTTTTACGACTTAACAAGATTGTGTAAGAGTTTTATATTGATATATGTATTGGGATTATTATATTTTTCTTTTAAAGTTTTGTTAGACTCGATGGTTTTAAAAGAAATTTTTGTCCAAAAATTATTTTCGTACGTTATCTTCTGAACTACTGGAGCTTTTGACTTCAAGATTATTGATATGTTGTTTAAAAATTGAAGGAGGTCAAATTGATGATCTTCAACCATAATAAATGCTGTTGTTGATCTCACTCGCTGCTGCCTTGGCATGTACCCAGTAGAACTCTGTCATACATCTTTTCAGATATCTTGTTTTACATCCTTGAAACTGGACGAGAACCAATAGCTTACAGCAGTTGAGATTAACCGAGCCAGTATATTTATAGATCACCATCAAACTGTTTGGTCGATGGACTCCATTAATAGATCATTCAATAACCAATAGACAACGATTGGTTAAGGAATAAATAGGGCATTTACGAGAGAAAGAGGGTAAGAAGATGAGGTCTAAAACACACTTTGTTACAAGTTGAGCAGAACGAGGCTCTCGAGTGACGAGTAAGGAGTTGAAATAAGTCAATTCTTCCATATCCCTTGTTCTCCTTTCAACGTGTTGAGCGAGGGGACAATTTTAACAAGAAACTAGATTCTTTGCAGATTTCTTGCTCTACCACGATCACAAACCTATGATAATTGTAATAATATAAACAACATTACCATTTTTATATGTAATTAAAAAACTGATCTGTAACTACTGATGAATTTAGTAAAGAATTTATTTAACTAAAATTAAGCAAATAATTTATAGATAGCTTATTCTGATCGATTCGTTCTGTTGGGACCAGCGTCTCTCCAGAACTCAGCAACTAGCAAACCCCTGACCATGTCACTATTTATAAAAATTTCAGTGGTTTATATAAATAGCATGGAGCTATTTTTGTAATAAACCAGAGAATTGTGGGACGATAAGCCTTAGCTCATTATTGGTGCAGTATTATCAGCTAAAAGAACTAGGTCTTTCTGTCATGATTAAAAATTGCTGGCATGTACAGTTTTTGCTAAAACTGTTTTATTAACTAATAAGAAATGGCTTGAACCATGTTTCTTGCATGAAGCGGCCTTCTAGTGATTTGTCTCTTTGATCACAAATCTGATCGACTTGTGTCAGATAAACTCGAGGTGAGTTTTGGAAAAGATGGCCCTCCAAGAAATGCCTGCAATTCTAGCTTACCCCCAGTTGTTCATGGACAGATGTATTATTCAAGTATTGGCCTCTTTCATTCCTAATTTTATCTTCTAATCCAAGAGTGTTGAAAAGTCTCCGAGAGTTAACAACTATAAAGGTGTTAATAAACTGTCAAAAAGGGAGTGAAGACTTGCTATCTTCTCCAACTCACTATACCACTGTGATGGCATGTTAACAGTATTTCTTCTCTTCTCTTGTAAGGGTAACTCATATTTTCTAATCGAGCCAATCTAAGCATAACCTAAACTGCCACATTTAAACTATATTATCAGCTGGCTGTTAAAGGCTTCCAGTTAACTGTTCAAAGTTAGCAGCTAACAGCTAACTGTTTACAGTTAAAAGCTAAATGTTAATGGTTAACTGATAACAGTTACCTGCTAACTGTTAGCTGTTAACAGTTAACTGTTAACTTACTAACTTCGTTAACTGTTAAAAGTTAATAATTAATGATTAATATTCAACTGTTAACAGCCAACTGTTAACAGTTAATAGTTAACAGTTAATTGTGACTTTGTGTAAGAACAAAACCTTTAAATAGTTGCCAATTCTATAAGATCCAGAGTGAAAGCAACAATTGACATCTATAGTTATGTCTATTGCTAATACTGCCGTCAGCTGCTGACTTTGGCTGTCTGATTATTCAGATGTGACTCATAGCAATTAACTATTGATTATTTCAACATTTCATAACTTTTGCACCATAAACTTATTTGCATCGTATGCCTAAAGCAATGTATTGCAAGACAACCACATACATGCATTGGGCGAAACATGGAACCTATTGGCAAATTAATTTTTGGCAAATTTACAAAATGGGAAGCCAGCAACACATGAATATGTATATGAATTGATTGGATGGTGCAATGCCAGCTCAACACCCACTTGAAGATTTGGCTAGACCTCCACGACTTTGTACAATGTACATTACATAGACATACTCGTACGCATATAAATATATGTACCCATACACAATGCAATACAATCTTTACTATGATAAGATCAGTGCCTGTCTGTCCGTCTGTCCAAAGGCACACTAAGAACGGTAGGAACAAAATTGCCTCACATAAGAATCAAACCCAAGGGATCAGATTAAAAGCAAAGTGCACTACCAATACACCACCTTGATAATTGGTGGGTTAATTATTAATGTACTGATTACTCATGACGATCTCTCATGGAGTACTGGACTGACAAGCTTATGAGTATACCTTTAAAGGTTGACTTGCAACAAAATTCACATTACAGCTATGGCCGTAGATTGGAAACGAAGCTGTAAAGTGGCGAGCATCTATATTTGATACGGGCTTTTCGGTAGAAGCTGAAGTATTTGTCATAACTAGTGCTGCGAGACATTTTATATTGAGCCTTTTATTTAATAACGTTTGAATGCGTCATCGTAATAAAGGGATTCCAATCTACGGCATTTTCGTGATGGCTGTAATTAACTGTTCGTTTTTGAGCTTTTAAGAGCTTGTAATCACATTTCCACATATTTTGCACATACAACACAGCAGAGTAAGACATGGTGAATCTTTTGATATCAAATAACTGTAATGGAACTTTTGTTGCAAGTCAACATTTAAAGCCTTTTAATTAGATCCACTCCATTCTTTACACAAACAATCTGGTCTCATAGACGGTTCTTTAAAAATACTATTTTGGTGAGTCTTTGCGAGAAGATATAACTACTAAATACTGATAACTACTAAATACTACTGAATATGAGAAACTGATTAAACTAGAATGTTAAATGTAATCTTTGAACCATATAATCTATGTATTTCCATTAATCAAGTTTTTAGTTGATTATTATACAATATATTTAAACATAAATAAATGTGTTTAAATATATTTGAACAAAAATGACATTCTGCTTGTTTCAATATAAAGTGGCACTTTTTCAGAAAACTTATGATACATTAAGCTGTATAATTTTTATGAACACAAAATACAATTTTGGTTACCTCAGATTCATCTTGAGGAATCATAAAGTGTCTTTTAAAATTTTTTATTTTACAATTTTAACAACTCAATTTTAATTTTAACAAAATCTTTAATTTTTATTAACTGATATTTGTGTAACATATGCCTTAAAATAGCTATGTATCTAGTTACTATGTGAATTAAAAATATATTGCAATTTCATGAATTGATTTCCGCTGTTTGTCACCAGCAGTATAAGTTTGAATAGTCAACTGTGCAAAACTCAAAAATTTTTCTCAAAATACTGAAACTATATTCTATTTTAATTGAAGCACATCGTTTAGCTGCCATTTATTATTTTCTAACAAACTCCATAATAATAAATTATGACTTTAGAGGCTGGCTTTGCTTATCAAAAAGTGTTTAGTCAATTTTCTGTGACCTGACACACATTTTCTATATTAAAAGGCTAAAAGATTCTGAACAGCTGATAAAGTCAAAACAAGATCATGTTATTATGTTTTTAAAATTACACCACAGGCAGCTGTTCAAACACTCGACTCATCTGAGGACATTTTTTTGCACTAGTTCCCACTGGTATAAATTTAATCCAATGAAATCGTGTTTTGCCAATATTCTCATTTTAGTATTTCTTGTAAAAGCTGAAAATGCGAACACAGCTAAATGTCTATTTCAAAGAGACACACATCAGACCTACATTAGCTGCTAATGAGGGCTACTAGACACGTTTGCATATGTAACTGTCACGCCTTAAGAGCGGACGATTCCTTTTGAGAAACATGAAAGGTTGATCTATTAGAGGTGTAACTAAAAAAAGAGGTAATTAGAGAGCTATTTACGTAGGTATATTTCAATCAACTAATTAGGTAAATTATGAAATTTAAGGTCATTAGTTGTGTGACAGTGTGTGAACCAAAGGACTGAATTTCCATACTCAAATGTTAGCCAATGATTGACATCGTAATCGATTTATTGTCAAGGACTAAACATGGCTTGATCGATTTATTGAGAAAAATGGATGTTGATAGTTTAAATTATAATATACACTACATTAAATATGGCTCAATCAGTCAGTGATTCTAAACAATGTTTTATACATTCATACCCAACTTCTCAACTCAAATATATGTGCACATATTTTGAAGCTTGTCTATAGTTAAAAACATTGCATGTACCTTGTATTTTGAAATATTTTTTTAGTATTATGTATGGTGCAAGATATAATACATATTTTAAAAGTGTTGTATACATTTCTAGAATAGTAGCCTCCATATGTTAAGTATTGCATATATTGCAAACTATACACTTCAAAATAATGTATACATTTAAAGTTATTTTTTACATTTAAATGTATTGTATAAATTTCAAATTATCGTATATGTTTTAAAGTATTGTATACATTTCAAAGTATTATATACTTTTAAAGTATTATATACGTTTCAATTTATTGTACATATTTCAACATATTGTATACACTTTAAATATAGTATACATTTTAAAGTATTGTATACATTTTAAAGTATTGTATACATTTCTAAAGTAGTACGTGTCCTGAAGTGCTACAGGTATATGCTAAATAATGAATGTATTTCAAACTATTGCCTACACTTCAAAGTATTGTATAAATTTCTAGGAGTGTATTTAAGTATTGCGTATGATATGTTAGAAGTAACTCATAAAGTTAACAGGCATCAAGTTAACAGACATAGAGTTAACAGACATAGAGTTAGCAGACTTGGAGTTAACAGACATAGAGTTGACAGACATAGAGTTAACAGACTTAGAGTTAACAGACATAAAGTTAACAGACATAGAGTTAACAGACATAGAGTTAGCAGACTTGGAGTTAACAGACATAAAGTTGACAGACAGAGTTACCAGACTTAGAGTTAACAGACATAAAGTTAACAGGCATAGAGTTATCAGATATAGAGTTAACAAAAATAGAATTAACAGACGTAGAATTACCAGACATAGAGTTAACTGAGATAGAGTTAGTAGACATAGAGTTAACAGACATGAAGTTAACAGACATAGAGTTAACAGACATAGATTTAACAGGATTAGAGCTAACAGGCAATTGCAGCATTTCAGTTCCACTCAATAAAAAACAACAAACAATAAACCTTTTTCCTAACTCTGTGTCACATGTCATCTGCGTTACTACTACTCGCATGTTATTGCCCTCTACAGCGACACCCACAGGCCAGTCAATGCTCGTCTTAGCAGAGGTGAACTTGGTTTGCATGTATTTATAGACGCTGTCAGATAAACATACTGACCATCTAAAGTTAGCACTGGTAAAGAGGATGCACTCTGTGGTTTTACAGAGTTTGTCAGATGATTTCACTCTATCCACCCTATTTAATCATTAGCATTCAATATCATGGAATATATAAGTAGGTAGGCACGCCCTATGCAATTTAGTACCAGCCCCGCCTAAGTACACTCTAGTGTTAGCTATGGAGGTGTTTGTCTGTCAAGTTGACAGGAATTTGCCTGCTTATCTATTTTATCTTATCTTATCTTATCTGCTTATCTTATCTTAGTGTTTTATCTGAAAATATAAACAAAGTTAACCAATGGAATGCATGCAGTATCTCACTTTTAAAATACTATTTTAAGGTGACGTTTAACACTATATTTATTGCGATGTAAGTCTATAAGTTTACTGCAAGGTAAGAGTGATTCGCTGCCGTAACAGTTTAAGGGTTTACTGCTGTTTAGGCAAATACATTTTTTTACTTCTAACCTTAAGACTAAAAAGAGGTATAATAAAAAGGCTTTATGGGAAATGAGAAGAAAATAAGAAATTCAATTACTGCTTTGAAGCAGGACATGTGATAGCTAAATTAATTGTACATTAAAACTTTCCGTGGATAGGTGAATTGTTTCTATAAAACAGCTAATGTAATGGGAGGTTTTTTATATAAACCATGATGCTTAATAGGTAAATTGGCTGTATAACATATGTTTACCTGTTTAAATGGAAAGGAAAATGTATATGAATCACAGTCCAACTACATACCAAATATTATTCATGTAGAATTTTGAAGTTTTTCATGTGGTACGTTATGGAGTTTGACTACAGAGAGACCTGGGAAGGCCTGGGAAGGCCCTCGATACTTTGGTGGCAGCACCGAGTAGCAGTTGTTAGATCAGCTCCTCAAATACAAGTACATTATGTAGCTGACTTTCTCATAGGAATTATGATCATCAGTGCCCTGTCAGTATATTTTGCTGTGAGAGATTGTCAGGAGTACAGCTAAAGCATAGATAATAAGTGGAGTAATAATTAATAATTATTAATTCAGACTCAATAATTATGGAGTCTTAAGGCAAGCGATTGGCTCAGATGGTAGTGTACAGGGCAGCAAATCTAAATATCATTGATTCAAATTTTGGACGATGTAATTGCTTTTTTATAAACTGCAACTGTGGCTTTGGGCGGTCGAAAGAACACTTTATTATAGTCGACTAGTATGCTGAAAATACCGAGTACTCTGAGAGATCGTCATGTGTTATAAATATCTAATTATTCCATCTGGAAGGGTGGTGAAGTGGTGCAGATTGTAGTGTCCATGACTGGGGATCCAAATAGTTGGGTTCAATCCCTGTGCGCTGTAAGGCTTTTTCCTTATGATCTTAGTGTTGCTTCAGATGGACATGACTCCCATTATAGAAAAGATTGCCAATTTTGAGTCTTTATTTTGTCTTCTAGATTCCAGAAGATGCCAAAAATGACACAACAGTTTGCGATGGTTTAACAGCGACCTGTGACCTTCGCTGTTCTTCTGCGCAACATTTAACACCAAAAGGAGAATTAATTCTGTTTGATAGAGGTAAGAGTGAGCTGAAGACAATTGATCGGTGTCTGCTAGTGGTCTAAAAACTAAATGCATAATTCTTTCTCCCACCCAATATCTAGAAGATTCTAAATGCTTCTTTGAAAATAAAAAGACTCCTTACTTCATAAGAATCAAATAATGTCAATGTTCAATAAGAGTGTAAAGTATACGATGGTCCACAACTAGTTGTGGAGTTGTCACCTTTTTACATCTCTAAATGTACATTTTTCACTAACTATCAAGTCAAAGTGATGCTAAACTATAATAAAGACTTACAAGAAAGGAGAGATATTACAATTTGATTATGTTTATTTGATTTATTTCATCTTAATGGCCAAATGTACTCCTTTTTTCTTTTTTTTGTTTTATTATTGTTGTATGGCATAATTTGAAAAAATATTTCTATTTGAAATGAAATTATTGCCAATAAAGTAATATAAGTTTGCATTTATTGTATTTATACAATGTAATGTTGTGTTTGCTGATGTTTTGCTCAAGTGGTCATATGAAGCAATCAGATTCAAAGTAAACATTCAACATAAAATATAGTTATACTAGAGTACTATAGTAGAATAGGCTCTTGTGTGTCACATGATATTCTACAGAACAGTAAATCATAAGGAATTCTTGAGACGTAAACAACATTCCTGTAATGAGAAAGACAAAAGCTAAAAATAAATTTGATGAAAGTTTTTTGCCCAAGGGAACAGGCTATCAAAAGCTGAGTTCTAAATCAGGGTTGAAGCAGAACTCAGTCTAGCTAACAAACATGCAAAGCTATATAGAAAATAAAGTTTAACTGATGCCATAGTGTGTGACGCTGATGGCAGCTTCATATGTACTTTTACTAATTGAATGCCCAGTATTGCAGGAATAACAGACTAATTACCTAATGAATTTGAGTAACTTACTTGGAAAGTTAGATCTTCGCTAAAATCTTTGCTAAAACAATACTCACGGTTTGGGCCACCTTAACAATTGTTACGCATAACCCCAAGAAAGTGCATCAATTGTGAGTATCTTAACCAATGTAATGACTATTTGCTTAATAAATCCATTGTATTCCGCATAGCTTAATGTTTAAGTTCCTTGCCTCTAGATCTGGAGTTCCAGAGATCTAATCCAATGCTGTACAGATTTTTCATTTCTAATTGCTATAACTGGACACAAGGTTTAATAAACAGACATTGGACAAAAAGACAAACACAGAGACTTATATACATGTGTAAATACGCGGAAAGTTCTATGCGCTGTGAGAGATTGTTATGCATATAACTATGTACAATTATTTCATAACAGTGCAGAGTGTTCTAGTGGGACAGGTAGTAGTGCGCTTGGCTGCAAGTCTAGATATCCGAGGTCAGTTACTGTACAGGGCATATCTTTTTTGCTAACGCTCTTAGTGTGGCCTCGGACAGGCTGACGGGTGGTCACGGCTTTTACTATCGGCACGATTTAAAAAATTTGAAGGTTGCCATTCATGTGGCGCTTTCTATAAAAGCAAAACAATGTTTTGCTTTTATAGAAAGCTTTTTTGTTTTGCTTTGTTTTGCTGTCTATAACACAAAATAATGGATTATATATTTGTAATTCCCTTATTTTTATGTATACGATGATACTATGTAAGTGAAATCTGTGATGTTTGAAAACACAGTAAAACTATCTAACTTTAAAGCAATGTTAAAGCAATGCTACTGGTTTAAAATACTAGCCAATCACACTCATAGCAATATATTCCAAATAGATGTGGAAGATTACCAAATAATTAAGCTTGTAACATCAGTATGATCCGTTTGTTTATGCAGTGAGATGTAACCAAGATGGAAGCTCTAATCTAATACGAGCCAAGGATATGAAGTACCCAGTGTCGTTAGTCACAGCTGATGTCTGCACTCAATCTCTCAACTTTATTAATGGAGAACTGGCTCACTCTGGAGGTCTCCACTTTCGAATTAACTTGGATGTTGACGCAATTCGGTGAGAAAAAGTCTCTGGCAGTAATAGTACTGCAAAAATATTACTAGCATATAGTACCCAGTAGTGGTAGCTGTGGATGATTGTTTATGACTAGCTAATAACTAGTAATTAATAGCTAGTAGCTAGTGACTGATAACTAAGAACTAATAGATAGTAACTAATAGTTAGTAACTAATAACTAAGAACTAGTAACTAATAGCCAGTAACTAGTAACTGGTAACTAGTACACATAGCTAGTATTTTACCCAACTCTTGATACTGAAGTACATATATGAGACTTGTGTATAGTTACTATCTTTGTACAATAATTATTTCATTCGGTTTGTAGGTGTAGCTAGTTACTACACAGTACACACACTGGAGATCTTTTTACACATTTTGCCCTACTCTAAAAACTAAAGCTAAATTTTATGCCAGCTTACAATGAAAGGTGATAGCAACCAAATCACAAAACGAGTTCTAGGGAGATTTCTACAACAAACACCACATAGCAAGTTGGTTGAATCAGACTTGTTTAGCTGCCTATATGATGCTTGCTAATTTAAGACGTTATTAAAGTTTTCTAAAAGGATTGATTACGAGTCGATATCTCTGATAGAGTCATGAGAAGTCAAAAATATTGAAACCAGTTTTTTTCTAGTAGGCGATTGCATACGAATTGCAGCCCCCAAAACACTTTAAATTTCAACGATGTTCATTAAAAGTGCCTCTAATGCTTTGTTCAAAATTAGTCATATCTATTTAGTTGTTTCAAAACTTTTTTTTGATCAGACATGTAGATGTTTTAAAAAGAAACCTTTAGTAGTTGCCCATACAATTTTGTACTTTTATGGCTGTTTTTATTCTTAGATTTTGACAATAGTGAATTTTTATCAACTGTTTTTTACAGACAATTCAATGACACTGAGCTCTTGGTGCTCGAAGGAAAACTCAAGCCTTTAGACACCTCAGGAGACTCAATGGTCTCTTCATCTGAAACCTTCATATGGACACTAGAGAAATACATAGACAACTATTATTACCTGACGTTACATGTAAACAGTTCTGCTCAGGTTTCTCCAAGACTCATGTATAGATCACAAGACCCCTACATATCTTCTGTGGTACCTCTCAGTCTATTCATAAGGGTATGTTGTAGTCTGTTTAGCACCATCTCAACCGATTCCTGCATTTCATATCTCATGGTTGTTATTACACATCTACATTCTTACTGATTAGATATGATATTACACAACATTTTAATGGATTTTATCAGTGATTTTTGATCATTTGCAACTATTTTTGATGTTTGAGGTGATCTGACCGCCACAATGTTTTACGGTAAGCTTAAAATCGACAAAACTTGATATGATTTGAATCGCTCAAATCAAACGAAAGCGAGATTATGGCATCTTTAGTCACAAAGGCTTTTATTATTATCAGCTAGATATTATATCTAGTTTGAACGCAAAAGCTAGATATAATATAATTATGTGTATATACATGTATATTAAATATATAATATATATTATACATACTATACATATTATTGTTAGTAATATATATATATATAAGTTCGAGTCCATTTCATCCATTTTGAACCAGTAGCCCATTTTTCACTGCCTTGTCCTGGTTCAGCTACAGGCAGCGCGGACCTTGTTTGACCGGTTATTGCACTCATCATAGAGGCTGTAGACATTATACAAGCAAGGGTCTTTTCTAAGGACCACCAGAAGGGTGCAGTTGTTGGGGTTTGAACCTAGGACCTAATGATCACTGTCCTGATACCTTACCAACTGCGCTATCTGTCCTGTATACATATACATGTACAGTCAAACATGGATAACTCGAACTTCAGGGGACCGAGCAAAAATGTTCGAATTATCAGAGCGTTCAAGTTATCAGAGCACTGTCACAAGTCCATATATTTACTTATTTATTAGTAGATACATGTACATATACAAACTATAATATAAATCAAAAGCACAAATGGCTTGTTTCAAATTAAATGCTTCTAATGTAAAGTTTAAAACGTTTTTATGAAAAAGTATAGAGATTTTTCTATCACTTGCGATTGGTTTGTTGTTTGAGGTGATGTTATTGCCAGGACGTTTTTCGGATTGACATTGGCAAAACTTGATCGTTGTTGAAATGCTCAAAAAAAAAGACATTTTTTTCTTTTGAGCGTTTTACCCACGATCAATTTTGCCGTTTTTTCTTGAAGTTTATGCAAAGATTACCTTACTTTACCAGGGATTCGTTAAGAGCAACACTCCGAGGCAGTTCAATTAGAAGTTTTACGAGGTTTTACGGTACATTCTATATCACTCACGCTTTTTGAATAGATACTTATTGAATGTACACACGTATTCTGTGTGTAGGTCAATCGATGAATAGTTTTTTTTAGCTAAAACAACGTATACGTTTAATTACAACAATTTTTTAAGAAGTTTTAAACATTCAACATTCCGACGTTGATTCAACACGGAATCAACGTCAGAAAAATTCATCACGGGCTAGCCGGGTCACGCACTCAAGAATTTTCGCCACGCACATACAAAACAAAAACAACATGCTGTTTTTGTTTTGTATGTGCGTGGCGAAAATTCTTGCGCGCGTGACCTGGCTAGTCCGTGCTATTCATCGTATAGCAGTATAAATCAAATTTCACCAAACCTTTAGAAAATTCGTTGACAAAAATATTTTGCCGATGGTGGTAATAACGACGCTTATGAATTACAAAAAGATGAGGTTTACCTCTATGGCTTTGAATAAAGTGATTTTCTAAAGCGATAACAGCCGTTTCGGTAGCCGTTGGGCAAAAAAACAGTTCGAATTAACAGTGTTGAGTTCGAGTTATCTATAGCAATTTATCATTACGTGGGAACGGACCGAGGAAATCGTTCGAATTAAGCATGTGTTCGAGCTATCCATGGGCGAGTTATCCATGTTTGACTGTATATATAAAACTAGGACAAGGCTATAGCCAAAAACCTTATTTTATATATGAGCCAATTCAGACCAGCTTTTTATATGTTTTAGCATATTCAGACACAAGGAGGTTCAACTTGCTTCTATGTTAACGGACTAAAAGCTATTTGCCTGTACGACTCACTGATGAGCGGTCGATCTGTAGAGTATCTCAGTCTAAACAGTCACAACGCTGCAAACCTAAATATCATATCTGGGAGTCTACTAGAGGCTTCAATGTATGACTTGGGACATCCCGATGCTGTCATCTCTGAAAGGTGATTGTGAAAAATTTATCATTTCATACCAATCAGCACTAAACCATCTATTGTAAAATGTTGGTTTTATTTAGGTAAAAGCTGAAAAACATCTGTGTGTATTATTTAAATACTTAATTCTACAATTAGCATCTATTAAAACTTAACTGATGAACTATGTTATATATATAATCTAATTAATTTTTTTAACTTAATTAATATTTTTATAACTATTAATATATATGATAAAACTATATGTATACCACTGTATATATATATATATATATATATATATATATATATATATATATATATATATATATATATATATATATATATATATATGTGTGTGTACTAGGTGAATGCCCGTTGTTGCATGGGTGTTTGTTACATATGTATATGTGTTTGCAAGCTTACAGTTGCAGCACTCGTGAGTGCAAACTCAGTATGTATGACAAAGTGCATGTTTTGTTTCTAAAACCTGATCGATATAACTGGACAGACCACAAACTTTGAGACTTATATAGATTTATATAGATAGATTTACTAGATGAATGCCTGGCAATGGTAAAAAAAGTCTTTACATAGAAACCTATCTTTAATTGACTAAGTTTCTTTACCCAATGAAATTGAGTAGCTTTAGCTAGTTTAAATCTTTACTATGCCAGCATTTGAAAAAAGACTGCATCATGATCTTTTATTCAATCATGATCTTCAATCATGGTAGCTGAAGCGTGAAGCTTGCTGTTTTAACTAATCGGCATTAAAAAACTGGCGGCTGTAATAAGTATGTGATTAATTATACAATAGATAGGCAAGGACAGTGTATTGGATGGCACACCTGTCTAGAGAATGGGCGTTTTAACTTAAATTTCAATGCGAAGCAGTTTTTTTGTTTTTTATTTTTAATCGCTCCAACTGTCCACACAGACAACAAACAAACACAGCAATATATAGATGTAGGCTATTGAATGGGATTCAACTAGTTTGTTCTGTTCTACTGTAACAGTTTTAATAATGTACCTCAACATATTCCAAGTAGTCAGCTTCTTGAATTTTATTAAATAAAGATGTTGACAGCAGATGTGACTTTCTTACAGTGAGATACGGGATTTGTACTTCAAGACAATTCAAAAGAAAGGTATGAGAAGTGATTATTCTCGATGCCGCTGCCAGTCAACTGATTACCCATTTATGAGAAGGTCTGACTGGAAGGCTTTCAGCGATTACCCTTCAGTTTACAGTAAATACTGTTATGCAGGTAGGTGTTCAGCTATTTTGAAGGTACATACCTTTATCCTATTAGTACAATAATGTAGAGTTGTCTTCCCTATGACCATTTGCTCTAATTTTAACTGTCTATAGTGATTGCTGTATGATATTTCAAATAATCTGTCTCACCAACCTTAAATAGTTGCTATTATTATATCAACAAGTGAGTACCCAGGCGTGATAACTTTATGTACAATTATTCCGATATGCTAGTCGGTGATTGGGTGATGCAGAAGTTTGTTTGTCAGTTCGAAAACTGCGAGTTCAAATCCTGTATGATACAATCTTTTTCTCAACCCAACCAAAAACTTGAGAAAAGCTACCATATACAGTATGTTATTTTTCGAAATGAGTTAACTTGGACAACACATTAGTATTTAATTACTAACCGAATATCCGGCGTTGCACGGGTACTAAAAACTGCTTAATGAAGCTAATGTAGTTGTCTAACACTTGCTATTAGTCTGGCACATTGCCAAAGGCTAATTTGAGTATCCGTATTACTAAACTTCCTAATAAGAGCCGAGAGAGCAAGCTTTAGTGACATTGCCCATAAGGCAGAGCCGCCATGAGTATTTTAACTCAGATAATGACTCATATCAGCCAATGGATCCATTGCATATGGGTTAGCTAATTGCCTGGCGAACCGGAGGTTCAGAGATCAAATCTTCTGCAGTACGGATTATTCATTGCTGAATACTAACCGACTAGAGCTGGACAGACAGAACAACGTGTGACAGATGACAAACTTTGAGATTTATATACAGATATAAAACATGTTTTAAAATGTGGTCCATATTAAAATTGTGTCATTAATAAAACTGACTCCAGCTATTGTAAACTCTGTACGCTTCTATTAAAAGTGTCGCGGTGTCACTTAAAACACAAAGCATTCACTCTCGAGATGTGATATCTTACTCATAATTAATTTTCTTGTTACCTGAGATTACTTGATGTTTGTCTCTTCAACTTTACATACAAAATTTTTTTTTATTGTGCAGATGAAAGTGACATTTCGGCTACGATTCATCGGTATACAGACAACTCTCACGGAATCGCTGAAGCCTTCGATGGAGACAGATCAACTTTCTGGTTAACATCAACTGACCTCTCTAAGCTAACAATCATCACCTCATTCCCACACAAAATTATAGTATGTGCCCATATATATTAATTTTGTTTGAAAGTATAAATACACACGTGGATGGAAACAAGACTACTTGAGCATTTGTACCCGTAGTTTTTCAATCTCTACACTTTTTTGTGATACTCTGATGTTCTGTATAAATCAGGTTTACTCTTTATGGTTTTCAGACAAACGTGTTCCATTTTTCAAAAAGCTATAGAGTTTTAAAAAATATGTTAAATAAATAATATGTTAAATAAAATAGGTAAAATATGTTTATCAGTAAACAACACGATCAAATGTAATCAAATCAATCAATTGATTGATCCAATTATGTTGATATAATTGTATATTGATTATGTATGATCACTACAATCAATACAATTGATTGTATTGATAGCGTTAATACAGTCAATACAGTCAATACAATTGATTATATTGATTGTATTGATTATACATAATTAAATATACAAGTTACTTATTTAACTTATCACTCATAGCTGGAATAAGACCGACAAGTTTTTATTTTTTTGCGTGTTTAATATTTTTCAGTAACCAATTGATATGAATGGCTGTAGATAATGTGAATGATTCTTCCATTCTGGTAGCCCGATGTCTTTGAGTTTATTGATTAACATGATCAAGTTGGTAGATTGTTGATAAAATCATATTGTGTTCTTCTTCAATAGATGGACCATTTTTCTTTGAAAATTGTTGGTATTTCAATATCTTATTTCTATAGACATAAACCAAGTAGAACATGAAAAATTCTTGTTCAATATCTCAGCCATTTCCTAGCGCTGATGTAATTATAAGCTTATGAATTATATTACTATAAAAATACTAGCATCAGTAAAAAGTTAGAATAATTCAACATGTAGTTTTTTTATTAGACACTAGTTCAAATATAAGTAATGCATTTTAATAATGGGCATACTCTTTATAACATTATTAATTGCATAAAGCATTAATTTGTCCGTTAACAGACTGACGTTTATAAAGAAAGCTCCATTAATAAATAAATAACAAGTCATTTTGATTCATTTTTTCATCTCTTCTATTTGCAATTGCTTTGTTAGAGCTATAGCTAAACTATATAGCTGTTGTTATAGCTATATAGTTATAGCTAAACTTTGATTATATTTGAAAAAACCTAATCTGCTTATCAAAAGTTTAAACTAAACTACGGTATTTTTACAACATTTGTAGTCAACAACAAGCGCTGTGAAATGTCATAAATATACAGAACGAAGTTGCTGGCACTTTTTTAACTAAAAAAAAAGACAACTCCTAATTTTGAGATTTAGAGTCAGTAATTGGCAAAGGTTTAAAGAACACGTGTGCATCATTGATTCATTGAATCATTGATTTATTTTCAAAATTCACAGCAAATTTGTTTGCTTGTCGTTCTAGAAAAATGTCACAAGTTACCCTATTTTAAATAGTGGTTAGCATTTTGAGGAGGTTATGACTAGTGATACCTTATTTCGGGTTTTGACTATTTCAGGTTTTGACATATGACATGTGACATGACATACGGCACATTGCTTGTAACATGACATGTGCCATATGACATGGCCTGTGTTATGACTATTAAAATTTTGACACCTGTTGCAGGTCAAAGCTTTGGTTTTGTCAATAACAGTCCTACCCGAGGTTTTGAAGATTTACGACTCCTCAAGAAACTATGTAGGGAGTGTGCAGATGGAATGCACCAGACGAGACTACAGTTGCATTACTTGGAGCAGTTTAACTAGAACAACGGACACCAAACAACAGTAAATACAGATTATAATTCTACTAAATTGTTTTAACAATAGAGTAAACCGTCAAAAAAGAATAGTTCGCCTTTAGTGTCAACTCCGGAAAACCGAAAATATTAATTATTATTACGAGCACACAACTCCCATTTAACTTCTTATAGGATTCAAGTTACAGATGGTGTAAGTTACTCTGTCAGAACTAGACTTGTAGCGGTAGTGAAAATTGTGTTAGTGTGTTATATGGCAAGTTTTGATTTAGCCTGTTATTTTCTGTATAGTGTTGGAATTGGAGAGTTAGAACACCCCAGTTATCTGGTTTTTTAAGCGATGGTGTTAATTTAGACTTGATATTTTTTATGTGGAAATTAACTGAGATTTCTTGCGTAGTTCACTCAAAATGTAGTATTTTAGTAATTGTGTAGGATAACAGTGTTAATGCTAAGGCAGCCTACTGCCAAAGATTATTGTAACAGACAAAAAGCTGGTTATAGAGGACTTATCGTGGTTGGCTTACAGTATGAACTTAATTTCATAGCCAAGGATTCTCCATTGATGACCTTCACCTTAAACAACAACTGATTAAAGTATAAATAATGGCTAAGCATTTCCCGTGTGGTTTTAGGCAGGTTCCCATGCTGACATGGTCACTAGAAGAGTCAGTTACAACTGATGGGCTGGTATTTGATATCGAAGGATCGCAAGGAAGCGAAGGAGATCTCTTGGCTATCAATGACATCTTCATCGTCTCTACGTAAGCTTCATTACTAAAAGTAGAACTGCAGTTTGCAACTTACCTATTTGCTGCTTACCAACTTGTATACAGAAAAACTTTGACTCTGATTTCCTCTACACACAAATCTTTCGACTAATAACATAAGATTTAAGCAAACATTTCCCTCAGCATACCAAGTAATTTTCAGGGAGCAACAGGGAGTTCAGTGGGTAGTGCGCCGGCGTACATTCAGTAGGTCAGTGGTTCGAATCGCAGAATGACCATTGGTGATGTTAGGAAGGGCATCCAGCCACAGTAATTCTATTAGCCTAAAAGGTGAAGGATTGGTGCAGGTGGTGATGTGGTGGGTAGTGAAGCACAATGGCATGGGCTCAAATCCTGTGGAATGCAATCTATTTTCTCAACTTCAATTCGTTGCTTTGAACAGACATTGAACACAGCTTTTATTATAATAAAGATTATAGTAATTATTTGTAGCCTCTATAATGTGTAATCATTACTAAATTAATATGGGAGTTGTCACTGATTATTCCTTCACAATTTTCCTTCTTCGTGAACCCCATAATGCTGTCATAAGTTGGAGAAATTAACCTGTGAGCTAAATGTGTTGAATACCATCAAGAGTGTTCAATACATTGTGATATTTATATAAGCAACTTTTGTTTACACAGATGTTACTGTGCTGGAGAGGCAAGATGTATCGCTGACAACACGCTGCTGCCGATAGACGCCTCTATAAACTACAGATGTGAGTGTCCTCAGAATATTACTGGCGTAAACTGTGATCAGTGTTCAGACGGCCTCTACACAACAGAACAAGATGGCTTGGTGGATAATCCTAGTAAGTGGTACACTTTATTGTATTGAGCAGACAACTTCATAAATGGCCCCACTAAACCTACAACAGTGATTACTATTACTAGGTTTCCATAAATGATAGTGTAGTGACACCTGGAAGTGCCAGTGCTGATGCTCCGCTATGCTGGGTTGACAAGCTGATCAAGTTTCTATATGGCGCTATAGTACAGCGATGGTTGGGTGAGGCCTTATTACAAGGCATATGTCTGCATATGAAGCTATCGAAAAGCAAAATCAAGATACATGCGCAAGTGCGACACCATTGATCGCTAAGGCCGTTTTCATATGGCGCAAAAATGGCACATCACACGAGTGTTTCGCTTCCAAAGAGCGATACTGAATCATGACAGAATAAAAGCCACACAGCGATTTCTATGTTGAGATTGCAGCACCATTAGGGAGTTGTGTCACTACGCCATTTTTGTATGGAAACCTAGTAATCATCGTCGAATGGTGTTTTATTAATTGGAAAATTTACCAAAAGAAAAAACTATATTTACTCAAATGCGTGTGGAATGACTTTTTTACTGTAACACAAGTTCTGCTTTTGTTAATGCTATAAACGATCCTCTATTAAAAAAGAGATCATTATTTTTTCAAGCAGTTCGCCTCTTTTTAACGTAGTGAAAATGTTCTTTGTATAAATACTTTTCATAATAAAAAACATGTTTAAACCCAACTTTGCATATTCTATTTTGTAATAGACTTATCACCATTTATGCAGGATGTTTAAGGGTGCACCAACTAACATCCTCCTAAAAAGTCACTGATTAAAATTTTTTTAACTAAATGTTAAGTGAGCCACCATTGAAATCTCTTACTATCCAATGTACAGAACTTGCCAGAACTACAGTGGCGGACAAAATAGTTGGGACGCACTCGTTTCATAGGTTAATTATGACCATCGTTTGTTAATTGTTTGTAATTTGTTTTTAATTAACTTGTATCAATATATTTGTTGTCTCTCATCTAGACACTATGAATATTTATATATATAATGCTTAGACCCTAATGACTCCAACTCATGTAGTTTTCAAAGAAAACTTTAATCTCTTCTCTATTTAGTGAGCAATCTTAACTGTAATAAAATTTATAAAAGATTGCCAACAGACGCATGCTGGAGGATTAGCCTACCAAATACTAAAACTAATACTAAATTACCAAATACTAAATCTTTTGACCCCAACAGCCATTTTCAAAGCTACTAACAATTCAAAGAGTTTTTTAAACCTAAAAAAAGCATATTAGGGAGTTCCGATCATAGTTTTTAATTTAAAAATGTGTCACTTGCTGATAATTAGAGATATGCTCCCTTAACTAGGTTATAACCTGATTAAAAATGATAAAATTAAACTATAAAATATTAACCGTATAAGAAATCAGAGTGAATGTATGCAGAGTTTTTGGGATAACTTTGGATAAATTTTTGGATAACTTCAAGTTTTTTATAAACTTGAAAGTCCAAAGCTGAAAAACTATGCATTGCTGATTGTGTGTCCCAACTACTCCAGCACCGTACATGCATAAAAGTATATGTAATCATATTTACAGGCTCGTGCAGAGAGTGCCTCTGTAACCCACTTGGAACATGCCAGATGGTCAACTCAAGTCTCTGTTTAAACCTTCGCACAGACACTTGTGATTTCAGTGGCCGATGCCTTTGCAGATCGGGCAACTCCACACACTACGACCAGGACAATCATAAATGTGTGAGTAATCAGTACTATTAGAAAGAACCAGAAACACTTTATTATGAGTTGATCAACTGCATTGCATGCAGGTAAAAAACAGGTGCAGCAAAAAATCAGATGAAAGTAGCAATTAGATACAAGCATGAAAAATATGTACTATATTCTATATAAATAAATCTCATTGTTTGTCTTTTTGTTAAAACCTGTGTCCAGTTATAGCAATTAAACCCTGTGTCCAGTTATAGCAATTAAACCCTGTGTCCAGTTATAGCAATTAAACCCTGTGTCCAGTTATAGCAATTAAACCCTGTGTCCAGTTATAGCAATTAAACCCTGTGTCCAGTTAGAGCAATTAAACCCTGTGTCCAGTTATAGCAATTAAACCCTGT
This sequence comes from Watersipora subatra, assembly GCF_963576615.1. NCBI lineage: Eukaryota > Metazoa > Bryozoa > Gymnolaemata > Cheilostomatida > Watersiporidae > Watersipora > Watersipora subatra. Next base: position 43,761,091 of record NC_088709.1, on the reverse strand, counting down.
GTCCAGTTATAGCAATTAAACCCTGTGTCCAGTTATAGCAATTAAACCCTGTGTCCAGTTATAGCAATTAAACCCTGTGTCCAGTTATAGCAATTAAACCCTGTGTCCAGTTATAGCAATTAAACCCTGTGTCCAGTTATAGCAATTAAACCCTGTGTCCAGTTATAGCAATTAAACCCTGTGTCCAGTTATAGCAATTAAACCCTGTGTCCAGTTATAGCAATTAAAACCTGTGTCCAGTTATAGCAATTAAAACCTGTGTCCAGTTATAGCAATTAAACCCTGTGTCCAGTTATAGCAATTAAATTCTAGCAATGGAATTCATCTCAGGACCTCCATATCTAAAAGGCAAACTTAACCATTAGGCTACACGAAATACAATGGATTTATTGGTAAATAGTTATTACATTGGTTAAGATACTCATGCTTAGTAAAGCTCTTGCTTTGGGTTAATAACTAGCACTGTTGACTAATAATGATTGTTAAGCTGGCCCAAACCATGGTATTGGTTTAGTAAAGATTTTAGTAAAGATCTAGCTTTCTAAGTAAGTTACTCAAATTCATTAGATAACTATTATATTACCCAGGTGACGCTGGGCATTCAGTAGTATTCAATAAAATAAAAGCTGTGTCAGTCTGTCTGTCCGAAGCCACTTTTAGAGGTTAGAAAAAATTGCACTACTCGACCATTTTTTGTATTGCAAATAACTATGCAGATAGCTATCACACATGATGATCTCTCACGGTGCACTAAACTGCCAGGGTACATGTAAAGCTAAGGCAAGGTGTAGTATAGACATCAGTACATGCAGAATCCTACAAGAAGCTAAAAAATCAGCTGAGTGACAAACTTTTTTGATGTCTAAAGTTTTTGCAATTTTCCAAATTACAAAGTATTTGTAATTTACATTTTGTAAAGCTGATTATGATCTCCACTACAATTTATAAATACAAAACACTAGTACGTGTACCCTAGCAGTCCAGGGTGCTGTGAAAGATTGTCTTTATAATAACGATTATCAAGATAATCACAAATTGTGAAAGGTGATTGATTGGTGCAGATATTAGACCGCCGGTCTAGGAAGTTGAATGTTGGGAGTTCAAATCCTGTACGATGCAATATTTTTTCCCAACATCCAACTGCGGCTTCGGGTAGACAGATAGATGGACTAATACCCTGGCAGTCCACCGTGCTGTAAAAGATCATCAAGAAAGACCATGTCCCATTAAAACACATAAAATAACTTTTGGCGCTATAATTCTAAACTCCCTTACAATGCACGATTGCAGCAGCTCGTAGCGTGGTGGGTTGTAAGGCTGATTGTAGCAGGTTCAAACGACATATGGTGCAATCTTTTTTCTCTCGACCTTCAGCCTTGGCTTGGAACAGATGTTTGGTCACTGCTCTTATCATAGTGAATATCATAAGAATTTGTTCTTGTGATATATCTTGCCATATCTATCAACAGCGCCAAGTTTTTTGTCCATACAATATTCAGTTGGAACATCTAGCTCACAGCTTTTGACCTCTAGCTGTACAGAAGATTTTAGCACATAGCAATATGCAATATTGTCACATATAGCAATGTAGCTTTCTGCTAGCATGAGACTCTAGTCTACCTTAAACTTGCTGAGAATTTTGCTTGTTTTGTCGTTTTTTATTTGGTTTGGATGCTACTCTTCGGAAACAACGGTATGATAACGTTAAGACGATTTCATAAAAAGCCTATAATCGTCTTGCTTTTTAAATCAGCTTATCCATCCTTATACAGTTGTACACAGCTAGGGTTATTGTACAGTTGTACGTTTGTACATTATTGTAAAGTTTACATAATTCTTTTTTACAAAGTTTTACGCAATGCATTAGTAGTAAAATTGTCTGTAATTTAAAGCAACCTTTATTAAAAAGTTGTCACAGCTGTGAGGACTGTAGATTGAATTAAATGAATTACAATATGCTTTTATAGGAATAATTGTTTTAACATACAATGGTTTTAACATTTCCGATTGAATAAAATTATAGGTAGACAGTTACTGTATTTATATTAATTGTATTTATTAACGCCTAGTTTTATTTCCCTCTTTAATATTACTATATGTTAAAATTGAAGAACATGTCATATTATTTTAGAATGCTGAGTTGCCTGCAATATTTCCAAGCTATGGGCCGGTGTCAGGAGGTACCCGCATAACCTTAAGAGGAAAGTACCTGGCAGGCTATGATAGAGCTCAACTAACAGATAAGACGAGTAACCATACTATCGAGGTGGCGATAACTCCCAACAAGTAAGTTTTTTATGCAAGAAAGACTGGAGGCTGTTTGATTTGAACTTTTTCACGATAGCAACTATTGCAAGAGATATGGTCGAGTAAAAATCATGAAGGAATGCAGATAGCATGAGATGGGAGATACCATCTTATATACCATATACTATTTTTAGAGTGATCATAGCTATTACGAATACATAGCTACTTCGAATGTATATATTCACATACACATAATTATAATTAACCAGAGTGCTATAGTGAACCATAGCTATAGTGACTGTAGCTATAGTAAATCATTGCTATAGTGAACTATGGCTATAGTTCATTATAGCCTCACTATTTTACTCATAGTTCACTCTTAGAGAACTATAGCTCGCTATGGCTACAGTGAGCTGTAGCTATAGTTCATTTAGCTATAGTTCACTAATAGCTATATAACTATAGCTATAACAAACTGTATAATGAAGTGATAACTTACAAAGATGAAGGATGAAGCCTCTGGTCCTTCTACTGATCTCTCCTTTACAGGGTCTCTATTGGCGGACATGAGCAACTAGTCATCCTGACTCCGCCAGGAAGGAAAGATTTTCTACAGTTTACACTCAAGCTGCCAAACCTTCCCTCACCTGACTTCCTGTTTAAATATCGCCCAAATCCAGTTGTTTATGACATCACAAGGAGGGATATCAGCATCAAGTTAGTAGACAAGCATGTTTTACACGACAGGGCAATGTTGGTGGGGTACCCCAAACACCCACCCTTCTAAATATATATTTTGTGTTGACTATCAAGTGAGATTTGTGACATTGCCTTAGTAAGTACTAAGTCAGGGGTTCCCAATTAGGTTCGCTAGGTTTCCCCCTTCTAGACTACGAAAACTCTATTCCTCCCTATTATATCAGGCTTCGTTTTGCTTTCAATCTGCAAATGTCTTCATATTTTGTCATTTCTGCATTCCACAGCACCAAATATTAAGTATCACAGCATTTAGTAGTTTAACTATCTTTATAAAGGTCTGGTCAGCTTCTTACTGGTGAGAAAGAAAGTGGAAAATCCCTAAAGTTATAGAAAGTATGATGAAACTATGAATCACAAGATAGTACACAATGTAATAAACACCCAGTTTATTAAAAAAAACAACAATATGCAGCATGTAACTATTATGCACAGCTTTGCAAATACAATGTATCAGCAAAGATTTATAAATAAAGGCCAGAATTCCCCCCTGAAAATGAAAAATTCCCCCCTTGAGAGGAATTCCCCACCATTTGGGAACCACTGTACTAAGTACTTCTTATTAACTGAAGTCATTCCTAGACTAGTTTAAACGAATACCAGCAATTTAAATTCTGTGTAGTAAACATACATAGTTTAGATTGGGTCTGCAAAATTCTATGTACAATGATAATGCCTGGCTATGCACTATAATATTTTTATTATTATTTGCTATATGCTAACTTAATTGTATCTAATTGTATCCTACTGCCATAGATTAAATTTTATACTATTTGTACTTCTTGCTATCCTGATATGCACTATAAAACATTATTTCTATAAAATTCAATTTTTGTAGTTCATTTATCTTAGGATTTTAGTATGTAAAATTGTGATTGTTTCTTTGTCGTTTTTGTAAACTTGAGCTTTCTATCTCAACATGACAAGATGGCCATTGAAAACCCTATTGATTCTCTCTTTCAGTGGAGGCTTTCATGTTACATTAAAAGGAAACTATTTGGATTCATCCTCTCGCCCAGTTATGCTCACCTATCTCTTCTGTGCTAAGAGTGGTCTGATGCACAGTGCTGTCATCACAGTAAGTTGTCCATAATACGCTGTCATATCGTCAGCTACTTTCTGAGTAGATTGTATATTTATATATATAATATAATATAATTATATATATAATATAAATATATATATAATATAAATATATATATAATATAAATATATATAATATAAATATATATATAATATAAATATATATAATATAAATATATATAATATACTCTCAATATAATGTGGCATTGTCGGTACACCAGCAAGTTGGTCATTATTAGTGTCATTTGAATATGACTAAAATATAATTTTTTAGCTTATCAGCGCAATGTTTACTTGTTGTATGACAGCAAGAGGATCAATGCAATGTGTACCTTCGTGTGGCATCAGATGTACTATCATAGTTTGTACTTTTGTATGGCACCAGGAGTATCATCACATTGTGTGCTTTGGTTTGGCATCAGGTGTACCATCACGGTGTGTACCTTTGTATGGCATCAGTAGTACCATCACAATGTATACCTTTGTACGGCATCAGGTGTACCATTACTATGTGTATACTTTGTATGGCATCTGATATACCTTCACATTGTGTACCTTTAGTAAGCTGAACACTAAACAACCGTTATGTTTATACAGGAGTGTAAAGGAAACAGGACAATGATGACATGTGTCACAGCTGACCTTGCGGTCAGCCTATCGACAATGCGCTGCATTGTTACAACCCGTCTGCGAAGAGCAATACCCATCACTGTCAATCGTACCGACGATAATGACTATTCAGGAATCTATGCAGAATTTGGATTTGAATTCGATGGATACTCCCGATACAGGAGGCAGAACGATAGCGAAAAAATTCTTATTTATGATGACCCTGTTATCTCTAACTTGACCAATACTGAAATCTCAAGTCTAGCCGATAGCTTGACAATTGAGGGAAAGCACTTGAACCAGTGCTGCAATATATCTGACTATAAAGTATATATTGGACAGGAAACGTGTCGAATTACGCAGCTATTTAAAGAGCGGATTGTTTGCAAGCTTCCAGACTCTTGGAAAATTTCTGGAGCAGATGTGAAACGAGATGTAACGGTAAGGATAATAATATAATTGGGCAATTTTTGAATTTTTATTCTTATCATGAAATTCATTACTGAAAATCAAGGAGTAGCGAAGACAAAATCTATATTATTATAAATTCTAAAATATTGTTTATCCTTTACTGACACAAATATAGGTAATACTTGTGTCACCATCGACTTCAGCTTGGAAAGAGATTTTTTTGACAAATCTTCAAACAGTTTACACATTATAAATACACCTAATAACACAGTCTAACATTCTAAAAAAACTAAAACGTGTTCAGTTGATGTTGTAGTTGACAACAATTTTAACAAACTAAAAAAAAATTAAGTGGTTGCAAAAAATTTAAAAAGTATTATCTTTTAAGTTATTTTATTTCATTTATGTTTAACATAATGAATATAATATACGATTTCCTATTTGTGGACTAACACTCTAGTTAAAAAGATTATTTCCAGTTGAACTGCAAGGTTGTGGGCGAGAAGTCCTAGGTACAGCTGTTTTTCAACTTGCAGGTGGAGCTCGGTCAAAGACCTTCCCTCTATGTTGGAACTATTTCTGTGGCAGCAGTTGACTACATATGGGATGACAAAAAGTTAACACTGACAATAGCAATAACATTGACAGCAACCTTTGTGACAGCCATGATAGTAGCGACTGTCATTCTCAGCATATATCACAAAAAGTTCTTTAAAGCTCAGCGCGGTACCATTGAAGAGGTCAAAGAGTGCAGATCTCAGCAATGTACAGAACAAGGTGTGTAATAATTGAGGTTATTCAATACCCTTCAACCCCTGTCGACATATGCGGACACCTGCTGGCACCTGTTGACATATGTCAACACATGTCGACACATATCGACATTTGTTGACACATGTTTACACATACGGACACCCGCTGATACATGTTGGCACATGTGGAATGCCATGAGGCTACATACTTGTTTGTAAGCAGCCATGGGCAGCAATATAATCAGTAAATTGACACAAATATTTTACCAACAGACCAACACTGACTATTTGCATTTTTCATGCATGAGCCATTCAGTTTTGTATGACCAATAATACTACCTATAATAATAAATGATAATTAATATTTATCTAAAATATGCATATACGTATATGTATTAACATTTCACTTTCTCATTTGGCTGACGTATTGAGAGGGCCAGCAAACTAAAAAGGTCTTTGTTGGGCTTGTTTAGCTACTTGCTCTACTTGCCAATGAGGGGCAAATAAGGAGTTGTTTACTCATGGTAACTCCTACTGCAAGGGCCTGATTTGCATTGTAGTTCCTCAGTGTGCTTTTCACAACTCAGTTCATCTATGTGTCTAGCCTTTAATTTAAATTTTATAAAACTAGTTTAAATTCCTTGACTTTTTAAATTCGTTTGAAGACGTTAAAGACATTTAAATTCCTTGAAGTTTTTCCATGACTTTGAGAAAGCAACACTTTAGTTAAGTGAAACAGTTGCATAGTAGAAATTTGCCAATCAACTTCAGAGTTACTCATAGGGCAGAAAAATTTTCATAGAGCTATCTGAGGTAATACAAAACATTTGTATAGACTGTGATTCTCGCTAATGAACTGTTCTTCCGATTTCTACCACCCAGAATCAGACAACAAGTCAAATGGAACCATGGAGGCTCAAGTTCAGCCAGAACCCTCCACCAGTGACTCAGATTCTCAAGTAGAAAATAACGAATATGGAATGTCAGCGAAAATCTCTCTAGAGGAATCAGATGACGCTGACAGTTTAGAGGCGTGTTTTGTTGCTGACCAATCTATCAATAGCTTTAACAACAAGGACTATTATGTGGTGGGAGAGTAACAATTCATCATCTTTACAAATATAACTAGTATAGTGTATCATATTGATACATACGCATATGACAGTTAATTAAATATGTCTGATTTTATATGAAATTATGAAGGTCAATTATTTATATTTTTGTGTCCTTTTAAATAACTGCGTACTCAGCATCATCAGGGCAGACAATTCCCAGTCAAGTATTAAATTAATAAAATGGATCTTGTACAATATCTTCTCTAATATTCCACTGCTCAGCAAAGGTGCCTAATGGATCAGAACATTAAAACCAAGAATAGCGTTTTAATGTTTCTCATCAAAAAACTAACAATTTCCATGATTCAACAATCTCTTATCTCCCTCCTTTAGTTTCCCTGACCACCTTATACCACTAAAATGAACTTACACAAAATTTCAGTGGACTATCAGAAAGTATCAGTATTTTTCTATGATTTGCTATTGTTTTTAATGTTTGAGGTGATTTGACTGGCAGGATATTTCAAAATTAAAATCGACAAAGCTTATCACGGTTAAAACACTCAGAAGAAAAATACATGTAAAATGAAGTCACTAGTTGATATCATTGCTATAGTTGATATCGGCTATTGTGTTCAAGTTGCAGAGTGAAACGTCTCTATTCAATCGGTCTCTTTGCAGATATAGACGCCATAATTACACTTGCTTGATCTGAGTGTTTCAACCGCAATCAAGTTTTATCAATTTTGAAACACCCTGACACTCAGATAACCTCAAACATCAAAAACGATTGCAAATGATAGAAAAATACTGATACTTTCTGATAAAAGTTACTAAAATTTTGTGGATGTTCATCTTTAGGCATGTTCTCTGTATTGGAGGTTTTTACTTGGTTTCATTCATGAAGGTATCACAGGAAACCTATTTGAAACAAGAAACAATATCGCAAAGAACTTTATACAGATGCAAATCAAAGATAAACTTTAATCACATCCAGAGAAATATTGACAAAATATCCTGAATTGTACTCTGATACATTTGCTGGTCACGGCTCGAATTAACTTTGATTTTTTATTTCATGTTCCCTAGCTATAGCGCCATAAAATTGAAAAAGAGGTATCTATATATAAAATATATACATGTATATTATATATATTAATATATATTATATATAATTAAATATATATAGTATATATTATATACATATTAGATATATATATATATATTATATATTCCCTTACCAAGACAACTAGTGGCCCTTCCTAGAGTTGAACTCCAAGCTGTTTGCTGCTCAGGTGTGCTGGAGTATAGAACACCACATGACACTCTATCTTTATTAAGATAGTAAAAGTGATGATTCCTATTTGCATGTCCACTACTCTTCAATGAACATGATAGAATGATTTAGCATCCCAAGAGAAGACAATTTCTAACACGCATGAATATTGCTCCAACGAATATGCATTAACGATACATCGGCTGTCTGAGTAGGCTGTCGGCCGATCACTTCACTAACACAACATCAAATCGCTTTTCACTTGCTCCGATTTTCCCTTTATCTATTTATACTGTAAGAATTTTGTTATGAACAGTTCATGAACTTGCTGTTACTACAACCTTCAACTTACTATCCCAACTCCTCTGCAATACAATTAGACTATCAACTTTTAAAACATATTTGTTCAACTGAATAATTCCTGATTTCTGTCTTTTCATTTTTCCCTTTTCTCTTTCTTTTGGCATGTAATAAAAAACATCAGTTTGTTGATGATTGTTGCTACTACAAAGTTATACAGACATACAGACATACAAGACTTTTAAATCTAGCAAAATAAACAGCTATTAAATACAACAAAAGTTTAGATGCCGGCAAATTGAATGACATTATATTAAATTATTGAGTATTGATAAAATAAATGTTAAAGAATTAGTGCATATATGAGAGGTACCGTTGATGTATATAGCAGCTAATATTTAATATAAGACAAGATAAACTTCTGAACAAGCAAGAATGAGCAAACCAACAATAGTGCATATGTTCAAATAGTTCCCTCAACAAGTCTGAACCTAACACTTGAAATCTGAACAGTAAGAAAATAACCATAAAATTTGATGCATTCTGGGAAGGAGTTGCAAATTGAATACCAGCACCTGTAATATATTTGATAAAGCGCAAATAATTGAGTCAGGGAATACGATCTAAAGCAAGAGATTTAGCCTAAACTGAGATCTAAGCATCGAAAGTTTTTAGAGTGTCAAGGATGGCTCTGCCTGAGCTCCAAAGAATCACTTTAGCTTTTAGTTCACCGGGATTTTCATTAATCATGTTCTCGAGATCGTAGTCAGCTCTGACGAACACGTAGTCTTTAGACGATAGCCGCAACGACGGGCAGTAGTCGTTACCTCCATCCCCGACGTAGCATAATCTTGTATACTCCACACCTTCCAACTGTCTTTTACGAACATGCTTGTCTACGATGTCTCCTGGAATAGAACAATAGGACATAACTACATCTGATATGACGGATTCACGGAAAAGGAATCTTCTCTACATGACGACCTTGTCGGCACTCGACACCAGCAAATACTTTTGTTTTTTTTATGACATTGAAAAAATTCGGTTTGTGGTTGTGAGAAAAGTAGTAAAATACTTAACGCTAATTTATTACAACAGAAATGAGGCAAATGGGAAACTGACCAGCAATATTAAGACTGGTTCACACTATATCGCTATATGTTGGAGTTGTCCTCTCAGCAATCATTCATCAACTATGTGCACGATAAACTGACAATCGAGGCAACGCAGATATTGCAGAAGATTGCGGAAGATTGCAGCTGTCAAACTTTGCCAATAGTTCACCTAGCATCGACGACAGCCTGTGCAATATAAACCGCTTGGGTGATGGTGATATTCCTTTGCGAATTGCTTGATTTATATTTTTTTCCTGACAGTAGCTGTGGGACTAGCATTCGTCATTGCTGCGACCCGCATTGTATAACGAAAACGCCATGCCGTGGACTATTAGCTCATGTAAACATGGATGTGTTTGTGATGGCGGAAACAACGTTATCACAGACGATCTCCAAAGACTTGTGGGATTAACGCCAGCATACAGCGACAACCAGGCTTTACGGTTCATAGTAAAAACCTCTCTATATTATTCACAAGGCTCACTTAAAATTCATGTACCCCTCACACCATATAAGATTTCCATAAATATGATCTCCTCTTATTGGCTCTTTCCATATAACAAACATAATTGTAAACATATTATTTATGAGATTAAATCAAGTGCGGATAGACCACAACTATATTCGAAACTGGCTTACCTATATGTTAACGCTCTCAAAACTAACCACAAACGAGATACGATGTCAAGTAGCGTGTATGCAACACCGTATTACATTTCCTTATCTAATCATAATGATAAATGTTTCCATACTTGATTCAGCTTTAAGGACTATTAGAAGTCGCAAGTTACGGATAATTCCAGATAACTAAAGTGCTATTGTAGTAAGTCTCAACTAACGACAGCACCGACATCACCTATTGATCCAATAAGCACTACTAATAAAAGCGCTGCTATAAAATCATTAAAGCCCAAACAGATTAGTTGTGACAGGTTTAGAGGGCCATAAATCAGTAAAAGAATTGATTGTTTGCTAGATGGACTAAGAGAGGGGAGACAACCGCTACTAACCTTGGTATACTTTATTTGTGTGAACTAGTGTGTATGCACGGATAACACAGAAACAACCTAAATAACAATAGTATTTAACAATATTTCACCATATAGCAGTACTATAAAACAATAATATATTACATAATAATCTTTACTATAATAACGACCTTGCACAAGAATAGAACTCAGAGCATCAGATTCAAAAACAAGCCCGCTACCATTGTACCAGTCAGTCAGCTTAGAGCACCATTAGATAATCATGCTGATTTCTCATAACTCTCTCACAGTGCACGAAAACGTGTATAGCAATACTATATAATGCTAAGATATCATATAGTGACAATGCATGCAATAATATACCATGATAATAGAAGCAATAACATTACCATAAAACCTCTAATTGAATGTCGCTTCTATTTGACTGACACAATAGGAGAAGGGTTGAAAAATTGAGCACCACCCTTTAACTGAACGCCACCTCTATTTGACCGCCACTTTGACATTCTTTGATTTTTACAAACCCATAATAGCAAATGATCAGTAGAAGTGTCCACAAAATGGTGCAAATAGTGACTCGGTTACATCAATAGCAATTTATCCTTTCATTGCTTCTGTTCGTATTGAAGCCCGTTTTCTAGCTCCAAAGCTTCTTGATTTCTTCATTAAAACTTGGAAAGCCACACCATAGAAACAATAAACCGTGTTAGGCTAATAGCAGTTCCCTGCTTAACGCGGTCTCGATACATCGACGTATGTGAGAAATGGTTTGCACTTATGATGGTAAATGAACGACTAGTTTTACGCTGAAAGTTTTGCTTAGCACCTATGCGACAAAAGGTTTTTCGTTATTTGTACGAAATGCAACGCGTAAGAGTTTTGAATACTAATATCAACTAGTTCAGCAGTGCAGAAGAAGAGTTGAACTCAGAAGACATTGTGGAAAGTATTAAACAGCTAGAAGATAAAATTGTTCCAAACGAAAGCAGCCCTCAGAACACAACTGGCCGAGTACACGACACAAATATTTTTGTTTTAAAAATGTTAATCATGTTTCTGCATGTATTATAAGTATGGTTTGTTTCATTTTTTAATATATATTTATAGCATTTGATAGATTATTACATAACTTTATTATTATTATATTATTATTACATAACTTCTAACTTTTCAGATTGATAGGCCTAGTATCCTTATGGTCATCTTAAACTGGGTTGTAATGAGTCAACAATCATAACTCTCTTCCATTTCACATGAAAAGCCAGTTTTGGCTGCAAACTGTAGCAAACATATCAATAAGTGCAATGAGCTTTTATGCAACATTATTAAATATAGTTACAAAATAAAAGTATGCCTTCAAATTTAGAATGAAATAAAAATTTAAAGCTCCAACAAATTGCAAAACAGGGCACGTTACACTTCCAACCAAACTAGTGCGAAGACTAAGACTTTCATATGAATCTAGTGTAGAAACTAACTCCTATAGTCAATTGAATAATGGGGATTTGTGGATGAGTGACTACATGATGCTACTTAAAATAGCCTCAGCACGAATGTCTACATTCTATGCGCCCTTTGTAATTCCTGAAATTCAGTCTATGATTAGTATATTGTGATGCGTAGGCGACTAATTTATCGAAGCCATCAGAAGGCCTTAGGCTTAGGCTTAAAGGATTCACTCACTTGAGAGTGACCTCTCTTGGCTCGCGCTAGTTTATTCATGAAAGCCAATCAAGAACAAAGGGTGTGTTGTCAAAGGCCTACAGTCAATTGTAAGCATGTATACCCAAGCATGAAATTACAGTTACACTAATCCAAATGATCCTCTAGACACGTGAATTCCCCAGCATATAATGTGAAGTTTGAGTAGATATATCACTTTGTACGCATAGCAAACTCAAACTACAACTAGTCATTGCGCTTTCATAAACAAAATGGCTGGTAAAAACAGGAGGATAACATGAGAAGCCGAGAACAAATATTCATGGTTTGTTCGTGTGCCTCAGAGAGAAAGTAACAATGCTAAAAATGTAACAATTCCCTGCTGAATATTATTAGAATTTATTATAAGATTTTTGGCAGTAAAACAAATTAAATGAATTACGGTGTATTTTAGAGACATATTTGCTTTGACATACAATCACTTTACCATAAGAAGCAAATCTCAGAAGAAATCGCTACGTACTTTACACGAAACAAGCTGTGGAAAAAACTATTGTGAATTTTAAGCTGAACAGCTGGATATAAGTAATCCTATATTTCAAATAAAAAGCAATGAACTGCACTTAGAGAGATTTTAGGTCATGTCAAATGATTCAAACTTGACTTGAAGAGCACCAAAATTGCCTTTATTTGGTAACATAATTAAGGCTGGGTAACTTGAAGTGGTCCCAGATAAAGGAGGAGTAATTGAATTGATTTGACAACCGATGAAATTGCGAATGATTTGACAACCAATAAAAATGCAAAAGATTTGACTTGATTTGATGAAAGGGTAAATGATTTGAGTTGTTAATGGATAGAAAGGTGAGTGATTTGACAGTGAATTATTTGAAGCAAATTCTAGTCTTTAAGCAAAAGAATGGAGTCCGACTTTTTCATTCTAATCGTAAAACCAACATATATCAAACATCTACATACTGCGGAGCATAAAATTCGATTTGAAAATGCTATGGATTAGTACTCAAATCTGCAAACAGCTGGTATGGCTAGACTGAAAAACTGAAAGATGACATTTACGTATGCATTGATTTGAATAACTTTCAAAAACTTGCTTGACCTGAAAAAACAGCAACTCTTTGATTCAATCACCAGCCGACGACATTTTCTAACACAAGGTAAATGGCGTATTGATTTTCTACTAAATATTCTTAGAATTCTCAGACAAACAAAGAGATTAAAACGGGGTGCCAATCAACTTACCTTTACACATATTAGGTGAGGACAGATCACAACTATTCTGGTAATGATAGTGTTTCATAATAAGCTTGCCATCCGAGTTGAACTCTGCCGGGTTGGAGTAGATGTCACGCACTTGCTGCCGAATACCGTATTCGGTCAATATCCACTCTATAAAAACAGTGTTGGCATCGGAGACGATGATTACTTCATACTTGTCACTACTGAGATACGTGAAGAGTTCCTTCATTCCCGGCAAAAGAGAAATGGTTAATATTCGTGCTTTCATTTCTTCCGGTGTCACCCCTTTGTCGTGAAGGATAGAGTAGATAACTCCCATGTAGTTCTGACCACTCCTACACAATTCCCTAATTTCTTTCGTGAAGGGAATTGTTTGAAATCTCTGTATTTCGACATTTGAGTTCCCGTTGACTAGAGTGTGATCAAAGTCAAAGATCATCAATGTTTTGGGTTTCGGAGTTTCCATATCCAAATTTCTAAAACAACGGCCACAATGTAATCATTCAAACTATGTTCAGCTTGTATAGACTCCTCCTAATGGCAAGCAAAGTATGATCTTTATTTTTTTGCCCAACCTTGCTTGATATTGTACATCTACAGTTTGACCTAATACTTTGAGCCTTAATGACAACAAAAAACTTAGCTTGTGCTCCATGTGTCCTTCTGGTCAGGTTGCTAAGATACTGGCTAGATCCTATTTTAGACATGAACATAAACTGTGTAATCAAAGACCCAAGATGAGTGTCTGGAGACCCTTGCTGACGCTGACACATCTGTAAAAATCTGTCATATTTTAATTATTTGACCAAAGCTGTTTTTATTCTACTTTTTACCATATGGTTTTATAATCGTTAGTACACATGCTTGAGAAACTAAGGTTTGTTTTAGTGAACATCACTATCTAAAAGTGATCGTTAACTCGCTCACTACTTCATTAAAATCTTACCGAATGAACATTCTGCCTGAACTAAAAAAACGAATTTTTTGAAAAGCCGATATACCGCTAGTATTTAAGCAATATCTCGAGAGTAAAAGCAGATATAGTGTTACTGTAAAATGAATCTTATTCAACACAAAATTCCCTACAAGATAAGTGCAAAGTGAATTCCACTGCATTGAACGAACGCGGAGCGCTTTTTCTTGCCATGACGATAACGATCTGGTTTTGCCGTTTTGAAAAATGATTAGAAATGGAATCGTTGAACCAAAGAATTTTCTATTAAGTGCACGTGATTGGCAACAAGTTTGTTTCACTGGAGACAAATTTTGATTGGTCTAGCTAATGCGTGAGCTTCGTAATGAAAAGAAAAGTGAAATCCTATTGATAAGCCGATATATCATTTTATGGTTGATACTTTTATCACCGCGAATTGCTGGAAATGTTTAGCCAAAAAGGTTTCTATTGATGTCAAGTGATTGGCAACAAGATTGTTTCACTGGAGACAAAATTTTATTGGTCTACCTATAGTATAGGCTTCGTAATTAAAAAAAGTGAAACAATATTGAAAAGCCGATATATCGGCTTACGGTAGCGAAAGAGTTTAAGAACCATAACAAATGACAGACTATCTGAAGTGAAAAGTAAAAATATTCAGTAGATGTATTAAGATGATTTGTGGCAGCAGTAGAACTATTGTTAGATTATCACAGCACGTTCATTATACCTTATTTAAAAAACCACAGAAAAAACCGAGACAAAAAAGCATTGATCAAACAATGTACCACATTTTGAATACTTAGGTTAATTTTAGGGTGTGACTACCTTGTTTTGCACTTTTTCTGTTCTTTTCACTAAAGTCGCAACAATCAACTGGGAAAACTAACTTTCGACAGTGACAATTTAACTATAAAAAAGCTTTCGAATTTTACTCCATAATTTTTTTCTCCCAGCTAATAACATCTGGGGATGTAATACTGGCCAGTGAATTAGGGCCTCAGCGATAAACTAGAATTTTAGACCTTAGTTACTTCGAATCAGTGGGTAGTTCTCATGATTGTGGTGATCAATCTTTTCAGGTGCACCATCGAAGGGTGGCGTTGTATTTTTCACCCTTCTTCTATAGTGGCATTCTATTAAAGGTGGCATTTAAATAAAGGTGGTGTTTAAATAGAGGTTTTGCGATACAAGAAATGTAAATCCGAATTCACATAGACAAGTTGTTGTGACAGCAAAAACACTTCATTTGTGTTCACAATTGATTCTTGCACCCCTGAGAACAACAGCTTGCAACTTTACAACTTTGATTATCTTTGCATACATGTACGTGGAAATGTGTCTGCAAAGGACTTATGACTCATAGTAAGGATAAAGCATGGAAATCCAGTGAACAACAAAGTGAATAAATTTGCCGGCGCTGTTAGAGCAAAGCAATAAATTCTTACCATTCAAAGACCCAAATACATGATACTGCTTATCGGCACGGATAATAGGGGTTTGCTTTATATAATGTCATACAGCCTGATTCCTGTATGAATAACACTATTTGTGTTCACCGGTAGGCCTCATGACTACGCTAAAGATGAAAAAAGTGAAACGAAAAAGCTGAAATAAAACATTCACTTGCGGAATACTATTGCCACATTAACCTTTTCCATTACCTTCACCTGATGCGCTCATTATAATAGATTTCTAGTAACACACTAATAAAGTATTTACTAGTTACAGTATTTACTAGTTACATGCATTTTCAAAGAAATTGTTAGTAATTAAATAAAATTAGCAGATAAGTAGACAAGTGGACTTTTTCGAACAAGATTAGAACAACTAAACTCATCCATTTTATTGGTTCCCAGTTGATGCAAGTAGCTCTCGTCTTCAATAAAATGGTTATGAATCTTTTCTAAAGTAAACAGAATTCGAGGACCATAGAAGTAGCTACTACCACTATCTATAAAACCTTGAAAATTAATAGCGATGACATTAGTACCAATATTTTATTATAATCATAATATCAAACGGCGAGAACACATACTTCAGGAGAATGTTGACAAGAGGTTAAGAAAGCCTCTAAAAATTTAATCTTTTTTCATTAAACACACCAACACTACGATACAAAATTTTTTTTTTTCATTCTTTGAATATTCTATTTATTTACATTGTGCTCATTCTCAGATGAGTTATTAGTTTAGGAAACAGAAGCAATGGTATAATAGAATTTAAAGTCATTCCACGAGCAAACGAGTGGAGCGATGTGTGGGAGTTTTTATGATAAATGCATGTGCACACAACTTACGAAAATTATTCATCAACAATGAGACGAACCCTTGGCTAGAAATTTCATCAAGAAATTTAAGCATCGGAATGTAAAGTCGTTAAAGTATAATAACGATAACTTTCTATTATTGCTGTATTACTATATTAAGAATATTGGTTATTTTAATAATATCAGTGCATTTTACTTATAATATTGGCCAACATTGCATTTCTCCTATTGCAAGGGAGAGATATAAACGTGTAATATTTTCCTTTCATTGTTGTTGTTTGTCATGACCAAACACTTTTTAAATAAATTTTCTAAAAACCTATATAAATACCACAACTTTTCGATATTGCTACCTATGACGTTTTGAAATGTAAATAAAATTTTGTATTGGTTTTCTATTATTACTATATTAATAAAATTGATTATTCTAAGAATATCAGTGCATTTTACTTCTAATATTGGCCAATATTGCATTTCTCCTGTTGCAGGGGGAAAATATAAACATCTTTTCCATTCATTATTGCTTATTGTTGTATATAATAACACCCACACCCAGTACATTACAGCTACCATTGCAGTTATCCTATTGCACTGCAGAGCCATTTGATTGCTAATATTGCATTTCTCAACCATTAGTACCCTTTATTTTTTTGCCAATATCTCTGGCCATCTCTTTGGTCGTGGGCTGCATGACAGTGGAATTTCTAGTTAATTATCAATGGAGAGTGAATAAATCATTCAATAAAATCTACTGAAATAAGACTAACACTCGCCGAGGTTACCTTTTCATTAGACCAAAATGCACTGTCTGCTGGTTATGCCCATGCTGCTAGTGATACTAGTAATAAATTCCTAATTAAACTAGTTGAGCAAGTATGCCAACTGAACAGGCTTTACCTAAATCTTACACTCACTACCACCAAGATGGTGTACAAGTTATCACAAACAGTGCTTAAGGGCTGTACTTCTTGAGTGGTTGAAGGAATGATAAAACAACGATTAAAGATAAGATAACCCTCGAGCCTGCCGTAAAGAAATCATAATATTCTGAAAGTGCAATGAAAAGCAAAATGAGAATATTAACAACAATCAAATGCAAAACTAAAACTGGCTCTTGTACAATAAATAGTAGCATAGAGTTACACACCAGAATTACCAAAGTACAATTAATAGTGTAGCATAGAGTTACACACAAGAATTACCAAAGTACAATAAATAGTAGCATAGAGTTACACACCAGAATTACCAAAGTACAATAAATAGTAGCATAGAGTTACACACCAGAATTACCAAAGTACAATAAATAGTAGCATAGAGTTACACACCAGAATTACTACAGTACAATAAATAGTAGCATAGAGTTACACACCAGAATTACTAAAGTACAATAAATAGTAGCATAGAGTTACACACCGGAATTACTAAAGTCAGGAAAGAAGTTGAGCTAAAGATCTATTGACTCAATATTGTACTTCCATTGTATTAGGAATTCATCTATTACGATTATAGGCCTACTTATTATCACATACTTCAGCATTTTCGCAGTAGTTAGGAAAACAATCTGGCTATATCAACTAAATTAATTATTTCTAAAATTATCTCTGGTAAGTATCTCATTGAAGAGTACCTTCAATATTAAGGAGAATCACAAAAATTAAACCACAACTAGATTCACCAGAAGGAAGAACCATGAATAACATTTATGAAGCAGCTGTAACATTCATCACTATCATCTCACTGTCGACCTCAAGCCTCTCGAGCCGAGAAGTTGCAAAAAAATAGTGGAGCAGTTGTCTAGCAAATTCCCAATTGAGAACTAGCCATCAATAGACTCGAAGTGGGAATACATTTGAGAGCCACAACTAAAAAGCTGAGATACTAATAATTTTTATATGAATAACCTGCAGATGGATGGTATTAGGAAAAAAAAACCTTACTGTGGGTGAATAACTCAATGCTAGGTATCACATGCAAAAATACCACAAAACATGGAAGCTGAAGTTTGCCTTTTCAGGGCAACCCTGAAAATGCGTTCATTCTTATGATTGATAAAAAGACATGACGAACTATCAAGCTACATTAAGGAATTCAACTATTCAAACTCTGTTCTAGGAGGTAGAAATACCGGTTCTCACAGAATACTTAATGACCCAAGACAAGAATCTGAGAATTTATGGAATAATAACATGTCTATACAAGTTTATTACATAATTTACTCGTGCCACAACGATTTAGCTTAGTTATAAAGAAGCATGCCTCTACGAAGTATTTAAACAGTCGGATAGAAAATGATTGTACATCCTCATTCATTTCTACTAGAACTTTTAGCAAACAGGCTACCAGGTGTTACCAATAATAACAGGTGTTACCAATAATAACAGGTGTTACCAATAATAACAGCAGTTAACCAATAATAAAAAGTGTTACCAAAACAGTTGATGGTTAATAAGTTCAAGAATCAACTTTTAGTAACCTTTATTAACTTTTAGTAAAATACTAAAAGTTTGACTGTGTCAAACTTTTCCTAGAATGTTTTATTTTATTCCTTTCCCTGGAATTCTGTTATGGTATACGTCATTGTCTCATTTACATTTGTAGCAACTTTCATTTTGGAAAATAAATACAATCATACATGGATAACTCGGCCACGGATATTTCGAACACATTGTTAACTCGAACGGATTCTTTAGTCCGTTCCTACGCAATGATAAATTGCTTTAGATAACTCGAACTTAACACAGTTAACTCAAACAGTTTTTGCCGAAGAAACAAACTTAAAACAAACTTCGGTTTGTTTTAATCCGAAGGAATTTACATTAATCGCGGAGCTATGACTACTCTGCCTTCCTAGCGAGTAAAGTGCTCCCTATAGGTATATAGTGTACATATATTTCCCCCGTACCGTATAATAGAACCGATTAGGAGACCGTATAAAACCTGATTAATGGGGTCGCTAACATGTCAGCTAAGTTACGGCCAAACTAAAAACGTTAAAAAGTATTAGCGATAAAAATTTAATAAAGATCGACACAATGCATATTGTAAGAGTGATTATATGTGGATATATAAGGACAACACACCTTTTCACAGACTACACTCGATAGGTTTTTTAAATGAAACAACTACTCAGATGTGAAGCATGCATTTGTGGATTGGTCGTAAATGTTTACTCGTGTGAAGTTTTAAAAATTATCCAAAAATTTAGATATTTTTCGGCCAGCTAAGATTTGTTTGTAGTTTTAGGTGATGTGACTGCCACGATGTTTTAAGATTAAAATTGGCAAAATTGATTCCTGTTAAAACGCTCAGAAGAAAAAGATGGATTTTTTTCTGAGTATTTCGACGACGATCAAGTTTTGCCAATTTTAATCTGGAAACGTCCTGGCGGTCACATCAGCTAAAACAACAAACAAATCTCAAGGGATAAAAAAATCTTTATACTTTTTAATAAAAAATGTTTAAACTTTAACTTAGAAGCATTTTATTTAAAGCAAGCCATTCATGCTTTTGATTTATATTATAGTTTGTATATGTACATGTATCTACTAATAAATACATGGACTTATGACAGTGCTCTGATAACTTGAACGCTCTGATAACTCGAACACTTTCACTCAGTCCCATGAAGTTTGAGTTATCCATGTTTGACTGTAGTTATGTACAACGTGTTGGTGAGCTATTCTAACTGAATGTAGCGAAAATTGCCATGAACTATTATTATTTGATCAAAGGGTAAGAACCTCTATTACAAAATGAATGGTCCGGTGCCTACATATAAATTATTTACAACAACAACAGTAGATCTGACCAATCGGAAAACTTAACAAGCTCGGCTATGGTTTTGACAGTCAAAATAAATTTTCCAGTTAATGCAACCCTAAAAGCCTCTGTAACGCATTAAGTGATATACAAGCGGAAAAATTCAAGTTACTTTTTAGTTAAAGTTTTAGTGATTTAATAATAATAATAGCTTTGCCAAATACCAAGAAGGGCATTAATAATAAGCTTATATATAGTAGAGTATGCAAACAATCCAATGGATTCAATTAATCTTATCACAAAACCCACTATTAAGCAAACCAGGCGACCATTAGAGTTAGTTGCCTTTGGTACAGCCACTAAAATCTAACCTACACTCCCAAAATGGAAATCACCCCACACATTATCAATTAATCTTATCAATAAAATTCACTTATTAAAAGTTACTGATAATTTTAATTCGATATTAAAAGTGTGTTTAGAATTGTGCCGATATGCATTTCAACTCTTCGGCTTTTAAAATGGAATTTTATATTTAATAAATGCTTGTCACACAACTGTAAATTTAATATACATTATATAAAGTTAAAGCAATGCCAAGTATTATATTGGATAATTGCATCGTGTATGTCTCAATTGCTGTAGGGCTGGGTACATTTGGGACTTGCAGAATCATCATGATTTTCTTGTTTTATGCCACGAGTTCAATACTTATCAATGTTTTATTATCGTTACTTATACACACTATGTTAAGTAGTGATATGTGATATAATATTACTACTGTTGCAGAACATTCTAGTGATTCATTAACATATGTAAGCTGTAAGCTATGTAATCTGTAAACTGTGTAAGCTGCTAGCTATTTAAGCTGTACTAATTAGGTTATATAAAAACTTCTGCTACAGCAAGTTGTTGTCGTAGTTTGTCTCTATCTCAGTTTATGTTAATATACTTATGACAATTGGAAACTATTTATCAATATATTCAAGTAAGCGTACATATACAAACATAACAAAAGCAGTACTTGTATCTTTGGCGGTTTTGTAGTTGATGACGAGCAGGCGCCTATTAAACAAAACGAAGACGGGAGTATTATCTGCTCATTGAACACGCCGGAAATAGAAAATAAACAAAATACACACTACAAAAAATACATAATCCATTCAACTAAAACGTCACCTTCGGCTCATAAAAGCAGTTCAGCCAGTACTAATACCTTCAACGAACAGAGCGTTTTTCTTCTTCAAATGATTTGCCGTGCAAAAAGTCGTACAAACACGCAGTCTTAAAGTCAATTTTGACTGCAATGTCTTGTTATACTGACCTGGTGTTCTATGTGTACATCAGGAAAAACACAATAAAAATCTCTGTTCGTTAATTATCATACGTTACGACAATTTCTTGATCCATCGCACGGTAGAAATGATGAAGATTACTTGGTGTGGTAAAGCGTTGCTACAAATGTTGGCGACGAATACAGTACAGTATTTGTTTAGCCAGAAGTGTAAAAGAGAGTTGTTGGAAAACTATCGATGCGAGAAGTATTCGCGCCGAACAAATTTTCATTTCAACTTTAGGGCGATCGTATGATTCCATTTACAAGTTTTATAAATAATCTAGCCTGAGATTTTAAAGCAAAAACATAGACAATTCTTACTTTTGGCAAGTGAATGCAGTTTTGAGAAACTCAAGCCAAGAGAACATTCAAATTCACTGTCTCTGAAGCATGGAGCACAAAATCAATACCAAATTATTGATTGTTGTGACGCAGTTGTTGCTGCTGCTACTAGACCGTAAAACGTTGTTCCAACGTTGGTTTAGTTTATTTAGCAGTCATAGGAGAATATTATTTTAATTTGATTACGATGGCAGCGATAGATTTGGTAATAAATCATTAAGTTTTCGCTAAAATGAAATGGCCTATTATTAGACTGTTTTGCTGAATCTAAACGCTTTAGGTCTACTGGTAAGTTGTTTATAACACAATGTTATATTGCAGAATGCTATTTAATGCAGACATTTAAACACGTTTTTTTCTTAACTAGCTCTCTCATGACGGGGATGATACTTATGATTTGCTCGTCAATGTAAAGGGTTCTATGTGTTCATTTAATGTTTATTCGTAAACTCTTTATTACATGCTATCCATACATAATTCAATTGTTAAACAGTAAACTGGAAAGTTTGTCTATTTATTTAGCACTGTAGGTTATGGTAGCATAATGATTTGTCACTTTATGTGAAACTGTTCATTTCTTGAACTCTACTGAATAGTGCGACTTAAAGTCGGAACACTTTACTTTATTGGCTAAATTATAGCAGTTATGTCACTAAGTAAATCGTTTACTCTTGCTTTGTTCTTAACTTGTCTTTGATTGTGAATATATGACCATATGTATTGCTAATTTTAGGGTTTGAATATTTCACTTCTGACCTTGAGGCTTATGTTCAAACAAAGATGTAAATAGATTCGTTTATTCTTATGAGATGTTATGATGTCATTTACTGTTATTATTTTTGAACAAATCACCACCTTTCAATTTTTTCTATAACAAATAAACCAAAAGCAATTTACTTAGATTTGCCGAAGTTGATAAACGATATTTTAATACTTACGCTATTAGACAAAAAACTTGCTGGAACGTTAAGTGCTTCATTGTTACTTATTTAATGCATTTATTTAAGTATGGTGCAGGACCTGTCTTTAATAAACACTACAAAGTAAATTAAAATTCAAAGTTGAAAGGGTTTTAATTTTTATGTCGTTAGGAAAAAGTAGGTTTAACTAACTTATCGCCTATCGCTTTGTAATGAATCTTATCAATTTTGGTGTTTTGCATAAAATGTATTTTACCATAATTTTTACTTTAGATTACCTGCTGATAAGAAACCACCGCAGCCATGTTCAGGAAATTTACAGAGACGCTTACTGGCACCCTAGACACTGTCAAATCATATGGATCATCAATGGGTATTGGCCAGATGGGCCAAGGTAGGTGTTGACACTCTCACTCAAATTGTCAGGCAACATTTGACTTCAGGCTAGTCAACAAGTAATTTAGTGTTATATATGCTGCAGGATCAACTAATAACAGAAAATGCTATCTGTTCCATTTAGTGTCTTGGAAGGTCACTTGGGGTAATTGGAGCTTGAACTATTGCTTAACGTTCGAAATGACAACGCTAAGACTATGAAGAATAATTTGCATGACTTCCTAGCTGTGAATCATATTAGACATTCTATTAGCCATTGTTTTGAGCCACAGCTTCTTATCGGTTGTTATTGTGAGTGATTGTTATTTATATTATTATTATATATGTAGCTGCAGTTATTCTACATACCCTAGGACACTTATATTTCGCTAGTATTTAATTTCGTGAGTAGCATACAGAGTAAAATTTCGCAGGAACTTAATTTCGCAGCTCTGATGAGTGTGAAAATATAGTGATGTGAAAATAAATGCAGTGAAACAAACATAATTAGATTCCTCAGGTTCAGTTCACCGATAAAAAAAAATTTCAATTTGGACTAGTTTGTAATTGTGAACCGCAGGTAGAATGGTGTGGCAAGGTCAATAATGCAATTTGATCGCTTGCTGTCATTTGTTTCTTGGACTATCATTACAGGCCCGTATTCCCTGGGGCGACTGGCCGGCTGAGCCGCCCCAACTTTTTGGAAATTTTTCACGGCTAAGTACAGTCAAACTCGGATAACTCGCCCTCAGATAAAATGTAACATTTCATCTCAAACACAAGGTTAACTCGAACGGATTTGTTTGGTCAGTTCCAACGCAATGATAAATTGCTTCATATAACTCGACCTCAACATCATTTATTTGAAAAGTTATTTGCCCAACGTCCATGGACACGGTTTTATCGCTGTAGAATATCACTTCATTCCGAGCCATAGAGACAAACATCAACTTTTAGTAGTTCTTAGGCGTCATTATTATCATCATCATCGGCAAAATATTCTTGTTAACGATTTTTATAAAGATTTGCAAAAGATCAAGTTTTACCAAACACCCGTTTGGCCATGTCCCATCAAAAGCGTTAAAACCTCCGAATGAATAATAAAATCCGCAAAATTGATATTTGTTAAAACGATCAAAAGAAAAAGTTGTCTTTTTTCTTAGCGTTTTAACTGCGGTCAAGTTTTGCCTATTTTAATCTAAAAACGTCTCGTCAGTCACATCACCTAAAACAACAAATCTCAAAAAATAGAAAAATGTTGATACTTTCCGATAAAAATTTTTAAAACTTCACATGAGAGGCCCGGCTGAGGCCCTACATGAGAGAAACCTGTTGGGGGCTTACACCGCCCCCCCCCCCACACCCCTAGGTGTTCATAACTAGTCGCCTAACACTAGACGCCCCAACTTGCAACCAGTGAATACAGACCTGACTATCAATAAACAAAGCTATTTAATTTCGCGTTTTCGCTCGTTTGTTATGATAGTTTCGTTTCGCACATGAAATTTTCGCGAAAGGATGACTCCGCGAAAATGCCAAAGTTTGATGAGGCGAATACCTAAGTGTCGTAGGGTAATAATCTATAGATATAAAAGGAAGTGTTTGCCTGTCTGTCGTCGTTTGTATGTCCAGATAATAGCAATTGGTTAAAATACGTACGGTTGAAGTCCGATACGCCGTGAGAGATCTTTATTTGTAATAATTATATGCAAAATTATTCCTAATTGTAACAAAATGGCTGCATAGTTTAGTGGTAGTACAATTGACTTCACACTCCTGCGGTTCAATCTTTTGTCCTAACGATTTTAACTGGCTGCGGACAGAGACGGGTCTTATTATAGTAAAAATTACAATATTAGCTTAAGTTACTAGCTTAAGTTATTCAAGTTTGTTGGGTAAAGAAACTTAGCCAATAGCAACTACATTACTTGCCACTGTTTATAAGCTATTTTAAATCCTGAGCGAATGTATAGCAGTAAGCAATGTTTTTCAACAATCTGTTTTAGCAACACCTCGAGCTATCGAATATTTGAATCATGCATTAATTAACCGAACACACAGACACACAGAAATGAACAAATAACTTCATTTAAAACGTAGAATTGTAAATGTTGTATATGTTAATTGAAAGCAAACTTTCTGTGCAAAAACTTTTTGTATTACCCTTGCAACGCCGGGAGTTCACCTAGTTATATATTTAGCTGTAGTTCTTCTACATCATAATAATCTATGTATGAGAGGCAATAAGATGCTCACTATCATCTATCACAAACCAACAAATAAATTGTATTAGTTAGTTTTGAGTGATACAATCACAATCCCCTAAAATTGTTATAACAATGAAGGAAGTTAGTAAATATATTCAAAAATAGTAAACAATTATCTGGAAATTTTGGTTCTAACGCTTATGTCAAAATTATTTTGATTGGTTTGTGTTATTTCTTGGAAACAACATTTGTAAACAGAGCTATGCGAATGCAGGTATACTGACCCACAGGTTTCAAAGAATTAAAATGTGCTCAAATATTCTTAAATTGGTGCATTTGTAAAATTTATCAACTTAGTTGTTTCTGTTCCTTTTATTAGTTTTACGGTTTGTAACTCAAAAATACAATTCTAGAATTTTTGATTCACAGTTTAATTTTATTAATTTACTCGTATGTTTCTGA
Organism: Watersipora subatra; assembly: GCF_963576615.1. Lineage (NCBI taxonomy): Eukaryota > Metazoa > Bryozoa > Gymnolaemata > Cheilostomatida > Watersiporidae > Watersipora > Watersipora subatra. Next base: position 43,734,975 of record NC_088709.1, on the reverse strand, counting down.
CTATTTATTGCTTTTTACATCTTATCTGTGTAACTCATTAAGTATAGCTAGAGATGTTATAAAGCAATGATTGTATCACAGTTTTTCATCACATCTGACATAAATAGTCAGATTCAAGTAGACGTCTACCAAAGAACAAATTACTTGCTCAATACAAGCGCTACGATCAAGCATCTGTTATAGAAAATTAATTAATAGGTAGACTCATAGATTAATAGATAAACTCATAGAAAATGGAATCAATAGTGAAGGGATAAGTTTAAGATTGATAAACAGTTCAGTAGTATGCTTTGATGTGTAATAATAGAATGTTCCGGAACAATAGAAGCCGTTTAATAACGTGGCATGTCTAAAAACATCTATGACTTCACTTATTATCCCCCTCTGAGTGTGTTATTTAGCCATGGGTCAATCACTAGTTTGAATATTTGTATGAACATATTGAACAGAATCTTATCCACAAATACAGCATAGGAGGTCAAGGTCATTAATTGTTTAAATGTACATATTAATGATTGCAACCATTGTTAGGTGGTGCAGCCGGTGCAGATGGGGTGGATGGAAAAGCTACCGCAAGCAAGTTAACGCTGAATCTGCCGACATTAGGTAATGGCTCTGCTAGTGCACCTGTTACAACGAATAATAGTCCAGAGAGGGGCGGGGGAAAACCGTCCCTTGCTAGTAACACTCTTATGGGCATACAAAGCACGCTTGGCAAGCTAACAGGTAAAGCTAGTCATATCTATTTGAACACTTGTCCTATAATCGCAACTGATGCACTGCGTTTTCATGGTTCGAATAGGTTTGGAGTTGCTTCCACTCCAAATCTTAGTGACGGTAGTACATTGCACCCCCGAGATACGATGTTAATTCGTTCCAGGGTTGGCATCGTATGGTGAAAAAAATCGTATATCGGGGTATAGAGACCATTGTAATTAGACAATGCAAACACTCCCTGGTAAAAATCGTCAATTTTTTTATATAAAAATGTGTACATATTGACAATTAGCAACAAAATAGTATGTTAACTTTAGTAATTATAGTTACCTACAGTAACCGTATTGTATTTAGTGTATTTTAATGGTTATGATCTGCAATAAAACGCAAAATTATAATGTGTGTACCAAATGCAGTACGTACGGTAAGGAGTTCTTGCCTTCAAAAGGTACGCATAACATAAACTTTGAATTCACTTCAAGTAAGTTTAGCTTGCTAAACCTACACTTAAAACTAAGTTTTAGTATGTATCAACGAAATGTATCACGAAATTTTATCCTTCAGCAGTTCATATCTTCACTTTCACCATAAACTTTAGCGTATCTGTTTGAAACCTTTTTCAACCTAAATCAATAAGGCCGAGCGATGCAGTTATAGAAAGCGGCCCCTCGCACACTTGACCATTTAATGGCTACCGAAAAGAAAAATAAAATTTTATTTTCTATACAGGACGTACATACCTTTGGAGTAACGTGGCTTTAGCTGGTACATGTAGCGAGTAAAGCAGAGATGAGGCAAAAGCGTATCAATGCTAATTATGAGGCTGTACACTTGAAAATAAATTTAAAACGTAATGAATTGGAATTTTTTAGTAGGCTAAAAGAAGTTGTCCATTCCTGTCCAATTCTACTACCTTTTCTACGAAAAAATTGATGGTGCAATGCAGAAAATTGCTAGCTAGCGCTTGTAAAAGGATCCAGAGAATGTGGTACAGTAGTTTGTCTTGTATGAAATGTGCACAGGAATCAATGTAACCATACATACAAAGTTTGTACGTATTTATACCCTAGGGGGGGGGACAGGGCTTTAGCAAGTTTCAGAAATTAATGTGGATGCTTCAACTATCATGAGTAGCTAGTTATATGAGTTACATACATACGATGAATTGTATTCACGTAGAAGATAACAAGCCCATATGCAAAGACATGGTTAAACAAGACTATATAACATAAAATCAAAAGGAAACAAATAAAATGAATAAAATATGAAAAACATGCCACACAAGAGACAAATAATATATATTATACATGCATTGTTTTAATGTACCAGTCCACATCAGTGAATTAAACACTTGAAATATTTCTGCGAATGTGGGGTTTTCCGTATCTTCTACATCCTTGCCTTTACTAAATGGTTGCTTCTTTTGAATGCTGATCGCGTGCATGACCTAGCTCATTCAAATCTTCAGTCGGAAGCTCTTTCTTGTGCTTGCTTTAATGGAGTTCTTGTTTTAATAATAATTGCAAATGCTGATTGGTTGCGATCATATTCCTTGACAACGTTAATAATACGGGTCCCTTCTTATTTACGATATCCAACTTTGTTGACATAGAAATCAATTTTCCTTCGTTTTGTAACGTTTGGATCGGTCTCAGATTCCATAGATAACGAATTAAATGTAGATACTTGTAGTTATATACGTATGCTGACTTAAAAGTTTATAGCAAAAGCTATAATAACGCTACAAATGAATATTTGCTCTCGCTTGTGCATTTTACACGAAATTTTCCACGCGGATATGAGAGAAGTCGATCATTGTGTCTCTTCTAAACGTTCTAAGAATGTTTTCGGCAAACTATATTTCGGTGTCTTTTTTTTATTTCGACGTGTGTTATGAGCACACCGACGGCCAAATTTTAACTCGGGCGAAACTTTTCTCAAATTCGTATGGTGAAATAAAATTCGTATAGCGAGGTGAAGATATCACAATGTTTGACTTCGTAAGGTGAAAAAATCGTATATCAGGGTAATCGTATCTCGAGGGTGCACTGTATCTGAACCTATTCACTACCATTTTGTTTCACTAAATTAGTGTGAAGGTGTTCTCTATAAGAGTACTTTGACATCATAGAAATGCTCACTGCTGACGGATCTGAATCGATAATTAGTCTTTGACTAATTTCTTCTCAGTGGAAATAAAAAAGTTTCAGCACGATTTGGCGCCCAACCACACGGGTCTCTACTATGAAAATGTTCTACCGCTACTCATTACTGTTTTGTGCTTGCTTGAATTTTTGCCTTTACATTAACATATGAAGGATAGGTTGCTGTACGAGGATGTCGAAATTATTACTTTTTAGTGCAACTAGTTGACTATGCATGAATTGAAAAGTGACCTTCACTCGAAAGCGAGTCAACTTTAATTAAACAAGTTTCATTCTAACAGATGCATCAAAAATTTTTGATCTAAATCGCGCAACTCTGAATCGTTGACACGGTTGGGTGCGAATTTGCTGGCAGCAGGCAACTCCGAATTTATACGAAGCATGGAAATACAGTGCCAGTCATATTGTTGTAAGCAGCCAATTTGTTAGACACCAGGATTTTCAATCGCTGTCAAACTTGTTGATTTGTTATGTTGATCGTAGGTTTAATCATAGAGTGCTGTGTTGTTGAGGCTTCCAGTTATAAATGCTCCGGCCTGTTTCTAAAGCATGCGTGCTATGTTATGACAGTCATTTGTGAGAATATGTGTTGGTAGTTTGTCTATTATCTGTTGTTCTATGTTGCAGCTGTCAAGTGTCTACTGACTGTGTAAACCTGTTTGCTCTCATAACACCCATGCACTGTAGATGTCTAGGCACTTCCTTAGCACCCTCATAACTATGCTTCTGTTGCACTGCCTGTTGAGTTAATGGAGGTTTAATAAATGTGAAATCGATAATAGACACATCTGATTTGGCTTGGAATGACGCACTCCTATCATAATTTTAAATTTGTCAGCTTGCCTTTTCTCAAATGGTCACAGGTATTTTTATTTGAGTTTTTCATAAAACTGTTCATAAAGTGCTCGCTCAGTTAACGGACATAACTTGAATGTGGTGTTGCCAAGCCTAACTTTTCAAAACTCACATGGTAAAGTGTTTAGCTCTATTTCTCTTCTTCAAATCTTTCCAAGCCATCATGTCATGCTGGTACCCTGACAGTCTGCTGTGCTATGACAGATCGTCAGGTGTAATAACTGAGTGCACAATTATTCCAGCGCACAGCAGGGTAGTTGAATGGTGCAGGTGGATGAATATCGGTTTACAAAGCCAAAGGCTGCAAGCTCAAATCCTGCTAAAAGCAATTTTTATTCCTAACTTTCTCAGTGTGGCTTCAGATGAACTGACACAGGTCTTGTTATAGCAGCAATTGTAGAACTTACTCAGATGCTTACTTACTTTTCATTTTAGCTGACCTAGAAATTTGGAAATGGTCCAAAATCTCATCTCAGTTTCGGCCATTTATAAATTGTTTCATTGTCAGCAAACCACATCTTTTGAATGTACAATCTCTCCAAGGGAGACAAATCCAAATATAGATTTAACATCAGAAGTTGAACATTTTGCTGGTTGTTTCACTTCCTTTAGCTTGCCTTTAGACTTTCAAATCTAATTTTAATAATGCAAGTCTTTCACTAAGCCAGTCATAGGTGTTAATGTGTTAACCGACGGAGAACTAGGAAAGTCGTCAGTAATGGTTATCATCTCAAAATGGAGCGTAAAGGAATATGTTTTAACAGCATTTTCTGTCAGTTTAAAATCCGTATTCATGAAATCTAACAGTTTTTTGAACGGTTATAAAGGTATTTTATACAGACGTTGTATTTAAGTTGTTTACAACTTTTTATTTGCAAAATTGATGACAAAATCAGTATCGAGATGCAAAAGATGATGATTAAATTGCTATATTATAATGTGAGTTTGAAGTTGGTGATAGTGCCTTCATTATACCTTATTTGAGCTCAATCTAAGAAAAATTAAGAAAAAACCACTGGCATTGAAAAACACAAAATGTGATTTAAACGAACTAGTAAGTAAATGCTAGTAAGTCAGTACTGGTGAGTCAGTGCTAGGAGTCAGCAGTAGTGAGTCAGTACTAGTAAGTCTCTATTAATGAATCAGTACTAGTGAGTCAGTAGTAGGTACTAATAAGTTACTGCTAGTTTTTGATTAATAACTACTCACTACTTATGATTTCTCACATTATTAGCTACTGACTAACCTACTCGTCATCTATTCACTACCGGTTATGTATGTGTACTAAAACTAAACCTAATCTATGGTAAATAGGAACGGACCATGTATTGGTAAATAGCCTCGAGATTGAAACAGCTCATTGCTCTGTAGGTCGTGGGGAGTCAACAAATGCAGCCGTTGTTGCCTCACATCAGCAGTCACGATCTGGTCGGGGTCCTGCTCTTGGCAGTGCAATGGCTACGAGTGAGACGAAGATCACAGGCCGACATGAGTTAGGCGATGAACTTCGAGGGATGGGCTTGGAGGATATATCTAATTACAACCAGTATAAAATGGTGCGGTATATAGTGCATATTTGTATGTAGTAAATGTCTGTAGACCAGTAGATAGTACTGTTGTGTGACATATGTACATACAGTGTATATTCATGGACTATCTAGTGGGGAGTAGTGTTATGGTGGGGTGTCAGGGTGGCCTAGTGGTATAGCACCTTTGATTGCCAACCATGAGGTTGATGGTTCTAGACCTGCTTAATGCCGATCTAACGTTTTTAGCAAGTTTTCAACCCTAAATTGCTGGGTTTTTTGGATCTAGACCATAACTTAGAGGTCTCGTGTACCACACGGGCAACATGGGCACGTTAAAGATCTGCCTCTGTCCTTCGCGCATTGGGCAAATGAAATGACTACCTCGTTATAGTAGTGTTATGTTACATACACGTAAGTACATACAGTGTATATTCGTCGACTATCTAGTAGGTGGTAGTGTTATGTTACATATGTACATGCAGCGTATATTCGTAGACTATCTAGTAGGTAGTAGTGGTAGCGCAGATAAGTTACGACTGCTATATTTGCAGATGAAGCAGGCAGGTCAGCTGGCTGCCGATGACGATGAATATGTAGCCCAGCCGACATCGGAGAGGATGAACGGAACAGCACCAAAGTTGACGAGGTCAAATACTGATGAAATAATTAACCAGCAGTTTAAGACACTCCAGGGTAACCTTGATGACGTGCTTGGACAGACAGAAGAATTGGGAGAGCTTGAGCCAGTGCTCTCTGGCAAGGAAGAGAAGAAGGAAGGTAGAAATTACTTCTGCGATCATCCGCTAACAATCTTGACCTGTACAAGTTGAATGTAAAGGTTCTTAGTTCATTTTTATGCCTATTTTGATTTTCTGGTAGTATTGTTAGTTTCTCTAATTGTAGTCACCATAATGCAAAGTCTGCTGTACTTTGGTATTTAACTCGATGAATGCCCCACGTCGCCCGCGTAATATAAAAGTCTTTGCACAGAAAATTGATTTTGTTTAACATATAACAACATTTACCATTATAACTTATAAACTTCATACCATTAGAAAAATGATTTTTGTACAAATAAACTACGACAAAAATAAAACAACTGTAAAGGCGTTTAAATGTGAGATAATTAGCAAGAAATGGCTAGATAAAGTCTGTTTTGTTGCAACAGTTACAATGATAAGTGATTTGGTACTGATACAATTAATAGACATCGAGAAAATAAAATAAAAGTCATGAATATGTTGAATTAATAATAACAATGAGTCCATAGAAGTGTGTGTGTATAAAAAAGGTTACTGTTTCACCAGAAGCTATTCATCAAAACTTTGAATACGATGATACTGGTACCTCTTGATACTGGTACTAACGTATAGCAGCGAAGTGCACAAATGTACTGCGACTAAACGGAGAGAGAATGTAGAGACAATTCTTACTCGAGAATGTCCATGTAAACAGTTTTTTGTTTTACAATGTCTAGCGATAGGATAGCCCTTTGGAACCGGAAAATGAAGATTGAAAATGTGCTATTATAGTTGCACTGTAATGGCACATTTGAAATTGAAATGACACGGCAGTTCGTAGCCTTACGATATGAAGGTTGTAGCCTTACGATATGAATGTCGTAGCCTTACGATATGAAGGTCATAGCCTTACGATATGAAGGTTGTAGCCTTACGATATGAAGGTTGTAGCCTTACGATATGAAGGTTGTAGCCTTACGATATAAAGGTTGTAGCCTTACGATATAAAGGTCGTAGCCTTACGATATAAAGGTCGTAGCCTTACGATATAAAGGTCGTAGCCTTACGATATGAAGGTTGTAGCCTTACGATATAAAGTTCGTAGCCTTACGATGTGAAGGTCGTAGCCTTACGATATGAAGGTCGTAGCCTTACGATATAAAGGTCGTAGCCTTACGATATGAAGGTTGTAGCCTTACGATATAAAGGTCGTAGCCTTACGATATGAAGGTTGTAGCCTTACGATATGAAGGTTGTAGCCTTACGATATGAAGGTTGTAGCCTTACGATATGAAGGTTGTAGCCTTACGATATGAAGGTTGTGACTTCAATTTCAGGGTCAAGCGGGTTTTCATTGCTAGATTTTAATTGTTATAACTGGACACAAGTATGACGGATTAACAAAAGACAAACACTAAGATATATATATATATAATAGATAAGTGGTCAGGCCTACTGCTAACAGCACTCTACGCTCTAAATAGTGCAGAGTGTTATAACTGACGAGAGTGTGGAATAGGTTAATTTTACTTATCTTTATTCCAGATTGATGTTTTATTCTGGGGTCACGAAACAGACCTGTCGTGACCCCAGAATAAAACATCAATCTGGAATAAAGATAAGTAAAATTAAGCTATTCCACACTCTAGTTAGTTATATATATATATATATAACTAACTAGGTTATTTATTTAACTAACTAGGTTATTAGGTCATATATATAACTAGGTTAGTTATATAACTAAGGTTTCACGGTATATATATATATATATATGTATATACCGTGAAACCTTTAATTGAACGCCACCTCTATTTGAGCACCACCTCAATTTGACCGCCATTTTGACATTATTCGATTTTTTCGAGCCCATAATATCAACTGATCAGTAGAAAAGTGTCTACAAAATCCTATTAATAATGAATTGTTTATATCAATATCAGTTAATTCTCTCGTTGTCCAATTCCAAAGCTTTTCATTTTTTTCGTTAAAACTTTGAAAGCAACACCATAGCAATAATCAATGACAGTCTCAGGCTAGTACTAGCTCTCTGTTTAACTCTGTCATTCTACTTCGAAGTAGCCTACATGTGTATAAACACGGCTTAAATTTACGATGGTAGATGAACTTTCAGATTGATGCTCATAACTCCACTTCTATTGCACATTAAAAGCTAATTTTGGCTGCAAACTGTGGCAAACATATCAGTGAGTGCAATGAGCTTTTATTTAACATCATTAAATATAGATATAAAATAAAAATATGTCTTTTAAACTTAGAATGAAATAGAATTTGAAAACTCCAACAAATTGCAAAGGACACAGGCCATAATATTATCGCTGGTCAATTGCAAGCAATAGATATCAACTGGTAGAGATATTTCTGTTATTTCGATGCACATTTATTAAAGAATAGAAAGCATAATATTATTATGCTTTATTAGTTATCTTGAAGTGTTGACTGATGTTCTAAAAAAAGAATCAAGGAGATTGACCCACTAGAAGCTGAGATATAGCCAGCCAAACACAGGTCTACCCAATAACGAATCAGAGGAAAACCCTTCGAAAATCCTGAGAATTGTGACGTATGAAATCGACTTATTGGTCATGTGCCGGAGTTGCGCACTTTTACTGCCGTTACGTATAATGATTGTTTTAGGCTACGAGATGTGAAACGCTTCTCGCGATAGGAAAGAATTTACAGACTAGCTCTGGTTTCTCAGAAAAATCAAGCAAACAATGTGTGGTAAAGGCATTTGCCCACAACCCCTCGCCATGATTTTTCAAAACAGAAGAGCAGATTTTGACCATTGTGCTTCAAATTTTAACTCGATCTCCACGGATATGCTCCGAAGATCCTCTGTTCAACGAACGGCATGTGTATAGTCTATATGCGACATTCGCGATTTGCAGTTTGTTTAGAATAAGAAATGGAAATGTGAATTTTTGTTCATTCAACATTTTTCTACTGTGTACCTACTGCAGCATTCAGTTGCTTTTCATGATTATCGTCACTATTAACAGACTGTAAGTTCACTACAGCCATAATTTTAAAAAGAATAACTTGACCGCGCTGCTCTTGCTGTAAGAAAAGAAAATGATAACTTTTGATTTGATTTTCCTATTGATCTATTATCATATCTATGATTATTTTTTATGATTAATATAATAATCATAATGCATATTATACAAAATAATAATATAACTGCGTATAGAATAAATGATGTAACTAATATAATTTGTAGAAAATTCCAAATGATAACCGAGATTGATGATTGATTTAATTGATTCCATTTATTAGCTATAGTTAAAAAAATCTGAACAGCGCTAAAGATGAGTCTGAACAGGGAAGCTAAGTGAGAGAACAACAAAACTGAGCTGAACTAGCAAGATAGCGAAATGTTGCGAAACAATAGATGCGTGTAATTATTTTATGCTAAAACTAATCTACACGTCAGAGGGACTGGTTCGGAATTCTCAGAGCAATGATTGTTAGGCCCAATTTGATTGTTCTATACTTCCAGGGATTAAACCAATTAAAACGCCGTGATTGTTATAGGAGAGCGCATTAGTTGGCTTAATTGACCAATGGCACACAAGTCGATTTCATACGTCATATATTGATGATTACCAAAACACTTATGTTTTTTGGTAGACCTGTGTTTGGCTGGCTATATCTCAGCCTCTGGTTGGTCAATCTCCTTGATTCTTTTTTTAGAACATTAGTCAACACCTCAAGATAAATAATAAAGCATAATAATATTATGCTTTCTCTATTCTTTAAGAGATCTTTGACAAGTTGGAGGTAAGTTGGCAGATTTATTGCGCTCAAAATGTTTAATGTCGGTTCACTGGAAAAAGAGAGCAACATATAGGTGACATCTGCTTTGCTCGTAATAAGGCTAAATTTATCTTCCGAAAATTCTTACGAGCCATTTTAAAAATAGACCGCCAGCCTCTATTTGAACGCCCCTCCAATTGACCACCACCATAGAGAAGATGTTGAAAAATAGAGCGCCATGGCATTCAGTTAGAGGTATTATCTTAACCAGTTCAGTAAGACTGGCAACATGTTCAGGTGTAGTTGATTTAAAAACAGCAAGTAGGGCTGTTAACGCGAAAAGTAATTACTTGTATAGAACTAAAGCACACATGTTTGGTTGAACCAAGTGTCAATATATAGGGCTGTTATCAGCAAGGTCACAGGGCATCAACTAATTATAACCTGTACTTATGTCAACAAAATCTACAGATTCAAGACAAAAAATGTCAAGGCAAACGTGTAATGAAGCCAATCAGTAGTTAGCTAATCAATATTAACTCTTTATCCTTTGATTGGGAAGCCGTAGTAATTACCAACCAGGATCATGACATGATAGCAGCTGCTGACCTTCTACGCGCACCTCTCATTGGGAGGCAACAGAATACCCAACAGCAATCACATATTAACATGTAGAAAATTTTGTAGTCTACAGTGTATTTCTGCCTTCTTTTTTATAATATTCCATCTACTCGCTATATAAGTAAATTTGTTTTTTGTTAACATTGCTGGAGTGCCAAGGTTAATGTTTATGATCCTATTGCTTGTGTGTCTTTCTAGTGGGATAATCAAACTACAAAGTTGGTTCTGGAGCTGTTGGGGTTAAGGAGCACTTTTTGTGATGTTTTATCTTCATTGGGTGTTTACAACTTCCTGGTCTTCTATTTCCTATTACAGTAAGTTTGTATTATTGCAGAGGACGAGAAACCTAAAAAGAAGAAGAACAAAGCTCTTATGAAGTGTATCAGGTGCATACAAGACAACAGGGTTAAAGGTAATACTCCTGTGTCACTAGATACCTCTCCATACTACTTGCTACTAGGATGCTTGGTCTCTAGTTCATGGATTTGGGTGGTTATCTAATTTGGTTCATCTTGGTGTTTATCTCCATATGGTCTAGTTTCTATACAGGAATCTCATTAGCTTTAAGGTTTGCTTTCCTTGTTAAAACTACCATATGTTAGATGAAATATTTCTATAAGAATACATTGTAATTTGTTTAATTAGTCTGTCTGCAAACCTATGTAATAAATACTGCATATAATAACATATGGCAATACAACAAGAGCATTATATGAGAAATGTAGCAAAACTAAACTGAAAAAATTAATCGTTAAAAGATGTTTTTGTTGTTACGTCACCATAGTGAAGTCACCATGTCTGAAGTTTAAACTAACAACTAAGTTTAATTAACTAACAGTTCAAACTAATTATTGTTAATAAAATAATAATAAAACATATAACTTTTGTCATATGTATTATTATTATTTTATGTTTTCGAGTTGAATTATTGATTTCTATCTTTAGCAGTTTTCATTAAAAACTTACTTTTCAAGAGATTTTAAACACTGCATTTTAAAAGTTACTCTGGGTACTAATAAAATACTAGTTTTATTTTGTGGTGGAAAATGTATATATGTATTGATTTATTTCATATGTACACTTACACTCGTATATGCCAACATAATAATGATACATACGTTTCTATAAAGGCTATGTCATTTCCTCTTCAAGTCTGGACTGCGATCACACAGGTGCTGCAATGCAGTCCTGCCAATACAATTAACATGCACCTGTGACATTTTCTTTGTCACCCTTTGACAGGTGGCTGCGTTGATCCAGAGGAAATGCTGGAAGCTGCTGGAGAGCATGCAGTTTTGAAGAAAGTCCTGAATATTGCTTTCTTATCTATTGGCTCTCTCCTCTTCGCGTCGGTTGTTGTTGTCATTATATACACAAGTGTAGTAGGTGAGCGCAGTTTCTACCTGAAACCTCACTTGCATTATGTCTGCGCGCTCTGTGAAATCTTAGATAAAAAAGTACCATATTTTCCACACCATGTTCTAGACGCACTTGAACGCCTAAAGTTTTCTCTAAAGTCGATCGTGCACCGTTTAATATGATGTGCCTTGTGCGTGATTTGAGTTCTAAAATCGTTTTTTTGCTTTTGGTAAGGCACTACAGCCACCGCTATATGGACATTTCTCGATAAAACAATGAAAACTGATGGCTGTACAGTTTTTATTGTATTTAAATGTGTACTGCTAATTACTATTTACTTGAATAAGAAACACCCGATGTGGCATCGGTAAAGAGACATGATTACGAGGCTCAATTCAAAGTGGGAGGCAGGGGTGAGCGAGTTATTCCGCCATATGCGGGTGGATTGTGAACACTTGGACTAAGGTAAAGCAAGCCTCTATTGTCAGTTTCCGAGAAAGCTGACATCAATGTTGAACTGCAACTGGCCGGTGAGTCTGACTTATACGATGACAGAACGGAACCCGGAATGCTGCACAGTAAAATAGCTCAGCCGTTTAATTCAGACACGAAGGACAAAAACTTTCACGGTTTTGTGAAAAAATTGTAAATATTTTATACAATAAATTAACTAAGTTCACTGTTTTGCCTTTGTTGTTGGCCATGGACCATGAAATTGAGACTGTGTCTTACGGTGTGGAGTGCCCCATACACCCCCCCACCGCAACCCCTAACTTTGAATACCAAAGTTTAAGAAGTGAGGTTATAAAACTCCTCAAAATGGAAACTCTGATGACATAAGGTGTTAAGGTTCAACTACTCTATAGTTTAGAATATTGTTAGGTGATTAGGTTGTTTACATTGCTCTACGGTTTCTGTTGACAATATTCATACACACTGAGACTATTTACAGCCAGAAAAAAACACTTTTTCATCATTTATTTTTGTCTGTGCTCCCCATTAGCTCGACTCGCATAATTAGATGTAGGACTGGTTTGCACGGGATTTAAACTCTGGACATTGAGCTTGGTGGACCACCCATTGGAATTTCCGAATAATTGTATGTATAGTTATTACCCCTGACAACCTCACACGACACACTTTACTGCCAGGATCCTCGTTCATAATTATTACTCGTTTACTAAACCACGACTCAGATTTGACAATAATGAGTTCGTTGGATTCACATTCACGAGACGATCACAAATTTATCTATTGTTTGCATGTGAGAAAGTATGGAGACAGCAGAAAAAAGTAAATTTGTGCCATTTTATCACCTCAATAACCTGCTGCTCACATGGCAGCTTTATATAACACATTATGACTTGTGCCAACTGTGTTTATGATAATCGCCTGCAATCATTCTGCTGAGTTGAACTGATTTGTTCAAGGCAATTGGCCTGCAATGAATCGGCGAGTTTTTGGCGATCTAACATATTTCATTTAGTAGCCTAGTATTATTGTATAGAAATAAGCACTACCACAGAACTGGCATCTCCGCATCACTTTGTGTAAGGGACAACTGCAATCGCTGAGTCTCCAGGAAGCAGGAGCGCAAGTCTAGATATTCATCATACTCATCGGGTATTTTACAGTCACGGAAGAGGAGGGTACAACTACGGCACCTCCTGCTACCACCCCATCAGCAAACAGAACCTATTTTGTTTATGAGTATGTTCCACCTGATGAGGAACCTGCGAGCTATAACATATCTGACTACCTTCAGCTGATGAAGCTACTAGGCAGTAAAACAATACCATAGAGAGCTTATAGTTAGGTGTGCGATGTCTGAGCATTGTTCCTTTTGTAGCACTCGAATGACTTGCTAGTCAGTATACTAGCTTCAGTTCCTTGACTGTAGTATACTGGTATTTCTTGCAATACTCAATTTAAATGTATTTTTTTTATTATTTCATTCAGCACATTGTTGATAGCTATATAAAATATATTAACAATAGACTATAGATATATACATATTGTCCAATGTTAGTATCAATAGAACTGTTGTATCTTTTTTATATAGATATATAATATAGATTTTAATAGCAGTAGTAAAGAAATTTATGCATCTTTACTATTTATCATACTTGCTGATGAACTTTCATGAGTGGCTACAATTTTGTGCGATGAAATCCTACACTTATGTTTGATGATGAAACTTTCTTTGTACACCTAGTCATACACTTACGAACATTTACTGGTAGTTTTAGTAATGTGTTCCTCTTTGTTTATTTAGCAAATGTCTTTACTCTATATAATGCACTGTTCTCAGCTTTGTTACAAATATATATATATAATATACACCTATATATATACACCTATATATATAGGTGTATATATATATATATATATCTGTTTGTTTGTCATATGTCCAGTCATAGCAATAAAATACGCACAAACAATACCGCTTCGCACTGGATTTAAACTCGGAAACAATGGAGCTAACCGCTATGCTACGCAGTCAACTTGTCATACTATTTAATAATTGTGCCTATACATATTACATCTTCGACTTTAATGCTGATTTGTTAAAATACGCATGCTTCAGCTAGTACACAAGCTACTAAAAAATGTGCCCACACTTCCCCAAAATGCTATAAATACATGTATATGTATACTAGGTGAATGCCCTGTGTTGCCCTGGTGATAAAGTTTTTGCATAGAAAGCTTATGTCTATTTAACGTATACAATTCTCACTTTTAGACATAATAAGTTTTCACGAAAACTTAATTTTATTTAACGTCAGCAACATTTACCGCTCCAACTTTGAAACTTCATATCGTGAGAAAAGTGTTTTTGTGTAGTTCAAATGAATTGAGAAAAAAATAAACAATTATTACACAGAAGTATGTGTATGGGAAAGGTTTCTGTTGCAGCAAAAACTCATTGTATTAAAAGCTTTGATGGAAGATATGGGTACCGGTCGGTACTGGTTCAAATGTAAAAATGATATATCGGAATTTCTTTGCGTGATACTTTTTCTTACCGAACGGAGAGAAAATGTAGAGACAAGCCCTACTCAAGGTAATACAGTCGTGCAAAGCATTTAGTTCTATAGATTTACCAAAACCGTAAATATGAGCGTAACAGCACATTTGAAATTGTAACGGCTCATTTGAAAGCTACAAATGAAATAAATTGGTAATGGTAAAAATTTGGCTTCAAAAAATTTGAAAAACTAACAAATGCAAAAAGTAATATTATTTAATAATCAAAAAGTGATCAGTTGGCGTGTGCAACCGCGATAAGGATATAGCTATATGTAAGAGTGTTAGAAATGGTAAGGATGGCTTGGTCTAGTGGTTAGATGCGCTTGTTTAGAGACTTGCCATCTGCATGTCGCGAGTTGAATTCCTCTGCAAAGCAGAACTTTCATTACTAGATTCTTATCGCTACAACTGAACTCGTGAATGAAAACAAAATTACAAACTAACAGTGAGATATATATATATACCAGATGAATGATTAATAAAAAATTAAATTAATAATTATTAATTAAATTAATTATTAATTTTTTATTAACCGCCCGGTTAATAAAAAACTCTTTGGACAAAAAATTTGTTTTCACACAACATTTACCATTCTAACATTTATAATAATGTAATATTATATATTCTTCATATAATGAGAAAAGTGCTAATTTGTGTAATTGAAATAAATTATGAGAACAAAGAAAACAACAAAACGGTTTCAAGTTTTTTAAACAGCTTTAGCTTTCACATTGCATATCATGAGATAAGTGTTTCATATCATGAGATAAGCGTTTCATATCATGAGATAAGCGTTTCATATCATGAGATAAGCGTTTCATATCATGAGATAAGCGTTTCATATCATGAGATAAGCGCTTCATATCATGAGATAAGCGTTTCATATCATGAGATAAGCGTTTCATATCATGAGATAAGTGTTTCGTTGAGATAAATGTATTAAGAGAAAAAA
This sequence comes from Watersipora subatra, assembly GCF_963576615.1. NCBI lineage: Eukaryota > Metazoa > Bryozoa > Gymnolaemata > Cheilostomatida > Watersiporidae > Watersipora > Watersipora subatra. The sequence goes on along the minus strand of NC_088709.1, from coordinate 43,719,230 downwards.
TAAAGCTGTAAAGGTATTTAAGTGTACATGTAAATGTGAAATAATTAGCGAGTAACGGCTAAATAAACTCTGTTTTGCTACAATTTCAATGGAAAATTATTTGGCATGCAATTATATGATTTTAATTTTTTTTAGCGTTGCCATCATTTAGCAAAATTATTATATGAAGTGATATAGAAACCCACAGTAATTATCTAATGCAAACACCTCATGTTAAAAACCGTAAAAATTGTATATACGTACTACTGTACATATTAAAAATTAGTAACAAAACAATATGCTAACCTTAGTAATTAATGTTGCCTAAGTAACATTAGCAGTATATATATGTATACATACATGTATACATAACAAGTAACAGTAACTTTAGTGTATTTAGTGGTTATTATCTGCAAAAAATGTAACACAACAATGATCTAGGGCAGTACGTACTGTGAGGAAATCTTACCTTCAAGACATGTATAACACAAACGTTGCATCTAACTTAAATGAATTTAGCTTTCTAAACACATAATGTACATGTACTTAAAGTTAACTTTTAGTATGTATTTTACTAAACTTCAACTTCTTAGGCTAAAATTCATTACTTTTTCTGTTTTCAAATTGGTTTTTACTATAACTTATAACAAATAACGTTGAACTGAAATGGCGAGCATTGAATATCTCGTTCAGGTATTGTATGTGTCACTTTGACGAATAGCATATCAACATTTTTGTTGTTTCATCGTAATTAGTAGACCAACTGCCAAATTAAAATTTCGAGAGAAATATTTGTTAATGTGTATGGTGGAGAACAAATTAATTCGTTTTAGTATGGCAAGGATGAAAAAGCATTGTGTTTCATAAAGTAAGGCAACAAAATCTGATAACAGGAGCACCGTAACCCGTGGGGGCACTGTAACCCGTGGGGGCACTGTAACCTGTGGGGGCACTGTAACCCGTGGGGGCACTGTAACCCGTGGGGGCACTGTAACCCGTGGGGGCACTGTAACCTGTGGGGGCACTGTAACCCGTGGGGGCACTGTAACCCGTGGGGGCACTGTAACCCGTGGGGGCACTGTAACCCGTGGGGGCACTGTAATCCGTGGGGGCACTGTAACCCGTGGGGGCACTGTAACCCGTGGGGGCACTGTAACCCGTGGGGGCACTGTTTTGATTAATAATTTAACGAGTTAAATCGTGAAAAGGGTATACAGTATATAGCAAAAGCCACAAGAATGGTAAGAACACCACAGCCTCTTGGTTTGGTGCCATGTTTACAAACTTGTGGTTGAAGTTTTCGTAAGTTCAAAACCAGAACAAAGGTGATTTTCTGTTACTAAAAGTTCATCAAATAGTTCATCAATCCAGCTAAAAGTTCTCCGCTGTAGCTAGACAGACAGACAGATAACAGACAGACAAACACTGAGGTTTATTGAAATATACCCTACAGGATGAAATTATTAGGAGGATTTAATAATTCGCGAGTTCGCGAACAGTGAATTCCGTGAATTATTAAAATCCGCAAATAATTAGTTTTATTCTTAACACAAGGGAGAATAACTACTACCTCAAATTAAAAACTAGCCGCTAGGCAAAGTTAGTAAACATACGTGAGTTCCAAACTTTTTTAAAATCATTGCCAATGCATCACACCTCTTTACAAGATTGGCCAAAATTATTCAAAGTTGTCACAAGTTATTTGAAATTTGGCACGGCATCATCATTGAAAAATTTTCTCCTGCAGCTCTTTACGTTGAAAAAACTCATAATTTACCACAATTTGTTGGTTCACCAAAGGCTTCCAAATCGATGAACATTCATGGAAACCTCTGGATGCAGCCAAATGTTTATAGCTTAGCATGCTCGACATAAATTTCTCAGCTAAATAGAAACCTAAACAAGTAGACGTATACGCGTTTAAAGGTTTTACTATACAGTATTGCTAGCTGCTTTTGTGGATTAATTTATTCGCGAATGTGTTTATCAGCAAATAATGTAGTCCACGAATGTGCATCAAAAGACAATTTTTGCAAAATTTAACTCCATGAATAACTTCATCCTGTAGGATATACACTACTGAATACCCAGCGTCGCCTGGGTAATTAAAGTCTTTGCACAGAAAATTCATATTTTTTATTAACATTCAACAACAGCTACTATTCTAACCTTCAAACTTCATGTGAGAAAAGTGTTTTGTGCAGTTTAAACAAACTAAGAAAAAAAAACAACTATAGGTTTTCAAACTTTGTCAAACAACTGTAACTTTTATATCATGGGGAAAATTTTTATGCGGGTCAAATAAATTATGAAACAAAATAAAACAATTATAAAAGGGTCTAAATGTAAATGGGAAATAATTAGCAAGTAATAGCTAAATTAAGTCTGTTTTGCTACGATTACAATAAAAGATGATTTAGTAATGATACAATTAATACGAACTGAGAAAACAAAATAAAAATCCGGAATATGTTGAATTAATAATAACAATTCGTGCATAGAAGTGTGTGTGTAAAAACCGTTACTGTTTAACCAGAAGCTATCCATCAAAACTTTGAATACAACGATACTGGTACCTTTCGATACTGGTACAAATTTAAAAACGAGATATCGTACTGTCTTTGTCTGTCCGAACTTGAGAGACAATGTAGATGCTATTCTTTCTCGAGATAATACAATTGTCACATAAAAATTATTAGCCTTTACTGATTTAGCAACCGAAATTTACGAAAAATCGGAAATAGAAGTGTAACGACACATTTAAAAATGAAATGGCACATTAAAAAATACAAATTGAAACAATAGGTAATGGTATCAAATATTAGTTTTAAAACAATTAACAAAAACAAATGCAAAAGGTAATATTAGTTAAAAATTAAAATTGCACATTTAGCATGTGCATACGGTATATGATAAGAGCATTGGAACCCTAAGAACTGTATAGTTCAGTTGTTAAGCGCGTAGTTTAAAACTTCATGATGCAATCTCCATGAGTTCAAATCCAGCATGCAGGGAGTTTTTCTGAACAAATTGAAATACACACAAACATATATAAATAGAATGGATATTCAATGTAGTTTTATCGACTATTATGCCCAAAACCTAATACTTGGTACAAATTACAATTTTTATACTGGCCTATACTCTTCTCTCGGTATGTAATTTCCAAAATCAGTGCACCAAAGGTTATTGACTCACTCATCACTATTCTCTTGATTCTAAAAGTGATACATGTATTTATGTAGATCAGTTGACAATAGTCTCAAAAATAGAATTTTAAGTGTGTAACTAAATATATTGAATATATTTTGTTTTGTTTCACATCAGACACAAACATCTTTTCAGCATAGTTCAGAGAGTAATAGCTTTGTCATATTCAGCAGTTTCCTCCAACTCCATGATGATCAAGCACATCAAATGTCTGACTACAAGTACCTACAGGCTCTTTCAAATTTTAATGAACTCACGAACACCGTGTCTGGAAAGCAACTGTAACAATTGTAAGCGTTTGCTTATCATGTTATATAGCTACATCTGAGACGCAATTACAAACCAGAATAGCTCAGCTATGTCAAGGTTCACTATTTTAAAGCATTTGAGTTATTTGCTTGCAAGTGCTAGATAGCCTTATAAACATCTTATTTTATACCAACAGCAAATATAACTAGTCTCAAAAGTGACCCCGGAGATCATCCCACAATCTGATCATTTAACTAGGAGTTGTTCTTCCTTGCATTTAAGTGTGAGCAATAAAAGGAAATTCAAAATGTTGAAGTTTTATATTGAATGAAGTTCAAATGAAATAAACATGTGATTAATATCAGATTATAATTTGAATAAGACGTTGGAATTTGAATAAGAATTTGAATTTAGAAGTTTCAAAAATGTATACTTGATTGTATCATGCATGTCAATTGTATGAAAAAGCATCTTCTGTATTAGTTTTAATATTTTTGTGATGTTCTATTTATATCTATTAATAGTGGTAGTCGTGTAAAATATTGCTCTGGTTAGAATTCACAATTACGTTAAAACTATAATCCAAAAGGCATGTCAAACAAAAAAAGCTTCAGAGTGTGTAAAAATTAGTATTCATTTGTTTTAAAGAAAATAGAAAATAAAACAGCAACACTAGATGGCAAGTTATTTAATAATTAGTAATCAATGACCACACACTCTCACACAGACCACATAAATACCAGAAGCAATCGGCCCACAGATGGCCACACCTCCAAGGAAGTAAAATGAATTCTTCATCCCGATGACAGTTCCAAGATGACCTGCTCCGATTGGTCCAATAACTGAGCCTACACCCACCATCAACATCAAATATGAAAATCTAGTCAAAAACTGTTCATCATGTCCAAACTGGTATTGGATGAGTGATGACATACCGCTGACAAACATTCCATCTGTCAGCCCAAACACAACACTGATAGCAAACATTCCAGCTGGGCTTTCCACTAGTGGCATAGTTAAAAGTGACAAGCTTAACAAGGTTGATGTCACTATACCAAAAACCTGTCTGTCAATAGACCAATGAGATAAGAATGTCAAAAACAAGCAACCAATTACGGTACAAATTCCTGTTACAGTCATTGCGAGAGAAGCCTGCTTCAAAGTGAAAATTCCCCTTGTAGATACAGAGTAGTCAACAGCCAGGGAATAGTATGTGTTCTCACCGAGTGTTACAGTCATAAAATAAAACATGTACAGTATAAATACTGGGTCTTTTATCACTGCTAAATTCGTCTTTAGCCTGAGGCTCAAGGGTTGCTTACTGCTTCCCTCCTTTTCTAATTCTTCTGCTCGTTGCTCAAGCTTCATGTCAATGTCGGCTCCTTCGACATCAACTGCCACCTTCTGCTGAGTAATGTTTGCATCGGAATCATCTTTTTCAATTTCATTTGGTGAACTTGTTTGATTGTCACATAATGGGGCAGGACGTATAGATGAGGGTGTGTGGCTATCATCACTACTAAAGGTTTGGTTGTTGTATGAGGAGGCAACAAACTTGTCTCGAGATTCCTCAGGGCGAAATGTACCTCTGTAGATTAGGGCAGCCGGAAGTATCAGCAGATCTGCTGCCGCTCCTATAAGAATGGTCGCTCTATAAGATGTCGCATCAAGGAGATACTCCGTCAGCACGGGGCCGACAAGTAATCCGCCATATCCAGCAGTCATCAACGCTGCGTATACCTTGTCTTTATATTTGTCAAAGTAGGTCGACACAACTCCAATACTTGTTATTTGCATTGCACCTGCTGCTAAACCTACAAGTCAGGATATTTCAAAAATTATGTTAAACTCTTTTGAGCCTGATAAAATAATACCACAAATACTTCAATTTGAAAATTAGCTTCTCAGCCATATTTCTTGGTTTGGCCGAAGCGGTTAGTTTTATCATCAGCTACATGTATATACAAAATTTATGCTACAAATACATAATATGATACATAATATATTATGTTACAAAGCTACAAAAACAGCCTGATTTGAATCATTTCCATTAAATGAATTATTAAGTGAAGCAATATATCAGGCAGTTCAATAGTTAATGGTATTTGTCTCCCTTGGTAAGCACTGTGCATAATTGATTGCACAAGCGATGTGAAGCTTTATAGGGGATGTGGCATACAAATTTCAACGGCTTTATGCAGCAGTAACTTCTCAATGTTTAGAGTTATTAAGTCTAAACATGAAGAACACATCTAAACATAACATCTACATGTAGTCTAACCATGAAGATGCTACTGCTGTAGAAACTCGTAGACAACAGAGTTACGTAGAGAACATGACAATAGAGTAATATGTCTGTGCCAACCAAATGTCTGATGTTCCACGGGTAATAAAAAACAGCTTGTAATAGATCGCAGGCAATTTAGTTGCCATTGGCTAATTTGAGTAAGCTAGTACTTTGCTAAACTTACTATAATAAGAGTCGAAAAGGCAGTGAAGCTGTTACGCCAGCTATAGTGTGAGGCCAGCTATAGTGTTGTTACGTGTCACACAGCGTGGTTATGCTTATTTTAACTGATGTAATGATTGTGTGCACAATTAAACCACTGTATTGCAAATAGCCCGTGTGACTAAATTGTTGCTGCTTTCAGCATCAACAGTTCTGAGCTATAATCCAGAGTGATGTGCATCTTTTGTTACTAGGTTTTACTCATTATAGCTGGGTGTACACCCCACACACGACCGACTTTTAGATTTATATGTATAATATATATACATGTATATAATATATATAATATATATTACATATATATGTATATATATTATATATACATATATAACATATATATATATATATATATATTATGCTACTGTATATATTACTATATATACGCAACTGTATATATATAATAATATATATATAGTAGCATATATATGTAACTAAACGATGTCGTATTATTCCAAAAAAAAGAAAGGCTATAAAGCAACTTAACGAAGTATTTTTGAACAAAGCCATTGGTAATAGCAGTAAAAGTCTAATGTAACCATCACACTTTTGCGTGTCAACTACAAGAGGCTTTCTATTTTAAGGGCTCAACAAGCTCAACTCATATATATATATATATATATATATATATATATATATATATATATATATATATCTAGTAGTATCTATCTGATACTACTAGATTGTATCTTGATAGGAAAGATGGCGGTAGGGGACTCAAAAGTGTACAGCAGACAGTGAAAGAGGAGGAGCAAAGCATCAAAGCATATGCAGCCTCCATGGCCATTTCAGATAAGTTGCTAGCTGAATTTCAATCGGCTGCTCTTACAACGGACCTACGCCCTGATGATGAGGAAATTGACTGGCATACGAAACCTCTTCATGGTGCTTACCACCAACAATTATCTAAGGTTGGCGATCTTCACCAGACATATATGTGGCTGAACAAAGGAAACCTAACGGCCAATACAGAGTCGCTAATCATGGCAGCCCAGGAGCAAGTGCTCTCAACAAGGCAACTCCAAACGAAAATCTATCACACTAGAGACGATCCTAGATGCAGACTGTGCAAAGATGCACCTGAGACCATCCAACACATCATCAGTGGATGCAAGCAACTAGCAAAAAACGCATACACTGAGCGGCGTAATCATGTCGCAGGTGTTGTGTATAGAAGTCTATGTGACGAGTATGGCCTTAATAAACCACAACACTGGTGGGAAGCTCCTGGTAAGGTCAATAAAAATGACCGCGCTAAGATCCTCTGGGACTTTTACATCCGGACTGACAAGCATGTCCTAGCAAACCAACCAGATATAGTGGTGGTGGACAAGGAAAACAAGAGGGCTACTATAATAGATATAGCAGTACCCAATGACTACAATATAGCCAGCAAAGAAAAAGAAAAGGTAGAGAAATATCTCCCTCTTGGAGAAGAGCTTGAAAAATGCTGGAATGTAAGAACAATTGTAATCCCAGTAGTCATTGGGGCACTGGGCGCAATAACACCAGCGCATAAAATGTGGCTTGCCTAAATACCAACAGCAATCAACTCAGGTGAGTTGCAGAAAAGTGCGCTATTGGGAACAGCTAAGATCTTGAGGCGAGTGCTCAAACTCCCAGGTCTTTGGTAGCAGACCCGAGTTAGAGCAGAAACTACCACCCATACGGGTTAACCGAGGTGAGGAAACATTATATATATATATATATAGCATGAGTATATATATATGTATATATTATATGTATATATAATATATATTATATGTATATATAACGTATATATATATTATATATATATATATGTTTTATATACGTATATATAATAGGGGAGAGCGGGGTAAGTTGCCACCATTTTGACAAAAATGCAGATTTTTCACTACGTATTGATATTTGCTTTCCTAAACTCTAATAATAGAAACGTAGGACTGTTTGCTATGTAGCATCATCTTTACAAGTGATTAGCCATAAAAGTTTGTTTATGGTTTGTTATTTAAAAATGGTTGTTAGTCGGTTCATCTTCCCCCAACCCTGTTCCAAGTTGAACCACCTATTGGGGTAAGTTAACATATGGTAATAATTTTATAACAAACCAAGTTTCAAATAAGAATAATATATCTTGCAGTAAATTATGATAATATAAGTTACATTTAGCATATATTGTTGTTTTTAAGGTCAATTGAACGGCGACACCATTAACGTTGCGCCCCGTAATGCCCTTTGAAATAGGTTTTAGAACTTTTAGTATTCTGCCACTTCTAATGGTGTCAGAATCTTTGGTGGTGGGCATGATAAACCGATTAGAGTGCCCAACTCTCTTCAGGGAATCGATATCATACTTTTGACCAGATATGGCTTCAATCTGAGCAGCCTGTAACAGTTTTTTTTCTTTTGTATTTAACAAGAAAGAAAGTTTCTACTTGAACGTCATTGACTTGAACATTCTCATCTGTGATTGCATTGTCAATAAAGTGTTCGGATAACACAAGTTCTGGCTCATCATGGTTGGGGTCAGAACTCTCAACCACAGATTGCTTAATTCTTTTTCATAACTTTCGACATAAGAGACCTTAGGCTGTGATTGCTTTGTTTTTCAATCTCAATAGCCTCTTTGACAAGTGTGCCAGTAATTAAAGCCAACTTTCTCATCTTTTTTTCTCTGTTCAATGTTTTTTCTGACATATGACGGGCAAGGTAATATTTCCCTTGGTTATACTTGGTGGTACTTTTAGCTGATTCTTTATTGCAAATTCATAACCCAGTTCCAAAGTTTAATTCTTAGACAGTCCGTAAAAAATTGGTCAGCTCTCTCGTGTGAGAGGCCAAGTCTTTTTCTAACCTATTGCTGAAGACCATGTGTGCTATCCTAGTGTCAGAATAGCTGATCACGGTTTGCTCATTCTTCAACTCATACCGTGTTAGGGTAATTCAATCTATGCCATGTGCTAAAGCCACTTTCCTAACTGAAGTTACCACAGCAACTTCAAGTAAAGCAGGATCCACCACTTCTTTGCTTGTGTTGCCAGGATTTGCTTGTCGTATATAGTTTCGAGGCATCAAAAATAGGGCAAATGCATGCCTATACATAAATAAATATCTGGGGTGAGTTGAAAGAATCCCTGATGGTATAATTTGAACATATGTTCAACTTACCCCATCAGCCCTGGTTCAACTTGCCCCATAAGAACAACAAGGATGACTCATTAAATAAAAGCTAAAATTTGCGTTCAATTAAAATAACAATATCCAATAATGGTTTTCTATGCAATAGACATCTACCAGTAAAATAATTTCAGCAGCCAAGTTGAATGTTTGCCTTCCAACCTAAAAATTTATTATGCCATCATAATCACTTTTATGCAGCAAAATTGACTTATGTAAATTTTTAGCTTAGCTTGCAAGTCTGTATTGGCTGACTATTCAGAGAAAATGATGTAATCACGCTGCGCTAGTCATGTGACCGATAAATTAGATTAAAGCTATCCAGAAGAAGGCAAATCTTGGGGTGGCTCAACTTGGACATAGGTTCAACTTACCTCACCCTCCCCTATATATACATACATATAATATGTATATATAATATATATATACTACACGTATATATAATATATAGGGCCTATATATATGTACATACATTGTATATATATTATATGTATATATATACATATAATATAAATGTATAATTTTTATTGGCATAGGTAATCATCAACAAATTGATGCTTTTTGGTAAATCACAAAATATAATTTTTTTTACAACAAAAAAGGCAAATAAATAAATAAAGTTAAATATTTATTTATCTGATAAAGTTAACAGATAAATAAAGTTACTCTAGCCAATAGCCGAAGGAAATACATGTAGATAAACTTTGTTGAACACCGTTACACCAAAACAACTAGTAAGTAATTTGTCGGACTAGAGTACGTCGAAGCTGATAACACCTAATCAGGGTGGAAGCAGTCTTAGGTTTTTTAATCAAGGTTGCTACAGATGCATGTATAGTGTGTTTATTATTGTTGGGTAAATAACTCATAAACACCTAAATACAAGTGCTCTAAAACTACAAGCAAGGAAATTTCATATATTTAAATAATTTTATAATGTTTGTTTAGCTAAGTTATTAAATTTAAAAACAGACTGATACACCAAGTACTTTTGCTTCAATTCTTTTAACAGCCTTTTGCAAAATATTTTCTATAAATAAAATGAACTTGCTATTGTAAGATTTCTTTACTGCACCAACATCTTCTATGGATTTTTTAACGTTTCTGTTTTATATTTTATGGTGTTTATGTTGTATAGTGTGTTTACCCAAAGCCTGTTCATACTGTCAAGAGTATACAGAATTCATACCACTCTTTTTTCACGAATGACAGTATTTTTTGTCTTCAAGAGTATTTTCATTATTTCGTTTATAAAATTAACAAACCTTGTAGTAGAGAATAACTGACCACCACATGCCAGAACTGGGTAGCAAAGGCTGTAGCTACAGCTCCAACACACAACATAACTCCAGCCAACAAGTGCGTTCTCCATATTCCAATGACTTCTATGATAAGCGATATCAGTGGACCTAAAAAGGAGTGAGCATTAATAAAACAGGAGACAGTTTTAAGCTCATCAGATCAAGTCATGGCTTTTCAATCAGTTTTGGAGGAAAAGGACCATGCAGAACTAGAGGTCGTGAGTTCAAATTCAGTATGCAGCAGATATCTCATTTTTAAAACTTTATCGCTATAGCTGGACAGACGTACGGACAGATGGACAAACTTTGAAATTTATATATATAGATTTAACAATATTTGACAAAACAAAATAATAAATCTATATTAAAAAGGCCCACTTTGGCGCAGTGTGTGCGCATGAGTGTGTGTGTGGGGTAGTGTTTGAGACAATGTTTGAGTAGACACTATACATCTCCATATTTTTAAATTATTTCATCTAAATTGTACTTGCATATGCCCCGTGCCTGCTGTCGGGTTGCTGAAAGTGTTTTGCTTCAACTCTCAGACACCCTTCTGATTAGAAACTCTAGAATGCACATTTGCATGCATTCAGTATTGTTATATATGTACATACATACATTGTACATAAATATGTGTATATGTACGTACATACATTGTACATAAATATATGTATATGTATGTACATACATTGTACATAAATATATGTATATATGTATGTACATACATATATATACATATATTTATGTACAATGTACGTACATACATATATATATATATATACATATATGTATATATCTGTATATATATATATATGTACAATGTATGTACATATATGCATTGTAATATATATGTAATGTTACACTTTTCCCATGATATGCAGTTTGAAAGTTAGAATGGCAAATGTTGTTGTATGATGAATACAAATCAGTTTTCTGTGCAAAGACCTTTTTATTACCAGTATCGTCGTATTCAAAGTTTTGATGGATAGCTTCTGGTAGAACAGTAACCTTTTTTATACACACACACTTTTATGCAAAAATCGTTATTATTAGTTCAACATATTCAGAACTTTTATTTTGTTTTTTCAGTTCGTATTCAATGTATCATTACCAAATCATATTTTATTGTAATCGCAGCAAAACAGACTTAATTTCGCTATTACTTGCTAATTATTTCACATTTACATCTAAATCTTTTAAAGCTGTTTTGTTTTTTTTAAATTTATTTGACCTGCACGAAACATTTTGCTCATGATATGAAGTTTGAAAGTTACAGTTGTTTGACAAAGTTTGAAAACTTTAAGATTTGCTTTTATTTTTTCTCCTAATTTACTTCAACCCAAAGCACTACCACAAACACAAACAACTACACAATCGATACAAATGTAAAAATGAGATATCGTACTGTCTTTGTCTGACTGAACGAAGAGAGAATGTCGAAGCTCTTCCAATAAATCTCTGTGTGAGAAGAATTGGCCTTGACCCCCATACATAGTAATTTAACCTTACCAAAAAAATCTTTTAACAGGAGCGTTGTAAGGTGTGGGCACATTGCTAAAATAATTAGCGTGTGGTTATGGTAGGTATATATCGAATATGATAACGCCTTAGATCAGAGTTTCCTAAGAAGGGCATCGTAACATGTGAGCGCAATGCTAAAATAATAGCTATAGCGGGACAATCATTAAACCAATACACATATGACCAATTTTGACAAACATATATATATACATGTATATATATATATATTTGAAAATTATTGCGAAAAAAGTAAACTTTTAGTATTTGCGTTACATACCAAAATGTAAGTATGTAACGCAAATACTAAAAGTTTACTTTTTTCGCAACAATTTTTCAAATATTTCAAACTCCACTAATAATCTTTTAGGTTTTTTGTGTAGAGTTCTCTTTTTATATGCTTTTGCACTTGCTTTTAGTTAATATATATATATATATATATATATATATATACTAATAAATTATTTAAAAGCAATACTTATCTTTTTTCTCAGCTACTGTCAGTTTCATGACTTACTCATTTATCAGGCTGTGTTGAAATAAACAAGATGGTGTCTAATCTCTTCTTTCCATGATCTTATTGGCTACTTTTCTTTCTCTTAGTTCTTATTGGCTAATTTCTTTTTTTTCTGATTGGCTGTTGGTTAGTAGCTACAAAATGAGAGAGAAGATAACCTTTGGAATGTTATCTTCTCTCTCATTTTGTAGCTACTAACCAACAGCCAATCATAAGAAGAAGAAATTACCCAATAAGAACTAAGAGAAGGAAAAGTAGCCAATAAGATCATAGAAAAAAGAGATTAGTCACCATCTTGAGGGCATTTCTTCATTCTTGGTAAAAGCCTCGCTTAATTTTGACACTTGCCAGCTTTTTTCCATTGGCCTCTAGTTCTGTCTTTCATTTGATCAGTGAAATTTTGATGAACGCCACAAGAACAGGGTGAACATTGTACAACCTTAGGCATTCAAGTGTCTAAATATGGGGAATTGAGTCATAGGCCTTTTTGTAGTCATTCCAAGTCATGGCAAAACTGGTATGTCTTCACCTGCTGTCTTGACAGACCATCTGATCCACCAGCAACTGATGTTTGGCTCCTCGGGTGTTGTGTCCAATTATTTTTTGAGCACTGGTGTTATAGTGACTCATGTACAGTTCGTCCTTTGGTCAGCCATTCCGGATGGTCACTTCTTTTATTAAGCATTCCATTTGCTTTGCCATTCTAGTGTGAAGTGGTGTCAATTTCTTCAACCAGAAGGCTTAAATCATGTCATGGCCAAGGTGCTGCCCAGTTCTTCCTACACACGCTGCACTCTGCACTTGATGTCTATTTTGCTGATGGTGAGTCCTTGCTGAGCCGCAGTGTGTTGGTGGCTTTCTTTGAGCCTCTTCAGCCAATTTGCAGTGGTGTCATGAGTAGCTCCTTTCTCCCAGATGTCCTTTCAAAAGGTGCTGGATTTGGGAGGATCTAGTATTGACCTCTGTAGTTCACCTAGGAACTGGGAATACGCTCTAGATGGATTATTGGTAAACAGTTTGTTCATTCTCTTGTTATTCTGCTCCGTATCGCTTTAGTCGTGCCAAGAGTGTTACTAGCTGCTGTTTAGCATATTCTTGTGGCACACTCTAGAGTTGCCCCGATTTTAATATTGGAATCGGTATCGGTACCGATATGGGTGTTAAGTATCTGAATCGGTATCAGCCAATTTTTTCTTAAAAATCGGATAGTTCAGATACTTTTTTATAGATCAACTATTTAGCAGAAAACAGTATTTTAGCCTGCTACACTAATCAAAAATTATCAGCTGCAAGTTCCTTACTTTTACCTAATGAATTCTGGGTCTGTCACACCATCTATTTCATGCCTATAGCCTAATAAACATCCACACAGCTGAGGAATCTCTTAGCTTTAGTCAGGACGTAATCACAAAGTGCGGTATTTTCCAATTATGGCGATATGATTTATTGCAGCCAATCACGAACAAGAAAACAATTGATGAGCAACAAGATTGCAGTGTAATGTTTCTATTTACTAGCATTACGAAAGTAATTTGAGTAGTGGATGCATAAAGTTATCCATCTCTCTCTTGATCCTGACGATATGATGTATCGTTTGTATCGCATAAAATAATCTCAGTGGCTTATCGGTATTTAGCCTATCTTCCATCATCTGTGGCTAGTGAGTCCTTCTTCAGTACGACTGGCTACATCGATAGTGATAGAAAATAAAGGCGTCTCACTGAGGTAATTGAATCACTAACGGTAATTGAAAGAAACATTTGAACTTGTACAGGCGCAGCAGTTCATTCAACAGTAGAAGAGAGACTTCATTATCACAGAGAAAGCTTTACCACTAACAGTAATTACCATTATTAATAGGTAACAGAATTCAAGAAACATGGACTGTTTTGTTACTAGATGCACGGTATGGCAGTATGTGAATATATATACATGTAAATCTTTTTTCTATAAATACAAACAAATAAATACATCAATATTTATATTTTCTTTGCATTAAATTTATATTTGCATAATAAAATTAACAATTATTTATGCAACACAAAAGATCTGAATCGGTATCTGAATCGAATTATTTTCCAATAAGAATCGGTGTATCGAATCGGTATCTGAATCAGCTGGTGAAATTAGAATCGGGGCATCTCTAGCATACTCTTTGGATGCTCTAAATTGTGGTTAGATTCTTCACTGAGCCTACTCATTCCGAGTTCCAATATGAGGTGCCTCAAAAAGAAAGCTCACTCTTTACTCTCTAAAGAAACACTGCATGAGGTCTGTGTTATCAGTCCGAAACCATTTCATTCATTTTGAATCAGGAGCCCATTTATCACCACCTTGTTCTGGTACAGGCAGCGCAAACCTTGATGATCGGGCGATGTCGAAGCTAACACGGTTTTGGTAATTGCACTCATCATGGAGGTTGTAGACATTATATAAGCAAGGGTTTTGACAAAGGAACACCAGAAGGGCATAGTTGCTGGGTTTTGAACCTAGAACCTAATGATCACAGTCCAGATACCTTACCAACTGCACCATCTGTCCTATATATGTATATTAATAAGACAGATGGCGCATACATCTGCCCGATATATACATATCGCGATATATACATATCGCGCATATATGGTGCATAGATGGCGATATATATATATAAATATATAAATATACATATATATAAGCTATATATACACTAATTGAATGCCCTGCATTAAAAAACAACATACAAACATTACATTACCTACTACATTACTTTTATACTACATTACCTGCAATTGTTTGTAAGCTGTTTTTATTACCCTTGCAATGCCAGGCATTTCTCTAGTGAGGCAGCGAGCCAGCTGGCAATCGTTATGTATGACACGACGACGTATTTGAACTGATGTAATGAATATCTTTACTATTATTATTATTATTATTGATCGTAGGTAAGAGTAAGTAGTTTAATGGAAAAGCTCGCTGCTTCTAAAACTGGAAATTCGAGATAAAATCCCCTCATGAAAATGTTATTATCATACGTTGAGAGCTAAACTGCACAAGTTTGGCTGCTACAATAATACAATATGAGATGCCTTCTAATGCATACCAATCTAACTGCTCGAAATAGGAATCTCATAGGAGCATACTTATGTAGGAATCTCGTATGCCGTTCTCGAATACATGCTATTCTCTGACTCATTTCCTGTCATGTGGTGAGGAAGAAAATACGAGAGCACATTTTTTTGAAATGTGTGAGTGATTTGCTAGTTTGACTCTTAGTTTAGGTAGGAACATAACTTAAGAGTTTGGATGATCTTGGAAAATGTTTGAGATTTATCGGTATGGGTTACCACTGCAAACCAGTTTAAGCCAGTACACTTTGACCGCTGTTCCTTTACCTACCTGTGAGAAAAAGAGATCCAGAAAGAACAGCTGGAGCCACGACAGCCATTTCTGTGGTCAAGTTGAACATCTCTATCCAAGTATAGAGCAGCACAGCTATAGTGCCGTATGTTGATGCAGCAAACATCAGCATAGATATGGCCATGGCAGCAAATGCCAGCCAGCAATACCAGCCTTCATCCTTTTTATTTTCCATTTGAGAGCCTGTTATTGTGAGTGGCAGTAACCGTAAATAAACCTAAAGAAAGCAGCATGGTGTCAAGGACATCTAGCCAGGTAGAAACTCTAACAATTCCTAGCAAATGGAAAATCATCCACTCCTGAAATTCGCTGATAAGATTATAGTTTTAGATTGTAGACTAGATACTATAATCTATAGTCTATAAATTGTAATCTATAAGCTATAGACTGAGATGTATAGTCTCTAAACAATAGACTACAGTTTATATATTCTGGAGTCTACAGACTGTAGTCTACATGTATATACTATACTATATACTAGTCTATAGTTGACATATACTGTAATAGACTCCATAGTGTGCTCATAGGGTGTGGAAGATTAGGAGGTGGATACTGTGCGCAGAGGGTGGATGATTAAAGGGGATATACTGAGCTCATAGGGGGTGGATGATTAAGGGGCACATACTGTGCTCATAGGGTGTAGATGATTAGAGCTCACATACTGTGCTCATAGGGTGTGGATGATTAGGGGGCACATTATTGAGGACAATATCCTTAATGCATATGAAGATGGATTCTTGATTTTTAGCATGAACTTTAGCATGAAGCAAGATCAGAATGAGTTATACTACACAGTTTATATCTCAAAAGAGCAAGAGCACATAACAACCAGCTCATCTTAACCTATTCAAACCGATCACTGATTACTTCACGTTGTGCTTAACGTAATGCATAGCGTAAAACCTGACCCTGTATAACGGAAAAGCATGAAACAGTACATTCCCATATACAATTGTCAAAAGCCTTCATGTGTACAATATAAAACAGTTTACAGAATTCTATATATATAAATCTCAATGTTTCACCAACTGTACCTCTGTACTTCTGTACTTCTGTACTTCTGTACTTCTGTACTTCTGTACTTCTGTACTTCTGTACTTCTGTACTTCTGTACTTCTGTACTTCTGTACTTCTGTACTTCTGTACTTCTGTACTTCTGTACTTCTGTACTTCTGTACTTCTGTACTTCTGTACTTCTGTACTTCTGTACTTCTGTACTTCTGTACTTCTGTACTTCTGTACTTCTGTACTTCTGTACTTCTGTACTTCTGTACTTCTGTACTTCTGTATGTCCAGCTATTATCACTATGCAGTACATAGTACACATAGTCTGAGTACATAGTACACATAGTCTGAGTACATAGTACACATAGTCTGAGTACATAGTACACATAGTCTGATAACATAGTACACATAGTTTGAGTACATAGTACACATAGTCTGAGTACATAGTACACATAATCTGAGTACATAGTACACATAGTCTGAGTACATAGTACACATAGTCTGATAACATAGTACACATAGTTTGAGTACATAGTACACATAGTCTGAGTACATAGTACACATAGTCTGAGTACATAGTACACATAGTCTGAGTACATAGTACACATAGTCTGAGTGCACAGTACACATAGTCTGAGTACATAGTACGTAATCTGAGTATATAGTACACATAGTCTGAGTACATAGTACACATAGTCTGAGTACATAATACACATAGCCTGAGTGCATAGTACACATAGTCTGAGTACACAGTACACATTGTCTGAGTACCTAGTACACATAGTCTGAGTACATAGTACACATAGACCGAGTACATAGTACACATAGTCTCAGTACATAGTACACATAGTTTCAGTACATAGTACACATAGTCTGAGTACGTAGTACACATATTCTGAGTACATAGTACACATAGTCTGAGTGGACTAAAAAATACCAGGTCTGCAGGAAGAGTAAAAGATTTTTTAGAATGGCGGACAATGCAGTCGTCTGCCAAATCCTTTTTATAATTCTTTCTATCTGATGTGGAATCTCGTATCACGTATCTGTTTGAAAATAACAAAAGGTAGAAGGAGCTTTTCGAATAGTTGCCTTTGTAAACTATTGAAGCAATTAATACAACATTTGACACGCGTTACAGGGTTCATCCTACTTATTGACATGCAGGTTGCAGTAATGTAAAATATCATGCGGGAGCTGTAAACGCCTAAAAAAAGACACCTCAAAGATGCTTGAGAGAATAATTTTTTGGCAGTCGTTAAATTCAGTTCATTGATCATGTGACCAAAACAATCAAATAAGCAAATCGCAGTTTGGTTTAACCTTTCCTCTCACGCTTTGGTGAATCAGAGTTGTAGCCTGTTAGAGAATGTTTGTCTTTAGTTAACTATAATTATAGCTATGTGTTAACATAACTTGAATGAGTCATTCGCTTTACACTACAACTGAAGATTTTGATTATTCTAGAACATTCTATACTTTGTGGTAGTTCGTGGTGTTTCTCTACTCTGATAGATGTTACATTGAATTTCTAATGAGACAGAGGCGAAAATGTAATTTATGAAGCCATGTATTGTTTATTTTATTTATACTGTATTTTAATTTATATTATTCCTATTTTCATAGTTTGTTCAGCTTAAAATTGTTGGCTGTACCATAAAGTAGCCAGTCACCAACAGAGTAAATATTAGTGTCTAAAATTCAAAACATTTTGGAAACTCACATGCTTCTCTATACAGCAACCATTGTTAAGTGGCCTAGAACACCTGACACGCTAGCAACAAGCTTGGGTTCCAATAAAGGTCAAGGGTGGTAACAGAAATGACATCTAACCATAACTTGCTCTATTCAACTTGGCATATCTCTAGTCATCGATGTTTCTTTACCACTGGAATCAGACATGTTCAGCCAAGATCACAGAACTATTGTTTGTACAACAAACTCTTAAAAACACTCAGAATCTCTGTCACAGTTAGCTAAGCAGACGTCATAATCAATCTGTGATAGATTTCTCACACACATTTACCTCTATGGATGTTTTCTCTGCTGTTAAGTTATAAAAGATACTGTATTGTACTGTATGTTGTATTGGGTATTCCATGACTATAGTTTGCAGAAAACACCCTTAACAACTTACTAAATCTAATCACGTGTAACTTTTCTGACACCTAAACATTTCTTTGCAAAAATGTCTTACTGATTATGCCTTCAGACTTGGCAGTATAAAGACAGTTATAGATATACACAAACTTTCCTATCTTTCATAACTAGTGAACTTTCAATACTATAACTAAAGGTACGTACGGTGAGATGCAAGATTACTGACTTACCTAGATGTTGAAAAGGTCGAACTTCTTCTTTTAATAGAGCTGCAAGTATTTTCATCCTTGACCTCTGATTGACTATAAGCTCCAATAAATCTGCGTCTATTCAAACATTCAATAGGAAAGTGTAAATATGAACTCTGCTTTTGTGTTTTGTAAATCAGAAGCTTTCATAAACGATGCTTAAAATAACTACTTTGTAATACCTGATTGGTTCATTCATTCCTGATAGCAATCATTCAAGTTTTTAGTGTACATTTTTGTTCTGCACACAATTTTGCTGCCCAACTCAACCTATTTAATTATTAAAATCGGCAGCATTACCATCTGTACAGAGTCAGCATAAAGATTAGCAGAAAATGCGTAACAATGATTACAGTTTTCAAAGATATGTTATTATTGTACTTTATAAGGTTGAATTCAATTATGTTGCCCTAAACAGGCATGTAGCCTTTGAAGACAGCAGTGTTAGTCTTTGAACCACAACTGGTACAATACAAGGTGAAATTGTAACTAGTGATAGCCTTATTGAACCTAAAGCACTAGTTTGTACTATTTTATGATATGTATATGAAACCCTTAAGCTGGCTGATGCAATGTTTAGGTTGAACAAGTGGTGTAGTCGAGTCCTAATAATATCGACCCATTCTTAAGCTGGACTCAAAATCTTTATTCAAAAAAGCATAGTGTGTATCAATAGGTTTTTGAAAGATGGTCTCTTAAAATAGCTAAATTTGTATTGACAATATAAAAGGTTTTTAGTTTTGATAAAGGACGAATTTAGAGCTAACACAGTTCACAGAATAGTATGTGCGACTCATTTGGTGTAACTTTATAACAATAATTTAAAAACTAATGCAGGACGTATAAATACAATATAGATTATTTGCAGTTATACTTCAACCTTGTCAACCTGAACAAAAGATTTGCGATGTCATGATGTCACGAGACAGTAAACTGAATACTATACACTCAATTTTAGACCTCTAGATTGTAACAGTATATGTTAACATTGATAACCTTATTGTTATTGTAACAGTATATGTTAACATTGATAACCTTATTGTTATTGTAACAGTATATGTTAACAGTGATAACCTTATTGTTATTGTAACAGTATATGTTAACATTGATAACCTTATTGTTATTGTAACAGTATATGTTAACAGTGATAACCTTATTGTTATTGTAACAGTATATGTTAACATTGATAACCTTGTAGTTATTACAACTAGTACACTTGCAGTCACACGGGCTGTGAGAGATCATCATGTATGATGACTATGAGTACAAAGTAATCCATGAATGTTTATTTTAGTGTGAATATAGTATATTAACATAATATTAACATGTGCTATTTCCTTTCCTCAACAGGCGAATATTGATGAAAATTCATTACAGTGCTCGCTTTGTGTGTTAGCCTATACCTTTTTCCTTAGAATCTGACGACTTTCTGATCTGTGATTGATTTCACATATTAGAACTAACATAGCTACAGTACTGTACTTATCATGTAAGATTATAAGTATCAGCTACTCCTCACTCTCTTATACTCAATAAATAATTGTTACATTTATAAAGTTCGTATTATTTTATAAGTTTATAAGTTTGTAAAGTTCGGTTTATTATTATATTTTAGAGTTGCTTTTTTTAAACATAATTTGAATACATGTAAAGTGTTTTAAGTTTAAACACAGTTAATTTTATGGTCAATTTATCACCTCACTATTTTTTTTTAACGTTGGTCTAATAAAATTTCAATTGCGAAAACTTCCATATTCAGTTATCCTTTTTATTTTTAAATTAGTCTGTTGAATACGAGTATTCAGAAAAGTAACACATAATCTAATGCCTCCAAAGAAAAGAACCTGAAACCTTATGAGTGGTGTGGTAATGACTGATGTCTACGAATATTCGAATCTACAAATAAACAGCTTCATGTAAAATTTAAAATACTATTGTATGTGTTAAATAAAATTAATCTTTTGTACAAAAGCTTTTATCCCCCGAGCAACGCCGGATATTTATCTAGTCATGTTATAATCTATTTCTCCGACACAATTACAAACCAAAATAGCTCAGCTATGTTAATGTTTGCTATTCTGTAACACTGAGTTATTTGATTGCAAGTGCTAGATAGCC
The DNA here is from genome assembly GCF_963576615.1 of Watersipora subatra. Taxonomy (NCBI): domain Eukaryota; kingdom Metazoa; phylum Bryozoa; class Gymnolaemata; order Cheilostomatida; family Watersiporidae; genus Watersipora; species Watersipora subatra. Next base: position 43,697,921 of record NC_088709.1, on the reverse strand, counting down.
TTATAAACATCTTATGTTATACCAAAAGCAAATATAACTAGTCTCAGAAGTTACACAGGAGATCTTCCTATAATCTGTTCAGTTGACTAGGAGTTGTTCTTTCTTGCACTCAAGTGTAAGCCCTTAAATGAAATTAATCTGTTCATTTTATTAAGAGTTGTTCTTTCTTGCATCTAAGAGTAAGCAATAAAATTTAAAATGTTAATGTTCTATATTGAATGGCAAATGAAATAAACATGCAGTTAGTACCAGATTAGAAATTGAATAAGATGTTTGAATTTGAATAAGAAATCAAATTTAGAAGTTTCAAAAATCTAATTTTGAAAGCATAATGCGTGTCTGTTGTATGAAAAAGCATCTTCTATATTAGTTTTAATTTTTTGTGTGATGTTTTACTTATTTCTAATAATAGTGGTAACCATGGGAAATATTGTTCTGGTTAGAATTAATAAATATCTTAAAATTATAATCCAAAAGGCATGTGAAACATGAATAAAACGCCAAAGATTCTGTAAAAATTAGTATGATTTTGTTTTAAAGAAAATAAAAGCTAAAACAGCAGCATTAGATTACAAGTTATATAATAATTAGTAATCAGTGACTACGCACTCTCACACAGACCACATAAACACCAGAAGCAATCGGCCCGCAGATGGCCACACCTCCGAGAGAGTAAAATGAATTTTTCATCCCGATGAAAGTTCCAAGATAACCTGCTCCGATTGGTCCAATAACTGAGCCAACACCCACCATTAACATCAAATATGAAAATCTAGTCAAAAACTGTTCATTGTGTCCAAACTGATACTGGATGAGTGATGCCATGCCACTGTTAAACATGCCATTTGTCAGCCCAAAAACAACACTGATGATAAACATTCCAGCTGGGCTATTTGCTAGTGGCATAGCCAAGAGTGACAAGCTTAGCAGGGTTGATGTCACTATACCAAAAGCCTGTCTGTCAATAGACCAATGAAATAAGGATGTTAAAAACAAGCAACCAATAACAGTACAAATTCCTGTTACAGTCATTGCAAAAGAAGCCTGTTTCAAAGAGAAAATGCCCCTTGTAGATACAGAGTAGTCAACAGCCAGGGAATAGTATGTGTTTTCACCGAGTGACACGGTCATAAAATAAAACATGTACAGTATAGATATTGGGTCTTTTATCACTGCTAAATTCGTCTTTAGCCTGAGGCTCAAGGGTTGCTTACTGCTTCCCTCCTTTTCTAATTCTTCTGCTTGTCACTCAAGCTTCATGTCAATGTCGGCTCCTTCGACATCAACTGCCACCTTCTGCTGAGTAATGTTTGCATCTGAATCTTCTTTGCCATTTTCATTTGGTGAGCTTGTTTCTTTGTCACATAATTGGGCAGGACTTATAGATAGGGAGGTGTGGCTATCATCCCTACTAAAGGTTTGGTTGTTGTATGAGGAGGCAACAAACTTGTCACGAGATTCCTCAGGGCGAATTGTACCTCTGTAGATTACGGCAACTGGAAATATAAGCAGATCTGCTGCCGCTCCTATAAGAATGGTCGTTCTATATGATGTCGCATTGAGGAGATATTATGTCAGCACGGGGCCGATTTATTTAAAACATCAATTATCAAAACATCAAACATAATGTTTAATTTTAACTTAATGTTTATTTTGGATATATTAACATATATTATATTATATATAGTATATTAACATGCGCAATTTACTTTCCCCAACAAGCGAATGTTGATAAAAATTCATTACAATGCTCGCTTGTGTTAGCTTATCCATTTTTCCTTCGAATCCAATGACTTTCTGATTCGGGATTGATTTCACATTTTACAACAAACATAGTTACAATAGTGCACTATCATGTAAGATTATAACTATCAGCGATTCCTCATTTTCTTATTTTCAATAAATAATTATTACATTTATAAAGTTCGTATTCATTTATAAACTTATAATACAAATTTGTAAAGCTCTGTTTACTATCATAACTTCAGAATTCTTTTTTAAACATGAATATTCTTTTTTTAATATAGTGTTTAGAGTTTAAGCATTGTTAAGTCTCCTAAGTTACTATAACTAGTTGGTTTCGAATCTTCATGTATTATTAATATTAATTTATCATCTAACCACTTTTTTCAGACACTTGTGTAATAAAATTTGAATTACAAACACTTCCATATTCAGTTATAGTTTTTATTTTTAAATTAATCTGTTGTATACGTGTATTCTGCAAGATTACACATAATCTAATGCCTTCAAAGAAAAAAGAACCTGCAATCATTTGCTTTTTGAGTGGTGTGGTAATGACTTATGTCTACAAATAATCAAATTTATGAATAAATGGCTTCATATAAAAGTTAAAATACTAAACTTTGTATGTGTTAAATAAAATTACTCTTTTGTGAAAAACCTTTTTATTACCCGAGCAACGACGGATAGTCATCTAGTCATGTTATAATTTAATAAAAACATTAAAAACAAATCAATTTCCTGACCAAAGACTTTTTTATGCTACCTGGGCAACAGTGAGTAGCACAGCTAGTCATGTTATATATATACATATCAGATGCAATTACAAACCAGAACAGCTCAGCTATGTCAAGGTTCACTATTCTGTAACACTTTGAGTTATTTGCTTGCAAGTGCTAAATAGCCTTATAAACATCTTATGTTATGCTAAAAGCAAATATAACTAGTCTCAGAAATAACACAGGAAATCATCCCATAATCGGTTCATTTGACTAGGAGTTGTCCTTTCTTGTAACTGAGTGTAAGATATAAGAATAAATTCAAAATTTTAAAGTTCTATATTAAACGACAACTAACATAAACATGCAGTTAGTATCAGATTAGAACTTGAATTCAAATTTAGACTTTTCAAAAATTTAATTTTGAGTGCATCATGCATTTCTGTTCTATGAAAAAGCATCTTCTATATTAGTTTGAATTTTGTGTGTGATGTACTGCCTACATCTATTAATAGTGGTAACCATGTAAAATAATTTTTTTGGTTATAATTCCCAAATATATCAAATGTATAATCGAGAAAGCATGTAAAACAAAGAAAGAACTTTGAAGAGTGTAGAAAGTAATGTTTTTTGTTTTAAAGAAAATAAAAGATAAAACAGCAGCACTAGATGACAAGTTATATAATAATTAGTAATCAGTGACCACGCACTCTCACACAGACCACATAAACACCAGAAGCAACCGGCCCACAGATGGCCACGCCTCCAAGGAAGTAAAATGAATTCTTCATTTCGATGACAGTTCCAAGATAACCCGCTCCGATTGGTCCAATAACTGAGCCAACACCCACCATCAACATCAAATATGAGAATCTAGTCAAAAACTGTTCATTATGTCCAAATTGGTATTGGATGAGTGATGATATGCCACTAACAAACATTCCATCTGTTAGCCCAAACACAACACTGATAGTGAACATTCCAGCTGGACTCTCTACTAGTGGCATAGCCAAGAGTGACAAGCTCAGCAGAGTTGATGTCACTATACCAAAAACCTGTCTGTCAATAGACCAATGAGATAAGAACATTACAAAAAAGCTACCAATTACGGTACAAATTCCTGTTACAGTCATTGCGAAAGAAGCTTGTTTCAAAGTAAAAATGCCCCTTGTAGATACAGAGTAGTTAACAGCCAGGGCAAAGTATGTGTTCTCACCGAGTGTTACAGTCATAAAATAAAACATGTACAGTATAAATACTGGGTCTTTTATCACTGCTACATTTGTCTTTAGCCTGAGGCTCAAGGGTTGTTTACTGCTTCCCTCCTTTTCCATTTCTTCTGCTCCTTGCTCAAGCTTCATGTCAATGTCAGCTCCTTCGACATCAACTGCCACCTTCTGTTCAGTAATGCTTTCATCTGAATCTTCTTTGTCACTTTCATTTGATGAGCTTGTTTCATTGTCACACGGTGGGTCGGAACTTAGAGATGAGGATGTTTGGCTATCATCACTAATAAAGGTTCCATTGTTGTATGAGGAGGCAACCGATTTGTCAAGAGATTCCTTAGAGCAAAATGTACCCCTGTAGATTAGGGCAGCCGGGATTATAAGCAGATCTGCTGCCGCTCCTATAAGAATGGTTGTTCTATATGATGTCGCATCGAGGAGATATTCTGTCAGCACGGGGCCGATTAAGATTCCACCATGTCCAGCAGTCATCAACGCTGCGTATACCTTGTCTTTATACTTGTCAAAGTAGGTCGACACAACTCCAATACTTGTTATTTGCATTGCACCGGCTGCTAAACCTACAATTTGATAAAACTTCAACAATTATGTTAAACTCTGGTAAGGCTGATAAAATAATGCTACAAACACTTCAATTTAACAAATATTTTCAGCCATATTTCTTGGTTTGGTCAAAGCGATTAGTTATATCATCAGCTGTATACAACAATTATGCTACAAGTATATAGTAATTGATAATGATATATAATGTTTTAATATATATTAATGATATATAATATATTATGTTACAAATCTACAAAGAACAGCTTAGTATATCATGTTTTAATTAAATGAATTGTTAAATAAACAATTGAAATATATCAGGCATTCCAACTGATAATAGTATTTGTCTCCCTTTGTATGCACTCTGTACATCGCAAGGGAGACAACTTTATAATTGATTGTGGTAGAGCTGGAAAGCTTTATAAGAGTTTTGGCATATCAAATTTAACGCCTTTACACAGCAGTAACGTCTCCATGTTTAGAGTTATTAGGTCCAATCATGGAGATGCTACTACTGCTTATATGATAGTATATACAGATATAAAGGTATATACATGTAGATGCTATACGAAACTTTTGCTATGCGATTCCAACCCTGATATAGGTGAAAACTGTATGGCAAGGGCGCGCTGTATGCCTAAATACACGTGCTCTAAAACTACAAGCAAAGAATTTTCCTATATTTAATTAATTTTATAAAGTTTGTTTAGCTAAGTTCCTTTAATTTGAAGCTTGGCTGATACACCGATCACTTTTGCTGCTATTCTTCTGCATAACATTGTCTAGAGTTCTAAATAAGCATAAAATGAACTGGCTGTTATAAGGATTGTTTGCGGCAGCAAAATCTTCTACTAATTCCTTGGTGTTTATATTATATTATATTGTCCTTACTGTCAAGAGCATACAGAACTCATACCACCCTGTTTTTACGAATGCCAAAGTCTTTTTTGTCTTTCAGGGTTTATTTACTTTTTTATGAAGTAGGAAAACTGTTTACAAACCTTGTAGTAGAGAATAACTGACCACCACATGCCAGAACTGGGTAGCAAAGGATGTAGCTATAGCTCCAACACACAACAACACCCCAGCCAACATGTGTGTTCTCCATATTCCAATGACTTCTATGATAAGCGATATCAGCGGACCTGAAAACAAGGAGTGAGCATTGATAAAACAGAAGACAGTGTTTAAGACCATCAGCTCAAGTCATGGCTTTCCAATCTGTGTTGGAGACCAAGAAACACACCTTTATTTACTATTACGAGTAATGTAGTCCGTTGCCAATTGTTCTCAGTGTGCCATTATTATGGTATTATTGGTTTTATCACAGCTTGAGATGGTGTTATTTTCTGTCATCGACCTTGTCCCAGAAGCAGATTCACTGTGATGCATATGGTGCAAGTGCACCACCCATAATATAGCAAAAGAATGAAAAAAAATTAAAATCTATCAAGAATTGAGTGAAGTACATTTTATTTCACTGAGAACTTGCTTTGGGAGGAAATGAACAAAAAAGCTCGTTATAACGATCAAATTTTAATAACCTTGACCTGACTTTGTTTAGCTTATTATAAACAAATGAGGGTGGTCCCAATAGACATCTTCAATGGAGCCACCACTCTTTTGAAAGAAGTACCACAAGCAATTTTAAAAGCATAATGTCTCAGAAGAAAGGCCAAAAACCAACTTAGGATAATTTCTTTCTACAACAAAACTACAATTCCAAAAATTGTCCCTTACTATGTCTGTTTTATAAGAGCACCGTTGTGTAGCTAATGCTACAAAACATGTTTTATTTTTTCATTTATAATTATATTTCAAAAACTTTACACCACACACTTTTTTCCTAGATCTGCCCCTGTTGTCCCACTAGGCTGGGATAAACAGGACCTCTCTAAAGATGTTAGCCGACCGTAACAGGACTGTCTGTTGTAATATTTCTTCCCATCAACTCTCAGTAAAGTCATCCAATCAGTAGCCAGATGTTTGGCACCGAGAGCTTCTACCACACAAGGATAACTTTCGCTGCTTTCTTTCATATTCGGATTACCTCCAGTGCCAGCATCTAGTATTTCTCAAATTCTTTCTGATTCTCCTTCTCTCACTTAGAGATCACCATGAACACCAATAGCAACAATCAGCGTTTCTGACCTCAGTTTATCCACCACTATAATATCAGGCCTCTTAACCTATATGGCACTCTCAGCGTGTATACTGAATTCCCACAATATTCTTACATACTCATTTTCTAGCATTTTTGCTTTTTTGTGAATCCATAAAAATTCTAAAACAATCCTCAAAGCTTCATCTTGCACACTTGAAATACTAAAAGAAAAATATGTGCTCAGATTTCCCCAAAATGCTATAAATATATGTATACTACTGAATACCCGGCATTGCCTGGGTAATAAAAAATCTTTGCACTGAAAGCTCATTTTTATTTAACATATAACAACAGTTACTTATCAAAGTTACTTACTCAATACTTACTTTCAAAGTTTATATCATGAGAAAAGTGTTTTGTGCAGTTAAAATAAATTAAGAGAAACAGTAAACCAATGTAAAAAATGTTTAAATATAAAATATAAATAAATTAAATATGAAAAAAGTGAGCAAATAATGGCTAGATAAAGCCTGTTTTGCTACAATTACAATGAAAAATTATTGTTATTTGTCACAGAAAAATTTGTTATTATTTGTTCAGTGTCGACATCGTAAAACAAAAATGTTTTACAGAGTGGTATAGAAACTCATGGTAATCATTTAATGCAAACACCCACTGGTAAAAATCATCAAAATTTTATACATGTATACGTATGTACATATTAAAAATTAGTAACAAAACAACAGCAACTTTAGGATCTGAAAGAAAATGTAAAATTACAATATACTACTTGCAGTACATACAGTAAAGAATTCTTACCCTTGAGACAGACGCATAACGTAAACGTGAAGTTTAACTTAAATGGATTCAGCTTACTAAACACGTAAGCCGTGTTTAGTAAGCTGAAGCAGACAAAAACAGCCTACAAAACACGTGTGAGCCGTTAAATAGGAGGATTCGTTATAGCTATAAGTCGAGAGTTAAACTGCGAAAGTTTGGGCTGCTATAATAATTCAATTTGAGATGCCTCCTAATACATACCAGTGTAACCGCTCGGAATACATGCTATTCTTTGACTAATTTTATGTCATAGGGTGAGGAAGAAAATACCGTAGCACATTTTTTCAAGTATATAAAAGAATATAGCTGTGCTACCCGACTTTGCTTGGGTAATAAAATTCTATGGTCAGGAAATTGATTTGTCTTTGACATGTAACAACATTTTCCGCTCTAACTGTCAAGCTACATAAAATAAGAAAAGTCTTTAGTATAGTTGAAAAAAATTAGGAAAGAAAATCAAAACAACCGTAAAGGTTTTCACACTTTGTCAAACAACTTTTAAACTTCATATCATGAGGAAAATGTTTCGTGCAGTTCAAACGATTTAAAAAAATAAAACGGCTATAAAAAGGCTTACAGGTAAATGTGAAATAATTAGCAAGTATTAGCTAAGTTAACTCGGTCTTGCTATGATTACAATAAAATATTATTTGGTAATGATACAATTAATAAGAACTGAGAAAACAAAATAAAAATCCTGAATATGTTTAATTAATAACAACAATTCTTGCATAGAAGTGTGTGTATAAAAAAGGTTACTGTTCCACCAGAAGCTATCCATCAAAACTTTGAATACTATGATACTGGTTCCTCTCGATAACGGTACAAATGTAAAAGTGAGATATCGTATTGTCTTTGCCTGACCAAACAGAGATATAATGTCTAGGTTCTTTCCACATAGACGATATAATGGTCTGCGTGAGAAGAATTGGCTTTGACCCCAGATATAGTAATTGAACCTTACGAAAAATATTTTTAACAGGGGCGTCATAACGCGTGGCCGCATCGGTAAAACAATCAGCGTGGGCTATAGCTATAGCCGGAATGACAGACAGATCAACCCACACACTTTGAGAAATATATATATAGATTTGCTAATTTGATTTTTAGTTTAGGTAAGAACATAGATTAGGAGTTCTGATGATTTTGGATAATGATTGTGATTTATTGGTAAAAGTTACCACTGCAAACCAGTGCAAACCAGTTAAAACCAGTACAAGCCAGTTAAAACCAGTGCACTTTGAGCGCTGATCCTTCACCTACCTGGGAGAAAACGAGATCCAGACAAAACAGCTGGAGCCAAGACAGCCATTTCTGTGGTCAAGTTGAACATCTCTATCCAAGTATAGAGCAGCACAGCTATGGTACCGTATGTTGATGCAGCAAACATCAGCATTGATATGGTCATGGCAGCAAATGCCAGCCAGCAATACCAGCCTTCATCTTTTTTATTTTCCATTTGATTGATAGCCTATGATTGTAAATGGCCGTACCCTCGGATGCACCTAGAGAAAGCAGCGTGGTGTCAAAAACATCTAGTGAGGTCGCAACTGTAGCAATTCCTAGCAAATGGAAAATCATCTACCTATATATGAAGTACGCTGATGAGATTATAGTTTTAGGTTATAGACTATAGGTACTATAATATAAAGTCTAGAAATTATCATCTATATATTATAGACTGAGATGTATAGCCTGTAATCTATAGACTGCAGTCTATATACTAAAGTCTACAGACTATATAGACTACAGTTTATTTACTACTAGTTGGATGCCCGGCGTTACCCGGGTAATAAAAGTCTTTGCAAAACAAATTTATTTTTCTTTAACATGTAACAATAGTTACCATTCTAACTTTCAAACTTCATGTTCCAAGGAAGATTTTTGCATGCAGGTAAAATAAATTTAAAAAACTATGAAAGGGTTCAAATGTAAATGTGAACTAATTAGCAAGTAATAGCTAAACTAGGTCAGTTTTGCTATGATTACAATAAAAGATGATTTGGTAATGATGCAATTAATACGAACTGAGAAAACAAAATAAAAATCCTGAATATGTTGAATTAATAATAACAATTCGTGCATAGAAGTGTGTGTGTGTGTGTGTATAAAAAAGGTGGCTGTTCTAGCAGAAGCTATCCATCAAAACTCTGAATACGACGATATTGATACCTCTTAATACTGGTACAAATGTAAAAATTAAATATTCTACTGTCTTTGTCTGACCAAACGGAGAGAGAATGTAGAGGTTATTCCTACTTAAGATAATGCAATTGTCCGTGTGAGAAGAATTGACCTTGAACACGATATAGCATATGAACCTTATGAAAAACCAGAAAAAGAAATTCGCGAAAGAGCAAAAAAAGCATTTTGTTTAATAGAGTTAAAAGAGAGCATAGAGATTCAATCAATACGTCATTTTGGGTGTGAAAACAGCAAAAGGGTGTATTTGCTATATAGTAAGAGCTATGAACTGTAAAAGCTTTCATTTATAGTTTTGTGGTTAGAGATTTGAATAACAAACTTGCGGGTACGATCTTTGTGAGTTCAAGCTTAGCAGAATGTGAAGAACAAATTCCAAAAATTTAATAGCTATGGCTGGACATACCAAAGGACAGATAGATGACAGATAGACAACAGACTTTAAGAAATATATACTATAGTCTATATATAGACTGACTATGAACTATAGTATACATATTACAGTCTATATACTATAATCTATAGACTGACTATAGACGAACATGTATAATCTGTAGACTGTAAATCTTAGTCTACAGAGTACAACTTATAGACTATTCATGTACATTTAGGCTATAGTGTCTATAGACTAACATCTATAGTCTGTAGACTATGGTTTATACCTTTAAACCATAGACTATAATAGTTAGCGCTGAACATCTCATTGTTTATTTCATGCCAAACTACTCTTAAATGAACTTTGAGATTCACGTCATAGACCATTAACTTAGATCACTCTATTGGTAGAATTCTAAGCTCGTTTTTTCTATTTTTAAAAATCTTTACTATAATAAAAGCTGTGTTCGTCATTTCATCCTTTGTGTTCATCATGCAAGACTGCCACTGTAACACTTTCGCCTTCCTCCACATTTTGGAATAATTGCATGTACAGTGATGACACTTGATAATCTCTCATGGCGCAGACTGCCAGGGTATTGGGTACAGAATAAGGGTGATTTAGATTTCCTTCAGATTTTTTGCAGACATATTGTGCTCATCGGGTGTGAATGATTAGGGGGTACATTGTCCTTAATGCTCGATTTTTGAGTTTGCAATCAGATTGATCACATTGATATACATGTAGATAATGAAAGTTCCAAGATTATTAATTGAGGCTGATATTGCTATAAATGTACTTATTTTTACATTTTAAATAAGTCCTAGCGAGTCTGCTCTCATAACGCTTTTCTCATGGGATAATCTGTTAACATCATGGAACACGGGTCTTATTACAGTAAATATTATGGTGCAAATACCAAAAGTGGTTAGATTATCTCTGTTAAGGCACGTTTTTTATTATAAGCTGAGAACTTTGAGTTTGAAAGGATAAAAAGCCACATTTTATTAACTTTTATATCAATATCAAGTACAAGAGCGAGTTTATCGCTTTCGAAGAGAGAAGGGGTAACGGGGGAGAGAGTAAAAGAAAGTTAGAGAGGGAATAGAGAAGAAAATGTTGCTATATAACAAATGCATTTTGTTTATGCCAAAACCTTTTATTGATTTTACTTACTGGCCATCAATAGAGTATCAATTTGTTCTTTTCATTTCACTGAAGCAAATACAGAAAGGACAAATCAATACTTATGGATGTGTGAAGGACAAAGGGTTTATAATGTATCAGTTTCAACAATAAATATCGAAAAATTTGATGTATTTTTCAACAACAGATATTTAACCAAATTTGATCATACACACCCTACTGAGCTTAAAATAGTATGAATGTGCTCAAAAATACCAGGTCTGCAGAAAAGGTTAAATAATTTCTATAACAGTTGACAATTGTTTAAGTCAATGCAGCAGTCTGCCTAATCCTTTCTATAATTCTTCCTATCAAAGATGATACAAATCTTTGTGAACTCATATGTTGTTGATAAGTAAGAAAAGCTCAAGTGAACCTTTCAAATAGCTTACTTTGTAAACTATAGAAGCATTTGATATAATATTTGACACATGTCACAGGTACTCCAACCTACTTGTTGACATACAGGTTGCAGTAATGTATAATATCATGCAGGAGCTGTGAATGCCCAAAAAAGGACACCTCGAGGATGGAACAGAGAGGAACAATTTTGGCAGTCGTTAAATTCAGTTCATTGGTCGTTTGTCAAAAACAATCAAACAAGCAAATTTAAGTTTGGTTTAACCTCCCCTTTCACAGTTTGGTGAATCAGAGTGGTAGCCTGGTAAAGAATGTTTGTCTCTAGTTAACTAGCTATGTGTTAACCTAAGTTCAGTGAGTTATTTTCTTTACACTACTTGTAAATTTACAATTGAGTATTCTGAGTATTCTAGAATATTCCGTACCTTGTACTACATGTAGTTCCGTTGTTTATCTACTTTGATGGATGTTGCAGTAAATTTCTAATGATACCTTGTGAAACCTAATGAGCTATTGTTGATTTTATTTATTATATTCTTTTATTTTATTGTTGGTTAAAATAGTCACCTTAAAGCCATCAACACAGGAAATGTTAGTGTCTAAAATTCCAAACCTCGTTGAAACTCACATGTTTCTCTAGAGCAGCCGTTGTTAAGTGGTCTAGAACACCTGACCTGCAAATATTACAGTTACTGTTCAGTCTTTAAATTAAAAAAGTTAATTCTAGTTTTTTACCTTTTGGAAAGTCCAAAAGCGTTGGTTTTAAAAACTCCCAGAACATATTAGGAAATTCACATGTATTTTACTGTTTGTATAATATAAAACCACTATTTATCTTTATATAATTATAAATCTGTATATAGGCCTAATGGTTGATAATGGGTTATAATGGGTTAAGATTCTGTAATAAGATTACAAGCAAATAACTGCTTGGTATCAATTGAATCAATAATAAAGTTTAATGACGATGTATTCTCTCTACTTGAGCGATAACCTTTTTTACAAATCTGTTACACCTTAGCTTATCTTAGAGGTCTGGAACACCTGACCTGCAAACAACAGGTTGAGGTCCAATCCCCAAAACAGGTCACTGATGGTGACAGGAAAGACATTTAACCATAAATTGCTCTCAACAACTGGGTATGTCTCCAGAGAATGTAATGTCTCCTGTTGTTGAGGTTTCCTTTGCCACTAGATATCACACATGTTCAGCCAAGATCACAGAGTCATTGTTTGTACAACAAACTCTTAAAAACACTCAGAATCTCTGTTACAGTAAGCAGACGTCATAGTCGATCATAGTCATTGCTCACACACATTTACTTCTATGATCATCTTCTCTGCTGTTAAGTTATTATACTGTATTGTACTGTGTGTTGTATTGGGTACTCCATGAATATAGTTTGCAGAAAACAACCTTTACAACTTACTAAATCTAATCACGTGTAACTTTTCTGACACCTAAACGTTTCTTTGCAAACAATGTCTTACTGATTATGCCTTCAGACTTGGCAGTACAAAGACAGTTATAGATATACACAAACTTTCCTACCTTTAATAGCTAGTGAACTTTCAATACTATAACTAAAGGTACGTACGGTGAGATGAAAGATTAATGACGTACCCAGATGTTGAAGAGGTCAGACTTCTCCTCTTAACAGAGCTGCGAGTATTCTAATCCTTCCCTTCCGATTGACTATAAGCTCCAACAGATATGTGTCTATTCAAACATTCGATAAAAAGGTGTTGAATAAGTCATACTCCTGTGTTTTGTGAATGATGTAAACGATGCTTGAAATAACTCAGATATTTATCAGGTTTTGTTTATTGCTTTTAAAACCTGATAAATATCTAACTTATTTTAAGCATCATTTACAAAAGCTAATCTGAAGCTAATCTGTAGCTAATCGGAACCCAAAAACTTTAATCTAATTATTCAAATTTTTAGGGTAAAGTTTTGTCCTGCACGAATTTCTGCTTCCTCAATCAATCTATTTAATCATTAAAATCGGCAGCATTACCATCTGTACTAAGTCAGCATAAAGATCAGCAGAATATGCGTAACAATGATTACTGTTTTTAAAGATATGTTAATAATGTACTTTTTAAGGTTGAATTCAGTTCTGTTGCCCTAAACTGCTGCTGAACTGGATAAAACGGCCATCGTGTCTCTTCCAGGCGTAAAATATTTTTGGCGAACAGCACTTTGCCGTCATCGTTATTGTGACGTACGTAATAAGCACATCAACTGCCAAATTTGAACTCTAGCAACAATTTTGTTGAATTCGTATGGCGAAAAAAGATTCATATGAAGAAATGAAAAAATCATCATGTTCCACTTTGGAACAAGGACTTTGGTTAAAGGTTTACTTGCAACAAACTTCACATTACTGTTATTTGATATCAAAAGATTCACCATTTCTTACTCTGCTGTGTTGTAGGTGCAAATTATGTAGAAATGTGATTACAAGGTCTTAAAAGCTAAAAAACGAACAGTTAATTGCAGGCATCACAAAAACACCGTAGATTGGCATCCCTTTCCAAAACGGCTCACATGGGTGTAATTAAACTCAATCGCTCCCATTTACACTTTGTGTTAGATGGTTTCTGTTTACACTTTCTTGCAACCTCAATCGTCGAAATATTTTCACAAATATACTTAACGCATTCAATAAAACCATGTCTATTGTCCTTATGCGTCTGTTTCATCATCATCATTGTAATGCTGTGACTTTGAGCACTGATATCTCAAAACCTACCCAAAACTTTGTTTAATTTTTTAACCTCAACTCGAAAGAGTGCATATCATCCTCTAATAAACATGACGAACCTGTCGGCCAACTGTGATAGTCAAAAAATGCTGCAGAAACTGTTTGCGTTATTTAGCAGGGAGTATGGGTCACATGATCAGATCATGACTAGATGATTAGACCAAACCGAAACAAAACTGTAACCTAGCAAATATCTATATTTGACAGGCTTTTCAGTGGAACCCAAAGTTTTCGCCATAAACTATTACTACGAGAAGTTTTATATTGAGTCTTTTATTGGCCTTTAATTTCATGTGATCAAAAACAATAACAACAATGTTTTAAGTACATCACTTGAGTCGTCAAAATAAAGAGATTCCAACCTACGGCGTTTTTATGATGGCAGCTATCAACTGTTCGTTTTTGAGTTTTTAAGAGCTCGTTATCACATTTCCACACATTTTGCACCTACAACACAGCAAAGTAAGACATGATGAATCTTTTGATACCAATTAACTGTAATGTGAATTTTCTTGCAAGTCAACATTTAAAGTATAGTTGGCAGCTTTCGAAACTAATCCATTATCTACAATGCGTACCGTGCCAAATTGGCTGTTTAATACTACTTTGTGTCATTTCAGCTAAATACGGAGTTTGTCAACATTTTAACAATTGCGAAAATGAACAGAAAACTCACAAGTATTTGAGGGATATCAACCGAAGCAGCAGTTACACATAACAGAGTTTTATATCAATCCGTCAATTCTTCAGCTGGACTCAAAATCTTTATTCGTGAAAGCAGAGCATGTATAGATAGGTTTTTAAAAAATGGTCTCTTAAAATAACTCAATTTGTATTGACAATATATAAGGTTTTTAGTTTTGATAAAGGACGAACCTAGAGCTAACACAGTTCACAGAATGGGATGTGCGAGTCATTTGGTGTACGTACTCCCACGGCCAAATGAGCGGGAGCGAAGTTTGAGAGTTTTTATGATAAATGCATGTGCACACAACTTACGAAAATTATTCATCAACAATGAGACGAACCCTTGTTTTGAAATCTCATCAACAAATTTAATCATCGTTTTGTAGAGTCGTTAAAGTATAATAACGATACAAAACACATTTACGCCTATTTAAATATGTTACCAAGTCTTTGTAAACCGTCGGCATTATCTTAAAACTAACCCATCTGATCGGATTATACACAAATAGACAGATTAATTTCGACGAAAATTGCCACAAAACGCTTGAAAAGCTTGGTTTAATAAAAGTTAAGACCGGCCTATGATACGCCAATAAAGCCGTGCGACAGATAGTAGAACTATTTAGCAGTGCGCATTTCACGAAAAAACCGTGCTCATTTTACCAGTCTATAGCATTGTTTACTTGTAATCAAATTTATTCGAAGGTTTCTGTAATAAACATAGACCGTTTGAGGCGTAGACCAATTTACAGGTACGAAATTGTGGTACACAGTTTATCAGCCTATGTTTTTTGTCCAATCACCAAAGGTTTCATTATTTAAAGCGTTAGCTGAAATTCTTTACAACTTATGTACGAGCTAGGTCCGAACTACAAAGCCCCTTTATGACGAGAACATTTTATATTTTGCTGCAGCTTGCAGAAAACTTTCAGACGCGTGAATGCTCATACTTGCTTTTTGTTAAAGATCGCTATCAAAACCATTCTACATTCATCGCAACCAACTTTCAAATTGTGTATATTACACCGTAGCTTGCCATTTTTTTTTCTAATTTTGCATTTCAGAGTTATAATAAACATATTTCCTTATTGTTGTTGAATTACATACATTACAGTAGATTAGGCCTACAGCTTTATAACACTTTTATAACAGCTTTTATTTTGCTGCAGTTTGCAGAAATCTTCCAGACACGTGAACGCTCATACTTGCTTTCTGTTAAAGATCGTTATCAATACCATTCTAAATTCTACACAACCAACTTTCAAACTGTGTATAGTACACAGTAGCTTGCCATTTTACTTCTACATTTGCATTTCAGAGTTATAATAAACATATTTCCTTATTGTTGTTGTTAAAATACACACATTACAGTAGGTTAGGCCTACAGCTTAAATTAATATTCTTTTATCGTTGTAAAACAGGTTTAAGATAGTAGTAGATTTGGTGTGATTGTTTGTGTGATTAGGTGTGAGTTATTATTGTATTAAACCAAACTTTTCAAGCTATTTCTAGAACATTTAAATTTCTATTTCTATTTCAAACAAGTCTCATTTACACTATACTCTGTCAATTCCTGCTGAGAACTACTTTTTCAACAACCATCAGTACCCTTTCTTTTTTCCGTTATCACTTTGGTCGTGGGCTGTATGACAGTGAAATTTCTAGTTTTATAACAATCATTTAAAAACTAATACAGGACGTATAAATACAATATAGACTTTTTGCAGTTATACTTCAACCTTGTCAACCTGAACAAAAGATTCACGATGTCACGATGTCACGAGACAGTAAACTAAATACTATACATTAAACTTTAGACCTTTGGATTGTAACAGTATATGTTAACATTGATAACCTTATTGTTATTGTAACAGTATATGTTAACATTAATAACCTTATTGTTATTGTAACAGTATATGTTAACATTTATAACCTTATTGTTATTGTAACAGTATATGTTAACATTTATAACCTTATTGTTATTGTAACAGTATTTGTTAACATTGATGACCTTATTGTTATTGTAACAGTATATGTTAACATTGATAACCTTATTGTTATTGTAACAGTATATGTTGACACTGATAACCGTATTGTTATTGTAACAGTATATGTTAACATTGATAACCTTATTGTTATTGTAACAGTATATGTTAACATTGATAACCTTATTGTTATTGTAACAATATATGTTAACATTGATAACCTTATTGTTATTGTAACAGTATATGTTGACACTGTTAACCTTATTGTTATTGTAACAGTATATGTTAACATTGATAACCTTAATGTTATTGTAACAGTATATGTTAACTTTGATAACCTTATTGTTATTGTAACAGTATATGTTAACATTGATAACCTTATTGTTATTGTAACAGTATACGTTAACACTGATAACCTTATTGTTATTGTAACAGTATATGGTAACATTGATAACCTTATTGTTATTGTAACAGTATATGTTAACATTGATAACCTTATTGTTATTGTAACAGTATATGTTAACATTGATAACCTTATTGTTATTGTAACAGTATATGTTAACATTAATAACCTTATTGTTATTGTAACAGTATATGTTAACATTTATAACCTTATTGTTATTGTAACAGTATATGTTAACATTGATAACCTTATTGTTATTGTAACAGTATATGTTAACATTGATAACCTTATTGTTATTGTAACATTATATGTTAACATTGATAACCTTATTGTTATTGTAACAGTATATGTTAACATTGATAACCTTATTGTTATTGTAACAGTATATGGTAACATTGATAACCTTATTGTTATTGTAAGAGTATATGTTAACATTGATAGCCTTATTGTTATTGTAACAGTAAATGTTAACATTTATGACCTTAATGTTATTGTAACAGTATACGTTAACATTGATAACCTTATTGTCTTTGTAACAGTATATGTTAACATTGATAACCTTATTGTTATTGTAACAGTATATGTTAACACTGATAACCTTATTGTTATTGTAACAGTATATGTTAACATTGATAACCTTATTGTTATTGTAACAGTATATGTTAACATTGATGACCTTATTGCTATTGTAACAGTATATGTTAACATTGATAACCTTATTGTTATTGTAACAGTATATGTTAACATTGATAACCTTATTGTTATTGTAACAGTATATGTTAACATTGATAACCTTATTGTTATTGTAACAGTATATGTTAACATTGATAACCTTATTGTTATTGTAACAGTATATGTTAACATTGATAACCTTATTGTTATTGTAACAGTATATGTTGACACTGATAACCGTATTGTTATTGTAACAGTATATGTTAACATTGATAACCTTATTGTTATTGTAACAGTATATGTTAACATTAATAACCTTATTGTTATTGTAACAGTATATGTTAACATTTATAACCTTATTGTTATTGTAACAGTATTTGTTAACATTGATGACCTTATTGTTATTGTAACAGTATATGTTAACATTGATAACCTTATTGTTATTGTAACAGTATATGTTGACACTGATAACCGTATTGTTATTGTAACAGTATATGTTAACATTGATAACCTTATTGTTATTGTAACAGTATATGTTAACATTGATAACCTTATTGTTATTGTAACAGTATATGTTAACATTGATAACCTTATTGTTATTGTAACAGTATATGGTAACATTGATAACCTTATTGTTATTGTAAGAGTATATGTTAACATTGATAGCCTTATTGTTATTGTAACAGTAAATGTTAACATTTATGACCTTAATGTTATTGTAACAGTATACGTTAACATTGATAACCTTATTGTCTTTGTAACAGTATATGTTAACATTGATAACCTTATTGTTATTGTAACAGTATATGTTAACACTAATAACCTTATTGTTATTGTAACAGTATATGTTAACATTGATAACCTTATTGTTATTGTAACAGTATATGTTAACATTGATGACCTTATTGCTATTGTAACAGTATATGTTAACATTGATAACCTTATTGTTATTGTAACAGTATATGTTAACATTGATAACCTTATTGTTATTGTAACAGTATATGTTAACATTGATAACCTTATTGTTATTGTAACAGTATATGTTAACATTGATAACCTTATTGTTATTGTAACAGTATATGTTAACATTGATAACCTTATTGTTATTGTAACAGTATATGTTGACACTGATAACCGTATTGTTATTGTAACAGTATATGTTAACATTGATAACCTTATTGTTATTGTAACAGTATATGTTAACATTAATAACCTTATTGTTATTGTAACAGTATATGTTAACATTTATAACCTTATTGTTATTGTAACAGTATTTGTTAACATTGATGACCTTATTGTTATTGTAACAGTATATGTTAACATTGATAACCTTATTGTTATTGTAACAGTATATGTTGACACTGATAACCGTATTGTTATTGTAACAGTATATGTTAACATTGATAACCTTATTGTTATTGTAACAGTATATGTTAACATTGATAACCTTATTGTTATTGTAACAGTATATGTTAACATTGATGACCTTATTGTTATTGTAACAGTATATGTTGACATTGATAACCTTATTGTTATTGTAACAGTATATGTTAACATTGATAACCTTATTGTTATTGTAACTAGTAGACTGGCAGTCACATGGGCCGTAAGAGATCATCATGTATCTTAATATATAATATAATAATATTAATATAATAATAGTATATTAATATTACTATTAATATGTACAAGTTATTCTATGAAGCTGTGGCATTGAGTTGGTGTTTGAGTTGGTAGAAATCTTCGCTACAAAGCTAGATATCTCTGTTGAACTCCTGTGAGACGGGCGCTTTTGTTCGTAATGCTTTTAGCGTGGTTCCAGACAAAAAACAGACAAATACGGTTTTTATTATAGTAAATATTTTATTACTTGCTCTATTTATAAGCTGTCAAGTTTCAGTTATGATGCATTATACATGTAAGTAATAGTGAAGCAATGACCAATTGATATATTATTCCTGCATTAGATAATCCATAGCATTGACATTAGTAAATCATATGTCTGTGTTTTACTAAAATAATTATTTTATGGTCTTTCATAATACTACATGTAAAAACTTGCTTCTCTGTCATCGTTTCTATTCTGCTAGAAAGTTCCACGCTTTTCTCTATTGCTCTGTATTGGTTTTTTGTAAATTTAAATTTAGCTGGAAATGTTCAGAGCAGGTTTAGATGATTTGAAGCTAAATGTTTTGTCACTCACAAAGTCTAGGTAGAAAAAGACTCTCTACCTTATTGTGTTGTTCGCTGTTTAGACATTTCTATTAATCTTTATGAATATATTTATATATATCCTTATTGTGTTGTTAGCTTCTTAGTCTCAAAAATATATACAAATAAATGTATAAAAAAAAAATATATTAAATATATATAGGCCTATGCAAAATATATATAAAATATATATAAAATGCATAGGCTATATATAAATATTTAAATATAAAAATAAATAAATTTATAAACATAAATAGATATATAAAAATATATATACTAAGAACATGAAAAGAAATACACATACATATTTTAATAGATAATGTATAATATATATTATATACCATATATATATGGTATATAATATACTTATATTATATATCATAATATATACTAAAATATATTATGTATAATATACATTATATACCATATATATATATATGGTATATAATATGCTTATTTTATATATCATAATATATATTAAAATATATTATGTATATGATATATGTATATATGAAAAGTCTACATTTTAGCTTTGAAAGTTCCATATTTTACTAAACAGGTAAGTCCACTTTTTAATGCTGCAGAAGGTTAACTTTTCAATACTTCAGAAAGTAAATTATTGTTGTGGCTGTACAGTTTACTTAGGATAAATAATAACATGTTATAAAACTAACTACATTACCTGGATTGGTATAATCAGTTTGAATGATAGAATCATTCTCGATAACCAACATCTGCTCAGGTTAACATATAACGAGCCTACCTTTGCACGTCACCTTTGCAACAACGAGATAGCACAACTAACAGGTATATGCTTCAACCAATAATTGGTCGTCCTACATGATGCAAGCCACTATTAAATTTTAATTGCTTTACATAAAAGACATTATAAAGCTACTTTTGTAATAAACTTTGAACTTTGTTCTTGAGTCTGTCATGTATCATACTACCTAGTTTGTTCAACAACCAAACATCTCATCATTGAAAATTGATGATGAATCACAAATGGTGTTTGAACACGAGCAAAAAATTGTTGTGACCTGAAGAACTAAGGCATGCGTGCTTTCACTATTTCACTGCACGCAATTTATTAATTTTAGCTCAGGCAAGGTAGCTAATGACGTCTACAAAGGATCATAAAAATGTTTGTCTAATATGTTAAGTGAACCTTGAAGATGTTATCTGACATACATGTTGTGTTGTGAAACTACCACTTTGCTAAAGGTTTGCCATGCAACACTATGTTACACTAAAGCACGGTATTGAGGAGAACCGTGGGAAATGTACAACAGCTGCTAGTTATAAAACACCAGCTAAGATATAATTACCATCTGATAACTTCCGTCACCTCTGATGGATCCATTTTTGGTTCCATCAAAGTTAATTCATGATGTTCGTCTACTGTGCAATATTTAGAAAATTAAGCCATAAAAAGATGAAAACAATAACTTAGAATAATATACTAGGAGTCAGCCCTGTGTTGCTCAGAATCTCTTTCCTTCTCAACACAAATCACTTTTATAGCAAAAATCAATTAGCGCGTGTATTGAGGACAATGGTCTGCAATGAGGACAGGTTCTTGAGTGTTTAATCAGAGAGATTCATGCAAATTTATAGTGAAAATAAAAGTTCTAAAAGTGCCAAATGAACCTGGCATTGCTGTTTGTACACATTGAATAAAAACTAGTAAGTCTGTTCTTATAAAGGAGCATTTACACCATTTTTCACACCATTTTCACACCTTTTTCGCACTGATTCATTAGAGTTACTATGGAATAATTGTGCACATACTTATTACATCTGACAACTATAATTATTAGCTACCGTTTGTTGCATGTTTTAGCTAGCACACTTGAACCACTGAAAGACAAGAATGCGCCAAAACGCTATAAATGTATATGTATACTAATGAAAAAATACAGACTGAATACATAGAAGTGTGTGTATATAAAAAGGTTTCTTTTGCAGCAAAAGCTCGTTGTAATAAAAATTTTGATGGTTGATACTGATATCTGTCTATACTGGTACAAATGGAAAAATGAGATATCAGACTTTGTTCCCTGACACTTTGTCGCATCGAAGACAAAAAAGGTAGAGACAATTCCTACTCCAGATAATACAATTGTTCAAGTAAAAAGCATTTAGGTTTTACAGATTTACCAAAATCGGAAATATGAGCGAAACAGCACATTTGAAATTGAAATGGCTCGATTAAAAATAAAAATAAAAATATTGGTAATGGTGAATATATTAGTTTAAAAAAAAAAACAAATGCAAAAATTAATATTATTAGTAACAAAAAGTTAACATTTGGCATGTGCAATCGCAATAATGATAAAGCTATATTTTGAGTGATAACATGTTAAGGCTGGTCTAGTGGTTACAAGATGCGCTTATCTTGTGATTAGAATGTTGCGAGTTAGAATCCTGCGCAAAGTTAAATTTTATTGCTAATTTTCAGTAGTTTCAGCTAGACACAAAAAACTAACAAAAAGACACAAATTCATATTCATATATTGTTTTCATCTACTACTACGCCTAAAACCTTGGATGTATTGCAATGTTTGTATTATTTTCCTGATGTGCAATTTCCCAAATCAGTGCACTAAAGGTTATTGGCTCACCCATCACCGGTTTCACAGAACAATTTTCTTGATTCTAAAAGTGATACATGCATTAATGTGGATCAGGTGACAATAGTTTCAAAAATCTTAAATCAAAAATTCAAAGATTTTAAATCTGGAACTGAATATACTGTGTCTTGTATAACAGCAAACACAAACATCTTATCAGCATAAAATGTCCAGCATTCCTGGTTCTGGTCATCAGTTATAACTCAGAGAGTAACAGCGCTGTCATATTCAGCAGCTGCCTCCAACTCTGTAATGACCAAACAAGTCAAATGCCAGACTACAAGTATTGATGTAATTTTAAAATGACACGAAAAGGCAAAAGATTTGGGGAGGGAACAAAAAATAGCCAGTTATTTGATACTTGGTCAAAATTTGATATGAAAATGAAGCAGCCAAGCAGCACATGACCATAAATTGAATGGCAAGGATCAACCGAGATAGATGTCATCACATGCAGTAGTAAGAAACAGATATCTAGAGGCTCTTTTGATTTTTAATCATCTCAGGAGCATCGTGCCTATAGAGTGGGATCATTCTTGTACCAATTATACGTGCCTAAAGAGTGGGATCATTCTTGTACCAATTATAAGTGCCTATAGAGTGGGATCATTCTTGTATCAATTATAAGTGACTATAGAGTGGGATCATTCTTGTATCAATTATAAGTGCCTATAGAGTGGGATCATTCTTGTACCAATTATAAGTGCCTATAGAGTGGGATCATTCTTGTATCAATTATAAGTGCCTATAGAGTGGGATCATTCTTGTACCAATTATAAGTGCCTATAGAGTGGGATCATTCTTGTACCAATTATAAGTGCCTATAGAGTGGGATCATTCTTGTACCAATTATAAGTGCCTATAGAGTGGGATCATTCTTGTACTAATTATAAGTGCCTATAGAGTGGGATCATTCTTGTACCAATTATAAGTGCCTATAGAGTGGGATCATTCTTGTACCAATTATAAGTGCCTATAGAGTGGGATCATTCTTGTACCAATTATAAGTGCCTATAGAGTGGGATCATTCTTGTACCAATTATAAGTGCCTATAGAGTGGGATCATTCTTGTATCAATTATAAGTGCCTATAGAGTGGGATCATTCTTGTACCAATTATAAGTGCCTATAGAGTGGGATCATTCTTGTTCCAATTATAAGTGCCTATAGAGTGGGATCATTCTTGTACCAATTATAAGTGCCTATAGAGTGGGATAATTCTTGTACCAATTATAAGTGCCTATAGAGTGGGATCATTCTTGTACCAATTATAAGTGCCTATAGAGTGGGATCATTCTTGTACCAATTATAAGTGCCTATAGAGTGGGATCATTCTTGTACCAATTATAAGTGCCTATAGAGTGGGATCATTCTTGTACCAATTGTAGGCATTTGCTTATCTATATACATGTATATATTTTTTAAAAGATGTCTGTCTTCTGTAGATCTGTGTGTCACTCCTGCTATAGCTATTATTTTATCATCGCGTCTACCCGTTAGGATGCCTAATAACAATTGTAGGTATTTGCTTATCATGTTATAATTTACATCTCAGGTGCAATTACAAACCAGAATAGCTCAGCTATGTCAAGGTTAACTATTTTATAACACTTTGAGTTATTTGCTTGCAAGTGCTAGATAGCCTTATAAACATCTAATGTTATACCAAAAGCAAATATAACTAGTCTCAGAAGGGACACAGGATATCATCCTATAATCTGTTCATTGGACTAGGAGTTGTTCTTTCTTGCATCTAAGAGTAAGCAATAAAATTTAAAATGTTAATGTTCTATATTGAATGAAATGAAATAAACATGCAGTTAGTACCAGATTAGAACTTGAATAAGATGTTTGAATTTGAATAAGAATTCGAATTTAGAAGTTTCAAAATCTAATTTTAATTGCATCTGCATGTCTATTGTATAAAAAAGCATCTTCTATATTAGTTTTAATGGTGTGTGATGTACTGCTTATATCTATCAATAGTGGTAACCATGTAAAATATTCTTTTGGTTAGAATTCCCAAATATGTCAAAATTATAATCAAAAGATGACGTAAAACAAAGGAAGAACTTAGAAGAGCGTAAAAATGAGTATGTTTTTGTTTTATAAAAATAGAAGATAAAGCAGCAGCGTTAGATTACAAGCTATATAATAGTTAGTAATCTGTGACCACGCACTCTCACACAAACCACATAGATACCAGAAGCAACCGGCCCACAGATGGCCACACCTCCAAGGAAGTAAAATGAGTTTTCCATTCCGATGACAGTTCCAAGATGACCTGCTCCGATTGGTCCAATAACTGAGCCAACACCCACCATTAACATCAAATATGAAAATCTAGTCAAAAACTGTTCATTGTGTCCAAACTGGTACTGAATGAGTGATGCCATGCCACTGTTAAACATTCCATTTGTCAGCCCAAACACAACACTGATGATAAACATTCCAGCTGGGGTCTCTACCGGCGGCATAGCCAAGAGTGACAGGCTCAGCAGGGTTGATGTCACTATACCAAAAACCTGTCTGTCAATCGACCAATGAGATACGACCAATACAAAAAAGCTACCAATAACAGTACAAATTCCTGTTACAGTCATTGCGAAAGAAGCTTGTTTTAAAGTGAAAATGTCCCTTGTAGATACAGAATAGTTAACAGCCAGAGAAAAGTATGTGTTCTCACCGAGTGATACGGTCATGAAATAAAACATATACAGTATAAATACTGGATCTTTTATCACTGCTAAATTCATCTTTAGCCTGAGGCTTAAACGTTTTTTACTGCTTTCCTCCTTTTCTAATTCTTCTGCTTCTTGTTTAAGCTTGATGTCAAGGTCAGCCCCTTCGACATCAACTGCCACTTTCTGCTGAATAATGTTTACATCTGAATCCTCTTTGCCATTTTCATTTGGTGAACTTGTTTCATTGTCACATGGTGGGGCGGGACTCATAGATGATGATGTTTGGCTATCATCACTAACAAAGGTTCCGTTGTTGTATGAGGAGGCAACCGACTTGTCAAGAGATTCCTGAGAGCAAAATGTACCTCTGTAGATTAGGGCAGCCGGGAATATAAGCAGATCTGCTGCCACTCCTATAAGAATGGTCGTTCTATATGAGGTTGCGTCAAGGAGATATTCCGTGAACGCTGGGCCGATAAGTAATCCACCATATCCAGCAGTCATCAACGCTGCGTATACCTTGTCTTTATACTTGTCAAAGTAAGTCGACACAACTCCAATGCTTGCTATTTGAATTGCACCTGCTGCTGAACCTATGGACAAGTTAATAAAACTTAAAAAAATTATATTAAAGTTTGAGACCGATAAAAGAATACCAGAAGTACTTCAATTTTAAAATTAGTTTTTCAGCCATATTTCATGGTTTGACAAAATCTTCTACTAATTCCTTGGTGTTTATATTAAAACTCAAAACCTGTCCTTACTGTCAAGAGCATACAGAAGTCACACCACTCTGTTTTTAAAAATGCCAAAGTCTTTTTTATCTTCAAGAGTATTTTTACCATTTTGTTTATAAAATAAGAGAACTGTCTACAAACCTTGTAGTAGAGAATAACTGACAACCACATGCCAGAACTGGGTAGCAAAGGCTGTAGCTACAGCTCCAACACACAACATACCTCCAGCTACCATGTGTGTTCTCCATATTCCAATGACTTCTATGATAAGCGATATCAATGGACCTAAAAAGGAGTGAGCATTAATAAAACAGGAGACAGTTTTTAAGCCCATCAGCTCAAGTCATGGCTTTTCAATCTGCGTTGGAGACAAAGGGTCGTGTCTTTATTCACGGCTATGAGTGATATAGCCCTTTGCCAATTGTTCCTAGTGTGCCATTATTATTATTGGCACACAGAGAACAATTGGCAAAGTTCTTGTGCAATTGGCATATACATTATATGCCAATTGTATATGCGTAGTAAACTATTAATATCATCAATAATATTAATGTGTGATAATAATAATACTAGTAATAATATTATATTATTATTCAATATTCTATTTATAGTCTGTTAATAAAACAGGTCTAAAACATTACAAAAAGTGTTCTATTTATTTTCTATTGACCGCTGTATGTTCATTGTGATGATAGTGTACGCGCGCATTGTATGCACAATGTTTGCTCGTTGCAAGTGCTTTGTATGTGTGTTGCGCATGCGCTGTATGCGCGTTGTACTGGCCTAAGATGCACCGTTACCGGTTTTATCACAGCTCAAGCTGGTGTTACTTCCTGTCATCAACCTAGTTCTTCCAGGTTGGGATAAAAAGGACCTTCCTGAAGATGTTAGCCGCTCCTAACAAGGCTGTTTGCTGTAGCAACAAGGATTTCTTTCCATCAACTCTCAGTAAAGTCATCGAGGCAACGAGGACTTCTACAGGGATAACTCATGCTGTTGTATTTTACATTCGGATTACCTCCATTGTCAGGGCTTAGTATTTTTACATTTTATCTGATTCTCCTTCTGTCACTCAGAGATCACCAGGGACACCAACATCAACAATCAGTGTTTCTGACCTCAGTTTATCCACCACTGTAATATCAGGCCTTTTAACCTATATGACCCTCTCAGCGTGTATACTGAATTCCAACAAGATCCTTACATACTCATTTTCTCGCACTGACTCAGCCCGATAGTCAAACCAGCTTTTGCTTTTTTGGAATCCATGTAAATTCTAAAACAATCCTCATTGCTTCATCTTGCACACTTGAAAAACTATAAGAAAAATATGTGCCCAGACTTCCCCAAAATGCTATAAATATATGTATACTACTGAATACCCAACATTGCCCGAATAATAAAAAGGTCTTTGGACAAGAAATTACTTTTATTTAACATACGTATAACAGTAACCATTAACATTACATTACACAATTAACATTCTAACTTTCAAACTTCATATCCTAAGAAAAGTGTTTTATACAGTTCAAAAATTAAACAAAAACACAAGAAAAAATAAAACAGCTGTAAACCTGCTCAAACAACTAATTTTTACATATCATGAAAAAGAGCATGTTTGTCTCAAAGTTTGTCTGTCGTCTTTCATTGGTCTGTCCAGCAATAGTGATAAAGTTCTAGCAATGAAAAGTCACCTATGTTCTAGATTTCAATTCCCTAAATTCAAATCACAAGTGTGCTGACAACCTCGAAACCACAATATATATATATATATATGAATATATACATATATATAGTATATATGTTTATACATATATACTATATATATGTACAAACATATATATATATATATATGTATAAACATATACATGTATATATATATATATATATATATATATATATATATATATATATATATATATATATATATATATATATATATATATATATATATATATAGATATAGGTATATATATAGATATATACATATCTATATATATATATATATATATATATACATGTATATACTTAGTATGTATGCATCTAGTATATTATATAATGCAATACATAATATACATTGTATACTGTAATATATAATATACTAGGTGAATGTCTGGCGTTGCACGAGTAATAAAAGGTTTTGTACAGAAAATCTACTTTTAATCAACATATACAAAATTTACCTTTCTAGCTTTTACATGAAGGTGTTTGTTTATTTCTGTGTATTTCATGCAGTATCACCTGCAGTGTCTAACACGGATCCATACTAACAGTCATGGTGACAATGAGTTTAAGCAATTTTCTTTACACATGGGCACTAATGGGCGCACCTTTTCTTCTGGTTCACATAACGCTAACCGCAGTGTTCAACCTGAAACCATGAAAGATTGGCAATTTTCATTCCTAGATATTAATCGCCACAGCTAGACAAATACTGAATGACAAACTTTAAGATATATATATATATATATATATATATATATAGATTACGCTAACCGAGTAAAAAAGTCTATGGACAGACAATTTATTTTTATTTAACACATACAACATTTACCTTGTTAACTTTTAAACTTCATATCACGATAAAAATGTTTTTGTGCAGTTCAAATGAACTCGGAAAAAAATAAAACAACTGTAAAGGTTTTCAACCTGTAAACAATATTTTGTCTGTCAGCAGTGAGTGAGGTGAGGGTTAAATATTTTGACTAGCTATGACAATGTATGCTTAAACCAAGACCAACCGGCTGAAAGGGTGCAAAATAAGTATACTAATAGGTGAACTGTTTTTAGAATTGAGAGAATTTCTCGAATATTTTATACCTGTCTATATATATAAATCAAATTGTTTGTCGTTTGTTGGTCTGTCATCCTTATGTCCGGTTATAACAAAATATTTTTAGGAATTAAAAACCGCTTCCTGGTGGAATTGAACTTGGAAACCCTAGTTCTGCAGACAGCATGCTATCCACTACGCCACATTGCCTATATACCCTACAATAGAATAATTGTGCACATTTTTATTACACCTGCCAGTCTTTAATGCAGATTGGTTAAAATACGCATGATTCATACTCCAGCTAGCTCATTCTAATGAAGAAAAATACTTGGCCAGACTTCCGCAAAATGCTATAAATATATATGCATATAGCATAAACTTATAGCACATGGAAATAATAAACATATTTAAAAGTTAGAATGGTAAATTTTGTATACCGGTATGTTGATTAAAATTAAATTTTTTCATAAAAGAAATTTTATTATCCAGGCATTTAGCCGGTGTTATTCTAGCAGTAAGTTATAAACCTAAAACTGTTTGTAGCGAAATCATAAATTGTAAAAGTTGGAATTATGCTCTCATGGTGCCTATATGTGGACAAGATTGATGTCAGCAGGTCATGATTAATTAGGTTCAATTGATGTTTTTATAGATAATATGTAACATTTATCAAACAATTGGCTATGTCAAGGGTTATTCAGTAACCAATTCAAAAGCCTAGACAAGCGGTTCTGGTCTGCCTCTGTGTTGTTTAGCAAACATTTCATTAACTTCACAGATAATTCAGGCTGAGGTCATCTGAGGTCAAAACCAAGTCTCACATGCCTTTGTCAAGTGGCCACCTAGCAGCTGCGCTTGTTGGCCACAGCATCTGCAGTAACGCAAGGTTTTTTTCTATGCTCTGATGTGCATGGTAGTTTTTCGTTATAATTGTAGGTGTAACATATGGAAACTTAACTAAAATCATCGCGAACCCTAATACCCAAATCTCATCAACAAATTTAACCATTTTTCAATGGAGTCGTTTAAGTATAATAACGATACAAAACACATATAAACCTATTTAAATATGTTACCAAGTCTTTGAAATTTGTAGATAATATCCTAAACCTTACCAATCTGATTGGATTATACGTAAATAGATTAATATGGCCTAAAATCACTATTAAAACTTTGACAAGCCTTTTTAATCAAAACTAAGACCGGCCAACGAAATGCCAAGAAGGCTGTGAGACAGAGAGTACAACTATTAAGAAAGGCGCATTTCACGAGAAAAACATGCACATTTCACCAGTCTATAGCATTGTCGATTTGCCGAAGGTTTCTGTAACTAACGTAGAAGTACTGAAAAGTAATCGTTTCTTTTGTGCCGATTTCAAAATAACAGACATTTTAGACAACTACAATAAGTACTTTGGGATTCCAGCTGATGTCCAAAGCAGTGAAAGTAAAGGAAATGACGATGATATTTTTTTAACGACTTTTATAAGATTATTACGATGTTTAATTATAAGAATAATTATTTGATTTTATAAGATTTAATTATAAGAATAGTCATTCGAATTTACAAGATCGAAGTATATAGTGATCGATGTTGGGCAATATATTACTGTTATTATTTTTCTAAATAATTTTGTTAAATAGATTTTCTAAAAATCTAGATAAATATCACAACTGCTTGATATTGGTTGCTATGACGTTTTGAAATGTAAACAAAATTGTGCATTGGTTTTCTATTATTACTGTATTACTATATTAATAATATTAATTATTCTAATAATATCAGTGCATTTTACTTCTAATATTGCATTTCTTCTATTGCGGAGGAGAGATATAAACATATAATCTTTTCCTTTCATTATTGCTGTTTGTTGTACATAATAACACTCAGTACATTACAGCTACCATTGTAGCTACCATTGCAGTTCTCCTATTGCACTGCAGTG
Source organism: Watersipora subatra (assembly GCF_963576615.1). Lineage (NCBI taxonomy): Eukaryota > Metazoa > Bryozoa > Gymnolaemata > Cheilostomatida > Watersiporidae > Watersipora > Watersipora subatra. The sequence continues at coordinate 43,667,098 of NC_088709.1, read as the reverse complement.
CCATTTGACTGCTAATATTGCATTTCTCAATTATCAGTACCCTTTATGATGTGGCTTTTCCAAACTCCAAACAAAGGTATGTTTTATCAAAGAGCAGATGCCATTAGTTCCTTATCGTATCTATTCTAATTCCTCTAACACTAACTCCTTGATAGCTCATTGACAATAAACAATAGAACATAATAGATTGAGCTGTAATATAATGTACCATAGGATAATGTATTATAATTCAATACAACATATCATAGCATAATACTACATGATACCATGAAATATATTATATTATTATACAGTAAGATATAATGAAATATAACAAAATATACATAAGAGTATATAGAGATAAACACATATGCTATATAAGTACACATATGTAATTTTACATATATACATGCACATACAATGTATATACGTATAAAACCCTCATGATAGGTTATAGTCTGATAAACCTGTCAGAAAACTACCTGCTGCTGTTTTTAAGCAGATTCTCCAGAGTTTCGACTGGTGCCTCATAGGAGCCGTAAAGGGCTGGATGGCCTTTATAACGCCCCCAGTGGTCCTTGTGTTACTAAACTACCAGTCTACTTACTACAAATTGCCAACCATCCAACTACAGATGTAGAAAAGATGCAAAAAGTATGTAAGATTAATGCAACAAAAACATGTAGTGTTTTTACATTATAAAACTTGTAATCTGATTAATTAAAGGTTGACTTGCAACAAAATTCACATTACATTTATTTAGTATCAAAAGATTCACCATGTCTTACTCTGTTGGGTTGTAGGTGCAAAATATGTGGAAATGTAATTACAAGATGTTAAAAGCTCAAAACGAACAGTTGATCACGGCCATCACGAAACCGCCGTAGATCAGATTTTGCACCTACAACACAACAGAGTAAGACATGGTGAATCTTTTGATATCAAATAACTGCAATGTGAATTTTGTTGCAAATCAACCTTTAAGTAGGACTAACAAGCAGCTTATAAAAAAGTACAAGTGACTGCTATACATTACTATATAAAAGTACAAGTGACTGCTATACATTACTATATAAAAGTACAAGTGACTGCTATATATTACTATATAAAAGTACAAGTGACTGCTATACATTACTATATAAAAGTACAAGTGACTGCTATACATTACTATATAAAAGTGCAAGTGACTGCTATATATTACTGGTGAACTTGCATAACTCAGTAAAATCCTTTCTCTGGCCCTTCGAACATGTATACTTTTTTCTGTTCTTCTACTTCCAATATTAACCCGCTGCGTGACTTGCTGTAACATGGTTTATCTGTCATCTCCAGCCATCTAATCAGGAGCTAGCAATAATCATCACCTTTACATATTCAATAGAGTATTTTTCGCTAACCAATCAGAAGCTAGTAGTAATTATGACTCATACAAATTCAATAGAGGACCTCTATTCGACCAATCAGCGACTAGTCGTAATCATGACGCATATAAATTCAATAGCACCTCTAATTAACCAATCAGGAACTAGTAGTAATCAGGACTTATACACATTTAACCTAGCAGCACAAGTTTTCTAATTACAGGTGGTATAGGTTTGATTGTAGTAGGTATTCGATGTTCAATTTACATTACAGAGTACTTTTACCTCTACTCATTTGACAGTCAGCAGGTCAAATAGTTCAATGTTAGAAGTGCATGCGGACTTCAAGCAAATCTTGACATTGAACTGTTATTCTTAATTGTGCGCAACTAGCACACAACTCCGAATCTGCAAGATGTGAATGACTCGAGTCATGGAAACACAGTGTCTGACTCTGTACAGAGGCTAGCTGAGAGTTGACTGATGCCTATAGTGCTTCACTTATGATAATAATACTGCCTGCAGAAATATCCCGTTTTAGTTCAGACAGAAACACCTGTAGACTGTGAACAAACACATCTTGTCTTGAACATGATTGAGTGTACGCGTTTACCATGTTTATTGTTGTTCATAAAGTTTGAATATTCCGTTTATTGCCGGAAGCTTTATTAGCTGTGTTCATCTTGGCATTTGGGAACAAAATTGAAAGCTTTATATTAAAAAACTATGGGTACCAATAAGCAACAAGCCTTTAGAAAGCACAATGAGAAAACACAATGAGAAAGCACAATTAAAACCATGGAACTGCTATTATTGCAATATTTGTGTATAGTGCAAAAAAATTAGTTCACAACTTTTGAGTGTAAGTATATGCATATTTGTAATAATGATACAATACCAGGAAAGCTAAGTGTGTGCAGACAATGTTAAGACCCGAGTCCATAGTGTCGACAACTTCAACACAAGTCTTACACTAGGGTAGTAAGTCGGACCATTTGGTGTATATTTTACTTTGTACATCTTCAAGAATATATAAATATATAATACAAATATAAAATATTACATGTACAGCTAATTAAAACATCCAATGTTATTTGCAAAACTTTTCAGGAAGGTGAATCAGTGCCTTGTCTCCATCAGAGATTATAACCAACTATGGAGCAATTCACTTTTAGTTGACTGCTTATTTTACTCGATGGCTGCCACTCTGTCATCATCAGAAGATATAAATCAGTCTCTAGTTTTTAGTAAAAGGAGTGTGTGAAATTCTGAAATCAGCAGCTAAAGTGTGCTATTCTGATTGTGTACTTCTAACTTCGGTATGCCAAAAAAAGCAACAACAGGAGGAGTAAGAACTTCAAAAAACTCAACGACTATCTGGACGGAGTTTTTGAAAACTGTTCAGGGAAGAAGTGATGATGACTGTTAACTGATTTACATTCTGCCCCCTCCTCACCCTAGCAACAGTTCTTGCAAATCGCTGACTCTTGCAATGGTGGGAAGTGAATCTACCTTCGCAAATAAAGAAATTGCTCTTTTAGTAATAATGATTGAATGACTTCAGTGTTTTTTAAAGATTGTCCATGTTTCAGTAGAGACAAAACAATATTCTTAACAAAACATGTATTTAAGTATGTTTGGGCAGTTTATCTTATAAAAATAAGTAAATAAAAAGGATTTCCGGCAGTTGTTATTTTGCTAGAGATTATCCTATTGGAGAAAGCTGTGTTAGAGATAATTGTTATATTGCACTAGCTGAGCTCACAGCAATGTGGCCATCAGTATCAATAGGTGTGTCCAGCTCGTTAAATCTTCCTCTCTCTGCAAGTTCACAGACTGTAGTTTTTGAGTTCATATGAGAGTGCTGTAGCAAGCGGCAGCTTCTCCTTATGATTGTCTCAGAAGCTTGATGGCTACATGAGCAGGGATTTGCAATTCATCTTTCTCCAAAGGTGCACAAATATCTTCATCATAAACATCAACATTGTGGGCAAAAAGTGCTTTGGCTTTAAGCCTTTCTTTTTCCTGCTTTTGTTGCGTCTCTTTGCATCAGTTCATCATGAAAGCAAGGGTCTTTTTAACACCAGCTTAGCTGTCATGTGCTGCAGAAAATAGTGACTATAGAATCAAAGTCGAAATTTTATAACAAAAATTTGAAAAATTATATAATGTAACTGAGGGCCTCTATTTGCACCCCATTGATTAGGTAAGTAAAATTTTCCTAATATTTTGCCATGGCATTGCCGCTACAACTGTTCATCATGATTCATGACTTTGAAATTGTATGTGAATAAAAAGTTGTACCAATTTTAAGTTGAATTGTTTACATGAACACAAAATCAGCTGTTTTATTTCTGAGACAAATGACCAGTATAATCACCCTATAATCTACGCTCCGCCCAATCGGATTACAATACCTTTCCTCTAAGCAGTCATAAAAGCATATTGCTAAAACAAATAAGAACAAGTTACACACATTTAGTTTTTGGGTAAATATATAGCACACACAATGTTATGGACAGGGAAACAACAGTGATCATTTACCTGAAAGTGGTTAAGCACCATGCGTTTTTCATAATATCTCATCGATTTTTCGTATGCATCTATTAGTGGTGGAGCTTGGTATTTTGACACACTAACATCTTCATCGATCAAAGCTTTTTTAGTAATACTCGTAGTGAACTTTTCATTAAGCTCATCTTTGTCGCCTCTTCTACTCAGTCCATCGGTTGTTAGACTATCTTCACAAGACAAATTATGTTGAGGTTTTTTCGTTTGAGATATTTTAAGCTTACTATTAGGCAGTGCTTTCTTTCATGGACGCTGCTGCTTTCGTAGAATGTTTGCCAATATGCTTTGTACTACACTTAGTTTTTGCTCGAACAAAAAATTCTTCGGCGATTCTGGAAACCTACATGTAGTTAATTACGACTCTTGAGTTTCTTCGTCGGCCATTTTGCTTAGCGTTTCGTATCGAAGCAACCTGTAACGAATACGTGGACGAAATTTGAATGAAAAACCTGCAACGAAATTTGTGGATTTTTGAGGCCTGGCTCGATCCGGATATGATAAAGTCATGAATCATAATCGACATAATGCGACGTCGATCAATCTCAATGATCTCTCAAATAAATTTAATGAGTAGTATATAAGTAAAAAGTCTGTAGCTGTGAAGCGGTGCGCTAACAAACGATATAACGTTATGCGTCTAGGTTATGTACCGCGAGCCGCATGTCTGTCACTAGTGATTTTATTACTCTAACTAGCACATACTTTACATTATTGTTGTTAGAAAACCTTTGTGCACAGGCATATATTTGCTCGCAATCTGGTAAGTTTGATTTTAGCATTACCAATCCGGCCGCTAATTGGTTTTATGTCTGCGCATTTCTAAAACAACACGTTGTCAGGGTTTGAAACGATAGATGGCTAATATAGTCTGGGGCCATTGGGCATTTTTGTGTTAACAGGTGGCAGAAGATGGGTGTATGGTAGCTAACATTTTTAGCATATTTATAACCTAGTCATTAGTAATCTGCTATCCTACCGTTTTTTTATTTGACAAGCTAAGAGTAATTGGCTATTAAAAGGTGAGTAGTAATACAAAAATAATAAAAAATTCCGACAATGTGTGCATTCAGCGGAATCTGCCAATCAGAACCGTAGACCTGCATTTACGTCATATTGTAGTACGGGGGGTATTAAATTCCGCAGATAGCAATTAGGTTTGTAGTCTGTTTCCGGTCTTGTCCAGGGACTCGTCAGCGTTGGTAGTAGCAGTCTAAAACTTTAATTATGGTCAGCCTGATTTTACAAATTTAGCCGATGCCATATACAGGTTGTTCTCATCAAGGGCATCTTATGAAAAAAATCTTTCCACCAGCAGAGGCTTCTCTCCGTCAGTATTTAATGAGGGTCAATTATCAAGCAGTAATATGGCAGCGGGCAATTCAACCAATAATCATGCCACCTCATCGCACAAATCATGACTGGAGTAAAGACGATGATGTGATTTCTGTGTAGTGGCTTCCTGATGGACACCGAGCTATTTCCAGGCAGTTTGTCCAATGGACTAGTTGCTCGTACAAAAAGAGTAGATAAGAAAGCTGATGCTTTTGCAAAACTGCATCTTTAGTTTGCACACGTCTATATAGCTGTGTAGACTGCAGCAATGAAATGGACGACGAGATTGAGGTTAGTAATCGTATAGACAGTGATGATGAGCTTTAAGATATGTAATAGTTTTATTAAATACTTTGCAATATGCTTCCTAGAATCGATTGAAAGTTTTCGATGTATCATGATAAACAGACTGTGTACCTTGGTAAACATACTATATAATATAATAATCATACTATGTACCAATATACGCATACAAAGTCATATAATATTAATTAATCGGTCAAAAAGTTAGTTGTCATCGAACATATTGCACCAATGTTGTTTTAACACGCTACCAGTACAATAAATCTAAAACTAAGCAGAAAATTTTGCATTTAAATACCAGTTAAATAAAAATGAAATAACATGGACCAACAGAAAGTATTAAGAGAAGCATAATACACTTATGCTTATCACGTGTTGCCCAGCAATATAATAATTTCATTTAAAAGATTAAACGTTAGATTTGTTAGTTAGTCCGCGTCACAACCAGTGTACCCAATGGGGTATACAGTATAGCCTGTCAATCAGTAGTTTTACAGGTCTCATTGTAAAGAGTATGAAAAGGGTTTCTGGCAGAGCAGTGGCTAAGATGATGGCGAGAAATGTCTGTCATATTGAGTCCCTGGTGGCTGACTACAAAGTAAAGAATCACATCCATTACAGACAATGAGTGCAAAATACAAAAATATTGTATAGACATAAGATCTTACATTTATGGTGCGACATTTATTCAAAATAATCTTTCAGAAAATTGTTGATAAAATGTTGAAATTGGTTTGATGTTTCAAAGAGCAATACAGTCTCCAATTTTGTAAATAGGCGAGCTACATCTTAATAAAATCAGCAGAGGCAATGCTATATAACAAATATTCCAATATTACTAGTTTATTAAAAAAATACCAGAAGTATTCTAATGCTCTTTATGAAGCTCATTGATATTCGAAGCTAACCATGTTATGGAGTGCTACCGTCTTAGTCTGAAAAAATTAAACAAATTGAATTAAGCCATTGAGGGTATGAAACACTGAGTGTCTAAGGACACAGCGACAATACCTATGACCGAGAGTAGTTTATTGTATAGCTTATAACCAATATGTAAAATATGGACTGAGAAGTTTGATAATGATTCATTATAATCAGCACCTATCACTCATTGATCCAGCTGGCTACAGTAAACACCAACAAATATACTCAAGCAAGAAGCTGCTTCGTTTTGGAAAATGCATTAGTGAAGGAAAATGATTAGGTGAAGGAAACGCAAGACTTTCAATGAAGCAATGGATTTAATCTCAGATTGATGAATCATTTGATTATTTATCAAAGTATTAAGTGAAGAGTTTGTTATCATCTCACCTTACTTTTTTCAGGGGTTTGAGATTCTTTGCAATTTGAGAAGCTCTTTATTATCTCGACCCACTAGCAATCTTCAACAAACATTCGGTGTGGTAATTGTATACGACAAACACTGCAAGTTGCTATGATGACTTTAATAGGTCTGCTACGGCCCTATCTGACTGTTCATAGATGGTGCTTTACATCTCATAAAAACTTAAGATTATCAGCTTTTTTGCGTTAGCAAGGCTTGTTGGCTCAGTAGAATGTAGAACTTGATTACAATGAATTATGTAGGTATAACCCATAATAGCTAGCTGTGGTAATCAATTTAACTAGAGGTATTAAATATTCACTGCTACAACCAACGTTGATGACAGTTTCTGACAGGGCGATAGCGGAAACAGATAGTGGAAACAGATAGCGGAAACAGATGAAGCACCTATGTGTTATCGGTGAAAGCAAATACGTTCCACATTAAAAAAGGCATAGATTTGTGTTTACGGAGCTATTTGGGTAATTGTGCATGGAAAATAGAAAATCCTATATATGTATTTCTACTCACCTTTGAATGAACTCACCAACTCACCTTCTAATCACTGCCTGGCAACAATATACAGTCAAACATGGATAACTCGCCCACGGATAGCTCGAACACATGGTTAATTCGAACGGTTTCTTTGGTCCGTTCCCACGTAATGATAAATTTCTATAGATAACTCGAACTCAACACTGTTACCTCGAACTGTTTTTTGCCCAACGGCTACCGAAACAGTTGTTATTGCTTTAGAAAATCACTTTATTCCAAGCCATAGAGGTAAACCTCAACTTTTCGTAATTCATAAGCGTCGTTATTACCACCATCGGCAAAATATTTTTGTCAACGGCTTTTCTAAAATTTTGGTGAAATTTGATTTATACCAAACATCCGCTTCGCGATCGCCCTTCGGAAGGAAGGTAAAGTGAGGTAATCTTTGCATAAACTTCAAGAAAAATCGGCAAAATTGATCGTGGGTAAAACGCTCAAAAGAAAAAGATGTCTTTTCTTTTGAGCATTTCAACAACGATCAAGTTTTGCCAATGTCAATCTAAAAGATGTCCTGGCAATAACATCACCTCAAACAACAAACCAATCTCAAGTGATAGAAAAACCTCTATACTTTTGGGGGTCCTACCACACAAAGTTGTCGTCAGAATAGTCACTTTTAAAATCACTGTTGTCACTTTTAAAATCACTGTCGTCACTTTTAAAATCACTGTCACCTTTTTCAAGTTGGCAACCAAATCAACTTTTTTCTTCACATTCGTTATTTTAATACAAATATCTATTCTGGTGGCACTGGGTTGCATTAAAAATCTGAAACTCGCTCAGTTTGAACTTCTGCTAACCAAAAGCATGGCTCAACCAGCGACCTTCACAAACTTATTAGTGATGTTTGGGAGCGTTGTTGATTACTCCGCGAAAGGTGACAGCCGTGTTAGGTTTTTAGGGCTATATTTCTTGTACTGAAAATAGACCGAGATTGTCTTTAATAATCACTGTCAGTCACAGACTTGGAAACGGATTTGCTGTCAATGTCGTGGCATTTCATTGCTTTAATTTTTTGGCAGTCTATAAATGCTGGGCCAGATGCTTCAAACCAAAACTTGACCAAACTCGGTTGACCGTGGTGATTTATGAACAAATAAAAAGTTAGTTAAGGTACGGCTACACGTAACAAAATTTCCGTTGGTTCTAACCAAAATCACGAAATGATTGAAACACAGAATTATTCTGCGCTGCTAGAATCGTGCTAGCGAGCACGATTCCAGCAGCTTTTGCAATTAGAGAGAGACGTATGATGACGTCCAACAGACGTATAATGACACACAATAAAAGTATAAGTGCAATTCAACATAGTACACACGATGCAACTGCTTAGATTGCGTTATTGAATGTATTTATTGTTTGGGCGCTATAGCTACAAAATGTTTATTTTTTAATTATATTTCCTTTTTAGCAGCAAAAGTTTTGCGGTAGAAAATGTTGACATCTCTAGCGCAATCAAGTCGGTTGCATCGTATTTACTATGGTAACTTTCTGTAATATTTTTCTTGTGTGTCGCATTATGTTCTCGGACTACATATATCTTAAAATTTGCTAGAGTCGTGCTCGTTAACCAACAATAGCGCGACCTAAACAGTTACATCGTGTGTTCTATGTTGAAATACTTATGTATTTTTATTGTGTGTTGCGATATATGTCTTGGACTATACTAATTGCTAAAGCTGTTAGAATCGTGCTCGCTAATAATTTGTTTAATCTGTTAATTAAAAGCGTTTCGTCGACGAACTCGGTAGGCATGCACAGCTCAAATCATTCTTTGAATTTCGACCGATTAATTCTGCGTTTTTCGTGATTTCGGTCAGAACTCAGAACCGACGAAAAATTCGTTACGTGCAGCCGTACCTTTAGTAATCCTACTTACAAAATCATCGTCACCTCGTCACCTACATTGAAAAATGGTCGTCTCGTCTGTCACTTTTTAAATATCTCTGTCGTCGGGTCGTCAGAATCGTCCCAAAACATGGGAGGACCCCCGCTTTTTGATAAAAACGTTTTAAACTTTACATTAGAAGCATTTAATTTGAAACAAGCCCTTTGTGCTTTTGATTTATATTATAGATTGTATATGTACATGTATCTACTAATAAATAAGTAAATACATGGACTTGTGACAGTGCTCTGATAACTTGAACGCTCTGATAATTCGAACACTTTTGCTCGGTCCCGTGAAGTTCGAGTTATTCATGTTTGATTGTATCTGGTAGGTATGGTAAATATGGTATGGGATGTTTTATTCTATCTATTAATTCCTAGACTAGTTACACCATATTGTCGAGACTTGGCAAAAAATGGCACAAAAATGACCTGTGGCCCCCAACTACTAAGTCGAAAGGAATAATCATGTAGTAGCACAACTGCTGCAAAACATTGCAGCAAGCGCTGCGGTGCATCAACAAGCAAACATGGAAATTAAGGCAATTGCTATCGTGCTGGAAATATCAAGGATGAGAGTTGTCCAACCATCACAGCTGTTGTGAAGCAGAATCAGGGCAACCTCTGAACCAGGTCAAGGAGGAACTGATGCTTGGTTATAGTAGCTGATACTGATTCGCTATCGCCCAGCCGATGGTTTATCCAGTCCGCTATTGCCCAGCCGATAACAGACTGGATAAACCAACGCAACCCCAGTAAGAGCTGACAACTCAAACTCTATATATATCACAGCCGATAGCAGACTATGTATATCAATGCCAGGGGCCGATAAACCAGACTCTATATCACAGTTGATAATAGACTGTGTGTATATTAGCACACTCTTTGAACCAAGCTGTTACAAAAGAAGATGTGTTATACTTGAACAAGTTTATTATTGAATCATAGTATGATTTACCATACTAGCCAAATTTCGACTGCTCTTCAAATGCAAAATCAACTGTTTATATAAGTGAGCAAAAGCAAACTCAACATATGATTGGTGGTTACGAGTAGTTAAAATTTGTGGGTCAGACCAGCAGTTATTTTTCAAAAGCAAATGCTATTTACAAGTAAATACATAATGTAACAATTTTGCTACATTTTTTTAATGTAGTAATTAATATGGGAAAAGAGTTAATAATCAAACAAAAAGCCAACAATTATGCTTTCTTAAATTTCAGAGAATATTTTGCTCATAAGTCCAAGGTAGCAGGTGCCTTATTTTTCTTTCAGCGAGCGCATTTTAGCTTGTATTTATTCCAGCAAGCGTCTTAGCCTTCGTTAGGCGTTGAAACACGTCATAATTCAAATTCCATAGTTGGATAAATAAGCCCTGATTGACTCGCTAGTATAGTTTTAGCCTTTACTCCCATCCTCTCTTTGGCCCTTCTCAGTGCCACCAACATTTAATAAGGCGTCCTTTTGCTTTAGTGGTGGAAAGTCATTTGCATAAATTTTACGAGATTTAGGCTACTACATCACTCCCTTCTATTTTTGCATTCTGTCACAGAATGAACTAGTTTTGTGTCTCCGCTTGCCATCAGTTGGGCCAGTAGATTCCTATGTGCGAAGGTTTTTGCGTGCGTCTAGTACGCCGTCTGGTATAACCCTGAAAGCTAACTCTGTCAACTGATATTGGGATTAGATCCGTGTTCCCCATTTGGGAAATGCGGTTGGAGTGGTCCTTTTTCATTGGGTTAACATCTAAATCTAACTCTTCAGATTCTTCCGAATGCAGTCTGATCCGCCCTTCCTGTTGTGCTGTCAACTTCCCGTTTCGAAGCATTTCATAATTTTGATAGGGAAGTGACTTTGTAATACAGTAAGGACTGACATATTTCGGCTTGAGCTTCTTCCCTTTGTTTCCTGTATAAAACAATTTGACCCAAACACGATCCCTTTCTTAAAATTTTAAGGTTAATTGCTAGTGCTTGTGCGCATTGTCCACTGCTGTTGCCGCAGTTGCTGGCCTGCTTTTTGTAGATTATTTTGCGGCTGAGTGGCATATTCCGCTAATTCCATCAAGTAATTTGCTGTTTCTTTAGTGGTGTGGTGGATGCCCTGACTGCCCTTGTAATTTGTGGTAGCAACCCGGCCCATTCTTTGTGCTCCGTACCACATAGGAGCGCTCGTAATGAATTTCACAGTACGATTTAATCTTTCGATCCCTGAATTTTCTTGTGAATTGTATGGGATGATTCTAGTTTTTTGTTTCTCCAAATTTGACTCGAATTAGCTTTCCTGATCTCTATGTATGACTTCTGGTATGCCGAAGTGAGAAAACACTCTCATCTAATGTTTTGGCAACAGTTTCTGCCTTGCCATCAAAAATGGGAATGGCGTCGCACCACCTTGTAAAATGATCTGCTAATATCAATACTTGTATGTTTCCTTTGTTTGCTTCTGGGAATGGTCCGCACATGGTCTGCTAAGGTCTTCCTGCGTAAATATGGTTTTTCTTTAAGCTATTTTTATGTGTAAAAATGTCAATTGACATATGTTGATGTATCGCTTGCCCAATTTGTCTTTTGATCCAAAACGGTTGGGCATTAACCTTCCTGGACAGTCTCATTTCCTGACTTTTTGGGTTTTTACAAAATCGAGACAAATAACGTAACCAATACTTTTTTTGACCACCTGTTTTAACGAGATTAACGAAACATTAAAATACTTTAACAAATTAATGTCAAAGTATTTCAACGTTAAAATAGTTTAACTTCAGGGGAAATATTTCAACGTTAAAATATTTTAACGTTTTGTTAAAAATGAAACGTTAAAAAACGTATTTTGGTGAAACTGCTTTTTTAACGTTTTGTTAAAATAGCTAGTTTATGAAACATGAAAATGCGTATTTTAACGAAATGTTAAAATACATTTTTATATTAATATTACTTACAAAAAATAAATAGGTAATCATATTATTTTATATTGTTACAAACAGAATTACCAAAAGAATAAAATATGAACTTTCTCTTGACAACTGGTTTTTTTCTCCTGACGACTGGATAAGCAAAGACTTGTATTGTTTTATTTACATTGCAGATCAAAAGAGATACGAGCATTTTTTCATATCACGTATTGTCTCCCTCTGCGTGTCTATAATCATCATGATGGACTTCATAGCTGGTTGCTTAGGAGGTGCGTATGTTATGTCACTTCTCAGACTTGACTACAGACAAGGTAGCATTCTAGCATGTCATCTCTCCTTACAGTCAAGTTGGTTGTCATATACATGTACGTTTAAAAATAGTCTGCATTAGGTAGTAACATGAACTTTATTCGAAATGTGTAATAGATTAACAGGTAACACATATGGTGTTGAGACTGTCCATTGCTTCCCGGCACAGCTTATCGCATGCTATTGCAAGAGGTGTCAGGCTAACCAGGGTGTTTTAGAGAGCACCAAATTGAACGCCAAATTTGATTGAAGAAAGGAAGCGTAATGGAAAAACAGCGATACGAATTGAGTTGCTGCTATCCGTATTTAACATTTTATTATTTGTCACCGGCGTTTAAACTATAGTCAATACGAAAACTGGGTCGATTGCTGGGTGTTCACACCAGCATTTTCTATATTAATCCTAGACTGACCTGCTGTGAATGATGGTAACGCGAACAAATCATTGCATTATAGTTATCTTCTCCCAACATCGCTTATTTGCATTTATTGCAGCTTTTGCTACAGCCTTTTTTAGCTGTTGACTTCTCAGCAATGTTTAGTCTTGAATGGTGAGCCAAGGTCAAGTTATTATAAAACTGTCAACTTTTTGGTAAATTGCATGCTACTAACCACAAACTCCGGACAGCTAACCTTGCTAAGCTCAGCTAATAGAAGTAACATATCTGTTATACCAGTTTTACTATTCTAAAATTCTTAGTTTGTTTGCAGTTCTGAATTTAGATGTGTGTGCATATTAGCTAAAGATATTTTCATTGACAATAAACACTAGTATTGAGTAAATGCTACAAAATTCTATTGTACATGTATATTGATCCTAAATTGAACATTAAGGTCAGTGGTACCGAAAACATTGGCCAGTTAGTCAGCTGACTGACAGTTTCATGTTGGGTAATTTTACAATCAGCTCTCCATGTCTTCTGTTGAACTCATTTTGAATTCATGAATTCAAGTTGTGTCTGTCTGTCTCTGAAGCATTGGCCGGAGATTGGAAAAGAGAATGCATCATACTGGATTTAAACCATGACTTTAATAACCATGAAATATAATCAGGTCGTCTTTATCAAACAAACTTAGATATACTTCAGTATTTTACCTGGTAGCCTTATCACAGCTTCACAAGGTGCTGTCAGCTACATGTACATTTATATTCACTGCTGAACAGCTTGTGTACCTGCAGACAGAGTGCATTGGATGGAAACCTGTTGAATTAGTCCTGTTGTTAAACTGACTAACTTGTGTCTAGCTTATGGTCTTTGTATGGTGTTGTAGGTATAGCTGGTTGCTTGGCTTCCCACCCGCTTGACACTGTAAAGGTTAGTCATTGCGAAACTTGTTTTTTTCTTCTAGAATTGTAGATAACTATTCTACCAACTCATAGGTTTTCTTTCGGCCTCAGCCCTATTTCAACATCACAATTTCTTAATTTTTGTTTTACAAAGCTTTGTAATATGACAAGCCAGTAGACTATTTGACAGGAGTTTTATCATTATAAAACTTGTTGACCAGAGAAAAGAACTAACCTAGCAAACAAAGCTATAAGTCAGTACTTATTAGTTCTATAGGAACAAGTAAGTACTAGTAGAGAGATGTTGCTATAGAATTTCACCTATGCATTGAGTTGAAATTATAATAATTTTCCTCAAAGGATACCCTCTACTTGTCACTGTAACTTTTATGCCCTGCTTACCAGTCAACCTTGACATTTGGATTTCACCTTCAGCTTTTGATTCCGCCTAGCAGGCCTACACGTTTCAACTGTGGTAGTGAATGCACAACATATATCTTAGCTTGTGCCTCTCCAGTGGCAGTCTTTAAAGATAATTAATCAAGATAGTTATATCTTGACTAAAGTAAATTTATGGACATTGAGCTATTGTGAAGGTTCGGAGTTGCCAGCTGATGAGCAGACGACTACTATTAGACAGGTTCAGATGCAGTTACATCTTTTAAAATTCATGCATATAGTTCGAAAGTTAAAATTGTCAGCTAATGAGTAGACAACTACGGTTATACAGGTCCATATGCAATGCCAACCACGCAGCACTTACCGTGGACTCATTGATTGCTGTAAGCAAATCGTGAAACAGGAAACTCCCCGTGGACTCTATAGGGGCTTGGCAGCGCCCCTCTGTACAGTGTCTGTAACCAATTCATTGTGTTTTGGAACATTTGGCTGTATACTGAGAAGGTTTGATGACCCAAAGTCTGTGAAATCCAACTTTCTTGCCGGTGCCGGGACAGGTATGTGATCATTCTCTCTAATGTAGCTTAACTCTTTTGCTATCGTAAGCCGATGTATCGGCTTACGATAGCGAAAGACATAAGTACAGACCGTAAGCCAATGTGTGGGCTTATTAGTGCTGCACAATATCTTTGCATGTACATTTGATTATTTGGTCTCTAAATATATCGAATATCGAAAAATATCGAACATTGGAAGTGTCTTCTTTCGATCTATAGTGTTAGGCTTTATCATAAATGATAAGAGGATATTGGTTAATATCGGTTGAAAAACAGGAGTTGTCCCTGCTTTACAACAATGAGACTGGACAACACCAGTTGTGCGCAATAAAATAAGCTGATATTTTGATAAAATATCGGCTCCGATATTCATATCGATTTGAAAGCAGACCAAAAATAAAATCATCAACTGAAATATACCGTCACATCAAATTATATCGTTATACATTGTATCATGCAGCACTAGGGCTTATATAATATATAATATATGGCAATATGGTTTCACTTTCCTTTTTATTACGAAGCCTACACATTAGCTAGACCAATCAAATTTTGTATCCAGTGAAACAACTTTTTTGCCAATCACGTTCAACCAATCAAAAATATTTTTGCTGAGCAATTTCATTTCCAGTCATCTTTTAAAACGAGAAAACCAAATTGCTAGCGTCATGGCAATGATAAACTCACTGCATTCTTTTAATGCAAAGTAAGCGTCAGAAATTTTGCAGAGTCGGATTCACTAAACAAGTTTATACTTATTTTGTAGAGAGTTTTGCTTTGAATAGGGTGCATTTTACAGTAAAACGATATCTGCATTGATTATCGAGATATTGCATAAATACTAGCAGTATATCGGTTTTTCGAAAAGTAGTCTTCTTTCAACCGCTGGCCAAATATGCACACTGGGGGAATTTTAGTTCAATTACTAGAAAGCTGATGCATTGAGTGGCCTGAAATTTGAGAATTCTATTTAACAATTATACTGTGTTGATGAAATTAATTGTTTCACCTTACAATGATCCAACAGGACATTGAAAGCAGAACAGGCTGTGGCTAGCAGCAAGTATGTGTATCTAATAAGTACATTGCGGGTGTTAGTATGTGTTAAATATATGGTATGTGTTAGTTTTAGTCAACATATTAAAGCTATTCTTTTACAGGACTCGCCCTGTCAGCATTGTACAGCCCAGTAGAGTTGCTGAAGTGTAAAATGCAGATGCAAGGGATTATAGCCAGGTGTGTACAGCTCTATGAATCCCTCTATATTTTTGCATGTAGTAAAATACATTGTGGGAATATTAAGCATTCTCTCCAAGACCTCACTTTAACTACTTTCCTCTGGTGATTGACTCTTCTGTTGCTTGATCTCAATCCTGTTGGCCTGTCTCCTTTCTGTAGGTACATCTGTCTTCTCATTGCATGTCTCCTTTCTGTATGTGCATCTGTCTTGTTATTGCATGTCTCCTTTCTGTAGGTACATCTGTCTTGTTATTGCATGTCTCCTTTCTGTATGTGCATCTGTCTTGTTATTGCATGTCTCCTTTCTGTATGTGCATCTGTCTTCTCATTGCATGTCTCCTTTCTGTAGGTACATCTGTCTTCTCATTGCATGTCTCCTTTCTGTAGGTACATCTGTCTTCTCATTGCATGTCTCCTTTCTGTAGGTACATCTGTCTTCTCATTGCATATCTCCTTTCTGTAGGTACATCTTGCTTGTCTTGTGACCTCTAAATGGATGTTTTCAGGGTCTATTTTAGATCTCATTGTTTATTTCTGTGTGTATGCTCATCATTCATTATCTCACAGGTTTTGGTTTCTTTTACAATTAGGATTTGTCTACTCATATTTATTCTCTTAAATTGCAGGGAAAACAGATCAGTGTTAAGTTTCAGAAAGCCAGTTTATACATTTAACTCACCTATCAGTTGTGCACAGACCGTTTACAAGCGAGAAGGTTATTCAGGTCTGAACAGGGGCATTCTAGCTACTGCGATCCGACGGTCTCCTGGCCTTGGTATTTACTTTGCTACCAATGAGTTTCTGCATCAACTATACAGGTCACAGAATCAAGTAAGGAATTTAGCTTCACCCACCTATATAGACATAATTGTTTCGCAGTAATTAAAATGGACTTGAGAGAAAACGAGTTAGGTTACTGAAGTGCTAATATTGTTGCTTATGACATAGGGTAGTACATGATCAAAAGTATTTCAATCAGTTTCTACTTTAATTTCAACAAATCTGATTAGTTAATAAATGCTCAGCTTTAACTCGTTGTCTGGTAAGTTTATTTTCAGTTTCCTCTAGTGGACGAATTAATTTCAAAGAAATAGCCATTATGTTTTGTGCTCACTATTTTGCTCGTAATTCCAAAACCGTCAGTTTGATTTTTATGAACTATACATATTAAATGATCTGTAGAAAAGGTAGTAACCATGATTGAATTACATCAATTTAATTTTTTTTTATTAAAAGTTTTTCGAAAAAAATGGTTGATGCTTCAGCTCCACTATTTTGGTCCCAACTCAAAAACTCTTCGTTTGAACTAGGCATTCAAATGGTGAGTATAATAATTTTGGTAAAATGATACCAATAATAACGAGATTACATCAATATAAAATATTGTTTTTTTAATGCTGTCTTCCAAATAATGGTCGGTGCTTTAAGTTCACTATTCGTCCTAACTTGAATCGAAATCACTTTATTGTAAATCTATCGTTTTTCCACCTTGATCTGAAGTCTTAAAACATTTTGGTGAGCGATTAGATTTGATGAGCAATTAGATTTTAGTAACGGCATATGAAGTAGTAAGATTTAGAGAAACAATTTTTATTACTTGCTGAAATCAGCGTTCAAACTCCACAAAGCCTTTTGGTTTCTTGCTCAAAATTTGAAAGTAACACGATCGAGATAAGTGAATATTCCATCGACCTAATATCTGGTTGACAAAATAGTCGCTTGTTTGACTCAGTCCGATGCTTTGACGTCCATGAAAATTTTATTTCAAAAAACGCTAACGCAGGTAAAACTAATGTCGCTATGTCTTAAATGGTTCATTTACTTTTGTAAAACTCTGAAAGTAGCACGATCAAGACTAGCAAAAATTTTATCAGTCTACTAGGTTTTAGACGAAATAGTTCTTGTTTGTCTCGGTCTGATGCTTCGATGGATATTGCAAAATGATTTTAGAAAATGCAAATGCAAGTGAACTAATTGAGTCAAATGACGCACTCTCCATGGGAGAGTGCAAATATAGGCGACACAAATGTAACATAAACCTATGATCTATTATAGACATAGATGTCAGTCATTTTAAAACTCTTTTGGAACATTGATTGGGTTTGTGTCTTGTTTCTAAACTTGTTTAACATTTGCCTGTGGCCGACTCAGTTACTAGTAAAGATTTGTTCATTACTAATCTGCGTTGTTTTGTTAGGGAGGAGATAACATACCGATTTGGTATCTGTTCATGGCTGGTGGGATTGCTGGGTGTGCTCCCTGGGCGGCACTTTATCCAGCCGACGTAATCAAGTCTCGTATCCAAAGTGATGGTGTATACCATCCGCAGAGAAAAAAATTTACGTACAAATACAAGGGCTATGTGGATTGTATTCGGAAGTCAATCCGGAGTGAAGGCTACGGTGTGTTCTATAGAGGTCTAAGTTCAACTTTCCTTCGAACCTTTCCGAACAATGGCGTTATATTAACTGTTGTCAGCTTATTAAAGAAGATGACAAAAAGCTCATCAGTTTACTCGGAAGACCTCACAGTGGTTGATTCAACAAGTGTCTCCTCGTAGCACTGTCTCCAGTGACTGTAGTGTCAGGTATTGTGTTTGGTTCTATCCAATCGCTGCATCGTGTGCTTCAAATTCAATCGGAATCAAATGAAGCATTCTCTTGTGATGGTTTAGTTTCAGCTATCTACTGTGCAATAGATAGTACCTTGGCGCTTATAGAGCTACAGGACCGTAGCTTTATGTAGATATTACATTAGTTTTGTACATTTTTGCTCTGTTAGCTTGTGTTCATAGTTTGTGTTCACGATTATGTTTGGTTTTAATCATTTATTTCAGGTATTTTAAATTGTAAATATACGAAATTGTATTGCCATCTTGTATTGGTAGACTTGCAGCCATCTTGTATTGGTAGACTTGCAGCCATCTTGTATTGGTAGACTTGCAGCCATCTTGTATTGGTAGACTTGCAGCCATCTTGTATTGGTAGACTTGCAAGAATTATGTAGAAGTCAGCAAAGTTACAAAGCTGTTGATCATGTCTAGCCGTTCTCATGTATCTGATCTCGATGACAAATGATTGGAATTTTTCTTCATGAGAGTCGGATTTAAACTGGCTGAATCGCTAAAGAACAAAATGGTACACGAGTTCTTATGTAATACATACATTATGGTTATTGCATAACATGACAAAGGAAATATGTGATTTATTACTTAGGTATATGTATACACCTCTGTATCTGTCATTTGTCAGCTGTTTGTTCAGTTAGAACGATTGAAATCTAGCCAAAAAAATCCATACTTCACCGGGTGTCAACTCTGAATCTCCTGTTCTGCAGACTTGCATGATAGTAACCATTGCTCTAAACCCAAACTAGCTATACTAAGGTATGATTACGTCTAACAACCACGGCACGCTTGTCTTCACATCCAAGTGTATTAAAGTGAGGTGTGGTGCACCTCTGAGGTGCAATCTTTGTTCTCAACGCTCTTAGCTCCAGAATGCTTGTGTGTCGCAATCATTGATTGCGTGCCATGAACAAAACTTTGCCTCTTCATTATTTACAGTTTTTATTCATTATTTTGATAAAGAATAATTTTCTTTATAACTAAGTACTAACTAAAGTTTTTTTTATTAAAGTTTCAATTTACTCCCGCCTTCAATTCCGCCTTGACTTTCATTTAAATTGAATGAATTCTAAGGTCAATCACTGAAAACTGTAAAAATACAACTTTTCACATGGACAGTTGTATGTTGCATTATTCCGAGTAGAAATGGCATCTACATTCTTTCTCCGCTTTTTCAGCCAAAGAACATTGATAAATGTATATCTTGACCAAAAATTAATTTTCTGCGCAAAAACTTTTTTATTACCCGAGCAACGACGGGCATTCACTTAGTTGGGTAATATATACAGCTGTTTCACGAAGTGTACTACATCAAAAGATATTTTTTGTGACACTTCATGGACGAGCTGCCAGCTAGATCGCTCCTGAGCTGGAGTGCATATGGGAAAATAAAAGTGAAGTATCATATTGCTGTTTAGTGCATTCAATATACATGTAATATTCCCTTGTCAAACAGCAATTTTATTCAGCTGAAAAAGCAAGTTATTGGCAATGTTATGCGCCTTCTGGTTAGCACTGTTTTTCTGATATACTTATGAAATAAAAACCGAGTATCTCAAAAAAATTTTACTCGGATAACTAAAAAACAATATTTTTTCATTTTATAATTCTCGAGCCCTTAAATCTTAAAATTTTTCATAAAGCTAGGTTCATCAAACGTTTTGGCTTTAATGAAGTTAACTGCAAGCAGCTGTTATATTTTTGCATGCAAAAAACAAAGTGTTCCCAATCAGTATTACTACCTTGGGAAAGGTGCTTCTAAATAGATGAAATATTGTCAGTCATATCTGCAGTTGGATTTTACTGTTTTTGCAACAAATTCTAGAGGTTCAATTTTTCCGGTGAAGTGCATCCTACTTAGCGCATTTGACAGACATTCTTTTATAGGAAGCGTACGATTCGCTTTGTACTGCGATTTCGAATAACAACTATAAGCAAAATTTAGTGTCTATAGATAGTGTCCCATTGGTGGGCTAGGTTATGAGTTTTGTTAAAATGCTCTAGTTGGCTGGTTGCCAGGTATGCACCTTGACACCATTGATGGCGACAGGTTTTAGCAATCCTAGCTGCTGCTTTGCGCTTCTTGTGTTTTTGCGTTTTATGCCTTGTTCTGCTCAGTTTTTGCAGCCAAGTCTGAGTTCCAAATTGCGCTACTGGTTAGTACGCTTGGCCCTTTGGACCCACACACGCTTTATAACAAACGAACTAAAGGAATTAATACCGTAGTATTGATCATATGAAATATGGTCATGACCATATGCATCATTTTGTCCAACAACTCGAAGTGCTGCGACTGTATACCATTGTTGACTTTAACCTTTCTCGCAAAAAATAATGCAGAAGTCATTTCTAATTTGTGGGTTGAGTGGTTTGTACCCTTCAAAGCAAGTTTGTAAGAATTTCTGATAAGTTTTATTCTTATATCCACACCGTTTAGTAGCAATCGCTTTTGGAGAAAAATATCTAAATGCTGTTAGCATAGGAGTCATACCGTTTGCTTTCATCAGTAAATTTGTTTCTTCTGATCGAACCTGTATTAGCATCAGCGATATCATCCATTTGTCCTGGTGTATCTTTTGAGTTTAAGCTCATACTTAGTTGGGACTTGTACAACAACAATGTCTTGAGATAAGCCGTATAGTGACACACGTTTGATGACCATGTGATCAGTGCAACATTTAGCCATACATCTGCTAGCTGGAACAAGCTATGAGCTAACAGATTAACTGGACCTTTTTGTGTTCCAGCATCGATGTCAGTTCCATTTTGCTTAGTGATTTTGACTTATAAATACAAGTAACTAGAATAAGGATGCGGTGGTTTGAATCTCCTGATATTTTTTAATTTTATTGGACTCGTATCGTCTAGAGATGTGGTAGGTAAATACTCACTGCTCCAATTATTATCTAACGCAACCATTGTTGGTGGAGTTGATAAAATATCTAGCTCTGGCTTAGCGTCTAAGCAGCTATGCTCTTGTATAAGTGACATTTTTTATGCGCTGAAAATATCTCTAGGTTGTGCTTTTTGCTGGTGTCTTCGCTTAGCAGGTAGTGAAGAAGTGATCACTGTTTGCTTTCTCTTTTTCTGTTATGCTTTTGTTAAACCGACTCGCAGGTAACTATATATACTGTAGCTCACATTGTTTAGACCTTTAGCCATTATATCGTTGCCAGCAGCTTTTAAATTTGTTTTTAACAATGTTTTCACATTTTTACCAGTCAAGCCATCCTTGACAACATTTATACTCTGTTTCACAGAAGTTTTTCAATTACTAGAAGCTTCTTTTTTATTATTGGTAGATCGGCTTTTAGCAATCTCCCAAAGACTCTTCCAAGACGATAGCCAACTCGCGTTTTGGATTCACTAAACATGGGTATTTAACCTGAGTCAATTTGACTGTAAAAATGTTTGTAATCGCATGATCGCAATCGAATTGTACAAGGTGCATTCTGTAATTCATAGGTAGGTATTACTCTTTTTATATCTACTGTAACGATGACACGTCTGTCTTCCAATGGTAGACGCTTTCCATAATCATTGTATATGTAGATCAATATAGTGCTAAAGCTCTGTTTAGAAATTTGAACGTAATGGATATTGTTGAAGTTTGTGAATTGCATTATCCAGTGACTTTCTTCTTTGGTTACTGATCACAAAAGTCGCGTTTCAACATCTCCGACAATGGTTTCAGATGCTATATCGCAATAAACCAACAGTTCAAATATTGTATGAAGACGAACAACACTGGTTTCATTTATAACTATGTAGTGATCATTTCCTTTTTTTGTTAAAACTGAATTGTCTGCAATAGACATTCCAAAACTCTGTAGAATTTCTTCCATCTCAATCAGATCAGCCAGACCTTTTGAGTAAGTTATTCCTATATTTCTTCCAGCCACAGCTTTTATTGACCCGCTACAGTTTCTTGTTATGTCGTTGTATTTGATTTAAACTACTACTCCTTTGACATTCTCTGTTACGCTATCATTTAGCTGTTTGATTAAATCTGATGTCGTGTCGTAATATCTTTTGGGAATATTCACTCCATCGTGTATTCACTCCATATTGTAAATTGTATTGGATTTATATTCACCATATTCACTCCATTAATAACAGAGTATCAAAAAGTATGACATGTCCTGCACGTGCCAGCGTCGCAATCGGTTCGTTTCATTGTTTACTGCGCAGTGCCAATGGAAGCCTCTAGCTTATATTTTAAACTTTGTTCATAGAATATGTTCCTTACGTTTAATTCAGATAGCTATAATTCTGTGTATCATTGTTTTCTACCCAAAGGTTATAGAGTCTTGAATATTTCCGATGGTTACTGTAGCTACGAAAAACTCTTCAGTTTCCTCTCAAAACTTTGTTAGTTTGACCGTTGCAGATGCATTCGTAACTAGTACTGAACTCAGTTTCATCACTGAACCGTTTTGGTAGAAAGTCAGGAGGTTCAACACATCTATTATTGTTTGGAGTCTTTTTTGAGTTTGTTTTGGAGTTTTCAGTCTAAAGTACCTTAGTAATACCATTTTGTAATATACTGGAATTATCTTAACCGACTCGGTTAACATTCATACTGTTTTAGTTGACTCAAGGAAATTAGTTTATTTTTATGAAAATTTATCATAAATTAGGGTGTAAGAGTATCATTTTGACTAGCAATTACTTTGCATACGAGGTTAGTTTTCTTCCAAGGAGATATTAGGTAACTGCAGGTTGACCATCTTACTTTATGCACACTTAAGTGTCTGGACAGTGCAGGCTGATGCTTGTAATTTTGTGTGCATAGGAAACAATCATAATTGCTCACATCTTCAGGATAAACATTCAGGTATTTATTGATTAATGACGAATAGATGTTTGCATAGAAATGAGTGCACTTCAAAAAGTAAACAACTAGTACTGTACATTGGTGTACACCCACCAAGAACCTTTACAAGGTTAGAGATTCACTTTCTTGGGCTTGCATTGGTAGTCACCCATAAAAAAGCGATGTAAAGAATAATTGGTTAGTAAAAGATTTGGCTGTAATAATCATTTTTGAAATTACATCCAATTGTATTTTCTCCTGTACTAATTCTCTCTAAACCTTTTCAATAGTGCACACCTGATGCAGAATGCTCAAAGTTTTTCTCACTTGTGGTCCAGCACCTTGACTAGCAATGCTACTTGTGGCCCAGCGCCTTGACTAGCAATGCTACTTGTGGCCCAGCGCCTTGACTAGCAATGCTACTTGTGGCCCAGCGCCTTGACTAGCAATGCTACTTGTGGTCCAGCGCCTTGACTAGCAATGCTACTTGTGGCCCAGCGCCTTGACTAGCAATGCTACTTGTGGTACAGCGCCTTGACTAGCAATGCTACTTGTTGTCCAGCGCCTTGACTAGCAATCCTACTTGTGGTCCAGCGCCTTGACTAGCAATCCTACTTGTGGTCCAGCGCCTTGACTAGCAATGCTACTGCACAGTTTGGGCTTCATCATTATTTTCTTTTGTGGTTTTTCTGTTTTCATATCTTTTGATAAAATAAAACAAAAAAACTTTTAGGCATTGTTGGTAGAACATCCCAAAAGGAGTTCACCAATCGGACTACAATCGATACTGGCTGACCATCATAGAAATGAAAGAGAACTTCCCAACTTCCTCATGTGTTTGTGGCTGACCCTGATACTGCTTACCCTAGGACACTTATATTTCGCTAGTATTTAGTTTCGTGAGTAGCACACAGAGTAAAATTTCGCTGCAACTTAATTTCGCAGCTCTGATGAGTGCGAAAATATAGTGATGTGAAAATAAATACAGTGAAACAAACAAATTAGATTCCTCAGGTCCGGTCCTCTAGTAAAAAAAGTTGTTATATTTGCGACTAGTTTGTATTTGTAACCCGCAGGTATAAATGTATGGCAGAAATCGATAATTCAACGTGATCGCTTGCTGCCATTTGTTTCTTGGACTATCAATGACGTCTCGGTCCTTTCCGTCGTGACCGATATGGTACCAATATTAGATCTCAAGTATTTATAGCAAGCGATGGCCATGGCACGTTTTGAGTTCACAATATTTCAAATTTAAAAAAAATCAAATACAGTACATGTCTCATAAAAAAGAAAATAGATAACAACCAACATCACAACCAGAACTGTATAACATGGTTGGACCTGGTGAGGGTTGTTATCGTTTTTGGTTGGCAGTAAAATTCATCACTACAATAAGTATTATTTAATTGTATGACTTCACCTACCAGACTTTCATCCTCATCAGTTACAAATTCGGTGACTAAACTGATATCATCATCTTCTTCGTTTGTCTTGGCTTTTCCAAAAAAACTTGTTATCTTAATTTGCTTTGCCATGCTGCTCATTCGGTGTATTAACGAATTTACTAGAAATTTCCCAATGAGCTCAATCACACACAAAATTATCTGCATTTCTAATATCACGATTTTGTTGTGGATATCAATGAACTACAGGGCCGTATTCCCTTGGACAGCTGGCCGGCTAAGACGCCCCAACTTTTTAGGAATTTCACAGTCCAACGGCTATAGAAAGGTTTTTATCGCTGTAGAATATCACTTTATTCAAAGCCATAGATACAAACGTCAACTTTCAGTAGTTCTTAGGCGTCATTATTACCTTCATCAGCGGCAAAATATTCTTGTTAACGACTTTTATAAAGGTTTGCAAAATATCAAGTTTTAGCAAACATCTGCTTGCCCATATCCTACTTAATGAACTTGAAATAAAATCGGCAAAAATGATCTTTGTTAAAACGCTTAAAAAAAAGATGTCTTCTTTCTGAGCTTTTTAACTGCATACAAGTTTTGCCTGTTTTAATTTTAAAACGTTTTGTCAGTCACATCAGCTAAAACAAAGCAAATCTCAAAAAATAGAAAAATGTTGATACTTGCCAATAAAATTTTTTAAAACTTCACGTGAGAGGCCCGGCTAAGGCCCTACATAAGAGAAACCTGTTGGGAGCTTACAGCACCCCCCCCCCCTTCTCCACACCCCAGATGTTCATAACTAGTCGTCTAACATTAGCCCCCCAACTTGCAACCAGTGAATACAGGCCTGCGTAGAACATAGCTATTTAATTTCGAATTTTCGCTAGTTCGTTATGATAGTTTAGTTTCGCGCATGAATTTTTCGCGTGATGATGACTCCGCGAAAACGCGAAAGTTAGATGCCGCGAATACTTAAGTGTCCTAGGGTAAGTTAAGTGCACACAACTCTTGTATTTAGCATCAGAGTCAGTTGTGAGCCATGCATAATCGAGTTGAAGACTTGCTCGCTTCAAAAAGCATTGAGGTCTATCCTGTGCACAAATACCAAAGGAAAATATTACACAAGCAAAAATTCTCTAGATGCACAAAACATCCTAAAGAAGCGGTGAAGTATTTAATCATCGAGGCGGTCCGTCATGCGTAACTGTGTTCAAGACATGCGGTGATGAGCGCGGAGGCGCATCCTGAGCACAAATACCGAAAGAAAATATGCAAAAATAAAAATTATCGAAGCGTAGAGGTGGTAACATAAATACTAACCCACAATTTTCACAATCAAAGCCAAAAACTGCATGTTGCCTTTCAACCAACAATCTTCTGCTTGCAAGTCATATGGCATATTCATTGAGCTACACGGCCAGTTACGAAACATGGAAAATATTCTGTTTGAGAAGTAATCCCACGACCAAACACGAGCGGAGCGATTGTTTGAGAGATTTATGATAAATGCATGTGCATACAACTCATGAAAATTATTCATCAACACCGTCGCAAACCCTTGTACCGAAATCTCGTCAACAAATTTAACCATTTTTCAATGGAGTCGTTTAAGTATAATAACGATTCAAAGCACATATAAACCTATTTAAATATATTACCAAGTCTTTGAAAATTGTCAACAACGTCATAAAACTTACCCATCTGATCGGATTATACATAAATAGACAGATTAATTTGGCCGAAATTCGCAATAAAAAACTTGACAAGCTTTTTTAATCAATATTAAGACCGGCCAAGATACGCCAATAAAGCTGTGCGATAGATAGTAGAACTATTAAGAAGGGTGCATTTCACGAGAAAAACGTGCTCATTTCACCAGTCTATAGCATTGTCTAATTGCCGAAGGTTTGTAATATTTTTACGTTTTTAATATATTGCAAAAATATTTAATTATAAGAATAATTATTTGATTTTATAAAATTATCATAAGAATAATTATTCGATTTTATTTGCCAGAAGGTTTCTGTAATAAAAGTAGACCGTTTGAGGCATAGACCGATTTACAGGTACGAGATTGTGGTACACAGTCTATCAGCCTATGTTTTTTCCCAATCACCAAAGGTTTCATTAAATTATTTACAACGTTAGCCAAAATTCTTTACATCTTATGTGCAAGCTAGGGCCAAACTACAATGCCCCTTCATGAAGAAAACATTTTTTTATTTCGCTCCAGTTTGCAGAAAACTTCCAGACGTGTGAACGCTCATACTTGCTTTCTGCTAGATCGCTATCAAAACCATTCTACATTCAACACAACCAACTTTCAAACTGTGTATATTACACAGCAGCTTGCCATTTTACTTATAATTTTGCATTTCAGAGTTATAATAAACATATTTCCTTATTGTTGTCATTAAATTACATACATTACAGTAGGTTAGGCCTACAGCTTAAATTAATATTCATTCTATTGTTGTAAAACAGGTTTAAGATAGTAGTAGAATAGGTGTCAATTTTTTACAACCTTTTATTTTGCATAATTAAGTTTTTGAATTTAATTTCAAAACAACTTGGCAACTACCATGGACATACAACTTTCTAGAATAACACGTCGTGGCCGACGCAGTGGCCATCCACGTGTCTCTCAATTATTACAGCGCAATAGGAAGATAAATAGAAGGTCCTCACAGCAACCATCAACATCAAGTGCTAATGTTCAACAACACGCTACTCAAATTAATAACAACAACTCATCTGATTCAGAGAAATCTTTAGTAGATGTTGTAGGCGATGTAAATGACATGGACTTGGCAGCCCCTTTGTTTCCAGATGTTGATCATGATTTTATGGACATCATTGACCATGAAAATATTGCACAAAACAATATTGCTCCTCCCAATGCTGCCCCCCTTCATCACATTCCTCATTTTCAATCTTTAGATTGTCCTGATTTTCAATAACTGCGTAACAACTTTCTAGGCAGACTTGACAACAACATATCACAGCTCACGTGTACTGGATGTAATGAGAAACATTTCATTACATACAATGCTTAAATACAACTATGTCATACGTGCCAACAAGTTTCCCTGTCAAATTCCTAGATTACTAGAACTTCCTTTTTGAAGTCGTGCTCCCTCAAATTTATTTTATATCATCTCGAACAACTCTCATTTACACTATACTCTGTCAATTCCTGCTGACAATTACTTTTCAACAACCAGCACTACCCTTTCTTTTTTCCATTATCACTCATTCCATTATCAGGTCCTGGGCTGTATGATAGGGGAATTTCTAGTTATGTTATTGGTGTATGTGTTTTGGTCTTTGAAAGCTGTGTAGCTCAGCCAATCAGATTAGAGTGGGCAAACACGCAGAGGATTTACTTTATACTCCTGTACTGACATATATATATAGAATATATATATGTGTATACATATATATATAAATATATATATAAATATATATAGAAATATATATATATAATTGTATATAAAGATACATATTGAAATGTATAATACTTAGAACTAAAATCAGAGTGCTCAACATAAGATGGAGCAGTATGAATTAGCTGACAGCATTTACAGTTTTATAGTTCAAGCTGCAACTGCCACGAAAAATTTAGTCGAAAATCATGTAATTTTATATGCATGTATGTATATAAATAAATATATATATCCTTGTTTATATATACCATTTATATATATATGGCATATATAAACATGTCAGATATATTATTATAATAACTTTAAAAGATTTTGTGTAGAGAAAGGGTTGAGTTGTTGGTATGTCGTCTGCTGTATGTGGCCAAGACCATTGCTAAACATCCATAACTGAATTATTGTCCGCGCTGCAGTTTTGTTCTTGCTTTCCCGACTAACCATGCTGCACATTAGTTCCCGGCTACCCAATCATATGCCAAAGGATGTGCCTACATGTTTCTTGTAAATGGCTCATTATCGTATGCTGACACACACTGTATAGCTTAGCACCTAATGAAACAAAATAAGAACACAAGAAAACCTGGTACAGGTAACATATTAGAGTGAGATCCTAACTAAAGAAGCACCCTCTTAATCAGGCTTCTATCTAAGACACTCTTAATAAAATAATAGCTCACTTTCCTCCTCTCCCATCCATAATACAAGGTACTGGAAATGAGCAAACAAAGTCACATACATATTAGAAAAAGGCTGCAAAAGCCATATCTACATATTGGAAGAAGGCTGTAAAAGCAATAGCTACATATTAGAAGAAGCCTGTAAAAGCAATAGCTACATATTAGAAGAAGGCTGTAAAAGCAATAGCTACATATTAGAAGAAGGCTGTAAAAGCAATAGCTACATATTAGAAGAAGCCTGTAAAAGCAATAGCTACATATTAGAAGAAGGCTGTAAAAGCAATAGCTACATATTAGAAGAAGCCTGTAAAAGCAATAGCTACATATTAGAAGAAGGCTGTAAAAGCAATAGCTACATATTAGAAGAAGCCTGTAAAAGCAATAGCTACATATTAGAAGAAGCCTGTAAAAGTCATAACTTTATGTTAGAATAGAGCTGTAAAAGCCATAGCTACATATTGGAAGAAGGCTGTAAAAGCGGTAAGCTACACGTGTTGTTTTTCTAAATGAGAGTAAAAAAAAGGAAAACGCAATTGAAAGTAGATAAAATCATAAGTATAACTTAATTCAACCTAAATCGACTTCATAACCATCAGGCCAGTGCTTTCCACAGATATATCTTGTCTGATCACCTGCTGCATGCTCTGGTCTGGATGATGTGGGAAGCCTCAAGACTGTCTGCCAATTCAGCACACATTCGGCAAAGCACATTCTTGACTACAAATCTGAGGGCCAGCTTTGAAAAGAGGCAGACATATGACACGCCTTGCGTGTCAAGTAACACAATAGAGTAGACTGCAGAGTAAGCGGTAGAGTGGACATTTTAAAATTAGCAACAGTGTACCCTGAACGGCATCTCATTCGTGTTTGAGCACAGCATATAGTTAATAGTGAACACATTAATAGCATCAGAACCGTGGGTCGTGCCACGTCAAGCTTACCACTGGAATGTGTTATACTTCAATTAGGAGGTATTAATGGGTTACAGTCTGTCTTATTACTCGTGTCTGCAGTTGACGCTTCTATGTTAATGAGGCTAGCACTCTGCAATTGTACTTACTTGTTGCACAGGGTTGGTGGTAACAGTGCTGATCACAGCAAGTTTATCAAATGAGACAATATCATACAATTGTCGTAGACCCGCCTCAGCATTTAGTCCTGGATTATCCTGTACATTCTCTGGATTACAAACTATGAGATAGTCTTCATTAGCATCTACTTGAAGAGTTACTACTTCTACGGTCTCCACAGCTACAGAAGTCTCACCTACCTTCATACTCAGTTCAGTGCTTATCGCTACAGCTACGTCTTCTAGCTTTACTGCTATAGCCTTTGGTGCGCTGACCGCAGGTAATATTTCTATCTCTACTGCTTGCTGCTAAGTAATCGTTTTGACACAAGTACAGTGTACCCTCAGAATACGATTAGCCTGATATATGATTTTTTTCATCTTACAGAGTGGAACATGATGTTTTCACCTCACCATACAAACTTTTTGTCACCACACGAATTCAACAAAACTTTTGCCGCGAGTTCAAACTTGGCAGTCGGTGTACTTATCATGTATGTCAAAACAACAACAATGCCAAAATGTTGTTTGCCGAAAATATTCTCACAACGCCTGAAAGAGACACGATGACCGATTTTGCTGACTTTAGCTATTCTCGTGTGTAAATCGATAATATTTTTCCTTTAAAACCAGTGGCAAAATTTGAGTTGCAATCTTTTCGTACCGAACGTTTTGTGGTCAGACCACTTCTCTTAACCTGCTGACAAAAATCCACTTCATTAAATAGACAGCATCATTCCAATTTTTTAGCCGAATCAGGTTGAAAAAAGTTTTAAACAGGTCCGCTAAAGGTTATAGGGGAAGCGAAGGCAAAAACTAACAAGTGATAAAATTTAAGGGATAAAGAGTTGAAATTCAGTAAAATAGGTAAAAATACATACTAAAGCTTAGCTTTAAGTGTATGAGTTTAGTAAGCTAAACTTATTTGAGGTGAATTCAAAGTTTATGTTATACGTATGTCAGTCTTGGTGGTAAGAATTCCCTACAGTGAATTATAATGATACATTTTATGCAGATTATAACCAATAAATATAATATAGTTACCGTAGGTAATTATAGTTACTAAGGCTAACATATGATTTTGTCACTAATGTTCAATATGTACAGCACTTATATAAAATTTTAATAACTTTTACCAGAGGATGTTTGCTTTATATAATTACTACGGTATCTACACTCCTACATACAGTTTTTTCATCATGTGATGCCAACCCTGGTATAAAGTTCTTTGAACTTTAGAAGTTATTTATCATGCGTGCGTGTATATTTGTATTTAGAGTACTTCCCAAAGTACAACGGTGGTTAGATCTTTGTTGACTGTGACTTTATTTCCAACCGACCGTGAAACCTGAAAGGTTTTTAAAAAACAAATTGATTCACAATCTTTAAAGCAAAATTGCTGTCTGAATCAGAAAATGTTACGTAAATTACGTGATATCAAATGTTATAACCAAAAATATTAGATAAAAGACAAGTAAACACAAAACATACCTCTGCCATACTCCAGAATATACATATAAGTTTCTTGTCCGTAATATCGTTAGAATAATGTTTGCTTGTCAATGGCACACACGCAACTGACTTGATCGAGCCAGGTGTCAGACAGTCTTTTGTGTAGTTCTTTCGAAATAATGTCTGATGACAGTTTATAGGTGAAATGAGTAAAAAATGTTTATTGAACGACCACCATGGCAAGTGTAAAGGCCTGGAAAACTCATTAAATGTTTGGCGACTCGTGAGAAAAGGCAGCTGTTTTATTGTCTTTGTAAACAGGTCAATCAAGTTGTTCTACAGTCATTTTTTATGGCAAGCGATAATAAGTGCTGTACGTATACATCCTAAGAACTGGTTCATTTTTGTAGATTTCGTGCTTTTGCAAACTTTACACTCTCCCACCTAAATTTTTCTAAAAAATTTACTAGTTCTATCTGAAGTTAACAAATCTAAATCTAGTATAATGTAATTGTACTGAGTGTATTCGTGTATACCTAAATAATTGATATTTGGTACTACTATGATAATATTTATGCAGGAAGAGAATAACATACGTTTGGTTAAGAACACTGCACGTTAGTACTTGGAGTTTATGCTAACCAATAGCAGTAGTTTCTGTATGGGTCTGTAAAGCATGTTAGGTTCCCCTTTCCGCTTGCCGGAACGCGTTATCTGTTCTGGGTTTGAGATTCTGACAGTAGCGGATCTGACCAACCCATCTCTACCTGTATTCACGGAGTCGACGGCTCCCACCTTCCACTGACTACGCCAAGTGTTTTCATCAACAACTGCGACAACGTCTCCCACCTTAAGGTTTTGGCATGGATTTCTCCATTTTTGTCGGGTCTCTACCTTTGTCAGGTAGTCCTGCCAGTGGCGCCAGAACTCATCGGCGAAACGTTGCGTCTTTTCAAACATGTTTTTTCCGTATACCTCGCCGTCTGGCACTTCACCTATCTCCTGATGTGTAGGTACTGACACAGGCTTCATGGTGATCAGATGATGTGGGGTTATAACTCCTTCATCGGGATTGTTCAGATTTGAACAGGTCAGTGGTTTCCCATTGATTATGCTGCAGATTTCGTACATGGCGGTCCGTAGTCCGGCGGTGTCCATCCTCGCGGAAAACCTGCCTTTCATTTGGTTGAATACATTCCTAATCATTCTTATTCCCCGTTCCCATACGCCGCCCTGGTGGCTAGCACCGGGAGTGTTTGTCTTGAAAGTTATTCTTGATTGGAGCATAGTCTTAGAACCCATGAAATTGGTTCCGTTATCGGAGAAAATTGTAACTACAGGCCCTCGTATGCTTTCAAGACACCTTAGCGCTTGTAGGAAACTCTCTGTGGATAAGTCACTTACGACTTCGATGTGAATCGCTCTGGAATACATACAGGTGAAGATGATACACCAGCGTTTCATCTCCTTCCTGCCTTCTTTGACGAGGAAGTGTCCAAATGTATCTACCCCTACATGGGTGAATGGAGGGCTATGTTTCACTCTTTCTTTGGGTAAGGATCCCATCTGTTGACGCAAGGGGGCACCTCTTAGGCGTTTGCAGCCTACGCAGGTTCTGAGTAATAATTTGATGAGGCCTTGTGCACCTATAATGTAGAAACCCGATTGTCTGATTGCAGACTGTGTAAAGATCCTCCCTTGATGGTGGACCTTCTCGTGGAAGTGTCTGATCAGTACTGTGGCTAGGTGTCTGCGCTTGTGTATGATTGCGGGTCGTAGCTCTTTGTCTGTGAGAATAGTTGAGGATTTTGCTCTACTGCCTATCCTTAGGATTCCTAGATCGTCTAAGTATGGTGACAGCTGTCTGAGACAACTTCCCTTGCTTACCTTTCCGTGTGCTTGGATGTCCAGTATTTCTGAATGGAAGTACTTTTGTTGATCAAGCCTGATGAGAAGAGCCTCTGCATCTTGAGAATGTTCTCTAGACATTTTTTCAAGTTTCCAGATTGGCTTCAGCTTGTCCTTGGCTCGTTTAGCGACTGCACGTAGTTGTGCTGTTGCCCTGATGAGATTGTCCCACTTTGAGAAGTTTTCGACTTTGATGGGGTAGGTAACCTGGTTCATATCTACCCTAATAGTTTTCCTCAGTTCTGGATCTGATGCAGAAACATTGAAGCGCGTAGGTTGATTGAGCAAGATGTCGTCAAGATTTTCCTTCCATAGGAAGTCTGGACCTGAAAACCAGTGAGAGTTTGTCAGTTGATGTATGGTTGCGCCTCTGGAGGCCATATCAGCTGGATTGACTATTCCAGGAACGTGGTTCCATTGTGCCGGCTTTGTTCTGTGTCTAATTTGGGCTGCTCTGTTTGCTACAAATGGAGAAAATCTTGATGTTTCATTTCTGATATAGCCCAGTACGATCATGCTGTCTGTCCAGAAGAACACTCCGTCTATTGGCATCCTCAGTTCCTCGTGCAGTTTCCCTTGGAGCTTGGTAGCTAGCACCGCACCTTGAAGCTCCATACGAGGTATGGTCGTTCGGTTCAGGGGGCCACTCTAGCCTTTGAGAGGACAAGTGCGCAGTGGATGCGATCTGTGGTATCGATAAGACGGATGTATGAGCATGCGCCATAACCATCTTCACTCGCGTCCGCAAAGTGATGAAGTTCGGCTCGTTTGATAGTTCCAAAATCCTTTGGCTTTATGCAGCGGTCAACTCTAATATCATGAATAGTGGCGAGTTGTCCCGTCCAGGCTTCCCATGACGAAGTAGTATCTAGATCGATCTGTTCATCCCAGTCAAGTCCTTTGCGACAGACATCTTGTAGCACATTCTTTCCCATTAGGGTAAAGGGTGAAACCAGACCAATCGGATCATATACCTGGGCTACGGTTGAGAGAATACCGCGTCTTGAGAGTGGTCTTGCGTCGATATTGCTGGTGAAGCAGAGCTGGTCGCTCTGTAGACACCAACTAACTCCAAGTGTTCTTTGTGTCGGCATGATGCTGTTGAATGAGATAGCTTCCGTCTCTTTCTCGGATTCTGGCAAATCGGCAAGAGCTGCGGGCTCATTACTGACATACTTGTGTAGGCGAAGGTTGCCTTTAGAGCAAATTTCCCTCGCTGAATTCACCAGGTCTTTGGCAGTTCTGATGTCATCCACGCTGAATATTCCGTCGTCCACGTAAAAGTTGTCTTTGAGGAATTCTGCCGCACTTTTAGATATTTCTATGTTGTCTTCAGCCAGACGCCTCAGACCAAAGGTGGCTACCCCAGGCGAAGAGGTTGCGCCAAATATATGGACTCTCATGCGAAAGGTTTTCACTGTTGATAAGTCATCGCTATACCATACGAATCTTAGGAAGTTCCTATGATTTTGACTTACCCGAAAATTATAAAACATGGATTCTACATCACACGTTACTGCGACCTTCCCTGTGCGAAATCTGCATAAGATACCAAGTAAGTCATTGAGCTGATCTGGGCCAGTGAGAAGGTGATGGTTGAGGCACGTGTTGGCGTATTTTGCACTCCCGTCGAAGACCACACGTAATTTCCTTTTCTTTGGATGAAGCACTCCAAAGTGTGGTATATACCAGCACTTACCATCTTCTCTTACCATCTCTGAGACTGGGACTTCCTCCGCAAATCCCTTTTCGAATAGTGTGTTCATAAATTTTCGATAGTCTGCTTCATATGCTGAGTCCTTCAAGAGTTTGTTTTTGAGCAGTCCGAGTCTCTGCTCTGCTTGATGCCTGTTGTTTGGCAGTATTGGCGTTGATGATGACTTGAAGGGCAGAGGCATGACGTAGCTCCCGTCCGGATCTTGGTGAATTCCTTCGTCAAGGATTTTAAGAAATTGCATGTCTTGTTGTGACAGGGGCTTACCTCCAGGGTCTTCAAAGTCTTGTTCCACTATGGGAAAGAGTGTGGCGTCCGTCTTAAAACTTGTTGCCAGTTTGGTTTTGAGTTTACCCCCGCATAGTGTCCATCCAAACATCGTCTTACAAGCTGATGTCTCCCCAGCTTCTCCTCTTTTTGTCAGGAGTGGTGTGATGATTTCTGGACTGTCTTTACCTATCATCAGTCCGATCGGGATGTCCAGCTTTGGTGGGAGATGCCTTGCAAGGGATCTTAAATGTGGTATCTTGCGGCACTTCTCATCTGTCGGTATGTTGTCTGAGTGGCACTTTATTTCTGGTCGTTCAACTGCGTCAATTGTTGAGATTTCATCGGTTAGGTATCCTCTGATTTGCAGTTTTTCATACCTCAATGTGGATGATCGGCTTATGGCGTTCATGGTTTCTAGGTTTAGGGTGTCGGGGATGCCACTTGCTCCAATCTCCATTGCGGTTTGCTTGTCAATGAAGGTGATGTCGGACAATGTATCGAGGAGGGCATACACTAGTTTTTCATTGTTTCCAGCGGATACGTATACTGGTACCATCATACTGA
The DNA here is from genome assembly GCF_963576615.1 of Watersipora subatra. Classification (NCBI taxonomy): domain Eukaryota; kingdom Metazoa; phylum Bryozoa; class Gymnolaemata; order Cheilostomatida; family Watersiporidae; genus Watersipora; species Watersipora subatra. Next base: position 43,631,132 of record NC_088709.1, on the reverse strand, counting down.
AGCTAGATTGTCCGTAGACTTCAGTTGAATTGCATGTCTTAGTTTTTGTTTGTTCTTTGCCTTGGTTGCTGGTAGTAGGTTGTTGGCTGGAATTTTGTTGTGAGTCCGATTTTTCTGTGGGCTTCCAGTCGGGATCATGTAACATAGTCGGGTGCATTCTATGGCAGTTAGAACATGTCTGCTTGCGGTTACAGATGCTTGATCTATGTTTACCGTTCAGACAAGAGAAGCACAATCCCTTCCTGTGTACAAAGTCTTTTCTTTCCTTTAGTGATTTCTCGGCCAGTTTTCTGCAATCCCTTGTGTAGTGTCCTTTGTCGTTGCCGTTGCAGAAGTAGCAAAATGGTTCTCTTCTTGTCCGTTCAGTTTGGTATGATGCAGCCCTTCTGTTTGTCCTCTCTTCATATCTGCCCTTACTTTTAGGCTGATCATGCTTTTGATCCTTACTCTGTGATGCCATGATGTTGCTCATGTAGCAGTCCGCTTGCTCGAGAACAAACTCTGTGAAATCAGAAAATGACAAATTTCCTGTCCTCATTCGCTTAGCTCTACATACTCTCTGCGTCCAAGAGAACTTGGCACTGTCGGGTAGCTTTTGGCAAATGCGTTCGTTGTATAGCTCGGTGTTGAGGATCTGTAGGCCTTCTGTGGAGCTCATGCTTCTTCTGACTTGATCCAAGAAGTCGCCGAACTCTCTCATCTTCTTTCCGTCTCCGGAGCGTATGTTTGGCCAGTTTTCCAGCTTCTTCAACAGTATCCTTGCGATGCCGCCTTCCATACTGTATCGATCTCGCAGTTTTTCACGAGCTTCCTGATAGGAGTTATCGCTACTGTATGTCAATAAACCGATTATGGCCTTTTTTGCTTCGCCTGCAACAAATTTCTTCAGGTATCGCAGGGCCTCCCTGTCTGTTAGTCCTTCCTCGAAAACGAAGGCATCCATATCTACCTCTCAATCTGCAAATTCGAGGGTATCGCCAGAAAAGATGCTCGGTTCAACGGACTTCCTGTTTGGCTTCGACACACTAGCTGTCAATGAGTTCATTTTGGCATTGAACGATTCTGCTAGGTTGTCGGTGAAGGCTTTGAGGATGTGGCGAGTGCCAATTCCAACTTGCGGTTCCTCAGTTTGTGGTTGTTCGGCTTGTGGTTGTTCAGCTTGTGGTTGTTGAGCTTGTGGTTGTTGAGCTTGTGGTTGTTGAGCTTGTGGTTGCTCGGCTTGTGGTTGCTCGGCTTGTGGTTGTTGAGCTTGTGGTTGTTGAGCTTGTGGTTGCTCGGCTTGCGCTACCCTCAGGTTGATGCTATCGATTGCACTTGGTGCTGAGGACGATTCGTATCTGTCTGTGTTTGGAGTTGAAGATGCTGTAGCCCTGATACTTGGACTGCTCAAACGATTTACCCTTACTGATGATGATTCCATCCTTCTCAGGAGATTTTGTCTTTTCACTGTGTAAGCTCGCATTTCTTCTTCCATTCTCCTTTTAGCATCTTCGAGTGCCTTCTCTTCAGCTAGGATTTCACTCTCTTCTTGGCACTGTTCCTGGATCTGGGTTTTGAATGACTTGACATCCGCTTGAAATTCATTTAAGAGTTGTTCATGGGTGGGGTTCTTCTCATTTTCATTTGTTTCAATAATTTTATTATATAAATTGCCTATATCTTTGACTTTCAAATCAAGGTTCTGAACAAAGGCATCAACAGCAGGTAGATCAATGACATGGGTGGCATTTTCAACAGCTTGTGTGAACTTGTCTAGGAAATCTATCATACTCTCAGACTGTCTACTTATTTCATTGATAAAATCACTGCCTAGTTGTAAAATAGTGCGCTCAGTCAGTTTTTGACTCCTTGCGAGCGCTCGTTGTGTTCTAGGGTTGTTTGATTCAGTTACCTCATCTAACTGTAGCTGCTCTTCCTCTACTCTACTTTCGCTCAAATCGGAATTTGAATTTAGCTCAAGGCTTTCGCTTTCCATGGTGACCAATTTAAATCACTGTTAATTGCTATTAATTTTGTTTAGGCCTTTTTACCCTTATTGTTGCTACAATCTTAATATGAGTACAATTATTTAAACCACTAAAGCTGTCTGGCTAAATTGGCTCGATCGCGGTTCAGTTTTACAACACAGTTTGATTTTTAAACAAAATTATGATAACAACTGTTTGCAAAAGAAAAATCCAAAATGTGTGACAACTCCAAATTTACTTTACTATAATAGTGTTTATAGCGCACACTAGGTTGAGCAAGGAAATGTCAGTTAGATTGAGTAAGCAAACCTTTCAACACAGTACGTATACTTAGCTGACTGATGCAATGTGATGACTTCCTCGTTGCTGACTATCTGATATGCGGCTTGATGGCTAATAGGTATCTAATAGGTATCACTTTTGCTTGGCTTGTTATTTGTGAACAGTGACGAGCAATGTTTGTTGTGTGGGTTAGTCTTTCTAAGCGACAGGCTTTCGACCTCGAAGTGTTATGATGTCTTGCAGTGCTGATGATTAACGTGAGTGAAGTATTGCGTAACCAAATCTATATCAACTGTCTGTTCCTTATCCTTGATTTGTTGACAGATGATGTCCGTATTTATAACGCAAACTCGGTTTGTCGATTGTCACCAGTTGTGTAGCAAAACTCAATCTTCAGACTTCGAGACGTTTTGTTTGAGGCTTAGTATTGAATTCAATAACTTCCGTGGCTTTGAATGAGGGTTATCGTCCATAAATAGCACTTAGGCTCCGTATTTCGATAACTTCCGTGATGAGTTTCTATGAAGGTTATTGACCGTAGATTAGCACATAGGCTCCGTAGAATTGTATGATGTGAACACCTCAGTATGTTGTATGCTCAAGGTTTCACTATAAAGTTCTTTGAACTTTAGAAGTTATTTATCATGCGTGCGTGTATATTTGTATTTAGAGTACTTCCCAAAGTACAACGGTGGTTAGATCTTTGTTGACTGTGACTTTATTTCCAACCGACCGTGAAACCTGAAAGGTATTTAAAAAACAAATTGATTCACAATCTTTAAAGCAAAATTGCTGTCTGAATCAGAAAATGTTACGTAAATTACGTGATATCAAATGTTATAACCAAAAATATTAGATAAAAGACAAGTAAACACAAAACATACCTCTGCCATACTCCAGAATATACATATAAGTTTCTTGTCCGTAATATCGTTAGAATAATGTTTGCTTGTCAATGGCACACACGCAACTGACTTGATCGAGCCAGGTGTCAGACAGTCTTTTGTGTAGTTCTTTCGAAATAATGTCTGATGACAGTTTATAGGTGAAATGAGTAAAAAATGTTTATTGAACGACCACCATGGCAAGTGTAAACGCCTGGAAAACTCATTAAATGTTTGGCGACTCGTGAGAAAAGGCAGCTGTTTTATTGTCTTTGTAAACAGGTCAATCAAGTTGTTCTACAGTCATTTTTTATGGCAAGCGATAATAAGTGCTGTACGTATACATCCTAAGAACTGGTTCATTTTTGTAGATTTCGTGCTTTTGCAAACTTTACACCTGGAACGGATCAAAATCGTATCTTGAGGGTGCATTGTAACTTGTTCTGACTGCACTTGTCCCTTGGCACTCTCCACTCTATCCGTGACCGTGCGGTCATATACACATATATATAATTCACAAATTTGAGCCAATCCGCTAGTTATACGCGTCATGGAACGGCACAAATCAGCAAGCTAAACGAGTTTTGCAATCCACAAAACTTAATCAAATCCATCATGCTTGTGAATCATGGAAAGGGTGAGTCATGTGCATTAAAATATCCCTTCGAAACATTTTCACGCCTCAGTCACTTTTTATTTTGATTTCAACAGTCTCTATTTGGAGTTTAGCAGTCTCAATGGCCAATCTTCAGAATGATTGCTGCGAAGCTTAGCGTGACAAGATTGAGTAGCTATTTGTAGAGTCATTAATTATACTAATTGTATCCATATTAGACTATTACTTGACCTTTGGGGTCAAGCGCTGGTGTGAAATGCCATCGTGCCGGTGTTCATTGAAATGCTCGATCACGAAGTAACTGAACTTGCCCACAGCCCCAAATGTGTATCATGCGAGTCATGCGAGTCATGCGAGTCATGGAAACATAGTGAATCTTTCATGGCGCAGGCTGTCAGGGTATTAAGTACTGCAGATAAAAGGTGGTTCAGATTTCCTTTAGATTGTGGGATCTCCTCTCAAATGTGGGAGAATTTTGTTAAATTTCCATAGATTGGTTACATGTACGTAGTAATTATATCAGGTCAAATTTGTTGACAATAGACAAGAGCTCATTGCCAGGCCTGGTTCAACATCCCCATAAATAACTACTGGTATGCTTGGAAATGCTCAGGATTTCCATTTATCTTCAACTTGAATTGTTTCACGACAAAAATCCATCAATGCTTTTATTGAGGACAATATCCTTAATGCGTGCGAAGATAGTTCTTGAGTTTTTAATCAGACTAGCTAAAGGCCACGGGATTTATATACCTAGACTGATCACGGCTCATTCGTCTAGGAAATGCAAGCTCTAAGATTCCCAAATGAGTCTGTTTTACTTTTGAATGCTAAATAAGCTATAGAGAGTATGTTCTTATAACGCTTCTCTTACGTGATAATCTGTTAAAATCACGAAACACAGGTCTTATTATAGTAAATATCATTATGCAAACACCAAAGATGGTTAGATGTAGCTGTGTTAGTACATTGTTTGTATCGTAAGCTGAGGGTCTTGAGTTTGAAAGGGACACAAAGTCATCTTTTATAAACTTTTATATCAATATCATGTACAAAAGCGAGATTATTGCTGTTGAGGGAGATAGGGGGTAAAGAGGATAGGGAAAACGAGATGAGAGAAGGAATATGGGAAATAGGGGAGACCTGACCCTGTATAATGGGAAAGCATGAAGCAGTAAATGTAACATAGACAATTGTGAAAAGCCTTCATGTGTACAGTATAAAATTATTTACCGAAAAATTGCTATATAACAAATGCATTTGGTTTATGCCAAAAATGCTTTATTGGTTTCATTAACTGGCCAACAATAGAGTGATTACCAAAGGCATTACAGAGAAGATAAATCCATACTTATGCATGTGTGCCAAAGCATTTATAATGTAGGCCTACCACCTTCTACAACAGTTATTATTTCTCAATTTTGTCACAGACATTCGACTATCAGACACATAATCAATAGTCGAGTGTCTTAGTAGATAGTACACATAGTCTGAGTACATAGTACACATAGTCTGAGTACATAGTACACATATTTTTAGTACATAGTACACATAATCTGAGTACATAGTACACATAGTCTGAGTACATAGTACACATAGTCTGAGTACACAGTATACATAGTCTGAGTACATAGTACACATAATCTGAGTACATAGTACACATAGTCTGGGAATATCGTATCTTGCATCTTTTTGAAAAGTAGCAAAAGGTAAAAGGAGCCTTTTGAATAGTTTCCTTTGTAAACTAAAGAAACATTTGATATAATATTTGACACATGTCACAGGTACTCCAACCTACTTGTTGACATGCAGGTTGCAGTGATGTATAATATCAAGCAGGAGCTGTGAATGCCCAAAAAAGGACACCTCGAGGATGGATCAGAGAGTAACAATTTTGGCAGTCGTTAAATTCAGTTCATTGATCGTTTGACAAAAACAATCAAACAAGCAAATTTAAGTTTGGTTTAACCTCTCCTTTCACAGTTTGGTGGATCAGAGTTGTAACATGTCAAAGAATGTTTGTCTCTAGTTAACTAGCTATGTGTTAACATAAGTTTAATAAGTCATTCTCTTAACACTACTGGTCAATTTACAATTGTGGAGTTTGAGTATTCTAGAATATTCTGTACCTTGTGCTAGTTAATGTTGTTTCTCTACTCTGATAGATGTTACAGTAAATTTCTAATGAGACTAAGGTAGAAGTGTAATTCATGAAGCCTCGTATTGTTTATTTTATTTTATTTATTTTAATTTATTTTATTCTTATTTTTATAGTTTGTTAAGATATAATAATATATAATAATATATAATAATATAAGCTATAAAATCGTCAGTTATACCCTTAAAGGTTGACTTGCAACAAAATTTACATTACCGTTATTTGATATGAAAAGATTCACCATGTCTTACTCTGTTGTGTTGTAGGTGCCAAATACGTGGAAAGGTGATTACAAGCTCTTAAAAGCTCAAAAACGAACAGAAAATCGCAGCCAACGAGACTGCCGTAGTTTGGATTCCCTTTCCAAAATGGCTAAAATGTGATGTAGTTGTGAGAGATGGTTTCTGTTTACACTTTCTTGCAACCTTATTCGTCGAAATATTTTTACAAATATTCTTCACGCATTCAATAAAACTATGTCTATTGTTCTTATGCGTCTGTTTTATCGTCATCGTAATGCTGTCACTTTTGGCGCTTATATCTTATAACTTACCATAAAAAATCGCTAAACTTTTTAACCTTAGCTCGAAGGAGTACAAATCATTGTCTGATAATCGTGACGAGCCTGTTGGTCACCTGTGATAATCGAAAAGTGCTGCAAAAATTATTTGCGAAGAATTGGGTCACATGATCAGATTACGACTTGACGATTGAATAATGCCGAAACAAAACTGTAAAGTAGCGAGCATCTATATTTGATACGGAGTCTTCGGTAAAACCCGAAATGTTTGTCATAAACTAGTACTACAATAAGTTTTATATTGAGCTTTTTATTGGCCTTTCAATTCACGTGAGAACATATGTGACAAGACGATAACCAAATTGCGTGGTTACGCCATCGAAATAAAGATATTCCAATCTACGGCGGCTTTTCGTTTTTGAGCTTTTAAGAGCTTGTAATCACATTTCCACATATTTGGCACTTACAACACAACAGAGTAAGACATGGTGAATCTTTTGATACCAAATAACTGTAATGTGAATTTTGTTGCAAGTCAGCCTTTAAAGTAGCTACTCACCAACACAGTGAATGTTAGTGTCTAAAATGTGACCTTTCAACCTCAGGTCACATATGCTTCAACAGAAATGCCACTAGCAGGTCCTGGCGCACCCTTTGTCACCAAACCCCTTTCATCAAATCGGTAACTGACAACTTTACTGTCAGTTTCAGTTGTCAGTTACCTATTTGTACAGTGTGATTTTTCTATTTTGAAAAAATCACACTACAAAAATCAGTAAAAATGTCTCAAGGGGATTTGATTCACCCTTTATCTGTACGTAGTACCCTGGCAGTCTGCGCCGTTAGATATTGTCAGGTGTAATAACTATACATGCAATTATTCCAAAATGCTGAAGACTGTGAATGTGTTTACAACTTTACAACTGTTGTATTTACATGTTTGAAATAAGGACAAAAAAGGGATACATTTAATATATAATTCATGGCTATGGACTAAATGCACAGTGGGTAACCATGTTGTAAATGAGAATTTTAGTATTCCCATAAAAGAGGTAGGCTTATATAGGTAGAAAATATAAGCTTATGATTGTATAAAACTTGCTGGTGTTACTATATTGTTGAACAGGTTGGATAACTGTCTGCTTCAGTTGATTGACCATACATCAATGCCTGTGGTTGTTCTTGAAACCGAGCCTCATGGACAATTTTTTAGATCTTCACAATGCGGTCGAGGCTAATCGTTTGTTCATAATTTGATGGAGCTGCTCAGCAATCATCTTGCCAGCATAGTCGAACACGAACTCGTCTAATTTGGCTTGCCTATTTTTGCACTTTAATCGTGGTGTGGGTGATAGTTTTTAGAGCTATATCTTTAATTTCGGTGGACTCTGACCCCTTGCGCTTGAGCGACCGGGATGCCTGAACTCTAGTTTTAGGTTTGGGCACACTTTCATCATTTAGTTCTTCGAGGCTGAGAGACGTGGCACTTGTTACAGCTAATACCAAAGAATCAGTTAGAGCTGACCTTTCCATATCAGCTTGACTTGCTGAGTCTGCGGGTGCTGAAAAAGATGACGAATATTAGTTATTTGTATTTTTGTCATGCAGTAGCGTGGGTATTGTTAAATGTACCATGTACAATTTGGAAAACTCTGTAAATGAACTACGTACCTTCACTAGGCATCTCAATACTGAACTCAGTCTGATTGACATGCACCGTCACAGAAAGGAACATTAGGCTAGTGTAAAATGGCCAAGATGGTCGATACGCATCTCCAGCCCCTGCACCTGACTCCTGGAAACTGAGCACCATTTTGTATTCTTTTGGCCAGGATGTGCGGAGCCCTTGGTATTTGGCTTTGACAATTTGAATTAAAATGAGACAAAAAACATAAAATAAAAAATTTATAGGTTAAATTCTTATGTAGGTAAAAGTGGGTTATCTGTAAGAACACCATCAACATTGATGAAAGTAGGTTTCGGTTTGGTGAAGGTTCACATAGAAGCGATTATTAATAAATTTGTTATGATAAACAAATTATTAACATTAACATTAATACTGTTTAATTGCTAAATGTTTACTACTATAGCTAGATCAACTGTTTACACTATAACACTGCACTGCGCACTAGTGCTAGTCCTACTAACCTGTACTGTTCAGTGACTTGGCTAGATCCACATACTGTCCTTGAGCCCTGTGAAAAATGGTCCAAATGCGTATGGTTCCATATGTTGGGGTTGCAACTCTGCAATTAACTGCTCAGTAGGCGTAGATTTTAATGCTAGTTTTAGCTGATATTTAGGTAAAACGGAATACACAGCCATCTTTCATGCTTACATTTCTCGCAAGTTGTGAATATTTGCAATATTGCGAGATATGATTGGTCAACTTCTTGTTGCACTTCGACAAGGATGGCCATCCAAATTGGACCAACGTAGTAGTATGCGGCATTTCCCCGATCTTCTGTCGGTGACTGAGACAAGGCAGTCTTTACAACCGATTTGCCTTCTGCAACAGGCCGATTTCGTCGTACATGTAGTTGTTCCAACTCTGACAAATCAGCCTGCTGTAAACACACCTTTATAGTGGCAGTCTAACAAGGTGAATACCATTCCAACTGTACCTTTGGACAGACGGATGAACACAGCTCTTACTATAGTAAAGGTTTTTAAAAATAGAAAGAGTAAACTTAAAATCTTACCAATAGAGTGACTTCAGTTACTTGACTGAGATCTAACTCTCCAAGATTGTTTCAGAGTGGTTTGGGATGATGTAAACAATGAGGCGCTAAGCGCTAACTATAGTCTGTGGTTTAAAGGTATAAACCATAGTCTACAGACTATAGATGTTAGTCTATAGTCACTATAGCCTAATGTGTATAGTCTATAAGTTGTAGTCTATAGACCAAGATTTATAGTCTACAGATTATACATGTTTTCTATAGTCAGTCTATAAAGTATAGACTATAGTATATAGACTGTAGTCTATGACTCTATATACACAGTCTATAGACTCCAGCACGGTACGCGCCCCTACAATGTAAATAATTTTTTCCATGTATGTTTAGCTTATAAGAACCTTATATTATAAGAACAGTCGAATACATTTAAATTTCCTCATTCGTTCCAAGATCTTTGCAAACTCACTCCTTTGGGCATACAAAGAGGAAAAAACTTGACTCGACTTTTTAATGTTTGGGCTGTACTGTAACTGCAGTATTATGGGTTTACACAGACACATTTTTCCATTTTAATAATCATTCTCACTGAATCTATAGGCCATGATTGAGGTAGTTCTACAAAGAGTTGATGAAAGCGCTCATCTTCGACGTTCATTTACAACGATTTGCTTATTTTTCTAAACAGCAGAGTGTATTCAAATTAAAACTAGTAATAAATGTTTTATACATTTACAAGAAAGCAAAACAACAACTATATATTTTATAAAAAGCGGTAGTACCTGTTCGTCGTCTATCTGTATCCAAAGGGTCAAGGTTAGGATAAAAGAGATCTTTTAACGAGGTTTCATTTTGTAACATTCGAAATGGTGGACTGACGCTATAACACCTACCCCAATCGATCACTTTTGTATTTATGAGCAAAGTGCAGCTAGCTACCCTATTTTTTGTTTCGTCGACTCATCTGACAATCCATCACGACGAAATAAATTGTTGCAAAAGTTATATATATAATAGGTAGAACGCTATACACACGTCGTTGTTTCTTTTGCAAGTGCGGCAAAATAGATTAACGACCAAATAAAATTTAAAAACTGCCTGACTTGGCACTTTAGGACAGTAGAACAGGAAACAAAACCGTCACATAGTTTTTTATGTTATCAGGAATTTAGGTTGTAGGAGGTATACATTATAGGAGTGTCTACTGTATGTAGTCTATAGTTTACAGACTATACATCTTATTCTATAATATATAGACTATATAATTTATAGACTTAAGATTATAGTATCTGGTCTACAACCTAAAACTATTATTTAATCAGCGAATTTCAAAAGTGGATGATTTTCCTTTGCTAAGAATTGTTACAGATTCTACTTGACTAGATGTCCTTGACACCATGCTGCTTTCTTTAGGTGTATCCACGGTTACTGCAACTCACAATAATAGGCTATCATTCTAATGGAAAATAAAAAGGATGAAGGCTGGTATTGCTGGCTGGCATTTGCTGCCATAACCATATCCATGATGGTGTTTGCTGCTTCAACATACGGCACCATAGCTGTGCTGCTCTATACCTGGATAGATATGTTCAACTTGACCACAGAAATGGCTGTCCTGGCTCCAGCTGTTCTTTCTGGATCTATTTTTCTCACAGGTAGGTAAAGGAACAACGCTCAAAGTGTACTGGTTTAAGCTGGTTTACACTGGTTTGCAGTGGTAACCTCTACCAATAAATCTCAATCATTTTCCAAGATCATCCAAGTTCCTAACTTACGCTCCTATCTGAACTATGAATCAAATTAGCAAATAATTTACATACTTGAACAAATGTGCTACGGTGTTTTCTTTCTCACCACATGACATAAAATTAGTCAAAGAATAGCCTGTATGCTGAGCAGTTAGATTGGTACGTATTAGAAGGCATCATATATTGGATTATTGTAGCAGCCCAAACTTCTGCACTTTAGCTCACAACGTACTGTATTAACATGTTTTACTTGTTCAACGATTCATAATCTACATATATAAATTTCAAAGTTTGTTGTCTGTATGTCTGTCCTTCGGTATGTCCAGATATATCTATTAAAATTTTTGGAATTGAAAGTTTGCATTTTGTTGGATTTGAACTCATAAAGAACACAACCAAAGGTTGGTAATCCAATTGTCTAACCACCAGTCTATGAAAGCTTTTACGATTCACAGCTCTTACTATATGCTGTACACACCCTTTTCTCGATTGCTCGCGCTAAAAGACGTATTAATTAAAATTTTATTAATCCTATTAACTCCATGAAACGCTGCTTTTTCGTGTTTTCGTGAACTTCTACTTTCGGTTTTTCGTGAGATTCAATTGCTAAATCGCGGTCAAGCTTTGCACCGGGACAATTGTATGGTTTCAGGTAGAGTTGGCCTCTACATTCTTTTCCTGTTTGGTCAGACAAAGGCTGTCCGATATGTCATTTTCACATTTGTACCAGTATCGAGAGGTACCAGTATCGTCGTATTCAAAGTTTTGATGGATAGCTTCTGCTGGAACAGTATTTTTATAAGCGCACTTCTATGCACGGTACCGCCTATACATACTGCAAGCTATATAGAAATAAAAAAATCGTGGAATAAGCCCAGCTTAATGCTAGTTATTTCTATGGTGCTAATCTGCTATAGATATATAGAATATATAAACATTGTAAATACATATATGTATGTACATACATATATGTATGTACATATGTATGTACATACATATATGTATGTAAATATGTATGTACATACATATATGTATGTACATACATATATGTATGTAAATATGTATGTACATACATATATGTATGTACATACATACATGTATATGTATGTACAATGTTTATATATTTTATATATCTACTCCATATTTATTCTAGTAAGGTTTACCGCAGAGACTGGTCTCTGCGGCAGGGATCGCTAAACATATTATGGAAATGTTTACTTTTCCATATCCATTTCCATAAACATAAATATTTCCATAATTTTATGGAAATGGATATGGAAATTTTATTTTAGAAATATGGAAATGTTATGGAAATGGAAATAATATGAAAATGAATTATGGAAATGTTATGGAGATGGAAAAAATATGGAAATGAATTATGGAAATGTTATGGAAATGGAAATAATATGGAAATAAATTATGGAAATGTTATGGAAATGGAAAAAAATATGGAAATGAATTATGGAAATGGAAATAATATGGAAATGAATTATGGAAATATTATGGAAATGGAAATAATATGGAAATAAATTATGGAAAGGGTATGGAAATGGAAATAATATGGAAATTATGGAAATGAATTATGGAAATTTTATGGAAATGGAAATAACATAGAATTGAATTATGGAAATTGTAACATACACGTAATCCAAGATATTAACAGAGGGGAGTTATATTGTATAGACTAGGCTACATGAATAGACAATGGTAATACACAAACAGCTAACATCAGTGGTATTACAGAAACTATTAAAGGGGTCTGGAAGAAACTAACTCAAATTGTCTCTTGCTCGGCTACATGTATAGACAATGATAACACACAAACCCAGCTAACATCCGTGGTATTACAGAAACTATTAAAGTGGTCTGGAAGAAATTAACTCAAATTGTCTCTGGACTTGGCTACATGTACAGACAATGGTAACACACAAACCCAGCTAACATCAGTGGTATTACAGAAACTATTAAGGGAGTCTGAAAGAAACTCTCAAAACATCTCAAATCGTCTCTGGCTTAGTTATAGGCAATGGTAGCATACAGTTTTGATGTTGCCTGGACCCTAAATAAAGTATATTAGCAAGCAAATATCATATTCATATTATGTATAAATTAATCACATATTCGGGAAGAGTTGACGATTGCACACACACACACACGCTCATTTGACACGCAAGCGCGCACACATACGTACACACCAGGGATCGCTAGACATATTATGGAAATGTTTACTTTTCCATTTCCATAAACATAAATATTTCCATAATTTTTATGGAAATCGATATGGAAATTTTATTTTAGAAATATGGAAATGTTATGGAAATGGAAAAAATATGGAAATGATTTATGGAAATGTTATGGAAATAGAAATAATATGGAAAGGAATTATGGAAATATTATGGAAATAGAAATAATATGGAAATGAATTATGGAAATGTTATGGAAATGGAAATAATATGGAAATAAATTATGAAAATGTTATGGAAATGGAAATAATATGGAAATAAATTATGGAAATGTTATGGAAATGGAAATCATATGGAAATGAATTATGGAAATGTTATGGAAATGGAAATAATATGGAAATAGATTATGGAAATGTTATGGAAATGGAAATAATATGAAAATGAATTATGGAAATGTTATGGAAATGGAAATTGTGACAAACACGTAATCCCTGCTCTGCGGTAAACGTTTTTATCTTATTTTTTTCTACATAATTTTTTGTGCTAAATCCGTTATGATTACCAATGGATCGACCGATATAACATCGCAGCCAAGTCGCATAAACAAAAGAAAACAACTCCCTTTCAGTGCAGCTGATGCATCAGGTGCAGTTCGTCTTGTGACAAGCTGTTGTTTTGCTCTCCACGTTTGCCGGGGGGACAACTCCGCAAAAACAGCAGTTATTCAAGACAGGCTATGTCCATCCCAACGTAAGGAAACAAGGTCGATGACAGGAAATAACACCAGTTCAAGCTGTGATAAAACCAATAATAATAATTATAATAATAATAATAATGGCACACTGAGAACAATTGGCAAAGGGCTATATCACTCATAATAGTGAATAAAAGCATGGTTCTTTGTCTCCAACACCGATTGAGAAGCCATGACTTGAGCTGATAGGCTTAAAAACTGGTTTCATGGTTTATCAATGCTCACTCTTTGTTTTCAGGTCCGCTGATATCGCTTATCATAGAAGTCATTGGAATATGGAGAACACACATGTTGGCTGGAGTTATGTTGTGTGTTGGAGCTGTGGCTACAGCCTTTGCTACCCAGTTCTGGCATGTGGTGGTCAGTTATTCTCTATTACAAGGTTTGTAGACAGTTCTCTTATTTTATAAACAAAGTGGTAAAAATAGTCTTGAAGATAAAAAAGGCTTTGGCATTCTTAAAAACAGAGTGGTGTGACTTTTGTATACTCTTGACATTAAGAACAGGTTTTGAGTTTTATTATGAACGCCAAAAAATATAAAACATGGACTCCAAGAAGCTCTTGGTACCACAAAGCACCTTTACAATATCCAATACATTATATACTATTTTAAATCTCTAGAAAATGTTTTGCAGAAGTCTGTTATAAGAATTGAAGCAAATGTGATCAATGTATTAGTCAAGCTTTAAATTTAATAACTTTAATTAGACGTATTTTATAAAATTAATTAAATAATTGAAAGTCTTTTGCTTGTAGCTTTAGAATACCGGTAGGCTATATGTATTTAGGTAGATAGGTGTTAATCGATTTAGCCAACCATGATAAACACTGTACAGGCATTTGTGGCAACCTTGATTAAAAAACCTATATCAAAGGATCTCCCATGATTAGGTTTAATCTGCTCCTTGTGCTACATTTCAGAAAATCTGTTACTAGTTATTTTGAAGCATGGGTGACCAACTTTGTCTATTTCCCTTTGCTATAATAGACAATAATTATAGATTAATAGATTAATAGATAATAGACAATAATTGTCTAGAGTAACTTTATTTCTTGTAAGCAAACCAAAACATCACAGAGAACATGATGACACTGCTGGGTTCCTATTTCAGCAGCATAGTAAATTGCATTACTATAGTAAATAGCATACTATTGCCTATAAAAGTTATACATTTATGTAAATCCAGGTGTTTGTTGGTCTGTCATCCGTATGTCATGGTATAGCAATAAAGATATAGAAACGAAAAATCTGCTTCGCGGTGGAATTGAGCTCAAAAACGCCATGCAGCCACTTTGCCATACTCTGGAATAATTGTGCCCATACTTATTACACTTGTCAATTTCGAATGGCGATTGGGTAAAGTACGCACGCTTCACTCTTCATCTAGCATGCTTGAACTACTAAAATGTTCCCAGAATTCCCCAAAATGCTATAAATACGTGTATACATAGCATAAACCTAATTAAACTAATATCTCTATATATAACATGAAATAAATTAAGCTTATAGCACACACAGAAATAAACAAATACCTTCATGTAAAAGTTTGAAAGGTGAATGCATAAGCTGATTAAAAAGAAATTTTCTCAACAAAAACTTTTTATTACCCGTGCAACGCCAGACATTCAACTAGTACAGACATAACTCTATTGTCATATAGTTCGACTGTTAGCAGTGAGTGACATGCAAATTTTAACGACTTTGTACAATAGTGACATCTTTATGTTTAGACTTAATAACTATAAACATGGAGATGTTACTGCTGTATAAAGTTGTTAAAATCAGTATGTCACACCTCTTATAAAGCTTCACATCTCTGTCATAACCAATTATAGTATAGACTAATTTTGTCTCCCTTGGTATGCACTCTGTGCATACCAAGGGAGACAAATACCATTAACTGTTAAAATGCTTGATATGTTGTAATTGTTTATTTAATAATTCATTTAATGAAATTGATATATATCAGGCTGTTTTGTAGCTCTGTAACATGTTTTTAGTAACACCATACACTATTGAAATGCCCAATGCATTCTACTTGTCTACTAAGTAGCTTATTTAGTAAAAATTTGATAAATCAGGCTGTTTCATAGCTTTGTAACATGTTTTAGTGTAATCGTTGTATGTAGCAGATAATATAAATATACTTGTTTTAACCAAATCTTGAAATTGGTAGAGAAGCTAATTTTAGACTTTGAGTATTTTTAGTATTACGTTATCAGCCCTAAAAGTTTTGCATAATTTTTGAACTTTTATCAATTTGTAGGCTCAGCAGCCGGTGCAATACAAATAACGAGCATTGGAGTCGTGTCAACATACTTTGAGAAATATAAAGACAAAATATACGCAGCGTTGATGACTGCGTCATATAGTGGACTCTTAATTGGACCAGTGCTGACGGAATTTCTCCTTGACACAACCTCATATAGAACGACCATTCTTATAGGAGTGGCAGCAGATCTACTGATACTTCCGGCTGCCCTAATCTACAGGGGTACATTTTGCCCTGAGGAATCTTCTGACAAGGTGGTTGCCTCCTCATACAACAACCAAACCTTTAGTAGTGATGATAACCACACCTCCTTATCTATAAGTCCCGCCCCACCATGTGACAATCAAAAAAGCTCACCTAATGAAAGTGACAAAGAGGATTCAGATGCAAACATTACTCAGCAGAAAGTGGCAGTTGATGTCGTAGAAGCTGACATTGACATGAAGGTCGAACAAAGTACAGAAGAAATAGAAAAGGAGGGAAGCAGTAAGCAGCCCTTGAGCCTCAGGCTAAAGACGAATTTAGCAGTGATAAAAGACCCAGTATTTATACTGTACATGTTTTATTTTATGACCGTGTCACTCGGTGAGAACACATACTTTTCTCTGGCTGTTGACTACTCTGTATCTACAAGGGGCATTTTCACTTTGAAACAAGCTTCTCTCGCAATGACTGTAACAGGAATTTGTACCGTAATTGGCTGCGTGTTTTTAACATTCTTATCTCATTGGTCGATCAACAGACAGGTCCTTGGCATGGTGACATCAACCCTGATAAGCTTGTCACTCTTAGCTATGCCACTAGTAGAAACCCCAGCTGGAATGTTCACTATCAGTGTTGTGTTTGGGCTGACAGATGGAATGTTTGTCAGCGGTATGTCATCACTCATCCAATATCAGTTTGGACACAATGAACAGTTTTTGACTAGATTTTCATATTTGATGTTAATGGTGGGTGTTGGCTCAGTTATTGGACCAATCGGAGCGGGTCATCTTGGAGCTGTCATCGGAATGGAAAACTCATTTTTCTTTCTCGGAGGTGTGGCCATCTGTGGGCCGATCGCTTCTGGTATTTATGTGGTCTGTGTGAGAGTGCGTGGTCACTGATTACTAATTATTATATAACTTATAATCTAGTGCTGTTGTTTTATCTTTTATTTTCCTCAAAATCAAGAGCGTACTAATATTTGCACTCTTCTAAGTTCTTCCTTTGTTTTACATCATTTTTCGATTTTAATTTTATAATTTTAATAATTTTGACTATAATAATTGACTAATAAAGAATATTTTACATGGTTACCACTATTATTAGATATAAGTAGAACACCACAACAAATTAAAACTAATATAGATGATGCTTTTTCATATAACAGACATGCATGATGCACTCAAAATTAGATTTTTGAAACTTCTAAATTTAAATTCTTATTCAAATTCAAACGCCTTCTTCAAATTCTAATCTGGTACTAATAGCATGTTTATTTCATATGTCATTCAGTATGCAGTTTTAACAGATTGAATTTCATTTAAGTGTTTACACTCAGATGCAAGAAAGGACAACTTCTAGTAAAATAAACAGATTATGGGATGATCTCCTGTGTCCCTTCTGATACTAGTTGAATTTGCTTTTGGTATAACATAATATGTTTATAAGTCTATCTAGCACTTGCAAGCAAATAACTCGAAGTGTTGCAAAATAGTGAACCTTTACATAGCTGAGCTATTCTGGTTTGTAATTGCGTCTGAGATGTAGATTATAACATGACTAGCTGTGCTACCCGGCGTTGCCCGGGTAGCATAAAAAAATCTTTGGTCAGAAATTTGATTTATTTTTAACATATAACAACATTTGCCATTCTAACTTTCAAACTGCATATCAAACTAAGTTTTGATGGATAGCCTCTGATGGAACAGTAACCTCTTTTATACAGAAACACTTTTATGCAAGAATTGTTATTATTAATTCAACATATTCAGGATTTTTATTTTGTTTTCTCAGTTCGTATTAATTGTATCATTACTGAATTACCGAATGATCTTTTATTGTAATTGTAATTTGGCGTGCTCAAAACGTTTTCCTCATTATATGAAGTTTGAAAGTTACAGTGGTTTGACAATGTTTAAAAACCTTTACAGTAGTTTATATTTTCTTTTAAATTATTTCTGTAGCTGAGGCCCATATCGAGTTTTTGGAGTTGTTTTTGGACAGAGATAATTGGTTTGTTGACCAGTAAATCCCGTAAAAACTAGAAATTATAAAAAGTAAAATATGATTATGATGATGTCAGCGGTGGATAAAATGTATGAATAAAATATGCAAATAGAGTATGCGGATATTACAAGAGGTAAATAAATCAGATGTATATTTCATGAATAAAAATTAACGTACCTCTATTCTCCTTTCATTGGAGCCTTGCTAGTACTTTGGAAGATATTTAAAATATTTATCCAACAGGTATAATTGCTTGAAAAGTCTCTACTATAATAAAAGTATCAAGTTCATAATTTGATAAATAAAGTTTTGAAGAGCGAACTTGTAACGTTGCCGTCTTGATGAGTTGTAGAGACTGATCTGGGTGAGTTGCTGACGTGTATTTATATGGTGTACCAGGCATGTAAAAAGTTATAAAAAATGGTTAATGGGTTACTGTCATGAGCTGATCATCTGGTGCACCGATTCCCGCAGACAACTCCAAAGCAGAGGCAATAAAATGGGACATAAACCCACCCAATTTTAAGAGTCGCTAAGCCAAGCTCCAGAAATTGCACCAAAATAATTGCTGCTCCATTGATGGCACCCAAAGCAAAGAATGCTGAAAGCATTAATCCAGCCAGAACTGGCCAGATTCGGAAGCATGAGTCAGCCCAAAATAGCCCATTAGACTTCAGGTGACATACTGCACTGGACTAATTAATTTAACACAAAGGGCAGTCCGCTACAATTTCAACTACACAAAACACTTTTTTCGTGTTATGTTGTTTGAAAGTTAGAATGGCAAATGTCGTTATATGTTAAATACAAATCCATTTTCTGTGCAAAGACCTTTTTATTACCAGTATCGCTGTATTCAAAGTTTTGATGGATAGCTTCTGGGGGAACAGCAACCTTTTTTATACACACACACAGACTTCTATGCAAGAATTGTTATTACTAATTAAGCATATTCAGAATTTTTCTCAGTTCATATTAATTGTATCATGACCAAATCGTACTGTCTTTGTCTGACCGAACGAAGAGAGAATGTCGAAGCTTTTCCATAAAAGTCCACAAGAGAAGAATTGGCCTTGACCGCGTAAATAGTAACTGAACCGTACGGAAAAAATATGCTCAAATGGGCCATCCTAATGTGTGGGTGCATTGCTAAAATGATTAGTGTGTGGTTACAGTATAGCAAATATGATAACGCCTTAGATCGAAATTTTTTAACAGCGGCGTCATACTAATAAATAATAGCTATAGCCGGAATGACACACAGATCCACAGAAGACAGACATACTTTAAAAAATATATACATGTATGTAGATAAGCAAATGCCTACAATTGGTACAAAGATGATTCCACTCTATAGGCATGATGCTCCTGAGACGATTAAAAATCAAAAGAGCCTCTAGATATCTGTTTCTTACTACTTCATGTGATGACATCTACTTCGGTTGATCCTTGCCATTCAATTTATAGTCATGCGCTGCTTGGCTGTTTCATTTTCCTATCAACCCTTGACCGAAAAGTCTCAAATAACTGTCTTCTTTCTTTTCACCCCTCATATATTTTGGCGCTTTGTATCATTTTAAAGTTATAGCAATACTTATAGTCAGGTATTTGACTTGCTTGGTCATTACAGAGTTGGAGGCAGCTGTTGAATATGACAGCGCTGTTACTTTCTGAGTCATAACTGATGACCAGAACCAGGAATGCTGGATACTCTATGCTAAAAAGATGTTTGGGTCTGCTGTTATACAAAACAGAAGGTCAATTATTTTCATGGCTGTACAGTTTCCTTAGGATAAATAATAACATGTTATAAAACTAACTACACTACTGAAGGTTGGTATGTTCAGTTTGAATGATAGAATCATTCTCGATAACCAAAATCTGCTCAGGTTGGCGTATAGCATGCATACCTTTGCACACCATTAGTGTAACAACAAGATAGGACAACTAACAGGTATATGCTTCAACCAATAATTCGTCGTCTTACAGGATGCAAGCCACTATTAAATTTTAACTGATTTACATAAAAGACTTAAAGATATTGTCTGTATATGCCTGTCATATATCATACTACCTAGTTTGTTCAGCAACCAAACATCCCATCCTTTCCTTTAAACCTTGATGTTGAATCACAAATGGAGTTTGGATATAGACAAAAATGTCTTGTGACTTGAAGAACCAAAGTGTGTGTGCTTCGAACATTTTACTTTTAAAAAATGCTCGCAATTTATCCCTTAGCCCAAGCAAGGTAGCTAATGTTTCATGAGTAATCACAAAAATGTTTTTTTCGCACACTCAGTGTACTCTGAAGATTGTACCTGCCAGAAATACATGTTGCGTTGCAAAGCTCCCATTTTATTAAATATTTATAACACACAATCACTATGTTTCCATGATGCGCAGTGCTTCGGAGTTGCGCTATCTCCGAATCATGGAAACGGCGTCTTCGCACTGAAATCACTGCGCACTGATCAGTGCGAAGCCAGTGCAAATTCGCAGCAAGGAAACAGCGACTGCGCAGTGGCTGCGCATAGCTCTCATGCCGTGGAGACAGATTTTACGATGGCCATAAACTAGTACAAAGGTTGTCCTGCTAATCTTGTTTTTTTCACTATTCTTCCGATCTTCTTTCACATTAATTTAATTATAGTCTGCATTCACGAGGATGATGAGGTGATTACTTTCCTGGACTTTGTTATCGATGCCAACACTTCGAAAAATAGGTGGCAAGTCCTAAATTAACGTTTAAATAATATATTACTTAAAAATACTTATTAAAAATATATTACTATGTAAAAAGTGTGTTAAGGTTTGTAAAACCTTGTGAATGTGTATTGTAAATAAAAGTATAATGACGACAGAATAATAAAAAAGACTGTTTATGACGTTCGGTATCCGTGATCGATTCTATTTCTCCATCAGGCGATTCGATTTATACAATTTCTCTTCTCTGGCTAATTTGCGGTATTTGCTGAAAACCACTGCGCAGCATGGAAACGTACAATCCCCTCGACTTCGGAGGGGGCTGCTTCGCAGTACTGCGCACCATGGAAACATAGTGAATGTTTGTTACACTTGAGATGTAGTATTAACTAGAGCCGTGGGGAATATATAAATAGTTACTTGTTATAAAACACCAGCTGGCACATACCATGCTACCAACTTCCAATACTTCTGATGGCTTCAGTTTTGTTTCTCATCTAAGATGATCTACTAATCAATATTTAAAGAAATAAGAAGGTGGAAACAATAACCATTGTATTATAATATTATTTAGTATGTGATATAGAATTCTATTTAAAATATTGTAATTGGTAGATAGTGAAGTATTGGAGCATTAAAAAATGTGGGATACTACTTGGGCTTTCAGCTTGCTTCTACAAACCACAAAAACTGGCTGCTTTTATTGAAAAGTAGTTTATGCTATTTCTCTCAATAAACATGCAGCTATATCTGGTTCTTTATCTTGATAAAAATGACATAAATAGCATAAGAAATTGATCCACAGAGAGAAACACCGCCTAAAAAATAAAAAGAATTTTCCATGCCTACTGTATTTCCGAGATGACCCGCTCCAATTGGTCCAATAACTGAGCCAACACCCACCATCAACATCAAATATGAGAATCTAGTCAAAAACTGTTCATTGTGTCCAAACTGATACTGGATGAGTGACGATATGCCACTGACAAACATTCCATCCATTAACCCAAACACAACACTGATAGCGAACATTCCAGCTGGACTTTCTACTAGTGGCATAGCCAAGAGTGACAAGCTCAGCAGGGTTGATGTCACTATACCAAAAACCTGTCTGTCAATCGACCAATGAGATAGGAAGATCAGCACAACGCTGCCAGCCAAAACACATATTCCTGTTACACTCATTGCTAGAGAAGCTTCTTTGAGAGTGAGAATGTTTCTTGTGGACACAGAATAGTCGACAGCCAAGGAATAGTATGTGTTCTCACCTAGTGATATAGCCATGAAGTAAACCATGTAGAAAATAAATAGAGCGTCTTTTAGGACAGCTAGATTGGCTTGTAGTTTTGACCTTAATTTCTTACCTATACTGACATTTTTCTGTTGCGTTTCATTACTCTTAAAATTGATGTCAATATTGTCTTGACGTTTGTCGATATCACTTTCTATAGCTACAGTGTAAATATTATCAACATTAGAAGAACACGTTTTCCTTTCACATGGTGGCGTGTGGTTTATAGAAGAGAGAGAGTGGCTACTATCACTCATAATTGCTTTGTTATTGTAAGATGTTACAATGGACTTATCCTCATCATTCCTTGGACGAAATGTACCTCTGTAGATTAAGGCAGCAGGAAATATTAACAAATATGCTGCTGCTCCTATCAGGATCCCAGTTTGGTATGATGTCATGTCTATGAGATATTCCATCAGCACTGGGCCTATGAGCACACCCATTGAGGTGGAAGCCATTATTCCTGCATAGACTTTGTCTTTATGCTTGTCAAAGTAGGTGGACACAACTCCGACACTTGTCATATTCAACATGCCTGCTGCCAGACCTGAAATCATGCATAAAAATTTGAAACATTACATATACAATCGAAATTATTATTTCGTAGTAAAAAGAGATAAAATGTACAATTAAACAAAATAAAAACTTACTTAATTCAACAATTCACCTTCCTAGAAGGTGAATATTTTACATGTATGATAAACTCCGATGAAGTTTATCATAAAATAATTTTTGTAGACTTTTAATTTTTTAATTTAAACTTTTGACTTTTAATTTTTGCTGTATCAGCTTTAGCACTTCAGCAGTTAGTCAAAACTAGCAACACAGGCAAGTCACACGTTTTACAATCAATCATGAATTGAAACAATGATTCAGAGGAGAAGTAATATATATATACATTTTGTATATATATGTATATACATTTTGTATATATATGTATATATATATATAGTATATATATATATTCTACACGTACAATATATCAATATATCAATATAACAATATACATATATATATATATATATATATATATATATATATATATATATATATATATATATATATATATATATGTATATTGTTTAATAAATTGTTTCCACTGGAAGCAGCAGAGTATATTCCACTAATTGTTACTTGACTGAATAACAAACAAATGTTACAGTTACTGTTTTTGTTACTGTATTTTGACAAATAAACCGTATCAAGCTACTAGACAATAAACATAAACATAATTTGCAGGAGTTTTCCTCTCTTATGAAAAACTCGTAAGCTGAACAAAAAATATATCTTACAGCAGTTGTCTTCTTTTAAAGAATGACCAACAAACCTTGTAGTAAAGAATAACTGATCACCACATGCCAAAACTGTGTAGCAAAGGCTGTAGCCACAGCTCCAACACATAAGATAACTCCAGCCAGAAAATGTGCCCTCCATATTCCAATGATGTCTATGATTAATGAGATAAGAGGACCTGACAAAAGAATATTTCAGATATTTATATTAACAAAAATAACAGTATTGCAATGCTTACCAAAGCATCAAATGCTATTGAAGTTTGACTTCTGTTGGCAATAAAATTAGTAATTTGTTTCAGCGAATGCCAAAATGCTACACTCAGTTTTTAAACTTGTATCAAAAATAAAAACAAACTGAAGAAAGAATGTGAATCTGTCAATTCAATCTACTATATAGCAAAATAAGTAATATATTATAAAAAAATATATTAAAATATAATATAATTTAATTTAGTAAAATATAATACTACACCATATAAAAATATATGATAGGGTGTCTTATATTTCATAAAGTAGTAAAATTAATTAGAGAAAATATATTATAATATATCATATGAATAATGTAATAAATTACAATAAATGCAATATAATATATTGTTATATGCTATAATGTGATAGGATATACTGCAAGATAATGTGACATGACAATGTACATGTATAATGTATTATAATATCAAATACAATATAGTATCATATAACATATAGTATACCATAATAAAACATAATATGATAGCATATAATATATACCTTAACAAGGACCTTAATCAGCAGGTTGCTCAAGTCACCTGTATGGCTTGATCACCCAAAGAATGTTGGAAGCCATTAAGTAATGTATTGGGCTGAGAATATGCTAGATGAAAGTTAATTAATCATGTGACCAACATGAATTTCTCACATGTTTATGTGAATCACATAAGTTAGCCAGATCAGATTGTGTTGATTGTATGGCTTGAATGTCTTTTTTGAACAAGATACCGCATAAAATATATTTTTTAAACCAAGCACAAACCTTTTGACAGGTCAGTTTGACTTCAGCATGCTATTAATTCTCTATTTATGGTATTGTATAGTATATCTTTATATTTTTATGGTATTTATAGTTTTTATAGGCAATCTTAATAGTAAAAGGTGGTCAGGTGCTGAAAAAAAATATAAGTTTTCACTATAACAAGAGCTGTATATTTTTGGCTGTTCAAAGCCACGCTCAAAGCGTTAGGAAAAAGATTACAGCAAATGGAAATCCAGCCCATAGCAATTAGTAAATCCAATACCTATAGCAAAGCCAAGTGCGCTACAAATAAACCTCGCAGCCACCTTACTACATCTAGGAATAATTGTGTGTATAGTTAATACACATGATCTCTCACGGTGCGCTGGACTGTCAGTTCACTAGTTTTTATAAAAAATATAAACCGTGTTCAACCATTTGTCTGTAACCCCCCTGAGTGTTGGTAAAAAAGATTACACCACCTGGGATTTGAACCCAGGTATTCAGATTCCCAGCCAAGCGTGCTACCACCTGCACCACTCAACCACCCTTCAACATCTAAGAATAATTGTGTGCATAGTTATTACACATGACGATCTCAAACAGATCACCAGACTACCAGAATACTAGTTGTAATAAATAATCCTACCAGTGAGAAAGAGTGCTCCATACAAGACAGATGGGGCCCAGATTGCCATCTCTGTGGACAGGTTGAACATATCTATCCAGACGTAGAGTAAAACAGCAATGGTACCATAAGTTGAAGCACACATGATTATCATCGATATTGTCATAGCAAATAAGGCCAACCAGCAATACCAGCCTCCATCCTTTCTCGCTTCCATTTGTATGAGTAGACTTCTCCGACAACAAACATGGCTGATAGGAGAATTTTTTGTGATAAGGAGATTATGTCACCTTGTGGGATTCGTCAACTAACAAACCGTTGTGATTTTATAAAGTTTTCTATTTTATAGACAGAATTTACATTCACCGTAACCAATATGTATCTTTGTTTGTTGGAGTGGTCTTTCCTAGTTAAATGAGGCTTGTGTGTATATACCCTAGTTTACTTGTTTCTCTTCTCATCAACATTTAGTATTTTAGCGTTTACCATCTTGATGTTGATCAAAACCTTTTGGGAGCTAGCACAGGTAATATGTAACACGAGTCATACATGTATGTAGCATGAGTTATATGTAACATGAGTTATATGTAACATGAGTCATATGTAACATGAGCCCTATGTAACATGAGTCGTATGTAACATGAGTCATATGTAACATGAGTTGTATGTAACATGAGTCATATGTAACATGAGTTGTATGTAACATGAGTTATATGTAACATGAGTTGTATGTAGCATGAGTTATATGTAACATGAGTCATATGTAACATGAGTCATATGTAACATGAGTCTATGAAAGAGCACAGATAGTATGTCATATGATTTGACAAAAGAGTAAAGATTTACAACTTACCTAATGTTTGTGAAAATGATGTGGTATGATCATGTGATATACTTTACGTATACAGTTTAGCAATTTCCAACATATGACTGCTGAGGCTTCTCAAAACATTGCAGTTTTTGAGTTCAAGGGACGAGACTGGTGAACATAAAGTAAAATGTCAAAGATATAAAACAAACCAAACATGTATATTATAATGAAAATGTTAAAAATTTTTTTTATGTCAAGTTAGAGTAATTAAGTTAAACTGTATATCATCATATAATAGTCAAAAAACTACGTAGTGCTAACCTACACTGCTGTTTTTGTCTCATTGCAGAAAAGTAACAACAGAAATATTTTTTTATTGAATATTCTTGCTTTTATTGCTCAGTTTATCTTAATCATTTAGTTCTATTCATTTAGCATATTTTAATATATTTTATCAGTTTTTAATTAGTCAATTATTTACTAACTCAGCATAATTTTATTTAATGTCTAGAATTTACGATATGTTCAATTGGTATATTTATTGTTATGGCATTCATAAAACAATATGTCATGTAATCTTATGGGAATATTTGAAAGATAATGATCTTCTCACAAAGCGAATATCAGAATGAGTTAGCTTCATGTAAAAACTAGCAACATAGTCTATGATGCAAGATACTAAGATATATAATTGTTCTTTTTACACAGCTTGATTTGCTTTAATCAGCATTGGTCTGCGAAATAAAGTTTAGATCGATTCAAAATGTGCAACAATTATGAGGGCTCTCGGTTAGACTGAAATATGTTGACAAAAAGAGAATTTTGAAGAGAAAGAAGAAGAAAGTTGAAGAGAGTGCAAGTTATTTAGTGACATATATAAGCACCATGTTGTAATGTGCTGGAGAGAGCAAACTCTGCTCTGTCTTATAAACTCAAGGTGAATGACTCAAGATCACATCAAATCACAGTATACTAATAATCAACTTACAATATACCAATAATCAACTTACAATATACGTATTAATAATCAACTTACAATATACTAATAATCAACTTACAATATACTAATAATCAACTTACAATATATTAATAATCAAGTTACAATATACTAATAATCAGCGTATGATATACTAATAATCAACTTACAATATATTAATAATCAAGTTACAATATACTAATAATCAACGTACAATATACTAATAATCAAATTACAATATACTAATAATCAAGTTACAATATACTATTAACCAACATATAATATACTAATAGCGACTAAATACACCTCACCGCATCTGATGTCATATTTTATCGGATTCAGTTTGAGCACAAAAACAGCTGACTTAACTTTTAGCGTCTAATCAAAAAATCATTTTTATTCTAAAATTCATTTTACCAGCTAATTTTAGACCTCTTTGCTACTCATTAAAAGTTTTTAGCTGACCAGACCAGTACAAATACTTCAATAATTGAAAAGTTTGAATCGAAACATAATACTCGGTCAGAATGAGACAGTCTGAGACCAGGAGACTGTTATATTAGTTAAAGGTTGACTTTCAATAAAATTTACATTACAGTTATTTGGTATCAAAAGATTCACCATGTCTTACTCTGTTGTGTTGTAGGTGCAAAATATATGGGAATGTGATTACAAGCTCGTAAAAGCTCAAAAACAAAAAGCCGTCGTAGATTTGAATCTGTTTATTTCTCTGACGTCATTCCAGTTTGGTTATCGTCTTGTCACGTGATGTTCTCACGTGAATTGAAAGGCCAATAAAAAGCTCAATATAAAACTTATCGTAGCACTAGTTTATGACAAACACTTCGGGTTTTACCGAAAACCCCGTATCAAATATAGATGCTCGCTACTTTACAGTTTTGCTTCGGCATTATCTAATCGTCAAGCCGTAATCTGATCATGTGACCCAATACTTCGCAAATAATTTTTGCAGCACTTTTCGATTATCACAGGTGACCAACAGGCTCGTCATGATTATCAGACAATGATATGTACTCCTTCGAGGTAAGGTTAAAAAATTAAATGAATTTTTATGGTAAGTTATAAGATATCACTGCTAAAAGTGACAGCATTACAATGACGGTAAAACAGACGCGTAAGAACAATAGACATGGTTTTATTGAATGTGTGAAGTATATTTGTGAAAAAATTTTGATGATTGAGGTTGCATGAAAGTGTAAACAGAAACCATCCTGTAACAATTACGTCCCATTTGAGCCGTTTTGGAAAGCGATTCCAAACTACGGCGATCTTGTGTGGCTGCGATTAACTGTTCGTTTTTGAGCTTTTAAGAGCTTGTAATCACATTCCCATACATGTATATTTTGCACCTACAACACTACAGAGTAAGAAATGGTGAATCTTATGATACCAAATAACTGTAATGTGAATTTTGTTGCAAGCCAACCTTTAACAAACTCACCCAAGAACCGACTGTGACCTCTTATGTTGAAGTGATGAAGTATTGAAGACTGCCTTACCTTTTTGATAAAATAGCTCTGCAGATGCACGGGTTGTGTTAGCTGAACCATCACTTCAACTGAGCCAATTAGATGAAAGCAATTGGAGCTCGTATATTTCAGTCATTTATGTAAAGAGTTCACTCTGAATAATATTGGCAAGTCTAGTCATTGAATAGGGCAATATATGGCATGTTACTGTAGGTCATAGACTAAATTATTGCATTGATATTTATATTTCTTACAAAACAGTCTATGAAACTCATGAAATGAATTTTTGTGTGGATTAAACACACACTTTCTATATTTATCTCAATGACTTGTGGCATCAACTCTGTACTTGTACAGCTTGACGAAAAATGATCTTTTTCCTATGCAACTTGTAGTGTTTTTTAAAAGTTGCATTGCCACATGCAACTTCTAGAATATACTTGGCATTATTAGATTGTAGAAACAACATGACATAGTCTACTATACGTACAGTATTCAATACACACAAAATACTCAAGAGGGGCAAGACTTTTCTAGAGAGAATATCTTTTTATTTTTTGTGGCTAAAAAGAATTGCTTTTTGTGCACTTTGAAACAAGCAAAATCAGGCCCGTATTTTTTTTAGGCCCTAACTTTTTAGTGATTTTCAGCTGCTAAGTACTAAGAATTGCAGTCTAAGCTCATTCACTTGGAATTTCCAACAACTAATTTACTAGCACCTAGCATTCTATATTGTTCAACTAGCATTCTAGTTCATTCTAGCATTCAATTAGTGTTCTATATTGTCCCCGTGGTGATCTCGACAAATGAGTGATCTTGTGAGACTTTGATAAGACTTGGAAACTGAACTTTATTACTTATAGTGGGGGTGTGAAGGAGACCCCCAATCTTGCATTTTCCTTATCATATAAAACTAATCAGTGAGTGAGAGATCCTTTTCTGCATTGAAGTAAATCAAAACATCGATGAAGAACACTATGGGGCAGGCTCGTCTAAACAATCCTCTGATATTACGCATGTATAAAAATGTTGAAATAGATACAAAATCAGTTGTGAAAGATTTCTGCCATAGACACATTGACAGAACAAGAGCTATTGCAATAAAGAAGTTATAGCTCTTGTTCTGTCAATGTTCCTTACAGAAATCTGTTTAGTGTCATGGGTTTTGTATCGTTCATGGAATAAAGAAAATGTTGTGTCTACCATGAACCATAAACAATATATTTATGTAGATTTTGATGCTTACAATTGATTGCATTTATGCATACTTTGAGGGTTGTTGATACTTAAAAGGCCCAAAGCTCCGGGGCACTGCCCCAAACCCCGTTGAGGCGGCTTACACCGCCCCGAACCCACAGGTGTTCATGTTGTAGCTGTAACAATGTTGTAGCTGCTATGAGAAATTTTAGTTAAAAATTGTGTAGTTATATGTATATCATATAAACATACACATATATCTATATACATGTATATGTAGGCCTATGTATAGGTACAAGTGTGTATATATATTAATGTAGATATATAAATACATGTATGTATACATATGTATGTACATGTACAGTATATATATGTACAAAAGTATAAAGTAAATCCTCTATGTGTTTGCCCGCTCAATTCTGATTAGCTGAGCTACACAGCCTTCAAAGACCAAAACACAAACACCAATAACATGATTACCTTTCAAATAAATATTTCCTGTTCAGTAACTGACCTTGTGGCTCCATGGATTTGTCATGTGACTTGCAAGCAGCATATTGTGGATTCAAGTCCTGTCAAGGTCATCATAAATCTTTTTGTTTTTGTCTGTAACTTTAAACCATACTTCTTTTATATGATCTTATAATACTATTTATTTCTTTAATCATTTTGTTATCAAGTGTGTGCGGCTCCAACGTGTCAATCCTCAGTGCAATTTGGAACTCAGAATTGGCTGCAAGAAAGTTGCTATAGACATTTCCTAATTTGAACAATTTGTTTCCACTGGGATCTTTAGAATTGTCTGCAAAATGCAACCAGTTAAAAACCATTAAAACCTGCTTCATGACATTTTACTAGATAAGTAGATAATTAATTAGTGGATTAGTGGAATAGTAGGATAAGATATTAGGCTTTCTAATCGTACACATTAACAGAACAGACTCAAACTCTTCAAATGTCTTCGGTATAACTGGGTTCCCGAGCATCGCTGATTTTGTAGGTCATATCTATTAGTTCCGTCTGCTATAAGTTATAAAAAGATTTAAATGCTCAAATAAACTTACTTGGTTAGCAATTCCAACTTCTGCTTCTGTCAAAGCTTTCATCTAAATGCAAATCTTTTGATTTCAAAATGACTCCTGAATATTCATTGCTAGCTCCAGTTCTATGGCTGGCAGTTTCACTTTCAGTATACCTTCGCTACACCTTTGATTTGGTTAATAAATTTTGAAAAGGGTTAATACTCCTACATATTATAATCATCAAACAGAAAGAAAGTAGAAATAACCAGAACTTTAGAGCAAGCTGAGGCACAGCATGAACAAGGTAGAAAGTGTGAAGTAACAAGACAATTGAAAACAAGAGCCCAATATCAAGAATGACTAGAACCAAGCTCGAGACGTGTGGCAGCAACTAAGGAAGCTGAAAAAACTGAGCAGAACCAGGCATAAAACACTAAAACAAAAAGCGCACAGCAGCAGCTAGGATTGCTGAAACCCGTGGCCAGAGTCACACATGCCAACAATTAGATCGAGTTCGCCATCAGTGCTTTCAAGGTAGGCCCTACATACCTGGTGACCAGCCAACTAGTGCATTCTAACGAATGTCATACCCATCCAGTGGGTTACTGTCCATAGGCATTAAATTTTGCTTCAAGTTATGATCCAAAAGCGCAGTAGAAAACGAATCGTGGGCTTTTTATGAGGATGTACTTCACAGAGAAAAGGAAACACCTAGAATTTGTTGCAAAAACAGTAAAATCCAACTGAAGGTATTGACTGACAATATTTCATCTATTTAGAAGCACTTTTTCCAAGGTAGTAATACTGATTGGGAACACTTTGTTTCTTGCATGCAAAAATATAACAGCTGCTTTCTGTTAACTTCATTTGGAGCCAAAACATTTGATGAACCTAACTTTATGGAAACATTTAAGATTTAAGGGCTCAAGAATTATAAAATGAAAAAATATTTCTTTTTATTTATGCGAGTAAATTTGTTCTGAGTTATTTGGTTTTATCATAAATATAGTAAACCCTACTATATCTATGGTTTATATTTTTGAAGTATACCAGAAAAACAGTGCTAACCAAAAGGCACATAACATTGGCCATAACTTGCTTTTTCAGCTGAATAAAATTGATGCTTGACAAGAATATATCTTGAATGGCAAAAACTCTCTTATGAACGAAACAGCAATAGGATACTTCACTTTTATTTTCTCATGCACTCCAGCTCAGGAGTGATCTTGCTGGCAGTTCATTCATGTAAAGCCACAGAAAAATATCTTTTGATGTAGCACACTCAGTGTAACAGCTGTATATATTACCCAACTAGATAAATGCCCGTTGTTGCTCGGGTAAGAAAACTTTTTGCGCCAAAGATTTATTTTTGTTCAACATATACATCTATCAATGTTCTTTGGCTGACAGACGAAGAAAGAATGTAAATTACATTTCTACTCAAAATAATGTAACATACAACTGTCCATGTGAAAATTTGTGTTTGTATAGTCTTTAGTGATTGACCTTAGAATTTGTTCAATTTAAACGAATGTTGAGGCAGAAATTTAAGGCGTGTGTAAAATGAAATTTTACAAAAGTAAACGTTTAGTTAGTATTTAGTTATTAAGACAATTATTATTTAACAAAATAAAGAAATAACATAAAACTAAATAAAGAAGAGGCAGTTTTGTTCATAGCACACAACCAATGATTGTGGCACTCAAGCTGTCTGAAGCTACGAGCGTCGGCAAAACAGATTGCACCTCACAGGAATCAAACCCGTATATTCATACACACCGATGGGAAGCCAAGCGCGCCGTGGTTGTGAGGCGTTACCATACCATACAGTACGATTACGCCTAACAACCATGGTTACTACAGAAGTCTGCAAAACAGGAGATTCAGGGTTCAAACTCAGTGCAGAGCGGATTACCCGTTACTAGATTTTTATAACTGGACAAACAATTTACCAACA
This sequence comes from Watersipora subatra, assembly GCF_963576615.1. Classification (NCBI taxonomy): domain Eukaryota; kingdom Metazoa; phylum Bryozoa; class Gymnolaemata; order Cheilostomatida; family Watersiporidae; genus Watersipora; species Watersipora subatra. The sequence goes on along the minus strand of NC_088709.1, from coordinate 43,598,496 downwards.
GGGATCACACTGAGATCTATATATATATATATATATATATATAGCTACATCATAGATAACTGATTTCTTCTGTCGTGCAATAACCATAATGTATGTATTACATAACAGTTTGTGTAACATTTTGTTCTTTAATGATTCAAATCTGGCTCTCACGAATAAAAATTCTCAGAATTTGTCGTTGAGATCAGATATTTGAGAACGGCTAGAAAGGATTAAAGCTTTGTAACTTTGATCACTTCTTCTACATAATGCTTACGAGTCCACCAATACGAGAAAGCAATTTTATATATTTACAATTTAAGTTACCTGAAATAAATTATTACAACCAAACATAAATGTGAACACTAACTATGATCACATGTTAACATAGAGCAAAAAATGTACAAAACTAATGTAATATCTACATAAAGCTACGGTCCTGTAGCTCTATAAGCACCAAGGTACTATCTATTGCACAGTAGATAGCTGAATCTAGCCCGTGGCAAGAGAATGATTCATTTGATTCCGATTGAATTTGAAGCACACGATGTTGGGATTGGATAAAACCGAACACAACACCCGATACTACAGTCACTGGAGACAGCACTACGAGGAGACACTTGTTGAATCAACCACTGTGAGGTCTTCCGAGTAAACTGATGAGCTTTCTGTCATCTTCTTTAATAAGCTGACAACAGTTAATATAACACCATTGTTCGGAAAGGTTCGAAGGAAAGTTGAACTTAGACCCCTATAGAACACACCGTAGCCTTCGTTCCGGATTGACTTCCGAATACAATCCACATAGCCCTTGTATTTGTACGTAAATTTTTTTCTCTGCAGATGATATACACCATCACCTTGAATACGAGACTTGATTACGTCGGCTGGATAAAGTATTGCCCATGGAGTACAGCCAGCAACCCCACCAGCCATGAACAGATACCAAATCGGTATGTTATCTCCTCCCTATCAAAACAACACAGATTAGTAATGAACAAGTCTTTACTAGTAACTGAGTCGGCCACAGGCAGATGCTAAACAAGTTTAGAAACAAGACACAAACCCAATCAATGTTCCAAAAGAGTTTTAAAATGACTGACATCTATGTCTATAATAGATCATAGGTTTATGTTACATTTGTGTCGCCTATATCTGCACTCTCCCATGGAGAGTGCGTCATTTGACTCATTTAGTTCACTTGCATTTGCATTTTCTAAAATCATTTTGCGATATTCATCGAAGCATCAGACCGAGACAAACAAGAACTATTTTGTCCAAAACCTAGTAGACTGATAAATTTTTTGCTTATCTTGATCGTGCTACTTTCAGAGTTTTACAAAAATAAATGAACCATTTAAGACATAGCGACATTAATTTTACCCGCAATAGCGGTTTTTGAAAGAAGTTTTTCATGCGCACCGAAGCATCAGACTGGGTCAAACCAGCGACTATTTTGTCGAGCATATATTAGGTCGATGGAATATTCACTTATCTCGATCATGTCAATTTCAACTTTTGAGCAAATTGAAAAAAACTTTGGAGTTTGAAAGCTGATTTCGGCAAGTAATAAAAATTGCTCAAGTCTTACTACTTCATACGCCGTTACTGAAATCTAATCGCTCATCAAGGTGTGAAGATTGGATTAGATTTACACCAAAGTGATTTCGATGCGAGTGAGAACAAATAGTGAATGCAAAGCATTGACGATTTTGGAAGACATCGTTTCTAAAAGAAGTTCATTTATATTGATGTAATCTAGTTATTTTTGGTATCATTTTGCCAAAAATTGTTCTACTCAGCATTTGTATGCTTAACAAACAGTTTTAGAGTTATGACCAAAATTATAGTGGACCCAAATCATCAACCATATTTTCGAAAAACTTTTTTCCAAAAAAGTTTAATTTAAATCTATGTAATTCGTAATAGTATGTAATATGTAATTTTTGCGTAGAATTTTCTACAGATCACTTGATATGTATAGTTCATAAAAATCAAACTGACGGTTTTGGAATTATGACCAAAATAGTGAGAGCAAAACATTATGGCTATTTCTTTGAAATTAATTCATCCACTGGAATAAACTCTGAAAATAAACTTACCTGACAAAGGGCGAAAACTGAGCATTTATTAACTGGTCTGATTTGTGGAAATTAAAATGGAAACTGATTGAAATACCTTTAATCAAGTACTACCAGATGCCATAAGTAACAATATTAGAGTTTCAGTAACTTAACTCATTTCCTCTTAACCTCATTTCAATTACTAGGAGCCAACTACATTATGTCTATCTGCATAGGTGAGTGAATCTAAGTTCCTTACTTGATTCTGTGACTTGTATAGTTGATGCAGAAACTCATTGGTAGCAAAGTAAATACCAAGGCCAGGAGACCGTCGGACCACAGTAGCTAGCAGGCCCCTGTTCAGACCTGAATAACCTTCTCGCTTGTATATGGTCTGTGCACAACTGACAGGTGAGTTAAATGTATAAACTGGCTTTCTGAAACTTAACACTGATCTGTTTTCCCTGCAATTTAAGAGAATAAATATGAGTAGACAAATCCTAATTGTAAAAGAAACCAAAACCTGTGAGATAATGAATGATGAGCATACACAGAAATAAACAATGAGATCTAAAATAGATCCTGAAAAGATCCATTTAGAGGTCACAAGACAAGCAAGATGTACCTACAGAAAGGAGACATGCAATGAGAAGACAGATGCACATACAGAAAGGAGACATGCAATAACAAGACAGATGCCCATACAGAAAGGAGACATGCAATGAGAAGACAGATGCACATACAGAAAGGAGACATGCAATAACAAGACAGATGCACATACAGAAAGGAGACATGCAATGAGAAGACAGATGCACATACAGAAAGGAGACATGCAATAACAAGACATATGCACATACAGAAAGGAGACATGCAATGAGAAGACAGATGCACATACAGAAAGGAGACATGCAATAACAAGACAGATGCACATACAGAAAGGAGACATGCAATAACAAGACAGATGCACATACAGAAAGGAGACATGCAATAACAAGACAGATGCACATACAGAAAGGAGACATGCAATAACAAGACAGATGTACCTACAGAAAGGAGACATGCAATAACAAGACAGATGTACATACAAAAAGGAGATATGCAATAACAAGACAGATGTACCTACAGAAAGGAGACATGCAATAACAAGACAGATGTACATACAAAAAGGAGACATGCAATAACAAGACAGATGTACCTACAGAAAGGAGACATGCAATGAGAAGACAGATGCACATACAGAAAGGAGACATGCAATGAGAAGACAGATGCACATACAGAAAGGAGACATGCAATAACAAGACAGATGTACATACAAAAAGGAGATATGCAATAACAAGACAGATGCACATACAGAAAGGAGACATGCAATGAGAAGACAGATGCACATACAGAAAGGAGACATGCAATGAGAAGACAGATGCACATACAGAAAGGAGACATGCAATAACAAGACAGATGCACATACAGAAAGGAGACATGCAATGAGAAGACAGATGCACATACAGAAAGGAGACATGCAATGAGAAGACAGATGCCCATACAGAAAGGAGACATGCAATGAGAAGACAGATGCCCATACAGAAAGGAGACATGCAATAACAAGACAGATGTACATACAAAAAGGAGATATGCAATAACAAGACAGATGCACATACAGAAAGGAGACATGCAATGAGAAGACAGATGCACATACAGAAAGGAGACATGCAATGAGAAGACAGATGCACATACAGAAAGGAGACATGCAATAACAAGACAGATGCACATACAGAAAGGAGACATGCAATGAGAAGACAGATGCACATACAGAAAGGAGACATGCAATGAGAAGACAGATGCCCATACAGAAAGGAGACATGCAATGAGAAGACAGATGCCCATACAGAAAGGAGACATGCAATAACAAGACAGATGTACCTACAGAAAGGAGACATGCAATAACAAGACAGATGTACATACAAAAAGGAGATATGCAATAACAAGACAGATGTACCTACAGAAAGGAGACATGCAATAACAAGACAGATGTACATACAGAAAGGAGACATGCAATAACAAGACAGATGTACATACAAAAAGGAGACATGCAATAACAAGACAGATGTACCTACAGAAAGGAGACATGCAATGAGAAGACAGATGCACATACAGAAAGGAGACATGCAATGAGAAGACAGATGCACATACAGAAAGGAGACATGCAATAACAAGACAGATGTACATACAAAAAGGAGATATGCAATAACAAGACAGATGCACATACAGAAAGGAGACATGCAATAACAAGACAGATGTACCTACAAAAAGGAGATATGCAATAACAAGACAGATGCACATACAGAAAGGAGACATGCAATAACAAGACAGATGCACATACAGAAAGGAGACATGCAATAACAAGACAGATGTACCTACAAAAAGGAGATATGCAATAACAAGACAGATGCACATACAGAAAGGAGATATGCAATAACAAGACAGATGCACATACAGAAAGGAGACATGCAATAACAAGACAGATGCACATACAGAAAGGAGACATGCAATAACAAGACAGATGCACATACAGAAAGGAGACATGCAATAACAAGACAGATGCACATACAGAAAGGAGACATGCAATGAGAAGACAGATGCACATACAGAAGTGAGAAAGGCCAACAGGATTGAGATCCAGCAACAGAAGAGCCAATCACCAGAGGAAAGTAGTTAAAGTGAGGTCTTGGAGAGAATGCTTAATATCCCCACCATGTATTTTACTAAATACAAAAATATAGAGGGATTCATAGAGCTGTACACACCTGGCTATAATCCCTTGCATCTGCATTTTACACTTCAGCAACTCTACTGGGCTGTACAATGCTGACAGGGCGAGTCCTGTAAAAGAATAGCTTTAATATGTTGACTAAAACTAACACATACCATATATTTAACACATACTAACACCCGCAATGTACTTATTAGATACACATACTTGCTGCTAGCCACAGCCTGTTCTGCTTTCAAGGTTCTGTTGGATTATTGTACGGTGAAACCATTATTTTCATCAACACAGTTTTGTTAAAGAATAGAGAAAGCATCATATTATTATGCTTTATTATTTATCTTGAGGTGTTGACTGATGTTCTAAAAAAAGAATCAAGGAGATTGACCCACTAGAAGCTGAGATATAGCCAGCCAAACACAGGTCTACCAAAAAAAAACAAGTGTTTTGGTAATCATCAATATATGACGTATGAAATCGACTTGTGTGCCATTGGTCAATTAAGCCAACTAATGCTCTCTCCTATAACAATCACGGCGTTTTAATTGGTTTAATCCCTGGAAGTATAGAACAATCAAATTGGGCCTAACAATCATTGCTCTGAGAATTCCGAACCAGTCCCTCTGATGTGTAGATTAGTTTTAGCATGAAATAATTACATGCATCTATTATTTCGCAATATTTCGCTATCTTGCTAGTTCAGCTCAGTTTTGTTGTTCTCCCACTTAGCTTCCCTGTTCAGACTCATCATTAGCGTTGTTCAGATTTTTTAACTATAGCTAATAAATGGAATCAATTAAATCAATCATCAATCTCGGTTATCATTTGGAATTTTTTACAAATTATATTAGTTACATCATTTATTCTATATGCAGCTATATTATTATTTTGTATAATATGCATTATGATTATTATATTAATCATAAAAAATAATTTTCTAATTTAATCATAAAAATAATCATAAATAAGATAATAGATAAATAGAAAAATCAAATCAAAAGTTATCGTTTTCTTTTCTTACAGCAAGAGCAGCACGGTCAAGTTATTCTTTTTAAAATTATGGCTGTAGTGAACTTACAGTCTGTTAATAGTGACAATAATCATGAAAATCAACTGAATGCTGCAGTAGGTACACAGTAGAAAGATGATGATTGAACAAAAATTCACATTCCCATTTCTTATTCTAAACAAACTGCAAATCACGGATATAGTATAATATAGACTATACACGCGCCGTTAGTTGAACAGAGGATCTTCGGAGCATATCCGTGGAGATCGAGTTAAAATTTGAGGTACAATAGTCAAAATCTACTCTTCTGTTTTGAAAAATCATGGCAAGTGGTTGTGGGCAACTGCCTTTACCACACAATGTTTGCTTGGTTTTCCTGAGAAACCAGAGCTAGTCTGTAAATTCTTTACCATTGCGAGAAGCGTTTCACATCTCGTAGCCTAAAACAATCATTATACGTAACGGCGGTAAGGGTGCGCAACTCCGGCACATGTCCAATAAGTCGATTTCATACGTCACAATTCTCGGGATTATCGAAGGGTTTTTCCTCTGATTTGTTATTAGGTAGACCTGTGTTTGGCTGGCTATATCTCAGCTTCTAGTGGGTCAATCTCCTTGATTATTTTTTAGAACACCAGTCAACACCTCAAGATACATAATAAAGCATAATAATATTACACTTTCTATATTCTTTGAGTAGAATTCTCTAGTTTCAGGTCACTTAATGCATCAGCTTTCTAGTAATTGAACTAAAATTCACACAGTCTGCATATTCGGTCAGCGATGGAAAGAAGGCAACTGTCTAAATCAGTCATTTGATGGTGCATGTAAAGAGGTGCGCTTTGATATTTAAAGGCAGTTGGTCAATGAATTTGTGGCTTTTGAACCTTACTTATAGAATGACTGTCCAGAAAATGGTTTCTTGGTTGCCTTATAGAATAATGTGAAATTATAGTCAAGACAGATAATAAACTACTGTCACTGGCATCTCCTTGGAACATTTTTAATCCTTTTATGATTTCATATCACTCTTTCAAAGAGGTTATAGATTTTTAAGAATAAAAATATTCATGTGATGTGCGGGCGGAGCTTATTATTCCAGGACAACCTCGTGCTAGTTCCACTAAATGCTATGGTTGCCAGAGTGAGTGTACAACTAAATTGCTTTGCACACCAATCTATTTCTGGAGCAAAAAACCTTTACTCAAGAAATAGATTAAGAGTGTCTGTATCATTTAGGAACTCAGTCTAGCATTCATAACAAACAATGTACAATGCCTTACATGCGTTTAGGTGATTAATTGACTGGTTAAGACCGTGGTTGTGGTTGTATTTCGAACAATGGCCTGATATACATGTTTCAACATTTCAGTCCTAAACAAAAAAATGATGCTTGGAATGGCTTAAAATTCAATGATTCTACATAACAGAATCTGCTTAACAATATAGTGTGAACAGCGTGTTTCACCTGAACACAGCTCAAAAAGACTTTCAAAGGAACCCTCTGGAGCAGTAAACTATACACAAATGGACATTACTACATAGATCATCTGTTACTAATAAATAAATACTAGACTGATATGCAATAATAAACATATCAACAACAGATCCAAATGTTTCTCTGAGAATGCCAACTTGAAAGACTTAGGTTGGAAGCAACTTGAGGGCCACAATACTATATTACAGCTAACTTGCAGAACTTACACCGAGTTAGAACTAGTTTGAGAACCTTGCACTAAGTATGACCAAGCCATGGAACCTTACTCCAAACCGAAGCTAGCCTAAACTATTTGGGCAAAGTTAAAATTAGCTTAAAAACCTTAAGCAAGACTTGAAAGAATGCTCACATACCTGTCCCGGCACCGGCAAGAAAGTTGGATTTCACAGACTTGGGATCATCAAACCTTCTCAGTATACAACCAAATGTTCCAAAACACAATGAATTGGTTACAGACACTGTACAGAGGGGCGCTGCCAAGCCCCTATAGAGTCCACGGGGAGTTTCCTGTTTCACGATTTGCTTACAGCAATCAATGAGTCCACGGTAAGTGCTGCGTGGTTGGCATTGCATATGGACCTGTATAATCGTAGTTGTCTACTCATTGCCTGCCATGTCCATAAATTTACTCTAGACAAGATATAACTATCTTGAATCATTATCTTCCAAGACTGCCACTGGAGAAGGACAAGCTAAGATATATGCTGTTTATTCACTACCTCAGTTGAAATGAGTACGCCTACTAGACGGAATCAAAAGCTGGAATACCGATGTCGAAGATGACTGGTAAGCAGGGCAGAAAAGTTAGTGACAAGTAGAAGTTAGCCTTTGAGGAAAATTCTAATTTAAACTCTATGCATAGGTAAAATTCTATAGCAACATCTCTCTGCTAGTATTTGTTCTTATAGAACTTAGAGTACTGACTGACTTTGATTGCTAGGTTAGTTCTTTTCTCTGGTCAACAGGGTTTTATAATGAAAAAACTCCTATCAAATAGTCTACTGGCTTGTCATAATACATAACATTGTAAAACAGAAACTAAGAAATTGTGATGTTGGAATAGGGCTGACGCTGAGAGAAAAATCTCTGGATTAATAGAAAGTAGAACAAAACAAGCTAGGCAATGACTAACCTTTACAGTATCAAGGGGGTGGGAAGCCAAGCAACCGGCTATACCTACAACACCATACAAAGACCATAAGCTAGACACCAATTAGCCAGTTTAACCACATGATTAATTCAACAGGTTTTCCATCCACTGCACTCTGTTTGTGGGTAAACAAGCTGTTCAGCAGTTAACATACATGTACAGTGCAACCTCAGGATACCATTACCCTAATATACTATTTTTTAACCTTACGAAGTGTAACATGATGATTTTTTCACATCACCATATGAATCTTTTTTCACCATACGAATTCAACAAAATTGTTGCCAGAGTTCAAATTTGGCAGTAGGTGTGCTTATTACATATGCCAAAATAACAAAGACGCCAAAATGCTGTTCACCGAAAATATTTTACATCGCCTGTAAGAGACACGATGACCGATTTATCCAGCTCAGCAATTCTCATGTGTAAAACAGTAATACTTTCCCATTGAAACCAGTAGAAAAGTTGGAGTCTAGTGATCAGACTACTTTTCTTGATCTGCTTACCAAAATCTGCTTCATTACGCAAGCAGCATCGTTCGTGCTTTCTTGCCGAAGTAGGTTGACAAAATTTTTAAACATACTCACTATAAGTTATAGAGAAAGCGAAGACCGAAACTGACAAGTGATAAAATTTCAGTAATACAAAGCAAAAATTCAGTAAAAGAGTTGAAAATACTTAAGCTAAGCTTCAAGTGTGGGTGTTTAGTGAGCTAAACTTATTTGAGATGAATTCAAAGTTTATGTTATACGTACGTCTGTCTTGAAGGTAAGAACTCCCTATGTTACATTATAATGTTCCATTTTATCACAGATCATAACCACTAAATACAATAAAGTTACTGTAGGTAACCATAGTAACTAAGGTTAACATACTATATTGTTACATGTTTTTAATATATGTAGAGCAGTTGTATAAAATGTGGAACATTTTTGCCAGAGTATGTTTTGCATTAGGCCTATATAATTACTATGGTTTCTGTACCCCTACATACGATTTTTACCCTACCATGCCAACCCCACCATGACAAACAAAATAACTGTCAACTCACACTATAGCAATCTGATCTAATCTAAAATTTTCCCACTACACCCTTCTAGAAAGAAGGAAAGGTGTGGGAACTCTTTTATTACAAAAATTCTTTACTAAAAACCTCTCAGGTCTCGAGTTGTTCTCGGCCAAAAAGAATTAAAAAACGCATTTGTCTGGATTGTTGGCACAAACAGACCTGCTTTCTGTCGAGTGTTGTGGTGCTTGATAGTATTTTTAAAATCAGGGACCGTAAAGTTCCTTTCCACTGCTTTTAAATAAAATGCACACCTAATATTTTTTCGCTGTTTAGCTAAACTCTCGATCCCTGTATTTGCTCTTATTTCTGTAAAACTGACTTGCCCCTTTAGTTTAAAAATGAACCTTAAAGCGGTGTTCTGTATTTTCTCAAATCTTTTGATATCTTTTTTCATAAACGGGTCCCATACCGTGCAACCGTACTCTAAAAGTGGCCTCACCAAAGAAAAATAAGCAACCTGCCGAGTTTTTTGTGTCAGCATGCTTTAAAACTCTCCTTAGCATATGTAATGTTCTATTAGCTTTGCTTATTATTTTTACATAGTGAATTTCCCATTTCAGGTTATTTGCAACTCAATGCCAAGATATGGATGTGAATCAACATTGTCTAAACGTTGGTCACATAAAAAATAACTTGCTTTTGAATTCGACTCTCCAACTGAAAGAACAGCACATTTAGAAACATTAAAAGTCAATTGCCACTCATTAGAATACTTTTGGAGTACCCTAAGGTCTTGTTGCAATACCGCTTTGTTGACGCGGGAATTATATAAAAGAGTATCGTCAGCAAACAGTCGGCATTCTGACACCATAAGGTCTGGCAAGTCATTAACGTACAATAAAAAAGAAGGGGTCCCATAACTGACCCTTGGGGCACTCCTGAGTTAATTGGACAAAATGGAGAGTTGGCATCTTTCACGGAAACAAATTGCCTTCGATTCGATAAAAAATCCTCTATCCAAAAAATAAGTTTTTCATTTATACCGTAATAGTTGAGTTTGAGTAAAAGTTTACGATGATTCACAGTATCAAATGCCTTAGAAAAATCTAATATGATTACATCTGTAATAATTCTATTATCCAGATTAGAAGCAAGATCGTTAATTGTATAAACAAGCTGGGAATCACAAGATCTTCCACTTCTAAATCCATGCTGACTATCGTGCAAAATGTTGCATGTGTTTAGATGATCATGAATTTTAGAAGATACAATATGTTCGAGAAGTTTACAAGTAATGCAAGTCAAAGACACTGGTCTGTAGTTAGTGGGTAATGCTTTACTTCCTTTTTTATAAATAGGTATGACCCTAGCAACTTTCCAGATTGATGATATTGTGTAACTGTCTAACGAGTATTGAAAAATCTCCGTAAGACATGGAGCTATAATGCGAGAAAACAGTTTTAAAACTTTACTAGACAAATAATCAGGTCCCCCAGTTTTACTTTCCTCTAGATTTCGCAACAGGTCGAATACTCCTTCTCTAGAAATGTTCAAGTCAGTTTTATCTTTAGGTATATCCACTGATTTCATTTCAGGTGATTGTCCATCATCTTTGACAAAGACAGATTCAAAAAAGGAATTTAGAAACATAGCTTTCTCAGCTGGTGTTTGAGCTAACTTATCATCATATTTAAGATCTGGAATGATGTTGCTTGCATTGCTTCTACTCTCTTTTAGGTAGTTGAAAAAAAGGTTTACCATTGCCAGTGAGTAGTGGTTTGTATAGTCGTGTATGTAAATATGATCTCTTAGCTTGTTGCACTAACTTTTTATTGGATTTTTTCATACCTTTGTATTTTTTTATAGCATAGTATGTATTTTCACGTTTCATTTTTCTGTGAAGCATTTTTTGCTTATTCATATTTTTTTATATATATGCAGTCATCCATTTTGGATCATTTTGCTGTGTTTTCAATTTTTTGGTAGGTATACATTTGTTTCTCAGCTCGTTGATACCGTTAATAAACAGGTCGTAGATATTACTTATGCTTTGTTTGTTTTTTATCATAGAAGAAATTTGTTCTTGATACTTGGGAAAAATTGATTCCGCTTCTTCCATATTTGTTTTTAAATACAACCAAATAATATCTGTTATGGTCAATGGTTAAGCGATAGAGATGATTGAAATAAATTATAGCCTACTAGTGCTACGAATGACAAAATAAATAAAAAAGGATAGCAGTAACACTATCGTATCGCTATTTCTTCATTAAGCAGCTGGTCTTAAACAAATTTGGTCTTCACTTTGGCCACTCTAAAACAGCGTGGATAGCCTAACACCTCTTGCAATAGCATGCGATAATCTGTGCCGGAAAGCAATCGACAGCCTCAACATCATAAGTGTTACCTGTTAATCTATTACACATTCCAAACAAAGTATGTGTTACTACCTAATGTAGACTATCTTTAAACGTATATGACAACAATGATATACAGCCCCCATGGGGGGCTGTATATCATTGATGACAACCAAATTGCCTGTAAGAAGAGATGACACGCTATAATGCTACCCAGTGTGTAGTCAAGTCTGAGAAGTGACATAACATACGCACCTCCTAAGCAACCAGCTATGAAGTCCATCATGATGATTATAGATACGCAGACAGTGACTCTCTGTGATATGAAAAAATGTTCATATCTCGTTTGATCTGAAATGTAAATGATAATAATACCAGATAATAAAAGCTTCTGCTTATCCAGTGTTTGTTTTTTAGAAGTGCGCAGGCTTACAACAATGAAAACCGATAGCGGCCGGAATGTTACTGCTAGAGCAAACTCACCAGATTCTGAGCAACTATGTCTGTGCGGAAAGGGTTAGTTACCAAAAATATTGGAAAGTATTAGACAATCGGTGCTAAAATCACTAGTCAGACATGCGGTTTACGTTGCATAATCCCGAGGCATAACGTTATATCGTTTGTTAACACGCTACTTCACAGCGCTCACTTTTTACTGTTATATTCTTCATTAAATTTATTTAAGAGATCATTGAGGGTGGTCGACGTCGCATTATGTCGATCATGATTCGTTGCTTTAGCATATCCGGCTTGAGCCAGGCCCCCAAAATCCACAAATGATCGTGTTCGTTACACGTTGCTTCGATACGAAACGCAAAGCAAAATGGCTGACGAAGAAACTCAGGAGTCGGAAACAACTAAGTTTCTAGAAGCGGCGAAGAATTTTTCGTTCGAGCAAAAACTAAGCGTCGTACAAAGTATATTAGCAAAAATTCCGCGAGAGCAGCAGCGTCCTTGGAATGTAGCACTGCCTAATAGGAAGTTAAAACTATCTCAAACGAAGGAGCCTCAACATAATTTGGCTTGTGGAGATAGTCTAACAACGGATGGACTGAGTAGGAGAGGCGACCAAGATGAGCTTCATGAAAAGTTCACTACGAGTGTTACTAACGAAAAAACTTTGATCGATGAAGATGCTAGTGTGCGTAAATACCAAGCTCCCCCACTAATAGATCCATACGAAAAATCGATGAGGTATTATGAAAAACACATGGTGCTTAACCACTTTCAGGTAAATGACCATTGTTGTTCCATGCTCATAACATTGTATATGCCGTATATTTATTTAGAGACTAAATGTTTGTAATTGTTTTATTTGTTTTAGCAATATGCTTTTATGCATGCTTATGGAGCATAGATATAGGGTGAGACTGGTGATTTGACTCGGAAATAGAGCAGCTGATTTTGTTGTTATGTAAACAATTTAACTTGAGAAAGTATGACGTTTTGTTTGCATAAAAATTCAAAATCTTTGTGAACTGTTGCAGCAGCAGTTCTACGGCAGAATTTTAGTGAATTTTGTACCTACCTAGTCGGTGTATAAAGGCCCTTACTTATATTAGATAACTTTTCAAATTCATGTTATAAAACTTCGACTTTGATTCTATAATCATTTTTCTCTGCAGCACATGACAGCTAAGCTGGTATTGAAAAGACCTGAAAATACCCTTGCTTTTATGATGAACTGGTGCAAAGAGATGCAACAAAAGCAGGAAGAAGAAAGACTTAAAGCCAAAACACTTTACGAACATAATATTGATGTTTATGATGAAGATATTTGTGCGCCTTTGGAGAAAGATGAACCGCAAACCTCTGCTCATTCTGCCATTAAACTTTAGATGAAATCATGAGGAGAAACTGCCACCAGCTACAACACACCCACATAAACTCCAAAACTACAGTCTGTGAGACTTGCAGAAAGAGAAAGATTTAACGATCTGGTCACACCTATTGATACTGATGGCCACATTGGTGTGAGCTCAGTTAGTGCAATATAACAACTATCTCTAACACAGTTTTCTCCAATAGTATAATCTCTAGCAAAATAACAACTGCCGGAAATCCTTTTTATTTACTTAATTTTATAAGCTAAACTGCACAAACATACTTAAATACATGTTTTGTTAAGAATATTGTCTTGTATCTACTGAAACATGGACAATCGTTAAAAAACACTGAAGTCATTCAATCATTATTACTAAAAGAGCAATTTCTTTATTTGCGGAGGTAGATTCACTTCCCACCATTGCAAGAGTCAGCGATTTGCAAGAACTGTTGCTAGGGTGGGAGGGGGCAGAATGTAAATCAGTTTACAGTCATCATCACTTCTTCCCTGAACAGTCTTCAAGAACTCCGTCCAGATAGTCGTTGAGTTTTTTGAAGTTCTTACTCCTCCTGTTGTTGCTTTTTTTTGGGCATACCGAAGTTAGAAGTACACAATCAGAATAGCACACTTTAGCTGCTGATTTCAGAGTGTCACACACTCCTTTCACTAAAAACTAGAGACTGATTTATATCTTCTGATGATGACAGAGTGGCAGCCATCGAGTAAAATAAGCAGTCAACTAAAAGTGAATTGCTCCATAGTTGGTTATAATCTCTGATGGAGACAAGGCACTGATTCACCTTCCTGAAAAGTTTTTCTTTTGCAAATAACATTTGATGTTTTAGTTACCATAGTGTCATACACTTTACTTGTATGCGGTTTACTTTGATTACAGTTATTGAAAAGCAGAGAAGACACAAGCAACCAGTTCTAGGAGCAATTAATCACTGATCATAAACAATACAAAAGCCACTGCATCCAGCTAATACACATACTAAGTCAGTGTAGTATAAACCACAAATTGGGGCACTTGATGATATTGTAACAGCATGATGTACATGATATCATAACAGTTAGCTGTACATGTAATACTATTCTTGAAGGTGTACAAAGTAAAGTATACACCAGATGGTCTGACTTACTACACTGGTGTAAGACCAACCGATTCCATCCTATGACGTTTTTGTGATGGCTGCGATTAACTGTTCATTTTTGAGGTTTTAAGAGCTTGTAATCACATATTCACATATTTGGCACCTACAACACAGCAGAGTAAGACATGGTGAACCTTTTGATACCAAATAACTGCAATGTGAATTTTGTAGCAAGTCAACCTTTAATAAAGCAGAACTAGTAGCATCTGCTCTTTAATAAAACATACCTTTGTTTAGAGTTTAGAAAAGCCGGAGTATAAATACGTACATAATTATTCCAATATTAAAGTTTAAATGTGTTTATGATTATCCTAATGTCATAGTTTAAATATGTACTTAATTATCCTAATATTATTGTTTTAATATGTACTTAATTGTCATAATATTAAAGTTTAAATATGTATATAATTATCCTAATATTGTAGTTTAAATATGTTTATAGTTATTCTAATCTTATTGTTTAAATATGTTTATAATTATCTTAATATTATAGTTTGAAGATGTACCTAATTATCCTAACATTATAGTTTTAATATGTTTATAGTTATTCTAATATTATAGTTTGAATATGTTTATAATTATTCTAATACTATAGTTTAAATATGTACATGTAGGCCTACATAATTGTTTTAATGTTATAAATACATGTATATATTAACTTTTCTTACAAGGTCAAGGTCAATAAAACAAATTAGACCATAAAACAAAAACAAAAAATAGTTTTGTTAGTAGCTTATAGCTTTCTAGGAGTTTGTATCATTATCTTAGGAAATCAAACGCTCTAATGAGTAATTTGAATCAAGTGCTCATTATTCAACTTGCACTGAAGAGGTCAAAGGCGAACATGAAATGTAGCTTCAACAGAGGTTTTATTGATCACTATTGATGATTTGTACGTTTGATCCATATGTTACACCTACAATTATAACAAAAAACTGCCATGCACATCAGATTAAAGAAAAAACCTTGCTTTACTGTAAATGCTGTGGCCAACAAGCGCAGCTGCTAAGTGGCCACTTGACGAAGGCATGTGTGACTTAGTCCTGACCTCTGATGACCTTAGCCTAAATTATCTGTGAAGCAAGTGAAATGTTTGCTAAACAAAACAGAAGCAGACAAGAATTGCTTGTCCAAGCTTTTGAATTTGTTACTGAATAGACCTTCACATAATCAATTGTTTGATAAACCTTTTTATAGACTAAACGGCATGCAGCTAGTAATGTTACAGCTTATCTATAAAAACATTAATTGAACCAAATTCATCATGAGCTCCTGACACATGGCGCGTGGACATCAATCTTGTCCGCGGATAGACACCATGAGAGTATAACTCCAGCTTTTACAATTTATGACTGCTACAAACAGTTATAGGTTGAAAACTTGCTGTTAGAATAACACTGGCTGAATGCCCAGATGATAAAAGAAGTTTTGGTACAAAAAAATTAATTTAGTCAACATATACAAAATGTACTGTTCTAACTTTTAAATGAATATGTTTATTATTTCTGTGTGCTATATAAGTTTATGCTATATGCACCTATATTTATAGCATTTTGCGGAAGTCTGGCCAGGTATTTTTCTTCATGCGAGTGAGCTAGCTAGATCGTGAATCATGCGTATTTTAACCAATCAGCATTAAAGATTGACAGGTGGAATAAAAATGTGTACAATTATTCTATAGTATGGAATGAAGGCCATGTGATGTAGTAGACAGCATGCTTGTCTGCAGAACTAGGACTTTTGAATTCAATTCCACCGTGAAGTGGTTTTTTCATTCCTAAAAATATATTTCTATTACTGGACATAAGGACGACAGGCCAACAAATGCTTGAATTTATATATAGATAGGTATAGAACATTCTAGAAATCCTATCAATTGTAAAAATGGCTGACTAATAGTATTGATTCAACAATCTTTTAGCTGGTTGCTCTTATAATGTGACTGGTCTTGGTTTAAGCATACATTGTCATAGCAAGTCAAAATATTTAACCCTCCCCTCACTCGTTGCTGACAGACAAGATATTGTTTATAGTAACAACTCTCTTCAAATTGCTGCCAAAGTTACGCGATTGAATCCAGGTTCACGAAATTCAATCAAGCTACAACATCTGCAAGGTATAGTTGTGCAGCTGACTAATGGAGTGTTAAAAGTGTATGTGATGAAGAATATTGCTACTTGTGAGACAAGGAAGGCTGACCACACACATAGGTTGGTTTATATTGTAACAATAATTACTGTTATTTTCATTCAATTGCAAAATACTCTGCGTGTTTAACATAAGGCTGAGGATAGAGTTTCAGCATGGAAGGATGAGCTGAAAGTGTATAGTCCAAAGTTGGGCATTACCAAGTCATTATTTAAGTTTAGAAAATCCCTTTTTTTGTCATGTACAGTGATTTGCGAATAAAATAAAACATTTACGTTCAATTTTAAATCTGTGAACTGATGCATAAATATCTTGATAGGATTCCAACCTCGCTAACCAAGAAAGTGCTAGTGATACATTTCTGAGCTCTGAGGTGTTAATCCAATTTACTCATACAAATGGAGTACCAGAAAGATGGTGGGTGGTATCCCTGGTTGGCATTATCTGCAATGGTGGTATCAATGATAATCATGAGTGTGTCAACTTTTGGTTCGATTGCTGTTCTACTTTACATATGGATCGAAAAGTTTAGTTTGACCACCGAGGTAGCTATTTGGGCTCCAGCAGTGCTGCAGGGTTCTCTTTTCCTTACAGGTAAGTAATGCAAGGGTAAGTAATCTTGGAAGACCAGTAAGTCATAAAATGGTATTTACCATTTGGTGCATAGCATATGTTTGTAAGATGCTTGTAGGAAGTGTTGCATCCAACAGAGAAGGGGAATTCTTTTTAGTGAACATTTAGTTAGTCATAGCAGTTGTGTTTTAATTGGGTTTCTTATTTGTCAATTAGTTTTCAGTAAATACTATGACTCATTTTATGGAATTCCTAATATCTGCTGATTCAGCCAGCATTTGTCGATATTGGCTGACACATGCCATTTTTATTGTATAAAAGAGAAGCTCCCAATTTTAGAAGGGAATGCAATTTATGGTAGTCACTCAGAGATTAAACTTTGATACAATTATATACAATTATACAGTTTTACTCTATGAGTTGAAGATTATTTTATTTAATATTGCCAATGAATGATCTTGCACACCATTGAATAGAAGTCACGCAGTGCCATCTTCAATATAGATATAAACACCCTTCATTATAATATCCTACAGAATGATATTACACGATGGATTTAAAAATTAGCGAGTTTGTAATTTTGTCTGCAAAAAACCGTAGACAATTCCGTGAGTGATTAAAATCCATGAATAATTAAAGTTGTTGGTTTTTTTTAAAGGGAGAATAACTGCTAACTAAAATTAAAAGTTAGTCGCCAGGCCTAGTGAGGAAACATAGCTGAGTTCTAAACTCTTTTGTAACCATTGCTGGGGGTTAGAATTGCGCCCATTGCCGATGCATCACAAGTCTTTACAAAATTATTCATCGTCACACATTTTCAGAATTCAGCATGGCGTCGGCATAAGTCGCTCTTGCCATTTTTCACCGTAAAATCACCTCCAACAACTTTTAATACTGAAGTTGATGACATTGACAATGATGATTCTTATTTAAACATTACGGTATATATATTATTTGATTTACAGATATGTTAACATATAAAATAGACAATTCAAATAGAAAGTTAAACACATGCTATACACATGTGAAGGTTTTGCACTCTATTACTAGCTGGATTCACAGAATAATTTCTTAGCGTATGTGTTTTTCCGGGTATAAAATATTCCTTGAAAATGCATAAAAAGACAACTTCCGCAAAATATAACTCCGTGAATGATATTTTTCTGTAGAATATATATATGTATTACATGTACTTTATTACCAATAGGTGTCAATAGAGTGTCACCAGACCTACATCTGAGCAGCCAGAGTTCTATCTAAAACTGTAAACTACAGAATTAAACTCAGCAAAGGGACAGATATAAGATTAAAAGAAATTGTATAGTATACTTATACAGTGATGTCTATTTTATTCTTCAGGTCCACTCACTTCTTTAATAATAGAAGTCATTGGAATATGGAAAACACATGCTCTAGCTGGAGTTATCCTATGTGTTGGAGCTGTGGCTACAGCCTTTGCTACCCAGTTCTGGCATGTGGTGATCAGTTATTCTCTACTACAAGGTTTGTAGCTTGGGTTGTCAGGTTACAATAGCAGTGAGTTAAAAGAGCTGCTAAGAAAGGCATCAGTGGTGGCAATAGATGACAAGTGGTTGCAAGTTGGCTGGTCAGAAAATATTTACCGAACTAAACAAAAACAAAAAAAACTCTTAGATAAACTTGAATTAGGCATTTGTCTAGTCAAAAAACTTATGTTAATGGTTTTAATTTATTTAATTAATTTTATTATTTCATTTTTATGAATCTTATCATTGACAGTAAAGTCATCAGTAACTTTAAAATAAAGTATGATTAAATTAATTTTTGTAACAGAAAGCACTTCCTCAACTGATGCATAAAATATTTGAACAGTTTCTTACTGCTCTACTGTTAACACTTTTAGAGGTATCTAAAGCTCTAAGGCACAGGTGTCAAACACATGGCCCGCGGGCCACATGTGGCCTGCCACCTCATTTTATGTGGCCGGCGAGGGCTTAATTACTCATTCGCACGAGACTCATTCTCCCGTATTTATAAAGTTGCTAGGCACACCAACGCGAGTTATCTTGCCTCTGAAATTTATCTATTCCTTGTGTTGTTATTTTACATTACATAAGAATAATTTTGAATAATCAGAAAAAAGTTTTTTAGCCAATCAAACAAACGTACATATATACCTCAATGATCTCTCTGGCAAAAGTTATAACTAAATTACTACGCCCATTGCGACATCTAACCGAACCGAAAATCATCGCTGTCACTTTAAAATTTATCGTTCGCGATCAATTTTTTCCAACTCCAGAAGTAAATATGCAGATTCAGAAGGGGTAAGACAGTGAAAGACTGCATAAATCAAATTGAAACATGATTTTTAATGTTTCAAAGTTTTTACTAACTTTTAATTTTGTCAATTTGAATCGTTACACTCGAATAACAATGCAATTTTTAGGCTGTCAACCGTAGTCAGACAAAAGTTAACATTCAATCTCGGTAGGATCATATTCATTCTTAGAGCGGCCCCTGAAGTCTGAAAAGTCAAGAACAGAGTTACTGAACATAATGTTATTGTTTGAAACATGTTTATGACAGTTTATTTGAGTTATATTGGGATGTAGATTTGCTATGCTTTGAAGATAATACTCGCGAGGAAAAATTCGAAATTATGGTTTCGTGATTTTCATGTTCATGACTAACTGTACATGTATAAATAATATTCATAACTTTGTATTGTATGTAATAAATTACTAATTTTATTCAAACACTGTATAATTTGTAATTTGGTGCAAGTCTAACTTTATTTCTGCAAATAACAAATAATTTTTTGATTTTTTTGCTGCTTACATATTGATTTTGTGTTGCTGCTGTTGCAATTATTTAGTGTTTGCAGATTTAATGTGTGTATGCCAACAAATTCATGTTCTTAGCAGCTCACAATTTTCGATTTTACTGAAAGTATACCCATGTGGATGGGTATTGTGTAACTTTTCTGATTTTTTTTCGAAAACAAGTGTTCTGCATGTTTTGCTGTGCAACTGTTCTGTTTGCAACTTTAAGTAATAAAGTCTGAGTTATTTAATATCAAAGACTAGTTTAAGTTATTTTATATTAATCGATTACATTTCAATACAAATATAAGTTACATCTGGCCCTTTGAGGACAGCCATTACGCTGATGTGGCCCTTGGTGAAAATGAGTTTGACACCCCTGCTCTAAGGAGTAAGTCATGCTGCCTTTGTTTTGATGTAATTTGATTGTCTTGGTGTTTATAGTCATGTTTTCTTCGTGCAATCATACATGAGATCAAACTATTAATAAGCTTTCCGAATGCCCGGTGTTGCATGGGTATTACAAACAGTTTATAAAGAGTGACAGGTAATGTAGTTGCCTGCCACTTGCCACTAGTCCGGCATATTGTCATTGACTAATTTGAGTAAGCTGCTATCCGTATTGCTAAACTTACTGATAAGAGCCGTGAGAGCAAGCTTTAGTGACATTGTGTAACACAGAGTGCTATGCGTATTTCAAGCAACATCACGACTCATATTGCCTAATGAGTTGCATCTCGCGTAGCTTAATTGTTAGATTATCGTTTGGTGAACAGAAGGTCCCGAGACTAAATCCAGCATGAAGCGGGTATTTCACTCCTAAATTTTAATAGCTATAGTTGGACACAGTGAACGACGGATTTTGATATTTATATACATACATGTAAATAAAGATAATAAAGTTGAATTAGTTATAAATTTAAACTATTTCATAAAAACTTTGGCAGTATATATATTTTATCTTTTTATATATAAATCTCAATGTCTGTCTGTCCGCGTGTCCATCTATAGCAATGAAGTTTTAGGGATGAAATTTCACTGGATTTGAACTCAGAATCTCAATTTCTACAGACAGGCATTTATCCAAATCACTACCCTGTTCAACTGTAGAATAAATTGGCACATTCTTATTACACACACCAATTTTTCATGGCTTCACATTTAACTCTGCAGCTACCATTCTGCGTGAAGCGCATAAGCCAGAAGAGCAATACGTGTTTATACAGAAAAAATGCTTAAACTCATATGACTAACAAATCTATTTCAATCAGTACAGAACTGTAGTAGGTGCTGCAGATGGTGCAGTATAAATCACACTGACACAAACGCAGTAAACAAATAAACAAACACTTTCATCTAAAAGTTAGAATGATAAATGTTGTATATGTCCATTGAAAATAAATTTTCTGCACGAAAATATTTTTATTGTTCAGACAACATCGGACATTCACCTAGTATATAATATATGATATATGTATATACTATATATATTATATACTAAATATATTAAAGATATTATATATGTTATACATACACTTTAATGTTATATATGATTATTAATATTATAATATTATTAGTAACATAGATATAATTGTGTATAATGTGTATTATACATAATATGTACTATATATAGCAAACCATACGTCTTTAGCAACATTGGAACATGTGGAGATTTTCAATATAAGAAAGCATAACTCTTTTAATATAAGACTTTTAATATAGAAGTCTCCTCAGATTCTAATGGTACCAAACTCGCTTAGATTCTTTAACTTATCCATTGTGTTACAACTGCTGAAGCTCATGCAACAATTATTTTTTAGTTGAACTTGATTTGTAGTAGCCCTTCAAGTTATGCAAAGTTACGCAAAAAGCATAAATTTGAATAGCTAGTTTGCCATTTAAAAACTAGTTTATAATTTAGTTTAACTAATTTAGTTATAAACTCCTGTGACGCGTTTTTATGTGCTCTTTGCAAGATAAGAGGAGAAGCCGCCAGTTAAGATTTAATATTTCTATTTTACATATTAAGCACATCTTATCTTATTGTTTCTTAGCATTGTTGTTACAAATATGTGCTTCAGGTTTCGCCGGAGGTACACTGCAGATAGCTAGTATTGGAATTGTGTCCACCTACTTTGACAAGCTTAAAGACAAAGTTTACGCGGGAGTAATAGCGGCTGGTTATGTTGGAGTGCTTATAGCTCCGGTGCTAACCGAATACCTCATAGACACAACATCGTACAGAGTGGCCATTCTTATCGGAGCAGCTGCATATGTGCTGGTATTTCCTGCTGCCTTAATCTACAGAGGAACTTGTCGTCCGACGAAAGCTGAGAATATATCGATGGTTTCAGAAGGTAATGACAGTTGTTTATCAACAAATCATGTCTCACTTTGCCAGAATCGAACTCCATCACCAGATAATGGCTGCAAGGAATTTTTAAGTCACAAAAAAGTTCCAGAAGCCGATTCGCTATTGGACATCAGTCAAACGAAACAATGCACTGACTCTGAAGATGTTGGAATGAGCCCAAAGTCAGAGCAGCATGAACAAAAAGAAGCTGACATTGACATTAAGCTTGAGCAAGGAGCAGAAAAAACAGATAGATTAGGAAGCAGTAAGCAACCCTTAAGCCTCAGATTAAAGACGAATTTAGCAGTGATAAAAGACCCAGTATTTATACTGTACATGTTTTATTTTATGACTGTAACACTCGGTGAGAACACATACTATTCTCTGGCTGTTGACTACTCTGTGTCTACAAGGGGCATTTTCACTTTGAAACAGGCTTCTTTCGCAATGACTGTAACAGGAATTTGTACTGTAATTGGTAGCTTATTTGTAATGCTTTTATCTCATTGGTCGATTGACAGACAGGCTTTTGGTATAGTGACATCAACCCTGCTAAGCTTGTCACTCTTGGCTATGCCACTGGCAGAGAGTTCAGCTGGAATGTTCGCTATCAGTGTTGTGTTTGGGCTAACAGATGGAATGTTTGTCAGCGGTATGTCGTCACTCATCCAGTACCAGTTTGGACACAATGAACAGTTTTTGACTAGATTTTCATATTTGATGCTGATGGCGGGTGTTGGCTCAGTTATTGGACCAATTGGAGCGGGTCATCTTGGAACCGTCATCGGGATGAAAAATTCATTTTACTTCCTTGGAGGCGTGGCCATCTGTGGGCCGATTGCTTCTGGTATTTATGTGGTCTGTGTGAGAGTGCGTGGTCACTGATTACTAATTATGATGGTTTTATTTTTCTTGTAATTTTTGAATAAAATTACTCTAATGGCAAACCTACACTGAATCATAGATTAAAGCTATATTTACCTCTTGGCCTGCAGTGCAAACATTGCTGTTCACTAGTAGCATGAACTCTCTGCATGATTATCCAAACTATCTGTTTTGTTACATACCATGAAGTATATATATGTATATACTATGCTACTTCATATATATATATACATAGTATATATATATATATATACTATGTTATATATAGTATATATATATATATATAATATACATATCTGTATAGTAGTAATGGCCTGCTTCTGTCTGTCTTCTGGCAATCTTTGGTAGCGTTCTCATGTTCTCTAGAGAAACACACCACCAGGAGTATTTCAACTATTCTCTGGCTGTTGACTACTCTGTATCTACAAATAGTTTTTTATAAGCTACCTTGGATGGTCTAGATTCAAAAGACCCAGCAATTTAGGGTTAAAAACTTGCTGAAAGCTTTTTGTCAGATCAGCATTAAGCAGGATTAAACTACCAACCTCATGGTTGACAGTCAAAGGCTATACAACTAGACCACTCTGACACTCATATCCTATACACAACATATACTATAATATATATAAATCAATACCACTAGGTATTGATTTATAGGTATGCTAGGTATATTCAAACATACATAAAAAAGATGATAAATATGCTGGTTTTAATGTGTCAGTTTAGAAAAACAATCGAATGCATATGCTCTGAGTAAAGAGTTGTCTGCCCTTTTCCTATCAGTAATTAAAAGCCAATTCTTAATTTCTGCTTTATGCTAGTAACAAATATTTGTTTGCTATGCATTCTCTACATTGCCAGATGAATGCATGTTACTAACTTGCTTTATGTAACACTTGAGCACCTAATAGCCTGAACATCATGGAATCCATCACTTTATCAAGCTGTGAGTACAATAACAATTATCTTGCCTTGAGCGGAGAATAAGAGAGGGTGCATGTGTCTGTTTGTCTATGTGTTTGTCTGTGTGTCCAGCAAAATATGAAGGAAGGGAATGCGCATTGAATTAGTACATAATCACATAGCCATCACAATTGTAAGAAAGGTAGTAGTCAGCAAGTAAGCATATGCTTCTGGGTGCATCACTAAAGACCTTAGCCTTAGGTCTATGCAACTAGTAAACATTTGCAGGCTACAATACTACTAGTTTTTGTCATGAGATTTTAATTTTGTGTGAATGATGTCTCATATAAAGTAATATTTTTAATATTCTAATATTTATAATAATATAATATTTTAATATTTAATAATATTTTTTCATAAAGAATTATGTCTCATATAAAGCTTGTCATGATGCTGCATGCAGAGTTCAATGAACAAACTAAGAATGCATTCTGTCAAAGCATAACTGTGAGAAATTTAGTTCACAGCTACCGGCTGGTCATCATGCTCTCCCAACAAAGGAATGGCTGCGCGACCTTCATGTAGTCTATGTATATATAGTAACCTATGCGTGCATGTATTATTTTATAAGCCTATATCATTTACTCTTGCTACTGCATGTAATACTATTACTCATTCTGTGTACAAGTAATTGCTGTCTCATGGATTGCTGTCTCTGTGTTTCCTACCTAGTGGTTACGCCATTCATTACGTTATTCCTTATGTTATACTTATTATTGTGTCTTTCGAATACAAGCGGTCTTGGTGTCAAGTTAGCTGGTGCGCTATACAAGAATAAAAGTACTTATTACAAGCTATTTCGACTATAAGAAACAATGGCAGTAAAACTATCTGATTTAATCAAATCTTACGAGGACAATAATATCAGTGGAGAGTTCGGCACTTGGATCAGCAAACTAGAACTGGTGGCTGAACTACAAAAAATAGAAGATCTTAAAACATTTGTACCGCTATTCTTAAATGGCTCAGCATTTGCTTTGTATGAGCAGCTGTCTGAGGATGTGAAGGGTGACTATGTTAAGCTGAAGAAAGAACTACTGACAGCATTCAGCATAAATATATACAGTGCCTACAGTCAACTACGTGAGCGAGCCTTGCAAGATAACGAAACAGTAGACGTTTACCTAGCAGATTTGAAAAGGCTTGTAGAATCTATGGGACAGACTAATCCAGAACCGCTTCTCAAATGTGCTTTTATGTCAGGGCTGCCATCAGAGGTAGCATGCCAGCTTAAAGCTACGGCTGCCGTAGAGGAGATGGGGTTAAGGAAATATGTAACTAGAGCTCGAGCAATTCTTTCTTCAAATTCAGGTGCATTATTGTATGTATGCGGTGCTGCTACACGTAACACACGTAATCAACCAGCAAAGGGTGTTCAATGCTATGCTTGCTCAGGTTTTGGACATGTTTCCAGACATTGTCCTACAGGAAGAAAAATGAAAAGTTTTTCTAGTAAGCCAACTTGTGGTTACAACCGCAATAACATCGGCCATATAAACAGAAACTGGACAGCTAAGGAGCAGCAGGGAAACGAGAATGGGGGAGCCTCAGCGTCGCATGCTCTTCCCAACAACCAACACTAGAGACGACGCTGCCAATTATATTTGTGAGGCTTCATAGACTGTCCATAAAAACTCTAATTGATAGTGGATGTGAGCAGTCGGTAATCTCAGTTAGTGTTGTTCGTAAATTAGGTCTTGGCATAAGAGGGCAACAAAAGACAGTAAAAATGTTAAATGGAAATGGAAGCTGACATCAATGTATCTATAGACCATTACGACACTATTCAGTTACGTTGCTTGGTAGTACCTGAGTTAGTATGTGGGTGCGGGTTGATTGTTGGTGTAGACGGAATCTACAAACTTAAAGGTGTGACAATACGTGCAAGAGACAGGGTAACATTTGGATGTGCATCACAACCTGTGGTTGCTATGTTATATGAAGATAACTCCGAGTTGAAAAAGCCTGAGACAGACTGTTTGACTATCAAAGATACTGACTTTAAAGCTGTATTTGATGGAACTAAGTGGACGGCA
Source organism: Watersipora subatra (assembly GCF_963576615.1). NCBI lineage: Eukaryota > Metazoa > Bryozoa > Gymnolaemata > Cheilostomatida > Watersiporidae > Watersipora > Watersipora subatra. The sequence continues at coordinate 43,571,926 of NC_088709.1, read as the reverse complement.
GTATGGAAATGGAAAAGCCACGAACCAGAGTTGAAAAATCAATGCGCTGAGTATGCTATAAACTCCGACTATAAAGAACAATACAGCTGTGAGATTGAGCAATGGATCTCTAATGGCTAGCTGGAGCCATATGATGTGAATATTCATGGCAACGTAAGTGGCATAATTCCACTGATGGCAGTCTTTCAGTCAAACAAAGGTAGAAAGGTGAGACCAGTGATGGACTATAGCAGGGAGTTAAACAAGCATGTGAACAGCAATCCTGGAAATGATATAGCTACATGTCAAGAAAAACTGAGGCAGTGGAAAACATTAGGGGACAATGTGTGTATGTTAGATCTGAAAAAAGGCATACTTACAACTTCATGTGGACTGTTCACTACAACGGTTTCAAGCTGTTCGATTCAATGGTCAGTTGTATGTGATGACAAGGTTAGGGTTTGGCTTGAATGTGGCACCTAAGATAATGTCTCGTATCTTAGCGAAGGTTTTGTCAATGGATGAGAAGATAGCCAAAGGCACAGATAATTACATAGATGATATTGTGGTAAATGAAGATGTTTTGTCAGCGTAGAAAGTGAAGGATCATCTGCAGAAGTACGGCTTACTGTCAAAAGAACCAGAAAGTCTGTCAAGCGCACGAGTACTGGGTTTGAGAGTAGAGGCTTCCAATAGCGGTACTCTCAAGAGGAGTAAAGACTGAGCTGCCATTGTGCCATTTGCCAAGTGCATTCCACTGTGACCAAACGAGAACTGTACTCAATATGTGGAAAGTATATTGGTCACTATCCAGTAGCAAGGTGGTTGCGAGTAGCATTTAGCTATCTCAAAAGAGAAAATAACGCTTATGGGTGGGACGATGAGGTACCCAGTAATGTCAAGGAAAAAATTAGATGAGATTGATAACAGCATACACCGCCATGACCCTGTAACTGGCCAATGGAAAGTACCTGCATCTGAGAATGGTAAAGTGTGGTGCGATGCTAGCAGCTTGGCAATAGGAGCATGTGTCGAGATTGATAATCAAATAGTAGAGAATGCAAGTTGGTTGAGAGGTGTCAATGATGGGGCCCATATCAATATGGCAGAGTTAGGAGTTGTCAAAGCAAACAATATGGCTATGAAATGGAATCTCAAAAATGTGACAATTTTGACAGACTCTGCCACAGTATTTGGATGGGTGAAATCTGTATTACAGGACTGTGAAAGAGCAAAGGTGAGCGGCCTCAGTGAAATGCTGGTGAAACGACGCCTCAATCTACTAAATGATCTAATCAGTGAGTATCAGTTGGTCTTACAAATAACTCTCATAAAGTCTGAAGACAATAAAGCTGATGAACTGAGTAGAGTTCCCTACAAATGGTTGGAGAAACGAGTATGTGCTGTCAATCTAACAACTTCTGACAGTATAGAAGGGAAACTGCGTGATCTACATGAAGCTCATCACCTAGGCGTTGATCGTACATGGTACATGTATCTAGTCACAGAAAGGTGGGAGCCTACTGTAAAAAAGAAAGACATTGAAGAAGTAGTGAAGCACTGTCATGTGTGCAAACGAGTCGATCCTGCACCAGCTCATTGGGAAACTGGTCAAGTAGACGTGGAAAGTGATTGGTATCGTTTAGCAACTGATGTAACACACTACCAGGGAATCCCGTACTTGACTGTTATTGACTGTGAACCGAGCAGGTTTACAATTTAGAGAAAGTTAAGAAACGAAACTTCTCCCGCTGTCATGGAACAGTTAGACCACATATTTTGTGAGCGCGGGTCTCCAATTAGAAATATTGTCAGATAATGGACCTTGCTATAGATCGTTCAAGCCTCTTCTTGACAAATGGGGTGTAAATCATATCTACGGCTGTGCTTATAGAGCTTCTGGCAATGGAGTGATAGAACGCAATCATCGTACTATTAAACGCATGCTTGCCCGCTCCGGTGGCACTGTCAATGACATGCTATATTGGTACAACAATTCTTCTAATGCCGATGGTGTTGTGCCATTTAGGAGATTGTTTAATTACAATCCTCAGAAACAAGAAACTACTAGAATATCGGCTAAACGGGACATTAGTTTAAACCCTTACAAAGTGGGTGACCAGGTATATGTAAAACCAAGTAACGCCAAGTGCACATCAGTGTGGAAAACTGGTAACTTCCTTGGTCTCCAACACAGCAGTTAAAGTGGATGACATGACTCGCCATATAGGAGACATAAGATTTTGTTGGAGAGTTGATAAACAGTCAGCTACTTTAGACTGTGAGTTAGACATAGCTAATACTAATACTAACGAGTCAACTGAGGGTTTAATAAACGTTGGAACTCTACCTGTAACTAAAGACAGTCACAAAAATTATTCAACTGCAGCTAATAATGTCACTAGACCAGCTAGGGCTAGGAAACCCCCAGATTTTTATGTAGCTGGTTTTAATTGATCTTGAAGATCAGAGGGAGGTGTACAAGGACAAAAGTACTTATTACACTTCAAATAGAACCTTCAATGCATGACTTCCCACTTCCCAGCCTAACCAAAGTTACAGAACTTGCTTATCTTTTTCTGTAACGAAGGAACAAAATATTTATTCTGATAATCGAAGGATGTTGAACAAGGACTATGATGGGTGACAGAAGTACTTTCTGTCTTGAACTTTTATGTACTGTAAATGTTCAGAGTGGACTCTGAGGTGTGTGTGCAGGTTTTTTCTGGGCACAGCTTTTACCCATTCATTGAGACGTGACTCGTTTTTGTGAGGAAATCTGCCTATATACTCTATATATATATATATACATGTATATATATATATATATCTAATTATATATATTTATATATCCTTGCACGAGTGAATATTTATAAAATTAATTTGCATTGATGAAATATTTGCACGATGATAAAATTAACCAATTATATGCTGACTTATTTGGTGACCTATTGACCTAGTTGGTGACCTACTGACCTAGTTAGTGCGATGGGCAGCTTGAGCCACAATTTAATAAAGCGTGATTGACTGGCTACTGCTGTGAAATTTTAAATAGCAAAAAACAGGAAGTTAGATGCAATACCGGGCATGCACAAAACCAAAAGAGATGATAGTTACCAGATGATACCAGTAATTAGCCCATTTAACCAATAATAAAATACATGTACAATGTATGTGTAATAAATGTAAGCAGGAATTGTTTGCTCCTGCAACCAGAGGTCAAATGTGCACATAGCTCTAACATGGGTAAATGCATAAACAACTAGTCGAATGCCCAGCATTGCGGTATTACAAAACGACTTAGCCTGGCACATTGCCAATGGCTACTTTGCGTAAACCAGGGTCCATATTATTATTAAACTTACTAATAAAAGCCGTGAGTGTTATATCGTGACAGATATGTTTTGAGATTGAAATAGTTTATTTTGACCACATGAAAAGATGAACCTTGCCAAGCAAGCGTCCACGTGCATCTGGTGATGATTGTCAAGATCATAACAATCCTCTCGCTTTAAGGTGGGGGTCACGTCTTTTTGCAAAGGGTCAACAGTAGGCTTAAAGTTACCAACAGGTCTGACCGATCCATCAGTTTTAGGAACAAAGAAAAGCCGACTCACTGACCACCCACTGTGTTCTACTGGAACAAAGACACCTTCTTTGATAAGCCAGTCACGTTCTTTATCTGCTGCTGACTGACTAGCAGTGGGAACCCTATGTAGCTTGGAACGCCTTGGAGTCGCCTCATCCATCAGTTCAAGCTTTACCAGAGGGCCTCTTACCAACGCTTGTCCCTTGAAAATTTCAGAATATTTCAACAACAGTTTATCTAGGTCACTTGCATGGATACTTACTACAGTCTTTACAGCCTGCCAATCTATACACAGCTCTCTCAACCAGTCTCTACCCAACAGAGTAAAGTGAGACGCCTCCACCACATGGAGCCACAGCCTTCCATGATGCCCATTGTGCGACACATCCACCAATATCCTTCCTGTACATCTCACTACGTCACCAGTGAACCTGCAAAAATGATCATTTAATTTGTATAGCTTTTGATTGCTAAAAAGCGTTTGGTAAACATGGTATGGTACAATCGACACTGTCGCACCAGTATCAACCTCAATTGATCATTTAGTGTTATTCACAAAAACATCAACAGCATATGGTTTAATAGCATTATTACAATCTACAGCTGAGGCATTAGATTATGAGACTGAGTCAAATGTTTTCTGAGCCAACTCTTCCCCCAAATCATCTTGACAAACTCTTCTCCAAATCATCCACACCACATTCGCCTGATTACTACAGTAATTGTTACACATAGGTCGACTGTGACCAATCTGATTGCAGCGATGGCAGGTCGCTCCTTTAAGTCTACAATTATCAGGCAGGTGATTAGTTTTGCCACATCTCCAACATTTATAACAAGTTCCTGAAGAAGAATTATACTTAGTTCTAGTAGCTGGTGGCCCCAGGGTGTTAGGGGCTAAATTACGAGGAGCCTGGGGCCTGCTGGCAGTCACACATCAGAACTTCAGTCACAGAACAGTCACATCAGAACCTCCTCTACTATTCACCACCTTTACTTCAGCAACAGACTGTTGGGCTAGTGCACTAGAGTGGTATTCACCCATCTGGGTGGCTAAAGTTGCAGCATTCTGCCAAGTTAGACCAGAGCCTTCTCTGATGAGGGCCTGTCGAATACCGTCATGGAGCATTCCTGCCACCAATCTGTTCCTCAGTTTTTGCTTGAGTTGTGACGGTGGCACAAAGTTGCAGTTAGCTGATAGGCGTTTATGAGCTAAAATAAACTCAGAAACAGTTTCTGTTGCAGACTGTACCCTAGTGTCAAAAACATATGTTTCTTCTACCTCATTCTTACTGCCAAAATGCCCATCCAGCAAACCCACTAGCTCATCCTATCAGTTATCAGACTTATCAGTTATATCGTCATGTGAGCACAAGCCCATCAGCAGTTGAACACTTTCTCCACCTAATATAGCCATAAGAGTGGTATGTTTCTTTGTCCCATCGGTAATTTCATTCGTGACTAGCCAAGAAGTGAGTCTAGTCTTATACAAAGGCCAATTGTCAGTATCCGGTCTAAACTCGCTAATATTTCTAATAGGCATAGTAAAAATGTGTCAGAGGCTTTTAAAATCCCATCCTTGTTGCCAATCTGTTATATCGGGACAGATATGTTTTGAGATTGAAATAATATATTGTGACCACATGAAAAGATTAACCTTGCCAGCAAGCAAGCGTCCATATGCATCTCGTGATCTCGCGATGATCGTTAAGGTCATAACAGGGAGAGTGAGCTTTAGTGACATTGCGCGTAATGCAGAGTCGCTATACGAATTTCAACTTAGATAACGACTTATATTGCCTAAAGAATCTATTGCATCTCGTGTAGCATGGCTACATTGGGTTCATGGCTCATTGCCTAGTGAACAGGATGTTCCGAGATTAAATCTTCTATGATATGGATTTGTCATCGCTAGATACTAACCAACTATAGCTGGACAGACAGAACGACAGACGATGAACTTTGAGATTTATATATATATATATAAAGATAAAAGATGAACCAGTGTGCATGCTGAAATACTACCAATGTATGTAGGCTTGTATGTTAACATAAGCCACATCAGGTGGTACAAAAGATGTTTAAATTATTTTACAAAATGAACTATGACTTACCAATTTAATCATTAACAACATTACGCCTTTAAGTTAACTTGGCAATTTGAAACATTCATTTCAAGGAAAAATTATTCTCTAAATTTATGCTGTTAAAACATACTTTCAAAGCTAATTTGGCAATTCAATGCATATTTTAGTTCATCAAATTCACTAATTCAATTAGGAAAGCAATTATTTGAATGCAAATTTGCTGATTTAATGCATACATGTAATTCAATTTTATGCAAAATTCCATTTAATAAGTTCATTATGAATGAATTTATTTGTTAGATCAATTTATGAATTGATGCGTAATATGGATTGTACCAGGTTAGATTTGTTAATTTAATATTAATACAATTAATCTTTAAATTAATTTGGTAGATACATGCTAAATGAATTTAAACAACGGCTTCATTTACACTTGTGGGTCACACAGCTTTTTTGTATCGAGCACCAGGCTAGCATTAATTTATTCTGGTCCTGTGTTTAAGATTATAAGAGTTTAGACAATGACATCATAGCAGTGTTGTGGAAATCAGTGCTGACTAGCCACTTGCAAGTGGGTTCTGCGTACAAGTTGTCTTACACCGAATGAGTAATAGCTGTCATGCACAACTGTAAATGTTGCAAGCAAGGTGACTGGTGAATGAGTATGGCTCTTTATTCACACAAGCTTTATAAGCATGAATAGTGAGTTAACAATTAGATACAATTCACTACAATCAAGTGTAATGCTGAAATGAGTTACAAATAATAAATACTCAAAAAGTTACACTTGTAAATGTAAGAATGCTAATATATATAATACTGTATATGTATGTACAAAGCTGCACAAAGGTAAACTAATGTAACCACGCTGTTCTTAATGCAGATTAAGAATGTAATTCTCAGTCTTTAGTTCTATCGTTCGCAGTCTGTATCACTTGTTCTGTGCTCTTTGTTCTCTTTCATTAGGGTATCTTCTCTTATTGCATATCCTTACCCTTCCTGCTTAACACTGGAGCACCTTTGCTTATATAGCAAGGGCTGGGTGTTAATCCATGGGCTTTCTGAGAAAGCTGAATTTTGTGCTAATCCGAGAACAGTTGAACACTTATGATAATTAGAAAAAGCTCAGCTCAGTGAATCCATCACAGCAGGTTACACCTGGTGGCGGAAATGCCACGCCTTCAATTGATGACATATTACTGAGACACTAACTTTCCCCTTCCAAAAACATACTTCAAAAAGTAGCTAGGGTTACTTAACCATCACAATTTTACTTCTTTAATTTTTACTTTGTTGGTGGTTCTAAAAGTTTTCCTTTTCTAGATGTTTAAAAGAAACTTCCACAATGTTTACCAAATAATTGGTAAAATCTGTTTTTTGAATAATAATTAATTTTTTAATTATTATTAAAATTTAAACTTCTTTGTTAGTTTGAACTAATATAAAATTCCTCCAGTAAATATTTTATTAGCACTAGTTCTTAGCTTCAAAAAGTGTAAAAAAACTTAGTTCAATGCAAGTGTATGCAAGTTTTCTGAACGTACGCTGCCACAGAAAGTGAGGTTTTTTTATAAAACGATGTTTACATGATTGTATATACTCTTCTATGTTCTACTCAGCTCTGGCCTTGCCTGTGGGGGGAAAATATAGTTCCTTTCCGAAAAGTTGTGGGCGCGCTACGATATTGAACACATACGAGCTACGATATTGAACACATACGGTAAACAATTTTCTGTTTCTATCGTGAGTCTTTTTTTCGTTTTGAAAAAAAAACAAACAAATTTTTTAATCTTACGTAATGCATCATTTTTATTATTTATGAAACGGGATTGTTGTAAAACCTTTTAAATAAAAACGGAAAATATACCGTATATCATGTATACCATGGGCCTAAAACTTTGGACAGGAACTATATTTTACCTTGGCTGTGCGCAAACTTTTATGGATTTGAAGTCAAATTCTGTCGCAATGAAAGGCGAAGTACCTGTTATCTTTGTGAACTAAAGCTACTCTAGTTCAGTGGGTTCTTTAACAAGTCGTTACTTATCAGGAGACAAAATAAACACGTCGTCACTTACTGAGCTTCAAGCCGTAAGCGAGTCACCAAAAGACCGCCTCCCTCGGTCTCGCGCAAGTCCCTTACCTCTGGTCAAGCCCTTACCGCGACCCTTACCTCTGGTCAAGCCGGAGTTGTAGCGAGCCGATAATATCACATCTTCCTTTGTTTGATGGAAGCAAATTTCTCACAGGGGATGTTCATCTGGATTCTGGGAGATCCCGTGAGGTCTAGTCCTCTGCAGCCTGTATAGTCTGTAAGCGACTATTTGCTGATCTTCTGCACACTTAGGTACACATCAGAAAACATATTTTTCCTTTAGTCTGGTGTCTCTGTGAGTAGAACTTGGTAGTTCTACCTTACGCCTCTAGGGCACTCTGACACTCCGGGTATTTATGGAAACGCAAAGTTTAGTGAAGGTTGCGGTGGATCCTGGAAACTACCCTTCAATAAAAGTTGAGAGTTTGGGGTCTCTCCCGACATTATTTCGAGGTTCAAACTGCAGTTTTACCTGGATCAAGTAACAAATCCTCATCCGCAGTGTCCATGCCTTCCTCCTCGACAGCCCATGAACTGGGTTTTCTATGGCTCTGGCGGCACGCTGCTCAGCACAACATCCTTCAAGAGTAAGGTCTTTGGCTACAATCGTCAGCTCAGCGCGGTCTCCCGTGAGCAGGTTTCCAACTGAAGTCGCCTGTATAGCACGGTCTCCTGCAAGCAGGTATCCGGCTACAGTCACCTGTTCACCACGGTCTCCTGCAAGCAGGTATCCAGCTACAGTCCCCTGTTCACCACGGTCTCCTGTTGTGAGGTATCTGGCTGTGGCTGGTGACGCCCCGCTGTCTCCCTCCAAAAGAAGACCTTCGTTCTTGTGGTGGTCTCTCTTGTCGCCCGAGTCTCCACCTAATGCCTTATTATTGTACCTAGCGGGGATGGTGGTGGCAAGACGGTAGCAGCAGGTTTCCTCTGAGATTTCGGGGTCTGGGGAGCTGCCCGGGAACCAGGGTAAAATCTCTCTGAGAGGATGAACTTTCTCATACTCTTGTTTCCCAGCACGGAGCTCTTTCTCTCGTCTCTCAAGTTCACTCGGTTCAGCCTCACACCATCTACCTAGTACAGCACATTGTTCTCTGAGGGCCCACAACTCTCCCTCAAAATCAGTCTGCTAGCCAAGTGAGTTTCGGTTGGAAACTATCCAAACATTCTTATAAATACAGCGTTCTTTCCTTGACTTAAAGGGACACTCGCTTTCAGCATGATACTTGCCATCACATATACGACATCGGCTTGGCTTGTCGCACTCACCCTCCATGTGCCCAAGTTTCTTACAATTATTGCATCTAACACGGAGGCAGGTTTTCACCAAGTGATTTGTTGAGCCACACTCATAGCAGCTGTCATCCCTTCTCCGGTATGGAGAGCCATGACTCTTTTCCCAATGACTATACCTGTATGTATGGTCTTTGGAGCCATCTGAATCACTGCTAAGACTGTAACGATGCAAGCGATAGCGTGTTCCGTGACTACCTTCACATATGCTAGAACCGTGCCTGTAGCCATTATGATGCCCATGGCGTTCTTGACTACTCTCACGACTGCTAGAATCGCGTCTGTAGTCATCATAACACCCATTGCATCTTCGAGCCTTGTAGCTGTCACTACTATCTCTTTTCTTTCGACGACAGTCTCGGACCTCTCGCCGTTGTACCGCACCAACCTCCTGTTTGACACACAGCTGTTCAGTAGCCCCCACGCTTGCAGCCTCCAAAGGGGTACTAGCCCCTGGGATTGACCTCATCGCTTCCGGTGTCGCACTAGGTTAAGCAGAAGCAGGTCGATTAAAACTAGGCTCTTCCGCGAGCATATTTGAGGCCTCTTGCGCTTCATTTCTGGTCCAGAGAAGGTTTCTAAACCTCTCCCAATCCAGGTTATTTTGGGCCATCAAATCTCTACTCAATCTTGTGTCACGTAGTCCATTCACGGCAATGACCAAAGCAAAGCTCCTCCGTGAATCATCATTCATGCCAAAATCAAGCTGCCTACTAAGCCGCCCTATTCTAAGGAGAAAATCTCTGTCATCTTCTCCTGCAAGTTGTTTTGCAGAAACAAACTTTTGGGTCTTGACGTAGACGTTTTCCTCTCTTTCATAATGCCCTCTCAGCAGGTCCCAAGCTTGGTTGAAAGTTGAGTCTGGGTTAATAGACTCAAATCCCAACGATCTTAAGGTTTCCCTACCCTCTTGGCCTATGCCTTTCAAGAGTGCTAGTAATTTAGCCCTAGGTGTGAAGTTTGGGACTATGACGGCCTCTTCTCCCACCGTCTCCTCCCTCTCACCCATCTCAGAAGCCTTCATCTCCATACAGAGTGTAAACTCTTCGCTAAACCTTTTCCAACTACCAAATACATCAATAGCCAAAATATCTAGCACAGGGAAGCTAGCAAAAATGTTTGCACTCACCCTTCTTCCAGCCATTATTTATATTAATTCAAAAAAATTAAATAGAATTCACTGAACTGAAATAATAACGGAACTGTCAATTGTAATCCGTTTGTGTATCTATTAGTAGTCACTACACCTCAATGCACCTCGCCGAGCGTCTACACACTCCACAATTGTCCAACACAATTCAATATACTCACCTCAACTTACCACTGTATTATCGTATTAATTTAGCACTACACTATCAAATTACCATATCACTACACTATCGTATTAATTTACCACCACACTATCGTATCAACTTATCACTACACTATCATATTACTTCTCTCCTGAAAGTAAACACTCGTGGTACCATGTGAACTAAAGCTACTCTAGTTCGGTGGGTTCTTTAACAAGTCGTTACTTATCAGGAGACAAAACAAACACGTCGTCACTTACTGGGACAGCCTTATGTTCCGCAGGCCCTATGTTCCGCAAGGCCCTATGTTCCGCAAATCGCTATGGCTCAATCAGTAAATTTATTGCTGTCTAGACGTTGCGGACGTAAAAGTGACTGATGATTCGTCAAAGCACATTAGCTGTGCCGATGTTTCTCACGCAAGAATACAATAAACAAGTTTATGTAGGAATGCGTACTGTATAAGTTGTCCAAGCGATTGTATAGTAATTAAATAAAAAAACTAGAGCCTGTTTTTCTGATTATTTGATTTTGTCAATATAATCAAAAAACGTATATTACTCGCTGATTGTCAATGAAATCATCAAAGCATATCTTCTTCACTGAATAATAACATCTATAACATCATGGAGGCCTATGCTCCTCACTCAATATGGCGCAGTATACTCGCAAGGGCTGATGTTCATCACATAATATTTTGCAATGCACTCAGTAAGGTATATGTTTCTCACTCAATAATATTACAAATATAATTCTATATTTGTAATTATTTTACTTAATGTAATGTGATTAAATTTATAATTACAATATATTCTGTATTGTCTTGTATATAAGCACTGCATATAAGTCTTGCCGTAGAGCAATTTCTGTTTGCTGCCAGTATGATTTTATTTTGCTACTTGTAATTACCCTCTCTACATAACCGATTCGTTATTTACATCTGACAATCTCACCTACAGATGGGAAGTTTCCTTCTCATGAAATATAATTGAAGATATTTATTTTTGCCTGCAAATAGAAAGGCAAATAATATTATATTTTATATTAATATTATTTCAATAAAGATTAACTAACTAACTACAAATATAATCATGAGGACCTATATTTCTCACTCGATAATGATATAAATATAATGATTGAAGCCTAAGTTTCTCACACAGTAATAGTATAAAAATCATCATGAGGACCATGTTTCTCACTCAATTATTTTATAAAAATAACCATGACGGCCTATATTTCCATTTCATATTGCGCAATATGGTCAAAGGGCCTCACTCGATATTGTACAATACACTTGCTTGGGCATATGTTTCTCACTTCGTATTGCGCAACATAATCAAGGGGCTTATGTTCCTGACTTCATAACAAGGATATTATACTTGCTTCAGTCTATGTTCCTCACTTGAGATTGCGCAATATGCTCAAATGACCTATATTCCTCACATCATAACGAGCATATTTTACTTACTTGGGTCTATGTTCCTCACTTGAGATTGCGCAATATACTCAAAGGGCCTATGTTCTTCACTTAATAACGAGCATATTTTACTTACTTGGGTCTATGTTCCTCACTTGAGATTGCGCAATATACTCAAAGGGCCTATGTTCCTCACTTAATAACGAGCATATTTTACTTGCTTGGGTCTATGTTTCTCACTTGAGATCGCAATATGCTCAAAGGGCCTATGTTCCTCACATCATAACGAGCATATTTTACTTGCTTGGGTCTATGTTCCTCACTTGAGATTGCGCAATATACTCAAAGGGCCTATGTTCTTCACTTAATAATGAGCATATTTTACTTACTTGGGTCTATGTTCCTCACTTGAGATTGCGCAATATACTCAAAGGGCCTATATTCCTCACATCATAACGAGCATATTTTACTTACTTGGGTCTATGTTCCTCACTTGAGATTGCGCAATATACTCAAAGGGCCTATGTTCCTCACTTAATAACGAGCATATTTTACTTGCTTGGGTCTATGTTTCTCACTTGAGATTGCGCAATATGCTCAAAGGGCCTATGTTCCTCACATCATAACGAGCATATTTTACTTGCTTGGGTCTATGTTCCTCACTTGAGATTGCGCAATATACTCAAATGGCCTATGTTCCTCACATTATAATGAGCATATTTTACTTGCTTGGGTCTATGTTCCTCACTCGAGATTGCGCAATATACTCAAAGGGCCTATATTCCTCACATCATAACGAGCATATTTTACTTACTTGGGTCTATGTTCCTCACTTGAGATTGCGCAATATACTCAAAGGGCCTATGTTCTTCACTTAATAACGAGCATATTTTACTTACTTGGGTCTATGTTCCTCACTTGAGATTGCGCAATATACTCAAAGGGCCTATGTTCCTCACTTAATAACGAGCATATTTTACTTACTTGGGTCTATGTTCCTCACTTGAGATTGCGCAATATACTCAAAGGGCCTATGTTCCTCACTTAATAACGAGCATATTTTACTTGCTTGGGTCTATGTTCCTCACTTGAGATTGCGCAATACACTCAAAGGGCCTATGTTCCTCACATCATAATGAGCATATTTTACTTGCTTGGGTCTATGTTCCTCACTTGAGATTGCACAATATACTCAAAGGGCCTATGTTCCTCACATCATAATGAGCATATTTTACTTGCTTGGGTCTATGTTCCTCACTCGAGATTGCGCAATATACTCAAAGGGCCTATGTTCCTCACATCATAATGAGCATATTTTACTTGCTTGGGTCTATGTTCCTCACTTGAGATTGCGCAATATACTCAAAGGGCCTATGTTCCTCACTTCATAATGAGCATATTTTACTTGCTTGGGTCTATGTTCCTTACTTGAAATTGCACAATATACCGGTACTCAAAGGGCCTATGTTCCTCACATCATAATGAGCATATTTTACTTGCTTGGGTCTATGTTCCTCACTTGAGATTGCACAATATACTCAAAGGGCCTATATTCCTCACATCATAATAAGCATATTTTACTTGCTTGGGTCTATGTTCCTCACTCGAGATTGCACAATATACTCAAAGGGCCTATGTTCCTTACTTAATAGGTATTCCAAAAAAGCAGCAACAGAACCAAGTACATGTAGTTATATCTGGCAACTAAAGGATGACATTGTCTAGTAATTTATTTAGTGGAAACTGGTAAAATATCCTCATGTGACATTAGTGCCATAAATTGCAACAAGTGCTTGTTAAAAAAGTTTCTATATCTCCTCTTTCTACTTTACATGTTCTACTCTTCACATGCCTAATTTAAATAAAAGAAATGAGCTAATCGATGTAATAATATATTATGTAACTATAATAATAAAATGTGTTTTAAACATCTACCATAAACAAACCAGCCAAGTAACCAACGGATTATTTGGATATTATATAGCTGATATATTTAGGATTTTATCTTGTTCTAGCAATTTCATCTGAGAGCCATAACAGGTATGAACTATTTCTTAATAAATAATTTTACATACAAAAAGTGTTCTCTGACAATCAACTGAATCGATAAATACAATATACAATAGATTTTTATGAAATGACTGCGGGTAATTTTAAATCATTTCATTCACAGCATATTTTATCGCTTGCCAATAGCTAGTTATTGTTCGTTTTCCCTGTTCCAGCTGTCTCTTGAGCTTTTGGATTCGTTCTTCTAACTTCTGCCACTTTCTGCGCCTGTGAACTATCAGTTTCCCTGAAATGAAAATTATTGCATATAAATAAAAATGCATTTGAAAAGCGATTAGGATATATATATATATATGGTTTGCCAAAGAAGGTAGATTATAATGATCATTCCTATATTTTTTCGTAAAAAGACAAACCTTTTTCAGCAGCTGCGACTCGTTGTTTATACAACACTTCTTCATCTTTTAGACATGAAATGAGAAGCCATATCGAAGGGTGCTTCCTTCCAACGACGTCATTGAAATGGCTGTTCCAGGCTAGGCATAAAAGACAAACACTGCTGAATAAACTCATAGTATGATTAAGCTATACGAATGATCTTTTTTAATCCAAAATTTCGGATAAAAATTGCATACAGCTTTTATTTTAACCTTGTGGAAGCTTATTTCTGATTTACAGCAGATTGCTGTATGCTCACTAGCCTTTAAGGATCTTAGCCTAAATACTGGGGACTGCACATTCGCACTGTCGTCTACGTAATGTTTGATATGTGAAGACAGCGGCTTTTTGAACGCTTCTCTTTTTTTATTGAATTACTTTGAGGAAGACAAAATTATAAATTGAGTGTCAATAAACTTTGCTGGTTCTCAATATGTTAAAACAGCAGAATAATATGAATCAGAATCAAAGGATATTGGCACATGATGTATCATTATAGAATATAGCCTTAAGAATAAAAATCTGCCTGCATACTGCTAGCGAGAATTGTTTTGCTGACAGATATTTTTGTTAACAAGATTCAACATATTCCACAAATATAAACAATATACAATAACTGGGGAAGCCGAATTGCCAAGCATCACTAATATTGTGCAAAGGACGATGTCTGAGTTTTTTGATATTGTAATTTGTTTCAGCTTTTTATATTCACCTTCCACATAGTTGTTAGTCCGTGTGCTTATGTCTCGAAAATATACATTCCATACACTGATTGGAATGACTCCGTGTATAAAGGTATCATGGAAATAGGCTAGTAACATCTCCATGGCTGGAAAGTGTTTTGCAGCCCCCCTTACAGCTACTGAGCTCTTTAAGCTACTACAATAAGAAATGAGAAAACATTAATTAAGGATTCAGATGTCATCGAGGAAGCATGGTGGAAATCATACTATGAGATGTTTGGTTAGATTTATAGGTGGCGAACTCAAACGTTTGCTGCATTTGCTCGCTTGCAAAATATGTACTTTGTAAAACTGTTTCATGGCAATTGGTAGCTCATATTTTTTGGTTGCTTTGAATTTACACTGAAGTTATATTATACTTATAAGTTATATTATTTTTGAAGAAGCCAGATGAAAGGTTTCATCCAATATATTCGTTAGTAATAAAGTGATGGTTAATCCTATCAATGCCATATTTCAGAAAACAGGCCTATTTGCTTTTAAACCAATTTTTAATGCACACATCTGCTGATCAGCATTTGTTCATGTTGAAAATGGTACTATAACCCTTTCTCTGTGACCTTACATCATTATTTTCTCCTACTTGTATGTTTAGATAATTTATATTTTAGTAAGCCAGTTAATTGCATAATTAGTCATCGCACCTGTAACAGTTGTTGCCTGGACTTTGACTAATAAAGGTGTTTAACTTGAGAAAACTATTCAAGGATATATACAATTCACAACCCAATTGATTAAAAAATCAATGATGAGCTCTGTAGATTAAAACATATAGGGCGTGTGCCTACAACGTAAATAATCGCTTCCAGGAACCTTTACATAATAGAGATTTTACGTTATAAGAATAGTAAACTACATGTATATTGCCTAATCCATTCCAATATCTTCCCAAACTCACCCCTTAGTCATACAAAAAACAACATTTTAATTTATCAGCAGTATTATTGATTTGCAGCGACAATGCTCATTTACAACGATTTGCTTATTTTTTCTAAACAGCAAAGCCTATTCAGCAAAGTGAAACTAATAGCAAATATTTCAGACATCTAAAAGTAAGCAAAACAAAAAAATATATTTTTACTATAAAACTAGCGGTACTACCTGTTCGTAGTCTATCTGTAGGCAGGGGTCAAAGTTAGTATAAAATATACCTTTCGGTGGTACTAAAACTCGTGACATTCAGATTGGTAGATTGACACTGTAACACCTGCACCAATCAATCCCCTCAAGTATTTCTGAATAATTGCGCAGCTACCTTATCCTCAGTTTTGTCGACACATCTGACGATTTATCTCGACAATTTAGAATGTCACAGAAGCTATACATATGTAATAGTAATGCATTCGGTTTGTTCTTTTGCAAGTGTGGCGAGATGTGCTGCCATTCGAAGAGAATTTGAGAACTCACCCGACTTGACTCTCTACGTTATATTTTTTTATGGTGTGCGAAGCAAAAACTTCACATAAATTTCAAATAGCGTAAAGATTTAAGTTATAGAAGTGTTTACTATACTGAATGATTTTTATTTATTAAAACTCGATATCATCAGATTCACCACGAAGCTCATTTTGTAACATTGGCCCTCTTATATACACTAGTATGTAACTATATACACTAGTATGTAACTATGTACACTAGTATGTAACTATATACACTAGTATGTAACTATATACACTAGTATGTAACTATGTACACTAGTATGTAACTATGTACACTAGTATGTAACTATGTATACTAGACAATGTAGAAGTTGGTAATCAAGATTGCTTATCTCCAAGAGACTGTTATTCAAAGAATACTACCTCCTTATACAGTGTTGTACTTTTTGAAGCCAACAAACAGAATATTGTAGACACCACTGTATCGGCAACAGTGGCATGGATGGAAACAATCTGCCGATATGAAAATGGTGTGGCTTTAAAGGTTCCATCAATGTAGATGGTCTGCGAACTCCTGGCAATGTCAAGGCTTTCTTGTGTGGCGAAAATCAATATTCCAGTTTTGTTGTTTTATAAGTGAAAAGTAATTAGATTGAAACTAACAGCTATACAAAATGCCATTTGACAATTAACAGTTAAAACTTTGCATGTGAGAGTAATTTCAATAATAATAGAACACACGCCTTCATTAACTCACTAAAAATTACAACTACTATTTTTGTCTGGTAGATAGTTGACTCACTTACCATTGTTAAAATATTTTATTATAACAATGCCTTGAGTTAGATACCACGTTTTTGACAGTAACTGCGAGGACATAAAGAATTATATTTTTAGAATTATACTTACTTGGTAAAACATAAATGGCTGGTTATCACGGGTACATTGCCACTCTAGTGGTCTCTGGACTTCGTCCAACAGTTTTGGGATTTTAGGGAGGTTGCTTGACCTGTTAAAAGCAAACTTAAATAAAAACTGCAAAAAAGATGAGCAATCACAATATTGCATAATGTAGAATAGGCAGACTTCAGAATAGGCTGAACACTATGAAAATTAATAACAAGTAATGAGTCAGGATTGAAAAGTTCACCATTGTTAAGTCAAAGGTATAATACCCTGATTTCAACCCTCATTACAAACTTGCGAGCTAAGTGTGTTTTTAATGTTATTCTTAGATTATGGTAGCTTTGTTAAATGCACATTGCCATCTGAGAAAAGAATAATATATATTTTATTCCATCAATTGTATCAAGCTTCACTAACTAAACTGAATTCAGCGATTTGTTTATTTAATATGGAGTAGCCCAACAATTTCTCGACACTGCGAAAAATGGTGATCGCCCATACAGTTCAATATTGTTATTATTATTAAGTGTTAACTAGTTATTAGTTATCCATGTTACTAAACTAACGTGTCAGTAGCAGCCTCAACCCACCTTGCTCTCTTCAGCACACTAGAAACAGCGCCATACTCAAGGAATTCGACATGCTGTACAGCCTCTTTTGCGTATGTCCTTTTCAGCGTATCAATTGGGTTCAATAAAACCAACTTCTCTAGAATCTGTCTTTGCTTATCATGCCTTATTTTGCCTTCATTGGGAAGATGGCTATGGTCTTCTGTGGCATACACCTTAACAAAATCACCTTCACGGGAGACAGAGTATCGCGGAGTCGTTATTCATGCCCCACACTGAAGCCAGCATCTCTAACGAGTTGAGCTCACGAGGTTGCGGTTACGCTGATATCGATAGCCATCGTATATTAACACATAACCACCTCTGTTTCCGCGAATGACTTGTCCCTAGAAACCATATCAAATTGCTGTACTGACCAATACTGAACTACAGTGTTCCCCTCACTTTTCGCTGTAAAGGAGGACTGAATATAAGGATCAATATGTACATGTATGGGCTAAAATTTTAACACAAGAATACATGAAATTATTTTCGAAATTGGAATACAGTAAATTTTTACCCTAAATTTGGATTAAATTAAATTAAAAAAACGTGAATTGAGAAGCCAATAAAAAGCTCAATATAAAACTTATTGTAGCACTAGTTTATGACAAACACTTCGGGTTTTACCGAAGACCCCGTATCAAATATAGATGCTCTGCTACTTCACAGTTTTGTTTCGGCTTGGACTAATCGTCAAGTCGTAATCTGATCATGTGACCCAATACTTCGAAAATAAATTTTGCAGCACTTTTCGATTATCACAGGTAACTAACAGGCTCGTCATACTTAGCAGACAATGATATGTACTCATTCGAGCTAAGGTTGAAAAGTTTAACGATTTTTTACGGTAAGTTATAAGATATCACTGCTAAAAGTGACAGCATTACAATGACGATAAAACAGACACGTAAGAACATTAGACATGGTTTTATGGAATGCGTGAAGTATATTTGTGAAAATATTTTGACGAATGAGATTGCATGAAAGTGTAAACAGAAACCATCCTGTAATAACTACGTCCCATTTAAGCCGTTTTGGAAAGCAAATTCATACTACGGCGGTCTCGTGTGGCTGCGATCAACTGTTCGTTTTTGAGCTTTTAAGAGCTTGTAATCACATTTCCACATATTTGGCACCTACAACACAACAGAGTAAGACATGGTGAATCTTTTCATATCAAATAACTGTAATGTGAATGTTATTCAAGTCAACCTTTAAAATCTTAAAAACATCGTCACTCTAAAGTATTCGCTTCGCGTAATCTTCTGAGATGAAATTTTAAAATTCAATATTTACCTCTAGCTTAGTCGCGGGTTTCGATACGCTGGTTCGTGGAATAGGAGGATAGCATTCCTCATCGTCTAGCATGCTTTTCTCAGAAGGCAGTGCCTAAAGAAGAGATCGAGCGAATAGCATTCTGAGTCAAATTGTTAAAGTCTTAAAGACATCGTCACTCTAAAGTATTTGCTTCGTGTAATCTTCTGACATGAAATTTTAAAATTCAATATTTACCTCTAGCTTAGTCGCGGGTTTCGGTGTACTGGTCCGTGGAATATGAGGATAGCATTCCTCATCGTCTATTACGCTTTTCTTAGAAGCCAGTGCCTAAAGAAGAGATCAAGCGAATAGCATTCTGAGTCAAACTGTTAAAGTCTTAAAGACATCGTCACTCTAAAGTATTTGCTTCGTGTAATCTTCTGACATGAAATTTTAAAATTCAATATTTACCTCTAGCTTAGTCGCGGGTTTCGGTGTACTGGTCCGTGGAATAGGAGGATAGCATTCTTCTGCATCTACGCCTACATTTTGCAGGAGCTCCACAGACTCTTCTGATACTTGCCGTCGTGACTCCTCCAGTAGAACAACATCTGTTGACTGAAAATATTCAGCAACTTATAGCTCACCGCTAACAGACTCGAGAGATTTGGATTAATTTGCAAAGCTTAAAAATGGTTTTGCGCCAGACCAGACAAACAAGTAGCATTGTGAAATTTAACTTACCTTTCTTCTGGACGTAACTGGCACACAATGGTTAAACAAAAAAGTTTTTCCATCAAAGTCAGTCGAACTGAACATGACATCAGCAACAGAAGACTTTGTTGGACGGACTCCTCGGCCAACAACTAAGCGAGACAGGGCGGGCGTCTGAAGTGTTGTCTGAGCAGGATAAAAGGTACGAATCGGACAGCCAACAACAGCACTAATAGCATAAATTGAGCTTATGCTTTGCCAGCATGCTGAGCTTCAAGCCGTAAGCGAGTCACCAGAAGATCCCCTTCCCCGGTCTCGCGCTTTTCTCCTTACCTCCGGTCAAGCCGGAGTTATAGCGAGCCGATAATATCACAATCTTATCGACTAATCGTACATGTAAATAAACAAGCAGTCTTACAAAAAGACACTAAAACTAGTCCTTGATAAATCTTCAATAATTAGACTGACTGACGATTACATGCTCAGCGTCCGCTTCTCTATCAGACCTTTCAATATCGGCATATTATCGGTCTAAATTTGTTATTACGTAATGGGGGTGGGGTCGCACGCCAGTGAAGTAATTTTCTGGAGTTAGTACTCTTGACTAACATTTTTAGCATAGACCGTGTTCACAGATAGGTACGAATTCACCCTCAGTTATCTTTTGTCAAGCCCGAACACTATAGAAAGTTGAATATAGGCCATAGGCCATGCCTTCCGTGCAACCCAGCCGAGAAAAAAGACTCGCGCTTGATTGAACACTAAATAGCAAAACCACTCGAAAAAAATACGTATCACCGTCAGCTATATAACTAGTTTAGCATGGAAGACAGAATCTTAATTGGTTCTGTTGATCAAGGGACAAGCAGCTCAAGGTTTCTGGTATGGAAATAAACTAGTTTATTCACCATTTTCAGTTTCGTTGTATTCGCAGGGCCACTGTCAAGTAATGTAAAATACGTTACAATAGTAAAAATACGAGCAATGGCAGGTATATCTTTTGTGGCCATCAGTGTATGAGTTTAAACTTGAATATGTGTGCAACTTGCCGAAATAGGATTTTGGTAGTTCACAAGTTGGTTATCCGATAAGACAAACCTACCTAGCGAGACAAATCACTAGACAATTTGTCTCACTCACCATGAAAGTGGCATACAGATTTCATTAGTTAATAAGAATCAGCCTGCATATTCTATTGAAATATGACAGGTTGCAGTAATATAACAAACTGTGATTTGTGGGAGAGCTCCTTGCAAAGTTGTTTGGTCTCATTTGTATGATGATATAAAATATTTGAAAGATAATATCTGTACAGATGAAATCTATATTTTTTTTGATTTTTTTCAATTGGAAAACTGTTACTCACTAATTTATAAACATATTAGTTTATAACTGTTTATAAACAAAGTTATAAACAGATTTCTAGTTAGTCTAGTAAAAACATGAATGACATGCTGGACAGCTGGATGACATGCAACTACGTAAGTGGCACAAGCTCTAAGTTTATATCGAAGCGTAAATGTTAAAAATTATAAAAAATGCTTTTTTAACAGGGTGTACAGCTAGTCAACATAGGTATGGGATATTTCAACCAATGTGTGTAATTGCAACAATAGTGAAAACTTATTATTTCTAAAAAATTTATTTGTAATTGTTGTAATTATAATCTAATTACAACTCTAATTATAATTATTATAATTAGAGTTGTGTATTTTAACCACGATCAAACTTTCTAGATTTTAATCTTGAGACATTCTAGCAATCAGATCGCCTCAAACATAAAAACAATCGCAAATGATAAAAAAATTCAGAAGTTCAAAAATTGGAAGTAGCGAAAATAAGACTAACAAAATCTCACTGTACGATGAAGTCAACTAATCGTAAAGAGAATAATAAAAGAGAAGATGCACCAGATTGCAGAGAAGATTACAAACATTTGAGTGCAAGTAACACTGACACAGTGTTGAGTAAAAATGAGCTAGCTATTGGCCGGCATTAGAACGCAAAAAATGTAAGAGCTTTAATAAATCCAAGTCAAAAAATATTGCAAGAAGACTGCAGCATATCTAACTTAGCAATTGTCGGCACATATCAGGCCTGATGGTTCGGCCCTATCAAGTTGGCTGTACATTTTTACTGCAGCATGGATATACTTCAGTTATTTTGCAAAGTGCTCCTTGCAATTACCAGCCTTACAGGTGCCAAACTCTTTCTACAGATGAATTAGAATTATAATTAATTAATAATTATAACTATAATTATTATAATTATAATTAGAGTTATAATTATTAATTAATTATAATTCTAATTCATCTGTAGAAAGAGTTTGGCACCTGTAAGGCTGGTAATTGCAAGGAGCACTTTGCAAAATAACTGAAGTATATCCATGCTGCAGTAAAAATGTACAGCCAACTTGATAGGGCCGAACCATCAGGCCTGATATGTGCCGACAATTACTAAGTTAGATATGCTGCAGTCTTGCAATATTTTTTGACTTGGATTTATTAAAGCTCTTACATTTTTTGTGTTCAAATGCTGGCCAATAGCTAGCTCATTTTTACTCAACACTGTGTCAGTGTTACTTGCACTTAAATGTTTGTAATCTTCTCTGCAATCTGGTGCATCTTTTCTTTTATTGTTCTCTTTACGATTAGTTGACTTCATCGTACAGTGAGATTTTGTTAGTCTTATTTTCGCTACTTCCAATTTTTGAACTTCTGAATTTTTTTATCATTTGCGATTGTTTTTTATGTTTGAGGCGATCTGATTGCCAGAATATCTCAAGATTAAAGTCTAGAAAGTTTGATCGTGGTTAAAAAACACCGATCAAGCAAAATGGCCATTATGACATCTTTAGTTGCAAAGAAACCAACAGAATGGAGGGGTGTATTTGCTGCAGCTTAAATGCAGTAACCGGTATCAACTATAGCAAAGACAACAACTAAGGACCTCAAGTATGTATCTAAGAGAAATCACCTGCGCTCAGTAATATCAGGTTACGAGCAACCACAATTATAAACAGAAAGAAGTGAAAAGTAAAAGGTGAAATGTGAGCAGCAACCGTTGTCTGAATTCTACTGAAACCAATCGATAGACTGAAAAGAGAGAGAGAGACGTGCAATCACGTGGGATTAAACTATAATTACATGTATAGTAGAGCAGGAGGGCATCAAAAAGCTGTCAAAAAAAGTGATTTATTCCTTTTGAAGGTGGGCTATGTGATAAGAGTGGTACCTAGATCAGAATTTTGAGCTGATTTCAAATATCTGGTTTCTACACCTCTCAGATTGTTCATTTTTGAGCAATATAATTAATATATTATTTTAATTAAACAAATGTCTGTAATGTTTTATGTGCTTCTGCCAACAAAGTGAAAATGAAAATGGCATATAAATACTAAATAATTAGCAATAACCTAAGTTGAAATCAATTCTAATAACACTAAATGATTTATTATTCAAATATTAGAATAATATTACAAGTGTATTATATAATATTATGTATTTCCAGTTTTGTTGATATTGTAGCAGCGTTACAGTTTGTCCTTGCTATTCCACAACTCCTATATCATTACAGATCTACAAAACAAAATGAAAAGTATTTTTAGAGACTAAGACCATGTATATATAATATTTTAGTATACATATATTCATCATTAATGCTTATTATGTTGAACCGTGTACTTTATTATGCAAGTGAAATCGCAATTAGTCAGTCTTTTATACGGTATGACACATGTATTCTAATCAAACATGAAGCACACTTTTGGTTACAATACCTCTCGAATAATAACCTTCTAATTCGCAGTCATCTGAGTCTTCTGCATTACTACTTTTATCTCCATCTTTATTTCTATTGCTGCTGCATCTGCACATGTCCGTACCCTTGAGATCTGTGTTGTTGCACTGAAAGCGACAAGACTGGCATCTAGTTTTGCATCGACAAAATGTGTCCATGAACACATCAGGAGGCGCTGGTTGTTCTGTCATCCATATAGCTTTAAGCTTTCCACCTTCCATAAACCATCCATGTTGCCGGGGGATGGGGCATTGATGATGATTTGCTTGGCTCTTCTCCAAATCGTGGCCTGGTAAGCAGTCCTAGGTATATGGAGATTTAACTCATCTAGTATGGGTGGTAGGTTTGATTGTGATGTGCAAGACGGTGAGCAGAAGATCTTATTCCCTGCTTCATTGATGTGATTTGTCTCCTCACTATATAATCTGCATATGAATGTCTCAATAGGTTCTCATATTGCACCATCAACTTCAAAATCTGTTCCCAATGATTTCAGTGTGTTACAGAATTCAGGATTGTTCTTTAGCAGCTTGAAAAAAGTTATCTTCCCTTTGGAATAGAATGCGCTTACACTGTCGGATCCACTTAGAGCATGGAGCCCGAGCAGTGCTTTGCATCGTTCAGTTGTGAAGACGATAGACAGACAGCCTATGATTACATATCTCAACTGCTTCTTCTTACCACAGCAGTAAATGAGTTTCTGTGATAGCAGCTCATCCACTAGAGATAGACAGCTTAGGAAAACATCTGTGTCCTGGCACTTGATTAGAACTTTTGAGCTGGGTTTGTCTTCCATTATCTTTGCGATAAGTGTAACATGCCCGTATCTGCCTCCTCGTGGTCTGATGTCAAATTATCTATTTGGCTTACAGCGATTGATTCATCAAGGTCATAGCTGATCATGTGGCATTCTTGAGAAAAAGCTGTTACAAGTTTCTGCTTCACAGTTGACTTGCTTCATGTATCCTTCAAAAATTTCACTAGGGCAGTCTTGTTTGAGCCATCTGCTAAAAATTCAAACCATTTTGGCAATGATTAGTTCGGACTAAACACAGCAACCTTCTGCCTTCCTCTCACACTTCTATGACTTCTCTCACCTCCCTTAATGCTGATATCAGGGTATGTGTCACAAACAAAATCCACGCCACATGTGTGATACAAGCTTCCAATACTAACTATTCGTTGCAAACGCTGGAGGAGTGTCAGGGTCTGAATTTTGGCTATAGCATCAACCACAACCCCGTCAAAGACTGGTAGCTGATCCTGGTTAACATAAATTGATGGTTGATCAGCAACATCTTTCTCAACAGCAGCCATCAGAGCCAACTTAGCAGTCTTCAATATAGAGCCATCACAGTTAGCCAGGGACCAGCTGATATGTTGCCAAGAGAGAATGATAACACTTTTCTCAAATCCAAGTTACGCTGTTGGCTGATCACTTCCAAATTCTCAAACAATCTGTGTGAACACTCTAGGACTTTTTATTTTGATTTCTTAGCTGATGGTAATGTGGTGAAGGTTTTGAGCTTGTTTGACTTGATAGATGCATTGAAATCAATCTCTTCGGTGCTTAATCTCTTCTGAACAAATTCTGAAAGCTGTTTCTCTCCTATCACATTTGCCATTTCAAGATCCTACTTCACTTCAATAGAGGCTTTTGCACCACTGGTAATACGTACTAGCTTGGTGGTTTGAAACGCAAACGGATTTATTCTTGCTGTTATGAGTCTTTCATGACTTCCCTCATTTCCTCATCAGCCTTCCATGCCTTTTCACGCATCTCATAACTTGCTGCATCCGAATCACTAAGCACTGGCATCTTCTTCATGTCTGTATGTACAGCTGTTCGTTCCGGGTGAGATGGAGTCCAGCGTTGAGAGGCCAATGACTTCCTGGTAAACTCTATGATTCCACCGTGAGACTTTGAGTCTCTTTTAACTGTTTGCTCAATAGATTGATCACAAGCGATAGAGCGGAATGGACAGTGATGTCGTGATTGATAAGTAAAATACCCCTTCTTCATAAGAGCCTCATACGCCTTGATCTGCGATACTTTCAGATTAGTCATTTCTGCATAGTACAGCGTGCCATATCTAGCATAGTTTGTGTGGTCATATGCAAAAAATCAAGGAAGGATCATACATGTAATTTATCTATACATTTACGCCCAAATTGTAGCTATAACACGTCATGTAAACTGCAAAGAGTTAGTTTTGCTGCTCACAAAATGTGCAGACAAACATAAAAATGTTTTCTTTTTCTCCCACCAAAGTACCATTATCATGGAGTAATCATCATGAATTTGTAAAGTAATAGATATCTAGCTTCACCTCTTCTGCTGTATCACATTCTTCTGTCTCTTCTCGTGTCTTTTCTCAGCTCTTTCCATAAAAAGTTTGTTACAATACTTTTTATAACAGGCATAATGACATAACGAGTCTGAACTCTCATCAAAGTTCTCAATGCTTGGCACTTTTTGAGTAATTTCACATTGAATGCTCTCTTCTTCCAATATCAACCATCTGTTTGAATACTGTTTAGCTGCCTCATATTGAAGTTTAGTCACTCTGACTAGGGTTTCATTTACAGACTGATCAAGACAGTGAAACAAGCAGTCTTGCTGCATCCTTGGCATGAGTTAAGAAGTGCTGAAAGTTGACTCACCTAATCTCAAATACATGTAAAAGCATTTACTAACTTTCGAGATTATAAAATAGTTTTCTTTGTCTGATATGTAAGGTTTTCCAAGCAAACTTGGAGTTGTCCCCTCCCATTTCGAAAGTGCTCTCTAGCTCAGAAATGTGCAAACACATAGGTGTAGAAACATTATAATTGAATTCAGCATAAATTTCTGACTATGAAACATCTTTGTTTGAGTAGCCCACCCTCGGAAGGAATAAGCTGAAAGATAAGTTTATGTTCCTGCTCTACTAGTAGATAAAGCACTTGCAGAGCAAACCAAATTTGAGCACCTGCAGTAGCTTGTCACAATGCAGTTTCAATTGCATGTTACAGTATGAAAGTACAGTCAAACATGAATAACTCGAACTTCACGGGACCGAGCAAAAGTGTTCGAATTATCAGAGCGTTCAAGTTATCAGAGCACTGTCACAAGTCCATGTATCTACTTATTTATTAGTAGATACATGTACATATACAAACTATAATATAAATCAAAAGCACAAATGGCTTGTTTCAAATTAAATGCTTCTAATGTAAAGTTTAAAACGTTTTTATCAAAAAGTATAGAGATTTTTCTATCACTTGAGATTGGTTTGTTGTTTGAGGTGATGTTATTGCCAGGACGTTTTTTAGATTGACATTGGCAAAACTTGATTGTTGTTGAAATGCTCAAAAGAAAAGACATTTTTTTCTTTTGAGCGTTTTACCCACGATCAATTTTGTCGATTTTTCTTGAAGTTTATGCAAAGATTACCTTACTTTCCCTGGGATTCTTTAAGAGCAACATTCCGAGGCAGTTCAATTAGAAGTTTTACGAGGTTTTACGGTACATTGTATATCACTCACGCTTTTTGAATGGATACTTATTGAATGTACACTCGTATTCTGTGTTTAGGTCAAACGATGAAAGTTTTTTTTTAGCTAAGACAACGTATACGTTTAATTACAACAATTTTTAAGATGTTTTCAACATTCCGACGTTGATTCAACACGGAATCAACGTCGGAAGACTATTCATCATTTGACCTAAACACAGAATACATGTATGTTCAATAAGTATCCATTCAAAAAGTGTCAGTGGTAGAGTGATATACAATGTACCGTAAAACCTCGTAAATCTTCTAATTGAACTGCCTCGGAGTGTTGCTCTTAACGAATACCATTTTCCTCGCTTCCGAAGGGCGATCGCTAAGCGGATGTTTGGTATAAATCAAATTTCACCAAACCTTTAGAAAAGTCATTGACAAAAATATTTTGCCGATGGTGGTAATAACGACGCTTATGAATTACGAAAATATGAGGTTTACCTCTATGGCTTGGAATAAAGTGATTTTCTAAAGCGATAACAACCATTTCGGTAGCCGTTGGGCAAAAAACAGTTCGACTTAACAGTGTTGAGTTCGAGTTATCTATAGCAATTTATCATTACGCGGGAACGGACCAAAGAAACTGTTCGAATTAACCATGTGTTCGAGCTATCCGTGGGCGAGTTATCCATGTTTGACTGTACCTGTATTACGGTGTTCTTATTCTACTATATAAGCAACCGCTAATCTAGAATAGCACAAAGTCACCTGCTTGAACTAGTCATGCAGACACTTACAGAAGTCAATAAGTGAGTCATTACAGGGTGCATCTATCAGAACACAAACTAGAACCAAACTATCTTGTTTACAATTACATGAAAAAGCTCATACATCTGACAGAGCCATGTTGAATTAAACTCTTTTCATTAGGTTTTTAAAATCATTTAAAGGTTTTTAAATCATTTTGCACGTAATTTTTTCTGAGAATTTTAATCACGATGAAGTTTTGTCTATTTCAATCTCGAAACATCCTGCCTGTCAGATCACCTTGAACATAGAAAACATTCTCAAATGATAGAAAAATGTCCGTACTTTCTGAGAAAATCTACCGAAACTTTGTGTAAGACCTTTGAGTAAAAATGAACTTGAATAATCTCCATGTTTATTTAAATTTTTCCCAAACTGTTAATTCTTCTGAACTAGACGATAATCCTTCCAACTTATTGCGAAAGAACCCGACCCATTATATTTACATAATTGCAGCATTTCTTATGATAGTTTTATTTTTATAACGCCCTCCTTGTTTGCAGGTATTTGATAGCAAGACAGCCGAAGTTGTCACCTACCACCAAGTTGAGATCAAACAGTTTTATCCTGAGCAAGGGTAATTTTTATCTCAGATTAATACCAGATTAGAAATTGATAACCAATCGATAGTCAGACATTGGGACAGCTATTGTTGTGCAAAGGATCGACAGACAGTTCATCAAGTGGCAATCGCTTTATTTCATTACTTTATGGTTAGCAGCATATTTATTGAGTCAGTAGAAGTTGATGACTCTTCACCTTTCACTGAACTCTTTTTAGCTTGCTTAGCAGTTTAGAGAAGGATTCCAGAATATTTCACTAAATAATGGTTGCTCATCGCAAACTATGCAATAGAAAATTAGAAATTATCTTCTATTTCTCTAGCCTTCATTGGGATAAGAAAAGACAACTCTTAGGGATGTATCTTGTTATTTATTGAACACAATATTCTAGAGGCATTTTACTGTTCAGTCAACTTATGTCTCAGAAATATGATTTTCAGGAGACTAGCTGGTAACACATACCTAGTGTTACCTAGCTATTAAACTATCATGCATCTGGTGTTGGTGTCTTTTGTTTTTACAGAGAATCATTGCATTGCTAGAAATGGGCATGTGTTTAGCGATAGCTTCTCTTTAATGAGAGGATGTTGAAATATTCTGCTTCGTTTAGCCTTCTTTTCCTTGCTTCTTCTTTGCTTCTTTTCCATTTTTTCTTTAGCAGTTCCGTTGAGGTACACTTACAAATTGCTGTTGTATGTTATCAGCGATCTGGTATTTTGGTTTTAAAATGCAACCCTTTGCATCATAGCCTTACCTACATGGATGCAGTTGAATAATGCCAATCTGATCACCTGCTGCCATTTGTTGAGTGAACTCAATTTTAAGCTACTAAATTAATAGTATGAGAGAGATTTGGTAGAACTGGAGTAGAAATATTTAAAAACACCATATGATGGCTAGACCGGTTCTTTTCTTTCCTTCTTTTTTGACGTTTTTAGTTAGCTTTTGAGTTTTTTATAACCTCTACTGCATTCATTTTTGTAATGCGATACAGTCGTACCTCGGCGTATGAGCTTAATGCACTTGGGACCTGAGCTTGTATGTCAATTTCCTCATATCTCAAGTCAATTCTTCATATGTAAAATAACTTAATACTAATTAATCCGGTCCCACCCTCTGAAAAAACACTACTTGTTCTAATTGTGCTCCCACAGTAATAAATACCTAGTAATTAATGGTTATGATCTGCAATCAAAAATGACCATATTATATACAGGACTGTATGGGTTTCTTACAGTTAAACAGTAGCGGCTAATGGCATTGTGAGAGAGAATCGATGGCAACACATCTGATACTTTACACTTTTATGGCACTGCGTAACATAAAATTAAATTTAACTTAAATGATTTTAGTTTACTTTATACACGCTTAATAATAAGTTCAAATCTCACGTTACACTAAACTCGATTCTTTTATGCTTGACTTCTTTTAGCTTGGCTCCTTTTCACTTTCACCTTCAGTCAGCCTCTTTAAAACTTTTTTTGCACTGATCCGATGAGAAAGACCTCAAGCAATGCCGTTCCTGAAAGTGACTCTCGCAGACTTGCTCATCTAACCGCCGCATCGATAACCGTTTTATATGTTCGTATCTCAAATTTTTTTTGCATCTCAAAACATAGTTTTTGGTATGTTGGGACACTCGAATGTCAATGTATGACTGTAAATGAATAAGTCAAAACCCACTTTTTAAAATATGCATGATCATTTGTAGTGCTACTTCATTTAGTCTTAGCACTGCTTGATTTCCTATTAGTTGGTGTGATGAGGACCCTCTAGAGATTTTGGATTCTGTCAAGTTATGCATAGAGAAGGCTGTTGACAATCTGACGGAATTGAACATCAATCCAAAAAGCATCAAAGGTATGTTTAGTAGTTTACATTGCAGTAAAGGGTGCATAACTCCTGCTATTTGTGCTTTATTATCAGCCGTATACTTCAGATGAGGTCACTCATTTCTTTTGTTGTTTCTGAACTGTCCTTGGTGCATGGTGTTTAGTAGGCTCTGCTTTACTGCATATTTTAACATATGAATCGTTCAATTTGTATCTAATGCAATCTTTGTAGATACCGTTCAAAGTAAAACCACAAATGCGTAATTATTGCATTTCTAAAATGTAATTGTATTTTGTTTAATTACTTTCTTTAAAGGGTTATTAACTGTTTAATGTTGTGAAAGTGAGAAAGCGTATCAATAAAAAGATTTAAATAGAGCTATTAAAATAAATGTGGGTAGGCTTCGGCTTCACCTATTTGCTTTTCTGTTTGGCTTATGTCTGGTTCACATTATACTGCTAACGTAACTAAGTCATTAATTAATATGAACAAATCTCACAGTTTTGCAGCAAAAAAGTTTGTTTCGGTTTCAAACTAGCCTGTCTTGGCAAACTGTTGTTTTTTGCGGAGTTGTCCCCCGTCGAGTAGGCGAGCAACAACAGCTTGTCACAAGACGTACTGCACCTGATGCATCAGCTGCACTAATAGGGAGTTGTTCTCTTCTGTCTACGCGGCTTGGCTGCGATGTTATGATTATCATGATTATTATGATTACCAATGGAGCGACCGACATAACATCGCAGCCAAGCCGCATAGACGGAAGAGTACAACTTCCTATAAGTGCAGCTGATGCATTAGGGGCAGTATGTCTTGTGACAAGCTGTTGTTGCTCGCCCGTTCGACGGGGGACAACTCCGCAAAAAACAACAGTTTGTCAAGACAGGCTAGTTTCAAGCGTGTAAGCGGAGCATTAAATTACCACATCTTACCCAACGACAGTGTAAATACTTCATAAAATACCTCATGTAAATAATCATGATAGGTTTTCATCATTAATATGCCAGCCTGGTTGTGGTTTGCTACCATGTTTGATAACCTATGTACATGAACCAGATTTGTGTTTTATTATGACACAAT
Source organism: Watersipora subatra (assembly GCF_963576615.1). NCBI lineage: Eukaryota > Metazoa > Bryozoa > Gymnolaemata > Cheilostomatida > Watersiporidae > Watersipora > Watersipora subatra. The sequence continues at coordinate 43,540,553 of NC_088709.1, read as the reverse complement.
AATAAATTATTCATGAAATGATCGTTTTTCAAACGCAAAATGTTGCACCTTTTTATAATAATGAAGGCATCCGGTAGCAATGTCTAGCCTTGCGCGGTTCAAGTGTGATAAAATGTAAATGTTGAAGGGAGCACCAAAACAGTAAACATCTAGACTGATCTTACACAAAGAGCTAAAGACACTTTTGTAGGTTGATATGGTTTTCGAGAAGTTGACAACCCTATCAACATACAAAAGTGTTAATAGGTTTGTCAACTCTCTCAACATTTTTGTAGAAAAACATCTCGACAAAAAAACATCTCAGCTTTCCAGTTCCTAGATAAAATGTTATGAGCTTCATCCTAATTTCACAACAATAGTTGTTTTTAGCTAGAGTAACTTATTCAGCTGCAATATAATATTATAGCCACTAGTACCCTATCAGTCTAGTGTGCCGTGAGAGATCAGCTGTGCTGGCAAAGCAGAGAGAGTATCTGCACAATTTTTTCTGCAAAAAAGAAAGTGGTTTATTGGCACAGGCGTTGTAGTGTTGGTCTATCATCCACAAGTTGGGAGTTCAAATCTTGGTAAAGGGAATCTTTTTTCCTAACCTATAAGGCTGGCTTGGATGGTCAGACACGGTTCTTATTATAATAAAAATGTAAGAGAATTATCAGATCAGTGCACTTGAGACTTATACAGTCAAAGTTCTACTTATAACCACTTCAGCATCTGAATTTTCCAACATACAATGTCATATTTGGTCAGATATACTCTACACTATGGGAAATTTTCAACACAAGGTACTGAGGCATTCTAAAAACATGGGCTTTTTCATGTGAGAATGAAGAGACTGGTGAAGTTAGACAATAATTGCGAAAAACATATAAGTAATATAGGTAATAGTTTAATTGTATATAAGCCTATATTATAGTAAGTCACGCTATATATACCGTACTTTTCGGACTATTAGCCACTACTTTTTTCTGATGTCATGAATCATGTGGCTTATATAAGGGTACGGCTATTCTGTGGTTTTTTCTTTCACCGCTAGGGCGCATCAACCAGAATCTTCGGTTAGTGCGTCTCTAGCGTTGAAAGAAAAACGAAACGATGCCTAACAGTACTTTTCCGTTAGACAATGGGTTAAAAAGCGACGATTACGACGGTTAAAAAGACGGAACAGTGCCTAACGGCACTGTTCCGTCTTTTTAACCGTCGCTTTTTAACCCAGTATAAAAATAGTATCTTTAATAGTATCCCGTATTAACCGTCGCTAGGACAGTGCCGTTAGGCACTGTTTCGTTTCTTCTAGCAAAGTTGCTGCAGTTTTAAAAATCATCATCCTGAGTTCTGCGGCCGATACAAAGGTGCGGCCTATGTATTGTTTTATTATCGTTCTTATAAAGCAGATGCGTCTTATATAAGGGTGCAGTTAATAGTCCAGAAAAGTACAGTATCTCTATCTGGGCTTTCAAACCTGCCCATTTCCTCTCCTACTTTTCTGTTCGTCTGTCTGTTCGTGTGTCTTTGACAGTAAGACTTCTTTTATTTATTATTACTTTATTTATTTTTATAGATGAATAGCACAAAATTTTAGTAAATTTTATCAGAATATATCGATATTTTTTATTATTTGCGATTTTTTTGATGTTTAAAGTAATTTGACTGCCAGGATGTTTCAAGATTAAAATCAACAAAACTTTAATCACGTTTAAAATGCTCAAAAGAAAGTTACGTGCTCTGATATCACTAGTTGTTATTGCTGCAACAGTTGAAGTTGCAGCATCACGTGCCTCTATTATGCTGGTCTCTTGCAACTATAGACATTATAATCATACTGTCGCCTTATCTGAGCATTTTGACAACGATAAGTTTTGTCGATTTTAATCTTGAAAAATTCTGGCAGTCAGATTACTTGAAACATTAATAAAAATCGCAAATGATAAAAAATATCGATACATTCTGATAAAATCTACTAAAATTCTGTGAGAGTTCATCTTTAACTTATGATTTATTTTTTGGACATTTTTGCTAATTTCTCTAATTTTTCTAATTTCTTGCTTAGCCTTTATATGAGCTTTTTGTGTGAATTTGCCTTGAGTAGGTATTACGAACCATGTGGAAGGGATTATGTGAATTACAGTATAATCTCATAGGAATACTAGATGAATGCCCAGCTAATAAACAAATTCTTTATACAGAAAATTGATTTTTATTTAACATATAAATAACAGTTAACAATTTAACTCTCCAACTTCATATCATGAAAATGGTGTTTTGTTGAAATACATTGTAAGAAAAAATAAAACAAATGTGAAAGTGTTTAAATGTGCTTGCGAAATAATTAGCAAGTAATGGCTAAATCTATTTTACAACCAATCTATTTTTATAGGTTATAAATACATATTTTGGTAAGCTACAAGCTTATTTCAGTAAGCTATGAACATATGCTATATGTTGCTAACATAACTTTATATATGTTGCTGGCACACTTTTATATGTTACAGTCACTCCTTTATATGTTGCTAATATAACTTTATATGCTACATACATATATCTTTATATGCTGCTGACATATATTCATACGCTACAAACTTATCCTTGTATGTTGCTCCACATATCATACGCTGCTCATAGCTTTGAGTTGAACATGTATCTATATAAATGCAATTGCACTACGTTTTCCTCTGTTTAATAAACTATTATTTATAGCATTTGTGTTAATAAAGCAATACTAAGGCAACCATGGAGTAAATAAAGTCAAGCTGCAGCAGGCTTTTAAAGTCTGAGATATCTCAGGGAGTTGTTTTCCCTCCAGATCTTATAACATCCTAGTAATTTTTTACATTTTTTATCACATGCAATTTTATCACAAGTTAGCGTTGTTATCGAGCTTTTTTGAGCTCATTTTCCTCGGCGTTCAGCCTATTAAACATCCTGTAACAACCTACAAGCAATGTTAAATAGCTTATCTACCTTTCAGAAAAGTCTGATATTATATTCCGAATTTAGAGAATAATGAGTTTTAAGACACCCATTTCTATAATTCTAGATCGGACTAAACATCCCCAACTTCCGTCCCTAAAATGTTAGGTGCCGTCACATATTTATGGGCGGGGCTTGTTGTGTCAATTTTGAAACCCATATTGAATCGCTGTAAAAAAGCCTTCAAAAACAAAGATTAATTCGAATCTTATTGGACCAGAACAATCTTTATTTTGAGTACAACATCGGAATCACTGTGTCTGATTTACGATGAAAGTTTACAACAATGAAAGCAGTTTGTAGCAGTAATGGTTTAAGGTGATCATCATGATTAGATGCTTTGACTGTAGTATTGTGTATGTTGAGGTGATCATAAGTAAAGGGATTGACTGTAGTATTGTGTATGTTGAGGTGATCATAAGTAAAGGGATTGACTGTAGTATTGTGTATGTTAAGGTGATCATAAGTAGGGGTTTGATTGTAGTATTGCTTAAAAACATAAAACACCATTTATTGTTCTAGCATCGCCCAAGTTGACCTCTTTCTTATCGCTTGCCCATATATTTTCGTTTATATGTATTCTGGTTTTGCCTTTTCTGTTTGGCCTAAACTCGTAAATGAGCTCAATGCACTTAAAGCCTGGTTTCCATGCAGCGCAATGATCGTGTGCGGCGCAGTGACCGTGCGCAATGCAGTGAGTTGGCTGCGATGCAGTGTTTCCATAGCGCGCGTAGGCGCCATGCTTGCATCGGAGAGGGTGGGTAATTTCCGCTTACTCTTTCGTACGGGAGACCGATTTCTTTTTTTATCGACACGTGCTCTGCCATGCTAATTTTTTCTAATGACTAAAACAGCCTTCCGTTTGCATTGTGGGATAGGTTGAAAAGGTTGAGCGGTGTATTGTGGGATACATTATTGCACGCACCCGTCGCAAGGATCTATTTGGTTGGATCCTTGCGATCATCGTACGTGTGTCGTTCGTTCGTCATGCGATGAGGTTTCCACATCACAGCCGGCCTACATACGACGTCATACGCCTTGTCACACACCCTGCGCTGTCATAAGGAAACCGGGCTTTATTCATCTGATAGTCAAACCTTTTAGCTTGAAAAGCTGTGGTTGTTTTTCATATCAGATATTGTACTGAGGCTGTGTGCTCAAACTAATTAGATAAGACAACTCTCATGTTTGTACTCTCACTAAAGCAAATTGTTCTTTTTAGATCGCTATAACAATTATAGTGATTTCTGGTATGTAAGAGAGACAACCCACAAATTAAATTCTGGAGTTGAATAGAATTTTCCTTGTTTTTGTATGATTTTAAGCAAGGCTATGTCAACTAACAACCATACTTCACCATGGTATAATGAATGCAGTCATTTTATGTTGAAGCGATAAAGCTGCGCAGACGATTATAAGTAGGAACACAGCTATTTCTCGTTGAGCTGAAGTATGCCGCTATACAAGAACTTCACCTGAGCTATGGTTGTGTGTGTTACATAATACTCTTTATCAGAACTCTACACATAATTGATAAAAAAAATTGTTTTCTCGTTAACTCAGCTGGTGGTAATGTCTACTCATGGGTACTGTCTAGCTTGGAGTTTGAGCACTCGCCTCAAGACCTTGGCTATTACTAATAACACGTTTTCCGCAACTCCCACATGTTGACTGTTGCCAGTAATTGGCCAAGCCTCATTTGATGTGCAGGTTTTGTTGCACACGATACTCCAATGACTACTGTAATATTACAGTTGCTCTTACATGATAGCACTTTGCAAACTCCTTTCTGAGTGGGAGATATTTCTTCATTTTTTTCATTTTCTTTGCTTTAAAAAAAGGTTTGTTTTAGCAATTGGGGTGACCAATCAGAGGGAGACAACTGTAGTATGGGATAAAGTCACTGGCAAACCTCTATATAATGCCATTGGTAAGTTCTTGTTAGTAATTTACCGCATCTTTCTGTGTCTACATTCGCACCATATTTTCCAACCTTGTTATCAGCATAGTCCATCGTCTCCCCATAACATTAGTTGTTCTATTGTTGTTCTATAGTCCATCGTCTCCCCATAACATTAGTTGTTCTATTGTTGTTCTATAGTCCATCGTCTCCCCATAACATTAGTTGATTTCTATTGTTGTTCTATAGTCCATCGTCTCCCCATAACATTAGTTGTTCTATTGTTGTTCTATAGTCCATCGTCTCCCCATAACATTAGTTGTTCTATTGTTGTTCTATAGTCCATCGTCTCCCCATAACATTAGTTGTTCTATTCCTGTTTGTCCGCGCTTTAATTTTTTTTCCTTTTCATATTTAGTTTTGCAAAATGTTTTCGCTTACTGCCTGATATTTGTGACTGTATGCTGCGTGTGTGTATACATATGTATTAAATAAATTTCCTCCATTTCCTGACCATCGATATGTTTGTTATATAGTCTGGCTCGATGGCAGGACCACCAAGACTGTATCGACACTTGTTCAGAAGACACCCACACAGACCAGCACGTACTGGCAGGTGAGTGAAAAGGCACATCAGGTGCTTTATGAAAGTCAGCAAGTGTCAAATGAGGATGACTTAATAAAGGAAATACCCTACAGGATGAAAATATTCGATGGATTTAATAATTCATGAATTCGCGTACAGTAAAATCCCCGAATTATTAAAATCCGCGAATAATTAGTTTTATTTTTAAAACAAGGGAGAATAACTACTACCTCAAATTACAAACTAGCCGCTACGCAGAGTTAGTAAACGTAGCTGAGTTCCAAACTCTTTTAAAATCTTCACCAGGGCTTTGAGTTAAGCCCATTGCAAATGCATCACACTTCTTTACAAAATTTTTCAAGGTTGTCACAAGTTATCCGGAATTCGGCACCGCATCATCATCGAAAAAAATCTCCTGCAGTTCTTTACTTTGAAAAATTCATAACTTACCGCAAGTTGTTAGTTCACCAAAGGCCTCCAAATCGATGAACATTCATGAAAACCTCTGGATGATGCCAACAATTTATAGCTTATCATGATCAACATGAAATTCCTAGCTAAACAGAAACACAAACACGTGGTATACGCATGTGAAAGTTTTGATAAGATTTAAAAAAGATAACTATTCATGAGTTTCTAGCCCGCAGTTCCTAACTCGGTTGCGGAATGTACACAAAAATAAATTTGGGTGTCTACAATACAACTGCAATATAATAATACAATATAACTATAAGGTTTCTTTAAAAGTTAAGACAAAACTATTTTCTTATGTCCATGGTACTACTAATTACATATAATCGCCAACACAGCCACACAGTTTTTAAACCGACTAGAACTCGTAGGCTATGATCTCACAAAGAGCTATCTTAACTATACCATACCTTAATTTCTAATGGCATGCTGATTGAAGCCCTTGGTAATGAAGGCTGAGAAGCAGACAAAGCTGGAAGGCTTCTTCTCATCTGCAACAAGAGCTTAACATTAAAGCTGGCTGCTTTTATATTAATAAAAAGACATACACCCTCTGTCAGATTTGGTGTAGCTACTGGCATAATTACGTTTTTTCTGTTGCCTCAAAAACATGAATTTTTTGAGCGAGTGCAAAACAAGAACAACTCACTCTGTTTGAGTTATGTTTCTTCTGTTGTTTTCTGCAAGCTTAGAACTTGCAAATGATATTGAGTTCCAAAGAAATTGTGCCATTATAAATGCTTCCACAGTCTATGGAATGTTGTTAACTTAGTCCAGGATCAGAGTACCTGTTGTATATGTTGAAGACTAGGGTTGTAAATGTACCGCAGGTCTAACAGCAGGTCTAAGTGTTAACTATACTTACATACAGTTGTCTGAGTTGCGCAACTTATTTTCAGTAGATATGATAACAAGACTCTCATCATAGAATAAGATTTAATTCTTGTTGATTGTGACAAAATGTTGTACGCATTTCACGATAGTCTCGCTGTGGACTCCCCATAACAACCTACTTCAGTGGCTCCAAGCTAAGATGGCTTCTAGATAATGTGCCAGAGGTAGAGACAGCTGCTAGACAAGGTCGCTGCATGTTCGGCACTGTGGACTCATGGTTAATATGGGTAAGTCCATATTGTAGGTACCTTGCTAATATAGCTAAGTGCATTTTGTGAACCCATTTGCTAATAAAGGTAAGTACATATTGTAAAAACTACAATATGTAAGTACATGTTGTAAACATCTAAGAAACATGGGTAAGTACGCAAAGGTCAGCCATTTATTAATGTTTTAGTGTTTTCTTGTAATAAATGTACTTGATGTCTCCTTGTAGTATGTACTCGATGTCTTCTTGTAGTATGTACTCGATGTCTTCTTGTAGTATGTACTCGATGTCTTCTTGTAGTATGTACTCGATGTCTCCTTGTAGTATGTACTCGATGTCTTCTTGTAGTATGTACTCGATGTCTCCTTGTAATATGTACTCGATGTCTCCTTGTAGTATGTACTCGATGTCTCCTTGTAGTATGTACTTGATGTCTTCTTGTAGTATGTACTCGATGTCTCCTTGTAGTATGTACTCGATGTCTTCTTGTAGTATGTACTCGATGTCTCCTTGTAGTATGTACTCGATGTCTCCTTGTAGTATGTACTCGATGTCTCCTTGTAGTATGTACTCGATGTCTCCTTGTAGTATGTACTCGATGTCTCCCTGTAGTATGTACTTGATTTCTCCTTGTAGTATGTACTCGATGTCTTCTTGTAGTATGTACTCGATGTCTCCTTGTAATATGTACTCGATGTCTCCTTGTAGTATGTACTTGATGTCTTCTTGTAGTATGTACTCGATGTCTCCTTGTAGTATGTACTCGATGTCTTCTTGTAGTATGTACTCGATGTCTCCTTGTAGTATGTACTCGATGTCTCCTTGTAGTATGTACTCGATGTCTCCTTGTAGTATGTACTTGATGTCTCCTTGTAGTATGTACTCGATGTCTCCTTGTAGTATGTACTTGATTTCTCCTTGTAGTATGTACTCGATGTCTCCCTGTAGTATGTACTTGATGTCTCCCTGTAGTATGTACTTGATGTCTCCTTGTAGTATGTACTCGATGTCTCCCTGTAGTATGTACTTGAAGTCTTTTTGTAGTATGTACTCGATGTCTTCTTGTAGTGTGTACTCGATGTCTTCTTGTAGTATGTACTCGATGTCTCCTTGTAGTATGTACTCGATGTCTTCTTGTAGTATGTACTCGATGTCTCCTTGTAATATGTACTCGATGTCTCCTTGTAGTATGTACTTGATGTCTTCTTGTAGTATGTACTCGATGTCTCCTTGTAGTATGTACTCGATGTCTTCTTGTAGTATGTACTCGATGTCTCCTTGTAGTATGTACTCGATGTCTCCTTGTAGTATGTACTCGATGTCTCCCTGTAGTATGTACTTGATTTCTCCTTGTAGTATGTACTCGATGTCTCCCTGTAGTATGTACTCGATGTCTCCCTGTAGTATGTACTTGATTTCTCCTTGTAGTATGTACTCGATGTCTCCCTGTAGTATGTACTCGATGTCTCCTTGTAGTATGTACTCGATGTCTCCCTGTAGTATGTACTTGATTTCTCCTTGTAGTATGTACTCGATGTCTCCCTGTAGTATGTACTTGAAGTCTTTTTGTAGTATGTACTTGATTTCTCCTTGTAGTATGTACTCGATGTCTCCCTGTAGTATGTACTTGATGTCTCCCTGTAGTATGTACTTGATGTCTCCTTGTAGTATGTACTCGATGTCTCCCTGTAGTATGTACTTGAAGTCTTTTTGTAGTATGTACTTGATTTCTCCTTGTAGTATGTACTTGAAGTCTTTTTGTACTGATGAGTGCTGTCTTTACATACAATTAGTAGCAAATTCCGGGGCTAAAAATATGCCTTTATTTATCTATCTATTATATATACAGTCAAACATGGATAACTCGTCGACGAATAGCTCGAACACATGGTTAATTCGAACATTTCCTTTGGTCCGTTCCCACGTAATGATAAATTGCTATAGATAACTCGAACTCAACACTGTTAATTCGAACTGTTTTTTTGCCCAACGGCTACCGAAACGGTTGTTATCGCTTTAGAAAATCACTTTATTCAAAGCCGTAGAGGTAAACTTCATCTTTTCGTAATTCATAAGCGTCGTTATTACCACCATCGGCAAAATATTTTTGTCAACGACTTTTCTAAAAGTTTGGTGAAATTTGATTTATACTGCGATACGATGAATAGCACGGGCTAGCCGGGTCACGCGCGCAAGGATTTTCGCCACGCACATACAAAACAAAAATTGCATGTTGTTTTGTATGTGCGTGGCGAAAATCCTTGAGTGCGTGACCCGGCTAGCCCGTGATGAATAGTTTTCCGGCGTTGATTCCATGTTGAATCAACATCAGAATTTTGAATGTTTAAAACGTCTTAAAAAATGTTGTAATTAAACGTATACGTTGTCTGAACTACAAAAAACTATTCATCGTTTGACCTAAACACAGAATACGTGTGTACATTCAATAAGTATCTATTAAAAAAGCGTGAGTGATATAGAATGTACTGTAAAACCTCGTAAAACTTCTAATTGAACTGCCTCGGAGTGTTGCTCTTAACGAATCCCAGGTAAAGTAAGGTAATCTGCATAAACTTCAAGAAAAAACGGCAAAATTGATCGTGGGTAAAACCCCAAAAGAAAAAAATGTCTTTTCTTTTGAGCATTTCAACAACGATCAAGTCTTGCCAATGTCAATCTGAAAAACGTCCTGGCAATAACATCACCTCAAACAACAAACCAATCTCAAGTGATAGAAAAATCTCTATACTTTTTCATGAAAACGTTTTAAACTTTACATTAGAAGCATTTAATTTGAAACAAGCCATTTGTGCTTTTGATTTATATTATAGTTTGTATATGTACATGTATCTACTAATAAATAAGTAAATATATGGACTTGTGACAGTGCTCTGATAACTTGAACGCTCTGATAATTCGAACACTTTTGCTCGGTCCCTTGAAGTTCGAGTTATCCATGTTTGACTGTATATACATATATATATATATATATTAGTGTTAGGCCGGTATATAATTTAGTGCTGGATAGGGTATCCTTGAACTTTTTTATCGGTTTTCCCGGTGTCAGTAGCCTCGGTATTTACCATCTTCGGTATCCTTTGTCAACTAAGAAAGTTTGGTATTGTCGGTATTGTAGTTCGGTATATGGTTTTCAGTGTGTGTTTAACTTCAGCTTACCTACTGCCCATTTTTATATAACGCAGATGGGGGATAAATCAAATGTAAAACATATAAATATATCAAACGTATTAAATATCAAACGGGGGTTTTATCAAATATAAAACGTATATTACGTTTTACATTTGATCAATGTAAAATGTAATATAATACTAGATACCTATAGGTAAGCGTGGTAATGTTCGTTGAAGAAGGAGTTATGATATAATTCGCATGTGTTGTGTTTTCAGAATGTCTGTGAAAACAGTTGTGATTGCCAATGTGCACTGAGCGACTCTTTTTGATTAGCGTGTTCCTCAAAGATGCGTTTTTGCTACCTATTAACCATAACATCAATTGACGCGCGATTTTTCCTTTTCATTTTTCTTTCTCATTCAGTTACATAGCGATTGTAGGTGGGACGTCAACTGAGCTCTTTCATAAGCATCTCATTGTGCAGGAGATTCTCCTGCGCATACGTCGCTGGTAATGCTAGCCTGTCAAATACAAAAATCTTTCCGGATAACCAATTACCGATAGGCTTTCACGGATAAATACCGACCATATCAAACCGGCCGCGAATAACTAGCTGTCATCGAAAATGATTGGTTTTCTGGATACCGATAATCACTTGGTGTCGGTAAAAGCGGATAACTCCTTACCGGCCCAACACTAATATATATATTATATATATAACACTAAGTTTTTTATATCTGCCTGTTGGTTTATAGCAATGAAAATTGCGGATATTTACGTACAATCAAACATATTTATCTTATGCAACTTTTTTTCGTGTAAGCTAATTACGCTATTTTGATTTTGATCATGGGCGACTTTGGGGTCTGCCGGCCCAGTTTCTGGCCCTTTATGTGCAAGCCTAGCCTGTCTTGACAAACTGTTGTTTTTGTGGAGTTGTCGCCCACCGAGTGGGGCGAGCGAAACAACAGCTCGTCACAATACGCACTGCATCTGATCCATCAGCTGCACTGAACTGAAAGGGAGTTGTTCTCTTCCGTCTATGCGTCTTGGCTGCGATGTTATGTCGGTCGCTCCATTGGTAATCATAACGGATTTAGTGAAAAAATTTATGTAGAAAAAAATAAGATGAAAATGTTTAACCAGAGGCTTAGTCTCTGCGGTAAACTTTAGTAGAAATAGGAATAAAATAAATTACAAATAAAATAATAAGAACAAATAAAACTGACTGATACAAAAATAGAAATAAAACTGACTGAGCGCACAAATAACGCCATGTTTAGTCGCTGTTGTTGCTTAAGTTCTCAAGTTCTACTAAAGTTCACTGCAGAGACTCTTCTCTGGTTAAACGTTTGTATCTTATTTTTTTCTACATAGATTTTTGCGCTAAATCCGTTACGATTACCAATGGAGCGACCGGCATAACATCGCAGCCAAGCCGCATAGACGAAAGAAAACAACTCCTTTTCAGTGCAGCTGATGCATCAGGTGCAGTGCGTATTGTGACAAGCTGTTGTTTTGCCCGCCCCTCTCGGCGGGCGACAACTCCGCAAAAACAACAGTTTGTCAAGACAGGCTGGTGCAAACCTGAAACTCTACGAGAATTAGGAGTTATCTCTACTTGTTTATGAAATACATGACAACTTCATACTAAGAATTTTTACTTGCTTTTAGCAAGTGAAAAGAATTTGGTATAAATGATAAAGATAAGGATCTATATTAATATAGATCCTTATCTTTTTTTCTGTTTATAAGTCACCCTCTAGGCGTACATCATTCAGTCATTTCACATAATAGTATATATATGGAATATAGAGAGTAGTAGATATGGGTGCCTTTAAATAGAGGTTCCATTTCTCTGAATAAGACAAGCTTGGTAATGAATAAATGAGATTTTCCCCATTCTGATGGCTAATAAATCAATTGTATTGTTTTTTTGAAACCGTTGTCAATTAAACTTCGCCCTGCGTTACCGTGCACATTTTCTATAAGTTAATTTGGTAAGAAAAGCGGCGTGAAAGGCTTTTGAAATTAGAAATTGAACTCATCGGCTTCTTTATCATAGCCAATGACATGACCAACTGCACTACTGCAGCTCACTTATTTATTTTTCTGTAGTAGTTGGGCAACAGCAGTGGCATAATAGTCCATACCTGACTAGGGGACAGGAGGGTGGGGGGAACAGAAGGGTGGGGACAACAGGGTGGGGGGACAATTGGGTGGGGTTATTGTTGGGAAGTGGAAGGTGTCTAGTCTTAAATTGCTCCCTCTACCAAATCAGAAACACAAGTTAGCCTGCTGTTGCTACCCTGATTTAAGGGTTTATTAAGGATTTATTAAAATATGTTACGATTTCTAGAATTGTCTGTTGCAAAATCTGTTTGTTCTGGTCCCCGAAAACAACAAGTATTTACCAGCAAAACCTTTTCTTACACAGAAAACTAATTTTTTACTTCATCCTAATTTGGTGTGGCTAACGCGTAGACATGTATTATTTATTTGAGTTATTGTACAGCATTGCTTACAATATTACTTTATTGGTAATCATTTTATCCCACGACCAAACAAGAGTGAAACGATTGATTGGGAGAATTATGATAAATGCACATGGGCACACAACTCCCGAAAAATTATCCGTTAACGGCCGTCACCAAACCCTTGCAACGAAATCCTATCAACAAATTTAACTATTTTTCAGTAAAGTCGTTTAAGTATAATAATGATACAAAACGCATATAAACCTATTTAAATATGTTACCAAGCCTTTGAAAGGTTACCGCAAATTCCTAAAACTAACCCATCTGATCAGATTATACATAAATAGACAGATTTATTAGGACGCTTGAAAAGCTTCGTTTAATAAAAGTTAAGACCGGAAATTGAAACGCCGAGCGACAGAGAATAGAACGATAGTCTTGCCACAAATCGCCACAAAACGCTTGAACAGCTTGGTTTATTAATAGTTTCGACCGACCTACGAAACGCCAATAAAGACAGATAGTAGACCTGTTTACTTTGTACTGTTTGTCTACTGTTTGAGGCGTAGACCGATTTACAGGTACAAAAATGTGGTACACAGTTTATCAGCCTACGTTTTTGTCCAATTACGGAAGATTTTTCAAATTATCTAGAACATCAGCCAGATTTCTTTACATCTTATCTACAAGGTAGGGGGTTACTACAACGCCCTTTTATGACAAGAATATTTCTTTATTTCACTCCAGTTTGCATAAAACTTTCAGACGCGTAAATGCCAACGCTTGCTCTCTGTTACATATCGCTGTCAAAACCATTCTACATTCATCGCAACACAACCAGCTTTCAAACTGTACATTACACATCAGTTTGCCGTTTAACTTTTAATATTGCATTTCAGAGATATAATAAACATATTTCTTTATTGTTGGCATTGTTGTTGTTAGTTAAATTACGTACAGTAGGTTAGGTCTACAGCTTGAATTAATATTTATTTTATTATTGTAAAACATAAGTTTGAGATAGTTAAATATTTATTTTATTAATATTTATTTCTGTTACATATCGTTGTCAAAACTGTTCTGCATTCAACACAACCAACTTTCAAACTGTATATTACAATATATTTTACTTGTAATATTGCATTTCAGAGCTATAATAAACATATTTCATTATCGCTGTTGTTAGTTAAATTACGTACAGTAGTTTAGGTCTACAGCTTGAATTAATATTTATTTTAACCAACAACCAACTTTCAAATTGTGTATTACACGGCAGCTTGCCATTTTACTTTTAATATTGCATTTCAATATAATAAGAGATTTAATAAACATATTTCATTATTGCTGTTGTTAGTTAAATTACGTACAGTAGGTTAGGTCTACAGCTTGAATTAATATTTATTTTATTATTGTGAAACATAAGTTTGAGATAGTTAAATATTTATTTTATTAATATTTATTTCTGTTACATATCGCTGTCAAAACCGTTCTACATTCAACACAACCAACTTTCAAACTGTATATTACAATATATTTTACTTTTAATATTGCATTTCAGAGATATAATAAACATATTTCATTATCGCTGTTGTTAGTTTAATTACTTACAGTAGTTTAGGTCTACAGCTTGAATTAATCTTTATTTTAACCAACAACCAACTTTCAAATTGTATATTACACGGCAGCTTGCCATTTACTTTTAATATTGCATTTCAATATAATAAAAGATATAATAAACATATTTCATTATTGCTGTTGTTATTTAAATTATGTACAGTAGTTTAGGTCTACAGCTTGAATTAATATTTATCCCACGAACAAACGAGCGGAGCGAAGTGTGGGAGTTTTTATGATAAATGCATGTGCACACAACTTACGAAAATTATTCATCAACAATGAGACGAACCCTCGTCAAAAAATTTCATCAACAAATTTAAGCATCATTTTGTAAAGTCGTTAAAGTATAATATCGATACAAAACACATTTAAACCTATTTAAATGTTACCAAGCTTTTGAAGGTTTACCACAAATTCCTAAAACTAACTCATCTGATCGGATTATACACAAATAGACAGATTAATTTGGACGAAAATCGCCACAAAACGCTTGAAAAGCTTGGTTTAATAAAAGTTAAGACCGGAAATTGAAACGCCGAGCGACAGATAATAGAACGATAAAGTCTTGCGCATTTCACGAAAAAATAACGTGCACTTTTCACCAGTCTATAGCATTGCCGAAGGTTTCGGCAATTAACATAAGAGTACAAATCGTTTCATTTTTGCCGATTTCAATATTTTCATTTGCCTACACATTTGAATACTTTTGCATTCTAACTAATGTCCAACGCAGTGTAAGTACAGCAAATAACGATGATATTTTTACAACGTTTCTTATGAGGTTATTACAATAATTAATTATAAGTTTGGATGACTACAGGACAATGACTACGTAGTACAGATTTTCTAAAAATCTATATAAATATCACAACTTCGTGATATTGTTAGCTATGCCGTTTTGAAATGTAAAAAAAATTGTGCATTGGTTTTATATTATTACTATATAATTAATATTGGTTATTCTAATAGTATCAGTGCATTTTACTTCTAATATTGGCCAATATTGCAATTCTCTTTTTGCAGGAGGAGAGATATAAACATATAATATTTTCCTTTCATTATTGCTATTTGTTGTATATAATAAAACCCACACCCAGTACATTACAGCTACCATTGCAGTTATCCTATTTGACTGCTAATAATGCATTTCTCAACCATCAGTACCCTTTCTTTTTTCCAATATCACTTTGGTCGTGGGCTGTATGACATTGGAATTTCTAGTTTTAAATATAAATGTTTTTCAGATTATGCCGTGCAACAATAATAAAACAAAAAAAGGGCAACAATTAGCCACCAAAATCAAATAGATGTTGTCACAAATAGTTTTTAAAATGCCTTTCTCTGCTAAGAGAACAGATATTAGGTGGAAGATTGTTAAAGCAGCTAGCAATATTTTTGAAATAATGTTTTGGTGTCGAATTCAATTTGTTCATATCATGTGAGTTGAAATGAGTTGAAAACCTGTAACTGTTATGTAAAAGACAAGGACACAAACTATGAATGATGTTGAATCCTTTCATTGACGTAAAATAAACATTTAGCTTGAAGTAAAAAAATGCAAAAAGGATACAAACCGTGACATATTTAACTCTTTCACTACCGCATTAAATCCTGACTTAATGCTTATTCTGCCCGAATTAATTCAAATGGATTTTCGAAAAACCGATAGGCCGCTTAGTATCTAAGCAGTATTTCGAGAATCAAAACAGATATAGTTTTACTGTAAAATGCATCTTATTTAGAACAAAACTCTCTACAAGATAAGTATAAAATTGTTTAGTGAATCTCACTCTCACAAAATCTCTGACATTTTCTTTGCTTTAAGTGAACGCGGTGTGTTTCTTATTGCCATAACGATAACATTTTGGTTTTCTCGTTTTGAAAATTTATTAGAAATGGAATTGTTGAGTTAAAACATTTTCTATTGGTTGCGTGTGATTGGCAACAAGGCTGTTTCATTGGAGACCAAATTTAATTGGTCTAGCTATTGTGTGGGCTTCGTAATGAAAAGGAAAATGAAACCACACCGATAAGCCCACACATCGGCTTACAGTCTGTACTTATAATATAAGTACAGACTGTAAGCGATAATATTATTATCGCGAAAGCTGATACATCGGCTTGCGGTAGCGAGAGAGTTAATAACAAAACTTTCTTACTGATTCCTTACTAACAACAAATATTTCTGCTAGTAGGATGACGCAAACAAAACTGATCAATCTTCGATCCTGGATGTTTTGTTCACAAGCAATTCTGTATCTATACTGCTCTGTAGAACCTTACCGGTGGACTTGACAATGGAGTGTTTGCTACAGATGTTACCAATGCCAGCCGCACTATGCTCATGAACATAGAAACATTAGCCTGGGATGATGAGCTTATTAGGTCAGTAAATATCTCCAATCATCAGGGTTCTGTTCGCCAAAGCTCTGCCACCGTAATGGACATCTATCGTAAAAACTTTATTTGAATGCCATGGCGCTCTATTTTTCAACTCTTCAGTTAGAGTGGCGCTTTATTAGAGGTCGCGTTAAAATAAAGGGTGGCGTTGTATTTTCAAACACCTCATCATAATATTGAGAAGACAAATTTAACCCTTTTGCCGGCAAATCGAACGTCGCCTATATTCTGCACTCTCCTTCGGGCAGAGTGACATTAAACCTTTGGGTGGAAGAAATTTGCTAACTTGCTCTAACTTGTCATTGATCTTTAAATAAATATGCACGGGGAAGCTGATACACATATCTACCAGTTGATATCTATTGCTTGCAATAAGCCTACGATGATCTGATAGCCTGCGTTGCAGTTTGTTGGAGCTTTCCTATTATCCGTCGACATCCTACTGTGGTTTTTTATTTCATTCTAACTTTGAAGGCATATTTTCATTTCATGGCTATTTCTAACGATGTTGCATAGAAGCTCATTGCACTCATTGATATGTTTGCTACAGTTTGCAGTCAAATTTGGTTTTTTATGCACAATAGAAGAAAGTTTATGTGCGTCGATCCATTGTAAACTGAGTTCATATTACCCCAATGATGCTATCAAATAATATGCTGTAAATTTATACGTTATACAATAATAATCAACCAAATACTACAAATATATATTGAAAAACAAGTGACATAACCATACCATATGTATAATACATTCAGAAACCAAACTTAGCATTTTTAAAGGAAAAATATTAGCATCATTTGCTCAGCCAGCTGTGTTTTGATTGTTGTTTTTGTTTAAAACCATTCAATTTTCTTCTGACTGCTCAATACATTCCACAGTGATTCCTGACCTCAAGTCCTCTTCCGCACTGCTGAGCTAGTTAATATTAGCGTCCAAACCATTTTTTAGCAGAGGAAAACTTTTACGTAATGCAATTTAAACTTCCCACGCAAATAAAGAGAAACTGTGTGTAATCAAAATAGCCTCAAAATTTTAGCCTCAAAATATGTAGTAGCACAGATTTCATCATAAATGCGAAAACCTTCTTCATATGCATGTATATCAAAGTATCCAAACCACTTTACAAAAAGGAATGACTCTTAGCCTGATACGGTTACTAATTCTATGATGTTGCATTCAAAGTTTTAACGAAAAGCTGTGAAGACAACTGTTTTGCAACTCTAAAACTTGGAGTTGGAAAAAAGACTTCGATATGAGCAGAAACAACGAATGAATCAAATGCTGTTGATTTAATTAAGTCATTATTAGCACAGTTTTGTGGACACTTTTGTTAGTGATCACTTGCTTTTATGGGTTCGTGAAAAGTACGAATGGCAAATAGTAGTGGTCAAATAGAAGTGGCATTCAAGTAGAGGTGGCGTTCAATTAAAGGATGACGCTCTATTTTTCAGCCCTTCTCACATGGTGGCATTCAAATAGAAGTTTTACGGTATATGTACTAAAGTCTTGTACATGAACTTTAATGATTGTTTTACCCTCCTCTCAAATATTAGACTATAATCAACTTTGAGAGGCGCATGCATGGAATATGCATCTGATCGCTCTGCTTCCTCTAGAAGTACTGCTTCCTCTAGAAGTACTGCTTCATCTAGAAGTACTGCTTTCTCTAGAAGCACTGCTTCCTCTAGAAGCACTGCTCTCTCTAGAAGCACTGCTTCCTCTAGAAGTACTGCTTCCTCTAGAAGTACTGCTTCCTCTAGAAGTACTGCTTCCTCTAGAAGTACTGCTTCCTCTAGAAGCACTGCTTCCTCTAGAAGCAGTGCTTCCTCTAGAAGCACTGCTTCCTCTAGAAGCCCTGCTTCCTCTAGAAGTACTGCTTTCTCTAGAAGTACTGCTTCCTCTAGAAGCACTGCTTTCTCTAGAAGTACTGCTTCCTCTAGAAGTACTGCTTCCTCTAGAAGTACTGCTTCCTCTAGAAGTACTGCTTCCTCTAGAAGTACTGCTTTCTCTAGAAGTACTGCTTTCTCTAGAAGTACTGCTTCCTCTAGAAGTACTGCTTCCTCCAGAAGCACTGCTTCCTCTAGAAGCACTGCTTTCTCTAGAAGTACTGCTTCCTCTAGAAGCACTGCTTCCTCTAGAAGTACTGCTTCCTCTAGAAGTACTGCTTTCTCTAGAAGTACTGCTTTCTCTAGAAGTACTGCTTCCTCTAGAAGTACTGCTTCCTCTAGAAGTACTGCTTCCTCCAGAAGCACTGCTTCCTCTAGGAGCACTGCTTTCTCTAGAAGTACTGCTTTCGCTAGAAGTACTGCTTCCTCTAGAAGCACTGCTTCCTCTAGAAGCACTGCTTTCTCTAGAAGTACTGCTTCCTCTAGAAGTACTGCTTCCTCTAGAAGTACTGCTTCCTCTAGAAGTGCTGCTTCCTCTAGAAGCACTGCTTCCTCTAGAAGTACTGCTTTCTCTAGAAGTACTGCTTTCTCTAGAAGTACTGCTTCCTCTAGAAGCACTGCTTCCTCTAGAAGTACTGCTTCCTCTAGAAGCACTGCTTTCTCTAGAAGTACTGCTTCCTCTAGAAGCACTGCTTCCTCTAGAAGCACTGCTTCCTCTAGAAGTACTGCTTCCTCTAGAAGTACTGCTTTCTCTAGAAGTACTGCTTCCTCTAGAAGTGCTGCTTCCTCTAGAAGCGCTGCTTCCTCTAGAAGTACTGCTTTCTCTAGAAGTACTGCTTTCTCTAGAAGTACTGCTTCCTCTAGAAGCACTGCTTCCTCTAGAAGTACTGCTTCCGCTAGAAGCACTGCTTTCTCTAGAAGTACTGCTTCCTCTAGAAGCACTGCTTCCTCTAGAAGCACTGCTTCCTCTAGAAGTACTGCTTCCTCTAGAAGTACTGCTTTCTCTAGAAGTACTGCTTTCTCTAGAAGTACTGCTTCCTCTAGAAGTACTGCTTCCTCTAGAAGTACTGCTTTCTCTAGAAGTACTGCTTTCTCTAGAAGTACTGCTTCCTCTAGAAGTACTGCTTTCTCTAGAAGCACTGCTTCCTCTAGAAGCACTGCTTCCTCTAGAAGCACTGCTTCCTCTAGAAGTACTGCTTCCTCTAGAAGTACTGCTTTCTCTAGAAGCACTTCTTCCTCATGCACTGTAAATGTTTGACTTTATTTGATAATCATCATATAACTAGTATCAACTCTATTTATTGTGTTACATATACGAGTCTTTGACTGTATGTACTGGCAGCCATATGAGAGGTGTCAACTGTATTTATTGTGTTACATATACGAGTCTCTGACTGTATGTACTGGGAGCATATGAGAGGTGTCAACTGTATTTATTGTGTTACATATACGAGTTTTTCACTGTATGTACTGGGAGCTATATGAGAGGTGTCAGCTGTATTTATTGTGTTACATATACGAGTCTCTGACTGTATGTACTGGGAGCTATATGAGAGGTATCAACTGTATTTATTGTGTTACATATACGAGTCTCTGACTGTATGTACTGGAAGCTATATGAGAGGTATCAACTCTATTTATTGTGTTACATATACGAGTCTCTGACTGTATGTACTGGGAGCTATAAGAGAGGTGTCAACTGTATTTATTGTGTTACATATACGAGTCTCTGACTGTATCTACTGGGAGCTATATGAGAGGTGTCAACTGTATTTATTGTGTTACATATACGAGTCTTTCACTGTATGTACTGGGAGCTATATGAGAGGTGTCAACTGTATTTATTGTGTTACATATACGAGTCTCTGACTGTATGTACTGGGAGCATATGAGAGGTGTCAACTGTATTTATTGTGTTACATATACGAGTCTTTCACTGTATGTACTGGGAGCTATATGAGAGGTGTCAACTGTATTTATTGTGTTACATATACGAGTCTCTGACTGTATGTACTGGGAGCATATGAGAGGTGTCAACTGTATTTATTGTGTTACATATACGAGTCTTTCACTGTATGTACTGGGAGCTATATGAGAGGTGTCAACTGTATTTATTGTGTTACATATACGAGTCTCTGACTGTATGTACTGGGAGCTATATGAGAGGTGTCAACTGTATTTATTGTGTTACATATACGAGTCTCTGACTGTATGTACTGGGAGCAATATGAGATGTGTCAACTGTATTTATTGTGTTACATATATGAGTCTCTGACTGTATGTACTGGGAGCAATATGAGATGTGTCAACTGTATTTATTGTGTTACATATACGAGTCTCTGACTGTATGTACTAGGAGCTATTTGAGATGTGTCAACTGCATTTATTGTGTTACATATACGAGTCTCTGACTGTATGTACTGGGAGCTATATGAGATGTGTCAACTGTATTTATTGTGTTACATATACGAGTCTCTGACTGTATGTACTGGGAGCTATATGAGATGTGTCAACTGCATTTATTGTGTTACATATACGAGTCTCTGACTGTATGTACTGGGAGCTATATGAGAGGTGTCAACTGTATTTATTGTGTTACATATACGAGTCTCTGACTGCATGTACTGGGAGCAATATGAGAGGTGTCAACTGTATTTATTGTGGTACATATACGAGTCTTTGACTGTATGTACTGGGAGCTATATGAGATGTGTCAACTGTATTTATTGTGTTACATATACGAGTCTCTGACTGTATGTACTGGGAGCTATATGAGAGGTGTCAACTGCATTTATTGTGTTACATATACGAGTCTCTGACTGTATGTACTGGGAGCTATATGAGAGGTGTCAACTGCATTTATTGTGTTACATATACGAGTCTCTGACTGTATGTACTGGGAGCTATATGAGAGGTGTCAACTGTATTTATTGTGTTACATATACGAGTCTCTGACTGTATGTACTGGGAGCTATATGAGATGTGTCAACTGTATTTATTGTGTTACATATATGAGTCTTTGACTGTATGTACTGGGAGCTATATGAGAGGTGTCAACTGTATTTATTGTGTTACATGTACGAGTCTTTGACTGTATGTACTGGGAGCTATATGAGAGGTGTCAACTGCATTTATTGTGTTACATATACGAGTCTCTGACTGTATGTACTGGGATCTATATGAGAGGTGTCAACTGCATTTATTGTGTTACATATACGAGTCTCTGACTGTATGTACTGGGAGCAATATGAGAAGTGTCAACTGTATTTATTGTGTTACATATATGAGTCTCTGACTGTATGTACTGGGAGCTATATGAGATGTGTCAACTGTATTTATTGTGGTACATATATGAGTCTCTGACTGTATGTACTGGGAGCAATATGAGATGTGTCAACTTTATTTATTGTGTTACATATATGAGTCTCTGACTGTATGTACTGGGAGCAATATGAGAAGTGTCAACTCTATTTATTGTGTTACATATACGAGTCTCTGACTGTATGTACTGGGAGCTATATGAGAGGTGTCAACTGCATTTATTGTGTTACATATACGAGTCTCTGACTGTATGTACTGGGAGCTATATGAGAGGTGTCAACTGTATTTATTGTGTTACATGTACGAGTCTCTGACTGTATGTACTGGGAGCTATATGAGAGGTGTCAACTGCATTTATTGTGTTACATATACGAGTCTCTGACTGTATGTACTGGGAGCTATATGAGATGTGTCAACTGTATTTATTGTGTTACATATACGAGTCTCTGACTGTATGTACTGGGAGCTATATGAGATGTGTCAACTGTATTTATTGTGTTACATATATGAGTCTCTGACTGTATGTACTGGGAGCAATATGAGATGTGTCAACTTTATTTATTGTGTTACATATATGAGTCTCTGACTGTATGTACTGGGAGCAATATGAGAAGTGTCAACTCTATTTATTGTGTTACATATACGAGTCTCTGACTGTATGTACTGGGAGCTATATGAGAGGTGTCAACTGCATTTATTGTGTTACATATACGAGTCTCTGACTGTATGTACTGGGAGCTATATGAGAGGTGTCAACTGTATTTATTGTGTTACATGTACGAGTCTCTGACTGTATGTACTGGGAGCTATATGAGAGGTGTCAACTGCATTTATTGTGTTACATATACGAGTCTCTGACTGTATGTACTGGGAGCTATATGAGATGTGTCAACTGTATTTATTGTGTTACATATACGAGTCTCTGACTGTATGTACTGGGAGCTATATGAGATGTGTCAACTGTATTTATTGTGTTACATATATGAGTCTCTGACTGTATCTATTGGGGGCAATATGAGAGGTGTCAACTGTATTTATTGTGGTACATGTACGAGTCTTTGACTGTATGTACTGGGAGCTATATGAGATGTGTCAACTGTATTTATTGTGTTATAGATACGAGTCTCTGACTGTATCTATTGGGGGCAATATGAGAGGTGTCAACTGTATTTATTGTGGTACATGTACGAGTCTTTGACTGTATGTACTGGGAGCTATATGAGAGGTGTCAACTGTATTTATTGTGTTACATATACGAGTACCTGACTGTATGTACTAGGAGCTATATAAGTGGTGTCATGTTATTATAAATTGTGACTGAAGTCATATTTGACTTATCAAAGAAACAAAGAATGTTTTAGTGATTTTTTCAAAAATTCAATATTGAAATGCATAAATATTTGGTGATGATTACTATCGATTCCATAAGAAGAGATCTCATGACAGGTTAAAAATGGAGAGTTATTAGTGATTGTGGCTCTGTCAAAGTAGGAGTGTTAGTACTTGCAATAGTCTCTCATATGCTTGGTCATATCATCGTGTATATTCTCAGAATTGTCAGAGTGTAGGCTTACTGACAAGCACACACATACTAATATACTGCCTGTATTGAACATTATCATACAGTACATGAAATAATTTATATTTGAAAGGGCATATGTTTGTATATATGAAAAGACATTTGCCTGTATATGAATTGTTGAAAAGGCACATGCGTATATGTATATGAATTGTTGGAAAGGCATATGTGTATGATTTTCATATGAATCCGTTGACAACACACATTTAAATGTTTACAGAAATTGTGTCATATATTTTATTCTGGTTGTCACCTAGCATCAAGGGGTTTTATAGTTACCTACCATATGTTTAGTTTTATCTCTCTTTCCATCTACAACTCAGTCTAAGAAGTCAAACGAAATAATTTAACCATGTCCTTGTTTAGTAACTGCACAGCCATCTTGTTTCCACTCACTGCCACATCGGATGGCTTTCCTCGCTGCAGCTGTTCCTCATCAAGCATATCAAAAGTCATTTCTCCATCATTGGTCACCATAATAACTTTGCCCTCATCTACATCACACACGTAGACATCATTGTTGTCATCTACAGCTACACCTACAGGTTCTTCCAAGTCATCATTTTCCCAGAGCAGCTCGTTTGTGTTGTCTAAGCACACTGTGGCAGGCGCATCTCCATGGCACGTCACCACGACTGCATTGGTCATGAGGGCAATGTTTTGCGGTTTTCGGATGTCTGGGCTTGTAATGACTCTCGACAGGTTGCCGCTACTCTCGTATACTCTTACGCAATCGCTTTCGCTGTCGCATACATATATATGACCTTGACCATCGATAGCTATTCCCTTTTGTTTGCCTGTCGGTAGCTCCATGTTAAATACTTTAACTCGTTCCTTGCTGTAAAATTCAAGTTCGTTCGCAGTTTCATTACGGACTGCGACGGAGCCATTAGGCCCACCAGCCACGCTGTAGTAGCTAAAAGGGGTAGTAAGAAAGTCTGTTTGAGCTAAACTGATAGTACATGAGACTATACCACCCAGGTTTGGGCTAGTCTTGCTGATGGCCCGACTGATGTATAGGCTGTCAGAGTCACTGAAGCTAACACCACTCGCTCCTGCTACCTCAACATCTCCCAAGTGTTCAGCTTTTGTGTAGTGCTTCTGTAAAAAGAGTATCAGAATTCATGTAGTTAAATGTATTACAGGGTTGCTAGCCGTACCTAAAGTTTTCAAGCATGTTTCATCAAATTCAACTGTCATAGAGGATTATTGGAAACTACAATCATCTGTTACCATTTCTTGTGTATGGTGGTAGGTTTGGAATGTGTTTATTATGTTTCCATGTCGCCGTTATTCCACAAGGTTTACGACAATCCGTAAGTCGTCTGCATGATGGAAACAGTGAAAATGCACAAGTCCAGAGAGTTTTGTTACTCGAAAATCTGTATCGAACGTTTCATGTGTGCGAATGATGGAAATGGAACTTGCAGATGATGCGTAAAAAATGCTGCGCAGGCTATTCCATTTTTAACATTTTCTACATTTCAGTCGTTTTTATTTCGATTTGAGAAGTTCCAAATGTGTCGCTATGACTTCAGGTGTGAAAATTCTTATCTTCTTTACTTAAGCTTTCGCGTTAATCCGCATCATTTAAATGTCCACTGAAACACTAATCGCATGTTAACACAATGTGCACATAACTCCAAATCCGCACCATTCGTGTCATGGAAACATATTGTAGGATTTCACTATGTTCATTTGAAAATTCTTAAAGATTAACTTAAAACTGATTGCTAAACCTTATTAGTTGCCCGAAACAGGCAATCGAAAAAAGCAGCGATATTCTAAACTATGCAAGTGCTGCTAATAACTTACATGCTATAAGCTAATACAATACATCTATATCATATCAAAACAAGGAATTTGATTACAAAATATACTAAAAGCTATAATAGCCTATCTATATCCTTTCTCAATTCCTTATCTTGCTAAACTCCTTGCCTTCCATCTCATCCGTCCAATGTTATTAGACCTTTTTCTCTTCCTCTTTCTTCCTTTCAATCAATTTACTGCCTTCATTCTCAACCTACATGTAAGTATCTACACAACTCACCATCGTCTTTAAATTCAGCTGATTTCAAGTGATGCTAGTGGCTTCTAATCTTTTCTGTGCATCAGTCCGGGCTCGTTGTTTATACTTGTCAGCCTCGCGGTACTCTTGTTACAAAGTGAACTGAACAATGCGAGAGAGAAGAGAGGCGTGTGTGGTCAATACCTGTGTAGCAATGCTGAGGAATGCACTCTTTTCTTTTCATCTAATTTAAGAAAGCTTCATTGGTTCTTTTCTCTTCAGAATTATGGATTGTTTACTCAATACTCGCCCGCAATGTGTGTATGTATACTTATATAAGAATAGAGGCGATAGTTTTTAATGTCTGCAGTTTTTATTGTTTTAAATCGGTCGGGCCCAAAATATTTGGCTGTTTGAATGCATTGTTTAACAGGTAAACTTCTTTTGTTTTATACTGCTACAATAGTACCATACAATAGAAATGGCATGTTTCTATTGTATGGCTCCAGAATGGCTGTGATAGAGATTTGAACTCGTTTGGTTGATGAGAAGTAGATTAATTATATTCTAGGTTGGGATAGAATAGCCATATGTTAGGGGAGATGGACAGAATAGCCATATGTTAGGGGAGATGGACAGAATAGCCATCTGTTAGGGGAGATGGATAGAATAGCCATATATTAGGGGATATAGACAGAATAGCCGTATGTTAGGGGAGATGGATAGAATAGCCATATGTTAGGGGAGATAGATAGATAGAATAGCCATATGCTAGGTTAGTTGGACAGAATAGCCATATGTTAGGTGAGAGGAACAGAATAGCCACATGTTAGGGGAGAGGAACATAATAGCCATATGTTAGGGGAGATGGATAGAATAGCCATCTGTTAGGGGAGATGGATAGAATAGCTATATGTTAGGGGAGATGAACAGAATATCCATATGTTAGAGGAGTTGGACAGAATAGCCATATGTTGGGGGAGAGGAACAGAATAGCCATATGTTAGGGGAGAATGACAGTATAGCCATATGTTAGGGACGATGGACAGAATAACCATATGTCAGGGGAGATGGTCAGAATAGCCATATGTTAGGGGATATAGACAGAATAGCCATATGTTAGGGGAGATAGACAGAATAGCCATATGTTAGGGGAGATGGACAGTATAGCCATATGTAAAGGGAGATGGACAGAATAGCCATATGTTAGGGGAGATGGACAGAATAGCCATATGTTAGGGGAGATGGACAGAATAGCCATATGTTAGGGGATATAGACAGAATAGCCATATGTTAGGGGAGATAGATAGATAGAATAGCCATATGCTAGGGGAGTTGGACAGAATAGCCATATGTTAGGTGAGATGAACAGAATAGCCATATGTTAGGGAAGATGGATAGAATAGCCATCTGTTAGGGGAGATGGATAGAATAGCCATATGTTAGGGGAGATGGTCAGAATAGCCATATGTTAGGGGAGATAGACAGAATAGCCATATGTTAGGGGAGATGGATAGAATAGCCATATGTTAGGGGAGAGGGTCAGAATAGCCATATGTAATATTGATAGACTAGCCATATGTTAGGAGAGATTAATAGAGCAGTCAGGCGTGAGAGGAGTTAGATAGAGTATTCATTTTAAGGGGAGATGAAAATACTAGCCATAAGTGAGGGGAGACTCAAAGACTAGTCATGCCTGAAGGGAGGTGGACAGACTGTTCATACGTATAGCTAATTGGACAGAAGAGCCATATTTAGAGGGAAGAGGTGAGGGGGCTTGAATAGCCATAATATTCTTCGTGTTCCAAACTGAAGAAACAAGACAACCTGCTGGTTTAAAATACAAGAAATAGAATGATGACAAAAATTGTCAAAACATAACATAGTAAATTTGGAGTTATCCACATATGATCAGTGTTTTATTATTTTTATTGTTGTTCTACTTTGTGATTGTTTTGATGACTTTTTGTAGATTTTTTGAAGTGGAACATGTTTTATTGCCTGAGATTCGTAGCTCAGCTGAGATTTATGGGAAGCTTGCTGATGGGCCCCTTAAAGGTCTGCCGATAAGTGGAGTACTCGGAGACCAGCAGGCTGCTCTTGTAGGACAGCTCTGCTTCAGCAAAGGACAAGCAAAAAACACGTGAGTGCTTTTAAAGGCTGTTTAGTTCTTGCTGTTAGATGTGCTGTCATATTTTTAAGGTTGCTCGCTACGTTAGTTGAGATTCAATTACGATGTTTTAATGCTTTCTCTAAATATACAATAAAATTTGACGTGTGCCAGTTCTTCTATTTTAGCAAGCAGTTGCATTTTTAAATGTAGTCGATGTAATTTGTACATTTAACAATTTAAATTAATTTGTAATTTTTGGGAATGTAGCCAATCTTAAATTTGCGAACTGCATTTGTAAACTCTACGTTTGTTTTTGGCAACCAGCGTGTAAGTTCAAGCCATGAGCTGCTGCCTACATCCTGGCTACTTAACAGTGATAAGAAGGGGGAGGTATGAGGGGCCCCCTTATCACTGCCATGACTGTAGTGTTTACAGTCATGGCAGTGATAAGGGGGGGGGGGGTGAGGGGCCCCCTTATCACTGCCATGACTGTAGTGTTTACAGTCATACTTTGACTTGCAAATGCTTCTGATCCTTACTAAATTGGGGTTCAACCAAATCGGGGTTTGAAAATTCAAGATTTCCAGACTACAACCAACCGTGTGGCTTTAGATAATATCCTACTGGACTTAATTTTTGATGCTGTATTTGGTAAAAAGAGGAGACAAGAAATGTTCAAGCTGTGTTTTTTATTTCACAATATTTGCTAGAAAATACAACTGTACCTTTTCTTTAGAATCTTTTTAAATTGTAATCAAAAAAGTGTTTTCGGATTTAGAACGAATCATGTTTTGACTGTATTTAAATCAGTGTTTTCTCACTGTGAATGATTATTTAATTGATGAATGTAGTAAATTGTTTAATATTTGCATTGCATAAAATTTTTCTATTTTTAAAAATTTACATTTAATTGGTAATACATATGTTTATTATTACGATTTCTATCGAAGAGGTAAAAACATATCTGTTTCTCCCTCTTTGATGCTCCAATGCATTGTCCAATCCAAACATGTTTTTACCTATCAAATAGGTAGAAACGTGTTTGTTTGTACCCATTTGATGCTCAAATTCAATTCCAAATTGCTTTTTATCATGAGCATGAAAAAATTATTTTTCACTGCAGCTATGGTACCGGTTGTTTTCTCCTATACAATACTGGGTCTGAAATAGTCCAGTCAAATCTTGGCCTGCTCACTACTGTAGCCTACAAGCTGGGAAAAGATGCTCCACCCGTGTATGCTCTAGAGGTCAGTGTTTCACTCTGTTTTACCTTCTTCTATAACACATGGTATTATTTAGTTTTTAGAGTTACAGTGGACTCCCGTCGTACAACATTAATTCGTTCCGGTGATTGCATCATAAGGTGAAAATGTTGTAAAGAGGGATATAGAAACTCATAGTTTTTATCTAATGCAAACACTTCTTGGTAAAATGCATCAAAATTGTATATACTACGTACTGTACATATTAAAATTAGCAACAAAATAGTATATTAACCTTAGTAACTATGGTTAACTTATAGTTAACCTAGTAACTCTAGCTTCGTTGTCATGGTAATCGTATTCCTACTTCTTTACCGACATTATCAATTAAAGTTGTAAATGTAGTTATATAATGAATTATAGTTTATAGTAAATATTATATTAAACCCTAAAATGCACAATAAATTTTTGCTTTCATTTTCGCTATTTTTCGTTTCACTCACACAATATCAAGCTTTTACGGAACAGGAAGAATGCTGAACACAGAGTCAGCATCATATCTCTTGCAGGCGTTGTAGGAGGTATTTCGGCATATAGCATATCAGCATCTTTGTTATTTCTATGTATTCAGCACACCGATTGCCAAATTTAACTTTCGAGAAAAATCTTTGTTGATATCGTATGGTGAAAAAATGTTGTATGATGGGGCGAAAAAATGTTCCACATCGTAAGGCGACAATCTGTATAACAGAGACATCGTAACCCAGGAATGCATTGTCTGTTAAGGTCCAAACACACTAGGCGATTTTATCGCAAACGTCATGAGGAGCGTGGAGATATTGCTGGCGTGTGCATAAACACACTTGAGCGATTCACTAGCAAACGATATAATGGGCACGCTCACAAACTGCCAATAAAATTCTGTATCATTAGTTTCTTCGGAGTTGTTAATAAATTTAGGTTAGTCAATATGGCGACAATGTAAACAACTTACACCTTTGTTATTAAACCTATCTCCTTTCATGGATTGTACACTGTCTACACTACAAGAAGACATAAGAAAAAACAATTATTGTATTTTCAACTGTGATAGATTTTACGAGTTTTACACATATTTTATTTTGTAGTGGTTTTTTATACTTAATATATTAAATATTTATCGTTCTCAAGATGGTCAACCTGCGCAACGATTAACTCCAAATGTTGGTTTTCAACTCAAATTTTTGTTTGTTATGGTACACAGGACTGGGAGTGCTATTATTAAATTTATGAACAATTCAGTGTTCGCTCTGAAGATGTTTCAATCGTAACAAAATAGCCAATTGTCGCTGCTGCAGGTTTGGTGAACATTGATAAGAAATAATTACCCGCCATAAAATTGTATTCTGGTAAAAACCAACCAATCAAAATGCATCTCGCTAGGGATAAAGTTGTGTAGAGAAAGTCTAGCGTTATCGTTCTGCATGAGCACGCTGAGTGAATTCTAGCGCAGATTAGCACCACGCAGCGCAATATTGCTCTAAATATTGCCTAGTGTGTTTTCACATTTAGAGTTATCATTCCATAATCTAGTATGTAGTTAACATTTGAATATTTACTAAGCAATGTCTGTTAGTTATTCTCTTAACTACATGCATAGCTCTGAGCCAGAAGTTCACGACCTGTTCACCTAATTCTGTAAGTAGCTGCCCAGTTCCATATACCATGATTAAATGTTTATTACTATCCATTACATTGATAATTGTTTATTTGTTCTTATCAGATAACATTATAACAAGAGCAGGCAACTCATGGTATTACATAATCATATATTTGATCACTTTTACTTGAAGTTATGTGATACTTTTTCAAATCATCGCTCACAAGCATTATTCGTTTTTTTGGCCTTTATAGAGAGTAGCTTATAGTAGCGACCTCTTTGTGACGACTCTACATGGATGAGAATGTTCATGTAGTAATTTTATACATTTGTAGGGTTCTGTAGCCATAGCTGGAGCTTGCATTCGTTGGCTTCGGGATAATCTCGGTATCATCAGTGATTCTGCTGAGTCAGGTGACTTAATTTCCTTCTTTAACACTACTTATTCTGTTCATGATATGTTTACCGTAAGTCCTCATGCTCAAGCCGCGTGGCTTGTACTCAAAACCAGATAACTCACGAAAGAAAAAATAATCTTCCAACAAGCTGCGTACGCCCACAGACCGCGGCTAATGACTGAGGTTTTGTCGTCCTTGATCCCTTCAGAAGCGAGAGTGTTGAGAAGGGTTTCGCTATACCCCCGTCCTCTCGAATAAGAAAACAGGCTGTATCAGTACATGTGAAAATAATTTTCTTTTACTTCCAAGTTAGGAATTAGAATTCCTAAACCCTTGCATTAAGAACTTACTTGCAATGTCTCAGCTAGATTTTTATTGTGCTGTTAGAGGGCTTCACGTTTATGGAAAGATGCCGGTCAAGAATTAAACGGTTTTAACAACCTATGACTGTGGTGAGTTAAACATTAGCGATAAATTCTTCTTTAGTCTAAAGTATTCCATAAACATGACCTTGAAAATAAATGAGTAGGTCGCCAAAATCCCGTACATAAAAGTGTATCATGACTGCGATTTTATGGTTATAGCGCGGAACTGAGCAGAGACCACATTTATCGAAAAGCCGCCCTAAGCCTCACGTAAGTTTTAAAAAGCTTTAGCCGCGGCCTATGACCTTGAATCAGAAGCCGAGCCCAACGACAAGCCGCGCGGCTTGAGCATAAGGACTTACGGTAGTCATAACTTCAATCCTATAGTGGTGTGCAGAATTATGGCAACTCCCCCTTTGTTGTGTTCATTCTTGATTGAAAGACATTCACATCTTCTCATCTCAGCTGAGCTCTATGTGCGTAATCTATACATATTCTAAAGCTTAGTGTCTTTTCATCTAATTACGTTGAAAAAAAATTGGTATTTGTGGTACTTGACTAATTTTTTGTGATACTTGAACAGCACTTGTGGTACTTCACTAAAACTTGAGATACTTGAGTACTACTTGTGGTAGTTGAGTAGCACTTGTGATACTACAGTAGTACTTGTGATGCATATTGTCAGAGGAATTGTTCTGATGTAGAGACACTAGCAGCCACAGTAGACAGCACAGCAGGCTGTTATTTTGTACCAGCCTTCACAGGTCTCTTCTGTCCACACTGGCAGCCTGATGCGAGGGGGTGAGTGACTTACATCCCTAGTTCTACTTCTAACTAGTCATACTTCAACTTACGAGCTTAAGGCGTTTCAGGACTGAGTTTGTATTTCAATTCAGGTTTAAGTAATTTGTATCTCAAACCAATTGTTTCTATATAAACTTACTAAATACAAATTTATCCATTCCCACCATGTGACAAATCCCTAAAACTAGGATATTACAATGGAAAAACTTGTTATAATAGTTTCAGTTCACCACATCTTATTCTTTCTATTCATCATTTGAATTCAACTGGATGTAATTTAAAGCTTGGATTGTAATCAGGTAGTCGGTAGCTCAAAATTTCAGTTGGAAGCTTTTTTGCTAGTGAGGGTCCAACGTTAGTAAAATATGTATTTAGTTCATTAGCTATTTCTATATCTGAACATATTAAATTGGACGTGTTGGAAATAGCTTCAAGTTGGGTTGGCACTCTGCAAATTTTTGATGTTGATTTGTTCAATATTTGTGTGTTAATTACTTTCCAAGTTTCTGAAGCATTGGAGCAATTGTTAAAACTGTCCTTGAAATAAGAAAATTTTGCATTCTTCAATTCGGTTGACAGTTGATTCTTGAATTTGTTGTATTTAAATTTTAATTTTGTATTAAGAGGAGACTTAGATAACTGGCGGTAAATATTGTATTTCTTTTTAATTTTATTCAGCAAAGCATTGGTCAGCCAAGGTTTGGTATATTTGAATCTTTTGTTCCCGAAAGACCCAGACCTCTCAAGAGTGCATTTTGCTATCAGATTTTGAAGTGTTTTAATAAAAAGGGTGTAATTTGTGTTGAGACATTCAGAAATAAAAATATTATCCCAATTGGTATTTGTTATATATTGTGCTAATCTATCGTAATGAATATATTGTTTATTTGTGGTTGAAAGGTTACTGATTTGATCGTTAAAATTAGAGTTTGTTGTACTTATGTAAAAAGTAGGTAAATGGTCACTTAAATCACATTTAATAGTTCCTGAAAATATGTTGTTTTCCATTGTGTTTGTTAAAATATGATCTAAACAGGAATGCTTTTGCTTTGATAGTCTTGTTGGAATTGTAATAGTGTTTTCAAAATTATATAAGGAAATTATGTTTTTATAGTTTTCACTTGCTTTTTTATCTAGATAATCAATATTGATATCACCTAAAATGAGGTACTTAGACTCTGAGGTAGTTGCAAGAAACTGTTCAATGTCATTTAGAAATAAATCAAGGTCAGAACTAGGCCTGCGATAAATTATAATTACCGTAAGGGAATGAACTGAAGCGCCACCAACTAGTCTAAAAGCGTGTACATCTGCCCCTCTCATTGTGATATCCACCGTCTCAATGGCCATGCCACACCGCACATAAGCCCCAGCACCACCGCCCCTGGAGTGTCGCTGTGTACCTGAGAAAAAGTAATTCTGCAATGTAAAATTTGAAGCTTCATTCTCATAGAACCAAGTTTCAGTAACACATATCACATCAAAACTAGCGTTAATTGTTGAAAGAAAATATTCAAAGTCGGTAAATTTATTCTTTAAACTCTGACAATTTCAGTTCAAGACATGAAAACTATTAGTGGGTAACCGAAGCTGGTTGAAAGAAAATACAGATTGTGGTACACAGTCTACACAAAACTCTGCCATAAATACATATAAGCACCAGTAATAAAAACAAATCATGATTACTGCGAAGCTTCCAAATCATCCAAGTCACTTTGGGTTCTTATCTGAACAGCATCTGGTTCAGGAGTTTTACGTAGGTAAATTCTTTGATTGAAAGTCCAAATAAACCGGAAGTTTTTGTTTGTTTTAAATTTTCGAGCTTTCCAGAATAGTTTGTATTGTTCTCTACTTGAAACTTTGTTGATGTAGATGCTGTTTTTCTCTTGAAATCCTAAGAGTGAAGTATCAATAATACTTTTTCTGTATAATTGAAAAAAATTGTCTCGTTTAGTTGTCTGGATGAATTTAACAAGAATTCTGGGAGTCTGTCTAATCCTATAAATATTGTCAATATCTCGTGTAGGGTTGATGTCATCAAGTTTTGCTACCTTCAAAAGTTTTGAAAAACCTTCCATTAAGTTCTCACCACTTTTAAATGGAATTCCGTTCAGCTCTATGGCTTTAGCTCTGTTGAGATGTTCATTAGCTTCAACACGCATTAGCAAATTATTATGTGTGGTTGATTGTTGCATTTTCGTTTTAGCTGATTCGAGTTCACTAACTTTAGTTTTGACATCGTTGATCTCTTCTTGAAAATTTCCTAGCGACAATTCATATTCAGCTTGCTTGTTCTCAATTAAGTCCAAACGTTTGTGTATTTTGGCGACATCCGATATCAGCTGAGTTAGTTTTAGATCAATAGAAGCAAGAGTGATTTGGTCTCCAGAGTGTGAAGCAGATTCTCCACGTTTTGGTCCCATATTGATCAGAAATGTAATGGAAGACTTACCAATTTCAGGGGGGTTTCACAGTTAACACCAATTACGCCCCCCTATTGCAGTCCTGTGCTTGAATTCTTTCTCTTGTGTTGTGTAGTTAGTAAATACTGTATTCTGTAAACGCCTTGGTAGGGTATATATCAGCGGTCGAGTATGTGTATTGTGTGTTGCGTATATAGAAATATAAGCTCTTTGCTGGCAAATGCTTAATCCTCAGGAGCTCTCAGAAACGCTTGTGCACAGCTCAACTGCTAACTGCTAACTAATGTATGTACAGTAATGTTTTTATGTACCAGTTCACAACGGTAAATTAACACTTCACACTTTTCTGTCGATGTAGGTTTTTATGTCTCTTCTACATCCCGTGTATCGCTTTCAACTCCTTTAAGTCGTCAGTCGTAAGCTTCTCCTTGTGCTCAGGCCTGCCAACCCAAGAATGGGGCAATGCGTGAGATTTGGTTTTGGGGCAATTGATGTATCAATGATAGTATATATAAAATTGTGGAAATTGGGGCAAAAATCTCACGCATTTTCATTTTTTCTTTGTGGTGATTGCGTGAGTCTCACGCCCAATGCGTGAGAGTTGGCAGGTATGCTTGTGCTTGCTTTAATGAATTTCTTATTTTTAATAATTGCTGACTGGTTGCGAACATATTCCTTGGCAATATTAACAATACAGGCGTCTTCTTTCTATTTATTTATGACCTCCAACTCTGTTGTCATGGAAATCATTTTTCCTTTGTCTTGTAGAGGGATTATGACGTTAAAAATGGATACTCGCTCTCGATTATGTGCTTTTCACAAAATTTCCCACGTGGAACGCTGACCTGAGAGAAGTCGGTCATCGTGTCTCTGTTAAACGTTGTGAAATGTTTTCGGCAAACCGCATTTCGGCGTCTTTGTTATTTCGACGTGCGTTATTAGCACACCGACCGCCAAATTTTAACTCGGGCGAGACTTTTCTCAAATTCGTATGGTGAAATAAAATTCGTATAGCGAGGTGAAGATCTCACGATGTTCAACTTCGTAAGGTGAAAAAATCGTATATCAGGGTAATCGTGTCTCGAGGGTGCACTGTATAATAATAGTAATATTATTTGCATCGCACAAGCTAGTCAGCATGGCTGCCAACATGACTGTCCAACAGGGCTGTGCAATTTGGCTGACAGATATGGTTGTTCCATATGGCTACTCAATATGTATGGCTGCACATAATGGCTTTTAAATATGGCTGCCCAGCCTGGCTGTTCAATATGGCTGGACTAGATAGCTGTTTAATATGTCTTTACAAGATGGCTGTTCCATATGGCTGCACAAAATGGCTGCCCAACATGGCTGACCAGCATGGACATGAATCATTAAAATACCACAGCTGCTTAAATACCTAAGTAAACTTCTTTTTAGTGGATTGGAAGTTGTCCCCTCTTTTTAGAAATAAATCTCCTTGCTGTTGGTGAAGTTCAAACACGCATCATTGTAGATAAATTAAATTATTTCTGTTACTGAAAATACAGAGTAGTAGGTATACATGGTGACATCTATGACCAGAGCTAATCTCCTTGTATTGTAGAACGATATGCGGCCTGTCAACATGCACAACAAAGGCACATATCGTTAGAGCAGCTCTGGAAGCCGTCTGCTATCAGACCAGAGAGGTAAATTTCTTCTGGATACACTGAGCTCTACTAGTCATTATGGTTTTATGTCCAAGGTGCATACGAAATCTATTTATAGATTTTAGATGCTATGAATAGCGACAGCGGCATCCCTCTGGCATCTCTCCAGGTCGACGGAGGTATGACTCAGAATTCTCTACTCATGCAAATGCAAGCAGACCTCGTCGGGATTCCCGTCGGTAAGACATCTGTGAGGCCATTTAAAGGTCGGAGGTCATCTAAAGCTTTTAGTCGGGCACTGTACCTTTTTGCTGGCTTTGTGTGAGATGTTTGTGTATTTAGATTGTCTGTAATTGATTTCAAGAATTTGTTCACAGCTAATAATTTATCTGTTGTCTGTGAAAGTCGAGTTAAGCCGTGGTCACACGATGGCCGAACCGACTTAGGTTTGGTTTGGTTCGGAGGTTGTTTTACTTCGGTTTGGCTAAGTCACATGCCACACGGCATCCGAAGTCACTTCGCTTTCTAGATACCGTATACATGAATACAGGACACTGTTTTATTGGTAGTTTTTATGTATTTTAGTTAAATACTTCTATTGCAAACAAAAACTTTGAGGAACAATTATTAATATTAATTACGCCGCAGATTTATCAGAAATTCGTTCATCTGCTCCAAACAAATCACTCGATACAAAGATTTTGCCGACCCTTCCCATCAACAAAATTATATTTTTGTTAACATGGAATGTTTTTCTATGCTGTGTACATAACAAAAACAGTGTTTATCATAGTACTGTGGTTTTACATAAATAAATCAGTCAATGATTCTTCATCAGGATGAGTATGACACATTACTTCTGTTCTGCACGAAAGAAAACCACAACCATTATCTTACATTTATGAAAAACTTGAGTGCAACATCTTACATTTATGCAACACAATCACGAGTCCGGGTGAGCCTTGTCGTAAATTGCTTCGTGTTGTTTATTTAACGAAATAAAAAGATTGTCCCATTTCTTTTTTAACTTTGCTCACACGCACGTAAAGAGAAATGTGATGTGTGCTCTCTAGAATTTTAACCAGCCAATAAGAGCAAGGGTTCGGCCACAAAATTTCGAGCAGAACCAAAATGGTTCGTTTCGGCAAGAAATGTCTTTGCCCTAACAGTTTACAACTGAGAGCGACGTCGTTTTGCGTCATTTAGTTCGTTTCGGCTCTTGAGTGACCACCCCTTTAGACCATTCTATGCTTGAGAGATCCGGTGTTTAGAAAGGGGCATTTCATTGGTGTTTGAGTGGTTACATAAGATAATCATACCTGATGGTGTTTGGTTATTTTTAGTAAATAAACTGTAATGCCCGATGGAATTATCTCTTTGTTTATCCAAATGATATTTTCATATTTTATAATTATAGTCTATTTATATTGAATATTCTAGTTCGGCCTTCCATGCCAGAGACGACAGCACTCGGTGCAGCAATGGCTGCCGGGTACTGCATTGGAGTATGGAGTTTAAATCCTGAGGATTTGTCTGCCATCACTACTGATGTCTTTAAACCTCTCATATCAGAGGAAGGTAGGTCTTAGGATGACTGTGGACAAGTTGCCTTTTTTATGTTTTATGTTTCACAAACTGCCTTACAACGGAGAGCAAGGGTATGCACTTCTTTCTTAAATATAGTGGAGCCACTTGCATTTCTTGTGATCTGACCTCAGCCAGGTAATTGCTCTTCTCACCCAGCAAACTCAGTAGTGTGGGCAGAGTTTGAGTCATCCTTGGTTTTTTATTACTCCATGGGCAATAATTTCATTACAAATAAAAAAAGACAGACTCCCTCCTTGAGCAGCTCATCAAGTTATATACAAAACCGAGTCTGTTGTTGTTGTGAACACCTACATGTTGGCTTTTTAGCCTGTGCACCAAGTGTACATATTTCCTACCTCTTGGCTTAGTGACTAGTTTGTTGTGTAACTCCATTTGTGTCATACGTACTGTGATCTCTTTTCATTGGTTGTTTAGAGAGAGATAAGAGGTTTAAGCGGTGGACTGATGCTGTGGAAAGATCAAAGCACTGGGATACTCTCGGAGAGGATACAGGTAGGATGTAT
Source organism: Watersipora subatra (assembly GCF_963576615.1). Classification (NCBI taxonomy): domain Eukaryota; kingdom Metazoa; phylum Bryozoa; class Gymnolaemata; order Cheilostomatida; family Watersiporidae; genus Watersipora; species Watersipora subatra. The sequence goes on along the minus strand of NC_088709.1, from coordinate 43,502,415 downwards.
TTCCTGTTATTGTCAATTATTATAGCATTCATTTCAAGATGAACTTAGACAAGAATTTATCAGAAAGTATTAGTACTTTTATATCATATATGATTGTTTTTAATGTTTGAGTTAATCTGACTGCCAGGATGTTTCAAGATAAAATTGATGAAACTTGATCCCGGTTATAATGCTCAGATCAAGCAAAGGTGCGATTATGTCTATAGTTATAAAAAACCGACAGATTAAAGACATATAACGGTGCGACATGTACACTATTATAGCCAATATCAACTATAGCAACAGTAGCAACTTGTGACATCATTTTGACGCATATTTTGTTCTGGGCATTTTGATTACGGCGGATGTTTTTTTTATTTTAATCTTGAAACGTCCTGTTAGTCGGATCACCTCAAACATCAAATACGATCTCAATTGATAGAAAAATACTGATACTTTCTGATAAAATATACTAAAATTTAATATAGGTTTATTTATAATGCTTTGAGTGAGAAAATGAAACTGATAAATTCATTAAACATTATCGCTTATACATAGTCATGATGATAATCACTGTGTTTCTATTCAGTATAGTTCTCTTTTATAGGAGTTGTTATTCCTTGAACAAACAGAAGGTTATATGTAACCAGCCTTTATTAGTTCTGTTTGATTGTCAAATGATAATACAAAATAGGTGCATAACCCAATAATCTAAGCTATTTCAACTGTTTGTTTCTTAAGGTTATTTATACTTAGTATATACTAATCAGTTTTTTTGAGGTTTTAAGTATAAATAACTAATTAAATAAAAATTGGTTTTTAATGTAAAAAATTATTATTTACAGCGACAGCAGGAATAGCGAAATGCAGTCTGTAATACAAACTGAATATTATTCATAGCAGTTGATCTCTCCAAAGAGTCCCATCTAATTATTAAATAGTACCTCATGAGTAGCTGGTTGATTGTATGGTAGGAATGACAACTGTATGGTAGGAAACTCCAGGTATAAGAGTAGCGATGGTACATAATATATACTATGATAAGAGCCCCGTCTGTCTGTTTGAAGCCAGACTTAGAGTTTAAGAATAAATAATACACTGCACAGTAATTGAACTCAGATACCCAGTGTTCCACTCAGGCAGACTACTAACTTCACTGTTCAACCAACCTGCAGTGTTGTGGAATAATTGTGCACATAGCTGTTACACATGAGAAATTTGGAGAAATACCCACAAGAAGCCTGTTTCTGGCAACTGCTGAAATTATTTATGAAATTACTCCTGCACCTGTCATCAATACTGTCCATAGGATCATCCATTGTCCTAATAGTTTCCTAATATTTGTGCAATAAATCTAGCAATTCAAACAAACTTATAACTTTCCTTCTGCCGATGAAGTTTGGTATCCCACTCTTCTTTGACTTTTGTTTATTGCTAGCAGACTCGTTTCCATAGTACCCAATTTTTGGTTCTCCCTTTATTATCACCATCAGGACCCATAGCTAAAGAATTAAAGTTTGATATAAGTATTAAAAACACTGCGTAAATACTGATATCCATAAAGACTCACTGTAAAGAGTGGTCTCTCTCTGAAGGCCACTCTAAATGGCATAAATTTGACCAATCAAAGGTCAAAAGGTCAACACCTTGACAAGTTGGGTAGCTGTATCGTGGCCTAACATCGTACCAGCAAGGATCTGGATTGATGTTTGTTTTTCCAAACAGTTTTAATGCTAGTTTATGTATAGGATATATTGCTCACAGAATGAAGTGAGCCTAGAAATATTGATTCAAAAGTTGAATGAATTTATTCGTAATATTACTAGTAGGAGGAAATTGGTGATTAATATATATATTACATATATTATATACTGTTATATATCTATTAATATGGTGAATAATATATATTACATATATTATATACTGTTATGTATCTATTAATATGGTGATTAATTATTCATATTATTAGTTTATTGATTTGACTTCACACGTTAATGTAAATGGATGCCCGAGGTGGTTCTACTGCGCAACTTTGCCTGCTATGGTTTGGGTTTGCTTACTTGGCCAAAATCTATGTTCAAAGACTTCTACAACAGAATACAACAAACAAAACCATACCCATAGGACAGCTTGCATCAGTGTAGAAGTTTTAATCAAATTGAATTTGTTTTTAATAACCTGATGAAAAGCTTTTAATTCAACATTACTCTGAGACGTGTGAGCTTTTTCATGTAATTGTAAGCGAGACAGTTTGGTTCTAGTTTGTGTTCTGATAGAGGCACCCTGTAATGACTTACTAAATGGCATCTGCAAGTGTCTGCGTGACAAGTTCAAGCAGGTGACTTTTCGCTATTCTAGATTAGCGTTTGCATATATTGTAGAATAAGAACACCGTAATACAGGTACTTTCATACTGTAACATGCATTTGAAACTGCATTGTGACAGGCTACTGCAGGTGCTCAAATTTGGTTTGCTCTGCAAGTGCTTTATCTACATGTAATTATAGCTGAATCCCATGTGATTGCACGTCTCTCTCTTCAGTCTATCGATTGGTTTCAGTGGAATTCAGACAACGGTTTCTGCTCACATTTCACCTTTTAATTTTCACTTCTTTCTGTTCATAATTGTGGTTGCTCGTAACCTGATATTACTGAGCGCAGGTGATTTCTCTTAGACTTATAGTTGAGATCCTTTAGAAGAGTTGGGGGTGGTACTGGTACTCCGTGTGTACTGAGTGTATGTCAAAGGAAAGCATTGTAAAACAATAGTTGGCAATACAGCACAATTATCAATTTCAAAATAACTAACAATAAACTGTTTTCAGCCCTTAAATAATATTACTAAAGTAGAAGATGAAATGTTTACAATATTTAAAGATGAACTTACTCAAAATTTTAACAGATTTTATCAAAAAGTATTTTTAACAGAATTTTTCTATTACATATATTTGCAATTGTTTTTAATGTTTGAGGTCATCTGACTTCCAGTAGGTTTCAAGATTAAAATCAACAAAAATTGATCGCAGTTAAAATGCTCAGAATAAGATTATGTGTAAAATGAAGTCACTAGCTGTTATCCCTGTAATAGTTGACATCGGCTATTACTTTCAAGTTGCAGCAGTCTCTACACAGTCGATCTCTTTGTACCTATAGACATCATAATCACACTTTCACTTGATCTGAGCGTTTTAACTGTGATCCACTTTTATTGATTTTAATCTTGAAACATTCTTGCAATGTACTGCAGGAATGCAGTGCACTAATAAGGAGTTGTCTGCTCCCTTTATTATAAATTAGAATAAAAAGAAATTTTATGTTCATGTTTTGGAGCTCGCTGAAAATAATTGTTAGTGATATGTTTGCAACTTGGAGACTAAACGGAGGATTTCTCTAATAGCATCTCTAGTTGTCACAACTCTGACCCATCTAGGTCTCTGGTGCCCCCTTATACTGTTGTTTGTAGCAAGCAGTGATAAGGAATAATATTTATGGAGTCACAAGTTATGATGTCTATTAGTTGTTATTAGTTGTGGTTAGAGCTAGTATTCTAGGTGATTGGTAATATTATTATAAGGATGTCAGTAATTTGAACTCCTCAGTGATTGAACTTTCTGCTTCATACCACATACTGTTCACTTATTAAGTAACCGTTCAATTGAATAAATGGGCATCCTGCTGATGTTATTAGCGACATACTCTCTTCTTGAGCACACAACTCCAATTGTTACAGTTACAATTGTTCAGTTGTTCTGATTGAAAAGCTATCAAATAAAATATGAAATCACGCTATACTAGTATTTCATCTCAAACAATGAAGACAGTGTCTGTAGGGTTTGTTGTTATCCTGCTAATGAATGATGTTGTGGCAATGCAGATGTTTCATATACAAAAAGACAGCGCTGTTGTTTTTCCTTGAATTTATGCATTCTCATCTGTTCAATGATGTTGATATATTTTTCTCAGTTCTATCATATAGATGACAGTAATTGATATTCCTTTTTGTATATCATATAGACCTGGTTTTTGGCATGCAATGAAGAACATGATTATTAATGACCAATAGAAAGTTATACATAGATGTTACGCAAGCTACAAATCTACTGTTTCATTCTCCAATATGGTGCTTCACGTCGATTTCATCATTTTCATACTTTGTGTAAAACAATGCAAGCCATAGACAGACTTGTCTTGGAGACTTCTAGAAATAATAGGAATTTAGATAAGAAATATATGAGAACAAGCATACATATTCTGTTGATGATCATAGTTGAGCTCATGCTGTTGATTTGTTCTTAGGAAACTACTCTGGTTTCATCTGCATGCTGTCTTAGCAATAACTGACAACTTGGTGTATTTGTAGATGCCATAACCAACAAACAAGGCATGGTCTCTACATGTGGAGTATACGCCTTCACTACTATGGCATTAGCTATACTGGCTCACTCACTCTCATGACATCCCACCAGGTTCAGTCTAAATCGTTCAGATTTAGTAGTTGTCTGCTCAGCGCCACGACATTAAGGTGCGACAACTATTGACACTACTAGTTTCGTAGCGTAAAAACCTTTGTATGACATTCAGGTTATGGAGTTGTGTTACACCTTGTCTATTAGGCAATCCGGTTTACATGTCCATCGAGTTCTCACTGCACCATTCTTGAGCTTGATGATCTGGAATTTTCAGGAAAAAGCCTAAGCAGTTTCTAGGTAGTAATTTGATCAAATTAAAAAACTGGCTCATACTAGTTTGGATGTCTTTGTTTCAGCAGGAATGTTGTAATTGCTATTTAACCCATTCTAAAAGGTTACTATTAAAGGTAACAACCAAATTTAATTAAAGAGAGAATTTCTATTTCAATTGAAACTATATTTCTATTTCCTTGATTCCATGTTGAGCCACTAGTATTTGTGTCAGCCATCTTGTTTATATGATAACTACCTTTATTTATACTTCATGTCAAGGTCATGGTATTTACTACTATTTGTTACTTATGTTTGATGATTCCTGTGTTGAATTGTCTCCAGAGTAAATGATTGTCCTGGCTTTTCTCAATTCTGTTTTTATTCTCATTGCATGGGAAAGCATCAGGCACTATTGGAATTATTCTCTCTTGTAATGCAAACATAAATTATCAAAGCCAACTGATTCCCATCATATATGTATCTTCTTACCATGGCGACTGTGTGTCATAAATGGTCTCTTTTTATGTTTTGGTTTTTAAATAAAATGTATGAATTTTGGCTTAAAAAGTTCTTGAATTAAAAACAGATCAGATTCAAAGACCTTTTCATTTCCCTTATCTGATTGATTTGTCAATCCATCTTTTCGTATTATTTGTGAACCAACACAAACCAGGGCAAAGAACAGCAATCAAGCTTGTTTTTGCAAGATTTCCAAAATATTTCATAGCAATTCTTGACTGGTTTCCAACAATAGAAAAAGTTTCAACTTCAAATATTTATAGATATATTGATAAATTAGGAGTGCATAAAGAAAAATGTTATATTATTATTTAAATGACAACACCAGTAACTATGTATTGATAAAAGGTCATCATTTGATTTTCAAGTCAATAGTTCAGATATATATGCACCAAATACAAATATGCAAATCATTTCATTATTTCATAGCAGATACCTATTAGTGAGTTACATAGTTGGAGTTTGTTTATACTATATTATTGAAGGGTTTTAATTAACTACAACAATAATTGAATTATAAGATTGACTAGTATTAACAGATTTACTTTATGACCATATTTGGTAAAACTCACTTGAATCTGATAGATCAACTAATCAGAGATGGTATAGAATAACCATACAAATGGAGGAAGCAACTCTTCATAAGATCTGTCTGACTTCCTTTGTAAAAGTGTTAAGAAGGAACTGGATAAAATATAATAACATGTGATATAAAAATGTCTGTACAACTAGCACTGTACCCTCTCCCATTACATTAGTTACACTAATAATTCAATTATTGGAGTGACTACTAATAATATGTTTACTGTATGACCATATTTGGTAAAACTCAGCTGAGACTAATAGATCAGCTAGTTAAAGGTAGTTTAGCAAAGCCTTGCCAATTGAGGAAGTCATTATTCATTCGCAAACCTTGAAATCAGTATAGGCCTACTATTCTTATTTCTTTAAATTTTAGCGAAATACTAAATTTTTCCAATTTTTTCAATTTTGTTTCACAATAAAAAGCAAGATCAAACACCCTGGTCAACCTTATCTCGTTAACCGTTTTGCGGGTAGGTTTGTGGGGTGCCACGGGTGAATTATTTTGCTAAAAATACGAAATTCCGCTCTAATTGCAATATGCTGTAAAATGAGTAAATACAAGCATATTATTACAATCTTTTACATTCTATTTGTAATATATGTATACAGCTTACAGATAAGAGCTACAAGTATTCTTCTATGCAGTGTTTACGTACTAAGCCTATATTGATTACAGTACCAATGAAAGCATTTGTAACACATCAACATTGTTCTGAAGCCTAACTTTAGATTTGGGAGGTAGTTTTAGGTTATTGCTATCACACCACAGCTTGTACTCATTGATTTCAGCCACCAAAAGCTCTCATAAAGACTGGCCATTGTCCACAATTGATGAGAAAAATCTTTCGAAATAGTCTAATGGGGAGCCCTCAGCTAGTGTAAACTCTGGACTTGACTGACCCACGAACTCATGCAACTCTGGGGGTTTATCACGCCGCAAATTTGTTATTTCCCTCCAGCCAACAACACCAGCATCACCTGCAGTTGCATTTGGCTTGCATTGGGTTGTACATTGGGATCAGTGTCAGTGGTTTTACACGTTTTTTTTTAAATTGCTACAATCATCCTTTACAAAATCTCCTTCATCCTCTGAATCGTCCAACAATGTACTTACAACCTCTTTAGTTTGTCTGACACTTTTTTTACGTTTTCGTTTAGTAACATTTGATGTAGTGTCATTACTTTCATTTCTACTGGAGGTCGCCATATGCAAACATGTCTAAAAAAAATCTTTTAAAACGTATGTGGGTTTTGATCGTTATTTTCAAGTTTGTTAGTGATATAACATACTACAACTAGGCTATAAACAAGCGCTGATATGTTGCGAATTGGGATTGGGAAATTAATATTTCTTACAAACACTTGGTGCGACAGAAGTTTCAATTTAAAAAGACGCTACTGAAAACGACAATTTGGTCGTTTCCCCTTGCGAAAAACATGATCGATAGGATTTAGCATAAGCCAAAATAGCAGGGTTAATTGGATAATTTTACCATACATTGAGAGTCGTCTACTCCAAATTTATTACTGTACATTCACAACTACATGTAGTACATGAATTCCCAAATGCCTTCACTTTGCCCTAATTTTAGCACTTCTACTACCATCTGATATTTTTCTGTCTAGACACCCACCAACACATCCTGCAACTAAAGTGTGTTTATGATTAACAATGACTCTTATCTGCCAAGATAAAACCATCAAACTAACATGTTCTAGCTTGTGCTACTTGTTGCTGCTATTTCTACAGCCAACAGAAGGACAAAATCTCCTTCAACACTCTCAAGTCATAACCTAGAGATTTATGTAATTTCCCTAAAGCAAAACAGAGAAGAGTAAATGATGACATTTTTACATTACATTTGGCCTTATGTTGCCAAAAAAGCATCAACAAATATATATTGATTAAATAAACAACAAAACATGATTTGATTTATCTTATCTCAATAGAGCAGCAACACAGTTCTATGATAGGACACCAAATTTAATAGAAAATCAATCTACATTTTAGCACACATAAGTAAACAAGAGGAGAACCAAGAAATTCAGCTTGTTTACTATTTCTCAGCCTCATGGGTAAGTTGAGGTTCTTTTAACTTTTAACCAGAACCTTCTAGAACAAATCAAAGAGCCAGACACTTGCATATATTATTTTTAGAGGTTTAAAGTCTACCTTGACTTACAAAGTTATTCAGTTCCAAAATTGTCTCCAGAAGTCAAAACCTTCATATATTGGAGCAACTATTCTTATAACAACAGATTGTATTCGGTTTGATTTGCATTTGTCTGTAAAATTAATCATGAGTTCTGACTATACCTTCACACGAGGTCATATGAGTAACTCATACAAAGGCGTGTCCAGACAGTAAACCTGAGTTGTGTGTTCAGTAAGTCGCCTTGAGGGTTGGGTCCAGGAAGTCGCCTTGAGGGGTGTGTCCAGGAAGTGGACTTGAGGGGTGTGTTCAGGAAGTGGATTTGAGGGGTGTGTTCAGGAAGTGAGCTTAAAGAGTGTGTCCAGGAAGTCGCACTGAAGGGTTTGTTCAGGAAGTAGACTTGAGGGGTGTGTTCAGGAAGTGGACTTGAGGGGTGTGTTCAATCAGTGAGCCTAAAGAGTGTGTACAGGAAATGAACTTGAGAGGTTAGTATAGTACCAAGAGTTAAGGGATGTGTCTAGTAGGTAGACTTAAAGAGTGTGTACAGGAAGTGAACTTGAGAGGTTAGTATAGTACCAAGAGTTGAGGGATGTGTCTAATAGGTAGACTTAAAAAGTGTGCGCAGTAAATGGACATTCAATACAAAAGCCACAAAACACTTTAGGTTGGTTTTTTCCTCCTGGTTGTTTAGTCCGATTATAATTTCCTAGGCAATACTATTATCAGCAACAACTAAGTACATGAATACATAGTTGTTACAATATTATATAAAATGTTTACATATATGTAGATATAATATATCATATCTTTGGCATTTCTATTGAGTAAATGCTTATATTAGACTGTATTTTTACTTACTTTTTGATCTACTCATTGTCAGAGTAGGTTGTGATCAGTACAAAACTCCTAACTACGCATTGATAAATACTGAATGATACGCAGATGTGAAATTTATTGCAGTTGCAAATGTTGCATGGATGTCTCTGTAGTTGCATTTGCAGTGCAGTCGCCAACATAATTGTATGATGTGACTGCTGGTCCAATTTGAGTACTGTATGAGTGGGCACACAAGTTGATCACAATCAGCATGTAGTATATAACTGAATTGAGAATCTATCAAGGCTTTGATATATAATGCTAATGATAATGCAATACAAAGACCCTGAGGTCATCAGAATTGTTTTAATACCTGGTTTCATATTCCAAAACGATATATAGGAGTTTGTGATTTGGTCAATGATTTGTCAATGGTAATTACGGGAGGTGATCTATGTTGGTGTTTCACATGTAATCCAATTATGGTTTCAACTTTTTAACACCATTGATTGAAGGAATAATTTCAGGCTATGTGCAGTGACAGTAAGATTGCGGAACAGATGCTTGGAAAACCTGCTATGTCAGTTGATACACAGTATAAACCTCATACTAATGTGAACTTGCGATACAGACGCAATTTTAAGTTTTGAAGAAGGTGCATTCGCAGTATGAATTAACTCCTGGTTTTCGAGTAATGCGGTATGTGCATAATCACGCAGTAAATCGCAGTGGCCAATATTTAGTAAGAGGGCAGTTACAGTAGCAGTAAATGTCTACTGCATGTTACAAAGTGGTAACTCACTGCAAAATTACTGTGCACTGTTCTTTAGGAAACCGCAGAGATCATGGTCAACGACTAATATTTACATTGGATTAGGTGAAAGAACTTTATGTCCAATCTGCCGAAACTCCTTTTAATCTACATGTATTTTTATGATAAATCTAATATGATCTCGTCTTCCATTCTTCATTTCATAAATGAGACAGGAGCAGATAACTCTCTGCTTTCAGGATTCACCCAAGTTAAAGTTAAAGTTTCAAACTCAAACAGGATTCCTTCAAAATTTATACTTCAGATTTTCTACTTACTTGCACTTACGACTTTCACTGTCTCTTTATCCACTTCGTTACAACAATAAAAATATATCGTCATTTGACCAATAGAATATCCAGGGATTTAACCAGCATTTGAAGATGTCTAACTTGAGAAATTCACAATATCTGCAAGTAAAGTCAGTTGCGATGGCCATTTTTTAGGGTATCCTGCCTGATTCCCTTTTTATCTTCTCCCATACTCTGTTACTCTTGTTCTAATAACACTACTAGCCTATGTTGCAGGTATGACTCTTTCTGTGCAATACATAGCTGTCAATTAGCGTGTAACAATATTGTTAAACAAACAACTGTTCATAGCAGTAGTTTGTTAAAGTGACTAGAAATTATAGGTAGTATCTGTTCAAGTATTGTGAGTTGCTAAAGCAATTATAGTATTAATGCAGAGTTGTCTACCCGTCATATAGTGGTCGATGAGTTTATCTTCTCACTAATATAATGGTGCATATGTAACTATTACCTACCTAGCCAGTTTGATTGGCAATTTTTGATAGAGCAGCATATATTCAATATGGCCTCCCTATATACAAGACTGAATATAAAATAAAAGAGATATTACAAGTTGTTAGTATTTGTAAAGGCAACAGAAAAATTAGCTTGGCTAAAAGGAATTATACAATAACATAGAAGTAAGTCTTGGCTACCCACATTGATGAAATAACTTGTTTGTGTGGCCAGCCCATTGGTGACACATGTTCAATGAGTTGTTCTGAAATGAACTTCATGCTTGACATCAGCAGAAGTAAAACTAATAAACTTGTCCTGTGATTAGCTAAAATAGTTAGTTATGATGATCTCAATTCAATTTCATCAAGGTCCTACGGGACAAGTTGCATCGAACATGCAGTTTCTGATACAAATTGCAGCTCTTCATGAAAAATTTCAGATAATCTTTTGAAAAGTTAATATATTTTGCCTATAAGTAACTTTATGTCTAGAACTGGCAGCATTTTCCTACTTTGCTGTTTTCACTGTTGACAAGCATTTGAAAGTATTGATACCAAGTGTAAAAGGTTACATGCATGTATCGCATGCACTTCTGCACTTTCAACAACGACTTTATTGCCCAATGGTTTTCATTTGTGTACTCAGTGAGCCCAATTCTTACTCCACTAATAAATTGGCTTGTTGCCAATGCGCAATCAGTTTAGCTTAGGCAATTTTTGGTTTGGGCAAGTTTAGGCAATGGAACTGTCTCTGCTTGAGCAGCATTGCCTGGTTTGTGATTGGATGGGGAGATCTGTTCAAGTTGGGTGACCAGTCCTGTGTTATTTAGCAGTGTTTTCTTAGTGTTTAGCAATCCACTACCCAGCAATAGCTATCAGTTTACAGCTGAATTTACAGCAAGAGCAACATTAGTAATCTCTGAATTGCAATCATTTTATCACATTTTTCTAAGAGTAACAGTACTGCGAGTTTGCAGATGGCAAAATGTATGCTTTTATTAATATTATTTCCTTGCCTTTTTAATACATCGTTATTACAATAATTTCTTATGCATTCTGGGAATTGGTGTATTATTATGTGTATTTGTTTATTAGTGTATTTCTTTTTAATTTTAAGCTATTGTTGCTTTTGATACTTTGTAGATTTTACGGTTTGGTTTGATGGTTAATAAACTTAATTACAAATCAGTGCATCAAAACCATCCTACTCGCATTCTACTGAACCTAGCGGGAAACCGCTACACCAAGACTTGTATCAAACTAATAGTCCAGCAGCCTGTGAATATTTTGCTAAATAATATTTATCTAATATTTATTATTATAGCAGCTACAAAATAATAAACTGTGTCACATAACGCAATGATAAAAATATAACAGTATAACAATATAAATAATAAAGGTATAAAAAGAATAAGAATTGTTAATAAAGGGGTAAATAAGAGAGTACAGTTTTATTTCTCTGTTCATAAACTAGTAAAGTTGTTAGTAACAGGTAGCAGATGAGTCATGTGTACTTGTGGGAGTGGTTGAATAGTTGATATCTCTACACAGACTCTTATAAAACTTCCATTACAATGTAAACATCAAAGTGAATGTATTCTATGTAGCTCTATATAATATCATATAACCAGCCTATCATAGACTCTCATTCCTGTGTTACCTCTACATTGGCTATGGCAGCGTTTAGCTCAAGAACTTTAGGATGAGTAGTGTCTACCCCAAATGTAACTTTATACATTGTCTGTGACTTCTTAAAATAATCCAAAGCCTTGGAATACTCACCGAGTCTTTTATAGACATCACCAAATCTCTTGTAGCACACAGCAATTCTTACATTGCTGGCATCTAAACCATATACTGCTTGGTACATAGCTAATGACATGGTGTGATATTGCAAAGCCTTTCCATACTCCCCTACCTTACTGCACACTTCTCCAAAGGTACTGAGACACTCAGCTATATCCCCATGGTTAGTGTCTGCACCAAATACTTGTTGAAACATAGCTAATGCTTTGCTGCAATAATCTAATGCTTTTGAGTATTCTCCAATACCTGAGTATGCTTCAGCATAGCTATGGTAGTTATTAGCAATGTTTGTATGGCCAGCATCTGTACCATATACTGCTTGGTACATAATTAATGCTTTTTCATGATACTCTAGAGACTTTTCATACTCACCCAAATCACTGTATACTGAGCCGATGTTATTGTAGGAGTTAGCAATGCTACTATGGTTAGTGTGTGCACCATATATATCTTGCTCCAAAGCTAATGACTTTGTAAGATATTCTAGACACTTTTCATACTCACCCAAATAACTGTATACTAAGCCAATGTTATTGTAGGAGTTAGCAATGCCACTATGGTTAGTGTTTGTCCCATATATAGCTTGCTCCATAGCTAATGACTTTGTATGATATTCTAGAGACTTTTCATACTCACCTAATTCACTGTATACTGAGCCGATGTTATTGTAGGAGTTAGCAATGCTACTATGGTTAGCGTTTGTACCATATATATCTTGCTCCAAAGCTAATGACTTTGTAAGATATTCTAGACACTTTTCATACTCACCCAAACCACTGTACACCGAGCCGATGTTATTGTAGGAGCTAGCAATGTTACTATGGTTAGCGTTTGCACCATATATAGATTGCTTCATAGCTAATGACTTTGTATGATATTCTAAAGACTTTTCATACTCACCCAAATCACTGTATACTAAGCCGATGTTATTGTAGGACCTAGCAATGTTACTATGGTTAGCGTTTGCACCATATATAGCTTGCTCCATAGCTAATGACTTTGTATGATATTCTAAAGACTTTTCATACTCACCCAAATCACTGTATACTAAGCCGATGTTATTGTAGGACCTAGCAATGTTACTATGGTTAGCGTTTGCACCATATATAGCTTGCTCCATAGCTAATGACTTTGTATGATATTCTAAAGACTTTTCATACTCACCCAAATCACTGTATACTAAGCCGATGTTATTGTAGGACCTAGCAATGTTACTATGGTTAGCGTTTGCACCATATATAGCTTGCTCCATAGCTAATGACTTTGTATGATATTCTAAAGACTTTTCATACTCACCCAAATCACTGTATACTAAGCCGATGTTATTGTAGGACCTAGCAATGTTACTATGGTTAGCGTTTGCACCATATATAGCTTGATCCATAGCTAATGACTTTGTATGATATTCTAGAGACTTTTCATACTCACCCAAATCACTGTATACTGAGCCGATGTTATTGTAGGAGCCAGCAACTCTACTATGGTTGGTGTTTGTACCATATATAGCTTGCCACATAGCTAATGACTTTGTATAATATTCTAGAGACTTTTCATACTCACCCAAATCACTGTATACTGAGCCGATGTTATTGTAGGAGCTAGCAATACCACTATGGTTAGCGTTTGCACCATATATAGCTTGCTGCATAGCTAATGACTTTGTATGATATTCTAGAGACTTTTCATACTCACCCAAACCACTGTACACCGAGCCGATGTTATTGTAGGAGCTAGCAATGTTACTATGGTTAGCGTTTGCACCATATATAGATTGCTTCATAGCTAATGACTTTGTATGATATTCTAAAGACTTTTCATACTCACCCAAATCACTGTATACTAAGCCGATGTTATTGTAGGACCTAGCAATGTTACTATGGTTAGCGTTTGCACCATATATAGCTTGCTCCATAGCTAATGACTTTGTATGATATTCTAAAGACTTTTCATACTCACCCAAATCACTGTATACTAAGCCGATGTTATTGTAGGACCTAGCAATGTTACTATGGTTAGCGTTTGCACCATATATAGCTTGATCCATAGCTAATGACTTTGTATGATATTCTAGAGACTTTTCATACTCACCCAAATCACTGTATACTGAGCCGATGTTATTGTAGGAGCCAGCAACTCTACTATGGTTGGTGTTTGTACCATATATAGCTTGCCACATAGCTAATGACTTTGTATAATATTCTAGAGACTTTTCATACTCACCCAAATCACTGTATACTGAGCCGATGTTATTGTAGGAGCTAGCAATACCACTATGGTTAGCGTTTGCACCATATATAGCTTGCTGCATAGCTAATGACTTTGTATAATATTCTAGAGACTTTTCATACTCACCCAAATTACTGTATACCATGCCGATGTTATTGTAGGAGCTAGCAATGTTACTATGGTTAGCGTTTGCACCATATATAGCTTGGTTCATAGCTAATGACTTTGTATGATATTCTAGAGACTTTTCATACTCACCCAAATCACTGTATACTGAGCCGATGTTATTGTAGGAGCTAGCAATACCACTATGGTTAGCGTTTGCACCATATATAGCTTGATCCACAGCTAATGACTTTGTATAATATTCTAGAGACTTTTCATACTCACCTAAACCACTGTATACTAAGCCGATGTTATTGTAGGAGCTAGCAATGTTACTATGGTTAGCGTTTGCACCATATACAGCTTGCTTCATAGCTAATGACTTTGTATGATATTCTAGAGACTTTTCATACTCACCCAAATCACTGTACACCGAGCCGATGTTATTGTAGGAGCTAGCAATGCTACTATGGTTAGCCTTTGCACCATATATAGCTTGATCCATAGCTAATGACTTTGTATGATATTCTAGAGACTTTTCATACTCACCCAAATCACTGTACACCGAGCCGATGTTATTGTAGGAGCTAGCAATGTTACTATGGTTAGTGTTTGCACCATATACTGCTTGCTCCATAGCTAATGACTTTGTATGATATTCTAGAGACTTTTCATACTCACCCAAATCCCTGTACACCGAGCCGATGTTATTGTAGGAGCTAGCAATGCTACTATGGTTAGCCTTTGCACCATATATAGCTTGATCCATAGCTAATGACTTTGTATGATATTCTAGAGACTTTTCATACTCACCCAAATCACTGTACACCGAGCCGATGTTATTGTAGGAGTTAGCAATGTTACTATGGTTAGCGTTTGCACCATATATAGCTTGCTCCATAGCTAATGACTTTGTATGATATTCTAGAGACTTTTCATACTGTCCAAGCTTTCGATATGCCATACCAACGTAGTGATAATCACTGGCTATGCTAGAATCACAAATCTGCCCATGACAAGCTACATCTAATTTTAGAGCCATTAGATAATTATCCAGAGCCTCATTGTAGTCACTCAAGCATTGAAAAAGCCAACCAATGTTTTTGTAGGTTGTAGATGCATCCTCATGCTTGCAATCGGGTCCAAAAACTTGACTCAATAAATCTGTTGAACTCTGGTCAGAGCGGTTGCTCAGACTTTTTAAGTTCACCTTCGCCTACAATTTATTCAAGATCTGTGTAATGGATCATAACTCTATGATTATTTACACCAATACATTGAGCTCAAACATAAACCAGTATGTTATCAACTAGGTTTAAGCTGTCAGACCCTGTACTGAAGCAGCTAAGAAAAGGCATTTATACAAAAGGTTAACAGTTATATATATATATATATATATATATATATATATATATTTATAACTAAGCTATAGCTATATATATATATATATAGCTATTAGCTATATATATATATATATATAGCTAATAGCTATAGCTATTAGCTATATATATATATATATATATATATATACTGTATATGTATATATATAAAACTTCAATTGCTGCAGGCTAGAACTTATTTCATATATTGAGACGCAAACTACTCAGATTTTATGACGCATATCAAAAATGTTGTATCACAAGATGATCATAAGTTGAGGTTTGACTGAATCAGTTTGAATTTTAGTGATGAAATAGTTTAAAAATGGTATGACGGTGACAAAGTCTACACATCTTATAAAATACTCACCTCATCCACGAAACTCTTTGCAGTTATCATGTCTCCCATTTCTTGATGACAATGTGCAATGAGGAGCCTCCATAATCCATGCTGCGCAGGGGAGAAAGCGAGGAACTGGTTGAAGAAATCTACAGCACGATCATAGTTGTTTGTGTAGTAGAGAATGTAGGCACAAAGTTCGGAATATTTGCGGTGCATTGGACGATCTTCAGCGAGCGTTGTAGAAGTTGGAGCTAGCGGTGTCCTTGAGGTACTATGTTCCATAATCAAGCTCTCTATGCATTTGCTGAACTCGGAATAGCTTGCGCTTTCAATTGGCTTACCAATGACCTTACTTAGGTCATCTTTAGCTCTTTGGTACTGACCGGTGAAGTAGAGAACTTGAACCTTGGGCAACAAACTTTTTTGAGAAACAGAAACAGCTTTTATAATTTGTTCAGCTGAGTTGTTGTGATTAACTGAACCAGTACTACACTTTTCAATTTTCCCTATTACGGACTCAATTGACAGTTTGACTGGGATAAGAAGGCATCCAAGGAACACAAAAAGATCAACTGGAACATAGTATCTTGTAGATGCAACTGAATTAAATTTGGGTTCAACTCTGATTGATTCTGTTTGACAACCCTCTTTTAAATACGAAGCAGTTCGTATATAGATAGATAGAGCCAGTATGATGTTTAGGTATATATGGTTATCATCTGAGAGCAAACCTTGCTGGTGTAGACTTTCATAATGTTCCCAAGAGGTGCCGGTTTTCAATCCCAAACACATCTTAAGGTTATTTGCGAGTAGAGTAGGATATCGAAAAATGTCCGCTTTAATGTTAATATCACGATTCTCTGGTGGCCGATACTGTATAAACTCAGGTAAGAAACTGTATTTTCTCATGTCTTGAGCAAAAGACGTGAAGCGCTTGTTAATCACAGTTTCATTTCGACTGGCTTCAGTACACTCATAGTCATGTCTTGCTTGAGAAAATGCTGAAAGCAGAGAATCTTCATCTGCATCTTTCTCTGGTGGCCGATACTGTATAAACTTGGGTAAGAAACTGTATTTTCTCATGTTTTGAGCAAAAGACTTCAAGCGCTTGGTAATCATGGTTTCATTTCGACTGACTTCAGTACACTCAAAGTCCTGCCTTGCTTGAGAAAATGCTGAAAACAAAGAATCGTTATCTGCACTTGACTCATTTGTGAAGAGAAGCACGGAAGATGAGAGCATATCGGATTTGTCACCAGCAAATCCATCAAAAGGAGCCTCAGCAGATTTCATATAAAGCTCCATCAGCTCATTTAGTGTGAATATTAGTTGTTGCCCGTTATCTCTGCCGTTTCCTGTTGGTATGTTTCCAGAGTTTTTTGTTATCCCATCAATGCGATAACCTGGTTTCACGGAAATGTTTTCTCGTAGATGGCAGTTGTGTGATAACGCAAGGTCCTCGATGTCAAAACCTTTCAACGGAGATTCACCCAGATTACCTATTCTGAAGTATGTGTCCACTGCAAGCTTCTCAAAGTACCCATCATTTTCTTCAACGATGAATGCATATTCTAAATCAGAATATGGTGTTGCCTCTCCTTTGGCGACTGACCCTAATGCAACAGCTGAAAATTTACAAGGAGCCTGATAGCCTCGTTGTTTGGCAAGTTGGTAACTACATTCGATAATTTTCTGTGAAAGCTTTACAAAGTTTTTACTGCATGATCCACTTATAGAAAACAGCTTATCAGAAAACTGTTTGGCATGAGTCAGATTGGTCTCAGAGAATGGGTCATCGATATCAAACCTTTCCACGAAGGTATCCAAAGTCTCAAAGTCAGTTTTGGTTGTTCTTCGGTAATCTCCAAGCAATAGCTTGTGCTCGCTGGTAAGCTTTTGAAACTCTTTATAATCGAGGGGGTGTTTATTACGGTACCAGCGTTTTTCTATTTCATAAACAAGTCTCTGTCTATCAACTGTTGGATCATGCGAGAAACAATAGTTTGCTAGTCCGTGAGCCTAAAAGAGGTATTTTTAGAAATAGCATTGTAAACATAAAGTACAAAAAACTAAACTTATAATAAAATGTAATTTCAAATGTTTCCACTGAACGTTAGGACAAATCTAAATCATCTTCACTCAATTATCAGAGTCTAAACTGTACGATCAATGAACTATTGATTAAACTATTGCAATATATTGAGTTAGTTAGTCACAACTTTCTATCCTGTATGAATTAGCTCAATCATATTTAAACTTCTTACCAGTAAGGTTCACACACTCAATAAATATATTTAGTTTTTTGGACTAACATTGTATCAAAGTCTAATCTACGTCAAGTTCTGCAAACAACATACCTGAAGGTAATGTCTCCAGTGACCAGAGGTTCCAGCTTTTGATAAGTATGACCTAGTCAAATACTCCAAGTATGGAAAGTCACCCATCAAGTGCTGCAAAATGACAATGAAAATGAATTCTACAAAGCTTTGGTATCCTTTGAACAAACTTTCTTTTTCTAATAACAGTACAGTTTAGCTAAGAATGCAGGACTGGTAGGATGCGGTATCCTAGCAACTCTTATGATCTCCTTCTGAATACAGAAGGTACACAGCTTTATCTTTAATTGTCTCCAATAATTTACATCAACTAATCTAACCATTAATGTCTGGTTTCAACCGAATGAGTGTGTTCCTAGAGAAGTCTATTACAACTCTCCTGCTCTGTTTGAGACGTGTCAGTTGCTCCGATAAGCATGCTGTCATCATGTGAGAGCTACTTCCATTAAGACGTGTGAGATCATAAATTAAAACTATAAGTCTCTCATTTCAACCAAATACAACATGCTGAGTGTGATCAATCTGTTTGCTCACTCATAGCCTACTGAAGTTGAGCAGCATTCACATATTGCGATTGTGTTGTGGTTGTACTAAGTGAGATCTGTGAGGCTAATGTGACTACATACATATCTGTGCAACAATTTACTGCAGCTGAAATGCCATGTAACATCTGGCCATCAGTGAGTATTTATCAATGCGTAGTTAGGATGTTTTTCGTACTGATCACAACCCTGACTTCTAGTGCCCAAGCAAATGTAACTCCCGAATGCACATAGCAATAAGAATTTTTTTGTAAATAAATCGTGATTTGTTGAAGCATTTAGGAAGTTAGACTAATATTTAGTCAACATTAAAACACAATTATTTTCACCCTACATACCTGAGTAGTAGAGACCATAGTTGTTTATTGGCCTGAGTCCAAATAAGGTAACAATTAATATTAGCAACAACATGGCCGACACTTCAAATATCCTGAC
Source organism: Watersipora subatra (assembly GCF_963576615.1). NCBI lineage: Eukaryota > Metazoa > Bryozoa > Gymnolaemata > Cheilostomatida > Watersiporidae > Watersipora > Watersipora subatra. The sequence goes on along the minus strand of NC_088709.1, from coordinate 43,482,950 downwards.
ACTTGGTGAGTCTATGTAAAATACTCTACATAACAACTTGGTGTTACCAGGTTGTACCACGAGGATATGTTCTAACAGAACTTATAACAAGTGTGTATTACTTACAGTTCACTTTAGTAGAACATTCTCTTTACTCTTTCAGGTCTCCGAGGTCTCTCTATTAGTATACTGGATGAGATAAATGAAAGTGAAGGTTTCTTTACTGTAGAGGCTGTGGTCAGGAAGAGACTTGCTCTTCAGTTCTCTGGTGCATAAAATGAGGTTCACTCTCTCTAAAATGTAAACAACACGCTCATTTCATGCAGTAACAAAGTCATAACTATATATGGCTCACAACAACAAAGATGTAGTTGTGAGCCATATTACTCCAAGCATAACTCAAATGATTACCTATTAAAGCACTGTCAGGTTCTCTATTGTGAATCCTATGGTAAACATTCAGAATAATTTATAGAATAACAAAATATTATAGAGTTTTATACAATAACACTGGAGCACAGTTGCTTATATAGAAAGTGCTGGGTGTTAAGTTTATAGGCTTTCCACACAAGCTGGTTTCTGAGTTACAAGGATAATTCGAGAATAACTGAACATGTATGACAACTCGAGAAGCTCAGCTTAGTAAATCCATCAGAATACGTAGTAGCACATTTTCCATCATAAGTGCAAAACCTTTTCCCAAATACATCAAAGTATCGAGACTGCATTAAAAAGGAACTACTATTAGCCTATTACAGTTGCTAACAATTTCTATGGTGTTGTAATCAAAGTTTCTAACAGAAAACCTCAAGACTTGGAAATGGAAAATGGACTTTGATACGAACAGAAACAACAAATTAATAAACTGTTATTGATGTAATCGAGTCATTATTGGAACGGCTTTGTGGACATTTTTCTACTCATCACTTGTTGTTATCGGTTTATGAATATTAAGAATGCTAAATAGTATCGGCCAAATATAAGTGACGTTCAAATAGAAGCGGCATTTAATAAAGAGGTGGAGCTCTATTTTTCAACCCTTTTCCCTGATGGCGCTTAATCAGAGGTGGCGTTCAAATACAGGTTTTACGGTAGCTGTTTATAGTGAGAAGTCAATTATATTGGACCTCAATGTAATGTTTTAATTACTACCCGCTACTACTGCTGTCTCACTGAAGAGAGTCTTAGACATCAGATACCAGGGAATACATAAAGCTAGTAAAATACGGCGTGTTAACATGACAGATTGAGATCATCATGCTTTATACTGACTTGTAAATTATCCCCCAACTTCTTCAATCCAGGCATGTGGTGAACTGCAATGACCGCTATCACAATGCTGCGATGTGGTAGTTTATTCTGAACCAAATCTATTCCAAAACTGAATGTACTGTGACCACTCTGCCCACGAAATGACCCAGAAGCAATTAAAGAAAGATTGTAAACCAAACTAGTGACATTGATATTAAGTGACTGTTAGATGTTAGACTATGTAGAAAAGAATTGGGTAGATAAAAGTAAATATATTATGTGATCCTGAGAAGACTGATACACAATAGAAAGAGTTATGAAAAGCGCTGCAGACAAAAACATTCCAATGGGTTTAAGGCTATCATGTGACCCCCTGTGATAATGATGGGTTCCTCAAATGTAAAGATCTTATCTAGGTCACAAGATCACTTTGTAGCCATAGCTTTAATAGCATCAGTACCAGCAGTACCTTTTTTATGACAGGCAACTGATGGACCATTCTAGTAGTTCAAACCATAAACATGGCCAACCAAGTGTAGGCCTACTAAGTAGCGGACAAGCGCTGCAGACAAATACAATCCTCTGCTTTAAAGGGTGTCAGACTATCCTTGGTTTTCCATTATCACAAGTGACTCCCATGATAATGTTGGATTCATTCTTGAATAGACTCAGTAGAAAGAATTTGGCAGATAAAATAAATAGACAATGTGATCCCGAGGAGACTGATACGCAATGGAAAGAGTTATGAAAAGAGCTGCAGACAAAAACATGCCAATGTATTTAAGAGTGTCATGTTGCTCCTGAGATAATTGCTGCTCCATACATAATAGTAGTAGTATACAATACATAGTAATTCAAACCATAAACATGGCGAATCAAGTAAACCCGGTAGCGGAAAAGTGTTGCAGACAAATACAATCTTCTGCTTTAAAGGGTATAACACTATACAATTCATCTCTCATCATCACAGGTGCCAGGGCACCCAGTGATAATGGTAGATCCATTCTTGAATAGACTCAGTAGAAAGAATTTGACAGATAAAATAAATCGATAATGTGATATTGAGGAGACTGATACACAATGAAAATAGTTATGAAAAGCGCTGCAGACAAAAACATTCCAACGCATTTAAGAGTGTCATGTTGCTCCTGTGATAGTTGTTGGTTTATACATCAACTAGCGGCATTACCCGCCTACAGGAACAGGTTCACGTGCAGCATAAGGTTTATTGAGAGTTGTCTTTCATACTGTAAAACAACTCCAAATATGCAGTATACTGAAAATATTGCCCTGATTTATTATTATGTAAATATTCTACTGAAATTGTTGCCCTGAATATACACATATACATGTCAATAATGTTGGGGAGAACAATGAAAATCTGCAATGTGTTTTACAGCTAGATGCATGTAAAATCTAATAAATATTCTAGATTTATGTGTCTAGATTCATGCATCCGTTCATATCCGTCAATATTTGCAGTTGACCATCGCGCACTTCTGTCGCCGAGCTCCCACCTTTGGCTTACCAGTCTTTTCCCGCCGAGCAGTTGACCATCGCGCTCTTGCACTTGCCTCGCAATCAATTGCTTCACACTCGTAATCAATCGGCCCGCACCCGCCTCGCAATCAATCGCCTCGCACTCGCCAACACATTCATCTGGAAAGCCGCGCCTGGATACTCTCGCTGCACTCGGGGTGAAAAAGGTCTCCCGCGCATTACCGAGTGACGGCAAACCGCTAGTTGCATTACCCGTCAACGGAACAGATTCATGTACAGCAAGAGGTTTATCGAGAGTTGTCTTTCATACTGTAAAACAACTCCAAATATGCAGTTTACTGAAATATTTTGCCCTGATCACACTATGCATACACATATGCAGTCATATATGTCAATAATGTTAGGGAGAACAATGGAAATCTGCAATACAATTTACAGCTAGTCTGCAATGCATCAGTCTCAAACCACTCAAATCGGAGTTGCCCTATTTGTGTACAGAGAACTGATAATGAAATTGACATTGCTAGGCAAACTGAACTGAAGTTTTTCAAACTGGCAGTATTGAACAGTTTTGCATCTTTTAAAAAATTATACAAAATATTTTGCTATCGCCAGCATTTATTGAATGGAGACTTCTACATGCTTAAAACACTAATCATAGCTCACCAGTTTTTTATCTATAGCCTGTGTTTTGACATGGTATATACAAACAGTAATGAGGTTGTGTTGATAAAATTTATATGTATCACAGCAAAGACAGTATGATGTCAAGGCAGATACAGCATTAGCGCCTTACAATAATAAAACATAGCGCCAACATGATAGGTTTTGTATGAGATACAATAAGGAAAACAAATATATGCATGAAAATATATATATACTGAAAACTATGTTAGAAAATGCTGCATGCGGTATAGCAGAACACGAAGAACATATCATGACATAACAATAACCAATGTTAGTTCAACGCAACACTTGCGGATAAACAGCATTTTTTGTTTTTCTATCGGGTGTATGAACAAACAGTTTTCGGCTTGAGCTTACTTTTGAGCGGGTGACGTACAGCTGGTCATGGCTAAAACAGGGTGACAGTAAGTCGATACCAGCTGCTCTCTTTCTTTTCACCACCGCCTATCGCAACCCTCGGAGTACTTGTGCAAATTCTGTAGAAGCTGTAGTTCTGTGTACTCTTAGCTGGAAAAAAATTAAAATAACTCGGCTGCGGAAGGAAATGAACATGTTACTATCACAAACAGTGGCAAATCCTACGTTTTTAACCCATTCACAGAAGTAGACTCATTTATGCGTTTTCTATGGTAGACCGCGTAAACGCATTTTTGCAATTTTATCAGCAATTGCTAGTAACGGAATTTTATTAGTTGTTGATAACATAACCGACGGTCTTTAGGACTTTTATGGTAGTGACAGTGTTGTCCTAAGATTACTCTATAAAATTAGCCTAAAGTTTAAAATTAAATCTCTGTTTGAGAATTTCCAACTTTAAAACGAAGATTTTTTGCGCAAGTTCATTAGATGTGTCCAAGTTAAAAAACCAATAACTACTTATGTTGATGACATTACAGCCGATTCAAATTTTTGTGATTACACAGATAATTAAAATAGCAATAGCAGCACTGACTCTGATGGTGGTGAAAGTAATGGTTTTGTAAGAATAAGGAACATTGTAGAGGATCGTCTTAGCTTTGTAGCTTCACATTGCTTTATCAATGCACAAAGTATAGATGCAATGAACTTTTTGCATAGCAGTGCTTGTTAACATGTTGGCAAAAGGAAATATATAACCAAAACAAACGTTCTAGATAGTTTGAAATTAAAAAAACATATTGTATACATATGACCCAATATCGGCAAAATTGCTGACAATAGGCCGACAGCTAAATTTGTACGTGGACGCAAGTGAAAGGTTTATTTATTGAAAGTGTGGCAATTCATTGGCAATACAACATTGAATAGGATGCACTTACCTTTTTGATGTGGAAATTTAGTAGATGAGAACTGCGTTTTTTCCAGTATCCGCAGGAAACAAACGTTTACGTGACCTTTTTGGTACACGTTGGCAGTAAATATTAATTGCGTGTGAATAACTACTCATTAATTTATTTTATTTAATGAGTAGTACATTTGTATAGCTGTATAGACACCTTTGTATAGGCCGCAGAACTTAGGACGGTGCTTTTTAACACAACGACAACTTTGCTGTTTAAAACAGAAGTGTCGTTGGGCACTGTAAAAAAGCGTGCTAACCGTAGATTTTGGTTAATGTGCCCTAGTGGTGAAAGGAAAACTACAGAATTGCCGCACCTTTATATAAGCCCTTTGGCTCCAATCGTCAGACAAAAGTAGCAGCTAATAGTCCGAAATTATAATATTTACTACATACTCATATTAATTCAGTTTGCTTCGTTCGACCTTATGAAAAAAGAAGACCGCTCTAAAACTTATTTACTGTTACTAACTACTCATATTAATGCAGTTCACTTCGTACGACCAAAATTTGTATGACAAGGATAAGAAAGACCGCTTTATAAAGCGGACACATACATACACGCACAGATACACAGACAACGATTGCCGTTTATATAGTAGACTAGCTGCATTACCCGTCTACAGGAGCAGATTCACGGGCAGCATAAGGTTTATTGAGAGTTGTCTTTCATACGGTAAAACAACTCCAAATATGCAGTTACATCTCCCTCTCTCCCTTCTCTCCCCTCTCTCTCCCTCTCTCTCCCCCCCCCTCTCCTCCTCGCTCTTCCTCTCTCTCTCCCTCTTTCTCCTCTCTCCCCTCTCTCCCCCTCCCTCTTCTCCCTCTTTCTCTCCCTCTCTCTCTCTCTCTCCCCCCTCTCCTCCTCGTTCTCCCTCTCTCTCTCCTTCTCTCCCTCTTTCCCCTCTCTCCCTCTCTCCGTCTCTCCCCTCTTTCTCTCTCCCTCCTTCTCCCTCTCTCTCTCCCCCTCTCTCTCCCTCTTTCTCTCCCTCTCTTTCCCCCCTCTCCTCCTCTCTCTCCCCTTCTCTCTCTCTCTCCCTCCCCCCTCTCCCCCTCTCTCCCCCCTCTCCCTCTCTCTCCCTTTCTCTCCCTCTCTCTCTCCCTTAGTTCAACGCAACACATGCGGATAGACAACATTTTTGGTTTTTCTGTCGGGCGTATGAAGAAACAGTTTTCGGCGTGTGCCTACTTTTGAGCAGGCGACGTATAGCTGGTCATGGCTGATGCAGGGTGACAGTAAGTCGATAGCAGCTGCTCTCTTTCTTTTCACAATAGCGTATCGCAACCCTCGGAGTACTCGTGAAAGTTCTGTAATAGTAAGTTACAGTAGGCCTATTCGTAGCTGGAAAAAAATTAGTAACTCGGCTGCTGAAGGAAATGAACATGACCCACTATCACGAACAGCGGCAAATCCAACGTTATTAAGTAGTGGAGATGTGGCAATTCATAGACAATACAACATCGTATAAGAAACACTTACCTTTTTGATGTGGAAATTTAGTAGGTGAGAAATGCGTTTTTCCAGTGGCTCCAAGAAACAAACGTTTACGTGACCTTCTTGGTACACGTTGACAGTCAATATTAATTGCATGTAAATAACTACTCGTTAATTTATTTTATTTAATGAATAGTACATTTGTATAGCTGTATAGACACCTTTGTATTGGCTGCAGAACTCAAGAAAGGTGCTTTTTAACACGGCAGAAAATTTGCCGTTTAAAAAGCGTGCTAACTGGGGATTTCGGTTAATGCGCCCGAGCGGTGAAAGAAAAACAACAGAATCGCCACACCTTTATATAAGCCGCTTGGCTCAAATCGTCAGAGCAAAGTAGCGGCTAATAGTCCATATTACGAAATTACGATATTTAGTATTCATATTAGTTCAGTTGGCTTCATTCGACCGAATGGAAAAAGAAAGACCGCTCTATAATTTATTTACTGTTACTACACATATTAATTCAGTTCGCTTCGTACGACCGAAATTTGTACGACGATAAAAGGAAAGACCGCTCTATAAGGCGGACAATCAATCAATCACACAGATACACAGACAACGATTGGCGTTTATATAGCAGATAGAGAACAGCGTTTTTCTAGTGGTTGCAAGAAACAAATGTTCACATGACCTTCCCGGTACACATTGGCAGTAAATAATAATTAGATGTAATTTACTACTCATTAATTTATCTAAAGAGTAGTAAATTTTATTTAATTCACAACTAATATTTACTACTAATTTAATTTTACTACTTACTCATATTAATTAAGTTTGCGTTGTACGATCGAATCGAAAAAAAGACCGCCATATGCGGTAATTTATTTATACTGCTCATATTTGGGAGTTATCGGTGACTCAATATATCGAGAGGACAACTCATACTATTAGCATATCAGTATTTATCGTCCATCCCTATGATGAATAGCAGGTTACGTATTATAATAGAGGCGTGAACTAACCGGAGATTCCCGTTAATGCGCCCTAGCGGTGAAAAAAACCACAGAATAGACGTGCACTTATATAAAAGTAGCGGCTAATAGTCCGAAAAGTACGGTACTCTATAGAGCGGACAGACAGATACACAACGATTGCTGTTTATATAGTAGATGTAATGGACATATCTAGGTCCCAAGATAAATTTATAGCACCAGCTTCAATAGCATCAGTACACAGTAGCACCTCTCCCAGTGACAGGTTACTGATGGAGCACAAATAATAGACATGACTAAACTGGTGAACCCAGTAGCGGTGACCACGGCAACTATAAGTGTTTAAAAATGTCCTCTAGTATACTAGAAAAGCTTTAGTTGTGAGCCATATCACTCCAAGCATGAAACCAATGGGTACCTATTAAAGCCCTGTGAGGTTTTCTTTTGTAAATCTCACGATAAATATTCAGAATAAAAAATTAAATATGGTTGAGAGTATTTAACAAATGAGTAACATGTGAGCTTTCTGAGCGTCTTCATCCTTCCAACTAACAACTAATTCCTTGGACATTCTTTACCATTAAACGTAACATAGCGTTCTAAGTAAAAGTTGTTAAAATCTATGTATATATTTATCAAAGTATGTTTTATGTCATATGTCTGTATGCATTTCGGCTATAGCTATTAAAAGCTTGGAATAAAAAATCCATACTAAAGAAGATTTGAACTCGGACCCAACCGTTTCACAGTCTGACACCCAACCCAATAGACCACAGAAATTGATACACTAGCTACGCTATATATGTTGACCAGCTGTGCTACTTGGCGTTGCCCGAGTAATAGTAAAGTCTTTGGACCAAAAATTGATTTGCGTTTAACATACAACACCATTTGACATTCTAACTTTAAGACTACGTTTCATGAGAAAACTCTTTTGTTTAAAAAACGATGAGAAGTAGTGAGAGTTGCTTGCTATTAGCCAGTACGTTTAATAATGTGAGCGAACAGCTTCTCGAAACATTATGCTGTGACCCGCGTTGTACGCAAAGCCATTAGGTATATGTTCTCATATAGTGACTTATATTGGTAAGTTAGCAATTCAATCTCTGATTCGGTAACACAACTAATGGTCTAGTGGACAGTATGTTAGACTGGGGAAAGGCAGGGTCTGGGATCAATTCTTCTGCGATACGGAATCTTTATTATAAGATTTTAAGATCTATAGCCGGAATGATAGATAAACGACATACTTTGCGAAATATATATATTTCTCAAAGTATGTCTGTATGTCGTATATTAATTTTGTCTGCATTCATTGTTGTTAGAAGATTCCATACTAAAGATGATTTGACCCCACCGTTTATCAGTCTGACACCCTATCCAATAGGCCACAGATATTGATAGAATTACTGGAATTTTTCATTGGCAATGTGCTATGCTAATTATAGTGGTAGGTGAGCAATTGAGCAAGTTGTAGGCAACTCTCATCACTTCTCATTGTTTATAAACTGATTTTTAATACCATTTTCCATTGACAATGTGCCAGGCTAATAGCAAGTGGTAAGCAACTCTCATGACTTCTCATTGTTTATAAGTTAAATTTTGATACCCGGGCAACGCCGGTAGGCACAGCTAGTATAGATATATTGGAGCAAATACCAAGCGGCTTTGCGTATGACGCGTGGTTATAGACTTATATCATAACGACACGAGAAGCTGTTGGCTCACATTATTAGGTGTACTCAAATTTTCTATTGGCAATGCGCCAGGCTAATAGCAAGTAACTCTCATTACTTCTCATTGTTTCTAAGACAAAACACTTTTCTCACGATATGCAGTTTGAAAGTTAGAATGGCAAAGTTAAATACAAGTCAATTTTCTGTCCACAGACTCTTCTATTACCCGGGCAACGCTGGGTAGCACAGCTAGTCTTCTACACACGTTATCTGATGATCATTATTGTACTATGTTTCAGCAATGTTGCAGGAATATTCTGCAGATAGATGTGCACAAATACTATAGTAGCGTTTTGTGGAATGTTACACGAATAAACCTTGCTAACGTTGCCATGACGTTGTTAGAGAACATCATTAAAGGTTGAGTTGCAACAAAATTCACATTACAGTTATTTGGTATCAAAAGATTCACCATGTCTTACTCTGCTGTGTTGTAGGTGCAAAATATGTGGAAAGTGTGATTACAAGCTCTTAAAAGCTCAAAAATGAACACTTAATCGCAGCCATCACGAAAACGTCCTAGATTGGAATCTCTTTCCAAAGCGGTTCAAATGGGACATAGCTGAACACGATGGCTTCTGTTTACACTTTCATGCAAACTCATTGGTCAAAATATTTGCACAAATATACTTCACGCATTCTATAAAACCATATCTATTGTCCTTACGCATCTATTTCACCATCATTGTAATGCTGTTACTCTGAACACTGATTCCCAAAGCTTACCGTAAAAATTCATTTGATTTTTAAACCTTAGCTCAAAAAAGTGCATATCATCCTCTGATATACATGAAGAGCCTGTTGGTCACATGTGATAGTCGACAAATGCTGCAAAAAATGTTCACGCTATTTTGCAGGAAGTAATGCGTCACATGATCAGATTACGACTAGATAATTACACCAAGCTGAAACTAAACTGTAAAATAGCAAGCATCTATATCTGATACGGGCTTTCTGGTAGAACTCGAAGTGTTTGTCATAAACTAGAGCTGCAAGACGTTTTATATTGAGCCTTTTATTTCACATGATACTATCACGTGCCAAAACACTAACCAAAATGTCTGAGTACGTCATCAAAATAAAGAGATTCCAAACTACAGCATTTTCGTGATGGCTGCGATTAAATGTTCGTTTTTGAGCTTTCAAGAGCTTGTAATCACATTTCCACATATTTTGCACCTGCAACACAGCAGAATAAAACACGGTGAACCTTTTGGTACCGAATAACTGCAATGTGAATTTTGTTGCAAGTAAACCTTTAATGAATGTCCTAGCAATATTCCAGGAAGGTTACTTTGGAATGCTTGAGCATAAACATTCATAGCACATTGACTTGCAATGCAACTGGAACATTATGGTGTAACATAATTTTCACCCTGAAATGAATTTTCAAGCCATGTTACAGAAATGCTACTTTAGAATGTTTGAGTGTAAATATCCATATATCATTGGCTTTTTTCCAACAATGACAAGTAACTTTCCAGTAATATTAATGGGACATTCAGTTAAAAATAAAAAACAAGTGCCGCCATTACGTTCCAGTTACATTGCATGCCAGTGTCATATGGATTTTTACACCCAAACCTTTCTAAGTAAGTTTCCTCAAATATATCTGGAACATTAATTTGTAGGTAAAAATGTCCTAAAATGTACTAATAATCCAAAACTGACTGGACTCTTTCAAAACGCCTTTTGTATCGAAGTGCAACAGCTAATGCACACGCCTGTAATGAATTCTTTGGAAATAATTACTATATGTCTATATTTTAACTATATGTTGTTTGTTTCATATCATATAATATAGTACTAAAAATACTATAAAACCCACTTATGCTCATTAATTACTGCAACGTTAAAACATTATTTCGTGATATGTTATCAGAATGTTTAAAAATGTCTCCAAACTGACATCCCATTATTGTTCTGCTAGTAACATTCCTGGAATGTTAGCTACTATCTTTGGGGCAACGTCATGAAAGGAATAGTGTGGATTATTACATAATTGTTTTCCCAATATTGTTCGTGATCATTTGCTGAATGTTCCAGAAACGTATTTCTCACAACGTTGCTGGAACGTTAATAAAGTGTCTACAAATAATCTTGTGACGCTGTAATTACATGATTCTGGGATTGTTTAGAAAATCCATGGAATGTTCAGGGAATATAAATATGGTAGTTGGGCTTCCATACCACCTTGTACTAACTCTGGGTGACCTTCGTCTGGTTTGTCAAGAAAAAATCAATATAATCAGCTGTGATCGACTACAGCACTGTATATGACTTTAGATTAGTCAACTCTCTCTGAATATAAAACATGTCATTATCTCATGCAATAACAAAATAACAGCTATACATATAAGTTACCAAACAAAGCCAATGGGTTGAATTGACCTACTCACCAAATCTAAACAGATACTTACAGAAGAGCTCTGTGTGAATGTCCTGATAACTTCTTGCCAACAAATTGTAAGAATGACACTGAGTTCCTGTTGAGAGAAAAAATGAGGTAAAATCACCATATGGAACTATAAGAAGTTTACTGACACGTATGATCTATGAAATTATAATTTAGTGGTAGTCTTCTGTATTTTCTTCAAAAAATTTCCAAACTTGGATCGTTGTAATGCTGGGAGCGGCTACATAGAAATAGTGGAGAGGTGTGTATGAAGGTAGTAAACCAGACTAGTAATATTAAAATGAGAGTGCATAACAAGATGGAGTTAGAATTAAATGGACAACGATAGATTAATAATTAACATCGAACTGTCACAATTAAGTATATAATATGTTGCTAAGGAGACAGCTTTGCAATTGAGAATCATTATGAAAAAAGCTGCAAACAAATACATTGCACTGCTTTAAAGGTTGTAACAATCTATCCTTGATCTTTTACTATCACAGGTGCCACGGGTGCCCCCTGCCTATAATGTTAGATCTATTTTTGAATAGACTCAGTAGAAAGGATTTGGCAGATAAAATGAATAGACAATGTGATCTTGAGGAGACTGATACGCAAGGAAAAAAGTTATGAAACACGCTGCAGACAAAAACATTAAAATGTATTTAAGAGTGTCATGTTGCTTCTGTGACAATTGCTGGTCAACTCATGAATTTAATGCACATATCTAGGTCACAAGATAAATATGTAGCATGGGCTTTAATAGCATCAGTATCGGTATCAGTAGCACCTCTCCCTGTGACAAACTACTTATGGAACATTCTAGTAGCCTAAACCATAGACATGACTGAACCAGTGAACCCAGGAGCAATGACCATAGCAGCTATAAATATTTATAAAGGCCACTAATATATTAGGAAAATGTAGTTGTGAGCCACATCCTTCCCTGCTTGACATAAATAAGTACATATTGAAGACCATCAGGTTCTCTCATGTGAATCTCATGATAAACCTTCAGAATAAGCAATTAAACATGGTTGGTAGTGTTTATCAAATGGGTAACATATATACTAGACCTGATCTGACAAGAAAAACTGAACGATGTTGTTTTTAAACGCGGCCTCTCGCATACTTGACCACCTAATGTCTGTATCGCAAACAATATGATCGTATGTCAAATTTGTCTACTACTTTCACTTTGCAACTTGGGCTTACCGCGCATGTGGCTAAAAGTTTAGTATTATTTTCATGAAAGGTTTCACAAATAGCAATGCGTGAAAGTTTTGCTCTGCTACAAAACTGTTTGTATGCTGATAGTGACTAGTTCAGCAGTTCAGCAGTTCAGAAGAAGAGTTGAGGTCGGCAGACACGGTGGAAAGTATTAACCAACCAGAGGAGGTTGAAATGATTCCATTCGAAGGCAACAATCAGAACGCAACACGCCGAGCAAACGATGCAAATATTTTAGTTTCCAAAATGTTAGTTTTTATTTCACCGCCAACAATGTTGTCTCTGCATGCATTTTAATTATGGTTTGTTTATGGCACTTGTTCTTGAATATATATTTTTAGCATTTGATAGATTATTATTTTATAACTTATAAACTTTGCAGGCTTATCGCATATTATTTGATAGCATCATTGCAGTTATCTAAACTTAGCTTATAATGGATCAATGCTTTCAAATAGAAGTGAAAAATAGAAAACTTTGAATAATAGAGTGTCATGACCATAGATATAGTAAACCCTAGATTGGTGAATAGCTATCATTACAATGGAGCAAAAGGGAGGCCTATAATTGGCTGTTGTTTTCACGACGTTACGTCGTAGTGATATGCATCACAGCATCAAAGCCTTCAATTGAGCAGTAAGTTTAGTAGTGGAAGCACGCTTGGCATGCTAGTTTTTAAGTCATAAACGTAACAATAGGACCAAATTCTTAGTGAAATGTCATCAGAAGAGACCACAACACCCCAGGTATATCCTGAATTGCCCATAACAAGACAGAACTTCAACTCAAAACAAGAAGTTCTCAACAATATCATAAGCTATCTATGCCGATTAAAGACACCCAAGCTGAAAGCTGCTAGTGGAAAATAATAGAAAAATCGTCATCATTTTGTCATTGGATTTGAGTCAGCAGCCAAATCTGTACATGGCATCGCTAGGTATCTTTTCAGCCACTACCCTTACATCAACTACTTCCTAACCATTAAGATCAACCAGGATCACAGTGAGATTCTGTTTTCCACAATACGCTCTAAGGGTGGCTATAACAATAACCCGGATGTGCAGTGCTTTAGATCTGCACTTCGAGCACTGTTCATAAAAGCAGATATCACACCAAGTCCCAATTTTAACTGTATTGATCTGGATGTGAGCAGGGCTGAAAAAACTGGCCAACTCCTGCTACATTCTCTGGCTAGAAAGAAAAAGAAATCACAAAAGCTGAGGAAGGTGAAGATGAGGAGTTCGGTGATGAGGATTTTTTTCTAACTCAAATGTGATGACTGTATCAAAATCTTGACCGATGTAGAAGTAGTTGGAAGTAGAAATAGTGATGACATAACCCTAGTCTCAGTTAAAAACAGAGGAGGATTGGTGACCAGATTGATAGGCCGAATATGTATTGCTGCAGAAAAGTGCCTACGTTCACACATGGAGAGCTATGGTATCACACACAGAGCTTTCAAACAAGTAACATCACATACAATAACATATTTGTCTATTTAAATAACCTCAATCAAGGTTTTACATGTACAGTGCATGCCAACAGTCTACTCAAAACTATAGTAAATCGCTATACTAAAATCAGAATACACTATGCCGCTTCAAAGCAGGAATCTAGTTCAACCAACCTTAGCCAAAAACTATCTTGTCTAGTTATTTTCAGTCATGTCTAATGGGTGTTTAATACAGTGGTACAGCATAACTGCTTCTAAATCTCATTTGATTCATTAGTTTAATTTCTATTTGGTTACTCTTTGTATTATCAATGATATAGAAGCTTCTAAATCATTAGTATTATTCATTACCATGTGTGTAAGATTCTTGCCTTTCTCATCCAAAGTCATTACAGTCATACTTCGACTTACGAGCTTAATGCGTTCAGAGACTGAGCTCGTATGTCAATTTACTCGCATGTTGGTGCAATTTATTTATATATAGAACAATTAAATATAAATTGATTGGTTTCCATACTCTAAAAATGCAAATAAAACACTAAAACAATATATTGTAACAGAAAGAACATGTTGGTTATTGTCCTAACTTACCACATGCTTTCAAAAAGCAACAACTAACAAATAATGCAAGGAAATGTGATTAATTAAAATGTAAAATTAAATACATACGATAGCAGCTAACGCTAGCATTTGCCAGAGAGGGAGATATAAGTTATCCTTCGTTACAACAGCTGACTTTGATAAATTTGGATTTTATCCAAGTCTTAAAAGACAAACTTAAAAGCAAACCTAAAAGCAAATTTTAATCTTTAACTTAACGTAATTAAAATTTCTTCGGCGCTCATAGTTTTAAGTTTCTCGCTGGTTAGCTAATTTTTCTTTTGTTTTGCTCGCACGACCAGCCGGCCGTTTTAAGAGAAACCTATCTAAGGACGTTTGCCTTTGTCGCCCTTTCAACATGTTGCGATCAGGATGAACACAGGTATCGCCACCAAGGGTTAATGCACGACCACTAGCCACCTTGTCAGAATGTCTATTTTTTATAGTATTGATAGATAGCACTGGCCTTTTTTACGTAGCATCGTTTTAGTCACGCAGTCACCGGCCAATTGTTTGTCTTTTATCCAAAGCCTGAGCAGTCTCTCCATCAGCGGTCGTGAAGATCGCTGCGTCGTTTAGAAACTATGGTTAGTCCTTTTGCAAACTAAATGATTTGAATATAATCCTTGTGTTTGATAATTGTGGATGTATTTCTGTCATATTGCTGAGCTAGCTCAATCACACATACTGTACATATTTTGCATATTTTTCAATAATTTTTCGTTTAATATCAATTGTTATCATTTGCTTTTTTTTTGCATTAACCTTTCATTTTACTGGCAAACTTTTGGTCTACACAGAGTACTTTTAATTCACATAATTCTGCACTGAAAATCACGCACAAGAAACATAGTACAAAAGTATAATCTGAGCAGTTAAAAAATACAGAGTGATGCTGTTCTCATAAAACACCTCCGACATACTTGGCAACTGACTCATGTGCTCGTATCTCAAACATGGCTCGCATGTTAGTGCTAAAACTTGCTTAAAAGCTGGCTCGTACCTCAAGTTTCTCATACGTTAGGGCACTCATAAGTTGAAGTATTACTGTATATAAGTTTTACATATTATCAATAAAATATGCAGTCTCAGATGCACAATCTATGGAAAAATTGAGCAGTTTTTAGTGCTAAGTCAATAGGAGTTAATAGATCAGCTGATTTGCTTTGCACATCACCATGACATTGTGTCATGCTAATTATAGGCCTCACTTGTTTTGATTATTCTCATATCTAGGGTTTACTATATCTATGGTCATGAAGTTCAAATAAAGATTTTACATTGACTACACAGTAGATACCTAATAGTTTTTTTGTTAATTTTCTGATAGCTTCTTGACAATAAATACAATGGGTGATACTGTGTTCCTGTTGGAAAACAAAAGTAAGTGAAATCACTGACAGAACAGCGCTTGTCAATAACTCAGAGTGACATTGTAGCTGGGTGAAAAGCAATTTAGTGTAATAAGTACGCTGTGTTAAGTTGAGAACTACTTATAATCAAGTGTGTAATATTATATACTCAAACTATAATAGATTCTCATTTCAACCAAATGCAACATGCTGATTATGATCAAATTGTATGCCCACTCATACTGAAGTTAAGCAGCATTCACAGCATGTAATTGTGTTGTGGTTGCATCAAAATCAAATCAATATTTGATTATGTGATGAGTATTACAAACTTGTGTATGTATGTCCAGTCTAACGCAATAGTTCCTACTGCATCAAACAGTGCCAATTACATGTTAGCAATATTCACACTGCATCCAGTACTACATGCTGTGCAGTGGGTAATACCACCACTGCACCAATACTGTTTACTGTGCATTGAAAAATAGTTGCACAGAATGTGTACTCCATACTTCATAGTAGTAAAAATATGCAAGGCAATTATAATGCATAGTGCAATTATAGCGCAATTATAACTAGAAATTCCACTGTCATACAGCCCACGACCAAAGTGATGTTGGAAAAAAGAAAGGGTATTGATGGTTGAGAAATGCAATATTAGCAGTCAAATAGGATAACTGCAATAGTAGCTGTAATGTACTGGGTGTGGTTGATATTATATACAACAAATAGCAATAATGAAAGGAAAAGATAATACGTTTATATCTCTCCTCCTGCAAAAAAAGAAATGCAATATTGGCCAATATTAGAAGTAAAATGCACTGATACTATTAGAATAACCAAGTATTATTTACATAGTAATAATAAAAAACCAATGCACAATTTTGTTTACATTTCAAAACGGCATAGCTAAGAATATCACGAAGCTGTAATATTTATATAGACTTTTAAAAAATCTGTACTACGTAGTCATCGTCCTGTAGTCATCAAAACTTATAATTAATTATTGCAATAATCTCATTAGAACCGTTAGAAAAAATATCATCGTCATGCCTTTACTTACACTGCGTTAGATTTTTAGAAAGTCTGTACTACGTAGTCATTGTTCTGTAGTCATCCAAACTTATAATTAATTATTGTAATAATCTCATAAGAAACGTTAAAAAATATCATCGTCATTTGCTTTACTTATACTGCGTTAGACATCAGTTAGAATGGGAAAGTATTCAAATGTGTCGGCAAATGAAAATGAAAAAATTGAAATCGGCAAAAATGAAACGATTTCTGTACTCCTATGTTAATTGCCAAAACCTTCGGCAATTTGACAATGCTGTAGACTGGTAAAAAATGCACGTTATTTTTTCGTGAACTGCGCAAGACTTCATCGTTCTATTATCAGTCCCTCGGCGTTTCAATTTTCGGTCTTAACTTTTATTAAACCAAGCTTTTCAAGTGTGTTGTGGCAATTTTCGTTAAAATTAATCTGTCTATTTGTGTATAATCCGATCAGATGTGTAAGTTTTAAGATAATACCGACGGTTTAAAAAGACTTGGCAACATATTTAAATAGGTTTGAATGTGTTTTGTATCGTTATTATACTTTAACGACTTTACATAGCGATGCTTAAAATTGTTGATGAAATTCCTTGACGAGGTTTCGTCTCATTGTTGATGAATAATTTTCGTAAGTTGTGTGCACATGCATTTATCATAAAAACTCCCACACTTCGTTCCACTCGTTTGGTCGTGGGATTATAATGCATTATAATGCCTACTGCGTGGCTGTAACAATCACACTACTGCTAGTGTACTGCTAATGCAACTACTGCTACTGCAATGCATTTTACATTTGGGCATCAGTGAGCAATTATCAAAACACAGTATTGGCAAGTTATGAGTTTTTCGTAATAGTCACAACCCTGCTTATTATTACATTGTTATAATATTATATACCACATCTCTGATTGTTGATAACTTAGTCAACACTAACTAAATTTATTCATCTACAACAAGTTTTCAATAGTTACTATTAGCAACAACAGATAGGTATTATTAAAAGTACAAGATAGTTATTAAAAACAGTACAAAATAGTTATTACTAACAGTACAATATAGTTATTATTAACGGTAAAGGATAGTTATTACTAACAATACAAGATAGTTATTACTAACAGTACAAGATAGTTGTTACTAGCAACACAATATATTTATTACTAACAGTACAAGATAGTTATTACTAACAGTACAAGATAGTTATTACTAACAGTACAATATAGTTATTACTAACAATAAAAGATAATAACTACTAAAAGTACAAAATAGTTATTATTAACAGTACAAGATAGTTATTTCTAACAGTACAAGATAGTTATTATTAACAGTACAAGATAGTTATTACTAACAGTACAATATAGTTATTACTAACAGTACAATATAGTTATTACTAACCGTACAAGATAGTTATTACTAACATTACAAGATAGTTATTATTAACAGTACAAGATAGTTATTACTAACAATACAATATAGTTATTACTAACAGTACAATATAGTTATTACTAACAGTACAATATAGTTATTACTAACCGTACAAGATAGTTATTACTAACATTACAAGATAGTTATTATTAACAGTACAAGATAGTTATTACTAACAGTACAAGAGAGTTATAACCAACAGTACAAGATAGTTATAATTAACAGTACAAAATAGTTATTACTAACAGTACAATATAGTTATTATTAACAGTACAAGATAGTTATTATTAAAATACAAGATAGTTATTACTAACAGTACAAGATAGTTGTTACTAACAGTACAAGATAGTTATAATTAACAGTACAAGATAGTTATTACTAACAGTACAAGCTAGTTATAATTAACAGTACAAGATAGTTATTACTAACAGTACAAGCTAGTTATTATTAACAGTACAAGCTAGTTATTACTAACAGTACAAGATGGTTATTACTAACAGTACAAGATAGTTATTACTAACAGTACAAGATAGTTATTACTAACAATGCAATATAGTTATTACTAACAGTACAATATAGTTATTACTAACAGTACAATATAGTTATTACTAACAGTACAAAATAGTTATTACTAACAATACAAGATAGTTATTACTAACAGTACAAGATAGTTATTACTAACAGTACAAGATAGTTATTACTAACAGTACAAGATATTTATTACTAACAATACAATATAGTTATTACTAACAGTACAATATAGTTAATACTAACAGTACAAATTAGTTATTACTAACAGTACAAGATAGTTATTGCTAACAATACAAGATATTTACTACCAACAGTACAAGATAGTTATTATTAACAGTACAAGATAGTTATTACTAACAGTACAATATAGTTAATACTAACAGTACAAATTAGTTATTACTAACAGTACAAGATAGTTATAATTAACAGTACAAGATGGTTATTACTAACAGTACAAGATAGTTATTACTAACAGTACAATATAGTTATTACTAACAGTACAAGATAGTTATTACTAACAGTACAAGATAGTTTTTACTAACAGTACAAGATAGTTATTATTAACAGTACAAGATAGTTATCACTAACAGTACAAGAGAGTTATTACCAACAGTACAAGATAGTTATAATTAACAGTACAAAATAGTTATTACTAACAGTACAATATAGTTATTACTAACAGTACAAGAGAGTTATTACTAACAGTACAAGATAGTTATTACCAACAGCACAAGATAGTTATTACTAACAGTACAAGATAGTTATTACTAACATTACAAGATAGTTATTATTAACAGTACAAGATAGTTATTATTAACAGTACAAGCTAGTTATTACTAACAATACAAGATATTTACTACTAACAGTACAAGATGGTTATTACTAACAGTACAAGATAGTTATTACTAACAGTACAAGAGCGTTATTACTAACAGTACAAAATAGTTATTACCAACAGCACATGATAGTTATTACTAACAGTACCAGATAGTTATTACTAACATTACAAGATAGTTATTATTAACAGTACAAGATAGTTATTACTAACAGTACAAGAGAGTTATTACTAACAGTACAAGATAGTTATTACTAACAGTACAAGATAGTTATTACTAACAATACAAGATATTTACTACTAACAGTACAAGATAGTTATTACTAACAGTACAATGTAGTTATTACTAACAGTACAAGATAGTTATTACTAACAGTACAAGATAGTTATTACTAACAATACAAGATATTTACTACTAACAGTACAAGATAGTTATTACTAACAGTACAAGATAGTTATTACTAACAGTACAAGAGAGTTATTACTAACAGTACAAGATAGTTATTACCAACAGCACAATATAGTTATTACTAACAGTAGAAGATAGTTATTACTAACATTACAAGATAGTTATTATTAACAGTACAAGATAGTTATTACTAACAGTACAAGAGAGTTATTACTAACAGTACAAGATAGTTATTACTAACAGTACAAGATAGTTATTACTAACATTACAAGATAGTTATTATTAACAGTACAAGATAGTTATTACTAAAAGTACAAGATAGTTATTACTAACAGTACAAGATAGTTATAATTAACAGTACAAGATAGTTACTACTAACAGTACAAGCTAGTTATAATTAACAGTACAAGATAGTTATTACTAACAGTACAAGCTAGTTATTATTAACAGTACAAGCTAGTTATTACTAACAGGACAAGATAGTTATTACTAACAGTACAAGATAGTTATTACTAACAATACAATATAGTTATTACTAACAGTACAATATAGTTGTTACTAACAGTACAATATAGTTATTACTAACCGTACAAGATAGTTATTACTAACATTACAAGATAGTTATTATTAACAGTACAAGATAGTTATTACTAACAGTACAAGAGAGTTATTACCAACAGTACAAGATAGTTATAATTAACAGTACAACATAGTTATTACTAACAGTACAATATAGTTATTATTAACAGTACAAGATAGTTATTATTACAATACAAGATAGTTATTACTAACAGTACAAGATAGTTGTTACTAACAGTACAAGATAGTTATAATTAACAGTACAAGATAGTTATTACTAACAGTACAAGCTAGTTATAATTAACAGTACAAGATAGTTATTACTAACAGTACAAGCTAGTTATTATTAACAGTACAAGCTAGTTATTACTAACAGTACAAGATAGTTATTACTAACAGTACAAGATAGTTATTACTAACAGTACAAGATAGTTATTACTAACAATACAATATAGTTATTACTAACAGTACAATATAGTTATTACTAACAGTACAATATAGTTATTACTAACAGTACAAAATAGTTATTACTAACAATACAAGATAGTTATTACTAACAGTACAAGATAGTTATTACCAACAGTACAATATAGTTATTACTAACAGTACAAAATAGTTATTACTAACAATACAAGATATTTACTACTAACAGTACAAGATAGTTATTATTAACAGTACAAGATAGTTATTACTAACAGAACAAGATAGTTATTACTAACAGTACAATATAGTTATTACTAACAGTACAAAATAGTTATTACTAACAATACAAGATATTTACTACTAACAGTACAAGATAGTTATTATTAACAGTACAAGATAGTTATTACTAACAGTACAATATAGTTATTACTAACAGTACAATATAGATATTACTAACAGTACAAAATAGTTATTACTAACAATACAAGATATTTACTACTAACAGTACAAGATAGTTATTATTAACAGTACAAGATAGTTATTACTAACAGTACAAGATAGTTATTACTAAAAATACAATATAGTTATTACTAACAGTACAATATAGTTATTACTAACAGTACAATATAGTTATTACTAACCGTACAAGATAGTTATTACTAACATTACAAGATAGTTATTATTAACAGTACAAGATAGTTATTACTAACAGTACAAGAGAGTTATAACCAACAGTACAAGATAGTTATAATTAACAGTACAAAATAGTTATTACTAACAGTACAATATAGTTATTATTAACAGTACAAGATAGTTATTATTAAAATACAAGATAGTTATTACTAACAGTACAAGATAGTTGTTACTAACAGTACAAGATAGTTATAATTAACAGTACAAGATAGTTATTACTAACAGTACAAGCTAGTTATAATTAACAGTACAAGATAGTTATTACTAACAGTACAAGCTAGTTATTATTAACAGTACAAGCTAGTTATTACTAACAGTACAAGATGGTTATTACTAACAGTACAAGATAGTTATTACTAACAGTACAAGATAGTTATTACTAACAATGCAATATAGTTATTACTAACAGTACAATATAGTTATTACTAACAGTACAATATAGTTATTACTAACAGTACAAAATAGTTATTACTAACAATACAAGATAGTTATTACTAACAGTACAAGATAGTTATTACTAACAGTACAAGATAGTTATTACTAACAGTACAAGATATTTATTACTAACAATACAATATAGTTATTACTAACAGTACAATATAGTTAATACTAACAGTACAAATTAGTTATTACTAACAGTACAAGATAGTTATTGCTAACAATACAAGATATTTACTACCAACAGTACAAGATAGTTATTATTAACAGTACAAGATAGTTATTACTAACAGTACAATATAGTTAATACTAACAGTACAAATTAGTTATTACTAACAGTACAAGATAGTTATAATTAACAGTACAAGATGGTTATTACTAACAGTACAAGATAGTTATTACTAACAGTACAATATAGTTATTACTAACAGTACAAGATAGTTATTACTAACAGTACAAGATAGTTTTTACTAACAGTACAAGATAGTTATTATTAACAGTACAAGATAGTTATCACTAACAGTACAAGAGAGTTATTACCAACAGTACAAGATAGTTATAATTAACAGTACAAAATAGTTATTACTAACAGTACAATATAGTTATTACTAACAGTACAAGAGAGTTATTACTAACAGTACAAGATAGTTATTACCAACAGCACAAGATAGTTATTACTAACAGTACAAGATAGTTATTACTAACATTACAAGATAGTTATTATTAACAGTACAAGATAGTTATTATTAACAGTACAAGCTAGTTATTACTAACAATACAAGATATTTACTACTAACAGTACAAGATGGTTATTACTAACAGTACAAGATAGTTATTACTAACAGTACAAGAGCGTTATTACTAACAGTACAAAATAGTTATTACCAACAGCACATGATAGTTATTACTAACAGTACCAGATAGTTATTACTAACATTACAAGATAGTTATTATTAACAGTACAAGATAGTTATTACTAACAGTACAAGAGAGTTATTACTAACAGTACAAGATAGTTATTACTAACAGTACAAGATAGTTATTACTAACAATACAAGATATTTACTACTAACAGTACAAGATAGTTATTACTAACAGTACAATGTAGTTATTACTAACAGTACAAGATAGTTATTACTAACAGTACAAGATAGTTATTACTAACAATACAAGATATTTACTACTAACAGTACAAGATAGTTATTACTAACAGTACAAGATAGTTATTACTAACAGTACAAGAGAGTTATTACTAACAGTACAAGATAGTTATTACCAACAGCACAATATAGTTATTACTAACAGTAGAAGATAGTTATTACTAACATTACAAGATAGTTATTATTAACAGTACAAGATAGTTATTACTAACAGTACAAGAGAGTTATTACTAACAGTACAAGATAGTTATTACTAACAGTACAAGATAGTTATTACTAACATTACAAGATAGTTATTATTAACAGTACAAGATAGTTATTACTAAAAGTACAAGATAGTTATTACTAACAGTACAAGATAGTTATAATTAACAGTACAAGATAGTTACTACTAACAGTACAAGCTAGTTATAATTAACAGTACAAGATAGTTATTACTAACAGTACAAGCTAGTTATTATTAACAGTACAAGCTAGTTATTACTAACAGGACAAGATAGTTATTACTAACAGTACAAGATAGTTATTACTAACAATACAATATAGTTATTACTAACAGTACAATATAGTTGTTACTAACAGTACAATATAGTTATTACTAACCGTACAAGATAGTTATTACTAACATTACAAGATAGTTATTATTAACAGTACAAGATAGTTATTACTAACAGTACAAGAGAGTTATTACCAACAGTACAAGATAGTTATAATTAACAGTACAACATAGTTATTACTAACAGTACAATATAGTTATTATTAACAGTACAAGATAGTTATTATTACAATACAAGATAGTTATTACTAACAGTACAAGATAGTTGTTACTAACAGTACAAGATAGTTATAATTAACAGTACAAGATAGTTATTACTAACAGTACAAGCTAGTTATAATTAACAGTACAAGATAGTTATTACTAACAGTACAAGCTAGTTATTATTAACAGTACAAGCTAGTTATTACTAACAGTACAAGATAGTTATTACTAACAGTACAAGATAGTTATTACTAACAGTACAAGATAGTTATTACTAACAATACAATATAGTTATTACTAACAGTACAATATAGTTATTACTAACAGTACAATATAGTTATTACTAACAGTACAAAATAGTTATTACTAACAATACAAGATAGTTATTACTAACAGTACAAGATAGTTATTACCAACAGTACAATATAGTTATTACTAACAGTACAAAATAGTTATTACTAACAATACAAGATATTTACTACTAACAGTACAAGATAGTTATTATTAACAGTACAAGATAGTTATTACTAACAGAACAAGATAGTTATTACTAACAGTACAATATAGTTATTACTAACAGTACAAAATAGTTATTACTAACAATACAAGATATTTACTACTAACAGTACAAGATAGTTATTATTAACAGTACAAGATAGTTATTACTAACAGTACAATATAGTTATTACTAACAGTACAATATAGATATTACTAACAGTACAAAATAGTTATTACTAACAATACAAGATATTTACTACTAACAGTACAAGATAGTTATTATTAACAGTACAAGATAGTTATTACTAACAGTACAAGATAGTTATTACTAAAAATACAATATAGTTATTACTAACAGTACAATATAGTTATTACTAACAGTACAAAATAGTTATTACTAACAATACAAGATATTTACTACTAACAGTACAAGATAGTTATTATTAACAGTACAAGATAGTTATTACTAACAGTACAAGATAGTTATTACTAACAATACAATATAGTTTTTACTAACAGTACAATATAGTTAATACTAACAGTACAAATTAGGTATTACTAACAGTACAAGATAGTTACTGCTAACAATACAAGATATTTACTACCAACAGTACAAGATAGTTATTATTAACAGTACAAGATAGTTATTACTAACAGTACAATATAGTTAATACTAACAGTACAAATTAGTTATTACTAACAGTACAAGATAGTTATAATTAACAGTACAAGATAGTTATTACTAACAGTACAAGATAGTTATTACTAACAGTACAATATAGTTATTACTAACAGTACAAGATAGTTATTACTAACAGTACAATATAGTTATTACCAACAGCACAAGATCTACTTAACAACCTGGCATTACCAGATTGTACCATGAGGAGATGTTCTAACAGAACTTATAACAAATATGTATTACTCACAGTTCACTTTAATAGAATATACTCTCTACTCTTTCAGGTCTCTGAGGTCTTCCTATTAGTATGCTGGATGAAGGATGAAAACTTCTTTTCTGTCGAGGCAGCTGAAGGAAAGAGACGTGCTCTTCAGTTCTCTGGTGCATGAAATGAGTTTTCACTCTCTCTGCAGAGTAAACCATATCTTTATTCATGTAGTAATGAAATCATAACTATATATAGTTTGCTGGTGAACTAACTGGTCTGACTTGACCTACTTAATAAATAACTAGATACTTACATAAGAGTTCTATGTGAATATCCTGACAACTTCTTAACAATAAGTTTAAGTGAGTGTTACTGTGTTCCTGTTGAAAAAGAAAACTACATGTAGGTGTATTCCCTGTAAAAACAGAGCCAGTTATATTAACAACAATTCATGATACTGCAAGCATTTCATTGTATGTAGTTTAAGAAGGAAGTATATACATGCATTGTGATTAGGATATGTAATAGTGGAAAGAGTATCAGTACTACAAGCAGCTATCAGCAGCATACATGGCCGTTTAAGTCATGAAATGTCACACATCCTCTTACTTCATACATCACATCTTCACATCTCACGGCATACATCTTCACGTACTTCCTCATGAGGTTCAAAGGGCAATGCTTGGGGGTGTTGTAATGTCAGGAGTGGAATGTCAGAAGTAGTGAAGGGTGTATGAAGTTAGTAAACCAGACTAGTCATATTGATGTAGGAGCGCGGAGAAAATACCGAGCAGTTAGAATTAAATAGACGATGTGTTGCTAAGGAGACAGCTTTGTAAGGGAAAATAGTTATGAAAAGTGCTGCAGGGAAATACAGTCCACTGCATCAAAGAAATCACACAACCTTTGATCTGCAATTATCAAGGGTGCCAGGTGACCCCTGTGATAATGTTGGATCCATGCCCAAATGTAATGTCTCTATCTAGGTCGAGTGTCAATTTATAGCTGCAAGCCTTCATAGCACCAGTACCAGCAATACTTCTCCCTATGACAGGCTACTGATGGAACATTCTAGTAGCCTAATGCCCTCTAACATACGGTCATACGTCGACGTGCAAGCTTAATGCATTCCGGAACCAAGCTCATATATCGATGTTTTCGTATCTCAAAGCAATATTTGCTGTATAAAAAAACTTAGTACAAATTAATTCATTTTCATCTATTGAAAAACCACTGAAAACAGGATATGATGACGGAACAAATCTTAATAGTGTTTTAATTGTCCTAATTCATTACCTTCGCTCAAAAAGTGACAAATACCTATCTAGTGGTTATGATCTGCAACAACATGTAACATTATTATGTACAGTATCCAATAGAGATCTTACCTATAAGACAGGTGGTAGTGGCTAATGACAGTGTGAGAGAGACTTCATGGCAGGAAGTTCAGTACACAACACTTTAGTGTCACTACGTAACATAACTAAACTTCAAAGTTAACTAAAATGAATTTAGCTTATTAAAGACTCACTTAAAATATGTCTTATGTACAATATAGTTATTACTAACAGTACAAGATAGTTATTACTAACAGTACAAGATAGTTATTACTAACAGTACAATATAGTTATTACTAACAGTACAATATAGTTATTGCTAACAGTACAATATAGTTATTACTAACAGTACAAAATAGTTATTACTAACAGTACAATATAGTTATTACTAACAGTACAATATAGTTATTACTAACAGTACAAAATAGTTATTAATAACAGTACAATATAGTTATTACTAATAGTACGAGAGAGTTATTACTAACAGTACAATATAGTTATTACTAACAGTACAAGATAGTTATTACTAACAATACAAGATAGTTATTACTAACAATACGAGATAGCTATTACTAACAGTACGAGATAGCTATTACTAACAGTACAAGATAGCTATTACTAACAGTACAAGATAGTTATTACTAACAACATAAAATAGTTATTACTAACAATACAATATAGTTATTACTAACAGTACAAGATAGTTATTACTAACAGTACAAGATAGTTATTGCTCACCGTACTAGATAGCTATTACTAACAGTCCAAGATAGTTATTACTAACAACATAAGATAGTTATTACTAACAGTACAAGATAGTTATTACTAACAGTACAAGATAGTTATTGCTAACAGTACAATATAGTTATTACTAACAGTACAAAATAGTTATTACTAACAGTACAATATAGTTATTACTAACAGTACAATATAGTTATTACTAACAGTACAAAATAGTTATTACTAACAGTACAAGATAGTTATTACTAATAGTACAAAATAGTTATTAATAACAGTACAAGATAGTTATTGCTAACAGTGCAAGATAGTTATTACTAACAGTACAATATAGGTATTACTAACAGTACAATATAGTTATTACCAACAGTACAAGATTGTTATTACTAACAGTACAAAATAGTATTATAAATAGTACAAGATAGTCTTCGCCATGAGTTTTGTACCATGAGGAAATGGTCCAACCGAACTTATAATAACAAGTATGTAGTACTCACAGTTCACTTTACTAGAATATTCTCTCCACTCTTTCAGAGCTCTGAGTAGGTCTGTCTATTTGTATGCTGGATGAGATGAATGCAAGTGAAGACCAGCTTTCTTCACAGGCTGCTCTGAAAGAAAGCTGCTCCAGTTAGTTTCCAGATACAAGAAAATTTAAGCAATATATTCATGGGGCAACAAAATCCAAAGTACATATAATTTGATGGTTACACAAGTTATATGACTTAACCTACTTACCAAGTACACTTGGATACCGAGGTAAGAGTTTTGCATAAATCAACCAAAGACTTCCTGATAGTGAGCTGAGAGCAAGTTCCTGTTAGAAAACCAAATTAGGTAAAATCAACAAGAGAACAGAGCAAGATAGTTTTTAAATAACTCATGGTATTTAGCATAGTAAAGTGTGTAGGTGAAAAGCAGTGTCTGAAGTGGAGAGAGATTCTTGGGGGTACCCTCTATCATGCCAGGAGGGTGGTGTCCCAGACTCACCCTGCTCGCCGCTCACAGGGTGCGTCTGGGACAGGCCCTGAACCCTCTCAGTAGAGGGGGGTCCGGGGGTACTCCCCCGGGATTTATTTTAGCATGAATGCCCCTAAATTATGCTGTTTTCCATAACTTAAAACCCTGTGTTGTGTTCAGTAAGAAATTAAAAGCGGGCTTAGCTGCACAACCTGTGTGTTCTATGAATATGGAGACTCCAGGTTGTGATGTGAGTGAGTCAAAAAACCCTATGGACAGTCCACACAGACCCCAGACACAAGACAGTC
Source organism: Watersipora subatra (assembly GCF_963576615.1). NCBI lineage: Eukaryota > Metazoa > Bryozoa > Gymnolaemata > Cheilostomatida > Watersiporidae > Watersipora > Watersipora subatra. Next base: position 43,453,982 of record NC_088709.1, on the reverse strand, counting down.
CCATCTCCAAGCCACCATGAATATTATTATATGATAAGCTCAGTCACTCACTATTTTTTTTAAATACAGACTCTAAATTCATGACAGTCACTAATTCTTACTCACCTTTAAAAAAGTTATCTATTGGCCCATGCTGTTTTGTTATGAATTGAAAGAAACGAAGAAACTAGTAAAATAAGCAAGAATTTATTCAAAATTACCATCCAAAACACAAGAGAAGAATCCAAGCAATGAGTAATCTTAAGCTATTCGAGGATTCCACAGGGCGGTCGACACAGCGTCCCATCGATTGTCGCGGTTGATAGAAAACTGATCGGTTCTCAGGTTTTTAACAAAACAATCTAGTTGATCCGCTATAATAGCAAAGAACTGACTGAAGAAATTAAAGATCAGTAGCGTAATTCTCTCGTTCCGAAAACATGCACTGTTTTTGGTGAAATGAACTCGAGCTAATATAAGTTCGGGAAGAAAAGGAAAAAAGCGTTGTGTGAATATTTCACTTCATTCCGGTTTTACCTTATTTAATAAGATATGAGCAACCTTGTATGAGAGGGGGTACGCCTTCTAGGGAATACCCCCACTAATTCTTCTTAGGGGTACGCCCTACTCCTGCGTACCCCCCCATTTCGAACACTGGTGAAAAGGAACTAAGCATATCGATGCATCGTTATTTAGATATGTAATAAGGCAAAGGTCATTTGGTATCATAAACAGTTAGCTGCCAAGTATATAGACTTTGAAGCAAATATAATACTTAATATAAAACAAACAGTTGATATTAACTAAAACAAAGTTACTAGAGTCACCTATACATTCAGTAAGTACTATATTTGATTTGTTAATGATCTTGTTTACACACTAACTTAGGCCTTTACAAGCATGTAACTCACAATTCACTTCGCTAGAACATTCTTTCCACTCTTTCAGGTCTCTGAGTAGGTCTGCCTATCAGTATGCTAGATGAGCTCAATGTAAGTGAAGGTTTCTTTACTGTAGAGACTGTGGTCAGGAAGGGACTTGCTCCTCAGCTCTCTGGTGCATGAATTGAAGTTCACTCGCTCTCTAAAAAGTAAACTACATCATCATTCCTTGAAGTAATGAAATCATCACTATGTACAGTTTGATGTATAGTTGTGGCTTACCTATCAAGTATAACTACATACAAAAGAAATTGGTAATAATTTCCTGATAACGTCTTCACAATACGTTGAATGAGTGATACTGTGTTCCTGTTGGAAAAGAAAACTAGGTGAAATTATTGATAGAACAGAGTCGGCCAGCTTTTCAATAACTTATGGTACATTGTAATTAGGTGAACAAGACATGGGCTAATATGATGTTTGGTTACGCTAACTTAGCCAGTTGCCTTAACAGACCTTTATAAACATCTATAGAAAAACTCACAGTAGATAGAAGCTCTGTGTAGGTATGATGAACTCCTTCTGATGCTAAATTAAATAGGAAGTTGTAAACTCCTGTTGAAAACAAAAATAATTTTGACCATATTACCAGCTCGGCGCCATAGAAACATCAAGTAAAAAACATATCAAGAGCGATGATTTACATATCTGTCTTTCCTTTTCTTTTGGAAATCTGGCTGCTGGATAAAAGATTTCTTCTCAGATGGCAGTAATGTTGAACTACCTACTGAAGAAGGCTAGCTGTAATGTTGGCTTAATAATCTTGCTGTAGAAGTTTTACCAGCCAATCATAATGAAACAAGCGCCAATCAGCAAGCCAATCCGCAAGGAGACTCTCTGGCAAGCTAGTAACCTAATCAGTAACCCTTGACCTCTTCTGCAGTAGATGTTTAAAGAATTTTTAGAAAAGAGCATCAATGTTTGAACTCCCAACCCAACAGCACTAGCTGTACTGCTGGCCTATGAATTTCAGGGTCAATCTATGATGATTTGGCAGACAGCCAAAATAAAACAAGGAAATATTTGGCACAATACTCCTGGCAAGCTATTAACCACATCAGTCACTCTTGACCTCTTGTATCATTTAATATGGGAACTGGTTGGCTTTATAGGAACATACTAGACGGGTCAGTCATAACTATAGCAGCAGGAACTAAAATGATAACTGATCAAATCAATCATTGTATAAGTTCTGTACCCTCAAGTTGAATCTCTTTGCTGCTAAATAGAAAGACAGGGTGTCAACTATGAATACAGACCAGAACTGTTGAATCCCTCTACCATGAAATAAAGAGACAGGGTATTAACTATGAATATAGACCAGAACTTTTGAATCTCTCCACCATGAAATGGAGAGACAGGGTATTAACTATGAATATAGACCAGAACTGTTGAATCTCTCTACCATGAAATAAAGAGACAGGGTATTAATTATGAATATAGACCAGAACTGTTGAATCTCTCTACCATGAAATAAAGAGACAGGGTATTAACTATGAGTATAGACCAGAACTGTTGAATCTCTCTACCATGAAATAGAGATACAATGTAATAACTATGAATATAGACCAGATCTGTTGAATCTCTCTACCATGAAATAGAGAGACAAGGTATTAACTATGAATATAGACCAGAACTGTTGAATCTCTCTACCATGAAAGAGAGACAAGGTATTAACTATGAATATAGACCAGAACTGTTGAATCTCTCTACCATGAAATAAAGAGACAGGGTATTAACTATGAATATAGATCAGAACTTTTGAATCTCTCCACCATGAAATGGAGAGACAGGGTATTAACTATGAATATAGACCAGAACTGTTGAATCTCTCTACCATGAAATAAAGAGACAGGGTATTAACTATGAATATAGACCAGAACTGTTGAATCTTTCTACCATGAAATAAAGAGAAAGGGTATTAACTATGAATATAGACCAGAACTGTTGAATTTCTCTACCATGAAATAGAGAGACAAGGTATTAACTATGAATATAGACCAGAACTGTTGAATCTCTCTACCATGAAATGGAGAGACAGGGTATTAACTATGAATATAGACCAGAACTGTTGAATCTCTCTACCATGAAATAAAGAGACAGGGTATTAACTATGAATATAGACCAGAACTGTTGAATCTTTCTACCATGAAATAAAGAGACAGGGTATTAACTATGAATATAGACCAGAACTGTTGAATTTCTCTACCATGAAATAGAGAGACAAGGTATTAACTATGAATATAGACCAGAACTGTTGAATCTCTCTACCATGAAATGGAGAGACAGGGTATTAACTATGAATATAGACCAGAACTGTTGAATCTCTCTACCATGAAATAAAGAGACAAGTTATTAACTATGAATATAAACCAGAACTGTTGAATCTCTCTATCATGAAATGGAGAGACAGGGTATTAACTATGAATATATACCAGAACTGTTGAATCTCTCTACCATGAAATAGAGAGACAGGGTATTAACTATGAGTATAGACTAGCTCTGTTGAATTTCTCTACCATGAAATGGAGAGACAGGGTATTAACTATGAATATAGACCAGAACTGTTGAATCTCTCTACCATGAAATAGAGAGACAGGGTATTAACTATGAGTATAGACTAGCTCTGTTGAATTTCTCTACCATGAAATGGAGAGACAGGGTATTAACTATGAATATAGACCAGAACTGTTGAATCTCTCTACCATGAAATAAAGAGACAGGGTGTCAACTATGAATACAGACTAGAAATGTTGAATCCTTATTATCTATAGTTGTTATCAGTTAGTGATCAACAGACTTTACACCAGTGTATCCAGTGTCTGAAGTGGAGAGAGATTCTTGGGGGCACTCTCTGTCATGCCAGAAGGGCAGTGTCCAGGGCCAACAGCCCTGCTCGTCGCTCGCAGAGTGAGTCTGAGAAGGGCGCTGCGCCCTTTCAGTTGAGGGGAGTCGGGGGTGCTCCTCGGAAATTTTTTTAGCACGAATGCCCCTAAATTATGCTGTTTTTCATAATTTAAAACCCTGTGTTGTGTCCAGTAAGAAGTTACAAGTGGGCTTAGCTGCAGAACCTGTGTGCTCTATGACTATGGAGACTCCAAGTTGTGATGTGAGTGAGTCAAAAAGCCCCATAAACAGTCCACACAGACCCCAGACACTAGAAAGTCCCATCTCCAAGCCATCATGAATATTATTATAGGATAAGCTCTGTCAGTCACTTTTTTTTCAAATACAGACTCTAAATTCATGACAGTCACTAATTCTTACTCACCTTTAAAGAAGTTATCTATTGGCCCATGCTGTTTCATTATGAATTGAAAGAAGCGAGGAAACTAGTATAATACGCTAGAAATTATTCAGAACTGCCATCCAAAACACAAGAGAAGAATCCAACCAATGATTAATCTTAAACTAGTCGAGGATAGCCGACACAGGGTCCCGTCGATTGTGTCGGTTGATAGAAAACCGATTGGTTTTCAGGTTTTTAACAAAACAATCTAGTTGATCCACTATAATAGCAAAAAGCTGACTGAAGATATTAAAGATCAGTAACGTGATTCTCTCGTCCCGAAAATGCGCACTGTTTTTGGTGTAATGAACTTGAGCTAATATAAGTTCAGAAAGTATAGGAAAAAAAAGTTGTGTGAATATTTCACTTCATTCCGATTTTACTGCATTTAATAAGATATGAGCAACCTTATATGAGGGGTACGCCTTCTAGGGAATACCACCACTAATTTTTCTTAGGAGTATGCCATACCCCTGCATACCCCATTTCGAACACTGAGTGTAACAGTATGTAACAGTAAATCTCTCTATCATGAAATAGAGAGACAGGGTATTAACTATGAATAAAGACCAGAACTGCTGAATCTCTCTACCATGAAATAGGGAGACAGGATATTAACTATGAGGATAGACCAGATTTGTTGAATCTCTCTACCATGAAATAAAGAGACAGGGTATTAACTATGAGTAGAGACCAGAACTGTTGAATCTCTCTACCATGAAATAGAGAGACAGTACATTAACTATGAATATAGACCAGAGCTGTTGAATCTTTATTATCTATAGTTGTGATCAGTTAGTAAACAAGAAACTTTACACCAGTGTATCAGTATGTATGTAATTAGTCTGTATATGATGTAGGATTAATCATTACATATGATGAAGGAAAGTAAACTCTTTGAAAGACATTGTTTTATAAGGTTGTTGAGAGACTGGTGCATTGTATTGGTATACAATTTTATATATATTATACATATGCAAAATATATATTTATAATATCATGTTTTAATAGTAAATCACAATGGCGACGATTCATGGAAGAAAGTGAAGGAGAAAAAATAGAAGCTTGTTGAAAATTATAATTAGTTAGGAAATATGAAAATAAAAAACTATTCCAGAGAGGTAAATGTTGAATAATAGACATAAAAGTTACCATCAAAGTCTATATAGAAGTTGTATAGATTAAACTTGGGAGATGAAATGTGTAAAAGTTAATATTTAAGTCAACTGCATATACACATTCATGCATATCATAAAACCTTTATTTGAATGCCACCTACATTTGAAAGCCACCTCGATTAGAACGCCGTTATAGAAGAAGGCTAAAAAAACACAGCGCTACCCTTCAATTAATTGAATGCTACCTCTATTTGACTGCCATTTTGACATTCCTTGATATTTACAAACCCGTAATATCGATCAGTAGCGATCAGTAGCGTAAAAGCGATCAGTAGAGTAGTGTGTAGAAATCGCAGTAGTAATGACTCCGTTCATCAATAATAAGCAATACTTTCATTGCTGTAGTGGCTGCCATGACTTTCGTGATGATGCACCTGTGATAATCAATCGTCCCAATCATCATAACTACACTCTGATTCGAAATCACTAAGGTCTATATCCGATCTATTGACTTCAGATTTGTACATAATGTGGTTTACAATCTGACCTGAAAACATTAAAGCGTTTTGATGAGCGATGAGAATACTCTTTAGGAACACTGTACAATGTAATAACAGGAATTTCTATGGCGTACCGAAAACTGTTTTTTCAAGTCCGAAGCTTCATGGTTTTTCCAAACACTTTGAAAGTGACACCATTAAATAATTATTAGCCGGATTTGGCTAATAAAAAATTGCAAAAACAATTTTTTATTAGCCAAAGCAAAAGTGTTTGACTTATCAGAGCCTTCATCAGACTTATATTACCTATCGCTGTCACAAGTGGATGTATTTAATTGAAGATACATGTACATATACAAACTATGTGTAAAGCAAAATCATAGATGCTTGTTGCAAGTTGTACGGCCTCTCATGTGAAGTTTCAAAAGTATTTATCAGGAAGTATAGATATTTTTTTATCTTTCGAGATTTGTTTGTTGTTTTAGGTGATGTACTGCCATGAGGTTTTCAGATTAAAATTGGCAAAACTTGATCACCGTTAAAACACTCAGAAAAAGGACCCATCTTTTTCTTCTGAGTGTTTCAACAGAGATCGATTTTGCCAATTTTAATCTTAAAACATCATGACAGTCACATCACCTAAGACTACAAACAAATCTCAGCTAATAGAAAAATATCTAAATTTTCAGATGATTTTTAAAACTTCGCGCGAGTAAACATTTACGACCAATGTGAAAAAGCATGCTTTACATCTGATCAGTTGTTTCATTTAAAAAACTTATTGAGTGTAGCCTTTGAAAAAGTGTTTTGTTGAAAAAGATAAACAGTGTAATTGAGTGTATATATAGAATTTAAGCAGTTATTATAGTCCATACCCTCTGTCGTATCTATAAAACGTCTTTATTAAATTGTTATCGCTTTGGTGATACGTTTTAACGTTTTTAGGTTGGCGGTAACTTAGCCGACCTGTTAGCGACGCCATTAATCAGGTTTATACGGTTTCCTAATCGGTTCCATTATACGGTACGGGAGAATTATATGTACACTATATACATATAAGAGGCGCTTTACTCGCTAGGAAGGCAGAGTAATCCTAGCTCCAAAACTAATGTAAATTCTGTCGGATTAAAACAAACCAGTTTCTTTTAAAATTGTTCCTTCAGCAAAAAAACTGTTCGAATTAATGATGTTAAGTACGAGTTATCTAAAGCAATTTATCATTGCGTAGGAACGGACCAAAGAAATACGTTTGAGTTAACCATGTGTTCGAAATATCCGTGACTGAGTTATCCGTGTTTGACTGTAGTTCCTTGGTTACGTTGGTCTGGTACTAAGTAGCTAATATGTTTTAATCAAAGTAGTTCCTCCTTTAGGTCAGTCTGGTACTACGGTGTATGTAAAACCGTTTAAACAAAAACACGCTGAAGCCGATAATAATACTGTCGCTCAACCTGATGGAGAGTGTAAAATATAGGCCACATTAACAATGCATCGCTCGTAAAAAGCATAAATTTATTTCCCCACCATTATGACGAGCTTGTCGAAAGATAGAGGACCACTATATATTTGAAAGCCGCCTCGAATAGAACGCCGCTATAAGGAAATTATTAAAAAATACAGCACCATGGCGTTCAAATAAAGGTTTTACAGTATTTAACCGTCTTTAGTATCCCGAGCACTCTTAATACATGCCAACTCATTTCTAATGGCTTGTATAATGATAACTTGTGAAATATGTTTCATAGATATTTTAACTTAATAACTTAGTTAACTTGTAACTTGTTACTTTAACTAGTTATGGTAACTTGAGAGTCATACTAGTCATACATGTCATCAATAGAAATCCTGTCAGCTGAAACAAATGAATATAATATTATAAATGCACGCAGATAACCGGTTGTAACACAAAAAAGTAATCCTCAAGGAAAAAAAACCTATCAAAATCTGCTCCATGGAGGAACAGTAGCTAGGAGTATAAGTCTAGCAGAAGGCTGATTATATGAATAGTGAAAAGTGTACATAGCTTAACATTGGAACTTTTTAAGTAAATGTTAATGTTTTCTAAACGAGTTGCGCCATCATTGATTTCAGAGACGTCAGACACTTTTAATAGCTGTTTTGCTTCACCTACTTCTGAAGGGTTCAATAAAGAAGTTGACAAACAGAGCGAAAATGATGAGTACATAAGAGGGAATCCAGTGAAGAAACATAATTAGACAATCACAGATGTTGAAGACGAATTGACTGGAGCAAAGTGCCATGATGGTAACTTGTATCTAAAAAACAATGTGAAATGTATTAGTTACTGTACTGAGTACTATCTAAAGCTACTGTACAGAGTACTATCTAAAGCTACTGTACTGAGTACAATCTAAAGCTACTGTACTGAGTACTGTCTAAAGCTACTGTACTGTGTACTATCTAAAGCTACTGTACTGAGTACAATCTAAAGCTACTGTACTGAGTACTGTCTAAAGCTACTGTACTGAGTACTATCTAAAGCTACTGTACTGAGTACTATCTAAAGCTATTGTACTTAGTACCATCTAAAGCTACTGTACTAAGCACTATCTGAAGCTATTGTACTGAGTACTATTTAAATCGACTGTACTGAGTACTATCTAAAGCTACTGTACTGAGTACTATTTAAAGCTACTGTACTGAGTACTATCTAAAGCTACTGTACTGGGTACTATCTAAAGCTGCTGTACTAAGTTCTATCTAAAGCTACTGTACTGAGTACTATCTAAAGCTACTGTACTGAGTACTATATAAAACTACTGTACTGAATACTATCTAAAGCTACTGTACTGAGTACTATCTAAAGCTACTGTACTGAGTACTATCTAAAGCTACTGTACTGGGTACTATCTAAAGCTGCTGTACTAAGTTCTATCTAAAGCTACTGTACTGAGTACTATCTAAAGCTACTGTACTGAGTACTATCTAAAGCTACTGTACTGAGTACTATTTAAAGGTACTGTACTGAGTACTATCTAAAGCTACTGTACTGAGTACTATCTAAAGCTACTGTACTGAGTACTATCTAAAGTTGCTGTACTGAGTACTATCTAAAGCTACTATACTGAGTACTATCTAAAGTTACTGTACTGAGTACTATCTGAAGCTAATGTACTGAGTACTATCTAAAGCTACTGTACTGAGTACTATCTAACGCTACTGTACTGAGTACTATCTAAAGCTACTGTACTGAGTACTATCTAAGGCTACTGTACTGAGTACTATCTAAAGCTACTGAACTGAGTACTATCTAAAGCTACTGTACTGAGTACTATTTAAAGCTACTGTACTGAGTACTATCTAAAGCTACTGTACTGAGTACTATCTAAAGCTACTGTACTGAGTACTATGTAAAGCTACTGTACTGAGTACTATCTAAAACTATTGTACTTAATACTAGCTAAAGCTACTGTACTGAGTACTATCTAAAGCTACTGTACTGAGTACTATCTAAAGCTACTGTACTGAGTACTATCTAAAGCTACTGTACTGAGTACTATCTAAAGCTACTGTACTGAGTACTATCTAAAGCAACTGTACTGAGTACTCTCTAAAGCTACTGTACTTAGTACTATCTAAAGCTACTGTACTGAGTACTATTCAAAGCTACTGTACCGAGTACTATCTAAAGTTACTGCACTAAGTACTTTCTAAAGCTACTGTACTGGGTACTATCTAAAACTATTGTACTGAGAATTATCTAAAGCTACTGTACTGAATCCTATCTAATGCTACTGTACTGAGTACTCTCTAAAGCTACTGTACTTAATACTATCTAAAGCTACTGTACTTAGTACTATCTGAAGCTACTGTACCGAGTACTATCTAAAGTTACTGCACTAAGTACTTTCTAAAGCTACTGTACTGGGTACTATCTAAAACTATTGTACCGAGAATTATCTAAAGCTACTGTACTGAGTCCTATCTAAAACTACTGTACTGAATACTATCTAAAGGTACTGTACTGAGTACTATCTAAAGCTACTGTACTGAGTACTATCTAAAGCTACTGTACTGAGTACTATCTAAAGCTACTGTACTGAGTACTATCTAAAGCAATTGTACTGAGTACTCTCTAAAGCTACTGTACTGAGTACTATCTAAAGCTATTGTACAAATTACTATTTAAAGTAACTGTACTGAGTGCTATCTGAAGCTAATGTACTGAGTACCATCACAAGCTACTGAACTGAGTACTATCTAAAGTTACAGTGCTGAGTATTATCTAAAGCTACTGTACTGAGTACTACCTAAAGCTACTGTACTGAGTACTATATGAAGCCCCTGTACTGAGTACTATCTAAAGCTAATGTACTGAGTACTATCTAAAGCTACTGTACTTAGTATTATCTAAAACTACTGTACTTGGTACTATAAAAAACTACTGTACCTAATACTATCTAAAACTACTGTACTGAGTACTATCTAAAGCTACTGTACTGAGTACTATCTAAAGTTACTGTACTGAGTACTATCTAAAGCTACTGTACTGAGTACTATCTAAAGCTACTGCACTGAGTACTATCTAAAGCTACTGTACTGAATACTATCTAAAGTTACTGTACTGAGTACTATCTAAAGCTACTGTGCTGAGTACTATCTAAAGCTACTATGCTGAGTACTATGTAAAGCTACTGTACTGAGTACTATCTAAAGCTACTGTACTGGGTACTATCTAAAGCTGCTGTACTAAGTTCTATCTAAAGCTACTGTACTGAGTACTATCTAAAGTTACTGTACCGATTACTATCTAAAGCTACTGTACTGAGTACTATCTAAAGCTACTGCACTGAGTACTATCTAAAGCTACTGTACTGAATACTATCTAAAGTTACTGTACTGAGTACTATCTAAAGCTACTAAAAGTAAGAACTACCTGAGATTACTTCAACTCATATCATCTACAGCTTGTATAGGAGAGTAAAACGGGTCATTTGAAACTTACCATATGCATCTTCGTAAGGTACTTCTTCTACCAGATATACTTGTGATACTGAACATCCACATCAGCCAGACTATAGTACATGTATATGAGTACATGCATGAAATAATTGAGTGTGGTGTGCCCTGAATCCTCCTATAAATTATAAATGACGTTACAGGAAACAAATTATGTGGAGATACATAATATAGAGACCGATAACAATTACTTTTAACACTTACCCAAATTCTTAAAGGTTGCCGTGCAACAAAATTAACATTACAGTTAGTTGATATCAAAAGATTCACCATGTCTTACTCTGTTGTGTTGTAGGTGCCAATTATGTGGGAATGCGATTACAAGCTCTTAAAAGCTCAAGAACGAACAGTTAATCGCAGCCACACGAGACCGCCGTAGTTTGGATTCTCTTTCCAAAAAGGCTCAAATGTGACGTAGTTGTGGGAGATGGTCTCTGTTTACACTTCCATGCAACCTTATTCGTCAAAATATTTTCACAAATATATTTTACACATTTAATAAAACCATGTCTATTGTTCTTACACGTCTGTTTTATCGTCATTGTAAATGCTGTCAATTTCAGCAGTGATATCTTATAACTTGCCGTAAAAAATCGTTTAACATTTTAGCCTTACCTTGAAGAAGTACATATCATTGTCTGATAATCATGACGAGCCTGTTGGTCACCTGTGATAATCAACAAGTGCTGAAAAAGTTAATTGCGAAGTAATAGGTCACATGATCAGACTACGACTTGCCAATTAGACCAGGCCGAAAACAAAACTGTAAAGTAGCGAACATACGTATTTGATACGGGGTCTTCAGTAAAACCCGAAGTATTTGTCACAAACTCGTGCTACGATAAGTTTTATCTTGAGCTTTTTATTGGCCTTTCAGTTACGTGAGAACATCACGTGACATGACAATAACCAAATTTCATGGTTACGTCATCGAACTAAAGAGAATCCCATCTACGACGGCATTTCGCTTTTGAGCTTTCAAGAGCTTGTAATCAATTTTCCACATATTTGGCACCTACAACATCACGGAGTAGGACATGGTGAATCTTTTGATACCAAACAACTGTAATGTGAATTTTGTTGCAAGTCAACCTTTAAGCATCTTTCAGATAGAAAGAAAAGTGAACATGGAAATATGGATGGTCTAAGAAAAATAATAAATAAAAAATATTATGATACTCTAGACTCTACAGTATTCTGGAAAAAAACGGCGAGCAAAACTTTCAAGACAACAGCTACAAATACAGATGGTAAAATTAGTTAAAATCATTGATAAGTGATGTATATTATTATCTGGTAGGGCTATGAGACAAAGTGTTACGACTAAGGTAAGATTATTACGACTAAGGTAAGATTATTACGACGACGGTATGATTGTTATGACTAAGGTAGGATTGTTATGACAAAGGTAAGATTGTTACGACTAAGGTAGGATTGTTATGACTAAGGTAGGATTGTAATGATTAAGGTACGATTGTTACGACTAAGGTCGAATTGTTACGACTAAGGTAGGATTGTTATGACTAAGGTAGGATTGTTATGACTAAGTTTGGATTGTTATAACTAAGGTAGGATTGCTATGACTAAGGTAATATTGTTATGACAAAGGTAAGATTGTTATGACTAAAGTAAGATTGTTATGAATCAGGTAGGATTGTTATGACTAAGGTAGGATTGTTATGACTAAGATAGGACTGTTAGGAATAAAGTAGGATTGTTAAGACTAAAGTAGGATTGTTATGACTAAGGTAAGATTGTTATGAGTAAGGTAACATTGTTATGACTAAAGTAACATTGTTATGACTAAGGTAGCATTGTTATGAGTAAAGTAGGATTGTTATGACTAAGATAGGATTGTTATGAATAAGGTAAGATTGTTATGATTAAGCCAGGATTGCTATGACTAAGGTAGGATTGTTATGACTAAGGTAGGATTGTTATGACAAAGGTAAGATTGTTACGACTAATGTAGGATTGTTATGACTAAGGTACGATTGTTACGACTAAGGTCGGATTTTTACGACTAAAGTAGGATTGTTATGACTAAGGTAGGATTGCTATGACTAAGCTAATATTGTTATGAATAAGGTAAGATTGTTATGACTAAAGTAAGATTGTTATGAATCAGGTAGGATTGTTATGACTAAGATAGGATTGTTATGACTAAGATAGGACTGTTAGGAATAAAGTAGGATTGTTAAGACTAAAGTATGATTGTTATGACTAAAGTAAGATTGTTATGACTAAAGTAACATTGTTATGACTAAGATAACATTGTTATGACTAAGGTAGCATTGTTATGAGTAGAGTAGGATTGTTATGACTAAGATAGGATTGTTATGACTAAGGTAGGATTGTTGCGACTAAGGTAAGATTGTTATGAATAAGGTAAGATTGTTATGATTAAGCTAGGATTGCTATGACTAAGTTAGGATTGTTATGACTAAGGTAGGGTTGTTATGACTAAGGTAGGATTGTTATGATTAAGGTAGGGTTGTTATGACTAAGCTAAGATTGTTATGACTAAGGTAGGGTTGTTATGACTAAGCTACGATTGCTATGACTAAGATAGGATTATTATGATCCAGGTAAGATTGTTATGACTAAGGTAGGATTGTTATGACTAAGGTAAGATTGGTATCACCAAAGTAAGATTGTTAAGATCAAGGTAAGATTGTTATGATTAAGTTAATATTGCTATAACTAAGGTAGGGTTGTTATGACTAAGCTACGATTGCTATGACTAAGATAGGATTGTTATGACTAAGGTAAGATTGTTATGGCTAAGGTAGGATTGTTATGACTAAGTTAAGATTGTTATGACTAAGGTAGGATTGTTATGACTAAGGCCAGATTGTTATGACTAAGGTAGGATTGTTATGAACGAAGTAAGATTGTCATGATTAAGGTAGGATTGTTATGACTAAGGTAAGATTGGTATCACCAAAGTAAGATTGTTATGATTAAGGTAGGATTGTTATGACTAAGGCCAGATTGTTATGACTAAGGTAGGATTGTTATGAACGAAGTAAGATTGTCATGATTAAGGTAGGATTGTTATGACTAAGGTAAGATTGGTATCACCAAAGTAGGATTGTTATGAATAAGGTAAGATTGTTATGATTAAGTTAAGATTGCTATAACTAAGGTAGCATTGTTATGACTAAGGTAGGATTGTTAGGACTAAGGTAGCATTGTTATGACTAAGTTAGGATTGTTATGACTAAGGTAAGATTGTTATGACTGAAGTAGGATTGTTATGACTAAGGTAAGATTGTCATGACCAAGGTAGGATTGTTATGACTAAGGTAAGATTGTTATGACTAAGGTAGGATTGTTATGAATAAGGTAGGATTGTTATGAATAAGATAGGATTGTTATAAATAAGGTAGGATTAATAGGACTAAAGTAGGATTGTTATGACTAAGGTAGGATTGTTAGGACTAAGGTAGCATTGTTATGACTAAGTTAGGATTGTTATGACTAAGGTAAGATTGTTATGACTGAAGTAGGATTGTTATGACTAAGGTAAGATTGTCATGACTAAGGTAGGATTGTTATGACTAAGGTAAGATTGTTATGACTAAGGTAGGATTGTTATGAATAAGGTAGGATTGTTATGAATAAGATAGGAATGTTATAAATAAGGTAGGATTAATAGGACTAAAGTAGGATTGTTATGACTAAGGTATAATTGTTATGACTAAGGTAGCTCTGTTATGACTAAGATAGCATTGTTATGAGTAAAGTAGGATTTTTATGATTAAAGTAGGATTGTTATGACTAAGATAGGATTGTTATGACTAAGGTAAGATTGTTATGACTAAGGTAGGATTGTTATGAATAAGGTAAGATTGCTATGATTAAGCTAGGATTGCTATGACTAAGGTAGGATTGTTATGACTAAGGTAAGATTGTTATGACAAAGGTAGCATTGTTATGACTAAGGTAGCATTGTTATGAGTAAAGTAGGATTGTTATGACTAAAGTAGGATTGTTATGACTAAGATAGGATTGTTATGACTAAGGTAAGATTGTTATGACTAAGGTGGGATTGTTATGAATAAGGTAAGATTGTTATGATTAAGCTAGGATTGCTATGACTAAGGTGGGATTGTTATGACTAAGGTAGGGTTTTTATGACTAAGGTAATATTGTTATGATTAAGGTAAGATTGTTATGATTAAGTTAAGATTGATATGACTAAGGTAGGGTTGTTATGACTAAGCTAGGATTGTTATGACTAAGGTAGAATTGTAATGACTAAGGCAAGATTGTTATGACTAAAGTAGGATTGTTATGAATAAGGTAAGATTGTCATGACTAAGGTAGGATGGTTATGAATAAGGTAGGATTGTTAAGACTAAAGTAGGATTGTTATGACTAAGGTAAGATTGTTATGACTAAAGTAGGATTGTTATGAATAAGGTAAGATTGTCATGACTAAGGTAGGATGGTTATGAATAAGGTAGGATTGTTAAGACTAAAGTAGGATTGTTATGACTAAGGTAAGATTGTTATGACTAAAGTAGGATTGTTATGACTAAGGTAGGATTGTTATGATTAAGGTAAGATTGTTATGATTAAGTTAAGATTGCTATGACTAAGGTAGGGTTGTTATGACTAAGGTAGGGTTGTTATGACTAAGGTAGGGTTGTTATGACTAAGCTAGGATTGCTATGACTAAGATAGGATTGTTATGAAGAAGGTAGGATTGTTAAGACTAAAGAAGGATAGTTATGAATAAGGTAAGACTGTTATGACTAAGGTAGCATTGTTAGGACTAAGGTAGCATTGTTATGATTAAGATAGGATTTTTATGACTAAGGTAAGATTGTTATGACTAAGGTAGGGTTGTTATGAATAAGCTAGGATTGTTATGACTAAGGTAGGGTTGTTATGACTAAGTTAGGATTGCTATGACTAAGATAGGATTGTTATGACTAAAATAGGATTATTATTTATAAATTAGGATTGTTATGAATAAGGTAGGATTGTTATGAATAAGGTAAGATTGTTATGACTAAGGTAGGATTGTAATGACTAAGGCAAGATTGTTATGACTAAAGTAGGATTGTTATGAATAAGGTAAGATTGTTATGACTAAGGTAGGATTGTAATGACTAAGGCAAGATTGTTATGACTAAAGTAGGATTGTTATGAATAAGGTAAGATTGTCATGACTAAGGTAGGATGGTTATGAATAAGGTAGGATTGTTAAGACTAAAGTAGGATTGTTATGACTAAGGTAAGATTGGTATGACTAAGGTAGGATTGTTATGACTAAGGTAAGATTGTTATGACTAAGGTAGGATTGTTATGAATAAGGTAGGATTGTTATGAATAAGATAGGATTGTTATAAATAAGGTAGGATTAATAGGACTAAAGTAGGATTGTTATGACTAAGGTATAATTGTTATGACTAAGGTAGCTCTGTTATGACTAAGATAGCATTGTTATGAGTAAAGTAGGATTTTTATGATTAAAGTAGGACTGTTATGACTAAGCTAGGATTGTTATGACTAAGGTAGGATTGTAATGACTAAGGTAAGATTGTCATGACTAAGGTAGGATGGTTATGAATAAGGTAGGATTGTTAAGACTAAAGTAGGATTGTTATGACTAAGGTAAGATTGTTATGACTAAAGTAGGATTGTTATGAATAAGGTAAGATTGTCATGACTAAGGTAGGATGGTTATGAATAAGGTAGGATTGTTAAGACTAAAGTAGGATTGTTATGACTAAGGTAAGATTGTTATGACTAAGGTGGGTTGTTATGACTTAGGTAGGATTGCTATGACTAAGATAGGATTGTTATGACTAAGGTAAGATTGTTATGACTAAGGTAAGATTGTTATGACTAAGGCAGAATTGTTATGACTAAGATAAGATTGTTATGACTAAAATAAGATTATCATTTATAAAGTAGGATTGTTATGACTAAGGTAAGATTGTTATGACTAAGGTGGGTTGTTATGACTTAGGTAGGATTGCTATGACTAAGATAGGATTGTTATGACTAAAATAAGATTATCATTTATAAAGTAGGATTGTTATGACTGAGGTAAGATTGTTATGACTAAGGTAAGATTGTTATGACTAAGGTAGAATTGTTATGACTAAGATAAGATTGTTATGACCAATGTAAGATTGCTATGACTAAGGCAGGATTGTTATGAGTAAAGTAGGATTGTCATGACTAAGGTAGGATTGTTATGACTAAGATAGAATTGTTATGACTAAGATAAGATTGTTATGACCAATGTAAGATTGCTATGACTAAGGCAGGATTGTTATGAGTAAAGTAGGATTGTTATGACTAAGGTAAGATTGTTATGAATAAGGTAAGATTGTTATGATTAAGTTAAGATTGCTATGACTAAGGTAGGGTTGTTATGACTGAAGTAGGGTTGCTATGACTAAGGTGGGATTGTTATGAATAAGGTAAGATTGTTATGATTAAGCTAGGATTGCTATGACTAAGGTAAGATTGTTATGAATAAGGTAAGATTGTTATGATTAAGCTAGGATTGCTATGACTAAGGTAGGATTGTTATGACTAAGGTGGGTAGTTATGACTAAGGTAGGATTGCTATGACTAAGATAGGATTGTTATGACTAAAATAAGATTATCATTTATAAAGTAGGATTGTTGTGACTAAGGTAGGATTGTTATGACTAAGGTAGGATTGTTATGACTAAAGTAGAATTGTTATGACTAAGATAAGATTGTTATGACCAATGTAAGATTGCTATGACTAAGGCAGGATTGTTATGAGTAAAGTAGGATTGTTATGACTAAGGTAAGATTGTTATGAATAAGGTAAGATTGTTATGATTATGTTAAGATTGCTATGACTAAGGTAGGGTTGTTTTGAATAAGGTAAGATTGTTATGATTAAGCTAGGATTGCTATGACTAAGGTAGGATTGTTATGACTAAGGTAGGGTTGTTATGACTAAGGTAGGATTGCTATGACTAAGATAGGATTGTTATGACTAAAATAGGATTATCATTTATAAAGTAGGATTGTCATGACTAAGGTAGAATTGTTATGACTAAGATAAGATTGTTATGACCAAGGTAAGATTGCTATGACCAAGGCAGGATTGTTATGAGTAAAGTAGGATTGTCATGACTAAGGTAGGATTGATATGACTAAGGTAGGATTGTTATGAATAAGGTAACATTGTTATGATAAAGTTAAGATTGCTATGACTAAGGTAGGGTGGTTATGAATAAGGTAAGATTTTTATGACTAAGGTAGGGTTGTTATGAATAAGGTAGGATTGTTATGATTAAGCTAGGATTGCTATGACTAAGGTAGGATTGTTATGACTAAGGTAGGGTTGTTATGACTAAGGTAGGATTGCTATGACTAAGATAGGATTGTTATGACTAAGGTAAGATTGCTATGACTATGGTAGGATTGTTATGACTAAGGTAGGATTGTTATGAATAAGGTAGGATTGTTATGACTAAGTGAGGATTGTTATGACCAAAGTAGGATTATTAAGACTAAGCAATGATCGGTATAATTAAGGTATGATTGTTTGAACTAAGTTACAATCATTACACGTAATGTTATGTGACCCGTAAGAACAGACGACAGAAATTCAATAGAAGTATACATCCACCAGAAATGTCATTTCGGTCAGTCAGGCGGTCCACAAAAATAGACCAGAGTAATACTGACAATAGCTGGAGTGGTGAGAAAAGCAGGTAGCTAACCTTGAGAGACTGTGAGTGACTCTCAATAAGGTATAAGCAATCATCTCAGACTACATCCTGTGAGTCAACATGAGTAGCTGTAAAACACATAATAATATCTGTAGAGACACAACTCTGAACAGAGCAATATGAGTAGTTGCACTACTAGTATTAGTGACAGGAATTTTTGATTATTCTGTTTAGATATTTTGATTTAGAATGTTACTAGTAAAAGTACAGCTCTGTCTAAAAGAACCTTGTCTTAAACCTATGCTCCCTCAATATATATATTTTCCTTTCTGTGTCTACTCATGAGTTTAGCAGAATATCGGCCGGAGACAGTTGTGATGCTATATCTATATATTAAAACAAACTCATCTTTTATGATACACTTTCTGAACCTTGTCTGTTAAAAATCCTTATTCATGAAATCAGAGCAAGATTAACAGGTTTACACAGATGAGTTCAAAAATAGCACAACTTGACAAAATATTTTGTTAAATTTTGTTCTCCCTGAAGCGAGAACTTTTCATCACCTGCATTGTATACCCTACGTCTATGTATATTGTATATCATTTGTCTATGTACATTGTATATCATACATCCGTGTACATTGTATAGCATACATGTACATCCATGTTCATGGTATGTCATACGCCTATGTACAGTGTATATCATATGTATATGTACATTGTATAGCATACACCTATGTACATGGTATATCATAGGTTATGTACATGATGTATCATAAGTCTATGTATATTGTATATCATACATCTATGTATATTGTATATCATATGTCTATGTATATCGTATATCATTCGTTTATGTACATTGTATATCATACGTCTATGTACGTTGTATACCATACGTCTATGTAAACTATATATAATACGTCAATGTACATTGTATATCAAACGTCTATGTACATAGTACATCATACATCTATGTAAATTATATATCTTATTAAATAAATAATAATGTAAAGTTAATTAATAAGTTATTATGTAAACTATGATATTATTATAAATAGATGTAATTTAAAATGTACTCAGTTAACATTTAGTACGTCTTTTGGTGTAAGCATAAACATAACCATCTAAATCACAAGTGAGGAACAACTGCAATTACAGAAAGACACTTTAAGCTAATTTTATTTCTTTTCCCAAACTAGGAAACCAGCTAGTAAAGTGTAGTAATATGTAAGTAAAAACAGTGAAGAGATTCCAAATCATTGCCAGCTCTATGTTTTGAATGATAATGTCAAAGAGAACATTGACAGTAAACTTCACTCACTCGATGTCAATAAGCAACACCGATGAGATGAATGAGATTTCAGAAACAGCAGGACCACCTTTTAGAATGACAATTATCTATAAATAATATCAATAGAATATTTTGTTATACAGCCATGATTATGATGCTAGTAGCACAAAATAACCAGTTTAGAGGACAGAAAGCTAAGAAAGCTCTCAGTTTGGATGTAAAGAAGCCATTTTGCTATCGATAGATCTGGCACCAGCAACCCAAATACTCTATACTAGCCAATACATGAATAAAAGACGTTAGCATACACAGGCAGCCATATTTAATATATCATCCTGTCTGGTCCTACTGGCAGACTTCAACAGGACACAAGGACCCACAATATACATATACTTTATACGCCTTAGAGGTCTTAGGCCTACTACATTTTGAATTAAACCAAAGCTAAAAAAGAGTTACCTACTCACGGAAAAAACGGCCTGTAACATGAGCGGACAACTTTCATTCTGCCCGCTCAAACTTGCTCAGAATAAAGGACAGCCAAGGATAGTTGTTTTAGCCAAGTATTTGTAAAAACCAACCAATATAATAACTTGCTTTGCCTAATTTTTGGCAAGAAATAGAAAAAAGATTATTCAAACAAATTCCGTGAACAAAGTCATTAGGTCTAAATACAGCTGAAATCATCAATGTAGGTCATGCATTTCAATTAACTCCCCTGTGCTATTACTGCAAAATTCACTCATCATTGCCCGTTCCATTGGTTTGGCCATACACAGTGATGAACTTGTGAGAGAACAACTCCAGTTTAACAAGCAGAGCACGGAATTCTGTTATGGTTAAAATGTTATAATAGGGAACTGTTAAACTATCATATGGGTAACAACAACTAGTCATACTTACTGAACCAAATGTATAATTTACCTCAAATAATAATCTATGTTACAAATGGAAAACGATGAAATCTGTAAAGAAGTGTTGGTACACAATAGTTATAGTTACATACAAGTGCTCACACAGAATTATGTACAACCACTACTATACAGCAGACTCTGTAATCAAAGGGATATTCAACAAACAGGTTCACATGACTTATGAACTGAGTAACATCTGGTAACACAACTTACTGATTTTATTAGAGAATTCATCTTTCATGTTTATCCCAGCGTGTAGACTCAGAGTCTACCATTATAGTGTAAAGGAACGGTTGTCTATGATCACGCTCCACAGCAATATCTACACAAGTAAATCATTCAATGCTAGTGAGATCTTTGATAATAAAGTCGATGTGTTATCTTTATATGACTAATCATACCTGAGCTATTTATGTCTCTGTTAGAAATCATATCAGTAGACAGATGGACCACATGCTAACTAGAAGCGATGTAAGCATGTTATTTCCCATCAATATCTTAATGTACTTGGTAAGAACTGTTCTCTGACTTGAAATATTTTTCTTAAACGAGTCCGAGTTTCCTGAAGTAGTAATAATCTAGAATGAATATTTAAATCTAAACATGGTTTTAACATAAATTAAAACACAAAGAATTATAACTGTGTAAAGACTTTAGAATTCTCATGTTTCACCTCCTTTAATTGTTTATGTAAACACTGTAACTGATAGTCATATTAGTTATTAGCTGCCAAAGGTTGATTAGCTATAAATAGAATATGTTTTAAAGCACATAAATTATTTAATTTTTTTATTATATAATTTAATACATCGGAGCCTTGGCTTTCGAATGAGCCTATATTCAATACGCAAAGAATAATGAAACTATGAAAAACGGGGTGTTAAAAGTATATCCTGCAATAAAAAACACTTGGTTGCGGTTCCCACAATGTCATGTCATAATTATTATTTAGCATTAGGTAGTCGATCCCTTTCGCTGCCATTGAGGCTGTGCTTTTCTGTGACAATTGGTGCTGTTAAACTCAAAGAGCGCCAATAATAAACTAGGATTCTAGATAACCAACAATGCCCGGGGATCGTGCTAACGCCCGACCCATACAAACACATGCTCTGGGTTAATTAATTATGCTTCAATAAATATACTGTCGTTGATAAAGGTAATGAAATCACACCGATTAAATTGTGACCTTCAGTTGCATGGCTCTAAGACTACGTGTCTACAATGCTTGAAATTAATTAGCCTCAGTCGTGCCCCTCAACACCACAATAGAAAGAGAGGGCTAGTGCATAATATCATCGGAAAAACATAGCATGGTGCTTGGAATCCGAGTTATTTATCATAGAAATAAACTGTACATAGAGAGCTAATGACACTGCTTCCTTTGCCATCTTCATTGGTTCTCTGGAGTTGTCCTACCTTCGCCTGCGACTAGCGTCATTATCGTAGTTGAGAAATATAAGCAGTAAGCAATAAAATAAGTGGTAAGAGCACACAAAACCGAATATGAAAATTGTGACGTCACAATTTTCGAGCCTATACCATTGAACATTTCTGTGGTAGAGCGTTGGGGAAATCCTATAAACACCAACCAATGTCTGTCTCACCATGTCAAACAATGGCTCATTCGAAAGCCAAGACTCTGATGTATTGAAATATATGATAAAAAAATTATGTAATTTATGTGTGTTAAAGAAGCGGATAGTAAACAACAATTATTAATCTTTCCTTAAAACATGGTCTTTAGTAAAGGTAAGTTTAGTCAGAGATCTTGCATCTCACACGCAAAAGTTGGTGAGAGAGCAATTGACCAAAGGGTTTTCACTTTTCCAGAAAAAGCATTACGCCTTCAGCAAATCACAATCACAGGAAATGACTACCAAATCAGCTAGCCATTTTGTAACACATGATATCGAGAAAGTCAAACTATGACACTGTGTTTAAATTAGAGCTGCACAACGACTATAAAAATTAATCGTGATTAATAACTGGTCTGAACCAGTTAATCTTTGATTAATCTGAGAATTCATCTAGCAAAAACCTGCATATTCAAAAACAAATCTTACAGCTACATATAAATAAATTATATTTGACACAATTGTTAGCAGAAGTACTTGTTATGCACAATGTACATAAGTTACAATGTAATAATTATTATGAGTATGTAAACAGTCTGTGAAAGTCTATAATTAGGTCAGCCAAGAGTTGAGGTAGCACAGTTTATTCACATTATCCGAATAAAGAAATGCCCTCTTCCTACATACAATATTGCCAGCTTTAGAGAGTAGCCACTCGCAGAGGACAATAGTAGTAGTTATTGTCTGCGACAGCTGGTGATGATTTCTGCGCGGCAGGGTGAGAATTAGTTAAATTATATCTTAATGATCGTGTGCTGTGGTGGTGGGCAAATTCTTTCTAGCTTCTGGCATATATTGCACATCGCTTTTTTGTTTATGCTTACAACAACACAGAAATGCACCACCTATTACGGAAAACATTTTTCTGCTTTCATGTACCAATAGAGTGTCAATCTTATATTACTAATATTCTAAAGCTAAAATATGAGTGTGATTTTTCGAAAAATAAAAATACAGCTATAATTTACCTAAGAACGTTGTTAAAAATAAACAAAAAATAGATCGTAATATACACGTATTAAATAACACTGAAATCGCTTTTGTTGCTATTACCTAGAAACATGTTGGAACAGCTAACAACATGGCCGCTAATGGCTAGATCGGCGCGATGTTGGTGCATTGTATAAACAAGTTTAATGTTAGCAGCTCACTTTGTGTTTTCATAGTTGAGTGCAAAATAATTGTGGTTGTATATAATTGGTAAGAAGGTGTTGCTTGTCATAATATTTATTTGTTAGTAAATTAAATGGTAGTAACCTGCTATGTTCATGTTATATAGTGAACAATACAAATTAACCATATCATGATCACCACCTCGGTTGTATTTTATTTAAGATTAATTGGCTCAACTCAGTTAATCGTATATTTGTATTGACTGCGTTGATTGTTTAATTAACGCGATCATTGTGCAGCTCTAGTTTAAATGGACAGTTGTGAACATAGCTTTGGCAACTACCAACCAAATTGCTGCTACAGTTTTAAGCATCAAGAAAAAGCAACCTCTCGAATGGAATCAATCGCTGGAGATGTCACATGACAGTGACCAAGACTAATGACCTCGTTACTCGAGTACAAGTACTGGATTTTATTTAGCATAGCATTGTTGAATGAATTATTTTCTACCGTTGTGCATTTTAAAAGCCCTCTTAACCCCAAACATAGTGGGAAGTTTATAAATATAATTTTAGACTGCGAGTATAAGTCATAAGCAGAAATCTCACGCATTTCTCACGCAATTTCATTTTTTCTTTGAGGTGATTGCGTGAGTCTCACGCCCAATGTGTGAGAGTTGGCAGGCATGCCAAGGATAAAAAATAACTATAGCTAACAATACTCTGCCATACGCCTTGCTTTGAAGTGTAAAATGTACATTCTAGTCTAGTCTACCTTGTTAAAGCTAATGCCTGGGCCAAACTAAAGGCGTTTTACAACTATTAAAACATTCTTGTCTTATTTTACAAAGTGTAATTTTACCAAAAGTTAAGTAATAGATCGTCTTCTTGGCTTACTGCTACGTATTAGTTGAAAGTGATTCCCGCTTGTCTACACGATAATTTGTACCGAAAAGTAATAATAAGAAAGTCGCTAAATGGAAAATATAAACCAAGTTTTGAAGTCAAACTGGGACACGCGTATGAGCAGCCGTATATTTGTGCACTATGACAAGAAGTATTGTAACTATTGTAGTGAACTTGGCAGTAGCGCTTTTGTTACTGAGCGACTCAAAAAGTCACTAACAGGGGCGTCCCTTCCGATGCCTAAAACCTGTGCAATTATCTTGCAACCGTTTAAGGATTTTCGATTTAATTGAAGAAAGTAAAAATCTTCATTGCGACTTGTTGTCATTCTCGTATACTGATGGTTTTTGGCGCCACGATAAATAGTGAGGATCTCCTAATACTGGTAGTGGTTTTCTTTATTACAGTTGACAAGCATATTTCAACAAAAATGAACAACGCTCTCAAATATTGCCAAACGATCTCTTCATGATGCACCTGGTAGGCCTACTACATTATGTCAATGGTCAGTAAAAAAAGCGAAACTCTTTGGTGATTATGTTTTTATTTCATTTTTGAAAATGTTTTAGCATTACGCAAGTATACGTGTTTGGCTTTGTGCATTTATTGTTCAATCTTTTGTGATTTTGTGTAGGCTATAGCCTACCGTTATTGCAGTCTCTGAATCTGAGTTGAATTTCTCCAACGGCAAGGGTTGACTGAGACGGAGATGTCCCATTATCATAAACTCATTTACTGCCTCAATGTAAGTCCATATGTAAAAAAATTAAATATATTATTTCCATTTGCCGAACGTCAAATTTTAGCATATATACCAAAGTTTCACCTTTGACAATGGAAACAATATAACGTTTCAAATATGATAGCAATATGTATGTTTCTCAATAGTTGGCCGTGTGTGAATTCGTTTGTCATTGTGATTGTCCATCTATAGCTATTGAAATCTTGGAATAACGATTTCATACCGCAGAAGGTTTGATCCTGGAACTTCTGTTCAAAGGTCCGACACCTAACTAATTAAGCTACACGAGATTGATAGATTTTGCTAGGCAATATATGTCGTTAAATATTAGCAAATACGTCACCGCTTTCCGTCACAATGCAACACAATGGCGTAACGTCATGAGAAGCGGTAGGTTTTATTAGTAAGTTTACTCAAATTATCCATTGGTAATGTGCCAGGCTAATAGCAAGTGGCAGGCAGTTCTCATTACCTCTCATTGTTTACAACTGATTTTTAATACCGGGCAACGCCGGGTAGCACAGCTAATTATTGTACATATATACAGTGCACCCTCAAGATACAATTACCCTGATATACGATTTTTTCACCTTACAAAGTTGAACATGGTGAGGCTTTTACCTCAAAAATTGGAGTTGCGATCTCTTAGACAGGGCTAGTTTAGCTTGCCAGAAAATTCAATTTCGTTACGTATTAAATTTATTTTAAGTGTGCAGTAAGATAATAAGCATTGATACACTTTTGCCTCCTCTCTGCTCTACTCGCTACATGTACCGGCTCAAGTCACATTACTGCAAAGGTATGTACGTCCTGTATAGTAAATAGAATTTCTTTTTTTTTGGATGGCCATTAAATGGTCAAGTGTGCGAGAGGCCACTTTTGAGAACTGCATCGCTTGACCTTTTTGGTTGAATTAGGTTAAAAATGTTTTAACCAGATTTGCTAAAAGTTATAGTGAAAGCGTAGACAGAAACTGCTACGTGATAAACTTTCATTGACAAAAAACTTTGAGATACAGTGAAATAGTTATAAAATACATACTTAAACTTAGCTTCAAGTGTGTTTAGTAAGCTATATTTATTTGAAGTGAACTCAATGTTTATTTTATACCTATGTGTGTCTTGAAGGTAAGAACTCCTTACCGTATGTACTATGTACTGCTTATGGTACACAAATTATAATGATGCATTTTATTGCAGATCATAACTACTAAACACAAAACAGTTACTGTAGGTAATTATAGTTACTAGAGTTAACATACTATTTTGTTAGTAGCTCTCAATATGTACAACATTTTCATAAGATTTTGATGATTTTTACCAGGGAATATTTGCATTGTATAATGACAATCGTTTCTATACCCCTACATACGATTTTTTCACCATACAGACCCAATGCTGGAATGGATCAACATAGTATCCGGAGGGTGCACTGTAAAGCTAATTGGACAGAAGAGCCATATTTAGAGGGAAGAGGGGAGGTGCTTGAATAGCCTTAATATTCCTCTTGTTCTAAATTGAAGAAACAAGAAGACCTGCTGGTCTAAACTGCAAAAAAATAAATTATGACGAAAATTGTGGAAACATAGTAAATTTGGAGTTATCTACCCATGATCAGCGCTTGATTATTATTTTTTATGTTGTTCTTCTTTTTCATTGTTTTATGACTTTTTGTAGATTTTTGAATTAGAATATGTATTATTGCCTGAGATTCGTAGCTCAGCTGAGATTTATGGGAAGGGTGCTGATGGGCCCCTTAAAGGTCTGCCGATAAGTGGAGTAGATCGAGATCAGCAGGCTGCTCTTGTAGGACAGCTCTGCTTCAGCGAAGGACAAGCAAAAAACAGGTGAGTACTTTTAGGGACTTTAGTTCTTGCTATCAGATGGGCTGTCATCTTTTTAAGATTGCTCTCTGCGTTAGTTGAGAATCCTTTACGATGTTTTGGTGATTTTTCTAAATATACAATGAAATTTGACATTATTTCAGTTCTTCTATTTTATCATGCAGTTACATTTTTAACATCTTTCAGAAAGCAGTCTAACATACTTGTCGGGGAATGCAGTCAATCTTAAACTTGTTAACCACATTTTCTTAAACTTGTTAACCACATTTATAAACTCTGTTTTTGTTTTGGGCAGCCAAAGTGTAAGTTCAAGTCATGAGCTACTGCCGACATCCTGGCTATTGAAAAGTGATAAGGGGGGCATGAGGGGCCCCCTTATCACATTCATGACTGTAAACACTACAGTCATGACAGGGGTAAGGGGGGAAGGGGAGCATGAGGCCTCCCCTCTCCCCTCCTCCCTCCCCCCTTATCACTGCCATGACTGTAGTGTTTACAGTCATAACGTGACGTGCAAATGCTTCTAATCTTTACCAAAATGGGATTTGAGCAGAAAATTCAAGATTTTCAGACTTTGACCAAACATTTGGCTATTGATAACATCTTACTGTATTTAATTTTTATGGTACAATTAATAAAAAGACAAGATGAGAAATGTTTTTTATTTCACAGGTTTTGCTAGAATACACAACTGTACATTAGAATCTTTTTAAATTATAATAGAACAAATATTTGCGGATTTATAACAAATCACGTTTTGAACAGCCTTCTGCAATGAGCTATGAGTGAAAATCGACTTATGACCTTATTTAAATCAGCGTTTTCTTACAATTACTGTAAATGTTTATCTAGTCGATTATTATAGTGAACTGTTAAATCATTGCATAAATAATTTTTCTGTTTTTAAAAGTTTACATTAAATTGTTAAAACTATGTTTATCATTACGATTATTATGATTTCTACCTATTAAGTAAGTAGCAAAATCTTTGATCCTACCTACTTGATGCTCAAATGCAATTTCAATTTGCTCCCTGTTTGAGGCCCCATATGGCTACTCACTTAACACTTGATGCGAGCATCGTCTCACCTTTAGTTGGGTGGAACAGTTACCTTATGTGCACAATTGTTACTGTGGAGCCAAATTTGCTGACTCCGTGAAAATCCACATTATTTTCAGAGAAGCTATAAAGGTTCATGACCTGTTCTTCACATTCTTAGTGTAGATTGATAGCTAAGCATTCGGTGAATATAATAATATCTCTACAACTAGTTCATGATATTATTGTAAGACTTTTTCACTATCTGTCATATTGTATTGTCATATTGTCACTATTGTTATTATCTGTCATATTATATTGTATTGTATTGTCATGCTGTCACTATTGTTACTATTTGTCATATTGTATTGTCATACTGTCACTATTGTTATTATCTGTCATATTGTATTGTCATACTGTCACTATTGTTACTATCTGTCATATTGTATTGTCATACTGTCACTATTATCTGTCACTTATTGTCACAATTAATGTTCATAGTAAATATTATATTAAAATTGTCAAACTTAGGACCTATGGATAAGTTATATACGTAGTTATATGGGTATATGCATATAATAAATTAATGTTCATAGTAAATATTATATTAAAATCTAAATTGCACAATAAACTTTCACATTCGCTTACTTCTCACTAATTTTCGTTTCACTCATGCATGTACAAAGCATATCAACCATTTACTAAACATGAAGAATGCTGAACATAGCGGGAGAGCGAGCATCATATCTCTCATGCATTGCAGGAGGGATTTCGGTGAATAGCTTATTGGCATCTTCATTATTCCCAATGTATTCAGCAAGCCGACTGCCAAATTTGAATTTCGAGAGAAAGGTATGTTGATATCATACGGTAAAAAACTGTTGAATGGCTGGGGCAAAAAGACATGGTGTTCCACATTGTAAGATGAAAATCTGTATAACTGGGACATCACAACCCACGAGTGCATTGTATGTTAGAGTTATCATTCCATAATATAGTAAGTAGTTAACAACTGAATATTTACTAGGCAATGCTTGTTAGTTACTCTCTTAACTATGTGCATAACTCTGAACCAGAAGTTCACAACCTGTTCAGCTAATTCTGTAAGTAGCTGCCCAGTTACATATCTCATGACTAAATGTTTATTATTATTCATTACATTGAGAATTGTTTATTTGTTCATACCAGATAACGTTATAACAAGAGCAGACAACTCTTGGTACCGCATAATCATATATTTGATCACTTTTACTTGAAGTTATGTGATGTTTGTTCAAATCATCACTCACAGGCATTGTTCATGCCAAGTGTATCATAAACAAGTTCAAATTATTAATTCATTTGTAGGGTTCTGTAGCTATAGCTGGAGCTTGCATTTGTTGGCTTTGGGATAATCTCGGTATCATCAGCGATTCTGCTGAGTCAGGTGACTAGATTCCCTTCTTTAACACTACTTATTCTGTTCATGATATGTTTAGTCATAACTTCAATCCTATAGCTGTGTGCAAAATTATGGCAACTCTCCCTCTGTTGTGTTCATTCTTGATTGAAAGACGTTCCCATCTTCTCATCTCAGCTGAGCTCTATGTGCGCAATCTCTACATATTCTAAAGCTTAGTGTCTTTTCATCTCATTACGTTGAAAAAAAATTGGTATTTTTGGTTCTTGACTAATTTTTTGTGATACTTGAGAGCAGCACTTGTGGTACTTCAGTAAAACTTGAGATACTTGAGTACTACTTGTAGTAGTTGAGTAGCACTTGTGATACTACAGTAGTACTTGTGATGCATATTGTCAGAGGAATTGTTCTGATGTAGAGACTCTAGCAGCCACAGTAGACACAGGCTGTTATTTTGTACCAGCCTTCACAGGTCTCTTCTGTCCACACTGGTAGCCTGATGCGAGGGGGTGAGTGACTTACATCCCTAGTTCTATTTCTAACTAGTCGTACTTCGACTTACCAGCTTGAGGCGTGTCAGGACTGAGCTTGTATTTCATTTCAGGTTTAAGTAATTTGTATCTCAAATCAATTGTTTTTATATAAACGTACTAAATTCAAATTTATCCATTCCCACCATGTGACAAATCCCTAAAACTAGGACATTACAATGGAAAAACTTGTTATAATAGTTTCAGTTCACCACATCTTATTCTTTCTATTCATCATTTGAATTCTTATAAATTCTTATAATTCTTACCCGATTTTAGGGATGTTTTACTATGGCCAGCTTATATCTGCGATAGGCTTATATGTGGGGATATACAGTACCCTTTTGAAAATACTATAAGTTTTTACAGTGTTACAAGTTTTAAACATTCACAGTGTTTACTAATTTCTTTATAACAATCTTCTCTACCTTTTCTGAAATTCCATTAGATTATAATAATAGTGATATCATTTGCATCACACAAGCTAGTCAGCATGGCTTCCAACATGACTGTCCAACAGGGCTGTGCAATTTGGCTGACAGATATGGTTGTTTTATATGGCTACTCAATATGGCTGCACATAATGGCCGTTCAATATGGCTGCCCAACGTGGCTGTTCAATATGGCTGCCCTAGATAGCTGTTTAATATGGCTGCACAAGATGACTGTTCAATATGGCTGCACAAAATGGTTGCCCAACATGGCTGACCAGCATGGACATGAATCATTAAAATACCACAGTTCCTTAAATACCTAAGTAAACTTCTTTTTGGTAGATTGGAAGTTGTCCACTCTCTCCAGAAATAAATCTTGCTGTTGGTGAAGTTCAAACACGCATAATTGTAGATAAACTAAATTATTTCTGTTACTGAAAATACAGAGTAGTAGGTATATATGGTGACATCTATGACCAGAGCTAATCTCCTTGTATTGTAGAACGATATGCGGCCTGTCAACATGCACAACAAAGGCACATATCGTTAGAGCAGCTCTGGAAGCCGTCTGCTATCAGACCAGAGAGGTAAATTTCTTCTGGATACACTGAGCTCTACTAGTCATTATGGTTTTATGTCCAAGGTGCATACAAAATCTATTTATAGATTTTAGATGCTATGAATAGCGACAGCGGCATCCCTCTGGCATCTCTCCAGGTCGACGGAGGTATGACTCAGAATTCTCTACTCATGCAAACGCAAGCAGACCTCGTCGGGATTCCCGTCGGTAAGACATCTGTGAGGCCATCTAAAGGTTGGAGGTTATCTCAAGCTTTTAGTAGGGCAGTGTACCTTTTTGCTGGCTTTGTGTGAGATGTTTGTGTATTTAGATTGTCTGTAATTGATTTCAAGAATTTGTTCACAGCTAATAATTTATCTGTTGTCTGTGAAAGTCGAGTTAAGCCGTGGTCACACGATGGCCAAACCGACTTAGGTTTGGTTTGGTTCAGAGGTTGTTTTACTTCGGTTTGGCTAAGTCACATGCCACACGGCATCCGAAGTCACTTCGCTTTCTAGATACCGTATACATGAATGCAGGACACTGTTTTATTGGAAGTTTTTATGTATTTTAGTTAAATACTTCTATTGCAAACAAAAACTTTGAGGAACAATTATTAATTATAATTACGCCACAGATTTATCAGAAGTTCGTTCAGCTGCTCCAAACAAATCACTCGATACAAAGATTTTGCCGACCCTTCCAATCAACAAAATTATATTTTTGTTAACATAGGAATGTTTTTCTATGCTGAGTACATAACAAAAACAGTGTTTATCATAGTACTGTGGTTTTACATAAATAAATCAGTCAACGATTCTTCATCAGGATGAGTATGAAACATTACTTCTGTTCTACACGAAAGAAAACTACAACCATTATCTTACATTTATGCAAAACTCAAGTGCAACATCTTACATTTATGCAACACAATCACAAGTCCGGGTGAGCCCTGTCGTAAATTGCTTTGTGTTGTTTATTTAACGAAATAAAAAGATTGTCCCATTTCTTTTTTAACTTTGCTCACACACACGTAAAGAGAAATGTGACGCGGGCTCTCTAGAATTTTAACCAGCCAATAAGAGCAAGGGTTCGGCCACAAAATTTCGAGCAGAACCAAAATGGTTCGTTTCGGCAAGAAATGTCTTTGCCCGAACAGTTTACAACTGAGAGCGACGTCATTTTGCGTCATTTAGTTCGTTTCGGCTCTCGTGTGACCACCCCTTTAGACCATTCTATGCTTGAGAGATCCAGTGTTTAGAAAGGGGCATTTCATTGGTGTTTGAGCGGTTACATAAGCCAATCATACCTGATGGTGTTTGGTTATTTTTAGTAAATAAACTGTACTGGCAGCGTATGTAATGCCCGATGGAATTATCCCTTTGTTTATCCAAATGATATTTTCATATTTTATAATTATAGTCTATTTATATTGAATATTCTAGTTCGGCCTTCCATGCCAGAGACGACAGCACTCGGTGCAGCAATGGCTGCCGGGTACTGCATTGGAGTATGGAGTTTGAATCCTGAGGATTTGTCTGCCATCACTACTGATGTCTTTAAACCTCTCATATCAGAGGAAGGTAGGTGTTAGGATGACTGTGGACAAGTTGCCTTTTTTATGTTTTATGTTTCACAAACTGCCTTACAACGGAGAGCAAGGGTATGCACTTCTTTCTTAAATATAGTGGAGCCACTTGCATTTCTTGTAATCTGACCTCAGCCAGGTAATTGCTTTTCTCACCCAGCAAACTCAGTAGTGTGGGCAGAGTTGGAGTCATCCTTGGTTTTTTATTACTCCATGGGCAATAATTTCATTACAAATAAGAAAAAGACAGACTCCCTCCTTGAGCAGCTCATCAAGTTATATACAAAACCGAGTCTGTTGTTGTTGTGAACACCTACATGTTGGCTTTTTAGCCTGTGCACCAAGTGTACATATTTCCTACCTCTTGGCTTAGTGACTGTAGTTTGTTGTGTAACTCTATTTGTGTCATACGTACTGTGATCTTTTTTCATTGGTTGTTTAGAGAGAGATAAGAGGTTTAGGCGGTGGACTGATGCTGTGGAGAGGTCAAAGCACTGGGATACTCTCGGAGAGGTTTCAGGTAGGATGTATTTCCTATTATTGTCAATTATTATAGCATTCATTTCAAGATGAGCTTAGACAAGAATTTATCAGAAAGTATCAGTACTTTTATATCATGTATGATTGTTTTTAATGTTTGAGTTAATTTGACTGCCAGGATGTTTCAAGATAAAATTGATGAAACTTGATCCCGGTTATAATGCTCAGATCAAGCAAAGGTGCGATTATGATGTCTATAGTTGTAAAAAACCGACAGATTAAAGACATATAACGGTGCAACATTTACACTATTATAGCCAATATCAACTATAGCAACAGTAGCAACTTGTGACATCATTTTGACGCATATTTTTTTTCTGGGCATTTTGATTACGGCGGATGTTTTTTTGATTTTAATCTTGAAACATCCTGTTAGTCGGATCACCTCAAACATCAAATACGATCTCAATTGATAGAAAAATACTGATACTTTCTGATAAAATATACTAAAATTTAATATAAATTTATTTATAATGCTTTGAGTGGGAAAATGAAACTGATAAATTCATTAAACATTGTCACTTATACATAGTCATGATGATAATCACTGTGTTTCTATTCAGTATAGTTCTCTTTTATAGGAGTTGTTATTCCTTGAACAAACAGAAGGTTATATGTAACCAGCCTTTATAAGTTCTGTTTGATTGTCAAATGATAATACAAAATAGGTGCATAACCCAATAAACTAAGCTATTTCAACTGTTTGTTTTTTAAGTTTATTTATACTTAGTATATACTAATCAGTTTTTTGAGGTTTTAAGTATAAATAACTAATTAAATAAAAATTGGTTTTTAATGTAAAAAATTATTATTTACAGCGACAGCAGGAATAGCGAAATGCAGTCTGTAATACAAACTGAATATTATTCATAGCAGTTGATCTCTCCAAAGAGTCCTATCTAATTATTAAATAGTACCTCATGAGTAGCTGGTTGATTGTATTGTAGGAATGACAACTGTATGGTAGGACAACTCCAGGTATAAGAGTAGCTATAGTACATAATATTTACTCTGATAAGAGCCCCGTCTGTCTGTTTGAAGCCAGACTTAGAGGTTAAGAATAAATAATACACTGCACAGTAATTGAACTCAGATACTCAAGTGTTCCACTCAGGCAGACTACTAACTTCACTGTTCAACCATCCTGCAGTGTTGTGGAATAATTGTGCACATAGCTGTTACACATGTTAAACTCTCACCATTCACCGGACTGCCAGGGTACTACTACAATATAAAATAGTCCATGGTAGTGCTACAGTAGAATCCTGGGATACGGCTGCAATTCGTTCCAGGATTGGGACCGCAAAATAAAATTGCCATATGGTGAGGCCTCTTAGCATCTATGTTTTTTGAAGCTTTTATTTGGAGAAATACTCGCAAAGAAGCCTGTTTCTGGTAAATGCTGAAAGTATTTATGAAATTACTCATCCACCTGTCATCAATACTGTCCATAGGATCATCCATTGTCTTAATAGTTTCCTAATGTTTGTGCATTAAATCTAGTAATTCAAACAAACTGATAACTTTCCTTCTGCCGATGAAGATTGGTATCCCACTCTTCTTCGACTTTTGTTTATTGCTAGCAAACCCATTTCCATAGTACCCAATTTTTGGTTGTCCTTTTATTATCACCATCAGGACTCATAGCTAATGAATTAAAGTTTGATATAAGTATTAAAAACACTGCGTAAATACCGATATCCGTAAAGACTCACTGTAAAGAGTGGTCTCTCTCTGAAGGCCACTCTAAATGGCATAAATTTGACCAATCAAAGGTCAAAAGGTCAACACCTTGACAAGTTGGGTAGCTGTATCATGGCCTAACATCGTACCAGCAAGGATCTGGATTGATGTTTGTTTTTCCAAACAGTTTTAATGCTAGTTCATGTATAGGATATATTGCTCACAGAATGAAGTGAGCCTAGAAATATTGATTCAAAAGTTGCATGAAAGTAGTCGTAGTATTACTAGTAGGAGGAAGTAGGTGATTAATATATATTACATATATTATATACTGTTATATATCTATTAATATGGTGATTAATATATATTACATATATTATATAGTGTTATGTATCTATTAATATGGTGATTAATATATATTACATATATTATATACTGTTATATATCTATTAATAGGGTGATTAATATATATTACATATATTATATACTGTTATATATCTATTAATATGGTGATTAATATATATTACATATATTATATAGTGTTATGTATCTATTAATATGGTGATTAATATATATTACATATATTATATACTGTTATGTATCTATTAATATGGTGATTAATATATATTACATATATTATATACTGTTATATAGCTATTAATATGGTGATTAATATATATTACATATATTATATACTGTTATGTATCTATTAATATGGTGATTAATATATATTACATATATTATATACTGTTATATATCTATTAATATGGTGATTAATATATATTACATATTTTATATACTGTTATGTATCTATTAATATGGTGATTAATATATATTACATATATTATATACTGTTATGTATCTATTAATATGGTGAATAATATATATTACATATATTATATACTGTTATGTATCTATTAATATGGTGATTAATATATATTACATATATTATATACTGTTATGTATCTATTAATATGGTGATTAATATATATTACATATATTATAAACTGTTATATAGCTATTAATATGGTGATTTATATATATTACATATATTATATACTGTTATGTATCTATTAATATGGTGATTAATATATATTACATATATTATATACTGTTATATATCTATTAATATGGTGATTAATATATATTACATATTTTATATACTGTTATGTATCTATTAATATGGTGATTAATATATATTACATATATTATATACTGTTATATAGCTATTAATATGGTGATTAATATATACTACATATATTATATACTGTTATGTATCTATTAATATGGTGATTAATATATATTACATATATTATATACTGTTATATATCTATTAATATGGTGATTAATATATATTACATATTTTATATACTGTTATGTATCTATTAATATGGTGATTAATATATATTACATATATTATATACTGTTATATAGCTATTAATATGGTGATTAATATATATTACATATATTATATACTGTTATGTATCTATTAATATGGTGATTAATATATATTACATATATTATATACTGTTATATATCTATTAATATGGTGATTAATATATATTATATATTTTATATACTGTTATGTATCTATTAATATGGTGATTAATATATATTACATATATTATATACTGTTATATATATATATATTAATATGGTGATTAATTATTCATATTATTAGTTTATTGATTTGACTTCACACGTTAATGTAAATGGATGCCCGAGGTGGTTCTACTGTGCAACTTTGCCTGCTATGGTTTGGGTTTGCTTACTTGGCCAAAATCTATGTTCAAAGACTTCTACAGCAGAATACAACAAACAAAACCATACCCATTGGAAAGCTTGAACCAGTGTAGAAGTTTTAATCAAATTGAATTTGTTTTTAATAACCTGATGAAAAGCTTTTAATTCAACATTACTCTGAGATGTGTGAGCTTT
This sequence comes from Watersipora subatra, assembly GCF_963576615.1. Classification (NCBI taxonomy): domain Eukaryota; kingdom Metazoa; phylum Bryozoa; class Gymnolaemata; order Cheilostomatida; family Watersiporidae; genus Watersipora; species Watersipora subatra. Next base: position 43,417,337 of record NC_088709.1, on the reverse strand, counting down.
TTCATGTAATTGTAAACAAGACAGTTTGGTTGTAGTTTGTGTTCTGATAGAGGCACCCTGTAATGACTTACTAAATGGCATCTGCAAGTGTCTGCGTGACAAGTTCAAGCAGGTGACTTTGCGCTATTCTGGATTAGCGTTTGCATATATTGTAGAATAAGAACACCGTAATACAGGTACTTTCATACTGTAACATGCAATTGAAACTGCATTGTGACAGGCTACTGCAGGGGCTCAAATTTGGTTTGCTCTGCAAGGGCTTCATCTACATCTAATTATAGCTGAATCTCACGTGATTGCACGGCTCTCTCTCTCTTCAGTCTATCGATTGGTTTCAGTGGAATTCAGACAACGGTTGCTGCTCACATTTCACCTTTTAATTTTCGCTTCTTTCTGTTTATAATTGTGGTTGCTCGTAACCTGATATTACTGAGCGCAGGTGATTTCTCTTAGACATATAGTTGAGATCCTTTAGAAGAGTTGGAGGTGGTACTGGTACTCCGTGTGTACTGAGTGCATGTCAAAGGAAAGCATTATAAAACAATAGTTGGCAATAAAGCACAATTTTCAATTTCAAAATAACTAACAATAAACTGTTTTTCAGCCCTTAAAATAATATTACTAAAGTAGAAGGTGAAATGTTTACTATATTTAAAGATGAGCTTACCCAAAATTTTAACAGGTTTTATCAAAAAGTATTTTTGACAGAATTTTTCTATTACATATATTTGCAACTGTTTTTAATGTTTGAGGTCATCTGACTTCCAGTAGGTTTCAAGATTAAAATCAACAAAAATTGATCGCAGTTAAAAACGCTCAGAATAAGATTACGTGTAAAATGAAGTCACTAGTTGTTATCCCTGCAATAGTTGATATCAGCTATTACTTTCAAGCTGTAGTATTACATGTCTCTACACAGTCGATCTCTTTGTAACTGTAGACATAATCACACTTTCACTTGACCTGAGTATTTTAACTGCTATCAAGTTTTATCAATTTTAATCTTGAAACATTCTTGCAATGTACTGCGGGAATGCAGTTCACCAATAAGGAGTTGTCTGCTCCCTTTATTATATATTAGAATAAAAAAAAATTTTATGTTCATGTTTTGGAGCTCGCTGAAAATAATTGTTAGTGATATGTTTGCAACTTGGAAACTAAACGGAGGATTTCTCTAACAGCACCTCTAGTTGTCACAACTCTGACCCATCTAGGTCTCTGGTGCCCCCCTTATACTGTTGTTTGCAGCAAGCAGTGATAAGGAATAATATTTATGGAGTCACAAGTTATGATGTCTATTAGTTGTTATTAGTTGTGGTTAGAGCTAGTATTCTAGGTGATTGGTAATATTATTATAAGGATGTCAGTATTTTGGACTCCTCAGTGATTGAACTTTCTGCTTCATACCACATACTGTTCACTTATTAAGTAACCGTTCAATTGAATAGATGGGCATCCTGCTGATGTTATTAGCGACAAACTCTCTTCATGAGCACACAACTCCAATTGTTACAGTTCTGATTGAAAAGCTATCAAATAAAATATAAAATCACGCTATACTAGTATTTCATCTCAAACAATGAAGACAGTGTCTGTAGGGTTTGTTGTTATGCTGCTAATGAATGATGTTGTGGTAATGCAGATGTTTCATATACAAAAAGACAGCGCTGTTGTTTTTCCTTGAATTTATGCATTCTCATCTGTTCAATGATGTTGATATATTTTTCTCAGTTCTATCATATAGATGACAGTAATTGATATTCCTTTTTGTATATCATATAGACCTGGTTTTTGGCATGCAATGAAGAACATGATTATTAATGGCCAATAGAAAGTTATACATAGATGTTACGCAAGCTACAAATCTACTGTTTCATTCTCCAATATGGTGCTTCACGTCGATTTCATCATTTTCATACTTTGTGTAAAACAATGCAAGCCATAGAAAGACTTGTCTTGGAGACTTCTAGAAATAATAGGAATTTAGATAAGAAATATATGAGAACAAGCATACATATTCTGTTGATGATCATAGTTGAGCACATGCTGTTGATTTGTTCCTAGGGAACTACTCTGGTTTCATCTGCTTGCTGTGTTGGCAATAACTGACAACTTGGTGTATTTGTAGATGCCATAACCAACATACAAGGAATGGTCTCTACATGTGGAGTATACGCCTTCACTACAATGGCATTAGCTATACTGGCTCACTCACTCTCATGACATCCCACCGGGTTCAGTCTAAATTGTTCATATTTAGTAGTTGTCTGCTCAGTGCCATGGCATTAAGGTGTGACAACTATTGACACTACTAGTTTCGTCGCATAAAAACCTTCATATGACATTCAGGTTATGGAGTTGTGTTACACCTTGTTTATTAGACAATCCAGTTTACATGGCCATCGAGTTCTCACTGCACCATTCTTGAGCTTGATGATCTGGAGTTTCCAGGAAAAAGCCTAAGCAGTTTTTAGGTAGTAATTTGATCAAATTAAAAAACTGGCTCATACTAGTTTGGATGTCTTTGTTTCAGCAGGAATGTTGTAATTGCTATTTAACCTATTTTAAAAGGTTACTATTAAAGGTTGCAACCAACTTTAGTTAAAAAGAGAATTTCTATTTCAATTGAAGCTATATTTCTATTTTCTTAATTCCATGTTGAACTACTAGTATTTGTGTCAGCTATATTGTTTATATGATAACTACCTTTATTTATACTTCATGTCAAGGTCATGGTATTTACTACTATTTGTTACTTATGTTTGATGATTCCTGTGTTGAATTGTCTCCAGAGTAAATGATTGTCCTGGCTTTTCTCAATTCTGTTTTTATTCTCATTGCATGGGAAAGCATCAGGCACTATTGGAATTATTCTCTCTTATAATACAAACATAAATTATCAAAGCCAAATGATTCCCATCATATATGTATCTTCTTACCATGGCGACTCAGCTGCAATAACGTGACATAAATGGTCTCTTTTTATGTTTTGATTTTTAAATAAAATGTTTGAATTTTGGCTTACAAAGTTCTTGAATTAAAAACAGATCAGATTCAAAAACCATTTCATTTCCTTCATCTGATTGGTTTGTCAATCCATCTTTTTGTATTATTTGTGAACCAACCCAAACCAGGGCAAAGAACGGCAATCAAGCTTGTTTTTGCAAGATTTCATAGCAATTCTTGACTGGTTTCCAACAATACAAAAAGTTTCAACATCAAATATTTGTAGATATGTTGATAAATTAGGAGAGCATAAATAAAGGTGTTATATGATCATTTGAATGACAACACTAGTAACTAAGTATTAATAAAAGGTCATCTTTTAATTTTCAAGACAATAGTTGAGATATATTTGTACAAACCAAATACAAATATGCAAATCATTTCATTCTTTCAAAAAATGAAAGTTTAAAGTGAAAAATAAAGGTTTTCCAATCTTTTTAATTTTGTTTCACAATAAAAAGAAAGATCAAACACCTTGGTCAACCTTAGTTCATTAATTGAATAATCTTACCATACATTAGGAGTCGTCTACTCCAAATTTATCACTGCTCATTCACAACTGCATGTACATGAATTTCCAAATGCCTTCACTTTGCCCAAATTTTAGCATTTTCACTACCATTAGATATTTTTCTGTCTAGACGCCCACCAACACTTCCTGTAACTAGAGTGTGTTTATGATTTACAATGACTAGACATGCACGATGTTTCAGTTTGATCCGGTGGTTGCGGTTAGTTTATATTAAATCGAGCCGAAAGTTTTATTTTCTGACGTCGGACAAAACCGAAAACACCGGTTAACCGGTGTGAGTTTGAGGTGCGATTTTTTGGTGCAGTTTCGGTTTCCATATCATAAAAAACTGTGCCTGCGTACTTGGGCAGTTACACAAAATCTTCCATGGAAATTGACACTATTTTCTCTTGAAAGGTTTATTAATCTTTACTTTACATATACGTAGATATCACATCCATTCTCAAAAGCTATTTATCCCTCCCGCTGCCTTAAACGCATTTATGCGTTTTCTAGGGTTCACTGCCATAGACACATTATTGAGACTTTCCCAGCAATTACGTAGTAACCTGATTTTATTATTCGTTGACAACATAACCCACGGTCTTTAAGACTTTTATGAAATTGACAGTGTAGTCCGAAAACTTCTCTAGAAAAGTTAGCCTAAGACAACGAAGCAATTTTAAACTTTTTAACTTAAAAGCGAACATTTTTTGTTTGAGTTCATTAAGTACCATGCACGAGTCAGAAAACAGGTAATTAGTTATGTTGATGACATTATATCCAATTCAGATTTTCGTGATTATACAGATAATTAAAGCAGCAGCATTGTCTCTGATAGTGGTGAAAGTAATAGTTTTGTAAGAGTAAGGAACATTGTGGAGAATCGTTTTAGCTTCGTAGCGATCGCTTCACATAGCTTTATCATTGCACAAAGTATAGGTCCATTAAATTTTTGCATACCTTAGGACACTTAAATTTTGCTAGTATTTAGTTTCGTGAGTAGCATACAGAGTAAAATTTCACCGCACCTTAATTTCGCAGCTCTGATGAGTGCGAAAATATAGTGATGTGAAAATAAATGCAGTGGAACAAACATAATTAGATTCCTCAGGTTCAGTTCACCGCAGGCCTGTATTCACTGGTTGCAAGTTGGGGCGGCTAATGTTAGGCGACTAGTTGTGAACACCTGGGGGTGTTGAGGGGGGCGGTGTAAGCCCCCAACTGGTTTTTCTTATGTAGGGCCTCAGCCGGGCCTTTCGTGTGAAGTTTTAAAACATTTTATCGGAAAGTATCAACATTTTTCTATTTTTTGAGATTAGTTTTGTTTTAGGTGATGTGACTTTTTAAATTTTTAAAAGTGGTGATGTTTTTAAATTAAAATAGGCAAAACTTGACTGCACTTAAAACACTCAGAAAAAAGACATCTTTTTCTTTTGAGCGTTTTAACAAAAATCAACTTTACCGATTTTATTTTAAGATCATACGGAAGTTTCCACGCTTTCGATGGGACATGGCCAAGGGAAGGAAGGTTTGGTAAAACTTGATATTTTGCATAAAGATCGTTAACAAGAATATTTTGTCACTGATGATGATAATAATGAGGCTTAAGAACTACTAAAAGTTGATGTTTGTCTTTATGGCTTGGAATAAAGTGATATTCTACAGCGACAAAAACCGTCTCCATAGCCGTTGGGCAAATAACTTTTCGAATAAATGATGTTGAGGTCGAGTTATCTGAAGCAATTTATTTTTGCTTGGGAACGGACCAAACAAATCCATTCGAGTTAACCTTGTGTTTGAGATGAAATGTTACATTTTATCCGAGGGCGAGTTATCCGAGTTTGACTGTACCTAGCCGCGAAAAGTTCCTAAAAATTTGGGACGGCTCAGCCGGCCAGCTGCTCCAGGTAATACGGGCCTGGTTCACCGATAAGAAAAAAATTTCAATTTGGGACTAGTTTGTAATTGTGAACCGCAGGTAGAATGGTGTGGGCGAGGTCGATAATGCAATTTGATCGCTTGCTGCCATTTGTTTCTTGGACTATCAATGAACAAAGCTATTTAATTTCGCGGTTTCGCTCGTTCGTTATGATAGTTTAGTTTCGCACATGAAATGTTCGCGAGTGGATGACTCCGCGAAAACGCGAAAGTTAGATGAGGCGAATAAATAAGTGTCTTAGGGTAGAAATGTTGGTTAAAATGTTGTCAAAATAAAATATGTACCGTAACAAAAATGTTCTAGATAGAGATTAAAAAAATTACTGTATACATATCATGAAGCAATATCGGAAATTTTCGGTAAAATGGCTGGCACTGGGTAGATACTTGAATTTGTGCATGGTTGGCAGTGAAAGGGTTAAATTTCATTACAAAAATCTGAAGTTAAGGTTCATGAAATGAGGATGTTCGGGTTGCCTCGGTGTCAGGTTAACCGCAATCAATTGTGACACCGTTTGACACCGTGGTGAGTCCTCATGTGTGTCGGTTATGAACGCTGTTCGATTGAAGTTGAGGTCGATAACCGAATTGGCATGGGGAGACAAATCGTGCAGGTCTAACAATGACTCTTATCTGCCAAGACAAAATCATCGAACTAACATGTTCTAGCTTGTGTTACTTGTTGCTGCTATTTCTACAGCCAACAGAAAGACAACATCTTCAACACTCTTAAGCCATGATCTAGAGGATTATGTAATTTCACTAAAGCAGAGAAAAGTAAATAACAACATTTTTATATTATATTTGGCCTCATGTTGCCAAAGAAGCATCAACAAATGTATATCTATTAAATAAACAACTGAACATATTTTGATTGATCTTATCTATATAGAGCAGCACCGCAGTTCTATTATAAAACACCAAATTTAATAGAAACTCCATCTCCAATTTAGCACATATGATTAAACGAGATGAGAACCAGGAAATTCAGCTTGTTTACTATTACTCTACCTCATGGGTAAGTTGAGGTTTTTTTTTATACCTTTTAGCCAGAACTCTCTAGAACAAATGAAAAAGCTAAAGAAGTTAACATATATTATTTCTTAGAGGTTTAAACTCTACCTTGACTTACAAAGTTAATCAACTCCAACATTTGCTCCTTGAAGGGAAAACCTTCATCTATTGGAGCAAATATTCTCGTAACAAAAGATTGCATTCGGTTTGATTTGTATGTATAATTAATCATAGGTTCTGACTCTACCTGCAGACTATGTCATACTACTGATCTACTGATCACTTGTTATTATGGGTTTGTGAAGATTACAAAAGTCAAATAGAAGTGACATTCAAGTAGAAGTGGCGCTCAAAGGGTGGCGCTCTATTTGTCAACCCTTCTCTCATAGTGGCACTCAAATAGAAGTTTTACGGTATATGTACTGAAGTCTTGTCCATGAACTCTAAGGATTGTTTTACCCTTTTCTCTAATATTAGACTATAATCAACTTTAAGAGGTGCATGCATGGAATATACATCTGATTGCACTGCTTCCTCTAGAAGCACTGCTTCCTCTTGGACTGTAAATGTTTGACTTTATTTGATAATCATCATATAACTAGTATCAACTGTATTTATTGTGTTATATATACGAGTCTCTGACTGTATGTTCTGAGAGCTATATGAGAGGTGTCAACTGTATTTATTGTGTTACATATACGAGTCTCTGACTGTATCTATTGGGGGCTATATAAGAGGTGTCAACTGTTTTTATTGTGTTATATATACGAGTCTTGGACTGTATCTACTGGGAGCTATATAAGAGGTGTCAACTGTATTTATTGCGTTATATATACGAGTCTCTGACTGTATCTACTGGGGGCAATATGAGAGGTGTCAACTGTATTTATTGTGTTACGTATACGAGTCTTTGACTGTATGTATTGGGAGCTATATGAGAGGTATCCACTCTGCTTATTGTGTTACATATACGAGTCTCTGACTGTATCTACTGGGAGCTGTATAAGAGGTGTCAACTGTATTTATTGTGTTACATATACGAGTCTGTGACTGTATGTACTGGGAGCTATATGAGAGGTGCCACCTGCGTTTACTAGACTATATATACAAGTCTTTGACTGTATGTACCAGGAGCTATATGAGAGGTGTCAACTCTATTTATTGTGTTACCTATACGAGTCTCTGACTGTATGTACTGGGAGCTATATGAGAGGTGTCAACTGCATTTACTAGACTATATATACAAGTCTTGGACTGTATCTACTGTGAGCTATATGAAAGGTGTCAACTGTTTTTATTGTGTTACGTATATGAGTCTTTGACTGTATGTACTGGGAGCTATATGAGAGGTGTCAACTGTATTTATTGTGTTACATATACGAGTCTGACTGTATATACTGGGAGCTATATGAGAGGTGTCAACTGCATTTATTGTGTTACATATACGAGTCTCTGACTGTATGTACTGGTAGCTATATGAGAGGTGTCAACTGTATTTATTGTGTTATATATACGAGTCTTTGACTGTATCTACTGGGAGCAAGATGAAAGGTCTCAAAATGTATTTATTGTGTTACATATACTAGTCTTGACTGTATGTACTAGGAGCTATATGAGAGTTGTCAACTGTATTTATTGTGTTATATATATGAGTCTTTGACTGTATCTACTGGAAGCAATAAGATGTGTCAACTGCATTCATTGTGTTACATATACGAGTCTTTGACTGTATGTACTGGGAGCTATATGAGAGGTGCCACCTGCGTTTACTAGACTATATATACAAGTCTTTGACTGTATGTACCAGGAGCTATATGAGAGGTGTCAACTCTATTTATTGTGTTACATATACGAGTCTCTGACTGTATGTACTGGGAGCTATATGAGAGGTGTCAACTGCGTTTACTAGACTATATATACAAGTCTTTGACTGTATCTACTGTGAGCTATATGAAAGGTGTCAACTGTTTTTATTGTGTTACGTATATGAGTCTTTGACTGTATGTACTGGGAGCTATATGAGAGGTGTCAACTGTATTTATTGTGTTACATATACGAGTCTGACTGTATATACTGGGAGCTATATGAGAGGTGTCAACTGTATTTATTGTGTTACATATACGAGTCTCTGACTGTATGTACTGGTAGCTATATGAGAGGTGTCAACTGTATTTATTGTGTTATATATACGAGTCTTTGACTGTATCTACTGGGAGCAAGATGAAAGGTCTCAAAATGTATTTACTGTGTTACATATACGAGTCTTGATTGTATGTACTAGGAGCTATATGAGAATTGTCAACTGTATTTATTGTGTTATATATACGAGTCTTTGACTGTATCTACTGGAAGCAATAAGATGTGTCAACTGCATTCATTGTGTTACATATACAAGTCTTTGACTGTATGTACTTAGAGCTATATGAAGTGTCATGTTATTGTAACTTATGACTATAATCTTATTTGACTATATTAAAGTAACAAAAAATGTTTTAGTAATTTTGTCAAAAATTCAACTTTAAATTGCATAAATATTTGGAAATAAATTATTACTATTGATTCCATACAAAGAGAAGTCTTGACAGGTTAAAATTGGAGTGGTATTAGTGATTGTGGCGCTGTCAAAGTAGGAGTGTTAGTACTTGCAATAGTCTCTCATATGCTTGGTCATGTCATTGTATATATTATCATAATTGTCAGGGTGGAGGCTTACAAACAGGCACATACATGCTAGTATGCTGTCTGTATTGAGCATTATCATACATAGGTGAACTTTATGAATTTCTATTTGAAAAGGCATATGTGTATATATGAATTGTTGAAAAGGCATATGTGTATATATGAATTGTTGAAAAGGCATATGTGTATATATGAATTGTTGAAAAGGCATATGTGTATATATAAATTGTTGAAAAGGCATATGTGTATATATGAATTGTTGAAAAGACATATGTGTATATATGAATTGTTGAAAAGGCATATGTGTATTTATGAACTGTTGAAAAGGCATATGTGTATATATGAATTGTTGAAAAGGCATATGTGTATATATGAACTGTTGAAAAGGCATATGTGTATATATGAATTGTTGAAAAGGCATATGTGTATATATGAGTTGTTGAAAAGGCATATGTGTGTATATGAATTGTTGAAAAGGCATATGTGTATATATGAATTGTTGAAAAGGCATATGTGTATATATGAATTGTTGAAAAGGCATATGTGTATTTATGAACTGTTGAAAAGGCATATGTGGGGGTCCTACCACACAAAGTCGTTGTCAGAATAGTCACTTTTAAAATAACTGTCGTCACTTTTAAAATCACTGTCGTCACTTTTAAAATCACTATCACTATTTTCAAGTTGGTAACAAAAACAACTTATTTCTTCACATTCGTTATTTTAATACAAATATCTATTCTGGTGGCACTGGGTCGCGTTAAAAACCTGAAACTTGCTAAGTTGAACTAAGCTAAGCCTGAACTTCGGCTAATCAAAAGCTTGGCTCAACCAGCGACCTTCACAAACTTATTAGTGATGTTTGGGAGCCTTGCTGATTACTCCGCGAAGAGTGACAGCCGTCTTAGGTTTTTAGGGCTACATTTCTTGTACTGAAAATAGACCGAGATTGTTTTTAATAATCACTGTCAGTCATAGACTTGGAAACGGATTTGCTGTCAATGTCGTGGCATTGCATTGCCATTTACTTTAATTATTCGGCAGTCCATAAATGCTGGGCCAGATGCTTCAAACCAAAACTAGTGAAGTTTCGGTTGAACGTGTCGATTTATGCTACACGTCGCACATTTTTCGTTGGTTCTAACCGAATCACGAACTGATTGAAACACACAGAATTATTCTGCGCTGCTAGAATCGTGCTAGCGAGCACGATTCTAGCAGCTTTTGCAATTAGTATAGTCCAAGAGACGTATAAATACACACAACAAAAGTATAAGTGCAATTCAACATAGTACACACGATGCAACTGCTTAGATTGCGTTATTGGATGTATTTATTGTTTGGACGCTATAGCTACAAATTGTTTATTTTTTAATTATATTTCCTTTTTAGCAGCAACAGTTTTGTGGTGGAAAATGTTGCCATCTTTAGCGCAATCAAGTCGGTTGCATCGTATTTACTATGGTGAATTTTCTTAATATTTTTCTTGCGTGCCGCATTATGTTCTCGGACTACATATATCTTAATAATTGCTAGAGTCGTGCTCGCTAACCAACAATAGCGCAACTTAAACAGTTACATCGTGTGTTCTATGTTGAACTGCTTCCGTACTTTTATTGCGTGTCGCGATACACGTCTTGGACTATGCTAATTGCTAAAGCTGCTAGAATCGTGCTCGCTAATAATTTGTTTAATATGTTAAAAGCGTTTCGTCGATGAACTTGATGAGCATGCACAGCTCAAATAATTCTGTGAATTTCGACCGATTAATTCTGCGTTTTTCGTGATTTCGGCCAGAACTCAGAACCAACGAAAAATTCGTTACGTGTAGCCGTACCTTTAGTAATCCTACTTACACAATCATCGTCACCTACATTGATAAATGGTCGTCTCGTCTGTCACTTCTTAAATATCCCTGTCGTCGGGTCGTCAGAATCGTCAGAAAACATGGGAGGACCCCCATATGTGTATAAATGAATTGTTGAAAAGGCATATGTGTATATATGAGTTGTTGAAAAGGCATATGTGTATATATGAATTGTTGAAAAGGCATATGTGTATATATGAGTTGTTGAAAAGGCATATGTGTATTTATGAATTGTTGAAAAGGCATATGTGTATATATGAGTTGTTGAAAAGGCATATGTGTATATATGAATTGTTGAAAAGGCATATGTGTATATATGAACTGTTGAGAAGGCATATGTGTATATATGAGTGGTTGAAAAGGCATATGTGTATATATGCATTGTTGAAAAGGCAAATGCGTTTATATTCATTGTTGAAAAGGCAAATGTGTATATATGAGTGGTTGAAAAGGCATATGTGTATATATGAATTGTTGAAAAGGCATATGTGTATAAATGAACTGTTGAAAAGGCATATCTGTATGCTATTGATATGAAAGCGTTGACAACACGCATGTAAATGTTTACACAAATTGTAACACATTTGGTTCTAATTGTCACTTTTAGCAACAAGAGGTATTATAGTTACCTACTATGTTAAGTTGTACCTTCTTTCTATTTACAACCCAGTCTATGAAGTCAAACGAAATAGTTTAATCATGTCCTTATTTAGTAACTGCACGGCCATCTTGTTTCCACTCACTGCCACATCGGATGGCTTTCCTCGCTGCAGCTGTTCCTCATCAAGCATATCAAAAGTCATTTCTCCATCACTGGTCATCATAATAACTTTGCCCTCCTCTACATCACACACGTAGACATTATTGTTGTCGTCTACAGCTACACCTACAGGCTCCTCCAAGTCATCAATTTCCCCGAGCAGCTCGTTTTCGTTGTCTAAGCACACTGTGGCAGGCGCATTTCCATGGCACGTCACCACTACTGCATTGGTCATGAGGGCAATGTTTTGTGGTTTTTTGATGTCTGGGCTCGTGATGACTCTCAACAGGCTGCCGCTACTCTGGTATACTCTTACGCAATCGCTTTCACTGTCGCATACATATATATGACCTTGACCATCAATAGCTATTCCTTTTTGTTTGCCTGTCGGTAGCTCCATGTTAAATACTTTAACTCGTTCCTTGCTGTAAAATTCAAGCTCGTTCGCAGTTTCATTACGGACTGCGACGGAGCCATTAGGTCCACCAGTCACGCTGTAGTAGCTAAAAGAGGTAGTAAGGAAGTCTGTTTGAGCTAAACTGATGGTACATGAGACTATACCACCCAGGTTTGGGCTGGTCTTGCTGATGGCCCGACTGATGTATAGGCTGTCAGAGTCACTGAAGCTAACACCACTTGCTCCGGCCACCTCAACATCTCCCAAGTGTTCTGCTTTTGTGTAAGGCTGCTGTAAAAAGAGTACCAGAATTCATGTAGTTAAATGTATTACAGGTTTGCTAGCCGTACCTAAAGGTTTCAAGCATGTTTCATCAAATCCAACTGTCATAGAGCATTATTGGAAAGTGGAAACTAGTCTTCTGTTGACCATGTTCTGTGATTGATAATATTTTTGTAATGGGTTAATAGGTTCACTATGTTTTCATGTCGTAGATTTATCTGAGTTTTGTTACTCACAAATCTGTATCGAACGTTTCATGCAAGCAAACGATGGCACTTGCGGATGATGATTAAAAACATACCACACTATTCTGTTTTAAACAGTGTCTACATTTCAGCCATTTTTAGTTTGATTTGGAAAGTTGCAAATGCACCGCTGTGACTTCTGAAGTAGAAATTCTTATCTTCTTCAACAAAACTCTCGAGTTATTCGGCATCATGCGAATGTTCATTAAAACACTAATCGTACGTTAGCACAATGTGCACATAACTCCAAATCTGCACCATTCGCGTCATGGGAACATATTGTAGGATTTCACTATGTTGAGTCGAAAATTCTTAAAAATTTTGAGAAGGATTTTAAAGAAACTGATTGCTAAACCTTATTAGCTGTCTGAAATACGCAACTGAAAATCGGACCGATATTCTAAACTATGTAAGTGCTACTAATAACTTACATGCTATAAGCTAATACAATACATCTATATCATATTAAAACAAGGAATTTGACTACAAAGTATACTAAAAGCTATAATAGCCTATCTAGATCCTTCCTCAATTCACTATCTTGCTAAATTCCTTGTCTTCGGTCTCGTCCGTCCATTGTTATTAGACCTTTTTCTTTCTTTTCCTCTTTCCTCCTTTCAATCAATTTACTGCCTTCACTCTCAACCTACATGTAAGTATCTACACAACTCACCATTGTCTCTAAATTCAGCTGATTTCAAGTGATGCTAGTGGCTTTTAATCTTTTCTGTGCACCAGTCCGAGCTCGTTATTTATACCTGTCAGCCTCGCGGTGCTCTTGTTACAAAGTGAACTGAACAATGTTAGAGAGAAGAGAGGCGTGTGGTCAATATTTGGGTAGAAATGCTGAGGAACGCACTCTCTTCTTTTCATCTAATTTTAGAAAGCTTCTTTGGTTCTTTTCTCTTCAGAGTAATGGATTGTTTACTCAAAACCTGCCAGCAATGTGTGTATGTATACTTATATAAGAATAGAGGCGATAGTTTTTAATGTCTGCATATCTGATTGTTTTAAATCGGTCGGGTCCAAAATATTTAGTTCAGTTTGAATGCATTGTTTAACAGGTGGTTTTTCTTCTGTTTTATACTGCTACATGAGTAGACTGCTTGCGTGTTTCTATTTTATGAGTTCAGAATAACTGTGATAGAAAGATGGACTAATTTGATCAATGAGAGTTAAATTAATTATATTCTAGGTTGGGACAGAATAGCCATATTTTAGGGGAGGCGGTCAGAATAGCCATCTGTTAGAAGAGATGGACAGAATAGCCATTTGTTAGAGGAGATGGACAGAATAGCCATATGTTAGGGGAGATGGACAGAATAGCCATATGTTAGGGGAGATGGACAGAATAGCCATATGTTAGGGGAGATGGACAGAATAGCCATACTTAATATCAATAGATTAGCAATGCTAGGAGAGATTTAAGCCGTGGTCGCACGATGGCCGAACCGACTTAGGTTTGGTTCGGAGGTTGTTTTACTTCGGTTCGGCTAAGCCACATGTCACACGGAATCCGAAGTCACTTCGCTTCCCAGATACCTTACACATGAATAGAGGACACTGTTTCATTGGTAGTTTTTATGTATTTGACCTAAATATTTCTATTGTAAACAAAAACTCTGAGAAACAATGATTAATCATAATTACACAGCAGAGTTATCAGAAGATCGTTCAGCTGCTCAAAATAAATCACTCGATACAAAGAATTTGCCAACCCTTCCAATCAGCAAAATAATATTTTTTGTTAACGTATGGATGTTTTTCTATGCTGAGTACATAACAAATAAAAACAGTCTTTATCATAGTACTCTGGTTTTACATAAATAAACAAATCAGTCAACGATTCTTCATCAGGATGAGTATGACACATTACTTTTTTATTCTACACAAAAGAAAACCACAACCATTCTCTTACATTTATGCAACACAATCACAAGTCCGGGTGAGCCCTGTCGTAAATTGCTTCATGTTGTTTATTTAACAAAATAAAAAGATCGTCCCATTTCTTTTTTAACTTTGCACACACGGATGTAAGGAAAAATGTGACTCGTGCTCGCTAGAATTTTAACCAGCCAATAAGAGCAAGGGTTTAGCCACAAAATTTCGAGCAGGACCGAAATGGTTCGTTTCGGCCAAAAATGTTTTGGACGGAACAGTTTACAACTGACAGTGACGTCGTTTTGCGTCATTTAGTTCGTTTCGGCTCTCGTGTGACCACCCCTTTACAGAGCAGTCAGGCATGAGGGGAGTTAGATAGACTATTTCAAGGAGAGATGAACAAACTAAACATAAGTGAGGGGAGGCGCAGACTAGTCATGCCTGAATGGAGGTGGACAGGCTGTTCATACTTATAGCTAATTGGACAGAAAAGCCATATTTCCAGGGAAGGGAGCTTAAATAGCCTTAATATTTCTCTTGATACAGAATGAAGAACAAAGAGCTCCTGCTAGTCTAAAATGCAAGACATAGAAAGATGGCAAAAATTGTGAAAACAGTAAATTAGGAGTTATCCACCCATGATCAGTGTTTTATTATTTTTTTTTATTGTTGTTCTACTTTGTGATTGTTTTGATGGCATTTTTGTAGATCTTTTAAAGTAGAACATGTTTTATTGCTTGAGATTCGGAGCTTAACTTAAATTTATGGGAAGCTTGCTGATGCGCTCCTTAAAGGTCTGCCGATAAGCGGAGTACTTGGAGACCAGCAGGCTGCTCTTGTAGGACAGCTCTGCTTCACCAAAGGACGAGCAAAAAACATGTGATACTTTTTACTGATTGTTTATTTCTTGCTGTTAGATGTGCTGTCATCTTTTTAAGGTTGCTCTCTGCATTAGTTGAGATTAATTTACAATGTTTTGGTAATTTCTCTAAATATACAATGAAACTTGACGTTGTGTCAGTTCTTCTATGTTAGCAAACAGTTGCATTTTTAACGCCGTATAAAAAGCAGTTGGGCTGTTTCTCTATGGTCTGTTTATATGCAACATAGGCTTATATGTGGGGATATACGGTACCCTCTTGAAAATACTATAAGTTTTTACAGTGTAACAAGTTTTAATCATTCACAGTGTTTACTAATTTCTTTATAATAATCTTCTCTACCTTTTCTGAAATTCTATTAGATTATAATAATAGTAATATCATTTGCATCACACAAGCTAGTCAGCATGGCTTCCAACATAACTGTCCAACAGGGCTGTGCAATTTGGCTGACAGATATGGTTGTTCCATATGGCCACTCAATATGGCTGCACATAATGGCTGTTCAATATGGCTGCCCGATGTAGCTGTTCAATATGGCTGCCCTAGATAGCTGTTTAATATGGCTGCACAAGATGGCTGCTCAATATGGCTGCCTAACATGGTTGTTCAATATGGCTGCCCAACATGGCTGACCAGCATGGACATGAATCATTAAAATACCACAGCTGCTTAAATACCTAAGTTAACTTCTTTTTAGTGGATTGGAAACTGTTTTGCCTCTTTCCAAAAATAAAGCTCCTTGCTGTCGATGAAGTTCAGACACGCATCATTGTAAATAAACGAAATTATTTCTGTTACTGAAAATATAGCGTAGTAGGTATACATGGTGATATTTATGACCAGAACCAATCTCCTTGTATTGTAGAATGATTAGCGGCCTGTCAACATGCACAACAAAAGCACATATCGTTAGAGCAGCTCTGGAAGCCGTCTGCTATCAGACCAGAGAGGTAAATTATCACCTCGATACACTGAGCTCTACTAATCACTATGATTTTATGTCCAAGGTGCATATGAAATCTATTTATAGATTTTAGTCGCTATGAATAGCGACAGCAGCATCCCTCTGGCATCACTCCAGGTCGATGGAGGTATGACTAAGAGTTCTCTACTCATGCAAATGCGAGCAGACCTCGTCGGGATTCCCGTCGGTAAGACATCTGTGAGGCCATCTAAAGGTTGGAGGTCATCTAAAGCTTTTAGTAGGGTACTGTACCTTTTTGCTGGCTTTGTGTGAGATGTTTGTGTATTTAGATTGTCTGCAATTGATTTCAAGAATTTGTTTACAGCCAATAACTTCCATCTGTTGTCTGTGAAAGTCGAGTTAGACCACCCTATGCTTAAGAGCTCTGATGTTTAAAAATGGACACTTTATTGGTGTTTGAGTGGTTACATAAGCCAATCATACCTGATGATGCTTGATTATTTTTAGTAAATAAACTGTATTGACAGCGTATGTAATGCCCAATGGAATTATTCCTTTTTTATTCAAATGATATTTTATTATTTTTTATCATGAAATAAATTATTTTCTCAATTGACTTCAAATAGAATATTCAATAAGGTATTAGTGCTGCGAAGCTCTCTAAATGAACACTGTCATGCTTGGACTAGTCCTGATGATATCTGAAGCATTCACCAAACACACACAGTGTAGTCATCCCTCTATTTATGTTGAATATTCTAGTTCGACCTTCCATGCCAGAAACGACAGCACTCGGTGCAGCAAAGGCTGCCGGGTACTGCATTGGAGTATGGAGTTTGAATCCTGAGGATTTGTCTGCCATCACTACTGATGTCTTTAAACCCCTCATATCTGAGGAAGGTAGGTGTCAGGATGACTATGAACAACTTGCCTCTTTTATGGCAAGTATTCATGCTCACTGGATTATCTGTTAGCTTAACCTTTAATTTAATCAATTTTTAAAAGTATATAGATTTTAACCTGTTCTCATTAGCTTTTGTCATTTTTATGAAATTAGAGGTTGATGTTTTCCTCACTAGATGTCTTAAAGGAGTTGTCTTTCCCTGTACTTCTTCCACTCACAGGAGTCGTCTCTCCTCACTAGCTGGTATAGAATAATTCCTCTTCTGAGGTGGCATAAATGAGGTTCTCTCTTTGAGCTGGCATAGTGCAGTTATCTTTCCTTTGTAGTATAGTGGAATCATTCCTCCCTGGCCGACATGACATATTTATAAAGAACAGTATGAAGTTTTATTACTGTACATTTTGGACTATTAACCGCACCCCTATATAAGCCGCATCTGCTTTATTTTTATAAAGTTTTAACCGTCGTTTTTAACCCAGTGCCTAACGGACCGTCACCAGTACCGTTAGGCACTGTTTCGTTTTTTCTTTCACCGCTAGAGGCGCACTAAAAGGAGATTTCGGTTAATACCCCTTAGCGGTGAAAGGAAAAGTCACAAAATAGTCGCACCCTTATATAAGCCGCACGCATGGCTCAAAACATAAAAAAAGTAGCGCTAATAATCTGAAAAGTACGGTAATGTGAATTTTGTGGCGATTTGACTAGAAAAATCTTTTATGTTCCTGTCACATAGCAACTGCAATGTGTTGAGCTAATCTTGTTGCCCGTGTTCTGCATCATAACTCAATTCACATTAGCTTGCTTTCTAGTGCAAAAAGCTACTATCTTTATAACGTTTCTTTTGATAACCAGAAACTCCTTTTGGCAATCATGTATATGAGTGAAGAATGACATGTGGGTTTCACAAACTGCCTTACAACGTAGAACAAAGGCATGCAGCACTTTTTCTCTTAAGTAGAGTGGGGCCACCTGCATTTCTTGTGATCTGACCCCAGCCAGGTAATCGCTCTTCTCACTCAGCAAACTCAATAGTGTGGGCAGAGTTGGAGTCATCCTTGCTTTTTTATTACTCCATTGGCTATAATTTCATTACAAATAAAAAAAATTCATGGAAAGATCATAAAAAGGACAGCAGTTGTCAATCAAATATTTGGTTAGAGATAGCGTTTCAAATACCTTTTTTTGTTAAGGGAATGGATATTAGGTGGAGCATCGTTAAAGCAGCAATGATATTTTGAAAATAATTTTAGAGCTCTTATGCAAATTGTTCACGAAAGTTGAAATGAGTTGAAAACCTGTAATTGTGACACAAAAGATGAGGACACAAACCATGACAGATCTTCAAACCTGTAAGGATTAACGTAAAATAAGCATGTTCCATATACATGTAGTATTACAGTTATTGTTATTTCTCCAAATATATCTATTTCCTGAAATCAGACTCCCTCCTTGAGCAGCTAATCAAATTTTATACAAAACCGAATCTGTGGTGGACTGATGCTGTGGAGAGGTCAAAGCACTGGGATACTCTCGGAGAGGATACAGGTAGGATGTATTTCCTATTATTGTCAATTATTATAGCAATCATTTCAAGATGAACTTACACAAGAATTTATCAGAAAGTATCAGTACTTTTATATCATATATGATTGTTTTTAATGTTTGAGTTAATCTGACTGCCAGGATGTTTCAAGATAAAATTGATGAAACTTGATCCCGGTTATAATGCTCAGATCAAGTGAAGGTGCTATTATGATAGAATGATTATGATGAATAGAGACTGTAATGCTGCTACTTGAACACAATAGCTGATACCAACTATAGCAACGATAGCAACTAGTGATGTCATTTTACAAATTTTTTTAAGCATTTCGACCATGGCTGAAGTTTTTTTGATTTTAATTTTGAAACGCCCTGTTAGTCATATCACCTCAAACATCAAATACGATCTCAATTGATGGAAAAATATCGATACTTTCTGATAAAATATACTAAAATTTAATATAAGTTTATTTATAATACTTTGAGTGGGAAAATGAAACTGATAAATTCATTAAACATTTTCACTCATACATAGTCATGATTATAATCACTGTGTTTCTATTCAGTATAGTTCTCTCTTTTAGGAGTCGTTATTCCTTGAACAAACAGAAGGTTCAGTGATTGGGACCGCAAAATGAAATTGTCATATGGCGAGGCCTCTCCTCTTCCTCATTTCTGCCGATGAAATTTGTTCTATCTTTCTTTTTTTTAATTTTGTTTATTGCTAGCAGACTCGTTTCCATAGTAACCAACTTGGTTTTCCCTTTATTATCACCATCAGGACCCGTAGCTAATTTTGTTTATTGCTTGAGACAGAAATATGCTTGAACTAAAACATGGTTACTTGTATGTATCTGATTTTACCTCCTATTGTTTTGATATTGCAAAGCAAAGGAAAAACAACTTTTCATAGATGTTGTTTGTCAAAGCTATGTTATTGCAATATATCTATCAACCTTGAGCAAGCTCTTTCAATGCGTATGAATATATCTTGAAATAAGTAATGCTGAAAGCTTTATGAATATTAGCCTTGAATTTTAGCTAGCTAGTTATAAGCCGTTACAAGGTTTCACAACAATGTTAATAAAATGGCAATAAACAAATATATGATAGTTGCCATAGTATTAAATCTGAAATGTATTATTTAATCGGTATTGTTTCATTACTGAGAGTAAGCACCTCTTTTACAATAAAATATTTAGTCTCTGAGTGAACAGGTTAAAGTGCTCAACCTTTGCCAAGTTGGTCTGAAGTTGATGCTGAAAATATATCAAAAACTTGTTTTTAGCTCTGAACCGACATTTGTGTAGCACTCAATGACAACTTTAGCTTGTTCACCTTTAACCCCTGTTGCTAAGCAAGCATCATAGGGCAGCCATCTTGGCTTTACTGTCCCACACAAACGCCTGTTGCTAAATGACACTCTAAAGGGCATAAATTTGACGAATCAAAGGTCAAAAGGTCAACACATTGACAAGTTGGGTAGCTGTATCATGGCCTAACATCGTACCAGCAAGGATCTGGATTGATGTTTGTTTTTTCAAACAGTTTTAATGCTAGTTTATGTATAGGATATATTGCTCACAGAATGAAGTGAGCCTAGAAATATTGATTCAAAAGTTACATGAAAGTAGTCGTAGTATTACTAGTAGGAGGAAGTAGGTGATTAATATATATTACATATATTATATACTGTTATATATCTATTGATATGGTGATTAATATATATTACATATATTATATACTGTTATATATCTATTAATATGGTGATTAATATATATTACATATATTATATACTGTTATATATCTATTATTATGGTGATTAATATATATTACATATATTATATACTGTTATATATCTATTAATATGGTGATTAATATATATTAAATATATTATATAATGTTATGTATATATTAATAAGGTGATTAATATATATTACATATATTATATACGTTATGTATATATTAAGATGGTGATTAATATATATTACATATATTATATACTGTTATATCTCTATTAATATGGTGATTAATATATATTAAATATATTATATAATGTTATGTATATATTTATATGGTGATTAATATATATTACATATATTATATACTGTTATATATCTATTAATATGGTGATTAATATATATTACATATATTATATACTGTTATATATCTATTAATATGGTGATTAATATATATTACATATATTATATACTGTTATATATCTATTAATATGGTGATTAATATATATTACATATATTATATACTGTTATGTATCTATTAATATGGTGATTAATATATATTACATATATTATATACTGTTATATATCTATTGATATGGTGATTAATATATATTACATATATTATATACTGTTATATATCTATTAATATGGTGATTAATATATATTACATATATTATATAGTGTTATATATCTATTAATATGGTGATTAATATATATTACATATATTATATACTGTTATGTATCTATTAATATGGTGATTAATATATATTACATATATTATATACTGTTATATATTTATTAATATGGTGATTAATATATATTACATATATTATATACTGTTATATATCTATTAATATGGTGATTAATATATATTACATATATTATATACTGTTATTATATCTATTAATATGGTGATTAATATATATTACATATATTATATACTGTTATTTATCTATTAATATGGTCGTTAAATATTTTTATTAGCAACTTAATATTATCTTAAACCAAAAATCTAGAAAACAAAAGAATAAACTGAAGCAGACATTTTTTAAAGTTAAAATCTCACACAAATGACCTTGACACTTTTCTGAAATAGCGAATACAGTTATTAGTCGATGACATCACATAACGGATGTAAAACGATGAAGCCTCATGGGCAAAGATATAAATTTCACAGTCTCAGCTTTTAGTAATAAAAGTATTTTAAATGGTTGACTAGTGGCTGTAGTAGTAAGCTAATAAGTTATGTTCTGTCATCTTTCTTCTTAAACTTCTCTTCTTGTGGTTAAGAGGTCAAGGACGACTCAAAGTTAAATTTAGTATACCATCTATAACAAATTGTTGTACCCAAAACAATTTATTCACATTTTTCTCCAAAGCTTTATCACTTCAGCTGCTGCTAGAGCTTCATTGCATCCATTGGTCTATAACTAGTGACTGCTGTCATGTACAGAAGCTGTTTGAGCCCTTACAAAATCTACCAGCATCTAAAATCTACGACTTATTAAATAATATACTTTCTGCTACAAACTTGTAATTGTACAAAAATGGTTAATATATTAACTTTTATGGAATTTCAACAAAATTTTATAAAATAAAAGCAAATAGCAATTTTGCAGTAACTTGTTAAAATGAAATCACTGTTATTTGAAGAAGGTAGTGTTTTTTATTCAGCCCAAGAATGCATTGGAGTAATTTTCATAAATCTGTCGATAATTTTATATTTTTGTTAAAAGTTGGGTTTTGGGCAGTTTTGCTGCTATTTATTTTGAAACTCTTTTGACAACTTGTGCTTAGTCAAAACAAATGAAATGTGTCTAAAAATAGCAACACTGTTCACCAACAGCAAACACATTTAAAACAGTCGTTGTAGCACAGCATGACTTGCATATTATTACATGCCTTGTTTGTCCTTACTGCAGTTGCTAAGCTTTTAATGGCGTGTGGCACGTGTCTGGCTGACAGCCTAACGACCGCCACAGCCACGTACGCATGAGACGATGTTGTAGCTGCTGAGAGGTTTTAGTAAATGTCGTCAAATTTTAATAATAATAATAATAATTTTAATATACTCAACTCGCAGGGTTTAAAGGTTGACTTGCAACAAAATTCACATTAAAGTTGTCTAGTATTAAAAGATTCACCATGTCTTACTCTGCTGTGGTGAAGGTGCAAAATATGTGGAAATGTGATGACAAGCTCTCAAAAGCTCAAAAACGAACAGTTAATCGTCGCCATCACAAAACCGCCATAGATTTTAATCAATTTATTTCTCTGACGTAGTCAAAAGATTTTTTATTGTTTTGACACCTGATGTTCTCACGTGAATTGAAAGGCCAATTATTGGCTCAATATAAAGCTTCTCGTAGCACTAGTTTATGACAAGCACTTCAGGGTTTTACCGGAAAGCCCGTATCAAATATAAATGCTCGCTACTTTACAGTTTTGTTTCGGCTTGGTCTAATTGTCTAGCCGTAATCTGATGTGCCCTATACTTCCTGTCAAACATCGCGAACAATTTCTGCAGCATTTGTCGACCATCACAGGTGACCAATAGGCTCGTCATGTTTATCAGAGGATTATATGCATTCTTTCGAGCTAAGGTTGAGAAATTAAACGAATTTTTACAGTGGGTTTTGAGATATCAGTGCTCAAAATGGCAGCATTACAATGATGATGAAATAGACGCGTAAGGACAATACACATTGTTTTATTGAATGTGTGAAGTATATTTGTGAAAATATTTCGACAAATGAGGTTGCCTGAAAGTGTAAACCGAAGTCATCTTGTTCATCTACGTCCCATTAGAGCCGTTTTGGAAAGGGATTCTAATCTGCCGCAGTTTTGTAATGGCGGCAATTAACAGTTCGTTTTTGAGCTTTTAAAAGCTTGTAATCACATTTCCACATAGTTTACACCTGCAACACAACAGAGTAAGACATGGTGAGTCTTTTGATACCAAATAACTGTAATGTGAATTTTGTTGCAAGTCAAACTTTAAAGTTTCCTTTTTTAGCTTGACTTCTTGAAAACGACATGTATCTATATAATGTATATAAAATATATATAATAATTACTTGTATATACAAAATCTATATCAAAATACGTAATAATTAAATGAAAAAGGAATTGAAAGTTTAGTTTTCACATGAGTAAAATATGATGAGGTCCATATGCTCAGTAGCACTGCAGCTAGTCAACATGCTGGGTCCACAGAAGTTGGTATAACTCGGTAATGAAAATAACATTCACTATCTCATTACAATAAAAAGTAGGCTGGTTTTGATTAATTTAGGTTTCACAAGTGACTCTTGACATCTTTTTTTAAGTTCCTAAGTATTGAAATATTATGTAAGTTTATTGAGAGACTGTTCCATTGTGATGAAACTCTATATTCAATTGTTTTTCACCTATGATTACAAATCACCAGAGCATATCCTTATATAGTTTGAATTGGGATTAGAGCATATTCTTATATGGTATGAATTGTTATTAGAGTATATCCTTATATGGTATGAATTGTTATTAGAGCATATCCTTATATGGTATGTATTGTTATTAGAGCATATCCTTATATGGTATGTGTTGTTATTAGAGCATGTCCTTATATGGTATGAATTGTTATTAGAGCATATTCTTATATGGTATGAATGGTTATTAGAGCATATCCTTATATGGTATGAATTGTTATTAGAGCATATCCTTATATGGTATGTATTGTTATTAGAGCATATCCTTATATGGTATGTATTGTTATTAGAGCATGTCCTTATATAGTATGAATTGTTATCAGAGCATATTCTTATATGGTATGAATTGTTATTAGAGCATGTCCTTATATGGTATGAATTGTTATCAGAGCATGTCCTTATATGGTATGAACTGTTATTTCTAGCCTTAGGTCTACAAATTATAGACAATTATGAAAATTTTAATTCAACATTACTCTGTGAGGTGTTTTTCATGTAATTTTAAACAAGACAGTTTCGTTCTAGTTTGTGTTCTGATAGATGCATCCTGTAATGACTTACCAAATGGCATCTGCAAGTGTCTGCATGACAAGTTCAAGCAGGTGACTTTATGCTATATTAGATTAGCGTTTTTTTATATTGTAGAATAATAACACCGTAATACAGGTACTTTCATACTGTAACATGCATTTGAAACTGCATTGTGACAAGCTACTGCAGGTGCTCAAATTTGGTTTGCTCTGCAAGTACTTTATCTACATGTAATTATAGCTGAATCCCATGTGATTGCACGTCTCTCTTTCTCTTTTCAGTCTATCGATTGGTTTCAGTGGAATTCAGACAACGTCTGCTGCTCACATTTCACCTTTTAATTTTCACTTCTTTCTGATTATAATTGTGGTTGCTCGTAACCTAATATTACTGAGTGCAGGTGATTTCTCTTAGACACATAGTTGAGATCCTTTATGTGAGTCGGGTGTGGTACTGGTACTCCGTGTGTACTGAGTGTATGTCTAAGGAAAGGATTATAAAACAATAGTTGGCAATACAGCACAATTTTCAATTTCAAAATAACTAACAATAAACTGTTTTTCAGCCCTTAAAATGATATTACTAAAGTAGAAGATGAAATGTTTACAACATTTAAAGATGAACTTTACCCAAAATTTTAGCAGATTTTATCAGAAAGTATTTTTACAGAATTTTTTTTCATACATGTATTTGCAATTGTTTTTAATGTTTGAGGTAATCTGACTTCCAGTAGGTTTCAAGATTAAAGTCGACAAAAATTGAGCGCAGTTAAAATGCTCAGAATAAGATTGTGTGCAAACTGATGTCACTGGTTGTTATCCCTGTAATAGTTGATATCAGCTATTGCTTTCAAGTTGCAGTATTACGTGTCTCTACACAGTCGATCTCTTTGTAACTATAGACATCATAATCACACTTTCACTTTATCTGAGCATTTTAACTGCCATCAAGTTTTATCAATTTTAATCTTGAAACATTCTTGCAATGCAATGCACTGTAGGAATACAGGATACAAATAAGGAGTTGTCTGCTCTATTTATTATACATGTATATTTAAATCAAAAAAAATTTAAGTTTATGTTTTAAAGCTAACTGAAGCTAATTGTTAGTAATATGTTTGCAACCTGAAAACCAAGCGGAGAGATTTCTCTAATAGCACCTTTAGTTGTCACAACTCTGACCTATCTAGGTTTCTGGTGCCACCT
Organism: Watersipora subatra; assembly: GCF_963576615.1. Classification (NCBI taxonomy): domain Eukaryota; kingdom Metazoa; phylum Bryozoa; class Gymnolaemata; order Cheilostomatida; family Watersiporidae; genus Watersipora; species Watersipora subatra. Next base: position 43,391,554 of record NC_088709.1, on the reverse strand, counting down.
TATACTGCTATTTGTAACAAGCAGTTATAAGGAATAATATTTATGGAGTCACAAGTTATGATATCTACTAGTTGTTATTAAATGTGGTTATAGCTAGTATTCTAGGTGATTGGTAATATTATTATAAGGATGTCAGTATTTTGGACTCCTCAGTGATTGAACTTTCTGCTTCATACTACAGACTGTTGCTTATTAAGTAGCCACTTGATTGTATAAATGGGCATCCTGCTGATCTTATTAGCGATATACTCTTTTTCATGAGCTCACAACTCCAATTATTACAGTTCTGGTTGAAAAGCTATAAAATAAAACATGAAATCACGCTATACTATTATTTCATCACAAACAATGAAGACAGTCTATGTAGGGTTTGTTGTTATGCTGCTAATGAATGATTTTGTGGCAATGCAGATGTTCCATATACGAAAAGACAGCGTTGTTTTTTTTTAAATTTATGCCTTGTCATCTGATCAATGATTTTGATATATTTTTCCCTGTCCTATCATATAGACGACATATAGTTGAGCACATGCTGTTGTTTTGTTCTTAGGAAACTACTCTGGTTTCATCTGCTTGCTGTGTTAGCAATAACTGACAACTTGGTGTATTTGTAGATGCCATAACCAACAAACAAGGAATGGTCTCTACATGTGGAGTATACGCCATCACTACTATGGCACTAGCTATACTGGCTCACTCACTCTCATGACATCCTACCAGGTTCAGTCTAAAATGTTCAGATTTAGTAGTTGTCTGCTCAGCGCAACGACATTAAGGTGTGACAACTATTGACACTACCATTTTCGTAGCACAAAAACCTTCATATGACATTCAGTTTATGGAGTTGTGTTACACCTTGTCTATTAGGCAATCCGGTTTACATGGCCACCAAGTTCTCACTGCACCATTCTTGAGCTCAATCTGGAATTTCCAGAAAAATTAATGCCTTAGCAGTTTTTAGGTAGTAATTTGAACCAATCAAAACAACTGGCTCATGCTAGTTTGGATATCTTTGTTTTAGCAGGAATATTGTAATTGTTATTTAACCCGTTCTAAAAGGTTACTATTAAAGGTTACAATCAAATTTAATTAAAGAGAGAATTTCTATTTCAATTGAAACTATATTTCTATTTCCTTAATTCCATGTTGAACTACTAGTATTTGTGTCAGCTATCTTGTTTATATGATAACTACCTTTATTTATACTTCATGTCAAGGTCATGGTGTTTACTACTATTTGTTACTTATGTTTGATGATTTCTGTGTTGAATTGTCTCCAGAGCAAATGATTGTCTTGGCTTTTCTCAATTCTGTCTTTATTCTCATTGCATGGGAAAGCATCAGGTATATTGGAATTATTCTCTCTTGTAATGCTAACATAAATTATCAAAGCCAACTGATTCCCATCATATATGTACTTTCTTACCATGGAGACTCAGCTGCAATAATGTGTCATGAATGGTGTCTTTTTATGTTTTGATTTTTAAATAAAATGTATGAATTTTGGCTTAAAAAGTTCTTAAATTAAAAACAGATCGGATTCAAAGACCATTGCATTTGCTCTTATCTGATTGGTTTTCAATCCATATTTTCGCGTTATTTGTAAACCAACACAAATCAGTGCAAAGAACAGTAATCAAGCTTGTTTTCACAAGATTTCCAAAATATTTCATAGCAATTTCAACAATTCAAAAAGTTTCAAATTCAAATATTTATAGATATATTGATAAATTAGGAGTACATGAAGAAAGGTGTTATATTATCATTTGAATAACAACACTAGTAACTAAGTGTTGATAAATGATCATCACTTGATTTTCAAGTCAATATTTCAGATATATATGTACAAACCTAATACAAATATGCAAATCATTTCATTCTTTCATAGCAGTTACCCATTAGTGAGTTGCATAGTTTGAGTTTATTTATACTATATTATTGAAGGGTTTTAATTAATTAGAACAATAATTGAATTATAAAAGTGACTATTAGTAATAGATTTACTGTATGACCATATTTGGTAAAACTCGTTTGAATCTGATAGATCAACTAATCAGAGATGGTATAGAAATGCCATACAAATGGAGGAAGCAACTCCTCATGAGATCTGTCTGACTTCCTTTGTAAAAGTATCAAGAAGAAACTTAATAATATATAATAATATGTGATATAAAAATGTCTGTACAGCTAGCACTGCACCCTTTCCCATACACTATAATACTAAATTATTTGAACGATTATATTAATTACAACAATAATTCAGTTATAGGAATGACTACTAATAATAGGTCTACTGTATGACCATATTTGGTAAAACTCAGCTGAGACTTATAGATCAACTAGTTAAAGATGGTTTAGTGAAACCTTGCAAATTGAGGAAGTTATTCTTTACTTGTAAAACTTGAAAAACAAGTATAGCATTCTTATTTCTTTAAATTTTTGGTGAAAGATTAAAGTTTTTCCAATCTTTTCAATATTGTTTCACAATAAAAAGCCACATCAAAGTCCTTGGTCAACCTTATTTCATTAATTGAATAACTTTATCATACATTGAGAGTCGTCTACTCCAAATTTATCACTGCGCATCCACAACTACATGTGCATGAATTTCCACATGTCTTCACTTTGCCCAAATTTTACCATTTCCACCACCATTTGATATTTTTCTGTCTAGACACCCACCAACACATCCTACAACTAAAGTGTGTTTATGATTTACAATGACTTATCTGCCAAGACAAAACCATCAAACTAACATATTCTAGCTTGTGCTACTTGTTGCTGCTATTTCTACAGCCAACAGAAAGACACATCTTCAACACTCTTAAGTCATGACCTAGAGGTTTATGTAATTTCCCTAAAGCAAAACAGAGAAGAGTAAATGATGACATTTTTACGTTATATTTGGCCTTAATGTGCCAAAAAGCATCAACAGAGGTATATCTATTAAATAAACAACTGAATATATTTTGATTGATCTTATCTATATAGAGCAGCACCGCAGTTCTATTATAAAACACCAATTTTAATAGAAACTCAGTCACCAATTTAGCACATATGATTAAACGAGATGCGAACCAGGAAATTCAGCTTGTTTACTATTACTCTGCCTCATGGGTAAGTTGAGAGGTTCTTTTACCTTTTAGCCAGAACTCTCTAGAACAAATGAAAAAGCTAAAGAGGTTTACATATATTATTCCTTAGAGGCTTAAAGTCAACCTTGACATACAAAGTTTATCAACTCTAACATTTGCTCCGAAAATCAAAACCTTTATATATTGAAGCAAATATTGCTGTAACAAAAGATTGTATTCGGTTTGATTTGCACTTGTATGCAGAATTAATCATAAGTTCTGACTATACCTTTACACGATGTTATATGAGTATTTCATATAAGGGTGTGTCCAAAATGTGACCCCTGAGGGGTGTGTCTAGGAAGTGAACCTGAGGGGTGTGTACGGGAAGTGGTTTTGGGAGGTTAGTATAGTACGTAGAGTTGAGGTGTGTGTTCAGGAAATCGCCTTGAGGGGTGTGTCCAGGAAGTAGACTTGGAAGGTTAGTATAGTGCTAAGAGTTGAGGGATGTATCTAGTAGGTAGACTTTAAGAGTTTGTACAGTAAATGGACATTCAATACGAAAGCCGCAAACGCTTTACATGTAGGTTGGTTTTTTCCTCCTGGTTTATATTTTAACTTCTTAGGCTATATTATCATCTGTAACAATTTTGTACATGAACACATAGTTGTTACAATATTATATAATATGTATACATATACCCTGCAGGATGAAATTATTCGCGGAGTTAAATTTTGCGAAAACTGTTTTCTCATGCATATTCATGGACTGAATTATTCATAGATAAACACATTCGCGAATAAATTAATCCGTGAAAGCAGCTAGCAATAGAGTAAAACCTTCACGTGCCATGTGTTTAGGTTTCTATTTAAATGAAAAATTATGTCGATTATGCTAAGCTATAAATTTTTGGCCTCATCCCGAGGTTTTCATGAATGTTCATCAGTTTGGAGGCCTTAAGTGCACCAGCAAATTGTGATAAGTTATGAGTTTTCCAACGTAAAGAATTGCGGAGGAGATTTTTTCGATGAGGATGCCGGACCGAATTCTGAATGACTTATGACAACTGTTAATAATGTTGTACAAGAAGTGTAATGCATTGGCAATGGGCTTAACTCAAAGCCTCGGCGATGATTTAAAAAAAGTTTGAAACTCAGCTACGTTTACAAACTCTGCCTAGCGGCTAGTTTTTAATTTAATTAATACTACAAAAAATCATAACTGCATATCGATAAATACTGATTGATTCACAGGTGTGAAATTCATTGCAGTTGCAAATTTTTGAATGGATATCTCTGTAGTTGCATTTGCAGTGCAGTAGCAAACACAATGGTGTGATGTGACTGCTGGTCCCACTAGAGCGCTGCGTGAGTGGGCACACAAGTTGATCACAATCAGCATGTAGAATATAGTTGAGATGAGAATCTATTATGGCGTTAATATATAATGCTAATGATAATACAATACAAAGAATCCCATTGTATCAGAGTTGCAATAATGCCTGACTCCATATTCCAAAATGATAAATAAGAGTGTGTGATTTGTCGATGGCATTTTTCGGAGGTGATCTATGCTGAAGCTCATTATGCTTCTAACATTTTAACACTACAGATATTGGGAATAAATTCAGGCTATATGTAGTAACAGTAAGATTGGAATACAGATGCTAGGAAAACCTGCAATGTCAGTTGATACACAGTATCGACTGACATTGCAGGTTGTCACAGTATCACAGTTGATACACACTTCAGTTGATACACAGTATCAACCTCATGCTAATGTGAACTTGTGATATAAACACAATTTCAAGCCTTGAAGAATGTGCATTCACAGTATGAATAAAGTCCTGGTTTTCAGGTAATGCAGCGTGTGCTAGTTTGTAAGGTGGATAAATTTGCAGTAGATCGCAGTGGCCAGTATTCAGTAAGAGAGCAGTTACAGTAGAAGTACATGTAAATGTCTACTGCACATTAGAAAATTGTTAAAGCACATCAATTACATAAGTACTGTTTCAGCTTACTCAGGTTTTTCAATATCTTGGCTTTCAAATGAGCCATTGTTTGACATGGTGAGACAGACATTGGTTGGTGTTCATAGGATTTCCCCAGAGCTCGATTGCAAAAATCTTCAATGGTATAGGATCGAAAATGGTGATGTCACAATTTTCATATTCGGTATTGTGTGCTCTTACCGCTTATTTTATTGCTTACCGCTTATATTTATCAACTACGATAATGACGCTCGTCGCAGGCGAAGGTAGGACAACTCCAGAGAACCAATGAAGATGAGTAAGGAATCAGTGTCATTAGTTCTCCATGTACAGATTTTTTCTATGATAAATAACTCAGATTCCAAGCACCATACTATGTTTTCCTGATGGTATTATGCACTAGCACTCTCTTTTTATCGTGATGTTGAGGGGCACGACCAAGACTAATTAATTTCAAGCATTGCGGGGATCGCGCAAAAGTGCAGTTGACATATAGTCCTATGGCCACGCCACTGCAGGTCACAATTTAATCGAGGTAATTTTATTACCTTTATCAACGACAGTACATTTATTGAAGCATAATTAATTAACCCAGAACATGTGTTTGTATTGGTCGGGTGTTAGCACGATCCCCAGGCATTGTTGATTATCTAGAATCCTATTTTATTATTAGCGCTCTCTAAGTTTAACAGCACCGATTATCACAAAAAATCACAGCCTCAATGGCAGCAAAAGGAATCGACGACTTAAGGCTAAATAATTATTGTGATATAAAATTTTGGGAACCGCAACCAAATGTTTTTCTTATTCCAAAACGTACTTTTGACACCCTGTTTTTCATAGTTCTATTATTCTTTGTGTATCTTCTAGGGCAACATGCCTATTTTGGTTTTCAACTCCTCCCATTCTCTGTTACTCTTGTTCTAATAACACTACTATCTCCTGTTGCAGATATGAATCTTTCTGTGCAACGCATAGCTGTCAATTAGCATGTAAAATATAATCAAACAGCCAACTGTTCGTGGCAGTAGTTTGTTAGAGTGACTAGGAATTATAGGTAGTATCTGTTCTAGTATTGTGAGTTGTTAAGGCAATTAGAATATTAGTGCATAGTTGTCTGCTCAGCATGCAACGGTCTACGGATTTATCTTCTCAATAACATAATGGTGCATGAGAAACAATATCCACTAAGCCAATTATATTTGCAATTTTTAATAGAGTAGCATATATTCAATATGGCCTCTCTATATGCAAGACATAATATGACTAAATATAAAGTTGAAGAGATGTTACAAGTTGTTAGTATTTGTAAAGGCCACAAAAGTTAACTGATAAAAAGGAATTATACAATAACATAGAAGTAAGTATTGGCTACCCACATTGATGAAATAACTTGTTTGTGTGGCCAGCCCATTGGTGACACATATTCAATGAGTTGTTCTGAAATGAACTTCATGCTTGACATCAGCAGAAGTAAAACTAATGAACTTGTCCTGTGATTAGCTAAAATAGTTAGTTATGATGATCTCAATTCAATTTTGTTCAGGTCCTACGGGACAAGTTGCATCGAACATGCAGTTGCTATAACAATATAACAATCACTATTACTATAACAAATTGCAAATCTTCATGAAACATTTCTGATGATCTATTAGTTTCTGAAAGAGTTAATATCTTTTTTCTGCAGTTAACTTTATGTCTAGAACTGATGGTATTTTTCCAATTTCTGTTTTCACTGTTAACGACCATTTAAAAATATAAAATATTAAAACAAACATCAAACTAATAGTCTGGCAGCCTGTGAATGTTTTACCTAATATAGTATTTATCTAACACTTATTACTATAGCTGCTGAAAAAACCATAAACTGCGTCATATAATATCAGATATAATTTGTTGCCTGCCCAAATATTTTATAGCATGCCTAAATATTTTCTTGTCTGTGTAAGCATTTTGTAGCCTGTCAAAACATTTTGTTGTCTATCCAAACATTTTGTAGTGTCTGCATTACATTATATGTAAAAAGAAGATGGTTTTTCTCATGAATGATTTGGAGTAATCTTACCCTTGATAGTCAGATGCTCAGCAGTTTGTAAACTCATAAGGACAAAAATAAATTTATTCTTTGATAAACTGAGTATTGTTTTAGGAGGAGTTATGAGTGTCGATCCATTGTGAGCTGAGCTAAAATAATCACAATAATACTATCAAAAAATATGCTATAAATCTGAAAATTTATAAGTTATATTATAATCTGTCAAATTCTAAAATATATATTCTTGAACAAGTGACATAAAAAACCACACTTCCAATAATTATAGACATAAACAAAAATTAATATTTTTGAAACAAAAGTATTTGAATCGTTTGCTCGGCCGGTAGCATTTTGATTGATGCGATTCTATTTCTTTTGCGGCTGTTCAATACCTCGCACCCTGTCTTCTTACCTCAACTCTTCTGCACTGTTTGAGACAATCGATGATAGTGTCTAAACCAATTTTGTTAGCGGATCATGACTTTTGTGCTATGGATTTTGCACAAATAATGATTAACTTTAAACTGGATGTGCACTAAGCAGAACCTTTAGCCTAAAACTAGTCATTCATTCACTATTGTAAATGTAAACCGCTTTTCACATGCAGTGTAGGTCAAAGTATCAAGACCATGTTGAGCAGAGAACTACTATTAGCCTTATACACTTTATAACTATTTCTATGGTGTGCCTTTCAATGTTTTAACAACAGAAAACAGAAAATCTTATGAGTTGGGAAGCAGACTTTGGTACGTGCAGGAAAAACAAAAAAATTACTTGTTATTGATGTAATCAAGTAATTATTAGAACAATTTTGTGGACATTTTTCAACTGATCACTTGCTATCTTAGATTCATAAAGATCAAAAAAGGTCAAAGTAGCAGTCAAATAGAGGTAGCGTTCAACTTTTTTCAGTTCAGTTTTTCAGCCTTTCTATAATGGCAGTTGACTAGAAATGGTCTTCAAACACAGTTGGCATTCAATTAGAGGGTTTAAGGAAACTGTTAATGTGATGATATAATTGATTAACTGAAGTTGTCTATCCACAACTGGTTATGCAAGTGTTTAGGAGTTGCAGTTATTAAAATCTGTTAACAGTTGAGCCAGATGATTCAGCAAGATCTAACTAATAAATATCATTTTAATTTCTATTAACCTGTGTGATCTATCGGCACCACTTCAAAGTATTGATAATACAACACATGTCAAACTTTTTGCATGCCTGCCCGAGAACATTTTGACCAACAAAATATTTATCTAACATTTATTACTTTAATAGCTGCAAAATCATAAACTGTGAAAGATAATATAATATAAAATATAACAGTATAACAATATAAATAATAAAGGAATAAAAAGAATAAGAGTTGTTAATAAAGGGTAAAATAAGATAGTACAGTTTTATTTCTCTGTTCATAAACTAGTAAAGTTATTAGTAACAGGTAGTAGATGAGTCATGTGTACTTATGGGAGTGATTGGATAGTTGATATCTCTACACAGACTCTTATAAAACTTCCATCACAAAGTAAACATTAAGCTGAATGTATTCTATGTAGCTCTATAATAACATATAACCAGCCTATCATAGACACTCATTCCTGTATTACATCTACATTGGCAATGGCAGCATTTAGCTCGAGAACTTTAGGATGAGTAATGTCTACCCCAAATATAACTTTATACATCCTTTGTGACTTCTTAAAATAATCCAAAGCTTTGGAATACTCACTGAGTCTTTTGTAGACATCACCAAACCTCTTGTAGCACACAGCAATTCTTACATTGCTGGCATCTAAACCATATACTGCTTGGTACATAGCTAATGACATGGTGTGATGTTTTAAAGCCTTTTCATACTCACCTACCTTACTGCACACTTCTCCAATAGTACTGAGGCACTCAGCTATATCCCTATGGTTAGTGCCTGCACCAAATACTTGTTCAAACATAGCTAATGCTTTGCTGCAATAATCTAAGGCTTTTGAATATTCTCCAATACCTGCGTACGCTTCAGCATAGCCATGGTAGTTATTAGCAATGTATGTATGGTGAGCATCTGTACCATATACTGCTTGGTACATAATTAATGCTTTTTCATGCTGTTCTAGAGACTTTTCATACTCACCCAAATCACTGTACGCCCAGCTGATGTTATTGTAGGAGCTAGCAATGCCACTATGGTTGGTGTTTGTACCATATATAACTTGCCTCATAGCTAATGACTTTGTATGATATTCTAGAGACTTTTCATACTCACCTAAATTCCTGTATACTAAACCGATGTTATTGTAGGAGCTTGCAATGCCACTATGGTTGGTGTTTGTACCATATATAACTTGCCTCATAGCTAATGACTTTGTATGATACTCTAGAGACTTTTCATACTCACCTAGTGGCAGCTATCTTTAGCCTATGTTACTGTTGCCGCTCAAAAAGATACGATGGTGCGTTGGCATAACATAAAGGTTGCCTCCTAGCTAATGACTTTGTATGATGTCCTAGAGACTTTTCATACGTGTACTTACCTAATTTTTGGTATGCTAAGTCGATGTTATTGTAGGAGCTAGCAATGTCACTATGGTTAGCGTTTGCACTATATATAGCTTGCTGCATAGCTAATGACTTTGTATGATATTCTAGAGACTTTTCATACTCACCCAAATCACTGTATGCTAAGCCGATGTCATCGTAGGAGCTAGCAATGTCACTATGGTTGGTGTTTATACCATATATAACTTGCCTAATAGCTAATGACTTTGTATGATATTCTAGAGACTTTTCATACTCACCCAAATAACTGTATAGTAAACCAATGCTACTGTAGGAGCTAGCAATGTCACTATGTTTAGTGTTTGCACCATATATAGCTTGTCTCATAGCTAATGACTTGGTATGATATTCTAGAGACTTTCCAAACTCACCAAGATTACTGTATAGTAAGCCCATGTTATTGTAAGACCTAGCAATGTCACGATGGTTGGTGTTTGCACCATATATAGCTTGCTGCATAGCTACTGACTTTGTATGATATTCTAGAGACTTTTCATAATCTCCCAAATTATTGTATACTATGCCGATGTTATTGTAGGAGCTAGCAATGTCACTGTGATTGGTGTTTGCAGCATAGATAGCTTGCCTTATAGCTAATGACTTTGTATAATATTTTAGGGACTTTTCATACTCACCTGACTTCCTGTACACTAAGCCAATGTTATTGTAAGAGCTAGCAATTTTACTATGGTTGGTTTTTGCACCATATATAGCTTGCTGCATAGCTAATGACTTTGTATGATATTCTAGAGACTTTTTATACTCACCCAAATCACTGTATACTAAGCCGATGTTACTGTAGGAGTTAGCAATGGCACTATGGTTGGCGTTTGTACCATACATAGCTTGCTCCATGGCTAATGATTTTGTATGATATTCTAGAGACTTTCCATACTCACCAAGCTCATGATATGCCATACCAATGTAGAGATAATCACTGGCTATGCTAGAATGATAAATCTGCCCATGCAAATCTACATCTAATTTTAGAGCCATTAAATAATTGTCCAGTGCTTCATTGTAGTCACTCAAGCATTGAAAAAGCCAACCAATGTTTTTGAATGTTTCAGACGCATCCTCATGCTTACAGTTGGGTCTAAAGGCTAGACTCAGTAAATCAGTTGAACTCTGGTCAGAGGGGTTGCTCAGACTTTTTAAGTTCAGCTTTGCCTACAATTTATTCAAGATCTGTGTAATGGATCATAACTCTATGATTATTGAGCTCAACCATAAACCAATCTGTCATCAACTAATATGTCATCAACCTCGTACTGAAGCAGCTAATAAAGGTTATCTATACACTAGGTTACTCGTTTCATGAAAAAATTCTTAGAGTGCACGAGTTTGCCTTAAGGAGTCTTTACAATACCATTATTACTTTCTCTTATAGGAAAAAGATTTTTTTTCAAAATCATGAAAAGTTTGGTGACTATAAATGATAAAATGTTACAAAGGTATTGAAGTCAGCGAAAAATGACCAGGATTTGTGCACCTTTGACTGAGTTGGGTGAGAACAAAGATTTCAAGTAATAATTAGCTTTGGTACCTATAAACCTGCAAACCTTTCCTTTTGGTATGGTTGATACTACGAACTTCAAATCAATATATAAAATCAATGGTTAAATCAATTGTTTGCACTGCACTACACTGTTGCTATGAGAATGGAAAGTGATAGTCGTTGAACTAATGTTCTGATGGGAGCAGCACAAACCAACAGCTGTTAGAGTGAGAGTAACAAGTGAACATAAACCAATAGCTCTAAGAGTGAGAGTAACAAGTGAACATAAACCAATAGCTCTAAGAGTGAGAGTAACAAGTGAACATAAACCAATAGCTCTAAGAGTGAGAGTAACAAGTGAACATAAACCAATAGCTCTAAGAGTGAGAGTAACAAGTGAACATAAACCAATAGCTCTAAAAGTGAGAGTAACAAGTGAACATAAACCAATAGATCTAAGAGTGAGAGTAACAAGTGAACATAAACCAATAGCTCTAAGAGTGAGAGTAACAAGTGAACATAAACCAATAGCTGTAAGAGTGAGAGTAACAAGTGAACATAAACCAATAGCTCTAAGAGTGAGAGTAACAAGTGAACATAAACCAATAGCTTTAAGAGTGAGAGTAACAAGTGAACATAAACCAATAGCTCTAAGAGTGAGAGTAACAAGTGAACATAAACCAATAGCTCTAAGAGTGAGAGTAACTAGTGAACATAGAATTTTAATATGATTGGAACAAGGATTATTTCTCATCAGCAACTTTTAACAGTTTCTATTTATTCAAAAGTTACACAGCAATTTATTGTTCTATTATAAAATATCTCACTGAGATTCACAGTTGATATGCTGAGCTATGTGTGGAAAACCTGCCTGTCAAAACATTTTGTAGCCTTCACAAAATTTTGTAGTCTGCTTGCATTATACTATATAAAAAAGGAAAATGTCTTTTTCTCATGAGTGATTTGGAATAGTCTTATTTTTAATGTTCAGATGCTCAGCATCTTGTAAACTCAAAGGAAAGAAAGAAACTTATTTTTCAACAAACGGAATTTAGTTTTACATGTCAAACTGTTACTTGTAGTAACAAGCTTTCTTACACAAATATATCGTTTCATATAATTTGTCTATCCCACAAAAACATTAAGTAAGATAATTACATAAAGTATTAAAATTTGGTATAAATAGCTATGTTTCAAACTGAACATAAATTTAATCACTGATGGAAAGCTAAATAAATATGAATTAGATATACTTAAAGTTTTTTGTTTTAGAGGCTGGTTAATTTAGATACAGCCTTGGTGAGAAAAGACATTGATGGTGCGTAACTAGAGGTAATGATATAGGTATAGAGCTAGCCTTACTAAGTTTATGTGAAATTTAGCTCAACATAACTTATTTATATATACATGTAGATATTGTGCTTTTATATTTAATAACTTTTAATGTTTATTTATTGTTTCTGCTTTCGTTTATTTACACTTTATTTTTATATCACTTTCCCTTTCTTCCTCACGGGCATTACAGGACTGCTTTAGATATTTGTCAAAGAATAGAACTTTTGTCCAATTGGAAAATTCTCCCTCGGATAGCTCGAACACATGGTTAATCATCTTTTCTTTTCATCAATTATAATACTACTATATACATGTATATATTTGGTATCCTGGCTCCAAGATTTTATAACTAAAGAATTTAGTTAAAATTATTTACATGTATATATAGATGCTGTGTTTTTATATCTAATAATTTTATGTTTATTATTTCTGCTTTCATTTTTTACAATTTATTTATATATCACTTTCACTTTCATCCTCACGGTAAATACCAGACAGTTTTAGAGATTTGACAAAGAATAGATTCCAAGTACGTGTGCTTATGATTTGTACACAATTATTCATAGAAGTGGAAAGATAATCGAGGGTTGCAGATGGTAGCATGTTGACTAAGAACCTGCATATCAGGGTTGGAATCCATTCCAGTGCAATGTTTTTTCTGTTAATGCTTTTAGCATTAACATTGATTCAAATCTCAACGTATTTCATACGTGGAGATGTGAATCACTCAACTTTTATGATGAAAGTTGGCACGTTTTGTATGTAGAGATGATCATTAGTTGAAGTTTGACTGAATCGGTTGGAATTATTAGTCATTAAATACATTAAAGAAAGTATGACAGTGACAAAGTCTACACATCTAATGAAATACTCACATCATCCACAAAAATCTTTGCAGTTATCATGTCTCCCATCTCTTGATGGCAATGGGCAATGAGAAGCCTCCATAATCCTTGCTGTTTAGAGGAAACAATAAGGAACCGATTGAAATATTCTACAGCACGATCATAGTTATTTGTGTAGTAGAGAATGTAAGCGCAAAGTTCAGAATACTTGCTGTGCGTCGGGGGATCTTCAGGGAGCATTGTAGAAGTTGAAGCTAGCGGTGTCGCAGAGGTACTACGTTCCATAGTCAAGCTCTTTATGCATTGGCAGAACTCAGAATAGCTTGAGCTTTCAATTGGCTTACCAACGACCTTACTTAAATCATCCTTTGCTCTTTGGTACTGACCGGTGAAGTAGAGAACTTGAATTTTGGGCAACAAACTTTCTCGAGGAATGAAAACAGCTTTTATAACTTGCACTGCTAAGTTATTGCGATAAACTGAATTGGTACTACACTTTTCTATTTGCCCTAGTGCGTACTCAATTGACTGTTTAACTGGAATAAGAAGGCATCCAAGGAACACAAAAATGTTGACTGGAACATAATATTTTGTCGCTGCATTTCGATTAATTGTCGGAACAACTCGGATTGATTCTGTTGCACAACCTTCTTTGAAACATGAAACAGTTCGTATATAGATAGATAGAGCCAGCATGATGCTTAGGTACATATGGTTATCATCCGAGAGCACACCTTTCCGGTGCAGACAGTCATAGTGTTCCCAAGAACTATTGGTTTTCAACCCCAAACACATCTTAAGATTATTTGCTAGTAGGGTAGGATATCGAAAAATGTCCGCTTTGACTTTGATATCACGATTTTCTGGCGGCTGATACCGTACAAACTCGGGTAAGAAACTGTATTTTCTCATGTCCTGAGCAAATGTATTGAAGCGCTTGGAAATCACGGTTTCATTTTGACTGGCTTTAGTACACTCATAATCATGCCTTGCTTGAAAAAATGCTGAAAGCAGAGAATCGTTATCCGCGCTTAATTCATTTGTGAAGAGAAGGACGGAAGATGACAGTATATCGGATTTGTCACAAAGGTATCTATCAAAAGGAGCCTCCGCAGATTTCACATAAAGTTCCTTCAGCTCATCCAATGTGAACGTTAGTCGTTTGCCATCATCTCTACCGTTTCCTGTTGGTATGTTTCCGGAGCTTTTTGTTATTCCATCAATGTGATAACCCAATTTCACAGAAATGTTTTCACGCAGATGTAGGTTATGCGGTAATGCGAGTTCTTCAATGTCAAAACTCTTCAAAGGAGATTCACCCAAGTTTCCTATTCGGAAGTATGTGTCCACTGCAAGTTTTTCAAAGTATTCATCATTTTTTTCAACGATGAATGCATATTCTAAATCAGAATATGGTGTCGCTTCTCCTTTGGCAACTGAGCCTAAAGCAACAGCTGAAAATTTGCAAGGAGCCTGATAGCCTCGTTTTTTGACAAGTTTGTAACTACACTTGATAATCTTCTGTGAAAGTTTTAGAAAGTTTTTACTGCACGATCCACTTATAGAAAACAGTTTGTCAGAAAATCGTTTGGCATGAGTCAGATTGGTCTCAGAAAATGAGTCATCAATATCAAACTTTTCCACAAAACTTTTCAAAGTCGCAAAGTCTGTTTTGGTCGCTCTTCTGTAATTTTTAAGCGATCGCTTGTGTTTGCTGATAAGCTTCCAAAACTTTTTATAATCGAGGGGGTGTTTATTTTGGTACCAGCATTTCTCTATGTCATAGACAAGTCTCTGTCTATCATCTGTTGAATCATATGAGAAGCAATAGTTTGCTAGCCCGTGAGCCTACAAAAGGTATTCTTAGAAAAAACATTGTTAATATAAGCTGCAGTAGTAAACTTTTACATTAGAAACATTGTAAGTTGAAGGTGCGATAATAAACTTGTGATGAAATATAGTTTAAAACATTTTCTGTTGAACTGTTAACAGATCTCAGTCATCTCCGCTATACTGTCACAGAGTCTAAACTGTATCATTATTCATAATTGACTAAACTATTGCTATATCTTGAGCTGGTTAGTCACAACTATTAGCCTAACCACGAGGCTAAGCCATCCTAATCGTTCTTAATGCTCTCAACACTCTTACTATCCTTATCATGATTTCACATGCTAAATATGCAATCTTGTTAATTTATTAATATTAATTTTTGCGTTTGTTATCTTTTAGAAAACATTTTAAAAGGTTATCCACTACTCATTACCTATTTTTTCAAGTTGTAATTTTCAAAGGCGCAGCTTCAATTTCAAATTTCACAATGCCGTCAGTTTTCCGTTATTCCTAAGGCATTTGCTAAAATAGTAAAAGCTGAAAACCTTTTACATTCGGTCAGATGAAGTACTCTCATGCCCTTCACTGCCATACGTTTGTATCAGTATCATTCATCAAAACTTTCATTACAACAATCTTCTGCTGCAATATTAACCTTTTTATACCCACACTTCTATGTAGGCCTACTCATTTTTATTATTAACCCAATATACCGTAAAACCTCTAATTGAATGCCATGGCGCTTTATTTTTCAACCCTCACTCTTTGGTGGTGGTCAATTAGAGGCGGCGTTCAAATAAAGGCTGGCAGGGTATTTCTCAAAAAGCTCATCAGAATTTTCAGTAGATAACTTTAGCCCTATTATGGGCAAAGCGAAGGTCAACTATATTTTGCCTTTTTTTCCGGTGGACCGATATTAAACATTTTGAATGCAATAAAAATGCTAACTTACCTCTAACTTGTCAAAGATCTCTTAATAAATATGCATCAAGAAACCGATAAATATCTCTACCAGTTAATATATATTGCTTGCAATTGACCTGCGATGATATTATAGCCTGTGTCCTTCTTTGCAATTTGTTGGCATTTTCAATTTTTATTTCATTTTAAAGTTCAAGAAATATCTTTGTTTTATACAAATCTTTAAAATTCTTGCATAAAAACTCATTGCACTCACTGATATCTTTGCTACAGTTTGCAGCCAAAACTAGCTGTTTACGTGCAATGGAAGTGGGGTTATGAGCATCGATCCATTGCAAGCCGTGTTAAGATAGCCACAAAATGTTATTAAATAACATGCTATAACTCTGCATATTTATAAGTTATACTACAATAATCTATCAAATGATACAAATATATATTCTTGAGCAAGTGACATAATTGAACCACACTTATATTACATGCAGAAACAAATATTAATGTTTTTAAAACCAAAAAATATTTCTATCGTTTGCTCGGATAGCTGCGTTCTGATTGTTGCTTTTGATGGAACGAACATCCTCTAGTAGTCTCATACCTTCCACAATATATTCTGGCTTCAATTCTTTTTCTGCCCTGCTGAACAAGTCAGTATTAGCGTTCAAACAATTTTTCGGCAGAGCAAAACTTTTACGTGTCGCATTTAGCACTGATGCAGTTCTAAAAGTTTGCTAGCTAAACGTATAACCATTGGTCCAAAACTTGCGAACCGGTTTTTATATGCGTGTCCTTTGAAGTATTAGGCCCGTGTTAAACAAGGAACCAATATTAGCCTGAGATAGTTAATAATTATTTCTATGGCCTTGCTTTCCAAGTTCCATCTACCATCGTGAATTTAAGCCGTTTTTTTATATATGTAGGCTACTTTAAAATAGAAAGACCGGGTTAAACAGAGAGCTACTACTAGTCTGAGACAGTTATTGATTATTGCTACGGTGTTGCTTTCAAAGTTTTAACAAAAAGCTTTGGAATTGGACAGCGACAGAATTAACTGTTATTGATATAAACAAATCATTATTAATACAATTTTGTGGACACTTTTCTACTAATCAGTTGATAATATGGGCTCGACAAGATCAAATAATGTCAAAGTGGTGGTCAAATGAAGGTGGCATTCAATTGGAGAGTGGCGGTCTATTTTTCAACCCTTCTCTCAGGGTGGCGGTCAACTAAAGGTGGCGCTCAAATAGAGGTGGCGTTCAATTAGAGGTTTTACGGTATTTATGATTTTTATTTCGTGTTCCAAGTTTGTATTAATTGTATCAGTATCAAATCATGTTTCATTGCAACTTTATTGTAGCAGGCTTTATCTATCCATAACTTGCTTATTATTTTACATTTAAACACTTTTACAGTTGTTTTACTTGTTCTCTGAACTTAATTGAACGGTACAAAACCAATTTCTCATGATATCAAAATTAAAAGTTAGAATAGTAAATGTTGTATAAGTTAAATAAAAATACATTTTTATGCAAATACTTTTTTATTACCAGGGCAACCCCTGGCATTCCTCTAGACCAGTATAAATTAACTCCATCATGTTTAAACCTCTTACCAGTAAGGTTCACACACTCAATAAATAGATTTAGTTTTCTGAACCATCACTGTATTTAAGGTCTAATATAAGTCAAGTTCTACAAACAACATACCTGAAGGTAATGTCTCCAGTGACCAGAGGTTCTTGCTCTTGTTAAGTATGACCTAGTCAAAAACTCCAAATATGGAAAGTCACCCATCAAGTGCTACAAAATGATAACAAAGATGAAACCAAAACAAATTAGGTATCATAGGAACAAATATTTCCCTTTTAATAACAGTACCGTTTAGCTAAGAATGCAGGACTGGTAGGATGTGGTATCCTAGCAAACCCTACGATCTCCTTCTGGAGACAGAAGGAGATCATAGGCAGCTTTATCTATAATTGTCTGCAGTAATTTACATCATCTAATCTAATCTCTAATCAGACATGTAACATCAGATATATTAAAACTATAATAGATTCTCATTTCAGCTATATACAACTTGCTCATTGTGATCAATCTGTTTGCCCACTCATACTGAAGTTGAGCAGCATTCCCACCATGCAATTGAGTTGTGGTTGTGTCACAACCAAATCATTACTCGATTATGTGATGAATTTTTACGTAAATATGCTGTTCATGTATGTCCAGTATAATGACATAGTTTCTACCGCATCAAACAGTGCCAATTACATGTTAGCAATATTCACACTGCATCCAGCACTACATACTGTGCAGTAAGTAATACCACAACTGTACCAATACTGCTTACTGTGCACTATAGAATAGTTGTACAGAATGTATACCGCATACTGTGCAGTAGTAAAAGTATGCAATGCAACGGTACTGCATAATGCACTGTAATGCATCTCTCTCCTGGGGGCATCAGTGAGTACATATCCATGTGCAGTCATGATTGTTTTGTAACTGTAATTATTACAGTATTATATTACTACATATCACATCTCTGATTGTTGATAGCCTAGTCTATACTAACTAAATTTATTTATCTACAATGAGTTTTTGATAGTTAATGCTAACAGTACAAGATAGTTATTACTAACAGTACAATATATTTATTACTAATAGTACAAGATAGTTATTACTAACAGTACAAGATGGCTATTACTAACAGTACAAGATAGTTATTCCTAACAGTACAAAATAGTTATTACTAACAGTACAAAATAGTTATTACTAACAGTACAAAATAATTATTACTGACAGTACAAGATAGTTATTACTAACAGTACAAGATAGTTATTACTAACAGTACAAGATAGTTATTACTAACACTACAAGATAGTTATTACTAACGGTACAACATATTTATTACTAACAGTACAAGATAGTTATTACTAATGGTACAACATATTTATTACTAACAGTACAAGATAGTTATTACTAACGTACAACATAGTTATTACTAACAGTACAATATAGTTATTACTAACAGTACAATATGGTCTTTGGTTTTTCTTCTTTGATAATTATCCAAGTATTTGAAAGTAGGGAGACCTTTACAAGCATTCACTACTCACAGTTCACTTTTCCTTCTAGAACACTTTCTCTACTCCTTCAGGTTTCTGAGGTCTCTCTATTAAATTAGACTTTACGTTACTCTGCCCAATAAATGATGTTAATAGATTGTTCCATATTTAAAATGGTTCAGCAGAATTTATAACAAGTATGTATTACTCACAGTTCACTTTACTAGAGCATTCTCTCCACTCTTTCAGGTCCCTGAATAGGTCTGCCTATTAGTATACTGGATGAGATGAATATGAGTAGTAATGTGCTAGATGAAAGAAGAAGGTTTCTTTTCTGTAGGGGCAGTTGTTGAAAAGAGACTCGCTCCTCAGTTCTCTGGAGCATGAAATCAGATACACTTTTTTCTAAAATGTAAACAATATCTTTATTCATCTAGTAATGAAATCATAACTATATATAGTTTGATAGTGAATGAAATGGGTTGACTTGACCTACTTACCAAATACAGTCAAACATGGATAACTCGCCCACGGATAGCTCGAACACATGGTTAATTCGAACGGTTTCTTTGGTCCGTTCCCACGCAATGATAAATTACTATTGATAACTCGAACTCAACACTGTTAATTCGAACTGTTTTTTTGCCTAACGGCTACCGAAACGGTTGTTATCGCTTTAGAAAATTACTTTATTCCAAGCCGTAGAGGTGAACGTCAACTTTTCGTAATTCATAGGCGTTGTTACTACCACCATCGGCAAAATATTTTTGTCAACGACTTTTCTAAAAGTTTTGTGAAATTTGATTTCTACCAAACATCCGCTTAGCGATCGCCCTTCGGAAGCAAGGTAAAGTGAGGTACTCTTTGCATAAACTTCAAGAAAAATCGGCAAAATTGATCGTGGGTAAAACGCTCAAAAGAAAAAGATGTATTTTCTTTTAAGCATTTCGACAACAATCAAGTTTTGCCAATGTCAATCTAAAAAACGTCCTGGCAATAACATCACTTCAAACAACAAACCAATCTCAAGTGATAGAAAAATCTCTATACTTTTTTATAAAAACCTTTTAAACTTTACATTAGAAGCATTTAATTTGAAACAAGCTATTTGTGCTTTTGATTTATATTATAGTTTGCAAATGTACATGTATCTACTAATAAATAAGTAAATACATGGACTTGTGACAGTGCTCTGATAACTTGAACGCTCTAATAATTCGAACACTTTCGCTCAGTTCCGTGAAGTTCGAGTTATCCATGTTTGACTGTATATCTACATATTTATAAAAGAGTTTTTTTATAAATATTCTTCTTGACAATGAGCTAATACAGCGTCCCTGTTGGCAAACAAAATTAGGTAAAATAACCAAGAGAACAGAGCCAGATAGTTTCTATATAACTCATGGCATTCCAGCATTGTATTGTATGTAGTTGAAGGGATGAAGTATATACATGCATTGTGATTAGGATATGTGATAGTAGAAAGGGTATCCATAGGCATACATAGATCATGAACTCAAAATGCCGCTGCTTCTCATATGGCAATGTTCATGTGTCTCAAAGCAAGATTTTTTATATAAAAGAATTAATTAAATCATATTCATCCCCTGAAAAACTACGTAAAACAAGATATTATGATGGGAAGCTCGTGTTATTTGTTCTAGTTCACTTATGTGATGGAAACGTATGTTGCCATCTCCTTTTTTTCTTTATATCATTTGGAGTTGTATTCTCTTTTTCGTTTATGTAACCACGCCCCTAAAGGAGGCTGGCCTTTGCTACCTTATTTGCATATTCAGCTGTATTTAAGGCAGAGCCTCGGCTCATTTACGTTGTTCAAATACATGCCTTGCATTTGGAACCACACTCTTCTGTTACCTTGCGCAATAGCAGAATCACACTGAGCACTTACTCTACTCCAAGACTCAGTCTATGGACTGTGCTTTGGGAGTAGAGCCACAGAAACACTGTCGACCCCGTCGACCTCAGGTCGACCTTGTCGAACTAGCATAGTACCACTCAGGGAGCAATTCCTGGTGTAAGGTGGTTGATGTGGACCGGTGGTGTAAGTCGACCTAGTCGCCTCCGCGTGTTGGTCACGGGCAACCCTTACACAGCCCCTGTGAAGGGTGAATGCAGACCGGTAGAGTAAGCCGACCTAGTCGCCTCTACGTGTTGGTTGCAGGATCCAACACACTGGTGGCAGCAGTGGGATTTGACCACGGACTTCTAAGATAACCCTTGTAACCATGCCAAGCAGCCGACGGAGTGCTACCAGAGATCTGGCTGAGGCAGAGTTACACCATGTCGACCAGATTGGTCAACTGACAGAGGCTATTACTAGAGCCTTACAAATACCCAAGAAGGAAGCTAGCTTCAAGCCACCGAAGTTCGATGGGAGTGAAGGTGTAGAGTTGTTCATCTCCCAGTTCGAAGAGGTTGCGGAAGCTAATGAGTGGAGTGAGAAGGCCACTCTCCTCCACCTGCGTGAGACGTTGAAAGAGGGAGCCAGAAGCTGTAGTCGAGGGGACTCGCCTGCCTCCATCTTCTCGGCCTTACGCACAAAGTACGGGCTCTCCCCGAGAGAGGCTAAGAGTAGGCTCCACCTCAAGAGGGAATCCAAGACGAGCCTCCAAGAACACGCAACAGAAATGGAGCGTCTGGTGAAGATAGTGTACGCTGACCTTCCAGACTCCTACCAATCCAGTATGGCCATGGATGCGTTTTCCCTGACCCTGGGAAACACGCCCCTCCAATGCCACCTTTTGGCAATAAAAGCCCAGAGCTTGGAGGAAGCGGTGCAGGCAGGGAATGAGTTCCTGCAAATTCAGCCCACTCTTCCTCGGCCTGGTGCCCGACCCATAATAATGACAGTGGAGGAGGAGGAGACTACCCCTGCTACAGTCGCCCCCGTCCACTCGGATTCCCCATCAGCCACCCTGAATGACGTCCTGATGGCTATAAAAGAATTAGCAGATGGACTAAGGGAAGGAAATCTGTTGGGACAACGGGGAGTGGAGAAAAGGGGACCAAAATGTTGGGGTTGCGGCCAGACAGGGCACACCCAACGCCGGTGTCCTCAAGGACAACCACCTCAAGCCACGAGGTCGGGAAACGGTTCCCATCCACAGCAGTAGGGGGAAGTACTGACTGTGGATCGAATATACCCCTGCAAGGCCAGTGGCAACAGCCACGACAGACTAGGCGACACAGGCTCCCCCCCTGCTCGCCACCGGTCCCCTTGCACAACCAGTATCAACCCTTACCTGAGTGTGCAGGTCTCCCACCCTCAGAAGCCAAGGAAGAAACGTACGTCTGGCCAAAGCCGCCTCGGCCTTCCAAAAAAGGCCCCCAGAGAATGAGCAAAGCCAGACGAACTCACGGAGACGAATCATGGAAGCCGCATAGTAGCAGCTATTTCTTGCCAGGTCGCATCGGAGGTCAGCCCATCCAGTTTCTCGTGGACACCGGATGCACCTCTAATCTGTTGGGTCGACATGTCTTTGAGCGCTTACCAAAGGATGTCAAAAGCCAATTAGAGGTTCGGGAGGACTATGGACGGATGGCAGATGGTACCCGGCTGCAGTTTCACGGACTCATTACTCTCCCAGTCAGAGTCAGGAGTGTCCAGGTTACTGTATCTCTCGTGGTGTGTGCCCTGAAGGAGGATGTCATCCTGGGCATGCCCTTCTTGGTCGACCACCACTGTGAGATGAACTTTCAGCAACCCATGTTGGTGTTAAATGGACAGAAGTTGACCTGCACTGACCGAGAGGGTCGACCCCTGACAAGTGGAGTCCAAATAATGCGAGCCACAACGCTTCCCCCTCGAACCGAGGTCCTGGTTGCCGGACGTCTCACGTCCTCATCCTACCAACCAGTCGGGTTAATCGAGGGAACAAAAAGCGGTTATATGGTGGCCGCCAGCCTACATCAACCCGGTGAGAAAGGGAGAGTAGCCATCCGCTGCATGAATCCCACCGACCATCCAGTCAGCGTGACGGCAGGGACGGTCGTGGGACAGTACACTGGAGTCGGGCCGGACGAAATAGGGGTCCCCTGGACAGCGAAGGGAGAGGCCGAGATTTCTAGGGAACCTCCCCCTTCTGTTTCCAACGTACCTCCCCACATGCTGGACTTGCTCCAACAGGCGGCGCCACATTGCTCGTCCCCTACCGAGCACCAAAGGATGGAAGACCTTTTGGTCCATTATGCGGATGTATTTAGCCAAGGAAGCGAGGACGTGGGGCGTACCACCCTGATACAGCACGAGATCCCCCTTCTTCCAGAGGCACAACCCATCCGTCAACACCCATATCGGGTAGGGCACGAGAAAGAAGCCGAAATCGAGCGACAGGTCTCGGCCCTGGAGAAACAAGGCATGATTGAGCCCGCTCACGGGGCCTGGAGCTCTCCGGTGGTCTTGGTGAGGAAGAAGGACGGGGCGTGGCGATTGTGTGTAGACTATAGAAAACTTAATAGTGTCACTCGCCAGGACGCCTACCCCCTCCCCCGGATTGACGAGAGTTTGGACGCCTTGTCCGGCAGCAGGTTTTTCAGTACCTTGGACATGATGAGCGGATACTGGCAGGTACCCCTCTCCGCCGAGGCCCAGGAACGGTCAGCATTCGCCACACGCAGTGGGTTATGGAGGTGGAAGGTGCTCCCCTTTGGACTGACCTCTGCCCCG
Source organism: Watersipora subatra (assembly GCF_963576615.1). Classification (NCBI taxonomy): domain Eukaryota; kingdom Metazoa; phylum Bryozoa; class Gymnolaemata; order Cheilostomatida; family Watersiporidae; genus Watersipora; species Watersipora subatra. The sequence goes on along the minus strand of NC_088709.1, from coordinate 43,367,717 downwards.
GCTACCTTCCAGCGGCTAATGGAGCGCGTCCTCCAAGGGCTACACTGGAAAACCTTGCTGCTGTACCTGGACGACATCATCGTCATGTCAGCAGACTTCTCTAGTCATGTCACTAGGCTGGCAGAGGTGTTGGAGCGATTGAGACAGGCCGGGCTGAAACTAAACCCCTCTAAATGCAGTCTGTTCCAGACCCAAGTCAAGTACCTGGGCCACATAGTCAGCGACACGGGAGTGGCTACCGACCCTGAGAAGATTCAGGCCATCAGTGGATGGGCAGCACCCCAGGATGTGACGCAGTTGAGGTCATACTTGGGTACCACTGGGTACTATCACCGATACGTACCTGACTACGCCTCGATCGCCAAACCGCTCACCTTGTTGACAAGCGAAGGGGTCCCCTGGAAGTGGAAGGAAGAGGAACAGGAAGCTTTCCTTAGGCTCAAATGGTCACTGACACACGCTCCAGTACTGGCATATCCCGATCCCTCCTTACCCTACGTGCTAGATACCGACGCTAGTAACGTAGGGACCGGGGCTGTGTTATCCCAGGTCCAGCAAGGCAAGGAGCGACCCATAGCCTACTATAGCAAGACCCTCTCCTCCGCCGAACGCAATTACTGCGTAACTAGAAGAGAGTTGTTGGCAGTTGTGCTGGCTGTCCGGCATCTCCGGCATCTCCGGCCCTACCTATATGGCAGAGAATTTACAATCCGGACCGATCATGCCTCCTTGGTTTGGTTGCACCGGAGGAAGGAACCCTCTTGCCAGGTGGCCCGGTGGCTGGAGAGCCTGGCCGAGCACAAGTACCGAATTATCCATCGAAAAGGCGATAAGCACGGTAACGCCGATGGATTGAGTCGACGACAGTGTGTCGACTGCTGGCAGTGTGCTGCCATTGAGAAGCGGGATCAGGGGCCAACGAGGTCACAAGTGTGTGACTCTCTAGTAACCCCAGGAACAAATTGGGAAACTGCTGTGCCAGTGGACCAGGTTCCGGTACCGCCACCAAGAGGTACAGAAACACCCAGCCCCAACATCCGCCAGTTGGATGAAGATGAATGGCCTCGACTACCCAGCAGCGGACATACCTCAGGGCCCAGCCTCCCGACTCCCACACCAGCCAGTCCAGTCTCAGTACGGCTGCCAGGCGGTGCGGGGTCACCGGGAGTGTTGGACGACCCTCCCAGAAGGCTTCAAGACCCTCGGTTACGGGCCATCAAGATGGCAGGTGAAACCGGAGTCGTTGAGGGAGCTGGTGAAAGCACGGTCCCAAAGGTCCCAGAACGGTTGACAGTAGTGCAGACTTCGCTAGATGAAGTACGGGCATTACAACAGAGACCCGCTACCGACCTAGGGATAATTTACCAGGCCGTCAGGAACCGGAAGAGAATAGAAGAGGCCGTGCTGCAAGTAGGCAGCCCCGAGCTGCAGCGATTGGCCCGGATGTTCCACCAGCTCCAGCTCGACGAATCAGGTGTATTGACCCTTCATCTCACTCAGAATGGGCGAGAAAGGGTGGTGGTGGTATGCCCGCAAACGCTGAGACAGGAAATCCTGTGGAAAGCCCACGAACAAACGCACTGCGGTGTGGAGAGGACCTTGAAACGCGTCCAATTGGACTGGTACTGGCCGGGCATGGCTGGAGATATCCGGAGGGCAGTTCTCTCTTGTGAAGTTTGCCAGAGGGCCAAGACGGGAAAAGGCCGGACCTCCGGGAACAGGCAACGGCTGTACGCCGGGAGGCCATGGCAACGCTTAGCCGTAGACTTAGTGGGACCCCTACCTCAGACCCCTCGAGGAAATAGCTGGGTGTTGGTGCTCACTGACCATTTCACTCGGTGGTCAGATGCTTTAGCCATCCCCGACGCTACAGCCCCAACGGTAGCTCAGGTCCTGGACGAGAGAATATTTAGTTACTTCGGTCTGCCCGAAGTTATCCACACCGACCAGGGGAGCCAATTCGAGTCCTCCTTATTCCAAGAGCTATGTGACTTGTGGGGAGTCGATAAATCTAGGACCACTCCGTACCACCCCGAAGGGAATGGTGTGGTTGAAAGAAATAATCGTGTACTGGGTGACTCCCTACGAGCCCTCTTACTGGGCAGAGGACAGGAAGATTGGGATCAGTTACTGCCACAAATCATGCGGACGCTGCGAGGTTTACCGCACTCCGCCACTAAGGAAACACCCAATTACTTGATGTTGGGTCGAGAGCTTCGTCTTCCTGACCAGTTGCTGTATGGAAACAGGCTGGAATCATTTACAAGCATACACGAGTATGTCCAGACTGTTCACGACCGGTTGATGCAAGCCCACACTCTCCTCCGAGATAGACAGAAGGAAATTGTGTCAACCGATGTGAGAGAGCCTCCGCTATTCAATGAGGGTGACCTCGTGTGGTTACTAAGCAAGCGGCGGAGAAGGGGGGAAAATTCGAAACTAGCGGCCAAGTATGTGGGACCCTATCGCGTACTAAGGAGTCATGAAAATCATACTTACGAAATAGAAAGGTATAGACAGCGATCTATTCAAGCTGAAGGAAGGTTAAGACTCTGTCGCCCTAGTCCGGTGCAACAAGGACGAGCCCCAGTTGAAGTCGAGCCTGCCCGACGTCCTAACATGAGAGGTCACCCCCGAAGACGAGTCTCACGAGGAAACAATAATCCGGATGCCGCTATTCTAGAGCCATTCCTGCCTAGCCGACTAACGGAGTTACCAATACCCCAGTCGCCGGGAAGATTGGAAGCACTTCGGTTTCCCGGCGAAGATTCCTTGGTCTCTCCAGGGGAACGCAACCCTAACTCGATGGCTGACCCCGACCCTGGCTGCGGATTGACGACCGAGGAGGCAAGAACCACGGGAGACGTAGGAGCCCAGGCTAGTGACGCCGGGGCTGGAAACACCCCACGGCCCCAACGAGTAAGAAAGCCTCCTGCGTATTTAGCCGACTATGATACCAGCGTCGTCCAATCAGGAGAAGCCACCAGAGGTCAAGGTCAGAGGACGGCCCGTTGTCTAGAAGACCTGGCGAACCGAATGTCGACCCCATAGAAGATGCGACCGAAAGACATTGTTTATCCCTATTTTTCTTGGTATGTTTTAGTTAGTTGGTGTTCTCTCATATTATTTTATTTTTCTTTTCTTTTTGGTTTGTTTTATATAGCCGATGGTCGTCTATAGGGGCGGCGTGTGTGATGGAAACGTATGTTGCCATCTCCTTTTTTTTCTTTATATCATTTGGAGTTGTATTCTCTTTTTCATTTATGTAACCACGCCCCTAAAGGAGGCTGGCCTTTGCTACCTTATTTGCATATTCAGCTGTATTTAAGGCAGAGCCTCGGCTCATTTACGTTGTTCAAATACATGCCTTGCATTTGGAACCACACTCTTCTGTTACCTTGCGCAATAGCAGAATCACACTGAGCACTTACTCTACTCCAAGACTCAGTCTATGGACTGTGCTTTGGGAGTAGAGCCACAGAAACACTGTCGACCCCGTCGACCTCAGGTCGACCTTGTCGAACTAGCATAGTACCACTCAGGGAGCAATTCCTGGTGTAAGGTGGTTGATGTGGACCGGTGGTGTAAGTCGACCTAGTCGCCTCCGCGTGTTGGTCACGGGCAACCCTTACACAGCCCCTGTGAAGGGTGAATGCAGACCGGTAGAGTAAGCCGACCTAGTCGCCTCTACGTGTTGGTCGCAGGATCCAACACACTTACTACGCTAAAAATTATAAATACCTATTTAGTGGTTATGGTCTCCCACAAAATGTAGCATTAATGTGAATGCATGAATGAGTGAGATGAATACAGTCAGTCAGACTACTTGTAGATGTATGACTTATAAAAGGAGTACACAAAGAATGACGTGAACAAACCAGAATAAATAAATGAAAATCGAAAGCTTTGTGTGGACTTTGGTTATGCATCTGCTTAATGAATATGATAGGCTTATAAAGTAAATAGATGGAAAAAGAAAGCTCTTTGTGGACAGCACCTGGTTATGCATCTGATTAAGGAATATGATAAAATTATCCAGGATAATATGAAAAGAGATGAAATGGGTCACATTAATCAACTGCTAAGAGTTGTGCACCCTTGATAGATATAGAAAACTAAGAACCCATGTGACCATGAGCTGATAAAGTGATAAAGAATGCAAAAAACTCAAAACATATGGAACTTACAACACTAACCAAGAGAATAACTATGTAGAAAACCAGACAATATAACTCTGAGGCTGTCATCATTGATATCTCTAAATTTGAAGATCTCAGAGTGAGAGACTAATGAAAAATTAGATTCTTGCTAAAACATATTCTGGTGAAACTATTTGTAAACTCCATGTTGTTAAGTGAAGTCTATATTGTATAGTCATCAGACTTCAGGTAACTTGAAGTATCAGCTTGTTTGTAATTGGCTAATATCTACTGTATACTTGTTTACAGCTCGAAAATGGCTACAGTTTTGGTCAATCATTGGATGATAAGTGAAAATTTGTGCTGTTCTTAGTGCAGCTGACTGATGAATTGACACCACCGTCAGATCTCGTCAGAAAGGTCAGATCTCGTGCTAGTTCCACTACATGGTATGCTATTAGCAAGGTTGTGATGAATTAGAATTGCATTGCATCATTGCAGTGCAGTATTCAGTGATTGTGTTGTGGTTGTACTAAGTCAATTCAATATTTGATTCCGTGATGGGCTTTTAGGAGAATGCGCTGACCATGTATGTACAGTTTAATGCAATGCACAGTATACTGCATACTGTTAATTAGAAATTAGGAGTACTACATGTATACTGTATACTGCGCAGTAGTGAAAGTATGTAATGCAATTATAATGCATACTGCGTGGCTGTAACATATTTACTACTGTTACTGTACCGCTAATGTGACTACCTAGATATCCGTGCAACGATTTACTGCAACTGCAATGTGTTTTACATCTGGCCATTAGTGAGTACTGACTGATCAATGTGCAGTTATGATTTATTAGTACTGATCACCACCCTGACTACTGTGTCTGAGCAAATGTAGGACCAAAATGTACATAGCAACAGCAAAAAGGCTTTTTTTGTAAATAAATCTTGATTTGTTGAAGCATTTAAGAATTTAGACTATCATTTAGTAAACAATAACACACAATTATTTTCACCCTACATCAACTGAGTGGTAGAGACCATAGTGGTTTATTGATCTGAGTCCAAGTAAGGTAACAATAAATATTAGCAACAAGATGGCTGACTTTTCAAATAACCTGACAATTGGTGAATCTACATAAGATATTCTACTTAACAACTTGGTGTTAACATATGGTATCATGAGGAAATGTTCTAACAGAACTTACAACAAGTAGTGTGATGGATTTTACCATGCCACTTTCACGGTTTCCTACAAGCCGAGTAACCACGAAGACCGAGTTGTTATCTGAGCATACAATGTATATTTACATAATAAATATAGTTGTATTAACATAACAACGTCATGCATACATAAACATAATGCAGTATAAGGATAAAATGTCTCTCGTATGCAGGGAGCTGCGCTGCTCTGCCTGTCTCTCCATCGCGTCTGTTCTTTTATCTGCTTCGTTCTTGTTGGCTCCGCCAACGAACCGCTCTCCCATCAGGTTCCAAAGTCGGTTCGCTCTGGTAGGTAGGGTTGGCACCGGCGGAGAGTTCTCCTTTTCCTTATAGGGGCGAGAAGGCCGTCTGTCTGCGAGTCCAACCTTCCCTTCCCTAGGTGTGGGCAGCTTTCATCTTGGCGTCTCTCATTGTGGCTCCTCCCGGGGGTAGTTGTTTTCTGCTCGCATAGTCGAGGCCCTAGCCAGCCTCTCGGGTGGGGTGAATGTGAGCCAACACTCCCGCATGGGCAGGTCTGTCGGCCATCCGCGGAGGCGCAAGAAAGACTGCAAGCGTGGTCCGTCCACCAGGTAGATAATGCTTCCGCAATCACCGCCTCCGGAGGTCCTCCTGTGGGACATCAGCTGGTCGCGTGACACGTGCTGACGTCGGCAGGGGCACACAAAGACAGCGAAGTGTTGCATGACATGCTGCCGGATCCTCCGCGTGCTTTTCTCGACCTGGCAGAGGTGACAGGTCCCGGGTGCCGAAATGGCGGCCCGTTTCTTCTCCCAAGTGGTCCCGTCCCCGAAACGTTCGGTCCTTACGATTGGCTTCCTGCTGGGCTTGAGAGAGGCCGGCGACTGATTAGACTTGGTCTCTAAAAGGTAAGAGACCTGAGCTGCCTCAGCCGTCTTGGCCGCCTCAATTTTGGCCACCCAATCCAGCCTCGAGTACTCGAGTTATACTCGAGATATCTCAAGTACTTCCTTGGTAGATGCTGTTGAGTCGGTCGTGGACGAGTTACCGGTGTCATCCCGGCTGTTGGAGATAGATTTGAAACCAACTATCCCCGCGGGGCGAGACTGGCCGATGACTGACAGAGTGTCAACCAGGTCTGACTCAACTCTAATAGAGCTCGAGGAGACAGCCTGGCCAGAGCACATCATCACTCGGTCGCTGGTGACACCTACCGGCTTGTCAGAAGCAGTTTGGCTCGAGAGTGCAAACTCCTCCTCTGGGGCCAGCAAGTCTACCAGCCTCGCTTCCTTGTCGCTTTTTATGGGTTCGGACAGGTAAGGCTCGGTAGATAGCAAACTATCGAGCTCACCTGTTCTAGCCATGCCGATAAGAGTGTTCGTAGTAGTAGCAGTGAAGAGATCCTGGAGACCGTCTGTGTAGCTGCAGGGTGTAAGAGTAAGTGACCCCTGTTTTTCACCCCTCTCGGTTCTTCTACACACCTGTTTGCTGTCTGAAGGCAGGCTCAGATTGGCTAGTAATCGTTGCAGCCACGCCCAATTGCCTTACATGTCCGGTGGCCCAGTAGCTCATGCCGGCCGGGGGTTATGTCGTACGGGTTCCCTAGACTCTTCCCCATGGTGAGCTGAGGAAGGGCTCTCAGTCCGAGCTGGGTTGATTGGCAGATCCGCTAACTCCTTACTAATCGACTCTTCTGTGGTCAGCTCCCTTTGTTCTGAGTTACCATCAGCTATTATCCCTTGATTGGGTTGGAGTAGCCGCTCCACCTGCTTCCAAGTCAACTCTGACTGGCTTTCCTTTTCACTGCCTATAGTCCTTCGCTGTGCGATTTCTTCTGCTTGCCTTCTTGCCAGCTCCAGCTCAAACTGGCAGTCCCTCTCCTGCCTTTTTGCGCGGGCCCCTTTCATGTTTGGGCCGCGTCGCGGCTCTAGTGTAGCTGGTGCTTGGCCTAGCTTTTCCTCGCAGGCCTAGTAAGGCTTGAGTCGGCTCTCATCTTGGATAGAGGACTGGCCCTGTCTCTTGATCAAATAGGTATGGTTTGCCCAAGCCTTTATGATTTGAAAAGGGTCCACGTATTTGGTCTGTAATTTGGGGCTTTCTACCTTTCGCCACCTCCACTCTCCTGGCGCGTATAGGGGTGGCTCTTCCTGGTCCTCCTGTCTCACCGCCAGTTGGGCCTCCCTCAGTATCTCATGAGCCGCTTCTAACCTCTTCTGTGTTTCCTGCACGTACTGGTGGGGAGGCCGCTCCTCCAGCGGAAGCGGGCTGATTTCCAACAGGTCAGGTAGGCGTAATTCTCAGCCGAACATCAGCAGGTTTGCTGTTTCGCCCGTAAAAGAGTGTGGCATACCCCTGTAGGCCCGCATCAGCTTGGACAGCAGTCTGTCCCACTCCTCCTATTCTTGTGTTAGCAGAAGGGCTCGTAGTGAGTCTCCCAGTTGCCGGTTGTTTCTCTCCATAATGCCGTTAGCCTGAAGGTGGTATGGTGTGGTGTGTGTTTTTCCCGCTCGATATAGCAGGCACTGTTCTTCCATCAGTTGGCTCTCGAACTGTGCCCCTTGGTTGGTATGTATTTGCTCGGGCAAACTCATGTAGCAAAATACTCGTTCGTCCAGCGCATTGGCAACTACAGGCGCCGTGGCATCCGAGAGGGCCAATGCATCCTGCCACCAAGTGAAATGGTCTGTTAGCACCAGGATTCACTGGTTCCCTCTCGGTGTCTCCGGCATTGGTTCAACCAAGTCCACTGCCACCTTTTGCCAGGGGTGACCTGCAAATAGCTTCTGCCAGCTACCTGATCCCTTGTTGCTTTTGTGCTTAGCCGCCTGGCAAACCTCACAGCACCTGACCATTCTTCTCACCATGGCCGTCATAACTGGCCAATACCAGGTCAGTCGGAGCCGGCTGACCAATCTTCCCATCCCAGAGTGGGTCAAGGCATGAGTCTGCCAAACGGCTGTTTCTCGGACCGGTGGGGGGCAGACCAAGCACCACTTTGGTTGACGGTGTGGAGCAGTACGTGCCTCCAGTACCCCGTTCTGCAGCCAGAGGAATGGGAGAATGCAATGTAGCTGCCGCAGCTCATATCCGCTCAATTCCAATTACTTGGGGATTAATTCCGTTGCCTGCTGCATAGAGAGGTACATAGAGGCCACTGGTTCACGTCCGACAGCCTGCATGCGTGCCAACTCTCCTGTGGTGGTTTCTCTGGTGCTTATCCGAGCCGTCCCACAAAGTCCCGGGGTGGCCTCGGCCGGCCTCGAGCTGGACCTCAATACCTCTAGAGGCAGAGGCAGGCTCGAACGACCAGCCAACTCACGCGCGGTCCGGGCGACTCTTGGGTCAAGACTCGGGTTCTTTCCTGGTTGGTTCTCCAAGGACAACTCCCTGGGGGTCGGTCCTCCATTCCGTAACTCAATCAGCTCGCACTGTCAACAATTTTCGCAGGTCTGTCGGATGAGCCCAACTGCGTTGCCGTGTCGGAGGCCGGCTCTGTGTTCCAGGGTAAACTGGAATTCGGCAAGGATCTCCAACCATCTGGCCACCTGGCTGAGAGGCTCCTGGCGTCGACACAGCCATTGGAGAGATGCATGATCTGTACTGAGGAGAAACTGGCGCCTATAGAGGTAAGGCCGGAAGTGCTTTATGGCCCTCATCACGGCGAGCAGTTCCCTTAGAGTCACACAGTAATTCCGCTCCGCCGGATTCAGTGTCTTGCTGAAATATGCGATGACTCGCTCAACTTCTCCTTGTACCTGGGACAACACTGCACCGACTCGGCAATTACTAGCATCTGTGTCCAGTATATAAGGCTGCGTTGGGTCTGGGTAACCCAGTACGGGGTCTGAGGACAGCGCCTCCTTCAGCTTGTCGAAGGCCTCTTGTTCCTTTTGGCCCCAAGGCCAGGCCTCCCCCTTGCAGGTGAGTCGGTTCAACAGACAGGCTGTGTCAGCAAAATCGGGCCCGTACTGCCGGTAGTACCCCACGGTACCCAGGAAGCTTTGTGGCTTGCGCAGACCCCTGGGATTCGGCCATTGCCAGACTGCCAGGTTTTTTTCTGGGTCGGTGGCTACCCCTTTCTTGCAGACTACATCTCCCAAGTACCGAACTCGTGGCTGCAGGAGCTCGCACTTGGAAGGCTTGAGCTTTAGTCCAGCTCCCTTCAAGCGCCGCAATACCTCCTCCAGCCATCGCAAGTGGGTATCAAAGTCCGGAGCGACGACGATGATGTCATCCAGGTATAGCAAGAGTGTCTTCAAGTGCAGCTCGCGCAGGACCGGCTCCATGAGCCGCTGGAACAAGGCCGGTGCCGAAGTCAGACCAAATGGCAGCACCTTCCATTTCCAGAGCCCAGATCAGGTTGGTGAAGGGAGACTTTTCCTGCGCGTCTGTGTCTAGGGGTACCTGCCAATACCCGCTCACCAGGTCGAGTGAGATAAAATAACGGCTGCCGGAGAGGGCATCGAGGCTGTCGTCGATCCGGGGAGGGAATAGGCGTCCTGTGTGGTCACAGCGTTAAGTCGCCGGTAGTCGACACAGAACCGCCATTGCCCTTTTTTTTTGGACTAATACTACCGGAGAGCTTCAAGCTCTCCCGGCTGGCTCAATTAACCCCCTGTCCAGCAGCTCCTGTACTTGCCGCTCGGCCTCTGCCTCTTGTTCCGGCCCTAGCAGGTGGGGTGGCTGTCAGATGGGGCGAGTACTTTCCTTCAGTGGAATGGAGTGCTCCACCTCGGAGGTACGACCCACATCCTTGTCTCTCCTGCTAAAGGTGTGCTGATAATGCACCAGTAGCTGCTTCAGCCGTGCCAGCTAGTCCGGCCCTTATCAGTCCTTCCCGGCAGACACATATAGATTCTTCAGATGGGCTGGCACCTTTACACCCGGCATCACTTCCACGCCTCCCAAGGTGGGCTCGGATTTGGGAGAAGGTGATTCGTCATCCACCTGATGGTCCTCTACCCCCATGTAGCTGCCGACGACCGATCATGCCCGCAAGTGATAGGGTTGGCTCATGATGTTGAGACACCCAGCTGTCACGCCTCCCTTCGGCCCAGGCCGGTTTAAGCTGGCGGCCAGGGGCGGTCCACCGAGGTAGTTCTTTATTAATCCGAGCAGGCAGTGGTTCTCTGTGGTGACTCGGCAAAACACTGTCATCTCCGACCTTGTGGATACTACCATGTCACGCAATATTTGAACTTTACTCAGAAGCAACAGGCCCTGTCGGTCTGTGCAGGTCAAGGGACGACCCTGCATGGTCACGACGGGCTGCTCAAAGTTCATTGCGCACCGGTGAGTCACAAGGAAGGGCATCCCTAAAATAGCGTCTTCGTTTATCTGAATCACCACAAATACCTCCTTGGTCTTTACGTCCCGGAGTTGTACTGGCAGGCGTACAACCCCTTAGAATGTCAGCCGGGTCCCATCGGCCATGAGACCGTGGCTGTCAGTCTCTTCCAACAAGCTCCTCGTGGCGGGAGAGAGCTTAGCGAACACCTGTTTGCTCAGGAGGTTCATGGTGCACCCTGTGTCCATCAGAAACTGGGCGGGCTTCCCCTTCAACTTCCCTGGAAGGAAGTAGCTCGTGGAGTGAGGCCGGCTCTGGCCCGGGCTCTGATCAGCTCGGCGCCATTACAGGTACCTGCCACAGGTCCAGATATTCCTGGGCTCGAGTCCTGGGATATCTGCAAAGAGGGTTCCGGTGCTTCGCTGGGGTGAGCCCTGCCGCCTTTAAGGCAGGCTTCTCACCGGGCAAAGGGGCGTCCGAGGTCCCTCAAGTGGGAACTCGTTCTTGTGTTTTTTCACCAGGTTGCAGGAATACCAACAGGTTCGGCTAGCTGCTTCTGCTGTCTCCCTGGGCTCTTCAGTTTTCGACCTCATCGGTGTCTGGGGCACCAGGGTTTGCCTCTTCTTCTTTGTGGACAGGAGTTGGGTCCAATCCTCCCAAAGACTTGTAGTAGTTCCAAAGAGAGACAAGTCCGGGTTGGTCTGGCCATGAAGGTGGCACAGCACATCCCTGCCTGTCCTGTCTTTGCTGTCCTGGAGTCAGTCCCTCTTCCTGTCGGCTTCTAGGGGCGGAGACCGGACCAGAGTGGCAGGGTTTCACTCGCTGGTATTTGCCGGGTGGTGGAGACTTCAGTGCTTTGCTGCAGGCAGTAGTTGGCCCTACTGCTGCGGTCCCTTCTCATTTCCCGGAAGAGCGGGTCTACCCCAAGGGCACCCCTTTCGGACGTGCCCTATCTTCCCACACCCCCAACATTGCAGGGGTCGCTTTATGGGAACATCTTCATGGGGTGTGTGTTCCTCCGTAATCTTCTGTACTTGCCAGGTTAGGAGTTGGACCAATTGAGTGAGTTGGTCCAGCGTGGCATTCTGGACCATCGCGGCCTGGTCTCCGACGAGCTCCTCGTTGCTTCGCACCTCCGGCGGGTTCCTCCATTTCGGCCGGATCTGCAAAAATTCGGTGCCGACTTGCACAGCGTCTGTTAAGGTCACAGTGGGCAGAGCCAGCAGATGCCGCTGCAGATTGGTGTCATTAAGCGAGTTGCAAAATAATTCTTTTGCCATATCGACCTGGTAAGGTACCGGCAGGTCCCCGTAAGCCACCTTAGCTAGGCGTTCTACTTGACTGGCGTGCTCCTGTAGCGAGGCGGTCGCCGTTTTCCGTAGGCTGTTTAGCCGTGTCTTTGCCTGTCGAGGGGAGAGACTGAACTGAGCCCGGAGCATCTCAATGATGGCTCCTACCTCACCTGCTTTTCCGCAGTTTTTGGCATCCTCTCGGAGTGCCTCTCTCAGATGCAACAGCTGGCTCCATTCGTCCATCGGTTGGCCTCCGCCACCTCTCGGAACCGGCGGATGAAATACTCCACGTCGCCGGTCCCGTTGTACTGAGGGGTGTTGAACTGTGGCCCGGGGGCCTCAGTTCGTGGGGCCATTGCTAGGCGCTTCAGTACGTCAGCCAATCGGTCGGTGCCGCGCTCTCCTTTGCATCTTGTTCGAGAGTATGCTTGTTTACTGGAGGTCGACTGCGTGCCTCAGCACGGTCTGCCAGTAGCAGGGAATAACGTCTTGATAATTTCTTCTTATTCCGAGGCCTTCACCAATCCGGTGTGTCCGGGCGATGCTACAGCAAAGTCGGCAGCCGGATCCGGTGTGCTTTTTCCCTCCGAGTGCTAGCTAACCCCGGTGTGGTCGATCGATGCTTATAAGAAAGGTCGGCTGACAAGATCTGGTTTGCTCCTCGTAGTGCTTACTCGGTTGTTGTGAATTTGGGCTGAGTATCCCACTGCTGCCACCAGTGTGGTGGATTTCACCGTGCCACTTTTACGGTTTCCCACAAGCCGAGTAATCACAAAGACCGAGTTGATATCTGAGCATACAATGTATATTTACATAATAAATATAGTTGTATTAATATGACAACGTCATGCACACATAAATATTACACAGTATAAGAATAAAGTGTCTTTCGTATGCAGGGAGCTGCGCTGGTCTGCCTGTCTCTCCATCGCGTCTGTTCTTTTATCTGCTTCGTTCTTGTTGGCTCCGCGTACTTGCGGTTTTGCTTCCCACCGTATGTTTGGTGGCTACGTGACCCGCGTTACTCCTGTCTTATTGCCGGCCCAGCCTCCGGACGAGAGGGAGAGGCCTGGCCCGGCCTGTCACTTGGCCGTCACGCTGGCACCCACCCTGCTCGCGATGCGTGTCCCTAACACTATGTATTACTCACAGTTCAATTTATTAGAATATTCTTTCCACTCTTTCAGGCCTCTGGGTAGGTCTGTCTATTAGTATACTGAATGAGAAGAATGCAAGTGAAGGTTTCTGTTCTGTAGAGACTGTGGTCAGGAAGAGACTAGCTCCTCAGTTCTCTGGTACATGAAATGAGCTTCACACTCTGTAAAAAAGCAAACAATATCTTTATTCCATATAGTAATGAAATCATACCTATATATAATAGTTGAATGTATAGAATTGACCTACTTAGTAAATATAACTATCTGTAGATACTTACAAGAGAGCTTTGGTAAACAACAAAGGTTAAACCAACAACAGAACAGAGCTGACTAGTCTAAACTAACTAATAGTATTCCAGCATTGTATTGTATGTGGTTAAAAATGAGGAGGTATATGTGTGCATTGTGATTAGGATAAGTGTCAAGGGCAAAGGTCAACTAGAACTATAAGCAGTTAGCTGGCAGTATATGGACTTTGAAATCATGAAATTTCAACCCACTTCTATCTTTTCGAAAGGTTCAAAGGGCAAACTTGGAGCTTTATAAAGTCAAGAGCAGATCTTTAGATATATTGAATAGATGTTTGAAGTTAGTAAACCAGACTAGTGACATTGATGTAGGAGTGTATAGAAAATATGGAGTTAGAATTAAATAGACAATGTGTTGCTAATGAGACTTCTGTCTAATTGAATATACCCTAGGACACTTATATTTCGCTAGTATTTAGTTTCGTGAGTAGCATACAGAGTAAAATTTCGCTGCAACTTAATTTCGCGGATCTGATGAGTGCGAAAATATAGTGATGTGAAAATAAATGAGCTAGAACAAACATACTTAGATTCCTCAGGTCAAGTTAACTAGTAAAACTTTTTTCAATTTGGGACTAGTTTGTATTTGTGAACCGCGGGTAGAAATGTGTGGGCGAGATCGACAAAGCAACTTGATCGCTTGCTGCTATTTGTTTCTTGGACTATCAATGACGTCTAGGTCCTTGTCGCCGTGACAGATGTGGCACCAATATTAGATCTCAAGTATTTACAGCACGCGGTGGCCATGGCTCAAGGTTGTTATTGTTTTTGGTTGGTAATAAAATTCATCGCTACAATAATTATTATTCAATTTTATGACTTTCTCTACCAGACTTTCATCCTCATCAGTTACAAATTCATTGACTAAACTAATATCATCATCTTCCTCATTTGTCTTGGCTTTTCCTGGAAAAGCCAAGGCCAGGCCCGTATTCCTTGGGGCGGCTGGCCGGCTGAGCCGCCCCAATATTTTAGGAATATTTGGCGGCTAAGTATAGTCAAACTCGGAGAACTCGCCCTCGGATAAAATGTAAAATTTTATCACGAACACTTGGTTAACTCGAACGGATTTGTTTTGTCCGTTCTCACACAATGATAAACTGCTTTAGATAACTCGACCTCAACATCATTAACTCGAACAGTTATTTGCCCAACGGATACTGGAGCGGTTTTTATCGTGGTAGAATATCACTTTATTCCAAGCCATAGAGATAAACGTTAACTTTTAATAGTTATTGGGCGTCATTATTATCATGATCGGCAAAATATTTTTGTTAACAACTTTTATAAAGGTTTGCAAAAGTTTTACCAAACATCCATTTGGCAATGGCCTGAGGAAAGCGCAAACACCTTCGGATGAACTTTAAATAAAATCAGCAAAATTGATCTTCGTTGAAACGTTCAAACGAAAAAAGATGTCTTTTTTCTTAGCGTTTCAACTGCGGTCAAGTTTAGCCTATTTTAATCTGAAAACGTCCTGGCAGAGACATCACCTAAAACAAACAAATCTCAAATAATAGAAAAAATGTTTATACTTTCCGGTAGAACCTTTTAAAACTTTACGTAAGGTGCCCGATTGAGGCCCTACATGAAAGAAACCTGTTGAAGGGGCTGATACCGCCCCTCCAAACCCCCAGATGCTCATAACTAGTCGCCTAACATTAGCCGCCCCAATTTGCAACCAGGGAATACAGGCCTGTTTTTCCAAAAGAACTTGTTATCTCAATTTGCTTTGCCACGCTGCTCAGTCAGCGTGTTAGCTATAATGAGTTTAGCAGAAATTGCCTAATGAGCCCAACAACACAGTAAGGTTATCTGCATTTCTAATATGAGGATTTTGTTGTGGATATTAATGAACAAAACTATTTAATTTCGCGTTTTTGCTCGTTCGTTATGATAGTTTAGTTTCGCTCATGAAATTTTCGCGAGATGATGACTCCGCGAAAATGCGAAAGTTAGATGGCGCGAATACATAAGTGTCCTAGGGTAGTTATGAAAAGTGCTGCAAACAAATACACTTGATTGCTTCAATGGAGTCAAACAATTCTTGATCTTCCACCATCACAGGTGCCAGGTGTTCCTTGCAATATTGATGTGTCTACTCCTAGATGTACTGCTCATATCTAGGTAACAAGATCAATTTGTATCACCAGCTGGTATATAGCACCAGTACTAGTAATCCCTTTCCCTATGATGGGCTACTGATGGAACAATTTTGGAACCAAAACCGTAGACATGAGTGAACTAGGAAACCAAGCAGCAGTAGCCACGGCGGCTATAAGTATTTACAAATGTTTTCAAATATACAAGAAAGATGTTGTTGTGAGCCACATCATTTTTTTATGTATGCACTACTCAAGTATGTACTACTTACAGCTCACTTTACTAGAACATTCTCTCCACTCTTTCAGGTCTCTGAGTAGGTCTGTCTAGTAGTATGCTGAATGAGCTGAATGTAAGTTAAGACTTCTTTTCATTAGAGGCTGCTCGAGAGAAAAGCTGCTTCCATCAGTTTCCAGCTACATAAATTGTAGTAAGATTGCATTGAAAAGTAAACAATGCCTTTATCCCATGTAATTCTGAAATCACAGCAACAATAACTTTGCGATTGAGGCAAATGGTTTGACTTGACCTACTCACCAAATATAAGTGGATACTTACAGAAGAGGTCTCTGTGTAAATATCGTGATAACTTCTTGCCAAAAAATTGAAGGAATGATACTGAGTTCCTGTCGAGAAACAAAAGGAGGAAAAATCACCATATGGAACTACGAGAAGTTTGTAGACTCATATGATTTATAAGATTATAATTTAGTAGTAGTCTTCTTAGACTTTCTTCAAAAAAGTTCAAACTTGGAGCTGCAGACAAATACATCCTACTGTATGAAATAGCGCGATATGACCTCTGTGATAACAATGGATCAATCCCTGAATGCAATACCTTCAATTTACTTATAAATTATAAAATTTTATTACATATTCTGATCTCCTAAAAGTACCGCTCAAGTCTCCTAAAAGTATCTCTCAAAAGTACCGCTTGATGTTTCTGGTCTCAAGAGCAGACTTTTAGTGAAGCGGTGTATGAAGGTCATAAACCAGAAACATTGATGTTAGCCTGAGTAGAAAGGATTAAGCAGATAGAAATAAATAGACGATGTGATCCTGGGGAGACTGATATGCAATGAAAAGAGTTATGAAAAGCGCTGCAGACAGAAACATTCTGATGCAGTTAAGAGTGTCATGTTGCTCCTGTGATAATTGTTGGTTTATACATCAATGTAATGGACATATCTAAGTCACAAGATAAATATATAGCACCAGATTTAATAGCATCAGTACTAGCAATACCTCTCTCAGTGACAGGCTACTGATGGAACATTCTAGTAGCCCAAACAATAGACATGACTGAACTAGTGAACCCAGGTGGCCACATCAACTATAAGTGTTTATAAATGTCCTCTAGTATACTAGATAAACTTTAGTTGTAAGCCATATCACTCCAAGCATGACACCAATGGGTACCTATTGAAGCCCTGAGAAGTTTTCTTTTGTAAATCCCATGATAAACATTCAGAATAAACAATTAAATATGGTTGAGAGTATTTAACAAATGAGTAACATGTGAGCTTTCTTTCAAGTCTGCATCCTCCCAACTAACAACTAATTACTTGGACATTCTGTACCGTTACACGTAACATAGCGTTCCAAGTAAAAGTTGTTAAAATCTATGTATATATTTCTTAAAGTATGTTTTATGTCGTATGTCTGTATGCATTCCGGCTATAGCTATGAAAATCTTGGAATCCGTACCGAAGATGATTTGAACTCGGACCCAACCATTTGCCCAGTCCGACACCCGACCCAATAGGCCACAAAGATTGATTCACTAACTACGCTATACATGTATATGTTGACCAGCTGTGCTACTTGGCATTGCCCGAGTAATAGTAAAGTATTTGGACAAAAAATTGATTTGTGTTTAACATATAACACCAGTTGCCATTCTAACTTTCAGAATGCGTTTCATGAGAAAACTGTTTTGTCTAACAAACGATGAGAAGTAGTGAGAGTTGCTTGCTATTAGTCAGTATGTTTATTATTGTGAGCGAACAGCTTCTCGTAATGTTGTGACCTGCGTCGTACGCAAAGCCATTGGGTATCTGCTCTCATATAATGACCTAAATTGGCAAGCTACATGTAGCAATTCAATCTGTGAATTGATAACACCACTAATGCTCTAGTGGATAGGATGTTGGACTGCAAACAGCAGGGTCTGAGATCCAATCTTCTTTGGTGCAGAAGCTTTATTCCAAGATTTTAAGATCTATAGCCGGAATGACAGATACATGATATACTTTGAGAAATATATATCTGCATTCCTTGTCATTAGAAAAATCCGTACTGAAGATGATTTGAACTCGAACCCCACCGTTTGTTAGTTTCATTAGTCTGACACCCTACCCAATAGGCCACAGAGATTGACAGAATTACTGGAATTTCCCATTGGCAATGTCCTAGGCTATTACTGGTAAGTAAGCAACTCTCATGACTTCTCATTGTTAATGAGCTAAATTTTGGTACCCGGGCAACGCCGGGAGGAACAGCTAGTACAGATATATTGGAACAAATACTAAGTGGTTTTGCATACGACGCAGGGTCATAGCATAACGTCACAAGAAGCTGTTGGCTCACATTATTAGGCGTACTCAAATTTTCCATTGGCAACATGCCAGGCTAATAGCAAGCAACTCTCATTACTTCTCATTGTTTCTAAGAGAAAACACTATTCGCATGATATGTAGTTTGAAAGTTAGAATGGCAAAGTTATATACAAGTCAATTTTCTGTCCAAAGACTCTTCTATTACCCGGGCAACGCTGGGTAGCGCAGCTAGTCTTCTACAAATGTTATTTGATGATCATTATTTTATTATGTTTCAACAATGTTGCAGGAATATTCTGCAGATAGTTGTGCAAAACTACTATAGTAGCGTTTTGTGGAATATTACACGAATAAACTTTGCTAACGTTGCCATAACGTTGTTAGAGAACATCGTTAAAGGTTGAGTTGCAACAAAATTCACATTACATTTATTTGGTATAGGCCTATAAAGATTCACCATGTCTAACTCTGCTGTGTTGTAAGTGCAAAATATGTGGAAAGGTGATTACAAGATCTTAAAAGCTCAAAATCGAACAGTTAATCGCATCCATCACAAAAATGCCCTAGATTGAAATCCTTTTCTAAAGTGGTTCAAATGGGACGTAGCTAAACACGATGGCTTCTGTTTACACTTTCATGCAAACTCATTCATCAAAATATTTTCACAAATACACTTCACGCATTCAATAAAACCATATCTATTGTCCTTACACGTCGATTTCACAATCATTGTAATGCTGTCACTTTGAACACGGATTTTCAAAACCTACTGTAAAAATTCGTCTAATTTTTTAACCTTTGTTCGATAGAGTGCATATCATCCTCTGATATACATGAAGAGCCTGCTGGTAACATGTGATAGTTGACAAATGCTGCAGAAATTGTTCACGATATTTAGCAGGAAGTATGCGTCACATGATCAGATTACGACTAGATGATTAAACCAAGCTGAAACGAAACTGTAAAATAGCAAGCATCTATATCTGATACGGGCTTTCTGGTAGAACCCAAAGTGTTTGTCATAAACTAGTGCTACGAGACGTTTTATACTGAGCCTTTTATTTCACGTGATAACATCTCGTGTCAAAACAATAACCAAAATGTCTGAGTACGTCATTGGAATAAAGAGATTCCAAACTACAGCATTTTCGTGATGGCTGCGATTAACTGTTCAATTTTGAGCTTTCAAGTGCTTGTAATCACATTTCCACATATTTTTCACCTACAACACAGCAGAGTAAGACACGGAGAACCTTTTGATACCAAATAACTGCAATGTGAATTTTGTTGCAAGTAAACTTTTAATGAGTGTCCTAGCAATGTTCCAGGAAGGTTACTTTGGAATGCTTGAGCATAAACATTCATAGAACATTGACTTGCAATGCTACTGGAACATTATGGTGTAACATCATTTTCACCCTCAAATGAATTTTCAAGCAATGTTACAGAAATGCTATTTTAGAATGTTTGAGTGTAAACATCCACATATCGTTGGTTTTTCTCTAACAATAAAAAGTAACATTCCTGTAATATTAATGGGACATTTAGTTAAAAATAAAAAACAAGTTCCACCATAACATTCCAGTTACATTGCATGTCAGTGTCATATGGATTTTTACATCCAAACCTTCCTAAATAAGTTTCCTGAAATATTGCTGGAACATTCATTTGTAGGTAAAAATGTCACACCATAACGGTGCAGTTACATGGCAAGCCAATGTTATATAAATGTTTACACATAAACATACGAAAGTAACCTAGCTGTCCTGATTGTAACCTAGTTATCTAACAACATTATGACACCGTTACCAATGTTTATTCCTGTACCATTTTAGCTAGAACTTTACAGAAACGTATGAGTTGCTTTTTTGAAGTTGTCGTCTTTGATAATCAAAATTTATTTGAAATGAAGCGAATTAAGTTTTATAGATTTGTTATTTCAAATATGGACACAAGTCAAACAATGTAGACAAATTATGTTAATTTTATATGATGTATGTCAAAAAAATAAGGGTCATTACACATTTAAATTTACCCACTTTATTGCTAATACTTCAAAGCTGACTGAACTGAAATGCACACGCCTGCAATGAATTCTTCAGAAATAATTACTATGTCTATATTTTAACTATATGTTGTTTATGTTTTATATCATATAATATAGTAACAATGAAATAACTAGAAAAAAAATACTATAAAAACCACTTATGCTCATTAATTACTGCAACGTTTAAGACCGGCCAACCAAACGCCGATAAAGCCGTGCGACCGAGAGTAGCACCATTAAGTCGTGCGTATTTCACGAGAAAAAACATGCAGGTTCACAGGTACGAAATTGTGGTACACTGTTTATCAGCCTATGTTTTTTTTGTCCAAATACCGAAGGTTTCATTAAATTATTTAGAACGTTAGCCAAAATTCTTTAACTCTTATGCTAGCACAAGCGGACTACAATGCTTCTTTATGACGAGAACATTTTTTGATTTTGCTCCAGTTTGCAGAAAACTTCCAGATGCGTGAATGATGATGCTCGCTTTCTGTTACAGATCGCTATCAAAACCATTCTACATTCAATACAACCAACTTTTAAACTGTGTATATTACACTGCAGCTTGCCCTTTTACTTCTAATATTGCATTTCTCCTATTGCAGGGGAGAGATATAAACGTACAATCTTTTCCTTTCATTATTGCTGTTTGTTGTACATAATAACACCCACACTCAGTACATTGCAGCTACCATTGCAGTTATCCTATTGCATAGCAGTGCCATTTGACTGCTAATATTGTATTTCTCAACCATCAGTACCCTTTCTTTTTTTCCAATACCACGTTGGTCGTGGGCTGTATGACAGGGGAATTTCTGGTTATATATATGATATGTACAGAATGTCAATGACATGTATATAGCACATATGAAAAGTGCATACTGCGTACAACATGTTGCTCTCGGCTTAATCTTGAATACAACAAAATGCACAATTTGTTTATAGAAGGTTTATTTCAATATACAGAAGTTTGATATATAAAGCAAATATCAGATAGGATTAACTTTGTATATCTTTGTATATAATAGATGACGTATATATTCACCATATATCTTATATACAGTATATATCCTGTATATATATATTATGTATATCCAATGAGAAATACCATAGGACATAGGCCTAAATGTATATATGTCCTACAATATTTCCTATTATACATATACTCGATATACAGTATATATAAATTAGACATATAGTATTTATATATTGGATATATAGTATATATATTGAATATGTACTATAGATATTTATTATTTATATAGTATATATATACATTGGATATATACTATAACATATACATATTGTATATATACTAACGAAATGACGGGACGAAATGTTAACTAATATAAGTTAACAGTTAAGGAACTAAATGTTTTCGTGCAGTTTCCGGAGCTTTGCTAATTCCAATGCGCATGCTCCGGTGTGGTCCAGAATCGAATTTATGTTCGAGTTCCGAGTCGAACAAATTTCAAAATCTTTGGTCGAAAACCTTAGGCTAAAATAATTACCACGCGCATGGTGTACCTGTTATATGAAAACATATCTGATCACTATGGTGATCTAGCTCGGTGATAGAGCATCCGGATAAGAAACTTGTTGATGTAATAGTTGTGAGTTCAAATCCATCCAAACGTGGAATTTTAATATCAATATTTAAATAACTATAGTGGGACATACCGAAAGACGAAAGAGAACAGACGGACTTTGATAAATATAGATGTATATATTGCCAGCAGCATTTATCCCTACTCACAGTGAGTAGTACACTTTGCATAAGTATGTACTACTCACAGTTTACTTTATTAGAATAATCTCCCCTTTCAGGTCTCGTAGTAGGTCTGTCTATTAGTGTGCTGAATGGCTTCAATACAAGTGAAGATTTCTTTAGAGGCTGGGGTCAATGAAAGCTGCTTTCATTCAGGTATATGAACCGTGGCAGACTATATAAAAATTAAACAATATATTTATTCAGGCACCAATGAAATCATAATTACATAGAGTTAGGTAGCTAGGTGAGTGAGTTGACTTCATTCGGTGTACCAAAGAATTAGAGTTAAATAGGCGTAGTCTTTAATGTGTTGTTGAAAAGCCTGTGTAATCAAAAAGACAGTTATCAAAAGGGTTGCTGACAAAAACATTCCACTGAGCTAACAGGCGTGACATGACCACTGAGACAGCAATTAATCTAACGCTGAAGGTAATGCACATATCTAGGTCACAAGATAAATGTGTATAGCACCAGCTTTATTAGTGTCAGTACTAATGGTACCTCTTCCTGTGAAAAGCTACTGATGGAACATTCTAGTAACCCAAACCATATACATGATTTAACCAGTGAACCCAGTAGCAGTGGCCACAGCAGCTATATTTATAAATGCCCTCTAATATAGTAGTAAAGCTGTAGTTGTGAGCTATATCGCTCCAAGCTTGACATAAATGGGTACCAAGCATGACACCATTAGTATCCATTGTGAAGCACTGTGAGGTTCTCTCATGTGATTCTCATTGTAAAAATTCAGGATAGCCAACGTAACATGGCTGATGGTATACTAGACATTCCTGTAACATGACCTCATATAACCTCATTTTACGTAAATTCCACTTTTCCCACGACTAAACGAGCGGGAGCGAGGTTTGAGAGTTTTTATGATAAATGCATGTGCACATAACTTACGAAATTTATTCACCAACAATGAGACAAACCCTTGTTTTGAAATCTGATCAACAAATTTAACCATCGTTTTGTAGAGTCGTTAAAGTATAATAACAATACAAAACACATATAAGCCTATTTAAATATGTTACCAAGTCTTTGTAAACCGTCGACATTATCTTAAAACTTACCCTGCTGATCGGATTATACACAAATAGACAGATTTATTTGGCCGAAAATCGTTATTAAAACTTGCTAAGCCTCACTTTTATCAAAGTCAAGACCGGAAATTGAAACGCCGAGCGACAGAGAGTAGAAGGATTAAGTCGTGCGCATTTCACGAAAAAATAACATGCACATTTCACCAGTCTATAGCATTGTCGAATTGCCGAAGGTTTCTGTAATTAACGTAGGAGTACTGAAATCATTTCATTTTTGCCGATTTAAAGTAACTGACATTTTAGACACTTTTGAGTACTTTGGTATTCTAACTGATGTCCATGCAGTGTAAGTAAAGGAAATGATGATGATATTTTTTTCTAACGATTCTTCTTGGATTCTTGGATTGGATATTCTTCTTGATACTTCTTGATATTGTTAGCTATGATGTTTTGAAATGTAAACAAAATTGTGCATTGGTTTTCTATTATTACTGTATTACTATTACTAAGTTTGGATATTCTTTTCGATACTTCTTGATATTGTTAGCTATGACGTTTTTAAATGTAAACAAAATTGTGCATTGGTTTTCTATTATTACTGTACTACTATTTTAATAATATTGGTTATTCTAATAATATCAGTGCATTTTACTTCTAATATTGGCCAACATTGCATTTCTCCTATTGCAGGGGGAGAGATATAAACATATAATTTTTTCCTTTCGTTATTACTGTTTGTTGTATATAATAACACCTACACCCAGTACATTACAGCTACCATTGCAGTTATCCTATTGCACTGCAGTGCCATTTGACTGCTAATATTGCATTTCTCAACCATCAGTACCCTTTCTTTTTTTCAATATCATGTATGACTGTATGACAGTGAAATTTCTAGTTATAAAAAGTTTACGTAAAGTTTTGGTACATATTACATTAGAAATTCCATACATCATAAAGCAACAAGTCGCATATAAAACACAGGAAAAAGTAGCTGCACATTTATTCATAAATACAGTATAACTAACTACTGTCAGTTGGTGAAGGTGTTAGAGACTCCGGTCTATCAATCTGAATGTCACCAGTTGGAATAAAAGCTATCCTTTATCCTAACCTCTAACCAAAGCTTCGGACAAATGAAAAAACAGACAGACAGACTCAACTTTTTCTATAATTTACCTCCAATAATAATCTATGTTACAAACGGAAATTGATGAAATCTGTAGAGAAATGTTGGTACACAATAGTTATAGTTACATACAAGAGCTCACACAGAATTAGGTACAACCACTACTATACAGCAGACTTTGTAATCAAAGGGATATTCAACAAACAAGTTTACAGGACTTATGAACTGAGTAACATCTGGTAATACAACTTACTGATTTTATTAGAGAATTCATCTTGCATGTTTATCCCAGCGTGTAGACTCGGAGTCTACCACTATGGTGTAAAGGAACGGTTGTTTATGATCAACGCTCCACAGCAATATCTACACAAGTAAATCATTCAATGCTAGTGAGATCTTTGATAATAAAGTAGATGTGTTTATCTTTATATGACTAATCATACCTGAGCTATATATGTCTCTGTTAGAAATCATATCAGTAGACAGATGGACCACATGCTAACTAGAAGCGATGTAAGCATGTTATTTCCCATCAATATCTTAATGTACTTGGTAAGAACTGTTCTTAAACAAGTCCGAGTTTCCTGAAGTAGTAATAATCAAAGAATGAATATTTAAATCTAAACATGATTTTAACATAAATTAAAACACGAAGAGTTATAACTGTGTAAAGACTTTAGAATTCTCATGTTTCACCTCCTTTAATTGTTTATGTAAACACTGTAACTGATAGTCATATTAGTTATTAGCTGCCAAAGGTTGATTAGCTATAAATAGAATATGTTTTAAAGCACATAAATTATTTAATTTTTTTATTATATAATTTAATACATCAGAGTCTTGGCTTTCGAATGAGCCTATATTCAATACGCAAATAATAATGGAACTATGAAAAACGGGGTGTCAAAAGTATATCCTGCAATAAAAAAACACTTGGTTGCGGTTCCCACAATGTCATGTCATAATTATTATTTAGCATTAGGTAGTCGATCCCTTTCGCTGCCATTGAGGCTGTGCTTTTCTGTGACAATCGGTGCTGTTAAACCCAGAGAGCGCTAATAATAAACTAGGATTCTAGATAACCAACAATGCCCGGGGATCGTGCTAACGCCCGACCCATACAAACACATGCTCTGGGTTAATTAATTATGCTTCAATAAATATACTGTCGTTGATAAAGGTAATGAAATCACACTGATTAAATTGTGACCTGCAGTTGCATGGTTCTAAGACTACGTGTCTACAATGCTTGAAATTAATTAGCCTCAGTCGTTCCCCTCAACATCACAATAGAAAGAGAGGGCTAGTGCATAATATCATCGGAAAAACATAGCATGGTGCTTGGAATCCAAGTTATTTATCATAGAAATAATCTGTACATAGAGAGCTAATGACACTGCTTCCTTTGCCATCTTCATTGGTTCTCTGGAGTTGTCCTACCTTTGCCTGCGACTAGCGTCATTATCGTAGTTGAGAAATATAAGCAGTAAGCAATATAATAAGTGGTAAGAGCGCACAAAATCAAATATGAAAATTGTGACGTCACAATTTTCGAGCCTATACCATTGAAAATTTCTGCGGTAGAGCTCTGGGGAAATTCTATAAACACCAATCAATGTCTGTCTCACCATGTCAAACAATGGCTCATTCGAAAGCCAAGACTCTGATGTATTGAAATATATGATAAAAAAATTATGTAATTTATGTGCGTTAAAGAAGCGGATAGTAAACAACAATTATTAATCTTTCCTTAAAACATGGTCTTTAGTAAAGGTAAGTTTAGTCAGAGATCTTGCATCTCACACGCAAAAGTTGGTGAGAGGACAATTGACCAAAAGGTTTTCACTTTTCCAGAAAAAACATTACGCCTTCAGCAAATCACAATCACAAGAAATGACTACCAAATCAGCTAGCCATTTTGTAACACATGATATCGAGAAAGTCAAACTATGACACTGTGTTTAAATTAGAGCTGCACAACGACTATAAAAATTAATCGCGATTAATAACTGGTCTGAACCAGTCAATCTTTGATTATTCTGAGAATTAATCTAGCAAAAACCTGCATATTCAAAAGCAAATCTTACAGCTACATATAAATAAATTATATTTGACACAATTGTTAGCAGAAGTACTTGTTATGCACAATGTACATAAGTTACAATGTAATAATTATTATGAGTATGAAAACAGTCTATGAAAGTCTATAATTAGGTGAGCCAAGAGTTGAGGTAGCACGGTTTATTCACATTATCCGAATAAAGAGATGCCCTCTTCCTACATACAATATTGCCAGCTTTAGAGAGTAACCACTCGCAGAGGACGGTAGTAGTAGTTATTGTCTGCGACAGCTGGTGATGATTTCTGCGCGGCAGGGTGAGAATTAGTTAAATTATATCTTAATGATGTGCTGTGGTGGTAGGCAAATTCTTTCTAACTTCTGGCATATATTGCACGTCGCTTTCTTGTTTATGCTTACAACAACACAGAAATGCACCACCTATTACGGAAGAAATTTTTCTGCTTTCATGTACCAATAGAGTGTCAATCTTATATTACTAATATTCTAAAGCTAAAATATGAGTGTGAATTTTCGAAAAATGAAAATACATCTATAATTTACCTAAGAACGTTGTTAAAAATAAACAAAAAATAGATCGTAATATACATGTACTAAATAACACTGAAATCGCTTTTGTTGCTATTACCTAGAAACATGTTGGAACAGCTAACAACATGGCCGCTAACGGCTAGATCGGCGCGATGTTGGTGCATTGTATAAACAAGTTTAATGTTAGCGGCTCACTTTGTGTTTTTATAGTTGAGTGCAAAATAATTGTGGTTGTATTTAATTGGTAAGAAAGTGTTCCTTGTCATAATATTCATTTGTTAGTAAATTAAATGGTAGTAACCTGCTATGTTCATGTTATATAGTGAACAATACAAATTAACCATATCATGATCACCACCTCGGTTGTATTTTATTTAAGATTAATTGGCTCAACTCAGTTAATCGTATATTTGTATTTATTGCGTTGATCGTTTAATTAACGCGATCATTGTGCAGCTCTAGTTTAAATAGACAGTTGTGAACATAGCTTTGGCAACTACCAACCAAATTGCTGCTACAGTTTTAAGCATCAAGAAAAAGCAACCTCTCGAATGGAATCAATCGCTGGAGATGTCACATGACAGTGACCAAGACTAATGACCTCGTTACTCGAGTACAAGTACTGGATTTTTTTAGCATAGCATTGTTGAATGAATTATTTTCTACCGTTGTGCATTTTAAAAGCCATCTTAACCCCAAACATAGTGGGAAGTTTATAAATATAATTTTAGACTGCGAGCATAAGTCATAAGCAGAAATCTCACGCAATTTCATTTTTTCTTTGAGGTGATTGCTGTTGTATAATCGAGTTGGTGGGCCGCGGGCTACACTAATGCCCGAGGTCATGGTAGTTACAGGTAGTTACGAAAGGTTACGGGAAGGTACGAGAAGTCAGGGTTAGTATAAAGGCGTCGGGAGATTGAGAGAGCTTTCTTCTTTGCTTCAACCACATGTGAGTACACACGTTTATATAACATGGCGCAGTTGACGAAGCTCTGATTTTTTTTTCTTTTTGTGTTATCATTAGCGATAATTTTTCTGGTTGCGGTGTAAGTTAAAACGGTTGAATAGACCCTTTCACGGGCGTGCAGGTGAGGTAACGTGAGGTAGGGTGGTGTTGTGAGGTGTTGTAGCGGTGTTGTTGAGGTGTAATTATTTATTACATATTCGGAGGTGGGAGTTACACTAATTTTATACGAGAGGGGTAGAGTGAATTTGTGGCAAGGGAGATATCGTATCGGGTAGAGATGGAGAGTGGTCTTCCGAAGCTGGTGTTCGGTGAGCACGGTAATGGGTCGTGGGAGAGATTTATAGAGGAGATGAATTTATGTATAGAGAGTGCTGTCGAGAGGAGAGGTTATGTAAATGATGAAGATGGCAACAGAGTGCCTATTATGAGAGGTAGAGCTAGGTTAGTGCCACTATTGAGAGCTATTGGGCACAGTGGTAGAGAAGTATTGAGAGGTGCAGGGTTTGACGTAGATGGCGTAAATTCTACTTATGAAGGGGCAGTGGAAGTTTTACAGGATTATTATGGTAGACAGGAGAGTATGTTCACAAAGGGGCATAAGTTCCTTACGGCTAGGCAGACACTTGGGGAAAGTGATAGAGAGTTTTTACAACGGGTAGAGAGTTTGAGCAGATATGCAGAGGTGACTAACAATAATGATAGGGTAAGGTTTGCCCTTATTGTGGCGGTTAACGGGTTGAGAGATAGAGAAGTAAGCAGAGAGTTAATGAAGAATGCCAATCTTACTTGGGCGTTATTGCAGGAGGCATTGAGGGCTCGTGAAATGGCCAACAGCTCTGATAAATTTTTGAGAAATGAGGGTAGAAGTACCGAGTTAAAGAGTGAGGTTAAGAGAGAAGTAGCAAAGGTATCAGAGTTTGATAGCCGAGCGCAGTACAGGAGTAATGATAGAGATAGAAGTTATGATTCAGCAGGTAGATCTTCCCCTAGGGGTAGCCCTGGGAGTAGTAGAGAGTATTATGGTAGTGAAGAGCAAGGTACTAGTAGATATGGGACAAGAGGCAGGGAGTATCACAAGGACAGTGACAGTAGAAAGTATAGAGATAATAGCAGGGAGAGGCATGTCTCTAGATATAGAGCACGCAGTAGAGAAGGCAGTGAAGGTAGAGTATGCTACAATTGCAAACGTAGTGGGCATGAGATGAGGAGTTGTCCCTCTATTAAATGTTTTTGTTGTGGACAGCGAGGACATGTATCCCGTTATTGTAGGGTTAGGAGAGAAGTAGGTTATGACAGGCGAGGTAGTAGCAGGAGGTCAGGAGGTAGTCGAGATAATAGCTACGAGCGGTATGGTAGCAGGGACAGTAGTAGGGAGAGGTACAGGGGCCGAGAAAGCCC
Source organism: Watersipora subatra (assembly GCF_963576615.1). Lineage (NCBI taxonomy): Eukaryota > Metazoa > Bryozoa > Gymnolaemata > Cheilostomatida > Watersiporidae > Watersipora > Watersipora subatra. Next base: position 43,338,718 of record NC_088709.1, on the reverse strand, counting down.
CCGCGAAATTAGAGGCAAATTTGACAGATACAGGGACAACAGTGTGGATAGGTTTGAGGGGGAGAAGTATAAGGAGAGGTACCAAGATAGTAGTAAGGGCAGAAGTGTTAGGTTCTCTGGTTCTAGGGATAAGTATGAGGATGACAGTTGACTAGAAAGGAGAATTGTACAGGTTTTAAAGGTCAATGGGAAGAACGTTGAATTTACGTTTGATACTGGGGCAGAGGTGTCGACTGTAACCGAGGGGACGGCCGAAAGGCTGAACCTACGGCTAGAGGAGCCATCTACTGTTTTGGCGGGAATAGATGGTCGTAAGCTAAGAGTAGTCGGTAAAGCAGGTGTTCAGTTGGAAAGTAAATATAGATTTATGGAGAAAGAGGTATACGTGGTGAAAGGATTGAGAACAAACTTCTTGGGCATAACTGAGTTAAGGCAGCTTAAATTATTTGCTGTCGTAAACGCGGTATGCTAAAGTAAGTTTGAGGCTGTTAAGGAGTGTAGAAGTATTAAGCCAGTTAAGCCGTTTTCGTCAAGAACCATTATTGCTGGGTCAAGTTATGTTTCAGATGATGTCGAGTTGCAAAACCTGACAAATAAGTCTGACAGAGAGAGCGAAGTTAAGAGAGGTTACACAGGTCAAGATTGGTGGACTTGCAAAACCAAGGAAGTGAAGAGTAGCGAATACGTGGAAATTGGTAGCCAACAGGGGAGAGCCCAAGGCACCAGAGATGTGCAAGTGTCTATGGGGTGTGATAGAGAACAGAGTCACGATGAGGTAAGGGAAGGTGCTGAGAAAGTAGCTAAACCAGTGTCTGTAATGGAAAAGGTTTGCTCTTTTTTAGCCGAAATATCCAGCAATGGAATGTTAGACAGAGAAGGTCACGAGAAAAAGGTAGCGGAGATTGAAAGAGAGGAAAGGGAGGTGCGGAGGAAGTCGAAAGAGAAATTAGCTAAGCTGAAAGCCAAACGGGAGGCAGCAGTCATGGAGTTGGAAAATGTCAAGGCATTCAGGGTAGTGATGCAGGAGTTAGCCGAGGTTCAGAGGAGAATTGCTAGTAGCAGACCTGCACTGGTTGCAGGTGAGGTCGAGCTAGATAGGTCTGGGCCTATGCCAACTCCCAGCTCTGTGGTGCCATCCCCTGTGCAGCCGGTTACGGCCCAGGTGGAGACCTCCCACAGGAAGCCTGTTGAGCCTGCCTCTTACTGGGGAGAGCGAGGTAAAGACGGAAGAGACGGAGATGAGGTTGAGGAGTCATTACTGACCCAACCAAAAGACTCCGGGCTTGTCAGGGTTGGTGGAAGTAGTGTTGGAGATGTTGGTGGAAGGAGTGTTGGTAGTGACAGTAGTCACGGTAAAAGTATTGGTAGCGGCGGAGGTCAGAGTGATGGAAAAGCCAGTGCAGACTGGCAATGGAGCTGGCAGTAGCGAGAAGAGTACACTGATTTATACAACAGTGAGAGTGGAGGATCAGGAGAGTGAGGAGAGCAGTGCGGCCGAGTACGACGGCAGCCCCGGGTTGCTCGAGAGCGTAAGGTAAACTTCACCAGCAAGGTGAGTCGGTTAATGAGTTCCAATGTATTTCTGGAAGGTTAGTGGCCCATACAAAAAAGAAAAAGGGCATGTTGTATAATCGAGTTGGTGGGCCGCGGGCTACACTAATGCCCGAGGTCATGGTAGTTACAGGTAGTTACGAGAGGTTACGGGAAGGTACGAGAAGTCAGGGTTAGTATAAAGGCGTCGGGAGATTGAGAGAGCTTTCTTCTTTGCTTCAACCACATGTGAGTACACACGTTTATATAACAATTGCGTGAGTCTCACGCCCAATGCGTGTGAGTTGGCCGGCATGCCGAAAAATGTACATTGTAAATGTAAAATGTACATTCTAGTCTACCTTGTTAAAGCTAATGCCTGGGCCAAACTAAGGGCGTTTTACAACTATTAAAACATTTTTGTCTTATTTTACAAAGTTTCATTTTACCAAAAGTTAAGTAATAGATCGTCTTCTTGGCTTACTGCTACGTATTAGTTAAAAGTGATTCCAGCTTGTCTACACGATAATTTGTACCGAAAAGTAATAATAAGAAAATCGCTAAATGGAAAATATAAACCAAGTTTTTAAGTCAAGCTGGGAGACGCGTATGAGCAGCCGTATATTTGTGCACTATGACAAGAAGTACTGTAACTATTTTAGTGAACTTGGCAGTAGCGCTTTTGCTACTGAGCGACTCAAAAAGTCACTAACAGGGGCGTTCCTTCCGACGCCTAAAACCTGTGCAATTATCTTGCAACCGTTTAAGGGTTTTCGAGTTAATCGAAGAAAGTAAAAATCTTCATTGCGACTTGTTGTCTTTCTCGTATACTGATGGTTTTTGGCGCCACGATAAATAGTGAGGATCTCCTAATGCTGGTAGTGGTTTTTTATATTACGTTTGACAAGCATATTTCAACAAAAATGAACAACGCTCTCAAATATTGCCAAACGATCTCTTCATGATGCACCTGGTAGGCCCACTACATTATGTCAATGGTCAGTAATAAAGCGAAACTCTTTGGTGATTATGTTTTTATTTCATTTTTGAAAATGTTTTAGCATTATGCAAGTATACGTGTTTGGCTTTGTGCATTTATTGTTCAATAATTTGTGATTTTGTGTAGGCTATAGCCTGAAGAAAACTCGCAAGAGTGGGGTGGGGACAACCCCTAACTCTAATTCTCTGCGCTTTAACCAACGCTACAACCTGCTGAACCCAACAGAGTGCGCTGAACCCAACGCTGCTGACTGTACAACCTGCTGAAACCAACAGGAGGAAGCTGAACCCAACTCACTTCCGTTCTGCTGAAACCAACAGAATGCGCTGAAACCAACGCTGCCAACTGTACAACCTGCCGAACCCAACAGGAGGGAGCTGAAACCAACTCACTTGTGCTCTGCTGAACCCAACAGAGTGCGCTGAACCCAACGCTGCTGACTGTACAACCTGCTGAAACCAACAGGAGGGAGCTGAACCCAACTCACTTCCGTTCTGCTGAAACCAACAGAGTGCGCTGAAACCAACGCTGTAACCTGCTGAAACCAACAGGAGAGAACACAACTCTTGTAAGGATAATTATTTAATTATCCTATTTATTTGTAGTCATTTTGTGTGAGCTTGCTGTTAGTGACGATTATAAAAGATATTTCTCCAACAATAACGACTTTATTATAGTAATACTAATCATGCATCCAATTCAAGAGTCACATCCAAGCTGAACTGCCTAAAAATTAGTGGCAGTATTTATATTACATAAGCGATTGGCCTAGAGATTGACGGGTATCGTTCAAACCGACCAATCATATAGTCTTGCTGACTGCCGAGTTTCTAAGAATTTTTACATACAGAACAATAAAAAATTATTGCTAGACAATGAGCCATTATAGCATAACAATCTAAACACTAACAAAAAGCCCAGGAAATTCTACATATACTGGGTAGCGAACAGTAAGTGTAAAAAAACATTAAGACATATTTCGATAACGAAAAGGGCTAATTACAAAATCTTATCTCGAGAAAACGTAGAACAAAAACGGAAACAATATTGTTTAAGTAATCTTAAACCACTAACAATTAATTATAACAGAAACTTAGAATATTTTGACATGTAACCATGAACATAAAAAATGTCTTCCAATGAGTGAACGGTAAGAAATAAATTATAGAAGATTGTTCACTGCGTAAAAGCCTTAATAAATGGCGTCTGTTATCTTTTCTAGGTCAACCACTATCCCAGAAGTCTCTTCTCTATATACGGTATATATATTGGCTACGTCACCTTTTCCCTTTGATCAGTTCACCATGTTTTTCTGCGACGGGTGTCCGGAGCGCCTTGATGAGCCTGATGTCTATGGGACCGATAGCATCCAAATAAGACAACTCTTCGGAGTTATTCCCCCCACGGTCTTTTTCATGGCCACCACTCCTTTCATAGAGTTTGTTCTTTAGAATATCTCGCTTTATTTTTACGTTTACAACAAGCCTACCGTTATTGCAGTCTCTGAATCTGAGTTGAATTTCTCCAACGGCAAGGGTTGACTGAGACGGAGATGTCCCATTATCATAAACTCATTTACTGCCTCAATGTAAGTGCATATGTAAAAAAATTAAATATATTATTTCCATTTGCCGAACGTCAAATTTTAGCATATATACCAAAGTTTCACCTTTGACATATGGAAACAATATGACGTTTCAAATATGATAGCAATATGCATGTTTCTCAATAGTTGGTCGTGTGTGAATTTGTTTTTCATTGTGATTGTCCATCTATAGCTATTGAAATCTTGGAATAACGAATTCATACCGCAGAAGGTTTGATCTTGTAACTTCTGTTCAAAGGTCCAACACCTAACTAATTAAGCTACACGAGATGGATAGATTTTGCTAGGCAATATATGTCGTTAAATATGAGCAAATACGTCACCGCTTTCCGTCACAATGCAACACAATGGCGTAGCGTCATGAGAAGCGGTAGGTTTTATTAGTAAGCTTACTCAAATTATCCATTGGTAATGTGCCAGGCTAATAGAAAGTGGCAGGCAGTTCTCTTTACCTCTCGTTGTTTACAAGCTGATTTTTAATACCGGGCAACGCCGGGTAGCACAGCTAGTTATTGTACATATATACAGTGCACCCTCAAGATACAATTACCCTGATATACGATTTTTTCACCTTACGAAGTTGAACATGGTGAGGTTTTTACCTCAAAAATTGGAGTTGCGATCTCTTAGACAGGGCTAGTTTAGCTTGCCAGAAAATTTCATTTCGTTACGTATTAAATTTATTTTAAGTGTGCAGTAAGATAATAAGCATTGATACACTTTTGCCTCCTCTCTGCTCTACTCGCTACATGTACCGGCTCAAGTCACATTACTGCAAAGGTATATACGTACTGTATAGTAAATAGAATTTCTTTTTTTTTGGATAGCCATTAAATGGTCAAGTGTGCGAGAGGCCACTTTCGAGAACTGCATCGCTTGACCTTTTTGGTTGAATTAGGTTAAAAATGTTTTAACCAGATTTGCTAAAAGTTATAGTGAAAGCGTAGACAGAAACTGCTACGTGATAAACTTTCAGTGACAAAAAACTTTGAGATACAGTGAAATAGCTAAAAAATACATACTTAAACTTAGCTTCAAGTGTGTTTAGTAAGCTATATTTATTTGAAGTGAACTCAATGTTTATTTTATACCTACGTGTGTCTTGAAGGTAAGAACTCCTTACCGTATGTACTATGTACTGCATATGGTACACACATTATAATGATGCATTTTATTGCAGATCATAACTACTAAATACAATACAGGTACTGTAGGTAATTATAGTTACTGAAGTTAACATACTATTTTGTTAGTAGCTCTCAATATGTACAACATTTTCATAAAATTTTGATGATTTTTACTAGGGAATATTTGCATTGTATAATGACAATGGTTTCTATACCCCTACATACGATTTTTTCGCCATACAGTGCCAATGCTGGAATGGATCAACATAGTATCCGGAGGGTGCACTGTAAAGCTAATTGGACAGAAGAGCCATATTTAGAGGGAAGAGGGGAGGTGCTTAAATAGCCTTACTATTCCTCTTGTTCTAAATTGAAGAAACAAGAAGACCTGCTGGTCTAAACTGCAAAAAAATAAATTATGACGAAAATTGTGGAAACAGAGTAAATTTGGAGTTATCTACCCATGATCAGCGCTTTATTATTATTTTTTATGTTGATCTTCTTTTTCATTGTTTTATGATTTTTTGTAGATTTTTGAAGTAGAATATTGATGTATTATTGCCTGAGATTCGTAGCTCAGCTGAGATTTATGGGAAGCGTGCTGATGGGCCCCTTAAAGGTCTGCCGATAAGTGGAGTAGTTGGAGATCAGCAGGGTGTTCTTGTAGGACAGCTTTGCTTCTGCAGAGGACAAGCAAAATACATGTGAGACTTTTTACGGATTGTTTAGTTCTTGCTGTTAGATGTGCTGCCATCTTTTTAAGGTTGCTCTCTACGTTAGTTCAGATTCCTTTACGATGTTTTGGTGTTTTACCTAACTATACAATGAAATTTGACGTTATTTCAGTTCTTCTATTTTATCAAGCAGTTACATTTTTAACATCTTTCAGAGAGCAGTCTAACATACTTGTCGGGGAAATCAGTAAATCTTAAACTTGTTAGCCGCATTTATAAACTCTGTTTTTGTTTTTGGGCAGCCAAAGTGTAAGTTCAAGTCATGAGCTACTGCCGACATCCTGACTATTAAAAAGTGATAAGGGGGGCATGAGGGGCCCCCCTTATCACTTTCATGACTGTAAACACTACAGTCATGACAGGGGTAAGGGGGGAAGGGGAGCATGAGGCCTCCCCTCCCCTCTCCTCCCCCCTTATCTGTAGTGTTTTTCGACGTGCATAACCTGACGTGCAAATGCTACTAATCTTTACCAAATTGGGATTTGAGCAGAAAATTCAAAATTTTCAGACTCTTACCAAACATTTGGCTATTGATGACATCTTACTATATTTAATTTTTTATGGTACAATTAGTAAAAAGACAAGATGAGAAATGTTTTTTATTTCACAGGTTTTGCTAGAATACACAACTGTACCCAATCATTAGAATCTTTTTAAATCATCATAAGAAAAATATTTGCGGATTCATAACAAATCACGTTTTGAACAGCCTTCTGCAAAGAGCTATGAGCGAAAACCGACTTATGACCTTATTTAAATCAGCGTTTTCTTACAATTACTGTAAATGTTTATCTAGTCGATTATTATAGTGAACTGTTAAATCATTGCATAAATAATTTTTCTGTTTTTAAAAATTTACATTAAATTGTTAAAACTACGTTTATCATTACGATTATTATGATTTCTATCTATTAAGTAAGTAGCAAAATCTTTGATCCTACCTACTTGATGCTCAAATACTATCTCAATTTGCTCTCTATGACAATTTTCCAACAATGATAGATTAGGATTGGAGTTGTTGCCTCATCATTCAAAGTGTTTGCCGATGAGCAAAGAGCAAACAAGGAGTTGTGACTCCCTGTTTGAGGCCCCATATGGCTACTCGCTTAACACTTGATGCGAGCATCGTCTCACCTCTAGTTGGGTGGAACCATTACCCTATGCGCACAATTGTTACTGTGGACCCAAATTTGCTGACTCCGTGAAAATTCACATTATTTTGGAGAAGCTATAAAAGTTCATGACCTGTTCTTCACATTCATAGTGTAGATTGGTAGCTAAGCATTCGGTGAATATAATAATATCTCTACAACTAGTTCATGGTATTATTGTAATATTTTTTCACTATCTGTCATATTGTATTGTATTGTCGTACTGTCACTATTGTTACTATCTGTCATATTGTATTGTCGTACTGTCACTATTGTTACTATCTGTCATATTGTATTGTCATACTGTCACTATTGTTACTATCTGTCATATTGTATTGTATCGTATTGTCATACTGTCACTATTGTTACTATCTGTCCTATTATATTGTATTGTCATACTGTCACTATTGTTACTATTTGTCATATGGTATTGCATCATATTGTCATACTGACACTCTTGCTACTATCGGTCATATTGTATTGTATTGTCATACTGTCACTATTGTTACTATCTGTCATATTGTATCGTATTGTCATACTGTCACTATTGTTGCTATCTGTCATATTGTATTGTATCGTATTGTCATACTGTCACTATTGTTACTATCTGCTATATTGTATTGTCATACTGTCACTATTGTTACTGTCTGCTATATTGTATTGTCATACTGTCATTATTGTTACTATTTGTCATATTGTATTGTATCATATTGTCATACTGTCACTATTGTTATTATCTGTCATATTGTATTGTCATACTGTGACTATTGTTACTATCTGTCATATTGTATTGTATTGTCATACTGTCACTATTGTTACTATCTGTCATATTGTATTGTATCGTATTGTCATACTGTCCCTGTTGTTACTATCTGTCATATTGTATTGTATCGTATTGTCATACTGTCACTATTGTTACTATCTGCTATATTGTATTGTCATACTGTGACTATTGTTACTATCTGTCATATTGTATTGTATTGTCATACTGTCACTATTGTTACTATCTGTCGTATTGTATCGTATTGTCATACTGTCCCTGTTGTTACTATCTGTCATATTGTATTGTATCGTATTGTCATACTGTCCCTGTTGTTACTATCTGTCATATTGTATTGTATTGTCGTACTGTCACTATTGTTACTATCTGTCATATTGTATTGTCGTACTGTCACTATTGTTACTATCTGTCATATTGTATTGTCATACTGTCACTATTGTTACTATCTGTCCCATTATATTGTATTGTCATACTGTCACTATTGTTACTATTTGTCATATGGTATTGCATCATATTGTCATACTGACACTCTTGCTACTATCGGTCATATTGTATTGTATTGTCATACTGTCACTATTGTTACTATCTGTCATATTGTATCGTATTGTCATACTGTCACTATTGTTGCTATCTGTCATATTGTATTGTATCGTATTGTCATACTGTCACTATTGTTACTATCTGCTATATTGTATTGTCATACTGTCATTATTGTTACTATTTGTCATATTGTATTGTATCATATTGTCATACTGTCACTATTGTTACTATCTGTCATATTGTATTGTATCATATTGTCATACTGTCACTATTGTTATTATCTGTCATATTGTATTGTCATACTGTGACTATTGTTACTATCTGTCATATTGTATTGTATTGTCATACTGTCACTATTGTTACTATCTGTCATATTGTATCATATTGTCATACTGTCACTATTGTTACTATTTGTCATATTGTATTGTATCATATTGTCATACTGTCACTATTGTTACTATCTGTCATATTGTATTGTATTGTCATACTGTCACTATAGTTACTATCTGTCATATTGTATCGTATTGTCATACAGTCACTATTGTTACTATCTGTCATATTGTATTGTATCGTATTGTCATACTGTCCCTGTTGTTAATATCTGTTACTACCTATTTGATGCTCAAATGCAATTCCAAGTTGCTATTTATCATTGGCATAAAAGTAAATATTATTATCTTTTACTACAGCTATGGTACTGGTTGTTTTCTCCTATACAATACTGGGGCTGAAATAGTCCAGTCAAACCTGGGCCTACTCACTACTGTAGCCTACAAGCTGGGAAAAGATGCTCCACCCGTGTATGCTCTAGAGGTCAGCGTTTCACTCTGTTTTACTTTCTTGTATAACACGTGGCGATATCTAGAGTTTTTATAGTTACAGTGGACTCCCGTACAACAATAATTCATTCAGGTGGCATTTTAGGGCAAAAGTTTCATGTAGAGTAGTAAGGAAACTTATAGTTATTATCTAATGCAAACTGGTGAAGTAGAAAAAATTTTTTTTTCTGTTATTTTCTTTTTTTCGTACTTGTCACAAATTAGTAAGAAAATAGTAAATCAACCTTAGTAGCTATATATATAACTTATATTTAATCTATTAACCTAAAAATTATTACCATCGTAACTTCTTGCAATGGTAATAACTTTCTTATTTCCTTCTTTAATTGGCGTTGTCAAACTTAGGACCTATATGGATAACAAAAAGTTATATATGTAGTTATATGGTTATATGCAGATAATAAATTAATGTTCATAGTAAATATTATATTAAAATCTAAAATGCACAATAAACTTTCACATTCGCTTACTTCTCACTAATTTTCGTTCCACTCATGCATATACTAAGCATATCAACCATTTACTAAACATGAAGAATGCTGAACATAGCGGGAGAGCGAGCATCATATCTCTCATGCATTGCAGGAGGGATTTCGGTGAATAGCTTATTGGCATCTTCATTATTCCCATGTATTCAGCACGCCGACGGCCAAATTTGAATTTCGAGAGAAAGGTATGTTGATGTCATACGGTAAAAAACTGTTGAATGGCTTGGGCAAAAAGACATAGTGTTCCACATCGTAAGATGAAAATCTGTATAACAGGGACATCACAACCCACGAGTGCATTGTATGTTAGAGTTATCATTCCATAATATAGTAAGTAGTTAACAACTGAATATTTACTAGGCAATGCTTGTTAGTTACTCTCTTAACTATGTGCATAACTCTGAACCAGAAGTTCACAACCTGTTCAGCTAATTCTGTAAGTAGCTGCCCAGTTACATATCTCATGACTAAATGTTTATTATTATTCATTACATTGAGAATTGTTTATTTGTTCATATCAGATAACGTTATAACAAGAGCAGACAACTCTTGGTACCGCATAATCATATATTTGATCACTTTTACTTGAAGTTATGTGATGTTTGTTCAAATCATCGCTCACAGGCATTGTTCATGCCAAGTGTATCATAAACAAGTTCAAATTATTAGTTCATTTGTAGGGTTCTGTAGCCATAGCTGGAGCTTGCATTTGTTGGCTTTGGGATAATCTCGGTATCATCAGCGATTCTGCTGGGTCAGGTGACTAGATTCCCTTCTTTAACACTACTTATTCTGTTCATGATATGTTTAGTCATACCTTCAATCCTATAGTGGTGTGCAAAATTATGGCAACTCTCCCTTTGTTGTGTTCATTCTTGATTGAAAGACATTCACATCTTCTCATCTCAGCTGAGCTCTTTGTGCGCAATCTATACATATTCTAAAGCTTAGTGTCTTTTCATCTAATTACGTTGAAAAAAAATTGGTATTTGCGGTCCTTGACTAATTTTTTGTGATACTTGAGCAGCACTTGTGGTACTTCACTAAAACTTGAGATACTTGAGTACGACTTGTGGTAGTTGAGTAGCACTTGTGATACTACAGTAGTACTTGTGATGCATATTGTCAGAGGAATTGTTCTGATGTAGAGACTCTAGCAGCCACAGTAGACAGCACAGCAGGCTGTTATTTTGTACCAGCCTTCACAGGTCTCTTCTGTCCACACTGGTAGCCTGATGCAAGGGGGTGAGTGACTTACATCCCTAGTTCTACTTCTAACTAGTCGTACTTCGACTTACCAGCTTGAGGCGTGTCAGGACTGAGCTTGTATTTCATTTCAGGTTTAAGTAATTTGTATCTCAAATCAATTGTTTTTATATAAACTTACTAAATACAAATTTATCCATTCCCACCATGTGACAAATCCCTAAAACTAGGATATTACAATGGAAAAACTTGTTATAATAGTTTCAGTTCACCACATCTTATTCTTTCTATTCATCATTTGAATTTTTATAAATTCTTATAATTCTTACCCGATTTTAGGGATGTTTTACTATGGCCAGCTTATATCCAAGATAGGCTCATATGTGGGGATATACAGTACCCTTTTGAAAATACTATAAGTTTTTACAGTGTAACAAGTTTTAAACATTCACAGTGTTTACTAATTTCTTTATAACAATCTTCTCTACCTTTTCTGAAATTCCATTAGATTATAATAATAGTAATATCATTTGCATCACACAAGCTAGTCAGCATGGCTTCCAACATGAATGTCCAACAGGGCTGTGCAATTTGGCTGACAGATATGGTTGTTCCATATGCCTACTCAATATGGCTGCACAAAATGGCCGTTCAATATGGCTGCCCAACGTGGCTGTTCAATATGGCTGCCCTAGATAGCTGTTTAATATGGCTGCACAAGATGGCTGTTCAATATGGCTGCACAAAATGGTTGCCCAACATGGCTGACCAGCATGGACATGAATCATTAAAATACCACAGTTCCTTAAATACCTAAGTAAACTTCTTTTTAGTGGATTGGAAGTTGTCCCCTCTTTCCAGAAATAAATCTCCTTGCTGTTGGTGAAGTTCAAACACGCATCATTGTAGATAAACTAAATTATTTATGTTACTGAAAATACAGAGTAGTAGGTATACATGGTGACATCTATGACCAGAGCTAATCTTCTTGTATTGTAGAACGATATGCGGCCTGTCAACACGCACAACAAAGGCACATAACGTTAGTGCAGCTCTGGAAGCCGTCTGCTATCAGACCAGAGAGGTAAATTTCTTCTGGATACACTGAGCTCTACTAGTCATTATGGTTTTATGTCCAAGGTGCATACGAAATCTATTTATAGATTTTAGACGCTATGAATAGCGACAGCGGCATCCCTCTGGCATCTCTCCAGGTCGACGGAGGTATGACTCATAATTCTCTACTCATGCAAATGCAAGCAGACCTCGTCGGGATTCCCGTCGGTAAGACATCTGTGGGGCCATCTAAAGGTTGGAGGTTATCTAAAGCTTTTAGTGGGGCACTGTACCTTTTTGCCGGCTTTGTGTGAGATGTTTGTGTATTTAGATTGCAATTGATTTCAAGAATTTGTTTACAGCTAATAATTTTGATCTGTTGTCTGTGAAAGTCGAGTTAAGCCGTGGTCACACGATGGCCAAACCGACTTGGGTTTGGTTTGGTTCGGAGGTTGTTTTACTTCGGTTTGGCTAAGTCACATGTCACACGGCATCCGAAGTCACTTCGCTATCTAGATACCGTACACATGAATACAGGACACTGTTTCAGTAGTAGTTTTTATGTGAGCTAAATATTTTTATTGTAAACAAAAGACTTTGAGGAACAATTATTAATTATAATTATGCCGCAGATTTATCAGAAGATCGTTCAGCTGCTCAAAACAAAGCACTCGATACAAAGATTTTGCCAACCCTTCCAATCAACAAAATTATATTTTTGTTAACATGGAATGTTTTTCTATGCTGAGTACATAACAAAAACAGTGTTTATCATAGTACTGTGGTTTTACATAAATAAATCAGTCAACGATTCTTCATCAGGATGAGTATGACACATTACTTCAATTCTACACAAAAGAAAACAACAACCATTATCTTACATTTATGCAAAACTTGAGTGCAACATCTTACATTTATGCAACACAATCACAAGTCCGGGTGAGCTTTGTCGTAAATTGCTTCATGTTGTTTATTTAACGAAATAAAAAAATTGTCCCATTTATTTTTCAACTTTGCTCACACGCACGTAAAGAGAAATGTGACGCGTGCTCGCTAGAGTTTTAACCAGCCAATAAGAGCAAGGGTTTGGCCACAAAATATTGAGCAAGATCGAAATGGTTCGTTTCGGTCCAGAAATGTGTTTGGCCAAACAGTTTACAGCTGACACCGACGTTGTTTTGCGTCGTTTAGTTCGTTTTGGCTCTCGTGTGACCAACCCTTTAGACCTCCCTATGCTTGAGAAATCCGGTGTTTAGAAAGGGGCATTTCATTGGTGTTTGAGTGGTTACATAAGCCAATCATACCTGATGGTGTTTGGTTATTTTTAGTAAACAAACTGTACTGACAGCGTATGTAATGCTCAATGGAATTATCCCTTCGTTTATCCAAATGATATTTTATTATTTTATAATTATAGTCTATTTATATTGAATATTTTAGTTCGGCCTTTCGTTCCAGAGACGACAGCACTCGGTGCAGCAATGGCTGCCGGGTACTGCATTGGAGTATGGAGTTTAAATCCTGAGGATTTGTCTGCCATCACTACTGATGTCTTTCAACGTCTCATATTTGAGGAAGGTAGGTGTCAGGATCACTGTGGACGAATTGCCTTTTTTTTGTTTTATGTTTCACAAACTGCCTTACAACGGAGAGCACGGGTATGCACCACTTCTTTCTTAAATATAGTGGAGCCACTTGCATTTCTTGTAATCTGACACCAGCCAACTCAAAGCTCTTCTCACCCAGCAAACTCAGTAGTGTGGGCAGAGTTGGAGTCATCCTTGGTTTTTTATTACTCCATGGGCAATAATTTCATTACAAATAATAAAAAGACAAATTCATGCAAAGATCATAAAAAGGACAACTTTGTCAATAAAATAATTGGTTAGACATAGCGTTTAAAATATATTTCTTTGGTATGAGGACAGATATTATGCGGAGCATCATTAATTGGTTAAATTAATGATGCTCCGTCATGCATCATCATAATTGGTTAAACACATTGCGTTTAAAATACCTTTCTTTGTTAAGGGAATGGATATTAGGTGGAGCATTGTTAAAGTTAGCAATGACATTTTGAAAATAATTTTTAGAGCTTTTATGCAATTTGTTTATGAAAGTTGAAATATGTTGAAAACCTGTAGCTGTGATCCAAAAAACGAGGACACAAACCATGACAGATCCTCAACTTGTAAGGATGATGTAAAATAAGCATGTTCCATATACATGTAGCATTACAAGTATTGTTATTTCTCCAAAGGTATCTAATCTCTGAAATCAGACTCCCTTCTTGAGCAGCTAATCAAATTTTAAACAAGACCGAGTCTGTTGTTGTTGTGAACACCTACATGTTAGTTTTCTAGCCTGTGCACCAGGTGTACATACTTCCTAACCCTTGGCTGAGTGACTGTAGTTCGTTGTATAACTTACGTATTCATACGTATTGTGATCTCTTCTCATTGGTTGTTCAGAGAGAAATAAGAGGTTCAGGCGGTGGACTGATGCTGTAGAGAGATCAAAGCTCTGGGACACCCTCGGAGAGGATACAGGTAGGATGTATTTCCTATTATGGTCAATTATTATAGCATTCATTTCAAGATGAACTTAGACAAGAATTTATCAGAAAGTATCAGTACTTTTATATCATTTGTGATAGTATGGGATGTTTGAGTTGATCTGACTGCCAGGATGTTTCAAGATTAAAATCGATGAAACTTGATTGCAGTTAAAATGTTCAGATCGAGTGAAGGTGTGATTATGATAGAATGATTATGATGAATAGAGACTGTAATGCTGCAACTTGAACACAATAACTGATATCAACTATAGCAACAATAACAAATAGGAGCTAGTGACATCATTTCGCACATATTCTTCTTCTGAGCATTTCGACCATGGCTGAAGTCTTTTTAATTTTAATCTTGAAACGTCCTGTTTGTCGGATCACCTCAAACATCAAATAGGATCTCAATTGATAGAAAAATACTGATACTTTCTAATAAAATATACTAAAATTTAATATAAGTTTAATTATAATGCTTTGAGTAAGAAAATGAAACTGATAAATTCATTAAACATTATCACTTATACATAGTCATGATTATAATCACCATGTTTCCATTCAGTGAAGTTTTCTCTTATAGGAGTTGTTATTCCTTGAACTAACAGAAGGTTATATGTAACCAGCCTTTATAAGTTCTGTTTGATTATGTGAAAGTGCAAAGTAGGTACATAATCCAATAAACTAAGCTATTCCAACTGTTTGTTTTTTAAGGTTATTTATTCTTAATATTTTCGTACTAATCATTTTTTTGAGGATTTGGGTATAAATAGCTAATTGAATCAAAATAATTTTATTGTAAAAAATTAATATTAACTACCACAGCGGGAATAACAAAATGCAGTCTGTAATACAAACTGAATATTACTCATAGCAGTTGACCTCTTCAAAGAGTACAATTTAATTTTCAAATAGTACCTCATGAGTAGCTGGTTGATTGTATGGTAGGAATGACAACTCCAGGTATGAATAAGAGTAGTTATAGTACATAATCTTTACTCTGATAAGAGCCCTGTCTGTCTCTTTGAAGCCAGGCTTAGAGGTTAAGAATAAATAATACACTACACAGTAATTGAACTCAGATACTCAAGTGTTCCACTCAGGCAGACTACTAACTTCACTGTTCAACCACCCTGTAGTGTTGTGGAATAATTGTGCACATAGCTGTTACACATGATGATCTCTTACCATACACCAGACTGCCAGGGTCGTACCACAATATTAAATAATCCATGGTAGTGCTATAGTAGGACCCTGGGATACGCCCGCAATTCGTTCCGGGATTGGGACCGCAAAATGAAATTGCTGTATGGTGGGCCTCTTAGCATCTATGTTTTTTGAATCTTTTATTTGGAGAAATACCCGCAAAAAAGCCTGTTTCTGGCAACTGTTGAAAATATTCATAAAGTTACTCATCCACCTGTCATTAAAACTGCCCATAAAGTCACTCGTGAGAATTTTTTCTGGATGTTTGTGCAATAAATCTAGTAATTCAAACAAACCAATAACTTTCCTTCTGCCGATGAAGTTTGGTATCTCACTCTTCTTTGACTTTTGTTTATTGCTAGCAGACCCATTTCCATAGTACCTAATTTTTGGTTCTCCCTTTTTTATCACCATCAGGACTCATAGCTAATGAATTAAAGTTTGATATAAGTATTAAAAACACAGCGTAAATACCGATATCCGTAAAGACTCACTGTAAAGAGTGGTCTCTCTCTGAAGGCTACTCTAAATAGCATAAATTTGACCGATCAAAGGTCAAAAGGTCAACACATTGACAAGTTGGGTAGCTGTATCATGGCCTAACAACGTACCAGCAAGGATATGGATTGATGTGTGTTTTTCAAAACAGTTTTAATGCTAGTTTATGTATAGGATATATTGCTCACAGATTGAAGTGAGCCTAGAAGATTCAAAAGTTGCATGAATTTATTCGTAATATTACTAGTAGGAGGAAGTAGGTGATTAATATATATTCCATATATTATATACTATTTTATATCTATTAATACGGTGATTAATATCTGTTTTAATAACTTAATATTATCTTAAACAAAAAATCTCAAAAATAAAAGAATAAACTAAAGTAGACATTTTTGAAAGTTAACAACTCGCGAGAATGACCTTGACACCTTCCTGAAATAGCCAATACAGTTATTAGTCGATGACATCACAGAACTAATGTAAAACGATGAAGCCTCATGAGCAAAAATATAAATTTCACAATTTCAGCTTTTAGTAATAAAAGTATTTTAAATGGTTTACTAGTGGCTGTAGTAGTAAGCTAATAAGTTATGTTCTGTCATCTTTCTTCTTGAACTTAAACTTCTCTTCTTGTGGTTAAGAGGTCAAGGACAACTCAAAGTTAAATTTAGTATACCATCTATAACACATTGTTGTATTCAAAACAATTTATTCACATTTTTGTCTAAAGCTTTATCACTTCGGCTGCTGCTATAGCTTCATTGCATCCATTGGTCTATAACTAGTGACTGCTGTCGTGTACAGAAGCTGTTTGAGCACTTACAAAATCTACCAACATCTAAAATCTATTACTTATTAAATACTATACTTTCTGCTACAAACTTGTTGTAATTGTACAAAAATGGTTAATAAATTAACTTTTATGGAATTTCAACAAAATTTCATAAAATAAAAGCAAATAGCTATCTTGCAGTAATTTTTTAAAATGAAATCACTATTATTTTAAGAAGGTAATGTTTTTTATACAGCCCAAAAATGCATTAGAGTAATTTTCATAAATCTGTCGATAATTTTATATTTTTGTTAAAAGTTGGGTTTTGGGCAGTTTTGCTGTTATTTATTTTGAAAGAGACAAACAATTAAAATATTGTCTCATCATAGAGGTCATCTTAGCAACACTTACTTTTTGTCAATTTTCTATGTCCGGTTTTAGGAATTTTATATTTATAATCTTTTCTCGTATGAAATCAATACATCTGTCTTTTGACAACTCGTGCTTAGTCAAAACACATGAAATGTGTCTAAAAATAGCAACACTGTTCGCCAACAGCAAACACATTTAAAACAGTCTTTGTAGCACTGCGTGACATAAATATTATTACATGCCTTGTTTGTCCTTACTGCAGTTGCTAAGCTTTTAATGGCGTGTGGCACGTGTCTGGCTGACAGCCTAACAACCGCCATGCACGAGACAACGTTGTAGCTGCTGAGAGGTTTTAGTAAAGGTCGTCAAACATTAATATACTCGCATGGTTTAAAGGTTGACTTGCAACAAAATTCACATTACTGTTATTTGGTATCAAAAGATTCGCCATGTCTTACTCAGTTGTAGGTGCAAAATATATGGGAATGTGATTACAAGCTCTTGAAAGCTAAAAAAGGAACAGTTAATTGCAGCCACACGAGATCGGCGTAGATTGGAATCAGTTTATTTCTCTGACGTATGCAAACGTTTTGGTTATTGTTTTGACACCTGATGTTCTCACGTAAATTGAAAGGTCAATAATAGGCTCAATATAAAGCTTCTCGTAGCAGTAGTTTATGACAAGCACTTCAGGGTTTTACCGGAAAGCCCGTATCAAATATAAATGCTCGCTACTTTACAGTTTTGGTTCGGCTTGGCCTAATCGTCTAGCCGTAATCTGATGTGCCCTATACTTCCTGCCAAACAGCGCGAATAATTTCTACAGCATTTGTCGACCATCACAGGTGACCAACAGGCTCGTCATGCTTATCAGAGGACGATATGCATTTTTTCGAGCCAAGGTTAAAAAATTAAACGAGTTTTTACAGTGGGTCATGAGATATCAGTGCTCAAAATGGCAGCATTACAATGATGATGAAATAGATGCGTAAGGACAATATACATTGTTTTATTGAATGTGTGAAGTATATTTGTGAAAATATTTCGACGAATGAGGTTGCATGAAAGTGTAAACAGAAGTCATCTTGTTCATCTACGTCCCGTTTGAGCCGTTTTGGAAAGAGATTCTAATCTGCCGCAGTTTTGTAATGGTGGCAATTAACTGTTCGTTTTTGAGCTTTAAAAGCTTGTAATTACATTTCCACATATTTTGCACCTACCACTCAACAGAGTAAGACATGGTGAGTCTTTTGATACCAAATAACTGTAATGTGAATTTTGTTGCAAGTCAACCTTTAAAGTTTCCTTTTTTAGCTTGATTTCTTTAAAACGACATGTATCTATATATAATGTATATAAAATATATATAATAAATATATATAAAATCTATATTAAAATAGGTATTAATTAAATGAAAAAAGAAAGTGAAAGTTTAGTTTTCACGTGAGTAGAATATGATGATGTCCATATGCTCAGTAGCACTGCAGCTAGTCAACATGCTGGGTCCACCAAAGTTGGTACAACTTGGTAATGAAAATAACATTCACTATCTCATTACAATAAAAAAGTAGGCTGGTTTTGGTTAATTTAGGTTTAACAAGTGGCTCTTGACATCTCTCTTTAAGTTCCTAAGTATTGAAATATTATGTAAGTTTATTGGTAGACTGTTCCATTGTGATGAAACTCTATATTCAATTGTTTTTCAACTATGATTAGAAATCACAAGAGCATATCTTTATATAGTTTGAATTGTTATTAGAGTATATCCTTATATGGTATGAATTGTTATTAGAGCATGTCCTTATATGGTATGAATTGTGATTAGAGCATATCCTTATATGGTGTGAATTGTTATCAGAGCATGTCCTTATATGGTATGAATTGTGATTAGATCATATCTTTATATAGTTTGAATTGTTATTAGAGCATATCCTTATATGGTATGTATTGTTATTAGAGATTATCCTTATATGGTATGAATTGTTATTAGAGCATATCCTTGTATGGTATGTATTGTTATTGGAGCATATCCTTATATGGTATGAATTGTTATTAGAGCATGTCCTTATATGGTATGAATTGTGATTAGAGCATATCCTTATATGGTATGAATTGTTATCAGAGCATATCCTTATATGGTATGAATTGTTATTAGATCATATCCTTATATGGTATGAATTGTGATTAGAGCATGTCTTCATATGGTATGATTTGTGATTAGAGCATATCCTTATGTGATATTAATTGTTATTGGAGCATATCCTTATATTGTATGAATTGTTATTAGAGCATGTCTTTATATGGTGTGAATTGTTATTAGATTAGATCCTTATATGGTATGAATTGTTATTGGAGCATATCCTTATATTGTATGAATTGTGATTAGAGTATATCCTTATATGGTATGAATTATTATTAGAGCATGTCCTTATATGGTATGAATTGTTATCAGAGCATGTCCTTATACGATAGGAATTGTTATCAGAGCATGTCCTTATATGGTATGAATTGTGATTAGAGCATGGCTTCATATGGTATGAATTAGTGCTGGGCACGAGTACTTCTTGGTCGACGAGTTTAGACCCGCCCCCTTCTGTTCGGGTTTTTCGAGTATCGGGTAGCTAGTAGTGCTAGGCTCGGGTATTTCTTTGCCTACGGGTTTTTCGGGTATCGGGTTTGTTGATATGGATTTTATGTTTAAATTTTCTGAACAGATATATCTTCAAATTTATAAAGCAATTAGATTCCTTTTCAAATTATTTATCATTTTTCACAGTTTTTATCGACCGACATTCGTACTTGCATATTTGGACTAATATTTGAATAATTGTTCAGTTCAGACCTGCAGCATCATACTCGGGCATTACTTACTCCATGTTTAGATGTTTATTGGAATTCATGTTTGCATCAAACTGTCCAACCATCTCATTAAACTCAGTCAGCGTTCAAAAACGATGCGTTTTCCCCGAGCTTCAGACATGTTACTATATTAGTGCAGCATTATGATACTGTTGAGTTATTTCTAGCCTTAGGTCTACAAATTATAGACTTAGATGTTAACTGTTGGGTATTGACCAATCACGAGAGCCATGGTTTGACTTCACATTAATGTAAGCAGATGCTTGAGGTGGTTTCACTTTGCAACTTTGCCTGCTATGGTTTGGGTTTGCTTACTTAGCTAAAATCTATGTTCAAAGACTTCTAAAACAGAATACAACAAACAAAACCATACCCATAGGAAAGTTTGTATCAGTGTAGAAGTTTTAATAGAATTGAATTTGTTTTTAATAACCCGATGAAAAAATTTTAATTTATTATTACTCTGAGATGTGTGAGCTTTTTCATGTAATTGTAAACAAGACAATCTGGTTCTAGTTTGTGTTCTGATAGATGCACCCTGTAATAACTTACCTATTGGCATATGTAAGTGTCTGCATGACAAGTTCAAGCAGGTGACTTTGCGCTATTCCAGATCAGCGTTTTCTTATATTGTAGAATAATAACACCGTAATACAGGTACTTTCATACTGTAACATGCATTTGAAACTGCATTGTGACAAGCTACTGCAGGTGCTTACATTTGGTTTGCTCTGCAAGTGCTTTATCTACATCTAATTATAGCTGAATCCCACGTGATTGCACGGCTCTCTCTCTCTTCAGTCCATCGATTGGTTTCAGTGGAATTCAGACAACGTCTGCTGCTCACATTTCACCTGTTAATTTTCACTTCTTTCTATTTATAATTGTGGTTGCTCATAACCTGATATTACTGAGCGCAGGTGATTTCTCTTAGACACATAGTTGAGATCCTTTAGAAGAGTTGGGGGTGGTACTGGTACTCCGAGTGTATTGAGTTTATGTCAAAGGAAAGCATTATAAAACAATAGTTAGCAATACAGCACAATTTTCAATTTCAAAATAACTAACAATAAACTGTTTTTCAGTCCTTAAAATAATATTACTAAAGTAGAAGATGAAATGTTTACAATATTTAAAGATGAACTTACCCAAAATTTTAACAGATTTTATCAGAAAGTATTTTTGACAGAATTTTTCTATTACATGTATTTGCAATTGTTTTTAAAGTTTGAGGTCATCTGACTTCCAGTAGGTTTCAAGATTAAAATTGACAAAAATTGATCGCAGTTAAATTGCTCAGAATAAGATTATGTGTAAAATGAAGTCACTAGTTGTTATCCTTGTAATAGTTGACATCAGCTATTACTTTCAAGCTGCAGCAGTATTTTGGACTCCTCAGTGATTGAACCTTCTGCTTCATACCACATACTGTTGCTTATTAAGTAACCACTTGATTGTATAAATGGATATCCTGCTGATGTTATTAGCGACATACTCTTTTTCATGAGCCTACAACTCCAATTATTACAGTTCTGGTTGAAAAGCTATTAAATAAAACATGGAATCAGGCTATACTATTATTTCATCACAAACAATAAAGACAGTGTCTGTAGGGTTTGTTGTTATGCTGCTAATGAATGATGTTGTGGTAATGCGGACAATTCATATACAAAAAGACAGCGCTGTTGTTTTTCCTTGAATTTATGCATTGTCATCTGTTCAATGATGTTGATATATATTTCCCTGTCTTATCCTATAGACGGTAGAGAATTATATTCCTTTTGCAAAAATCTATACTAAGACTTCTCTACTACTGATCATATATTCCAGCTCACCAAACTCTTATCAATCACATCACCAAGTCTTTAAACATATCGCCTTATAACAAACTTGCTCCTTTCTCTTTATGTGTTACAGGCTTTAAAATCCTCTGTAAACTCTGCCTAGATTATTTCTATTTATCTTTTCACACATATAACAAACATCGTGTTCTACTCTGTGACACCAACGTACTACACCTGCCATCGTATGTTTCAGTTTATGAACTTTTTGTTACTACAACCTTCAATTCACTATCCTGGCTTCTCTGCAAGACAATTAGATTACCAACTTTTAAAATGCATTTGTTCATTTCACTCAATAAATCTGGATTTTTGTTTCTTCATTTTTTGCTCCGTTCATATGGTGCTTCATGTCGATTTCATCATCTTCATACTTTTTGTAAACAATGCAAGTCATAGAGACTTGTCTGGGAGGCTTTCAGAAACAATAGGAATTTAAATAAGAAATATAACAGAACAAGAATACATATTTTATTGATGCTCATAGTTGAGCTCATGCTGTTGATTTGTTACTAGGAAACAACTCTGGTTTCATCTGCTTGCTGTATTAGCAATACCTGACAACTTGGTGTATTTGTAGATGCCATAACCAACAAACAAGGCATGGTCTCTACATGTGGAGTATACGCCTTTATTACTATGGCATCAGCTATACTGGCTCACTCACTCTCATGACATCCTACCAGGTTCAGTCTAAAATGTTCAGATTTAGTAGTTGTCTGCTCAGCGCCACAACATTAAGGTGCGACAACTATTGACACCACTAGTTTCGTAGCACAAAACCTTCATATGACATTCAGGTTATGGAGTTGTGTTACACCTTGCTTATTAGGCAATCCGGTTTACATGGCCATCGAGTTCTCACCGCACCATTCTTGAGCTCGATCTGGAATTTCCAGAAAAAAGCCTAAGCAATTTTTAGGTAGTAATTTGATCAAATTAAAACAACTGGCTCATACTAGTTTGGATGTCTTTGTTTCAGCAGGAATGTTGTAATTGCTATTTAACCTATTCTAAAAGGTTACTATTAAAGGTTACAATCAAATTTAATTAGAGAGAGAATTTCTATTTCAATTGAAGCTATATTTATATTTCTCTGATTCCATGTTGAACCACTAGTATTTGTGTCAGTTATCTCGTTTATATGATAATTACCTTTATTTATACTTCATGTCAAGGTCATGGTATTTACTATTTGTTACTTATGTTTGATGATTCCTGTGTTGAATTGTCTCCAGAGTAAATGATTGTCTTGGCCCTTCTCAATTCTGTTTTTGTTCTCATTGCATGAGAAAGCATCAGGCACTATTGGAATTATTCTCTCTTATAATGCAAACATAAATTATCAAAGCCAACTGATTCCCATCATATATGTATCTTCTTACCATGGAGACTCAGCTGCAATAATGTGTCATAAATGGTGTCTTTTTATGTTTTGATTTTTAAATAAAATGTATGAATTTTGGCTTAACACTTTCACAGCCAACCATGTACAAATTCGAGTATCTGCCTAGTGCCAGCCATTTTACCGAAAACTGCCGATATTGCTTCATGATATGTAGGCTATACAGTACTTTTTTAATTTCAATCTCTATCCAGAACATTTTTGATACATATTTTATTTTGCCAACATTTTAACCAACATTGCTATGCAAAAATTCAATGGATCTATACTTTGTGCGATGATAAAGCTATGTGAAGCTACCATCGATGCGAAGCTAAAATGATCCTCCACAATGTTCCTTACTTTTACAAAACTATTACTTTCACCACTATCAGAGACAGTACTGCTGCTTTAATTATCTGTATAATCACGAAAATCTGAATCTGAATTGGCTATAAGGTCATCAACATAACTAATTACCTGTTTTCTGACTCGCGCGCGGTACTTAATGAACTCTCACAAAAAATGTACATTTTTAGATTAAAAATTTTCAAACAAAAGTTTAAAATTGCTTCGTTGTTTAGGCTAATTTTTATAGAGAAATCATCGGACAATACTGCCAATATCATAAAAGTCTTAAAGACCGTCGGTTATGTTTTCAACGAATAATAAAATGAAGTTACTACGCAATTGCTGGGTAAGTCGCAATAATGCGTCTATGGCAGCGAAAGGGTTAAAAAATTCTTAAATTAAAAACAGATTCGATTCAATGACCGTTGCATTGACTCAAGATTATCTGATTGGTTTGTTAATCCATCATTTCGTATTATTTGTGAACCAACACAAACCAGGGCAAAGAACAGTAATCAAGCTTATTTTTACAAGATTTCCAAAATTTCTCATCGCACCTCTTGACCGGTTTCCGACAATAGAAAAAGCTTCAACTTCAAAATATTTTTAGATATATTGATAAATTAGGAGTGCATAAAGAAAGGTGTTATATTATCATTTGAATGAAAACACTAGTAACTAAGTATTGATAAAAGGTCATCATTTGATTTTCAAGCCAATAGTTGAGATATATTTGTACAAACCAAATATAAATATGCAACTCGTTTCATTCTTTCAAAAAATAAAAGTTTAAAGTGAAAAATAAGTTTTTCCATTCTTTTTAATTTTGTTTCACAATAAAAAGAAAGATCAAACACCTTGGTCAACCTTATCTCATTAATTGAATAATCTTACCATACATTAGGAGTCGTCTACTCCAAATTTATCACTGCGCATTCACAACTGCATGTACATGAATTTCCAAATCTTCACTTTGCCCTAATTTTTAGCATTTTCACTACCATTAGATATTTTTCTGTCTAGACACCCACTAACACTTCCTACAACTAGAGTCTGTTTATGATTTACAATGACTAGACATGCACGATGTTTCGGTTTGATCCGGCGGTTGCGGTTAGTTTATATTAAATCGAGCCGAATGTTTTATTTTCTGACATCGGACAAAACCAAAAACACCGGTTAACCGGTATGAGTTTGAGGTGCGATTTTTTGGTGCGGTTTCGGTTTCCATATAAAAACTGTGCCTGCGTGCTTGGGCAGTTACACAGACTCTTCCATGGAAATTGACACTATTTTCTCTTGAAAGGTTTATTAATCTTTACTTTACCTATACGTAGATATCACATCCATTCTCGAAAGCTATTTATTCCTCCCGCTGCCTTAAACGCATTCACGCGTTTTCTAGGGTTCACTGCCATAGACGCATTATTGCGACTTTCCCAGCAATTACGTAGTAACCTGATTTTATTATTCGTTGACAACATAACCCACGGTCTTTAAGACTTTTATGAAATTGACAGTGTTGTCCGAAAACTTCTTTAGAAAAATTAGCCTAAGACAACGAAGCAATTTTAAACTTTCTAACCTAAAAGCAAACATTTTTTGTTTGAGTTCATTAAGTACCGCACGCGAGTCAGAAAACAGGTAATTAGTTATGTTGATGGCATTATAGCCAATTCAGATTTTCGTGATTATACAGATAATTAAAGCAGCAGCATTGTCTCTGATAGTGGTGAAAGTAATAGTTTTGAAAGAGTAAGGAACATTGTGGAGAATCGTTTTAGCTTCGCATCGATCGTAGCTTCACATAGCTTTATCATCGCACAAAGTACAGATCCATTAAATCTTTGCATACCCTAGGACACTTATATTTCGCTAGTATTTAGTTTCGTGAGTAGCATACAGTGTAAAATTTCACCGCACCTTAATTTCGCAGCTCTGATGAGTGCGAAAATATAGTGATGTGAAAATAAATGCAGTGAAACAAACATAATTAGATTCCTCAGGTTCAGTTCACCGCAGGCCTGTATTCACTGGTTGCAAGTTGGGGCGGCTAATGTTAGGCGACTAGTTGTGAACACATGGGGGTGTTGAGGGGGTGGTGTAAGCCCCCCAACTGGTTTTTCTTATGTAGGGCCTCAGCCGGGCCTCTCGGGTGAAGTTTTAAAACATTTTATCGGAAAGTATTAACATTTTTCTATTTTTTGAGATTATTTTTGTTTTAGGTGATGTGACTTTTTAAATTTTTAAAGGTGGTGATGTTTTTAAATTAAAATAGGCAAAACTTACCGCACATAAAACGCTCAGAAAAAAGACATCTTTTTCTTTTGAGCGTTTTAACGAAAATCAATTTTACCAATTTTATTTTAAGTTCATACGGAAGTTTCCACGCTTTCAATGGGATTTGGCCAAGCGGATGTTTGGTAAAACTTGATATTTTGCATAAAGATCGTTAACAAGAATATTTTGCAGCTGATGATGATAATAATGACGCCTAAGAACTGCTAAAAGTGGATGTTTGTCTCTATGGCTTCGAATAAAGTGATATTCTACAGCGATAAAAACCGTCTCCATAGCCCTTGGGCAAATAACTTTTCGAATAAATGATGTTGAGGTCGAGTTATCTGAAGCAATTTATCATTGCGTGGGAATGGACCAAACAAATCCATTCGAGTTAACCTTGTGTTTGAGATGAAATGTTACATTTTATCCGAGGGCGAGTTATCCGAGTTTGACTGTACTTAGCCGCAAAAAGTTCCTAAAAATTTGGGATGGCTCAGCCGGCCAGCTGCTCCAGGGAATACGGGCTTGGTTCACCGATAAGAAAAAAATTTCAATTTGGGACTAGTTTGTAATTGTGAGCCGCAGGTAGAATGGTGTGGGCGAGGTCGATAATGCAATTTGTTCGCTTGCTGCCATTTGTTTCTTGGACTATCAATGAACAAAGCTAGTTAATTTTGCGGTTCCGCTCGTTTGTTATGATAGTTTAGTTTCGCACACGAAATGTTCGCGAGAGGATGTCTCCGCGAAAACGCGAAAGTTAGATGAGGCAAATAATTAAGTGTCTTAGGGTAGCAATGTTAGTTAAAATGTTGTCAAAATAAAATATGTACCGTAACAAAAATGTTCTAGATAGAGATTGAAAAAATTACTGTATACATATCATGAAGCAATATCGGCAATTTTCGGTAAAATGGCTTGCACTGGGTAGATACTTGAATTTGTACATGGTTGGCAGTGAAAGGGTTAAATTTCATTACAAAAATCTGAAGTTAAGGTTCATGAAATGAGGATGTTCGGGTTGCCTCGGTGTCAGGTTATCCGCAATCAATTGTGAAATCATTTGACACCGTGGTGAGTCCTCATGTGTGTTGGTTATGAACGCTGTTCGATTGAAGTTGAGGTCGATAACCGAATTGGCATGGGGAAACAAATCGTGCAGGTCTAACAATGACTCTTATCTGCCAAGACAAAACCATCGAACCAACATGTTCTAGCTTGTGCTACTTGTTGCTGCTATTTCTACAGCCAACAGAAGGACAACATCTTCAACACTCTTAAGCCATGATCTAGAGGATTATGTAATTTCACTAAAGCAGAGAAGAGTAAATAACAACATTTTTATATTATATTTTGCCTATTATATTATATTTTGCCAAAGAAGCATCAACAAATGTATATCTATTAAATAAACAACTGAACATATTTTGATTGATCTTATCTATATAGAGCAGCATCGCAGTTCTATTATAAAACACCAAATTTAATAGAAACTCCATCTCCAATTTAGCACATATGATTAAACGAGATGAGAACCAGGAAATTCAGCTTGTTTACTATTACTCTACCTCATGGGTATGTTGAGGTTTTTTTATACCTTTTAGCCAGAACTCTCTAGAACAAATAAAAAAGCTAAAGAGGTTTACATATATTATTTTTTAGAGGTTTAAAGTCTACCTTGATTTACAAAGTTATTCAACTCCAATATTTGCTTCTTGAAGGGAAAACCTTCAAATATTGGAGCAAATATTCTTGTAACAAAAGATTGCATTCGGTTTGATTTGTATGTAGAATTAATCATAAGTTCTGACTCTCCCTTCACACTATGTCATACTACTGATCACTTGTTATTATGGGTTTGTGAAGATTACAAAAGTCAAATGGAAGTGGCATTCAAGTAGAGGTGGCGGTCAATTATAGGATGGCACTCTATTTCTCAACCCTTCTCCCATAGTGGCACTCAAATAGAAGTTTTACGGTATATGTACTGAAGTCTTGTCCATGAACTCTAAGGATTGTTTTACCCTTTTCTCTAATATTAGACTATAATCAACTTTAAGAGGTGCATGCATATAATATGCATCTAATTGCACTGCTTCCTCTAGAAGCATTGCTTTCTCTAGAAGTACTGCTTTCTCTAGAAGTACTGCTTCCTCTAGAAGCACTGCTTCCTCTAGAAGCACTGCTTCCTCTAGAAGTACTGCTTTCTCTAGAAGTACTGCTTTCTCTAGAAGTACTGCTTTCTCTAGAAGTATTGCTTCCTCTAGAAGTACTGCTTCCTCTAGAAGCACTGCTTCCTCTAGAAGCACTGCTTCCTCTAGAAGCACTGCTTCCTCTAGAAGTACTGCTTCCTCTAGAAGTACTGCTTCCTCTAGAAGCACTGCTTCGTCTAGAAGCACTGCTTTCTCTAGAAGTACTGCTTCCTCTAGAAGCACTGCTTCCTCTAGAAGCACTGCTTCCTCTAGAAACACTGCTTCCTCTAGAAGCACTGCTTCCTCTAGAAGCACTGCTTCCTCTAGAAGCACTGCTTCCTCTAGAAGCACTGCTTCCTCTAGAAGCACTGCTTCCTCTAGAAGCACTGCTTCCTCATGGACTGTAAATGTTTAACTTTATTTGATAATCATCATATAACTAGTATCAACTGTATTTATTGTGTTACATATACGAGTCTTTGACTGTATGTACTGAGAGCTATATGAGAGGTGTCAACTGTATTTATTGTGTTACATATACAAGTCTCTGACTGTATGTACTGGGAGCAATATGAGGGGTGTCAACTGTATTTATTGTGTTACGTATACGAGTCTTTGACTGTATGTACTGAGAGCTATATGAGAGGTGTCAACTGTATTTATTGTGTTACATATACAAGTCTCTGACTGTATGTACTGGGAGCAATATGAGAGGTGTCAACTGTATTTATTGCGTTACATATTTGAGTCTTTGACTGTATCTACTTGGAGCTATATGAGGTGTCATGTTATTATAACTTATGACTGAACTCATATTTGACTCATTAGAGAAACAGAGAACGTTTTAGTGATTTTGTAAAAATTCAATTTTAAAATGCATAAATATTTGGTGATGATTACTATTCATTCCATCAGAAGAGAATTTATAACAGGTTAAAAGTGGAGAGTTATTAGTGACTGTGGCGCTGTCAAAGTAGGAGTGTTAGTGCTTGCAATAGTCCCTCATATGCTTGGTCATATCATTGTATATATTATCAAAGTTGTCAGGGTGGAGGCTTACAAACAGGCTCACACATACTAATATACTGTCTGTATTGAGCACTATTATACAGTAGATGAAATTTTAGAACTTCTATTTGAAAAGGCATATGTGTATATATGAATTGTTGAAAAGCCATATGTGTATATATGAGTTGTTGAAAAGGCATATGTGTATATATGAATTGTTGAAAAGGCATATGTGTATATATGCATTGTTGAAAAGGCATATGTGTATATATGAGTTGTTGAAAAGGCATATATATGTGTATATATGCTTGTTGAAAAGGCATATGTGTATATATATATATGAATTGCTGAAAAGGCATATGTGTATATATGAATTGTTGAAAAGGCATATGTGTATATGAATTGTTGAAAAGGCATATCTGTATGCTGTTGATATGAAAGCGTTGACAACACACATGTAAATGTTTACACAAATTGTATCAGATTATTTGGTTCTAATTGTCACTTTTAGCAACAAGAGGTATTATAGTTACCTACTATGTTTGGTTGTACCTTCTATCTATCTACATCTCAGTCTATGAAGTCAAACGAAATAGTTTAACCATGTCCTTGTTTAGTAACTGCACGGCCATCTTGTTTCCACTCACTGCCACATCAGATGGCTTTCCTCGCTGCAGCTGTTCCTCATCAAGCATATCAAAAGTCATTTCTCCATCACTGGTCATCATAATTACTTTGCCCTCATCTACATCACACACGTAGACATTATTGTTGTCGTCTACAGCTACACCTACAGGCTCTTCCAAGTCATCATTTTCCCAGAGCAGCTCGTTTTCGTTGTCTAAGCACACTGTGGCAGGTGCATTTCCATGGCACGTCACCACTACTGCATTGGTCATGAGGGCAATGTTTTGTGGTTTTTTGATGTTTGGGCTAGTGATGACTCTCAACAGGCTGCCGCTACTCTGGTATACTCTTACGCAATCGCTTTCGCTGTCGCATACATATATATGACCTTGACCATCGATAGCTATTCCCTTTTGTTTGCCTGTCGGTAGCTCCATGTTAAATACTTTAACTCGTTCCTTGCTGTAAAATTCAAGCTCGTTCGCAGTTTCATTACGGACTGCGACGGATCCATTAGGTCCACCAGCCACGCTGTAGTAGCTAAAAGAGGTAGTAAGGAAGTCTGTTTGAGCTAAACTGATGGTACATGAGACTATACCACCCAGGTTTGGGCTGGTCTTGCTGATGGCCCGACTGATGTATAGGCTGTCAGAGTCACTGAAGCTAACACCACTCGCTCCTGCCACCACAACATCTCCCAAGTGTTCAGCTTTTGTGTAGTGCTTCTGTAAAAAAAGTATTAGAATTCATGTAGTTAAATGTATTACAGGTTTTCTAGCCGTACCTAAAGTTTTCAAGCATGTTTCATCAAATCCAACTGTCATAGAGCATTATTGGAAAGTGGAAACTAGTCTTCTGTTGACCATGTTCTGTGATTAATAATATTTTTGTAATGAGTTCACTATGTTTCCATGTCGTAGATTTATCTGAGTTTTTTTACTCACAAATCTGTATCGAACGTTTCATGCACGCAAACGATGGCACTTGCGGATGATGAGTAAAAACATGCCACACTATTCTGCTTTAAACAGCGTCTACATTTCAGTTGTTTTTATTTTGATTTGAGTTGCAAATACACTGCTGTGACCTCTGAAGTAGAAATTCTTATCCTCTTCAACAAAACTCCTGAGTTATTCGGCATCATGCGAATGCCCATTGAAACACTAATCACATGTTAACACAATGTGCACATAACTCCAAATTCACACAATTCGTGTCATGGAAACATATTGTAGGATTTCACTATGTTGAGTCGAAAATTCTTAAAAATTTTGAGAAAGATTTTAAAGAAACTGATTGCTAGACCTTATTAGCTGTCTGAATAACGCAACTGAAAAAAGGAGCGATATTCTAAACTATGTAAGTGCTACTAATAACTTACATGCTATAAGCTAATACAATACATCTATATCATATTAAAACAAGGAATTTGATTACAAAGTATACTAAAAGCAATAATAGCCTATCTATATCCTTTCTCAATTCCTTATCTTGCTAAATTCCTTGCCTTCCGTCTCGTCCCTCCAATGTTATTAGACCTTTTTCTTTCCTCTTTTCCTCTTTCTTCCTTTCAATCAATTTACTGCCTTCATTCTCAACCTACATGTAAGTATCTACACAACTCACCATTGTCTCTAAATTCAGCTGATTTCAAGTGATGCTAGTGGCTTCCAAGCTTTTCTGTGCGCCAGTCCGGGCTCATTGTTTATACCTGTCAGCCTCGATGTACCCTTGTTACAAAGTGGACTGGTCAATGTTAGGGAGAAGAGAGGTGTGTGTGGTCAATATTTGGGTAGAAATAATGAGTAACGCACTCTCTTCTTCTCATCTAATTTAAGAAAGCTTCATTGGTTCTTTTCTTTTCATAGTGATGGATTGTTTATTCAAATCTTGCCCGCAATGTGCGTATGTATACTTATATAAGAATAGAGGCAATAATTTTTTAATGTCTTCATATCTGATTGTTTTAAATCGGTCAGGTCCAAAATATTTGGCTCGGTTTGAAGGCATTGTTTAACAGGTGGTTTTTCTTCTGTTTTATACTGCTACATGAGTAGACTGCTTGCGTGTTTCTATTTTATGAGTTTAGAATAACTGTGATAGAAAGATGGACTAATTTGATTGATGAGAGTTATATTTATTATATTCCAGGTTGGTACAGAATAGCCCTATTTTAGGGGAGGTGGTCAGAATGGCCATCTGTTTGGGGACATGAACACATTAGGCATATGTTTGGGGATTTGAAAACAATAGCCATATGTAAAGGGAGATGGACAGAATAGCCATACACGATATTGATAGACTAACCATGTTAGGAGAGATCATAGATATATAAACCTTATATATCTATGGGAGAGATTTATAGATCAGTCAGGCGTGAGGCGAGTTATACTGTTCGGTTTAAGGCAGTGGTTCTTAACCTTTTTCAGTGTATTTCCCACTTTGACAAACCACATTTCGAGATTTCCCCCTCTCTAGCAGCCAAAAATTGTGGTAATTTTTCCACTCTCAGATTGTAGGAGGCTTTTCAGATAGCATTTTGCCATACAGTCAAAATGAATCAATTATTAATTGAACTGTGATAGAAATCATATTTTATGGATAGTTTGTCATGATATACTTTTTATTTATGGAAAAATAAAGTTCAAGATAGACACAAAAATAGAGTAATTTAATTATAATAAATACAGCACAGTACAAAGTTAGCAGTCATGATCGCTTAGTGGGCCCTCTGCTGCTGTTTATTTTTTACTAGCTCTGATACATTTGGTGTATGCTTGTGTGATGCCTCAGTAGTATGGTTGTGATGCATAGCCGATGCAATGTAGACTAATTATCCAATAAGCTGCTTGATACATCACGAGGTTTGGTTTCCGTATTAATACAGTTGTACCCACAATAAAAGCATGTATCTGCACCATGTATGTGGTGAAAATACAGTACAACAGCTATATCTTTGCAATGCGTGTAATCCATGTTCTCAATCTGAAGCTTGAGAATTTCCCACCTGAAATCCTCAAATTTCCCACTGGTGGGAAAATTCCCACTGGTTAAGAACCCCTGGTTTAAGGGGATCAAACTAGTCATAAGTGAGGAGAGGCGCAGACTAGTCATGCCTGAAGGGAGGTGGACAGGCTGTTCATACTTATAGCTAATTTCCAGGGAAGGGGGGCTTGAATAGCCTTAATATTCCTCTTGCTACGGAATTAAGAACAAAGAACTCCAGCTGGTCTAAATGGCAAGATATAGAAAAGTGGCAAAAATTGTGAAAACAGTAAATTTGAAGTTATCCACCCATGATCATTGTTTTATTATTATTTTTATTGCTGTTCTTCTTTGTCATTGTTTCGATGCTTTTTTGTAGATTTTTTGAAGTAGAACATGTTTTATTGCCTGAGATTCAGAGCTCAACTAGAATTTATGGGAAGCTTGCTGATGGGCCCCTTAAAGGTCTGCCGACAAGTGGAGTACCTAGAGACCAGCAGGCTGCTCTTGTAGGACAGCTCTGCTTCACCAAAGTACAAGCAAAACGTCTGTGATTTTTTACGGATTGTTTAGTTCTTGCTGTTAGATGTGCTGCCATCTTTTTAAGGTTGTTCTCTACGTTAGTTGAGATTCATTTACGATGTTTTGATGCTTTCTCTAAATATACAATGAAATTTAATGTTATGTCAGTTATTTTATGTTAGCAAACAGTTGCATTTTTAATACCTTATAGAAAGCAGTCTAAATATGGTTGTCTTGGAATGCAGTCTGTTTTGAATTTTCTAACTGCATTTTCAAACTGTACTTTTTGGTGACCAAAGTGTAGGTACAAGCCATTAGCTGCTGCCCGCATCCTGGTTACTAAACCGTGATAAGTGGGGAGGCCATAAGGGGCCTCCTTATCATTGCCATGACTGTAGTGTTTACAGTCATGATAGTGATAAGGGGCATGAGGGACCCCCCCCCCCTTATCACTGCCATGACTGTAGTGTTTACCTTGACCTTGACTTGCGAATGCTTCTAATCTTTACCAAATTGGAATTCGACCAGAAAATTTGAGATTTTCAGACTTCAACGAAACATTTCGCTTTTAATCCCTACTGTACTTAATTTTTTATGGTATAATAGGTGAAAAGAGAAGATGAGAAATTTTTATGCTGTGTTTTTTTATTTCACAATTTTTGCTAGAATAAACAACTGCACTCTTCCTTTAGAACCTTTTTAAATTGTAATATGAAAACCATTGAAGAACTAATCAAGTTTTGAAAAGCCTCCTGGAATGCGTATGATTAAAAACCAACTTCTGACTGTATTTAAATCAGTGTTTTCTTACAATTACTGTAAATGTTTATTTAGTCGATGGTTGTATTAAACTGTTTAATATTTGCATTGCATAAATAATTTTTCTGTTTATTGTTTCAAATACTTACATTAAATTGTTAATACATGTTAATAGATAATATTTACATTAATTGTTAAAAGCCATAATTCAACTTCATATTAATGCAAGCGGATGGTCGAGGTGGTTCCACTTTGCAACTTTGCCTGCTATGCTTTGGGTTTGCTTAGTTGGCCAAAATCTATGTTTAAAAACTTCTAAAACAGAATACAACAAACGAAACCATACCCATAGGAAACCTTGCATCAGTGTAGAAGTTTTAATGTACATAATTGAAATTGTTTTTACTAACCTGATGAAAAAACTTCAATTCAACATGACTCTGAGATGTGTGAGCTTTTTCATGTAATTTTAAACAAGACCGTTTGGTTCTAGTTTGTGTTCTGACAGATACACTCTGTTATGACTTACCTATTGGCTTCTGTAAGTGTGTGCATGACAAGTTCAAGCAGGTGACTTTGTGCCATTCTAGATTAGCATTTTCTTATATTGTAGAGAAAAAACACCGTACTACAGGTACTTTCATAATGTAACATGCATTTGAAACTGCATTGTGACAAGCTACTGCAGGTGCTCAAATTTGGTTTACTCCGCAAGTACTTTATCTACATGTAATTATAGCTGAATCAAAAGTCCAGAGTTATTAGTGATTGTGGCGCTGTCAAAGTAGGAGTGTTAGTACTTGCAATAGTCTCTCATATGCTTGGTCATATCATTGTATATATTATCATAATTGTCAGAGTGTAGGCTTACTGACAAGCACACACATACTAATATACTGTCTGTATTGAGCACTATTATACAGTAGATAAAATTTTAGAACTTCTATTTGAAAAGGCATATGTGTATAAATGAATTGTTGAAAAGGCATATGTGTATAAATGAGTTGTTGAACAGGCATATGTGTATATATGAATTGTTGAAAATTCATATGTGTATATATGAATTGTTGAAAAGGCATATGTGTATATATGAGTGATTGAAAAGGCATATGTGTATATATGAGTTTTTGAAAGTCATATGTGTATATATGAATTGTTGAGAAGGCAAATGTGTATATATGAGTGGTTGAAAAGGCATATGTGTATATATGCATTGTTGAAAAGGCATATGTGTATATATGAGTGGTTGAAAAGGCATATGTGTATATATGAATTGTTGAAAAGGCATATGTGT
Organism: Watersipora subatra; assembly: GCF_963576615.1. Classification (NCBI taxonomy): domain Eukaryota; kingdom Metazoa; phylum Bryozoa; class Gymnolaemata; order Cheilostomatida; family Watersiporidae; genus Watersipora; species Watersipora subatra. The sequence goes on along the minus strand of NC_088709.1, from coordinate 43,303,147 downwards.
ATAAATGAACTATTGAAAAGGCATATCTGTATGCTATTGATATGAAAGCGTTGACAACACACATGTAAATGTTTACACAAATTGTAACACATTATTTGGTTCTAATTGTCACTTTTAGCAACAAGGGGTATTATAGTTACCTACTATGTTTAGTTGTACCTTCTATCTATCTACAACTCAGTCTATGAAGTCAAACAAAATAGTCTAATCATGTCCTTGTTTAGTAACTGCACGGCCATCTTGTTTCCACTCACTGCCACATCAGATGGCATTCCTCGCTGCAGCTGTTCCTTATCAAGCACATCGAAAGTCATTTTTCCATCACTGGTCACCATAATAACTTTGCCCTCATCTACATCACACATGTAGACATCATTGTTGTCATCTACAGCTACACCTACGGGCTCCTCCAAGTCATCACTTTCCCAGAGCAGCTCATTTTTGTTGTGCAAAAGCACACTGTGGCAGGCACATTTCCATGGCACGTCACCACTACTGCATCGGTCATGAGGGCAATGTTTTGTGGTTTTTTGATGTCTGGGCTCATGATGACTCTCAACAGGCTGCCGCTACTCTGGTATACTCTTATGCAATCGCTTTCGCTGAAGCATACATATATATGACCTTGACCATCGATAGCTATTCCCTTTTGTTTGCCTGTCGGTAGCTCCATGTTAAATACTTTAACTCGTTCCTTGCTGTAAAATTCAAGCTCGTTCGCAGTTTCATTACGGACTGCAACGGATCCATTAGGTCCACCCATAGATATAGTAAACCCTGGGTTTACTATATCTATGGGTCTACCAGTCACGCTGTAGTAGCTAAAAGGGGTAGTAAGGAAGTCTGTTTGAGCTAGACTGATGGTACATGAGACTATTACCACCCAGGTTTGGGCTGGTCTTGCTGATGGCCCAACTGATGTATAGGCTGTCCGAGTCACTGAAGCTAACACCACTCGCTCCTGCCACCACAACATCTCCCAAGTGTTCAGCTTTTGTGTAGCACTGCTGTAAAAAGAGTATCAGAATTCATGTAGTTAAATGTATTACAGGTTTTCTAGCCGTACCTAAAGTTTTCAAGCATGTTTCATCAAATCCAACTGTCATAGAGCATTATTGGAAAGTGGAAACTAGTCTTCTGTTGACCATGCTCTGTGGTTGATAATATTTTTGTAATGGGTTAATGGGTTCACTATGTTTCCATGTCGTAGATTTATCTGAGTTTTTTTACTCACAAATCTGTATCGAACGTTTCATGCACGCAAACGATGGCACTTGCGGATGATGAGTAAAAACATGCCACACTATTCTGTTTTAAACAGCGTCTACATTTCAGTCATTTTTATTTCGATTTGGAAAGTTGCAAATGCACCGCTGTGACTTCTGAAGTAGAAATTCTTATCCTCTTCAACAAAACTCCCGAGTTATTCGGCATCATGCGAATGTTCATTGAAACACTAATCACATGTTAACACAATGTGCACATAACTCCAAATTCGCACCATTCGCGTCATGGAAACATATTGTAGGATTTCACTATGTTGAGTCGAAAATTCTTAAAATATTTGAGAAAGATTTTAAAGAAACTGATTGCTAGACCTTATTAGCTGTCTGAAATACGCAACTGAAAAAAGGAGCGATATTCTAAACTATGTAAGTGCTACTAATAACTTACATGCTATAAGCTAATACAATACACCTATATCATATCAAAACAAGGGGTTTGATTACAAAGTATACTAAAAGCTATAATAGCCTATCTATATCCTTTCTCAATTCCTTATCTTGCTAAATTCCTTGCCTTCCGTCTCGTCCCTCCAATGTTATTAGACCTTTTTCTTTCCTCTTTTCCTCTTTCTTCCTTTCAATCAATTTACTGCCTTCATTCTCAACCTACATGTAAGTATCTACACAACTCACCATTGTCTCTAAATTCAGCTGATTTCAAGTGATGCTAGCGGCTTCTAAGCTTTTCTGTGCGCCAGTCCGGGCTCATTGTTTATACCTGTCAGCCTCGAAGTACCCTTGTTACAAAGTGGACTGGTCAATGTTAGGGAGAAGAGAGGTGTGTGGTCAATATTTGGGTAGAAATAATGAGTAATGCACTCTCTTCTTTTCATCTAATTTAAGAAAGCTTCATTGGTTCTTTTCTTTTCATAGTGATGGATTGTTTACTCAAATTTTGCCCGCAATGTGCGTATGTATACTTATATAAGAATAGAGGCGATAATTTTTTAATGACTGCATATCTGATTGTTTTAAATTGGTCGGGTCCAAAATATTTGGCTCGGTTTGAATGCATTGTTTAACAGGTGGTTTTTCTTCTGTTTTATACTGCTACATGAGTAGACTGCTTGCGTGTTTCTATTTTAGGAGTTCAGAATAACTGTGATAGAAAGATGGACTAATTTGATCGATGAGAGTTATATTAATTATATTTCAGGTTAGGACAAAATAGCCATATGTTAAGGGAGGTGGACAGAATAGCCATCTGTTAGGAGAGATTAACAGAATAACCATATCTTTGGGGAGTTGGAAACAATAGCCATATGTAAAGGGAGATGGACAGAATAGCCATATGTAAAGGGAGATGGACAGAATAGCCATAAGTTAGGGGAGATGGACAGTATAGTCATATGTAACATGGATAGACTAGCCACATGTTAGGAGAGATTCATAGAACAGTCAGGCATGAGGTGAGTTAAGCCTGGTTCCCATATCGATTACTAGACTCCGGCGGTAACATGCGCAGCAAAACGCTTGCGATACTAGGCTCTGCGGGATATGTTCACATAAAGCCACATCGTTGATAATATCGTAAACATAATTGCGTAATCAAATAAAATGTTCGCTCGCCATGCCTTTCCTATAATGGTGACTTTTACCCGTACAATGCATTTCGGGATTGTTTTGCCTGCGGTCATTTGCGAAATTTGAACAGCGCTAAACTATTGCGATGCCGCCGGCAACTACCGGCGGTCCTCGGCGCATACGTTCCCATTTCATCACTAATAGCCTGCGGTGTGTCGCCGGTGCTTTGCGACGTATATGGGAACCCGGCTTTAGTGTAGGCTTGCAGTGTTTACAGTTATGACAGTGATAAGGGGGCCCCCTCCCCCCCCTTATCACTGCCATGACTGGAGTGTTTACAGTCATCCCTTGACTTGCTAATGCTTCTAATCTTTATCAAATTGGAATTTGACCAGAAAATTTGAGATTTTCAGAATTCGACCAAACATTTCGCTTTTGATCCCTACTGTAGGCCTACTTCATTTTTTATTGGTAAAAAGAGAAGATGAGAAATTTTTATGCTGTGTTTTTTTATTTCACAATCTTTGCTAAAATAAACAACTGCACCCTTAATTTAGAACTTTTTTCAGTGGTAATGAGAAAACCTTTAAAGAATTAATCAAGTTTTGAACAGCCTTTTGGAATGTGTTATGATTAAAAACCAACTTCTGACCGTATTTAAATCTGTGTTTTTTTACAATTACTGTAAACGTTGATTTAGTGGATGATAGTAGTCAACTGTTTTATCTTTGCATTGCATAAATAGTTTTTCTGTTTACATTAAATATTCACATTAAATGGTTAATACTATGTTCATTGTTATGATTACTACAATTTTTACGAATCAAACGGGTAGAAACATTTCTGTTCTTATCTATTTGATGCTCAAATGCAATTTCAATTTGCTTCCTATGACAATTTTTCGAAAATGATAAATTAAGACTGGAGTTGTTGCCTCATCATTTGAAGTGTTTACTGATGAGCAAAGAGCAAACAGGGAGTTGCGACTCCTTGTTTGAGGCCCCCCATAGGGCTACTCGCTTAACATTTGATCAGAGCATCGTCTCACCTTTAGTTGGGTAAAACAGTTACCCTATGTGCATAATTGTTAATTTGGAGCCAAAATTGCTGACTTCGTAAAAACCCACATTATTTAGGAGAATAGCATATCGATTGCTCCGATGTACTTAGCACGCCGACTGCCCAATTTGAATTTTGAGAGAATTTTTGTTGATGTCGTATAGTGAAAGACAGTTCTCATAAAGAAGGCGAATAATCATCGTGGTCTGTATTGAAGGGCGAAAAAATCGAATAACAAGGTTTTTTTAACCCCGAGGGGGGTACTGTATTTGTATTGGTAGTATAATAATTTTTACCCAAAAACTCTGATTTACCATGAAAGGAAACAAATGTCTTACACTGCTTCTTTAGTAATGGTTTCCACTATCTTTAACTCTTTTAAATAAATCTTTTACCGAGGTAATTAAATACTCAGTAAAACCAAATATTTGACATTGGTGCATATAAGTTACTATAAGTTATTATATTTTACTAAATATTTTAGCATCAATTTTTACTCCATTTGCTGCCAATAAAAAGGCCACAAATATGTTGCAGACTGAAATTGAACACTTTTTTGTCCTCTTCATACTATCGCGGTTGACAAGTTGAGCATGTTCTGAGTCAGACCAGTTACCACTATACTTACGGTATCGTTATTACTGTCAGAAATAAATACTCACTGTCACTACTGCTACTTGATAGATTATCATCAGATGTCTATTGATCTGCAATTTATAAAATCTCCGTGGCTGTGATGCGTCTTATCATCGTGAAGAAGAAATCGCTATAAAAAGTAATGTTTGCGAAGTGCAAATAAACTTAGCATGAGATGCAAATGCGTTTTCCATTGGCTCAACGGAAACAGTTGATTGTTTCCTTTCAATTAAGCAAAGGCACGATAGGCTAATTATTTAACTACCAACCAATCAGAAACGTTATGAAGTGAACCTGCAAAGTTGCTCCATTCTCACAACTTTTTTCGTTGATAGGTCCGTGTGGCGTGTTACGAGTTATAGAATCAGCTTATATGTGAATTTTTAGGAATCACCTGATTCAGGGCTCTATGGTCGGCTTACATGGGAGATAAGGCTTATATGTGGGGATATACGGTACCCTCTTGAAAATACTATAAGTTTTTACAGTGTTACAAGTTTTAAACATTCACAGTGTTTACTAATTTCTTTATAACAATCTTCTCTGCCTTTTCTGAAATTCCATTAGATTATAATAATAGTAATATCATTTGCATCGCACAAGCTAGTCAGTATGGCTGCCAACATGACTGTCCAACAGGGCTGTGCAATTTGGCTGACAGATATGGTTGTTCCATATGCCTACTCAATATGGCTGCACATAATGGTTGTTAAATATGGCTGTACAAGATGACTGTTCAATATGGCTGCCCCAAAGACTGTGCAACATGGCTGACCAGCATGGACATGAATCATTAAAATACCACAGTTCCTTAAATACCTAAGTAAACTTCTTTTTAGTAGATTAGAAATTGTCCCCTCTTTCCAGAAATAAATCTTGCTGTTGGTGTTGCTGTTCTAAATTATTTCTAAAATAATTTAGAAATAATCTAAATTATTTCTGTTACTGAAAATACAGAGTAGTAGGTATACATGGTGACATCTATGACCAGAGCTAATCTCCTTGTATTGTAGAACAATATGCGGCCTGTCAACATGCACAACAAAAGCACATATCGTTAGAGCAGCTCTGGAAGCCGTCTGCTATCAGACCAGAGAGGTAAATTTCTTCTGGATACACTGAGCACTACTAGTCATTATGGTTTTATGTCCAAGGTGCATACGAAATCTATTTATAGATTTTAGATGCTATGAATAGCGACAGCGGCATCCCTCTGGCATCTCTCCAGGTCGACGGAGGTATGACTCAGAATTCTCTACTCATGCAAATGCAAGCAGACCTCGTCGGGATTCCCGTCGGTAAGACATCTGTGAGGCCATCTAAAGGTCGAAGGTCATCTTAAGCTTTTAGTAGGGCACTGGGCCTCTTTGCTGGCTTTGTGTGAGATGTTTGTGTATTTAGATTGTCTGTAATTGATTCCAAGCATTTGTTTACAGCTAATAAAGTTCATCTATTGTCTGTGAAAGTCGAGTTAAGCCGTGGTCACACGAGCACCGAACCGACGTAGGATCGGTTCGGTTCGGAGGGCTGGTTCGGTTCGTGGCACATGTCACACGGCCACCGAAGTAACTTCGCTTCCTAGATACCATACGTATAGAGACAGGACACGGTTTCATTAGTAGTTGTTATGTATTTGAGTTAAATATTTCTATTGTAAACAAAAAAAAACTTTGAGGAACAATTATAAATTATAATTACACAGCAGATTTATCAGAAGATCGTTCGGCTGCTCAAAATAAATCACTCGATACAAATATTTTGCTAACCCTTCCCATCAACATAATTATATTTTTTATTAACGTATCAATGTTTTTCTATGCTGAGTACATAACAAACAAAAACAGTCTTTATCATAGTACTGTGGTTTTACATAAATAAATCAGTCAACGATAGTTCATCAGGATGAATATGACACATTACTTGTATTCTACACGAAAGAAAATCACAACCATTCCCTTACAGTTATGCAAAACTTAAGTGCAACATCTTACATTTATGCAACCCAATCACAAGTCCGGGTGAACCTTGTCGTAAATTGCTTCATGTTGTTTATTTAACGAAATAAAAGTATCGTCCCATTTCTTTGTTAACTTTACTCACACGCACGTAAGAAGAAATGTGACGCGTGCTCGCTAGAATTCTAGAATTTTAACCAGCCAATAAGAGCAAGGGTTTGGCACGAAATTTCGAGCAGTACCGAAATAGTTCGTTTCGGCCAGAAATGTCCTCAGCCGAACTTTTTAGAGCTGAAAAAGACGTCGTTTTGCGTCATTTAGTTCGGTTCGGCGCTCGTGTGACCACCCCTTTACACGACCCAATGCTTAAGAGCTCCAGTGTTTAGAATGGGGCATTTCATTGCTGTTTTGAGTGGTTACATAAGCCAATCGTACCTGATGATGCTTGGTTATGTTTTAGTAAATAAACTGTACTGACAGCGGATGTAATGCCCAATGGAATTATCCCTTTGTTTATTCAAATGATATTTTATTATTTTTTATCATGAAATAAATTATTTTCTCAATTGACTTCAAATAGAATATTCAATGGGGTAAAAGTGCTGTGTAGCTCTCTAAATGAACACTGTCATGCTTGGACTAGTCCTGATGAATTCTGAAGCATTCACCAAACACACATAGTGTAGTCATCACTTGGTTTATATTGAATATTCTAGTTCGACCTTCAATGCCAGAGATGACAGCACTCGGTGCAGCAATGGCTGCCAGGTACTGCATTGGAGTATGGAGTTTGAATCCTGAGGATTTGTCTGCCATCACTACTGACATATTTAAACCTCTCATATCTGAGGAAGGTAGGTGTCAGGGTGACTGGAAAATGTGCTTCTTCTATTGTGTGTATTTATTCTCAATATTAGTATGTTTTGTTAGTTTGTTGTTTAATTTCATCTATATATATATATTTCTCAAATTCCGTATGTCTGTCTGTTGAAAATCCGGCTATGGCTATTATTAGAACAGCTGAACAGGACAACAATGCAGACAATAATGCAGAATGGTAAGTCATGGCTTACCGTCATTGTCATTGGAAGCCTAACCTTATTAACTACTAGCTTAGTGGAGTTTTCCATTGGCAATATGCCAGGCTACTAGCTTGAAAGGTACAGTTGTTTGACAAAGATTTAAAATCTTTACAGTTGTTTTTATTTCTCTCTTAATTTGTTTCAACTACTTCACTCATGATATGTAGTTTGGAAGTTATAATGGCAAATGTTGTTATATTTTAAATTCAAATCAATTTTCTGTCCAAAGACTCTTCTATTACATGGGCAACGCCGGGTGGCACAGCTAGTTAATCCATATTTTTAAAAGTATAAATATTTTAACCTGCTCTCATTAGCTTTTGTTCTTTTTATATGAGCAGTTATAAAATTGGAAGTTCGTTTTCCTCACTGACTGGCTTGTAGAAGTTGTCTTTCCCTCTAGTTCCCCCTTAGATGAGTTGTCTTTCCTCACTTGCTGGTATAGAGTAATCCCTCTCCGCGAACTGGCATAATGCAGTTTTCCATTTTTGTTAGTATAGTGGAATCATTCCTCTCTGGCTGACATGACAGATTAATGAAGGACAGTATGAAGTTTTATTAATTTGAATTTAGTTGCAATTTGACTATAAAAATCCTTTATGTTCCTGTCACGAAGCAACCGCAATGTGTTGAGCTAATCTTGTTGTGGATGTTGTGCATCATAACTCAATTCACAGTAGCTTGTTTTCTAGTGCAAAAGCTAATATCGTTATAAAGTTTCTTTTGATAACCAGAAACTCATTTTGGTAATCATGTATACGAGTGAAGAATGACATGTGGGTTTCACAAACTGCCTTATACCGGAGAGCAAGGGTATGCACCACTTATTTCTTAAATATAGTGGAGCCACTTGCATTGCTTGTAATCTGACCTCAGCCAGGTAATTGCTCTTCTCACTCAAGCTCCGAAGTGTGGGCAGAGTTGGAGTTATCCTTGGTTTTTTTATCACTCCATGGGCAATAATTTCATTAGAAATGAAATTTTTTTTAAATTGGTATGTGCAAAAAATCATAAAAAGGGCAACAGTTGTCAATCAAGTATTTGGTTAAACACATTGCGTTTAAAATACCTTTCTTTGTTAAGGAAATGGATATTAGGTGGAGCATCATTAAAACAGCAATGATATTTTGAAAATAATTTTTTGAGCTTTTGTGCAATTTGTTCAGGAACGTTGAAATGAGTTGAAGACTTGTAATTGTGACGCAAAAGATGAGGACACAAACCATGACAGATCCTCAACTTGTAAGGATGATTTAAAATAAGCATGTTCCATATACATGTAGTATTACAATTATTGTTATTTCTCCAAAGGTATCTATTCTCTGAAATCAGACTCCCTCTTTCTTGAGCTGCTCATCAAGTTATATACAAAACCGAGTCTGTTGTTGTTGTGAACACCTACATGTTGGCTTTTTAGCCTGTGCACCAAGTGTACATATTTCCTACCTCTTGGCTTAGTGACTGTAGTTTGTTGTGTAACTCCATTTGTGTCATACATACTGTGATCTCTTCTCATTGGTTGTTCAGAGATAGATAAGAGGTTTAAGCGGTGGACTGATGCTGTGGAGAGGTCAAAGCACTGGGATACACTCGGAGAGGATACAGGTAGGATGTATTTCCTATTATTGTCAATTATTATAGCATTCATTTCAAGATGAACTTAGACAAGAATTTACTAGAATTTATCAGAAAGTATCAGTACTTTTATATCATTTGTGATTGTATGGGATGTTTGAGTTGATCTGACTGCCAGGATGTTTCAAGATTAAATTGATGAAACTTGATTGCGGTCAAAATTTTCAGATCGAGCATGAGTGTGAATATGATGGCTATAGTTGTAAAAAGACCGACAGAATAGAGGCGTTTCACCCTGCTACTTGAACACACTAGCCAATATCAATACAATATCATATCAATACAATAACCGATATCAACTATTACAATGATAACAACTAGTGACATAATTCCCCTGTATTTTTCTTCTGAGCATTTTGGCCATTTTGACTAGCATTTTAACAACGGCTAAAGTTTATTTGGTTTTAACCTTGAAACATCCTGGCAGTCGGATCACCTCAAACATCAAATATGATCTCAATTGATAGAAAAATATCGATACTTTCTGATAAAATATACTAAAATTTAATATAAGTTTATTTATAGTACTTTGAGTGGGAAAATGAAACTGATAAATTCATTAAACATTTTCACTTATACATAGTCGTGATAATAATCACTGTGTTTCCATTCAGTGAAGTTCTCTCTTATAGGAGTCGTTATTCATTGAACAGACAGAAGGTTATATGTAACCAGCCTTTATAAGTTCTGTTTGATTATGTGAAAGTGCATAATAGGTACATAACCAAATAAACTAAGCTATTCCAACTGTTTGTTTTTTAAGGTTATTTATACTTAATATTTCAATACTAATCAGTTTTTTTTTAGGTTCAACGTGTAAATAACTAATTAAATCAAATTGTTTTTATTGTAAACAATTAATATTAACAGCTACAGTTTTTGAGGTTATTTATACTTAATATTTTAGTACTAATCATTTTTTTGAGGATTTGGGTATAAATAATTAATTGAATCAAAATAATTTTATTGTAAAAAATTAATATTAACTACCACAGCAGAAATAACAAAATTAATATTAACTACCACAGCAGGAATAACAAAATTAATATCAACTACCACAGCAGGAATAGCAAAATTAATATTAACTACCACAGCGGGAATAACAAAATTAATATTAACTACCACAGCAGAAATGACAAAATTAATATTAACTCCCACAGCAGGAATAGCGAAATGCAGTCTGTAATACAAACTGAATATTACTCATAGCAGTTGATCTCTTCAAAGAGTACAATTTAATTTTCAAATAGTATCTCATGAGTAGCTGGTTGATTGTATGGTAGGAATGACAACTGTATGGTAGGACAACTCCAGGTATGAATAAGAGTAGTTATAGTACATAATCTTTACTCTGATAAGAGCCCTGTCTGTCTCTTTGAAGCCAGGCTTAGAGGTTAGGAATAAATAATACACTGCACAGGAGTTGAACTCAGATATTCAGTGTTCCACTCAGGCACACTACTAACTTCAGTGTTCAACCACCCTGCAGTGTAGTGGAATAACTGTGCACATAGCTGTTACACATGTTAAACTCTCACCATTCACCAGACTGCCAGGGTACTACTACAATATAAAATAGTCTATGGTAGTGCTACAGTAGAATCCTGAGATACGCCCGCAATTCGTTCCAGGATTGGGACCGCAAAATAAAATTGCCATATGGTGAGGCCTCTTAGCATCTATGTTTTTTTGAAGCTTTTATTTGGAGAAATACTCGCAAAGAAGCCTGTTTCTGGCAACTGCTGAGAGTATTTATGAAATTACTCATCCACCTGTAATCAATACTGCCCATAGGATCATCCATTGTCCTAATAGTTTCCTAATGTTTGTGCAATAAATCTAGTAATTCAAACAAACCGATAACTTTCCTTCTGCCCGATGAAGTTTGGTATCCCACTCTTCTTTGAATTTTGTTTATTGCTTTCAAACCCGTTGCCATGGTAACCAACTTTTGGTTCTCCCTTTATTATCACCATCAGGACTCATAGCTAATGAATTGAGGTTTGATATAAGTATTAAAAACACAGCGTAAATACGGATATCCGTAAAGACTCACTGTAAAGAGTGGCCTCTTTCTGAAGGCTACTCTAAATAGCATAAATTTGACCAATCAAAGGTCAAAAGGTCAACTCATTGACAAGTTGGGTAGCTGTATCATGGCCTAACATCGTACCAGCAAGGATATGGATTGATGTGTGTTTTTCAAAACAGTTTTAATGCTAGTTTATGTATAGGATACATTACTCACAGAATGAAGTGAGCCTAGAAGATTCAAAAGTTGCATGAATTTATTCGTAATATTACTAGTAGGAGGAAGTAGGTAATTAATATATATTCCATATATTATATACTGTTATATATCTATTAATATGGTGATTACTATCTGTTTTAATAACTTAATATTATCTTAAACAAAAAATCTCAAAAATAAAAGAATAAACTAAAGTAGACATTTTTGAAAGTTAAAAACTCACGAGAATGACATTGACACCTTCCTGAAATAGCCAATACAGTTATTAGTCGATGACATCACAGATCTGATACAAAACGATGAAGCCTCATGAGCAAAGATATAAATTTCACAATCTCAGCTTTTAGTAATAAAAGTATTTTAAATGGTTGACTAGTGGCTGTAGTAGTAAGCTAATAAGTTATGTTCTGTCATCTTTCTTCTTGAACTTAAACTTCTCTTCTTGTGGTTAAGAGGTCAAGGACAACTCAAAGTTAAATTTACTATACCATCTATAACACATTGTTGTACCCAAAACAATTTATTCACATTTTTGTCTAAAGCTTTATGACTTCAGCTGCTGCTATAGCTTCATTGCATTTATTGGTCTATAACTAGTGAATGCTGTCGTGTACAGAAGCTGTTTGAGCACTTCCAAAATCTACCAACATCTAAAATCTACGACCTATTAAATAATATACTTTCTGCTACAAACTTGTTGTAATTGTACACAAATGGTTAATAAATTAACTTTTATGGAATTTCAACAAAATTTCATAAAATGAAAGCAAATAGCTATCTTGCAGTAAATTTTTAAAATGAGATCAATATTATTTTAAGAAGGTAATGTTTATTATTCAGCCCAAAAACGCAGTGGAGTAATTTTCGTAAAGCTACCGGATAATTTTATATTTTTGTTAAAAGTTGGGTTTTGGGCAGTTTTGTTGTTATTTATTTTGAAAGAGACAAACAATTAAAATATTATCTCATCATAGAGGTAATCTTAGCAACACTTACTTTTTGTCAATTTTCTATGTCCGGTTTTAGGAATTTTATATTTATAATCTTTTCTTGTATGAAATCAATACATCTGTCTTTTGACAACTTGTGCTTAGTCAAAACACATGAAATGTGTCTAAAAATAGCAACACTGCTCACCAACAACAAACACATTTAAAACAGTCTTTGTAGCACAGCATGACATAAATATTATTACATGCCTTGTTTGTCCCTACTGCAGTTGCTAAGCTTTTAATGGCATGTGGCACTCGTCTGGCTGACAGCCTAACCAGTGTCACGCACAAACCAACGTTGTAGCTGCTGAGAGGTTTTAGTAAAGGTCATCAAACATTAATATACTCAACTCGCAGGGTTTAAAGGTTGACTTGCAACAAAATTCACATTACAGTTGTTTAGTATTTAAAGATTCACCATGTCTTACTCTGCTGTGGTGAAAGTGCAAAATATGTGGAAATGTGATGACAAGCTCTCAAAAGTTCAAAAACAAACAGTTAATCGCTGCCATCATGAAACCGCCATAGATTTTAATCAAGTTATTTCTCTGACGTAGTCAAAAGATTTTTTATTGTTTTGACACCTGATGTTCTCACGTGAATTGAAAGGCCAATAATTGGCTCAATATAAAGCTTCTCGTAGCGCTAGTTTATGACAAGCACTTCAGGGTTTTACCGGAAAGCCTGTATCAAATATAAATGCTCGCTACTTTACAGTTTTTTTCGGCTTGGTCTAAAGGACATGTATCTATATATAATGTATATAAATGTATATATAATAATTACATGTATATACAAAATCTATATCAAAATATGTAATAATTAAATGAAAAAGGAATTGAAAGTTTAGTTTTCACATGAGTAAAATATGATGAGGTCCATATGCTCAGTAGCACTGCAGCTAGTCAACATGCTGGGTCCACAGAAGTTGGTACAACTCGGTAATGAAAATAACATTCGCTATCTCCTTACAAAATAAAAGTAGGCTGGTTTTGATTAATTTAGGTTTAACAAGTGGCTCTTGACATCTCTCTTTAAGTTCCTAAGTATTGAAATATTACATAAGTTTATTGGTAGACTGTTCCATTGTGATGAAACTCTATATTCAATTGTTTTTCAACTATGATTAGAAATCACAAGAGCATATATTTACATAGTTTGAATTGTTATTAGAGCATATCCTTATATGGTATGAATTGTTATCAGAGCATGTCCTTATATGGTATGAATTGTTATTAGAGCATATCTTTAAATAGTTTGAATTGTTATTAGATCATGTCCTTATATGGTATGAATTGTTATTAGGGCATATTCTTATATGGTATGAATTGTGATTAGAGCATGTCCTTATATGGTATGAATTGTTATTAGAGCATATCCTTACATGGTATGAATTGTTATTAGAGCATATCTTTATATAGTTTGAGTTGTTATTAGAGCATATCCTTATATGGTATGAACTGTTATTAGAACATATCCTTATATGGTATGAATTGTTATCAGGGCATATTCTTATATGGTATGAATTGTTATTAGAGCATGTCCTTATATGGTATGAATTGTTATTAGAGCATATCCTTATATGGTATGAATTGTGATTAGAGCATATCTTTATATAGTTTGAATTGTTATTAGAGCATATCCTTATATGGTATGAATTGTTATTAGAGCATGTCCTTATATGGTATGAATTGTTATTAGAGCATATCCTTATATGGTATGAATTGTTATTAGATCATGTCCTTATATGGTATGAATTGTTATTAGGGCATATTCTTATATGGTATGAATTGTTATTAGAGCATGTCCTTATATGGTATGAATTGTTATTAGAGCATATCCTTATATGGTATGAATTGTGATTAGAGCATATCTTTATATAGTTTGAATTGTTATTAGAGCATATCCTTATATGGTATGAATTGTTATTAGAGCATGTCCTTATATGGTATGAATTGTTATTAGAGCATATCCTTATATGGTATGAATTGTTATTAGAGCATATCTTTATATAGTTTGAATTGTTATTAGAACATATCCTTATATGGTATGAATTGTTATTAGAGCATGTCCTTATATGGTATGAATTGTTATTAGAGCATATCCTTATATGGTTTGAATTGTTATTAGAGCATATCCTTACATGGTATGAATTGTTATTAGAGAATATCCTTATATGGTATGAATTGTTATCAGAGCATGTCCTTATATGGTATGAATTGTTATTAGAGCATATCTTTATATAGTTTGAGTTGTTATTAGAGCATATCTTTATATAGTTTGAGTTGTTATTAGAGCATATCCTTATATGGTATGAACTGTTATTAGAACATATCCTTATATGGTATGAATTGTTATCAGAGCATGTCCTTATATGGTATGAATTGTGATTAGAGCATGTTATCATATGGTATGAATTGTGATTAGAGCATATCCTTATTTGGTATGAATTGTTATTAAAGCATGTCTTCATATGGTATGAATTGTTATTAGAGCATGTCCTTACATGGTATGAATTGTTATTAGAGAATATCCTTATATGGTATGAATTGTTATCAGAGCATGTCCTTATATGGTATGAATTGTTATTAGAGCATATCTTTATATAGTTTGAGTTGTTATTAGAGCATATCTTTATATAGTTTGAGTTGTTATTAGAGCATATCCTTATATGGTATGAATTGTTATTAGAACATATCCTTATATGGTATGAATTGTTATTAGAGCATATCTTTACATGGTATGAATTGTTATTAGAGAATATCCTTATATGGTATGAATTGTTATCAGAGCATGTCCTTATATGGTATGAATTGTTATTAGAGCATATCTTTATATAGTTTGAGTTGTTATTAGAGCATATCTTTATATAGTTTGAGTTGTTATTAGAGCATATCCTTATATGGTATGAATTGTTATTAGAACATATCCTTATATGGTATGAATTGTTATCAGAGCATGTCCTTATATGGTATGAATTGTGATTAGAGCATGTCATCATATGGTATGAATTGTGATTAGAGCATATCCTTATTTGGTATGAATTGTTATTAGAGCATGTCTTCATATGGTATGAATTGTTATTAGAGCATGTCCTTACATGGTATGAATTGTTATTAGAGAATATCCTTATATGGTATGAATTGTTATCAGAGCATGTCCTTATATGGTATGAATTTTTATTAGAGCATATCTTTATATAGTTTGAGTTGTTATTGGAGCATATCTTTATATAGTTTGAGTTGTTATTAGAGCATATCCTTATATGGTATGAATTGTTATTAGAACATATCCTTATATGGTATGAATTGTTATCAGAGCATGTCCTTATATGGTATGAATTGTGATTAGAGCATGTCATCATATGGTATGAATTGTGATTAGAGCATATCCTTATTTGGTATGAATTGTTATTAGAGCATGTCTTTATATGGTATGAATTGTTATTAGAGCATGTTCTTATATGGTATGAATTGTGATTAGAGCATATCCTCATATGGTATGAATTGTGATTAGAGCATGTCCTTATATGGTATGAATTGTTATTAGAGCATATCCTTATATGGTATGAATTGTTATTAGAGCCTGTCCTCATATGGTATGAATTGTGATTAGAGCATGTCCTTATATGGTATGAATTGTTATCAGAGCATGTCCTTATATGGTATGAACTGTGATTAGAGCATGTCTTCATATGGTATGAATTGTGATTAGAGCATATCCTTATTTGGTATGAATTGTTATTAGAGCATGTCTTTATATGGTATGAATTGTTATTAGAGCATGTTCTTATATGGTATGAATTGTGATTAGAGCATATCCTTATATGGTAGGAATTGTTATTAGAGCATGTCCTCATATGGTATGAATTGTGATTAGAGCATGTCCTTATATGGTATGAATTGTTATTAGAGCATGTCCTTATATGGTATGAATTGTCAGTATCAGTTGGCAGCCAGCGCTAACCAATTAAAAAAATAAATTGTATAATTTCTGCCCCTAGAGACTGTAGAGAGAACAAAAGATTTGACAGTGTTTGTTCAGAAACACAAATACAATCATAAACATTAGAAAAAAGTAAAGTTCTCTTCCTCATCAAAGTTTGCTCGTGTTGGTCCTCAGCAGTCTCAAACTGTGAAATAGTAGTATTGTAGAATGTGTACAAATATATTACTAACAACAGTCAGCTACTAAATTTGACGCTCTAAATTAAGATTTGCCTTCTCTCTTATCATAACGATCATAAAAAATGAGCAGATAAGTCATTGTGTAATATTTCACTACAGTTCACCAAACTGATGTCAGTGCTTGTTGGACTAATATTTAAATAATTGTTCAGTTCAGACCCACAGCATCATACTCGGACATTACTTGCTCCATGTTTAGATGTTTATTGGAATTAATGTTTGAATTAAACTTTCCAACCATCTCATTAAACTCAGTCAGCGATAAAAAATGATGTGTCTTTTCCAAGCTTCAGATATGTTACTATTTTAGTGCAGCATTATGATACTGTTGAGTTATTTCTAGCCTTAGGTCTACAAATTATTGACAATTATGAAAATTTTAATTCAACATTACTCTGTGAGGTGTTTTTCATGTAATTGTAAACAAGACAGTTTGGTTCTAGTTTGTGTTCTGATAGATGCATCCTGTAATGACTTACCAAATGGCATCTGCAAGTGTCTGCATGACAAGTTCAAGCAGGTGACTTTATGCTATTTTAGATTAGCGTTTTTTTATATTGTAGAATAATAACACCGTAATACAGGTACTTTCATACTGTAACATGCATTTGAAACTGCATTGTGACAAGCTACTGCGGGTGCTCAAATTGGGTTTGCTCTGCAAGTACTTTATCTATATGTAATTATAGCTGAATCCTATGTGATTGCATGGCTCTCTCTTCAATCTATCGATTAGTATCAGGGGAATTCAGACAACGTCTGCTGCTCACATTTCACCTTTGAATTTTCACTTCTTTCTGTTTATAATTGTGGTTGCTCATAACCTGATATTACTGAGCGCAGGTGATTTCTCTTAGACACATAGTTGAGATCCTTTAGAAGAGTTGGGGGTGGTACTGGTACTCGTGTGTATTGAGTATATGTCTAAGGAAAGCATTATAAAACAATAGTTGGCAATACAGCACAATTTTCAATTTCAAAATACTTAACAATAAACTGTTTTTCAGTCCTTAAAATAATATTACTAAAGTAGAAGATGAAATGTTTACAATATTTAAAGATGAACTTAGCCAAAATTTTAACAGATTTTTTCAGAAAGTATTTTTGACAGAATTTTTTTATTACATGTATTTGCAATTGTTTTTAATGTTTGAGGTCATCTGACTTCCAGTAGGTTTTAAGATTAAAATCGCTGTGAGAAAGTATTTCTGACAGCATTTTTCTACAGCAAAAATATGTGTAAAATGAAGTCACTAGTTGTTATCCCTGCAATAGTTGACATCAGCTATTACTTTCAAGTTGCAGCAGTCTCTACACAGTCGATCTCTTTGTAACTGCAGACATCATAATCACACTTTCCCTTGATCTGAGCATTTAGCAGTTTTATCGATTTTAATCTTGAAACATCCTTGCAATGCACTGCAGGAATGCTGTTCACTAAAAAGAAGTTGTCTGCTCCCTTTCTTATATTTAGTCAAAAAGGAATTTATGTTTATGTTTTGGAGCTAGCAGAAGATAATTGTTAGTGATATGTTTGCAACCTGAAAACCAAGCGGAGAGATTTCTCTAATAGCACCTCTAGTTGTCACAACTCTGACCTATCTAGGTTTCTGGTGCTACCCTTATACTGCTATTTGTAGCAACCAGTAATAAGGAATAATATTTATGGAGTCACAAGTTATAATATATATTAGTTGTTATTAATTGTGGTTATAGCTAGTATTCTAGGTGATTGGTAATATTATTATGAAGATATCAGTATTTTGGACTCCTCAGTGATTGAACTTTCTGCTTCATACTACAGACTGTTGCTTATTAAGTAACCACTCGATTGTATAAATGGGTATCCTGCTGATGTTATTAGCGATATACTCTTTTTCATGAGCTCACATGCCAATTATTACAGTTCTGGTTGAAAAGCTATTAAATAAAACATGAAATCACGATATACTATTATTTCATCACAAACAATGAAGACAGTCTATGTAGGGTTTGTTGTTATGCTGCTAATGAATGATGTTGTGGCAATGCAGATGTTTCATATACGAAAAAACAGCGTTGTTTTTTTTTAAATTTATGCATTGTCATCTGATCAATGATGTTGATATATTTTTCCCTGTCTTATCATATAGACGACATATAGTTGAGCACATGCTGTTGTTTTGTTCTTAGGAAACTACTCTGGTTTCATCTGCTTGCTGTGTTAGCAATAACTGACAACTTAGTGTATTTGTAGATGCCATAACCAACAAACAAGGCATGGTCTCTACATGTGGAGTATACGCCTTCACTACAATGGCATTAGCTATACTGGCTCACCCACTCTCATGACATCCTACCAGGTTCAGTCTAAAATGTTCAGATTTAGTAGTTGTCTGCTCAGCGCCATGACATTAAGGTGTGACAACTATTGACACTACCAGTTTCGTAGCATAAAAACCTTCATATGACATTCAGTTTATGGAGTTGTGTTACACCTTGTCCATCAGGCAATCCGGTTTACATGGCCATCGAGTTTTCACTGCACCATTCTTGAGCTTGATGATCTGGAATTTCCAGGAAAAAGCCTAAGCAGTTTTTAGGTAGTAATTTGATCAAATTAAAAAACTGGCTCATACTAGTTTGGATGTCTTTGTTTCAGCAGGAATGTTGTAATTGCTATTTAACCCATTTTAAAAGGTTACTATTAAAGGTAACAATCAAATTTAATTAAAGAGAGAATTTCTATTTCAATAGAAACTATATTTCTATTTCCTTGATTCCATGTTGAGCCACTAGTATTTGTGTCAGCTATCTTGTTTATATGATAACTACCTTTATTTATACTTCATGTCAAGGTCATGGTATTTACTACTATTTGTTACTTATGTTTGATGATTTCTGTGTTGAATTGTCTCCAGAGCAAATGATTGTCTTGGCTTTTCTCAATTCTGTCTTTATTCTCATTGCATGAGAAAGTATCGAACCCTATTGGAATTATTCTCTCTTGTAATACAAACATAAATTATCAAAGCCAACTGATTCCCATCATATATGTATCTTCTTACCATGGCGACTTGGCTGCAATAACGTGTCATAAATGGTCTCTTTTTATGTTTTGGTTTTTAAATAAAATGCATGAATTTTGGCTTAAAAAGTTCTTGAATTAAAAACAGATCAGATTCAAAGACCATTTCATTTCCTTTATCTGATTGGTTGGTCAATCCATCTTTTCGTATTATTTGTGAACCAACACAAACCAGGGCAAAGAACAGCAATCAAGCTTGTTTTTGCAAGATTTCCAAAATATTTCACAGCAATTCTTGACTGATTTCCAACAATACAAAAAGTTTCAACTTCAAATATTTCTAGATATATTGATAAATTAGGAGTGCATAAAGAAAGGTGTTATAATATCATTTGAATGACAACACTAGTAACTAAGTATCGATTAAAGGTCATCACTTGATTTTCAAGCCAATAGTTCAGATATACAAACCAAATACAAATATGCAAATCATTTCATTCTTTCATAGCAGATACCCATTAGTGAGTTACATAATTTGAGTTTGTTTATACCATACTTTTCGGACTATAAACCGCACCCCTAAATAAGCCGCATCTGCTTTATTTTCCAAAAAATTTTAATAAAACAATACACAAGCCGCACCTTTGTATAGGCCGCAGAACTCAGGATGGTGCTTTTTAATGCATCAGCAACTTTGCAGTTTAATACGGAACAGTGCCTAACGACACTGTTTCATATTAAACGACGCTTTTTAACCTAGTGCCCAACGGAACAGTACCGTTAGGCATTGTTTCGTATTTTCTTTCACCGCTAGAAGCGCACTAACCGGAGATTCTGGTTAATGCGCCCTAGCAATGAAAGAAAAAGCCACAGAATAGCCGCACTTTATATAAGCCGCCTGACTCAAATCGTCAGAAAAAAGTAGCGGCTAATAGTCCGAAAAGTACGGTACTATATTATTGAAGGGTTTTAGTTAATTACAACAATAATTGAATTATAAGATTGACTATTAGTAATAGATTTACTGTATGACCATATTTGGTAAAACTCACTTGAACCTGATACCCTAGGACACTTATGTATTCGCGGCATCTAACTTTTGCGTTTTCGCGGTGTCATCCTCTCGCGAAAGTTTCATGTGCGAAACTAAACTATCATAACAAACGAGCGAAAAAGCGAAACTAAATAGCTTTGTTCATTGATACTGTAGAATGGAATTTTATAACGACATTTATTTTAACGTTTTTAACGACCACTATAGCATCGTTAAAATATAAACCAACAAAATAATTTGACTGTCAAAATTTATTACGTTATTATTTTGCAATTAATTATGATTATTTTCCCATTAAGAATGATTTATAATGATAGGAATTTGATGTCAATGCACACGCATTAGTAGCGTTATCGTTTGCTGGGGACATCAATCAATGCAGTGAGCACCGTGTGTTTAAAGAAAATAAGACACATGCACTGACACTCGCAGTACTACACAAGCAGCATGGCTCTGGAAAGGTTTGGATTCACCACTGACACCTCTTCAATAACTTGTAATTTTTTGAGATTTGTTTTGTTTTAAGTGATGTGACTGACGAGACGTTTTTAAATTAAAATAGGCAAAACATGACCACAGTTAAAACGCTCAGAAAAAAGACATCTTCTTTTATTGAGCGTTTTAACAAAGATCAATTTTGCGGATTTTATTTTAAGTTCATTCGGAGGCTTTTACGCTTTCGGTGGGACATGGCCAAGCGGGTGTTTGATAAAACTTAATCTTCTGCAAACCTTTATAAAAGCCGTTAACAAAAATATTTTGCCTCTGATGATGATAATAATGATGCCTAAGAACTACTAGAAGTTGATGTTTGTCTCTATGGCTTGGAATGAAGTGATATTCTACAGCGATAAAAACCGCGTCCATGGCCGTTGGGCAAATAACTTTTCGAATAAATGATGTTGAGGTCGAGTTATCTGAAGGAACTTATCATTGTGTTGGAACTGACCAAACAATTCCGTTTGAGTTGACCTTGTGTTTTGAGATGAAATGTTACATTTTATCTGAGGGCGAGTTATCCGAGTTGGACTGTACTTACCGTAAAAAATTCCCAAAAAGTTGGGGCGGCTCAGCTGGCCAGCTGCCCCAGAGAAAACGGGCCTGTTGATAGTCCAAGAAACAAATGGCAGCAAGCGATCAAATTGCATTATTGACCTTGCCCACACCATTCTGCCGGCAGTTTACAATTACAAACTAGTCGCAAATTGAAATTTTTTTTATCGGTGAACTGAACATGAGGAATCTAATTATGTTTGTGCCACTGCATTTATTTTCACATCACTATATTTTCGCACTCATCAGAGCTGCGAAATTAAGTTGCTTCGAAATTTTACTCTGTGAGCTACTCATGAAACTAAATACTAGCAAAATATAAGTGTCCTAGGGTAGATCAACTAATCAGAGATGATATAGGAAAGTCATACAAATGGAGGAAGCAACTCCTCATAAGATCTGTCTGACATCCTTTGTAAAAGTATTAAGAAGGAACTGGATAAAATATAATAACATGTGATATAAAAATGTCTGTACAACTAGCACTGTACCCTCTCCCATATACCATAATACTATATTATTTGAAGGATTACATCAGTTACACTAATAATTCAATTATTGGAGTGACTACTAATAATATGTTTACTGTATGACCATATTTGGTAAAACTAAACAGAGACTAATATATCAGCTAGTTAAAGGTAGTTTAGCAAAGCCTTGCCAATTGAGGAAGTCATTATTCATTCGCAAACCTTGAAATCAGTATAGGCCTACTATTCTTATTTCTTTACATTTTTAGTGAAATACTAAATTTTTCCCAATTTTTTCAATTTTGTTTCCCAATAAAAAGCAAGATCAAACACCCTGGTCAACTTTATCTCATTAACCGTTTTGCGGGTAGGTTTGTGGGGTGCCATGGGTGAATTATTTTGCTAAAAATGTGAATTTCCGCTGTAATTGCAATATGCTGTAAAATGAGTAAATACAAGCATATTATTACAATCTTTTACCTTCTATTTTTAATATATGTATACAGCTTACAGATAAGAGCTACAAATATTCTTCTATGCAGTGTTTAGTACTAAACCTAAATTGATTACAATACTAATGAAAGCATTTGTAACACATCAACATCATTCCAAAGGCTAACATTAGATTTGGGAGGTAGTTTTGGGTTATTGCTGTCACACCACAGCTTGTACTCATTGATTTCAGCCACCATAAGCTCTCATAAAGACTGGCCATTGTCCACAATTGATGAGAAAAATCTTTCGAAATAGTCTAATGGGGAGCCCTGAGCTGGTGTAAACTCTGGACCTGACTGACCCACAAAATTATGCAACTCTGGGGGTTTATGTCGCCAAAAATTTGTTATTTCCCTCCAACTGACAACACCAGCATCACCTGCAGTTGCATTTGGCTTGCAGTGGGTCGTAAACTGGAGTCAGTGTCAGAGGTTTCACTTACTGACTCTGAAGATTCAGTCATTTGAGTCTAAATTGCTACAATCATCTTTACAAAATCTCCATCCTCTGAATCATCCAACAATGTACTTACAACCTCTTTAGTGTGTCTGACACTTTTTTTACATTTTCGTCCAGTAATATTTGATGTAGTGTCATTACTTTCATTTCTACTGGAGGTCGCCATATGCAAATAAGTCTGAAAAAATTCTTTTAAAACGTATGTGGGTTTCGATCGTAATTTTCGAGTTTGTTAGTGATATAACATACTACAACTAGGCTATAAACAAACGCTGATATGTTGCAAATTTGAATTGGGAAATTATTATTTCTTACAAACACTTGGCGCAACATAAGTTCCGATTTAAAAAGACGCTACCGAAAACGACAAATTGGTCGTTTCCTCTTGCGAAAAACATGATCGACAGGCAGGCCCATATTCCCCGGGGCGGCTGGTCGGCTGAGCCGCCCCCAACCTTTTATGAATTTTTGGCGGCTGTGTACAGTCAAACTAGATAACTCGCCCTCGGTAAAATTTTATCACAAACACTTGGTTAACTCGAACGGACTTGTTTGGTTTGTTCCCACGCAATGATAAATTGCTTTAGATAACTCGACCTCAACAGCATTAACTCGAACAGTTATTGGCCTAACGGCTACGGGAACCGTTTTTATCGCTGTAGAGTGTAGAGTATCACTCGATTCTAAGCCATATATATAAACGTCAACTTTTAATAGTTCTTAGGCGTCATTATTATCATCATCGGCAAAATATTCTTGTTAACGACTTTTATACAGGTTTGCAAATGTCAAGTTTTAACAAACATCCGCTTGGCAATAGCTCCACGAAAGCGTACAAACCTTAGGATGAACTTAAAATAAAATCGGCAAAATTGATCTTTGTTGAAATGCTCGAAAGAGAAAGATGTATTTTTTTCTGAGCGTTTTAACTGAAGTCAAGTCTAGCCTATTTTAATCTCAAAACGTCCTGGCAGTGACATCCCCTAAAAAAACAAATCTCAAATAATAGAAAAAACGTTTATACTTTCCGATAAAGTTTTTAAAACTACATAAGATGCCCGGTTGTGGCCCTACATAGAAGAAACTGTTGAGGGACTGACACCGCCCTCCAAATCCCCAAATGCTCATAACTAGTCGCCTAACATTAGCCGCCCCAACTTGCTTAGCCGCCCCAACTTGCAACCAGGGAGTACAGGCCTGTCGACAGAGTTTACATAAGCTAAGATAGCAGGGTTAATTGAATAATTTTATCATACATTGAGAGTCGTCTACTCCAAATTTATTACTGTACATTCCCAAATGTTCCCACATTTTAGCGCTTCTTCTACCATCTGATACTCTTCTGTCTAGACACCCACCAACACTTCCTGCTACTAAAGTCTGTTTATGATTTACAATGACTCTTATCTGTCAAGATAAAACCATCAAACTAACATATTCTAGCTTGTGCTACTTGTTGCTGCTGTTTCTACAGCCAACAGAAGGACAACATCTCCTTCAACACTCTCAAGTCATGACCTAGAGATTTATGTAATTTCCCTAAAGCAAAACAGAGAAGAGTAAATGATGACAAATATAGGCTATATTTAGTAACAGTAAGATTGCAGTACAGCTGTGTGGAAAACCTGCAATGTAAGTTGACACACAGTATCAATTTCATATGAATATGAAGTTACAAGTAGTTTCAAGAAGAGTAAATGATGACATTTTTACATTATATTTGGCCTTAATGTGCCAAAAAAGCATCAACAAATATATATATCTATTAAATAAACAACAAAACATGATTTGATTTATCTTATCTCAATAGAGCAGCAACACAGTTCTACAATAAAACACCAAATTTGATAGAAACTCAATCTCCAATTTAGCACATATGATTAAACTAGAGGAGAAACAAAAAATTCAGCTTGTTTCCTATTTCTCTGCCTCATGGGTAATTTGAGGTTTTTTTACTTTTTAGCCAGAAATTTCTAGAACAAATAAAAAAGCCAGACGCTTGCATATATTATTCCTTAAAGGTTTACAGTCTACCTTGACATACAAAGTTATTCAGTTCCAAAATTTTCTCCAGAAGTCAAAACCTTCATATATTGGAGCAACTATTCTTTTAACAACAGATTGTATTTGGTTTGATTTGCATTTGTCTGTAAAATTAATCATGAGTTCTGACTATACCTTCACACGAGGTCATATGAGTAACTCATACGAAGGCGTGTCCAGACAGTAAACCTGAGTTGTGTGTTCAGTAAGTCGCCTTGAGGGGTGTGTCCAGGAAGTCGCCTTGAGGGGTGCGTCCAGGAAGTGGACTTGAGGGGTGTGTTCAGGAAGTGGACTTGAGGGTTGTGTTCAGTCAGTGAGCTTAAAGAGTGTGTACAGGAAGTGAGCCTAGAGAGTGTGTACAGAAAGTGAACTTGAGAGGTTAGTATAGTACCAAGAGTTGAGGGATGTGTCTAGTAGGTAGACTTAAAGAGTGTGCGCTGTAAATTGAAATTCAATACAAAAGCCACAAAACACTTTACGTTGGTTTTTTCCTCCTGGTTGTTTAGTCCGATTATAACTTCCTAGGCAATACTATTATCAGCAACAACTAGGTACATGAATACATAGTTGTTACAGTATTATATAAAATGTTTACATTCATGTAGATATAATATATCATATCGTTGGCATTTCTATTGAGTAAATGCTTATATTAGACTGTATTTTTACTTACTTCCTGATCTACTCATTGTCAGAGTAGGTTGTGATCAGTACAAAACTCCTAACTACACATTGATAAATACGGAATGATACGCAGATGTGAAGTTTATTGCAGTTGCAAATGTTACATGGATATCTCTGTAGTTGCATTTGCAGTGCAGTCGCAAACACAATTGTATGATGTGACTGCTAGTCCAATTTGAGTACTGTATGAGTGGGCACACAAGTTGATCACAATCAGCATGTAGTATATAACTGAATTGAGAATCTATCAAGGCTTTAATATATAATGCTAATGATAATGCAATACAAAGACCCTAAGTTCATCAGAATTGTTTTAATACCTGGATTCATATTCCAAAATGATGTATAGGAGTTTGTAATTTGGTCAATGATTTGTCGGTGGTAATTACGGGAGGTGATCTATGTTGGTGTTTCACATGTAATCCAATTATGGTTTCAACTTTTTAACACCATTGATTGAAGGAATAATTTCAGGCTATATGCAGTGACAGTAAGATTGCAGAACAGATGCTTGGAAAACCTGCAATGTCAGTTGATACACACTATAAACCTCATACTAACGTGAACTTGCAATACAAACGCAATTTTAAGTTTTGAAGAAGGTGCATTCGCAGTATGAATTAACTCCTGGTTTTCAAGTAATGCGGTGTGTGCATAATCACGCAGTAAATCGCAGTGGCCAATATTCAGTAAGAGGGCAGTTACAGTAGCAGTAAATGTTTACTGCATGTTACAAAGTAGTAACTCACTGCAAAATTACTGTGCACTGTTCTTTAGGAAACCACAGAGATCATGGTCAACGACTAATATTTACATTGGATTAGGTGAAAGAACTTTATGTTCAATCTGCCGAAACTCCTTTTAATCTAAATGTATTTTGATGATAAATCTGATATGATCTCGTCTTCCATTCTTCATTTCATAAATGAGACAGGAGCAGATAACTCTCTGCTTTCAGGATTCACCCAAGTTGAAGTTAAAGTTGCAAACCCAAACAGGATTTCTTCAAAAATTATACTTCAGATTTTCTACTTGCACTTACGACTTTCACTGTTTCTTTATTCGCTTCGTTACAACAATAAAAATATATCGTCATTTGACCAATAGAATATCCAGTGATTTAACTAGCATTTCAGGATGTCTAACTTGAGAAATTCACAATACAGTGCACCCTCGAGATACGATGTTAATTCGTTCCAGAGTTGGCATCGTATGGTGAAAAATTTGTATATCGGGGTATAAAGACCATTGTAATTATACAATGCAAACGTCCCCTGGTAAAAATCGTTAATTTTGTTTATAAAAATGTGTACATATTGACAATTAGCAACAAAATAGTATGTTAACTTTAGTAATTATAGTTACCTACAGTAACTATATTGTATTTAATGTATTTTAATGGTTATGATCTGCAATAAAACGCAAAATTATAATGTGTGTACCAAATGTAGTACGTACGGTAAGGAGTTCTTGCCTTCAAAAGGTACGCATAACATAAACTTTGAATTCACTTCAAGTAAGTTTAGCTTGCTAAGCCTACACTTAAAACTAAGTTTTAGTATGTATTTTGAACTATTTTACTGAATTTCAACTTTTTATTACGAAATTTTATCCTTCAGCAGTTCCTATCATCACTTTCACTATAAACTTTAGCCTATCTGGTTGAAATCTTTTTCGACCTAAATCAATAAGGCCGAGCGATGCAGTTATAGAAAGCGGCCTCTCGCACACTTGACCATTTAATGGCTACCGAAAAGAAAAATGAAGTTATATTTTCTATACTGGACGTACATACCTTTGGAGTAACGTAGCTGGTACATGTAGCGGGTAAAGCAGAGAAGAGGCAAAAGCATATCAATGTTAATTATGGTGCTGTACACTTGAAAATAAATTTAAAACGTAATGAATTGGAATTTTTAGCACACTAAAAGAAGTTGTCCATTCCTGTCCAATTTTTCTGCGAAAAAATTGATGGTGCAATGCAGAAAATTGCTAGCTAGCGCTTGTAAAAGGATCCAGAGAATGTGGTACAGTAGTTTGTCTTGTATGAAATGTGCACAAGAATCAATGTAACCATACATACCAAGTTTGTATGTATTTATACCCTATGGGGGGACAGGGCTTTAGCAAGTTTCAGAAAGTAATGTGGATGCGTCAACTATCTTGAGTAGCTAGTTATATGAGTTACATACATACATACGATGAATTGTATTCACGTAGAAGATGACAAGTTCATATGCAAAGACATGGTTAAACAAGAAAATATAACATAAAATCAAAAGGAAACAAATAAAATGAATAAAATAGGAAAAACATGCCACACAAGAGATAAATAATATATATTATACATGCATTGTTTTAATGTACCAGTCCACATCAGTAAATTAAACACTTGAAACATTTCTGCGAATGTGGGATTTTCTGTATTTTCTAAATCCTCGCCTTTACAAAATGGTTGCTCCTTTTGAATGCTGATCGCGTGCATGACCTAGCTCATTCAAATCTTCAGTCGGAAGCTCTTTCTTGTGCTTGCTTTAATGGAGTTCTTGTTTTAATAGTAATTGCGAATGCTGATTGGCTGCGATCATATTCCTTGACAATGTTAATAATACGGGTCCCTTCTTCTTATTTACGACATCCAACTTTGTTGACATAGAAATCATTTTTCCTTCGTTTTGTAACGTTTGTATCGGTCTCAGATTCCATAGATAACGAATTAAATGTTGATAGTTGTAGTTATATACGTATGCTGACTTGAATGTTTATAGTAAAAGCTATAATAACGCTACAAATGAATATTTGCTCTCGCTTGTGTATTTTACACGAAATTTTCCACGCGGACATGAGAGAAGTCGATCATCGTGTCTCTTCTAAACGTTCTAAGAATGTTTTCGGCAAACTATATTTCGGTGTCTTTTTTATCTCAACGTGTGTTATGAGCACACCGACGGCCAAATTTTAATTCGCGCGAAACCTTTTTCAAATTCGTATGGTGAAATAAAATTCGTATAGCGAGGTGAAGATATCACAATATTTGACTTCGTAAGGTGAAAAAATCGTATATCAGGGTAATCGTATCTCGAGGGTGCACTGTATCTGCAAGTGAAGTCAGTTGCGATGGCAATTTTTTAGCGGTAGATACGAAAAGCCGAACGCACTGAATGACTGAACAGACCGAATATTTTAGGAGTTGCCCTCTCGTGTGACTATTTAAAGATAAGGGTGCGTAACTCAAACTTCTATAAATAAAGAGCTCAATGATTTCCGTAAAAACATTTTAGAGGCTGTTGTTTATTTTCGCGCCAGTGAAGCACGCTGTGAATAAAAATATTACACATTCAATCGAAGTATTTTTGCCGTCACTAGTCCAATCAGTACTTGCCTTACCTTTTCCAGATAAAAGGGAAATGCCTAGTAGAAGCAAAAGGTTTTATTTGTTCAGTAGTATTGTTAACCATTGGTGAACCAGTAGCTAAATAACTCGCCAAAATTGTTTCTTTATTCGATTGGAAATGAATATATTTATTTCTATATATATAGTAATATTTATTATAATCATATCAAACATGCAATCAATATTATTTATAAATAATAATTGATTTATAGATAGTAGTTGAGGGAGACCAACTCCCAAAAGATATTCGGTCTGTTCGGTCATTCAGTGCGTTCGGCTTTTCGTATCTACCGATTTTTTAGGGTATCCTGCCTGATTTCCTTTCTATCTTGTCCCATACTCTGTTACTCTTGTTCTAATAACACTACTAGCCTATTTTGCAGGTATGACTTTTCTGTGCAATACATAGCTGTCAGTTAGTGTGTAACAATATTGTCAAACAAACAACTGTTCATAGCAGTAGTTTGTTAGAGTGACTAGAAATTATAGGTAGTATCTGTTTTAGTATTGTGAGTTGCTAAAGCAATTATAATATTAATGTAGAGTTGTCTACCCGTCATATAATGGTCGATGAATTTATCTTCTCACTAATATAATGGTGCATATGTAACTATTACCTACCTAGCCAGTTCGATTGGCAATTTTTGATAGAGCAGCATATATTCAATATGGCCTCCCTATATACAAGACTGAATATAAAGTTGAAGAGATATTACAAGTTGTTAATGTTTGTAAAGGCAACAGAAAAATTAGCTCGGCTAAAAGGAATTATACAATAACATAGAAGTAAGTCTTGGCTACCCACATTGATGAAATAACTTGTTTGTGTGGCCAGCCCATTGGTGACACATATTCAATGAGTTGTTCTGAAATGAACTTCATGCTTGACATCAGCAGAAGTAAAAGTAATGAACTTGTCCTGTGATTAGCTAAAATAGTTAGTTATGATGATCTCAATTCAATTTCATCAAGGTCTTACGGGACAAATTGCATCGAACATGCAGTTTCTGATACAAATTGCAGCTCTTCATCAAACATTTCAGATAATCTTTTGAAAAGTTGATATATTTTGCCTATAAGTAACTTTATGTCTAGAACTGGCAGCATTCTCCTACTTTGCTGTTTTCACTGTTGACAAGCATTTGAAAGTACTGATACCAAGAGTAAAAGGTTACATGCATGTATCACATGCACTTCTGCACTTTTGACAACGACTTTATTGTCCAACTGTTATCATTTGTGTACTCAGTGAACCCAATTCTTACTCCACTAATAAATTGGCTTGTTGCCAACACGCGAATCAGGTTTAGTTTAGGCAAGTTTTGGTTTGGGCGAGTTTAGGCAATGGAACTGTCTCCGCTTGAGCAGCATTGCCTGGTTTGTGATTGGATGGGGAGATCTGTTCAAGTTGGGTGACCAGTCCTGTGTTATTTAGCAGTGTTTTCTTAATGTTTAGCAATTCACTACCCAGCAATAGCTATCAGTCTACAGCTGAATTTACAGCAAGAGCAACATTAGTAATCTCTGAATTGCAATCATTTTATCACATTTTTCTAAGAGTAACAGTACTGCGAGTTTGCAGATGGAAAAATGTATGCTTTTATTAATATTATTTCCTTGCCTTTTTAATACATTGTTATTACAATAATTTCTTATGCATTCTGGGAATTGGTGCATTATTATTATGTGTATTTGTGAATTAGTTTATTTCTTTTTAATTTTAAGCTATTGTTGCTTTTAATACTTTGTAGATTTCACGGTTTAGTTTGACGTTTAATAAACTTAATTACCTACAAATCAGTGCATCAAAACCATCCTACTCGCATTCGAGTGAACCTAGCGGGAAACCGCTACACCAAGACTTGTATCAAACTAATAGTCCAGCAGCCTGTGAATATTTTGCTAAATAATATTTATCTAATATTTATTATTATAGCAGAATAATAATAATGATAATACAGCAAATAATAAACCGTGTCACATAACACAATGATAAAAATATAACAGTATAACAATATAAATAATAAAGGTATAAAAAGAATAAGAGATGCTAATAAAGGGGTAAATAAGATAGTACAGTTTTATTTATCTGTTCATAAACTAGTAAAGTTGTTAGTAACAGGTAGTAGATGAGTCATGTGTACTTGTGGGAGTGATTGGATAGTTGATATCTCTACACGGACTCTTATAAAACTTTCATCACAATGTAAACATTAAAGTGAATGTATTCTATGTGGCTCTATAATAGCATATAACCAGCCTATCATAGACTCTCATTCCTGTGTTACCTCTACATTGGCTATGGCAGCGTTTAGCTTGAGAACTTTAGGGTGAGTAGTGTCTACCCCAAATATAACTTTATACATTGTCTGTGACTTATTAAAATAATCCAAAGCCTTGGAATACTCACCGAGTCTTTTATAGACATCACCAAACCTTTTGTAGCACACAGCAATTCTTACATTGCTTGCATCTAAACCATATACTGATTTGTACATAGCTAATGACATGGTGTGATGTTGCAAAGCCTTTTCATACTCGCCTACCTTACTGCACACTTCTCCAAAGGTACTGAGGCACTCAGCTATATCCCCATGGTTAGTGCCTGCACCAAATACTTGTTGAAACATAGCTAATGCTTTGCTGCAATAATCTAACGCTTTTGAATATTCTCCAATACCTGCGTACGCTTCTGCATGGCCATGGTAGTTATCAGCAATGTATGCATGGTGAGCATCTGTACCATATACTGCTTGGTACATAATTAATGCTTTTTCATGATGTTCTAGAGACTTTTCATACTCACCCAAATCACTGTACACCCAGCCGATGTTACTGCAGCTCATAGCAATGCTAGTATGATTAGCGTTTGCACCATATATAACTTTTTTCATAGCTAATGACTTTGTGTGATATTCTAGAGACTTTTCATACTCACCCAAATCACTGTATACTGAGCCAATGTTATTGTAGGAGCTAGCAATGCTACTATGGTTAGCGTCTGTACCATATATAGCTTGGTTCATAGCTAACGACTTTGTATGATATTCTAGAGACATTTCATACTCACCCAAACGATTGTATATGGAGCCTATGTTATTGTAGGAGCTAGCAATGCCACTATGGTTAGCGCTTGCACCATACATAGCTTGCTGCATAGCTAATGACTTTGTATGATATTCTAGAGACGTTTCATACTCACCCAAATGATTGTATACTAAGCCTATGTTATTGTAGGAGCTAGCAATGCTACTATGGTTAGCGTCTGTACCATATATAGCTTGGTTCATAGCTAATGACTTTGTATGGTATTCTAGAGACTTTTCATACTCACCCAAACACTGTATACTGAGCCGATGTTATTGTAGGAGTTAGCAATGTGACTATGGTTAGCGTTTGCACCATATACAGCTTGCTGCATAGCTAATGACTTTGTATAATATTCTAGAGACTTTTTATACTCACCCAAATTTCTGTATACTGAGCCAATGTTATTGTAGGAGTTAGCAATGTCACTATGGTGAGCGTTTGTACCATATATAGCTTGCTTCATAGCTAATGACTTTGTATGATATTCTAGAGACTTTTCATACTCACCCAAACCACTGTATACTGAGCCGATGTTATTGTAGGAGTTAGCAATGTGACTATGGTTAGCGTTTGCACCATATACAGCTTGCTGCATAGCTAATGACTTTGTATAATATTCTAGAGACTTTTTATACTCACCCAAATTTCTGTATACTGAGCCGATGTTATTGTAGGAGTTAGCAATGTCACTATGGTGAGCGTTTGTACCATATATAGCTTGCTTCATAGCTAATGACTTTGTATGATATTCTAGAGACTTTTCATACTCACCCAAACTACTGTATACTGAGCCGATGTTATTGTAGGAGTTAGCAATGTGACTATGGTTAGCGTTTGCACCATATACAGCTTGCTGCATAGCTAATGACTTTGTATAATATTCTAGAGACTTTTTATACTCACCCAAATTTCTGTATACTGAGCCGATGTTATTGTAGGAGTTAGCAATGACACCATGGTTAGCGTTTGTACCATATATAGCTTGTTGCATAGATAATGACTTTGTATGATATTCTAGAGACTTTTCATACTCACCCAAATGACTGTATACTAACCCGATGTTATTGTAGGAGCTGACAATGTAACTATGGTTGGTGTTTGCACCATATACAGCTTTCTGCATAGCTAATGACTTTGTATGATATTCTAGAGACTTTTCATACTCACCCAAATGACTGTATACTAACCCGATGTTATTGTAGGAGCTGACAATGTAACTATGGTTGGTGTTTGCACCATATACAGCTTTCTGCATAGCTAATGACTTTGTATGATATTCTAGAGACTTTTCATACTCACCCAAATCACTGTATACTGAGCCGATGTTATTGTAGGAGCCAGCAATGTCACCATGGTTAGCGTTTGCACCATATGTAGCTTGACTCATAGCTAAAGACTTTGTATGATATTCTAGAGACTTTTCATACTCACCCAAATTACTGTAAACTAAGCCGATGTTATTGTAGGAGCCAGAAATGTCACCATGGTTAACGTTTGCACCATATATAGCTTGCTCCATAGCTAATGACTTTGTATGACATTCTAGAGACTTTTTATACTCACCCAAATCCCTGTGTACTAAGCCGATGTTATTGTAGGAATTAGCAATGACACCATGGTTAGCGTTTGTACCATATATAGCTTGTTTCATAGCTAATGACTTTGTATGATATTCTAGAGACTTTTCATACTCACCAAGCTCATGATATGCCCTACCAATGTAGTGATAATCACTAGCTATGCTAGAATCACAAATCTGCCCATGACAATCTACATCTAATTTTAGAGCCATTAGATAATTATCCAGTGCCTCATTGTAATCACTCAAGCATTGAAAAAGCCAACCAATGTTTCTGTAGGTCGTAGACCCATCCTCATGCTTGCAGTTGGGTCCAAAGGCTAAACTCAATAAGTCAGTTGAACTCTGGTAAGAGGGGTTGCTCAGACGTTTCATGTTCACCTTCGCCTACAATTTATTCAAGATCAGTGTAATGGATCATAACTCTATGATTATTTACACCAATACATTGAGCTCAAACATAAACCAATATGTTATCAACTATCTTTCAGCTGTCTTAACTGAAGCAGCTAAGAAAAGGCATTTATACAATAGGTTAGCCGCTTCATGAAAAAATCTTATAGTACACGAGCTTGCCTTAAGGAGCGTTTACAATACCATTATTATTTCTCTTGTAGGAAAAAGCTATATTTTCAAAATCATGAAAAGTTTGGCTAATATGAATGATTAAATGCTACAAAGTTATTTTTGACAGTTTCTATTTGCTCCAAAGTTACACAGCAATTTATTGTTCTGTTATTATAAAATATCTCATGGGAATTCACAGTTCATATGATGAGCTGTGTGTGGGAAACCTGCCTGCCCACACCATTATTAGCCTGCCCAAGCAGTTTATAGCCTGCCAAGCAGTTTGTAGCCTGCCCAAACATTCTGTAGCCTGCCTGTCAAGGATTTTGTAGCCTGCCTGTTATAAAATTATTTAACCTGTGTAAACATTTGGCAGCCGCTCAATTATTTTGTAGTCTGCCGGCATTATATTATAATTACGAAGAAGGTCATGTAAAATGGCTTTTTCTCATGAGTGATTTTGAGTAATCTTACCTTTGACGGTCAGATGCTCAGCACCTTGTAAACTTATAGGAACAGAAAAAGGATTATTCTTCATTTAGTTAAAAATCTAGAAGTGAGATTTAGTTTAAAATTTCACTTACGTTATATTTATTATTATTGTTATCTTCACTCTGTCTATAGTAAATATTATAATTCTATAAGCATTGCCTTTTATCTTTTTATCAATAGTGCCACCATATATATATTCTTGATGTGTTGGGGTCTACGATGATATGATATATATATATACATATATATATATATATACATATATATATATATGTATATATATATATATATATATATATATATAAACTATAAATTCCTAAGAATTATGGGCTAGTATTACTAAAATTAGAGTGCTCAACAAATATATTGGAGCAGCTATATACTAATAAATTATTTGAAAGCAATACTTATCTTTTTTTTCCAGCTACTGTCAGTTTCATGATATTCTCATTCGTCAGGCTGTGTTGGAATTCCAACACAGCCTCGTATTCCAACACAGCCTGACGAATGAGAATATCATGAAACTGACAGTAGCTGGAAAAAAAAGATAAGTATTGCTTTCAAATAATTTATTAGTATATATATATATATATATATATATATATATATATATATATATATATATATATATATATATATATATATATATATATATATATATACAGGGCTGTATTGTCCAAAGAAAAAGTGGTCAGGAGACTTTCAATTAGTAGTTGCCGAAGGCCCGACTGGTCGTGCGGGGAGGGTCTGGGAGGGGAGCTGAAGCGCCCTCCCAGAGAAGGGGGTTCGGGGGCCCTCCCCCGAGAAAATTTTGAGAATTAGAAGCAAAATTAAAGCGTTTTAAAGTGTATCTTGTACTATTTAAGGTGGTTATCCAGGTCCTGCCAAGGTGAGTCATTTCATGTCTTGCAAAGAGAGCTTGCTACAGAGTTACATAGTTTGAATTGTAACCATGTACAGTCATACTTTGACTTACGAGCTTAATGCGTTCCGAGACTGAGCTCGTATGTCAATTTACTCGCATGTTGGTGCAATTTATTTATATATAGAACAATTAAATATGTATTGATTGGTTTCCATACTCTAAAAAATGCAAATAAAACACTCAAAACAAGATATTGTAACAGAAAGAACGTGTTGGTTATTGTCTTAACTTACCACAAGCAACAAATAAAAAATAATACAAGGAAATGTGATGAATTAAAATGTAAAATTAAATACATACAATAGCAGCTAACGCTAGCATTTGCCAGAGAGGGAGATATCCTAGGGAGTTATAGAGAGTTATCCTTCATTACAACAGTTGACTTTGATAAATTTGAATTTTATTAAAGTTTTAAAAAACAAACTTAGAAACAAACTAAAAGCAAACTTTCAATTTTAACTTAACGTAATTAAAATTTCTTCGGCGTTCATAGTTTGAAGTTTCTCGCTGGTTAGCTAATTTTTCCTTCGTTTCGCCTTCCCGACTAACCGGCCGTTTTAAGATCTAAGGACGTTTGCCTTTGTCGCCCCTTTTAACATGTTGCGATTGGGACGAACACAGGTGTTGTCACAAACGGTTAATGGTACGACCACTAGCCAACTTGTCCGAATGTTAATAATTTTGATAGATAGCACCGGCCTTTTTACATAGCATCGGTCAGTTACGCTGTCACCGGCCAATTGTCTATGTTTTATCCAATGCCTGAGCGGTCTCTCCGTCAACAATCGTGAAGATCGCTGCGCCGTTTAGAAACTATAGTTAGTCTTTTTGCGAACTAAATAAATGCCCTGAATATAATCCTTCTGTTTGATAATTGTGGATGTATTTCTGTCATATTGCTGAGCTAGCTCAATCACGCATTCCCATTTCGCATATTTTTCAATAGTTTTCCGTTTAATATAAATTGTTATCATTTGCTTTTTCTTTGCATTTCATCTTTCATTTTACTGGCAAATTTTTGGTCTACATACAGTACTTTTAATTCACATAATTCTGCACGGAAAATCGCGCGCAAAAAAAACACGGTACAAAATTATAACCTGAGCAGTTGGAAAATACAGAGTGATGCTGTTCTTATAAAACACCTCCGGCATACTTGGCAACTGACTCACGTGCTCGTATCTCAAACATGGCTCGTATGTTAGTGCTAAAACTTGCTTAAAAGCTGGCTCGTATCTCAAGTTTCTCGTACGTTGGAGCACTCGTAAGTTGAAGTATTACTGTATATGTATATTTACATTTATATTCATAAATATACATACATGTACATGTGTACATAGAAGATTAATTGTTATAGCTTGACACTTGTCTTTTAAAATTTAAATTTAAGAGCACCTGCTTTAGTTACATAAATAAGTATAAATAATATATTACATGCACCAAGGAAAGACAACAAATAGATTACTTGGCCTGCTTAAAACTTACTACGTTTAAATTATGGCCACCTAGGAATACAATGACCAACAAACTTGGCCTGCAAACACGAACATACATGTACATGTGTACATAGAAGATTGATTGTTATAGCTTGACACTTGTCTTTTGAAAAGCTCTTCTTCTGTCAATGTGTTCATGGCAGAAATCTTTTACAACTGATTCTGTATCTATTTCAACATCTTTATATATATATGTAATATTAGAAGATTATTTAGACAGCCTGCCCCATGGTGTTCCTCATCCATGTTTGGATTTGCTTCAATACAGAAATGTATCTCTCGCCAACTGCATTAGTGGCAGGCAAAACCAATACTAGATTAGTGAGCCTCTCCACTTCATCGCTAGTTGCTAGAGCGCAACGTTGCGCAGAGCGCTAATAATTAGTAGTTAGAAATTCCAAGTGAATGAGCTTAGACTTAAATTCTTAGTAATTAGCCGCTAAAGATCACTAAAAGGTTGGGGCTGCTCAGCAGCCCAGCCGCCTCAGAGAATACGGGCCTGTGAATTTTAGTGTCACGTATGACTTCCACTATAATGTACACTGCCGATTTCGCAATTTCCGAAATTTTGACAGAAGAAAAGTGCTCCGGATGGTTCCGGAGTCTCCTAATCGGACAATACAGTACTGTATATATATATATATATATAAATGATATATATATAAATTATATATATATATATATATATATATATATATATATATATATATATATATATATATATATATATATATATATATATATATATATAACTCACTTCACTCACTAGAACTCACCTCTAAACTCACTCACTTCTAGAACTCACTTCACACTAGAATGGCTAAGCAGATGGAATGCCTAATAGAACAAGGTGACTATCCAGAATGGCTGACCAAA
Organism: Watersipora subatra; assembly: GCF_963576615.1. Classification (NCBI taxonomy): domain Eukaryota; kingdom Metazoa; phylum Bryozoa; class Gymnolaemata; order Cheilostomatida; family Watersiporidae; genus Watersipora; species Watersipora subatra. Next base: position 43,264,856 of record NC_088709.1, on the reverse strand, counting down.
GGACGAACTGTACTTCTGATAAAAGATCCAAAGCAGGGGCCGATTCCCAAAAACTATCGACCAATAACGTGCTTGCTAACCACTTGGAAACTGCTCTCAGGAATAGTTGCAGACAAACTGGAAGAGCACATGAGTCACTATATGACCAGTGCTCAGAAAGGAATTGGGCGCAACACTCGAGGAGCTAAACATCAGTTACTGGTGGATCGGACGGTCTGTCAAGACAGCAGGAGAAGACAAACCAATCTTGCCATGGCTTGGATTGACTACAAAAAGGCCTATGACTCAATTCCCCATAGTTGGATACTTGAGTGTCTTAGTATGTACAATGTTCACCCTGCTCTTGTGGCATTCATCAAGATGTCAATGACCAAATGGAAGACGGAACTGGAGGCTAATGGCAAAAAGCTGGCGAGTGTACAAATTAAGCGAGGCATCTATCAAGGCGACTCCTTATCACCGCTGTTCTTCTGCATATGCCTAAACCCTCTAAGCAATATGCTGGAGGAGACTCAATATGGGTACCAGTTTAAGAGTGGCACCAAGATAAACCACCTCTTCTACATGGATGACATCAAGCTGTACGCTAACAAAGAAAGGGACATTGATTCGCTAATACACCTCACTCAGGTATACAGCAAGGACATCGGAATGACCTTCGGTATTGAGAAATGTGGAAGGCTAATTCTTAAGAAAGGCCACTCTATGCTCACAGAAGGCCTAAGAATGCCAAATGGTACCATCAAAGATATAGAAGAAGGATACAAGTACTTGGGGATTATGCAAAGCAACATCAACCACGAAGCCGAGGTACGTCACAAAGCCATTACCGAATACAAGAAACGCCTTCGGCAGGTCTTACGGAGCCAGCTCAATGCCAAGAACCAAATCATGGCAATAAATACCTACGCACTGCCAGTAATAAGATATCCAGCAGGCATAATAAAGCGGACTGAGGAAGCCATCAAAGAAACAGATATAGCAACTCGTAAACTGCTGACCATGCATAGAGCACTCCACCCAAAATCTGATACTACTAGATTGTATCTTGATAGGAAAGATGGCGGTAGGGGACTCAAAAGTGTACAGCAGACAGTGAAAGAGGAGGAGCAAAGCATCAAAGCATATGCAGCCTCCATGGCCATCTCAGATAAGTTGCTAGCTGAATTTCAATCAGCTGCTCTTACAACGGACCTACGCCCTGATGATGAGGAAATTGACTGGCACACGAAACTTCTTCATGGTGCTTACCACCAACAAATATCTAAGGTTGGCGATCTTCACCAGACATATATGTGGCTGAACAAAGGAAACCTAACGACCAATACAGAGTCGCTAATCGTGGCAGCCCAGGAGCAAGTGCTCCCAACAAGGCAACTCCAAACGCAAATCAATCACACTAGAGACGATCCTAGATGCAGACTGTGCAAAGATGCACCTGAGACCATCCAACACATCATCAGTGGATGCAGGCAGCTAGCAGGGAACGCATACACTGAGCGGCATAATCATGTCGCAGGTATTGTGTATAGAAGTCTATGTGATGAGTATGACCTTAATAAACCACAACACTGGTGGGAAGCTCCTGGTAAAGTCAATGAAAATGACCGCGCTAAGATCCTCTGGGACTTCTACATCCAAACGGACAAGCATGTCCTAGCAAACCAACCAGATATAGTGGTGGTAGACAAGGAAAACAAGAGGGCTACTATAATAGATATAGCAGTACCCAATGACTACAATATAGCCAGCAAAGAAAAAGAAAAGGTAGAGAAATATCTCCCTCTTGGAGAAGAAATTGAAAAATGCTGGAATGTAAGAACAACTGTAATCCCAGTAGTCATTGGGGCACTGGTCGCAATAACACTGGCGCATAAAATGTGGCCTGCCCAAATACCAACAACAATCAACTCAGGTGAGTTGCAGAAAAGTGCGCTATTGGGAACAGCTAAGATCTTGAGGCGAGTGCTCAAACTCCCAGGTCTCTGGTAGGAGACCCGAGTTAGAGCAGAATTTACCAACCATATGGGGTATCCGGGGTGAGGAAACAATTTATATATATATATATATATATATACATATATGTATATATATGTATATATATATATATATTTATATATATATATATAAATATATATATATATATAAATATATATATATATATATATATTTATATATGTATATATATATATATATATATATATATATATAACTGTATATAACTATATATATATATATATATATATATATATATATATATATATATATATATATATATATATATATATATATATGTATATATATATCATATCATCATAGACCCCAACACATCAAGAATATATATATATATATGGTGGTACTATTGATAAAAAGATCTTTTTAAATTGCTTTTAGAATTATAATATTTACTATAGACAGAGTGAAGATAACAATAATTAAAAATATAACGTAAGTGAAATTTTTAACTAAATCTCAATTCTAGATTTTTAACCAAATGAAGAATAATCCTTTTTCTGTTCCTATAAGTTTACAAGGTGCTGAGCATCTGACCGTCAAAGGTAAGATTACTCAAAATCACTCATGAGAAAAAGCCATTTTACATGACCTTCTTCGTAATTATAATATAATGCCGGCAGACTACCAAATGATTGAGCGGCTGCCAAATGTTTACACAGGTTAAATAATTTTATAACAGGCAGGCTACAAAATCCTTGACAGGCAGGCTACAGAATGTTTGGGCAGGCTACAAACTGCTTGGCAGGCTATAAACTGCTTGGGCAGGCTAATAATGGTGTGGGCAGGCAGGTTTCCCACACACAGCTCAGCATATGAACTGTGAATTCCCATGAGATATTTTATAATAACAGAACAATAAATTGCTGTGTAACTTTGGAGCAAATAGAAACTGTCAAAAATAACTTTGTAGCATTTAATCATTCATATTAGCCAAACTTTTTATGATTTTGAAAATATAGCTTTTTCCTACAAGAGAAATAATAATGGTTGAGGTATATATATATATATATATATATATATATATATATATATATATATATATATATATATATAGATATATATATACATAGATATATATGTGGTATATACATACATATATATACAACATATATATATATATGTTGAAATAATAATGGTTGAGGTATATATATATATATACCTCAACCTTTTTCCTTTATATATATATATATATAGATATATATGTGGTATATATATACATATATATACAACATATATATATATATATATATATATACAACATTTTATATATATATATAAAATGTTGTATCACAAGATGATCATAAGTTGAGGTTTGACTGAATCAGTTTGAATTATTAGTGATGAAATAGTTTAAAAATGGTATGACAGTGACAAAGTCTACACATCTTATAAAATACTCACCTCATCCACGAAACTCTTTGCAGTTATCATGTCTCCCATCTTTTGATGACAATGTGCAATGAGGAGCCTCCATAATCCATGTTGTGCAGGAGAGGAAATGAGGAACTGGTTGAAGAAACCTACAGCACGATCATAGTTATTTGTGTAGTAGAGAGTGTAGGCGCAAAGTTCAGAATATTTGCGGTGCGTTGGGCGATCTTCAGCGAGCGTTGTAGAAGTTGGAGCTAGCGGTGTCCCTGAGGCACTATGTTCCATAATCAAGCTCTCTATGCATTTGCTGAACTCGGAATAGCTTGCGCTTTCAATTGGCTTACCAACGACCTTACTTAAATCATTTTTGGCCTTTTGGTACTGCCCAGTGAAGTAGAGAACTTGAATCTTGGGCAACAAACTTTTTTGTGAGACAGAAACAGCTTTTATAATTTGTTCAGCTGAGTTGCTGTGATTAACTGAACCAGTACTACACTTTTCAATTTTCCCTATTGCGGACTCAATTGACAGTTTGACTGGGATAAGAAGGCATCCAAGGAACACAAAAAGATCAACTGGAACATAGTATCTTGTAGATGCAACTGAATTGTATTTGGCTTCAACTCTGATTGATTCTGTTTGACAACCCTCTTTTAAATACGAAGCAGTCCGGATATAGATAGATAGAGCCAATATGGTGTTTAGGTATATATGGTTATCATCTGAGAGCAAACCTTGCTGGTGTAGACAGTCATAGTGTTCCCAAGAACTACTGGTTTTCAATCCCAAACACAGCTTAAGGCTATTTGCGAGTAGAGTGGGATATCGGAAAATGTCCGCTTTAACGTTAATATCACGATTTCCTGGTGGCCGATACTGTATAAACTCGGGTAAGAAACTGTATTTTCTCATTTCCTGAGCAAAAGACTTGAAGCGCTTGTCAATCACAGTTTCATTTCGACTGGCTTCAGTACACTCATAGTCATGCCTTGCTTGAGAAAATGCTGAAAGCAGAGAATCTTTATTTGCATCTTTCTCTGGTGGCCGATACTGTATGAACTTGGGTAAGAAACTGTATTTTCTCATGTTCTGAGCAAAAGATTTCAAGCGCTTGGTAATCGCGGCTTCAGTTCGACTGGCTTCAGTAAACTCATAGTCCTGCCTTGCTTGAGAAAATGCTGAAAGCAGAGAATCGTTATCTATATTTGACTCATTTGTAAAAAGAAGCACGGAAGATGAGAGCATATCCGATTTGTCACCAGCAAATCCATCGAGAGGAGCCTCAGCAGATTTCACATAAAGCTCCATCAGCTCATTTAGTGTGAATGTTAGTTGTTGCCCGTCATCTCTGCCGTTTCCAGTCGGTATGTTTCCAGAGTTTTTTGTTACCCCATCGATGCGGTAATCTGGTTTCACAGAAATGTTTTCTCGTAGATGGCGGTTGTGTGATAAGGCAAGGTCCTCGATGTCAAAACCTTTCAACGGAGATTCACCCAGATTACCTATTCTGAAGTATGTGTCCACTGCGAGCTTCTCAAAATACCCATCATTTTCTTCAACAATGAATGCATATTCTAAATCAGAATATGGTGTTGCCTCTCCTTTGGCAACTGTCCCTAAAGCAACGGCTGAAAATTTACAAGGAGCCTGGTAGCCTCTGTTTTTGAGAAGTTGGTAACTACATTTGATGATCTTCTGTGAAAACTTTATGAAGTTTTTACTGCACGATCCACTTATAGCAAACAGTTTGTCAGAAAACTGTTTGGCATGAGTCAGATTGGTCTCAGAGAATGAGTCATCGATATCAAACTTTTCCACGAAGGTATCCAAAGTCTCAAAGTCAGTTTTGGTCGTTCTTCGGTAATCTCTAAGCAATAGCTTGTGTTCGCTGGTAAGCTTTTGAAACTCTTTATAATCGAGAGGGTGTTTATTACGATACCAGCGTTTTTCTATTTCATAAACAAGTCTCTGTCTATCAACTGTTGGATCATATGAGAAACAATAGTTTGCTAGTCCGTGAGCCTACAAAAAAGTATTTTTAGAAATAGAATTGTAAACATAAAGTACAAAAAAGTAAACTTTAATAATAAAATGTAATTTCAAATGTTTTCACTGAAAGTTAGGACAAATCTAAATCATATTCACTCAATTATCAGAGTCTAAACTGTATGATCAATGAACTATTGACTAAACTATTGCTATATATTGAGCTAGTTAGTCACAACTTTCTATCCTGTATGAATTAGCTCGATCATATTTAAACTTCTTACCAGTAAGGTTCACACACTCAATAAATATATTTAGTTTTCTGAACCATCACTGAATAAATGTCTAATATAAGTCAAGTTTTACAAACAACATACTTGAAGGTAATGTCTCCAGTGACCTGAGGTTCCAGCTTTTGATAAGTATGACCTAGTCAAAAACTCCAAATATGGAAAGTCACCCATCAAGTGCTACAAAATGACAATGAAAATGAAATCTAAAAAGGTTTGGTATCCTCTGAACAAACTTCCTCATTCTCATGACCGTACAGTTTAGCTAAGAATGCAGGAATGGTAGGATGCGGTATCCTAGCAACTCGTATGATCTTCTTCTGAATACAGAAGGTACACAGCTTTATCTTTAATTGTCTCTGATAATTTACATCAACTAATCTAACCACTAATGTTTGGTTTCAACCGAATGAGTGTGTTCCTAGAGAAGTCTATTACAACTCTCCTGCTCTGTTTGAGACGTGTCAGTTGCTCCGATAAGCATGCTGTGATCATGTGAGAGCTACTTCCAATCAGACATGTGACATCACAAATTAAAACTAAAGGTTTCTCATTTCAACCAAATAAAACACACTGAGTGTGATCAATCTGTTTGCTCACTCATACTGAAGTTGCGCGGCATTCGCATATTGCGATTGTGGTTGTACTAAGTCAAATCTGTGTGGCTAATGTGACTACATACATAACTGTGCAACAATTTACTGTAACTGAAATGCCATGTAGCATCTGGCCATCAGTGAGTACTTATCAATGCGTAGTTAGGATGTTTTTCGTACTGATCACAACCCTGACTTCTAGTGCCCAAGCTAATGTAACTCCCGAATGCACATGGCAATAAGAATTTTTTTGTAAATAAATCGTGATTTGTTGAAGCATTTAGAAATTTAGACTGATATTTAGTCAAAATTAACACAATTATTTTTACCCTACATCACCTGAGTGGTAGAGACCATAGTTGTTTATTGGCCTGAGTCCAAATAAGGTAACAATAAATATTAGCAACAAGATGGCTGACATTTCAAATAACCTGACACTTGGTGAGTCTCCGTAAAATACTCTACATAACAACTCGGTGTTACCAGATTGTACCGCGAGGATATGTTCTAACAGAACTTATAACAAGTGTGTACTACTTACAGTTCACTTTAGTAGAACATTCTCTTTACTCTTTCAGGTCTCCGAAGTCTCTCTATTAGTATACTGGATGAGATAAATGAATGTGAAGGTTTCTTTACTGTAGAGGCTGTGGTCAGGAAGAGACTTGCTCCTCAGTTCTCTGGTGCATAAGATGAGGTTCACTCTCTCTCTAAAAATAAACAACACCCTCATTTCATGCAGTAACAAAGTCATAACTATATATGGCTCACAACAACAAAGATGTAGTTGTGAGCCATATCACTCCAAGCATAACTCAAATTATTACCTATTAAAGCACTGTCAGGTTCTCTCTTGTGAATCCTATGGTAAACATTCAGAATAATTTATACAATAACAGAATATTATAGAGTTTTATACAATAACACTGGAGCACAGTTGCTTATATAGCAAGTACTGGGTGTTAAGTTTGTGGGCTTTCCACCCAAGCTGGCTTCTGAGTTACATGGATAATTCGAGAATAACTGAACATGTATGACATCTCAAAAAGCTCAGCTTAGTAAATCCATCAGAATATTTTCCATCATAAATGCGAATCTTTTTCCAGCATACATCAAAGTATCGATACTGCATTTAAAAGGAACTACTATTAGCCTGATACAGTTGCTAACAATTTTTATGGTGTTGAAATCAAAGTTTCAAGGCTTGGAGATGGAAAATGGACTTTGATACGAACAAAAACAACGAATCAATTAACTGTTATTGATGTAATCGAGTCATTATTAGAACGGTTTTGTGGACATTTTTCTATTGATCACTTGTTGTTATCAGTTTATGAATATTAAGAATGCTAAATAGTATTGGCCAAATAAAAGTGACGTTCAAATAGAAGTGGCGTTCAATAAAAGGGTGGCGCTCTATTTTTCAACCCTTCTTCCATAGTGGCGCTTAATCAGAGGTGGCGTTCAAATACAGGTTTTACTGTAGCTGTTTATAGTGAGAAGTCAATTATATTGGACCTCAATGTAATGTTTTAATTACTACTAGCTGCTACTACTGTCTCACACAAGAGAGTCTTAGACATCAGATACCAGGGAATACATAAAGTTAGTATAATATGGCGTGTAAACATGGCATATTGAGGTCATCTTGCTTTATACTGACTTGTAAATTATCACCCAACTCTTTCAATCGAGGCATGTGGAGGACTGCAATGACTGCTATCACAACGCTGCAATGTTGTAGTTTATTCTGAACCAAATTTATTCCAAAATTGAATGTACTGTCACCACTCTGCCCGCAAGATTACAAAGAAGCAATTGAATAAAGATGATAAACCAAACTAGTGACAATGATATTAAGTGACTGTTAGATGTTAGACTATGTAGATAGGATTGGGTAGATAAAAGTTAATATGTTATGTGTTCCTGAGAAGACTGATACACAATAGAAAGAGTTATGAAAAGTGTTATCACAAGTGCAAGGTGACATGTGATACTGATGGATGTATTTCTCATATCTAGGCAACAAGATCCATTTGTAGCACTAGCTTTAATAACATCAGTACTAGTAGTGCTTTCCCCTACGACAGACTACTGATAGAACATTCTAGTAGCCCGATGTCTTCTAATATACAGTCGTACCTCAACATACAACCTTTCATTCCATGCAGTGATAAAACCATACCTATATATAGTTGAATGTATAGACTTGACCTACTTACCAAGTATAGCTATCTGTAGATACAAGAGAGTTTTGAAAGACAACAAAAGTTAAACCGACAACAGAACAGAGCTGGCTAGTCTAAACCAACTAGCTAGGTGTTCCAGCATTGTATTGTATGTGGTTGAATAAAAAAGAATGTATATACGTGCATTGTGATTATGATAGGTAATAGGGCAAAGGTCATCTGGAACTACGAGCATAGACAATTAGTTAGAACTAAATAGACAGTCTGTTGCTAAGGAGACTTCTGTGTAATTGAAAATAGTTACGAAACAAACTGCAGACAAATACATCACATCAATTTAAAGGGGCCACGCTACCCTTGATCTTCCACTATCACAGATACCAGGTGACCTTGTAATGTGAATGGATTCACCTTTGGATGTCCTGCTCGTATCTAGGAAACAAGATCAATTTGTATCACCAGCTGGTATATTGTATCACCAGCTGGTATATTATAAGTAGCATCAGCACTAGCAGTCCCTTTCCCTATGATGGGCTACTGATGGAACATTCTAATAACCCAAACCAAAGACATGACTGAAATAGTAAACCCAGTAGCAGTGGTCACGGCAGCTGTAATTATTTATAAATGCCTCTAATATACTAGTAAAGTTGTAGTTATTAGCCACATCACTCCAAGCATGACATAAATGAGTAACTATCGAAACCCGGAAGATTCTCTCCTGTGAATCCCAGTAAAACTCTTGTATTCACATCAACTATTGCGATAAAAGTCTAGTCCTAAGCAGCTCTGTTGGCATATATTTTATTTTGTATTTGCTTAAGATATCTAGAATAAATTTTTTATATAGCTTTAGATACGTAATTATAAATGTCTCAAACGCCTCAAATAAGGATAATTAAAAATTTGTCATATTAGTTTCCTCTAAATGCTGTGTAAACATCTGAGTACCGACTATGATTACGCCAGTCCACAGTAATTAGGTCGTCGAGTTAGCTTATTTTATTGCGGCCTTTGTATCAGCTAAGTTCTCAGTCGCTACCCACACCAGAAACTGGTTACTAGATAAAATGAGCATAAAACATCTTTGAAAAGAATATGTTCAAAATATGTTTGAGCTGACACGTGTCAGCTCCAACCATAAGCTGTCTGCCCCAATTTTAACCAACTCACAAAACTCTGAGTCACCTTCGCAGGAACTGGAAGCATTGTTAAAATTCTGTTGTTGGTCAATAAAACAAGTTGGCGCAGCATACGCTATCTAATAATTCAGTAAATTTCCTATCGATGAGAATCTTCGATATCATGGACAATGTGTTTTATTAGCGATAACATTTATTATGCCCTACATAAAAATTTTGTGATGATGACTAGCTAAAGAAGAAATAGTATATTTATCGCTGACGGACTCTTTTATACACGCTCACTATATACGTCACGAACAAAGCACCCGCTGGAATCTGAGCGTTTAAAAAATGATCTCATTCAAACGCTTATATCTCTTGACAGGGCTAGTCTACAAAGACCAAAATTACATCAAATTTTAGCTGATGTTTTAGCCTTATAATGGTCTTAATTTTATTTGACTTATTTCAATGGTGCAATCACATCTTCAAGAAGGTATGATTTATAAACACGCATCGTGATTAGGATATGTAATAGTGGAAAAAGCATCATAACTATAAGATGCAATCCACTGCATACATGGACTTTCAAACTACTAAATGTCACTCCTCTTCACTAATTCCTTCAAAAGCTTCAAAGCAATGTAATAGTGCAAAGGTCATCTCCAACTATAAGTACTTATTCGCAGCCTACTTGACTTTCAGGTCATGAAATGTCACTCCATTTCTCTAATTCCTTCAAAAGCTTCAAAGAAATGTAATAGTGCAAGGTCATCTCGAACTATAAGTAGTTATTCGCAGCCTACATGACTTTCAGGTCATGAAATGTCACTCTTCTTCTCTAAATTCCTCATAAGGTTCAAAGGGCAATGCTTGGAGTGTTGTAATGTCAGGAGCAGAATTTTAGAACAAGTGAAGTGAGTGTATGAAGTTAGTAAAGGTGCGCGCACACTAGCAGCGACAAAGGCGAAGCTGCAGCGGCCGAGGCGTCAAACGAACGTCACTTCAAAGCACACTTGTTGCGATATCGTCAGAGCAAATTTATGACCTATGACCTATTGCAGATGAATAACGAATCACAGATGAGACCTGGTTTTGCTGCGTGCCAACTCTTTTGGTAAATCCCGAAAACTGCAAATATGGAAGAGTTAGCTGCTATCGCGTTTGGCTACGTTTATATGAAAAGGAAAGCAAAAGCGAAAAGAAGACGATTTTGGGTGCATCCAACGTTATTGAGAAGATCTACTGAGGGTACTTGGGTTTTATTAATGAAAGAATTTCGTGAAAAATACCCCGAAAAGCATAAAGAATGTATGAGAGTTTCTGTAGAGTCATTTGATCATATTTTAGGAATAATAAGGCCACACATTGATAAACAAGACACTAAGTTTAGAAAAGCCATTTCATCAGATCAACGCTTGTGTGTGGCGCTGACTTTTTTGGCAACTGGGGACTCGTTCAAAACTCTGGCAAATTTATTCAGAATGGGACAGTCGACAGTTCGCGGTATTATATATGAGACATCTCAAGCCATATGGGTTGCTATGAAAGATTTATACCTCAAAACGCCAAGTACTGAAGAAGAGTGGTTTCATATAGCTAAAGGGTGATTATAATTATTATATTTAAACTTGAGTTTATTTGTTTGCTTAGTAAAAAACTATTTTATTTGTTATTGTATTCTTATTTTTAATAATTATTATTTGATATTTTACCAAATAATAATTATTATAATAAATAATAATGTTGTAAATACTTAATATCATGCTCTTGTTCACGCAACATTGTTACATGAATACTACTCTCAGTCAACATCTATTATTATTCTCTGTAACTATTCATTTAGATTTGAGAAGAATTGGAATTTTCCAAATTGCATAGGTGCTGTGGACAGAAAACACTGTGCAATCCAGGCTCCGGCAAATTCCGGTTCTGAATATTTCAACTACAAGAAAAATGTCAGGTATTTAATAATAAAACATATTACATGAACTAATCATTGTTGACAATCAATGTGCAATGTTACAAAATATGCACTATAATTGTCTAAATTTTTGTAATTAATGTTATTGCTGGTTATTTGTTTGCAGTATTGTCCTTATGGCCATGTGTGATGCATCATACCGTTTCACATATGTGGATGTTGGTACCTCTGGTCGGTGGTCTGATGGTGGGACTTTCGATAATTGCTCATTAAAACATGCAATGGCTGCTGGTAACCTGGATGTTCCGAACGATTGTCCACTAACAGGTTAATTAATCATCTATTTACTTATCCTAGAAAAAAGTATTAGTGTTCATCATTCCAGATGTATAACTAGTTACAGTGAAAGAGCTTAAAATCTATGAAATACATGAAATGTTATGCTGCTACTAACACCACCATTATCAATATTAATTTATGTGTCAGTTGAAATATGCAGTACGCAATGATGTACATCTTGCTGTTGTCACATCCACCATATTATTTTCTATATTGCTAATGAAAGTCTTCAGTTCTTTGACTGATTGATTAAATTCTAGGTACAGAAAATCCCAACATGCCGTTTGTTCTTGTTGGTGACGAAGCATTTCCATTGAAGAACTGGCTGATGACACCTTATCCTGGACGTTCATTAGACACATTTGGAAAGCGCATTTATAATTACAGACTCTCAAGAGCTCGGAGAACCATTGAAAATACCTTTGGGATTATGGTGTCTAGGTGGCGCTGTCTCTGTCGTACTCTACCAATGACAGCAGTACATGCACAAATTGTAGTTTTGGCGTGCTGTGTCCTGCACAATTATATGCGCACAGAATGCTGTTCGAGTTACACCCCCCCCCCAGGTGCCTGCGATGTCATTGACAATGTTGCCGGAACAATCGTTGATGGAACATGGAGAGCTGAAGGATATGGCATTCTTGGTGATGTTGCACCTGCTACAGCTAGAAACCCTACTTTATCTGCTACTACAACTAGAGAACATTTTACAAATTACTTTAGTGCTGCAGGAGCATTAGAATGGCAAGAACGCTACATTCGTCGAACTAATTAAAATTTAATTTTGATTGGTATACTATTAAGTATTTACACCATGAGGTCATGGTATATTTTGCATACAAAAAATATGTAACTAGCAATTTTAATTCGTTATGTGAAATTTAGAATTTATATTATATATGTATACACTTATTTTAAAATAGATTATGTACTTTTCTTGTATTGTTATAAGTTGTATCCAAGTATACATGACAAGTGTGGGCGTGTCCATTAATAATAATTTGACATTTAAAGTTATTTGATGCCACTAAACATGCAAATTTGCTCCCATTATAAAATTCTTTGAATTAGTACTTTCTTAGCTTCCAGATAGTATAAAGTTTACTGCTCATCATTTTGCAAGCAGTAAATTTTATATTATCTAAAAGCCAAGAAAGTACTGCATCAATTAATTCAAAGAATTTTATAATGGGAGCAAATGTGCATGTTTAGTGGCATCAAATAACTTTAAATGTCAAATTATTATTAATGGACACGCCCACACTTGTCATGTATTCTTGGATACAACTTAACAATACAATTACATGAAATCTGCATTATTGAATTATTTAAAAGATTTTGAGCACAGAGCATGAACTGGCTTATTCTGGCGTTGTTGTGTTATGTGGTGTCTCACGTAAGCTTGTTATGCGTGAGCCAAATCGAGCTTTGAACATTATTTCTCTAATGTCTCTCATCATAAGTTGCCTTTCAAAATCATCTTTGATGGCTCTACACTGCTCCGCTACCTCTTTTCCAAAACGACTGCAGTCATCGTCGACTTCTGCGACTCGTTGAGCTTGTAACTGGTCCCACCTGTAATTTCACAGAGCGGCATGTAGACGCTTCACGGTGTAATTATACAGGGTAATATTTTATAAATATGCTGCAAGTACACATGTGTCCTACTGCATAATAGGCTTACTTACCTATCAAAAAATTCAGTCTCAAACTTTTCTTCAACTCTCTTTCTTCGCTTTTTTTTGGGTGGTAATGTGCTGAGACATGAATCAGCATCGCTGATGTGGCTCATTGATGTTGAGGGAGTAGATGGAGGCTCTACATACCCTATGCTTTCTGCATCAAAGACTTCCGGTGTTGCAGATGGGCCTGGATTAATAGTATCTATAGCTTCTAATGAGCTTTCTGATCTGAAATTATATAACATGATTCATTGCATATCTATATCTTGTCAATAAGTTAGGAAATTTTAATTAATATTAGGTAGACTAATACTTTGGTTTTTAGTAAATTAGTACCTTCGCCTTGCCAAGTATGGCTCTAACCATGTCAAGTAGTCCCACCACACCCATCTTGCAGTGGTATTGTCAGCCCCAGCTCCTGAGGGTTGCTTCTGCTTGCTGCGTTTTCTGACATAACTATCCCTTAAATTTTTGAATTTTTTTTTGCATCATCTCCATCTAGGCAAAAAGATTAGTGTAAGACAATAGGCTCTAGATTGCACATTGGTATATGTCAAGACCAGTAATAGCAGTGGCAGTAGAGTATTCAATCGATGCAGGAAAAAAGAAGCAGTTTATTTACTTATTTATGAAGTATTTACTTACCAGCTAGCTTCAACTCTTTTACGATTTCTCGCCAGTTATTCCTTTTAATTTCTTCGTTTTTATAATCTTTGTTTTTTAAATTATAGAGGCATGGCCTCTCTCTTACTAGCGCAATAAGTTGTTCCTCCATAACTTATTACGCTACTATTATTAATAATTAAGTTAATTATTAAGTATTATTTAAGTGTAAGTAAGTATTATTATTAATAAGTATACACTAATATTTGAAACGACCACGCTTGTAGTTTTCGCGGTGTATGACCATGGAACAGCCAATAGCGTGCAAGAGGTCGCGCCCAAAATCAAACATGTTCGAACGCTCTGAAAACGCCACAATCTTGCCGCTGTGGCTGACGCTTTGTCGCATCGCTTCAATTTCGCGTGATAATCGCTTTAGTGTGCGCGCACCTTTAACCAGACTAGTGACATTGATGTAGGAGTGTATAGAAAAGATGGAGCAGTTAAAATTAAACAGACAATGTGTTGCTAAGGAGACTTCTGTGTAATTGAATATAGTTATGAAAAGTGCTGCAAATAAATATATTCCACTGCTTGAAAGGAGTCACACTACCCTTATTCTGCCATTATCACAGGTGCCAGGTGACTCCTGTGATAATGTTGAATCCATGCCCAAATGTAACGTTTGTATCTAGGTCGTGTGTCAATTTATAGCTGCCAGCCTTAGTAGCGCCAGTACCAGCAATACTTCTCCCCATAAACATAGTAAACCCAAGATTGGCGAATAGCTATATTTACAATGGAGCAAAAGTGAGGCATATAATTGGCTGTAGTTTTCACGACGTTACGTCGCAGTGATGTGCATCACAGCATCAGAGTCTTCAATTGAGCAATGAGTTTAGTGGTGAAAGCATGCTTGTCATACTAGTTTTTAAGTCATAAACATAACAATAAGACCAAATTCTTAGTGAAATATTCTCAGAGGAGACTACAATACCCCAGGTATATCCTGAATTGCCCATAACAAGACAGAACTTCAACTCAAAACAAGAAATTCTCAACAATATCATAAGCTATCTATGCCAATTAAAGACACCAAGCGGAAAGCTGCTAGTGGAAAATAATAGGAAAATCATCATCATTGGCTTTGAGTCAGCAGCCAAATCTGTACATGGCATTGCTCAATATCTTTTCAGCAACTACCCTTACATCAACTACTTCCTAACCTTTAAGATCAACCAGGATCACATTGAGACTGTTTTCCATGATACGACCTAAGGGTAGCTATAATAATAACCCGGATGTGCAGTGCTTTAGATCTACACTTCGAGCACTGCTCATAAAAGCAGATATTACACCAAGTCCCAATGCGAACTGTATTGATCTGAATGTGAGCAGGGCTGAAAAAACTGGCCAGCTCCTGCTACATTCTCTGGATAGAAAGAAGAAGAAGGAAGAGACAAAAGCTGAGGAAAGTGAAGATGAGGAGTTCGGTGGTGAGGAATTTTTTCTAACTCAAATGTGATGACTGTATCAAGTTGTTGACTGATGTAGAAGTAGTAGGAAGTAGAAGTAGTGATGACATAACCTAATCTCAGTTAAGAACAGAGGAGGCTTGGCGACGCCAACCTCATTGATAGGTCGAATCTGTATTGCTGCAGAAAAGTGTTTGCATTCACACATGGAGAGCTATGGTATCACACAGAGAGTTTTTAAAACAAGTAACATCACAGAAAATAACATATGTCTTATTACATAACCTCAATCAAGGTTTCACATGCACAGTGCATGCCAACAGTCTACTCAAAACTATAGTAAATCGCTATACTAAAATCAGAATACACTATGTCGCTTCAAAGCAGGAATCTAGTTCAACCAACCTTAGACAAAAACTATCTCATCTAGTTATTTTCAGTCATGTCTAATGGGTGTTTAATACAGTGGTCCAGCTTAACTTCTTCTAAATCTCATTTGATTCATTAGTTTGTTATTAGTCTAATTTCTATTTGGTCACTCATTGTACTATCAATGATATAGAAGCTTCTAAATCCTTGGTATTATCCATTACCATGTGTGTAAGATTCTTGTCTTTCTCATCCAAAGTCATTATATAAGTTTTATTTATTCTCAATAAAATATGCAGTCTCAGATGCACAAACTATGGAAAGATTGAGCAGTTTTTAGTGCCAAGTCAATAGGAGTTCATGGATCAGCTGATTCACTCTACACATCACCATGACGTTGTGTCACACTATTTATAGGCCTCACTTATTTTGAGTATTCTAGGGTTTACTACGCATATCTAGGGTTTACTATATCTATGCTTCTCTCTATGACAAGCTACTAATGGAACATTCTAGTAGCCCAATGTCCTCTAATACAAGGTCATACCTCAACGTACAAGCTTAATGCGTTCTGGAACCGAGCTCATATATCGATGTTTTTGTATCTCAAAGCAATATTTGCAGAATTAAAAACTTAACACAAATTAATTTGTTTCCATCTACTGAAAAACCACTTAAAACAGGATATTATGATGGAATAATCTTTAATAATGTTTTAGTTGTCCCAATTTACTACCTACACTCAAAAAGTGACAAATACCTATCTAGTGGTTATGATTTGCAACAAAATGTAACATTATTATGTACAGTATCGAATGGAGATCTTACCTATAAGACAGGTGGTAGTGGCTAATGACAGTGTAAGAGAGACTTCAAGGCAGCAAGTTCAGTACACAGCACTTTTGTGTCACTACGTAGCATAACTAAACTTTAAATTGAACTAAAATGAATTTAGTCTATTAAAGACTCACTTAAAATATGTCTTGATATGAATTTACTAATATTCTACTAATAATAATTCTAATTTGGTTTTTATCGTCTTCATCCGGCTTGGCGCTTGTTGACTTGTTTTTGATGTCAGTTTTGGCTGGCCTTTTAAAAACTTCTTTAAACTGATCTGACAAGAAAGAGCAAGTGATATTGTTCTCAAACTGCATGGCCTCTTGTATACTTGGTCACCTAGCGACCATATCGAAAAACGTATACTCGTAACGCGTATGCTCGTATATTGCTCAAGATTCTGCTTGTATTTCAAATTTCTAGTATGTTGGGGCACTCATGTGTCGAGGTATGACTGTAGTAGGAAAGCTGTAGTGGTGAGTTGTATCGCTACAAGCATGACGTAAATGAGTACCCATTGAAGTCTTGTGAGGGTCTCTCTTGTTACTGTCATGGTAAACTTTAACAAAAACCAATAGAATATGGTTGATAGTAATTATCAAACGGTTCTGGCTATAGATATTATAACCATGGCAGACAATAACAAACGACAAATTACTAGTCGTGTGTACTTTAGGTAAGTATCCTCTCTGAATGTTGATAACCTAGTCTACACTTTCTAAGTAATCTACATACAATAAGTTTTTAGTAGTTATTAATAACAGGACAAGATAATTATTACTAACAGTACAATATAGTTATTACTAACAGTACAATATAGTTATTACTAACAGTACAATATAGTTATTACTAACAGTACAAGATAGTTATTGCTAACCGTACAAGATAGCTATTACTAACAGTCCAAGATAGCTATTACTAACAGTACAATATAGTTATTACTAACAGTACAAGATAGTTATTACTAACAGTACAAGATAGTTATTGCTAACAGTACAAGATAGCTATTACTAACAGTGCAGGATCGTTATTTCTAACAGTACAAGATAGCTATTACTAACAGTACAAGATAGCTATCACTAACAGTACAATATAGTTATTACTAACAGTACAAGATAGTTATTACTAATCACACAATATATTTATTACTAACAGCATAAGATAGCTGTTACTAACAGTACAAGATAGTTATTACTAACAACATAAGATAGCTGTTACTAACAGTACAAGATAGTTATTACTAACCACATAAGATATTTATTACTAACAGTCCAAGATAGCTATTACTAACAGTACAAGATAGTTATTACTAACAGTATAAGATAGTTATTACTAACAGTGCAAGATAGTTATTACTAACAGTGCAAGATAGTTATTACTAACAGTACAAAATAGTTATCCCTAACAGTACGATATAGTTATTGCTAACAGTACAAGATAGTTATTACTAACAGTACAAGATAGTTATCACTAACAGTACAATATAGTTATTGCTACAGTACGAGACCGTTTTTCAAGTCTTTGAAAGTATTGAGAAACTCTACAAAAGCTCCCTTATAGTTATATTAACTGTTTACAACTATATAGCTACACAAACTTCCTTAGAGATATATTTTACATATTATTATCATATACACTAGGATTCATACAGACTGACATGTTACACATTAGTAGAAAGAAAAAGGAGAGAATGTGACTATGATAGACATTTATCGTTTATCATATTCCATAGCTGTACAGACTCAGTTGTGATACACTGATAATAGTTTATATCAGCATGAGTTAATTTGTACTTGATGAATATTTGGAACAAGAGATTGAGGGTCAAGGTCATTTCGGACTATCGGCCGTTAAATCAAATAGGGGAAACTGGGGTGGGGGCACTTTGGGACATGGGATGCATTGGAACAGGACCAAAATTCAAACTTCAACAGTTTGTATAGTTGTTTTTCTACTCACCAGAATGAGGCAATGAGATCACTGACCTTGAGATACAAGATATAGTGAGACCTTGAGATACAAGATACGGAAAAGATAAAGAAGATAAGGAAATGAGATCACTGCTCAGCCGGATTAAATTTGCCCACATTGCATGAAGGAGCAAATTTTGGTGAGTTCTTATTTACTTTTCTCTAGTAAAAGTAAATTTTTAAGCTGATTTGAATTTGCTAATTAAGCATGATAGAAATACAGCAGAGTGAGAATTGTTAGTTTATGAATACATTCTATTCTGAACTTCAGCTAGGCACATTAATGTTAAATTAGGCTTGTAAATATTTTACACTAAAATAGTTTAAGGTTTTTGAGTGCTGTCGGGGCACTATGGGACTTGGTGCATCGGGACATGTCCCAAGGCACCCCAAGCGTCCCAATGCACCTCAAGAGTTTTCATGCTTTTTTGCATAGTTAGTTTGGAATTACCAGAATGCAAAGGAAAATTAAATACTGTACTATGCACTTTTTCAAGGCCGTGCCAGCCTTAGCAATAAGTAACAGGGGTCAGTAGTTGCTATTTGCTTTACAAATGCATAAAATCAAAGGAATCATGGTACGTAATTGAAAACCAGCCACACGCATTAGTCATACAAATGAGCATAAAAAAAGCTGCTGCACAACTGTTATTAGATAGAAAATTTACATTGCGAAGAGCACCTATCGACTTTAACTTCAAGAATTCAACACTTTTGCCTTATGTTACCTGTGCAAAGAATGCAATTGAACACGGTCAGTCTCTAGAATATACGAATGTACGAATGTAACTGCAGGTTGTAAAGCAATTGAATTTTCACCATATAACCTCGATGTTTTTACAGAAGCAGAGTTTTGGCAGCAAATGTAACTGACAGAAAGTTTCTAGCAATTGAATCCAACAGCGCAGTGGAAACAATGTCTTTATGGTCAGCTAGAGAGTTATTGAAATCCATTAATTACACCAGAGCAGATTCACCTGTTTCTAAAAATATCAGCTCGGCTCACAAAGGAAACCCACAGAAATCGTGTCAAATTACTCATTCTGCTTATTAGTCCAGCTAAAGGACCCGAATAAGTAAACATGAATAAAAGACAAAAATTGGCACCTCCAGCTTCTGAGATAAGGGGTGAAAAACCGAGCATTTCATTGGCACAATTGGTTGATGATGATAGTGAGTCTGAGACAGAGAAATGTAATGAAGAAGTGAACCCAGAAAATATTGTAGCGATTTTGTAGGGATTTTGTGTTGATACGGCACGCTTCAAGGAAAGGATTGGTTCACTATGCTAGAATCATAGAAAAGAGAAAGGTACCTGAGAATGTTTCAAATGTAAAGTTCTTAAAAGTACAAAGGGAAATGCAATACTTCATATATGATGATGAAAGATGTGATGTTGATGATGCCCAAGCCATCAGGATCTTCCCCTCTCCTCCCCCGCCTACTAAGTGTGATGGGACTCAAATACTGGCATAACAGTTTTCATTTGGTATTGATTTAAGTCAATACATTTAGACGTGAACCATATAACTCTAAATGCATAGGCCTACAGCTTGTACCAATGCAACTCATGGTTTATATAAAAAATTTGATATAGACTTTTTTTATTGTTTCATGCTACTGCAGTTTTTAATATTTTAATAGTTTATGATTCAAATAAAATATCCAAAATAGACTTGTCTTCATTATTTAGTGCTACTACAGTTGTTTAATATATAGTACAAAAGCACCCCGCTACTGTCACCATGCACTTCGGTATCGGGGTGCATTGGGACATCAGAATGGTATTAAAAAAATGATGATAAATTCTCAAATACTCATCCCATGGTACTATTCTTGTAACAAAAGATGCTTAACATAATACTTCCTAACTACTGTGAGTTACATCAAAATCGGAACAAAATAGCCCATTTGAACCAATAATGTTTGAATTTTGTTCCAATGCGCCCCTGCCTCCCCAACCTATCGAAAGCCTGTCAGGATTTTTCTTGTGAATCTCATGATAAACATTCAGAATAAACAATTAAACATGGTTGATAGTAATTATCAAATGGGTAACATTTGAGCTTTCTTTCAAGTCTGCATCCTTTGAGGTGTTTTCATACAGCCTTATATTAGTTCTTGGTGACCTTCACCTATTATGTTAGGAATACAATCAATATATTCAGCTATGATCGACTACAGCACTGCATATGATTTTAAACCAGCCTTTGAAACCACAAACAGTAGCAAGACAACTATTGTTCACATGTCAACTATGGGTGACTTTTGTAGAAATATTTTCTGACTAGTGTTTTATGTCGTTTGCTTTTCCTGTAAGTTTTTGTCATGCATTTTGCTGAGTTTATTGATGACTGCTTTAAAAGAATACAAGATACCGTAAGACCTTGAAATACAAGTATAATGTATTCCAAAACTGAACTCAAGTTCTCTCATAGAAAATCACTAAACACAAGTTAATCAGTTCCAATTTAACCTTCTAAAACAAACAAATACTTTTTTATTTGTCATCACCTTCATGTTTAGCCAGTCTCTCAAGACTAACCCATTCAAAGATGTTTGCTTTTGTCTCTGTTTGAAATGTTCTGCTTTGATTAGCACAAAAACAGGTAATAAATGCAAACTGCAAACAGATCCGATGAAAAAAACTGAGCAATGCTGTTTTTGTAAGCAGCCTCATACATAGCAACCTTAGGAATAATCTCGTTTGCTATCAAATTTGGCTCATATCTCATAAAATAAATTTTTCCGAACTTTCCTTGTATCTCAAACTTTTCATATGTTAAGACAATCATATGTCCAGATAAAGGTAGCTAGAATGGATGAAAGCCTTGATAATAGAAAGATAGGAAATACATAGTCGTGATTAGATCGGCAAACTTTGTATTCCAATGAGCTCTTCACTAGTAAACACAGCAAGTAACTGTGGTAAATAAGCAGGAACTTAATATGGATATAAAAATCCTACACAAGGCTCTATCAGTCATACTATGAGACAGATTGTTGGCTGTTTAAAACCAGAAGGCAGATGATAAGATTCAAAATCATGATGCTTTAGACGATTTGTGATAGGCACTCATCTGGCTAAAACTTTAACTTTTTTTGCAAAAGGTTTTTAGATAGCAGCATGTAAAAGTTTTGCTCTGCTGAAGAAAAATTGTTTAAACGCTAATATCAACTAGTTCAGCAGTGCAGAAGAAGAGTTCAGGTCAGCAGACACTGTGGAAGGTTTTTAACAGCTAGAAGATGATGACATGGTTCCAAATGAAAGCAACAATCAGAACGCAACCGTGGAGGAACAAATGATGTAAATATTTTTTCTTTCAAAAGCGTTAATTTCTGTTTCTGTATGTAATATAACTAAGGTTTGTTTATGCCACTTGTTCTTAAACCTATATTTGTAGCATTTGATAAGTCACTATTGAACTTATAATTTGGCAGATTTATAGCACACAATTTGATAGCATGACTGAGGTAATTCGAACTCAGCTTACAACTGATTGACACTCGTGACCCTCTTCCATTGCACATGAAAAGCAAGTTTTAGCTGTTAACTGTAGCAAACATACCAATACATGCAATGAGCTTTTATGCAATTTTGTTAACTATAGTTATAAAATGAAAATATGCCTGCAAATTTAGAATCAAATATACAACTTTAAAGCCCCAACAAATTGCTACGCAGGTTATAAGATCATCGTAGGTTAAATGGAAACAATAGATATCTACTGGTTGAAACATGTAGATGTATCAGCTTCCTTGTGCATATTTATTTAAAGAGTTGAAGTACGACAGCTTAGAGGTAAGTTAATAAGTTTCTTGCATCCAAAAGGGTTAATGTCGCACCACCCGAAAGAGAGTGCAAAATATAGGTGACATTCTAATCGCCCGTGAAAAAGTTAAATTTATCTTGTCAACATTTCTGACAAGGTGTTTGAAAAATACAATGCCACCCTTTATATAAATGTCACCTCTAATACAGTGCCAGTCTAAGGAAAGGGTTAGAACATAGAGCGACATGACGTTCAAATAAAGGTTTTACAATACTCTGCTTTATAAATGGTGTTAACAGATTGTTCCATATTTAAAATGGTCCAACAGAAACTTTAACAAGTATTTATTACTCACAGTTCACTTTACTAGAACATTGTCTCCACTCTTTCAAGTCTCTGAGTAGGTCTGCTTATTAGTATACTTGATAAGCTGAATGCAAGTGAATACTTCTTTTTTTGTAGAGGCTGTGGTCAGGAAAAGACCTGCTCCTCAATTCTCTAGTGTATAAAAGAGGTTCATTCTTTCTAAAAAGTGAACAACTTTTTTATTCCATGCAGTAATTAAAACATAACTATATATTGTTTAATGTATATACTTGACCTACTTATCAAATAAAACTACATGTAGATACTTATAGAAAGTTTTGGTAAACAACCAGGGTTAAACCAACAAGAAAATAGAGCTAGATAGTTTAACCTAGATTTTAGGTCACTTACCCCCTGGCCACTCACCCCCTGGCTATATACCCCCGGTCATTTACCCCATGGTCACATACCCCCTAGGCTATATACCCCCAAGTCAAGTACCCCCCACAGAACACATAATACAGTTTAACGTAAACCAGTTTATTTTTGGTTTAAATGACATGAGCCACTTGCTTATTTGTCATGGTTTAGTTAGTAGTTAATAATGAAAATTTAAAAATCACTTAAAAATAAATGCATTTATTTACATGTACAATCTAATCACAAAATTTTATTTTAATACAAACAGACAGTAATTTAGATGCATTTGCAAAACAAGTACATGTATGGACATATATTTTTAGACAATCATGAAATTACATTTGAATATTGTGTGCTATACCACGTAAGAATTCAAAAATTGGTCTGTTATAATACGCAACTATTGTCTGTAGTCTCTGCAATACTGTATACACTGTAACTCGATATTTTGGCCTTTGTGTTGATGCTGGTTCACCAGCTATCAATTGGGTGATGGCGAC
The DNA here is from genome assembly GCF_963576615.1 of Watersipora subatra. Taxonomy (NCBI): domain Eukaryota; kingdom Metazoa; phylum Bryozoa; class Gymnolaemata; order Cheilostomatida; family Watersiporidae; genus Watersipora; species Watersipora subatra. The sequence goes on along the minus strand of NC_088709.1, from coordinate 43,241,083 downwards.
TTCATGTAGTGCTTGCTCTCTACGAAGTATGATCAAGAAATGCCAGAAGTTGGGATGGTAGGCACTGATGTTTGCTTGCATGTGTCTGTGCCATCCTTCAACATTATTGTTTGTGCGAGGCAGATTGTTAACAACTCTTTCGTGAATACTCCACATTGCATGAGGAAAGCTCGGTTCATGTTGACCTTTATGTTGTTGTCACCCAATGTACGTGTCTTCAAAATGGTCTACAACTGGTTGGGCGACTTCAGGTACATGTATGTTATCTGAAAATGTCTTAAATGATTCCACGATGTCATTCACAGGCCTGAAAGTGAGATCTGCCATAGAGCGAATACACATATTTATATCTACATCATTCTGGTATAGGACATGGAGGCCTTCATTTTAAACTTCCCTGTAGATTGCATGTGATAGATGATAAAAACATCCTTGTATTGTAGTATTGGGGAATACAGTGTGAAGTGCATTTTAATGGCATTTTCAAAGTCTATCATTATGGATGTGGGAGATTATTCCAGGTTCAATGCGTCCATCTGTCATTCACTCTTCAACGATATCATGGGGAGGGGGTAAATGACCTGGGAGTATATAGCTTAGGGGGGTATGTGACCAAGGGGTAAATGACCGGGGGTATATAGCCAGGGGGTAAGTGGCCAGGGGGTAAGTGACCTGATACCGGACTGTTAACTAACTAATGGTATTCCAGCATTGTATGGTATGTGGTTGAAGAAGGAAGTATATACAGTAGATTCAAAATTATTAGGGTATGTAATAGGGCAAAAGTCACCTAGAACTATAAGTAGTTAGCTGGCAGTATATGGACTTTGAAGTCATAAAATGTCAGCCCACTTCTTCTATCTCTTATTCTATACAATGAAAAAAAATCCAAGTACACTACAGTAACCATAACAGCTAGTAACAAACATCAAGTTACTAGAGTCACTTGTACATTAGGTAGGTATTTTCTCTGATTACTGATGATCTAGTCTACACTTACAAAGTTTATTTACCTTCAATTAGCTCTTTTTAGTCATTACTAACAATACAAGAGACTCTTTCAAGTCTTTGAAAGTAGTGAGACCTTTAACAAGTCTGTAATACTCACAGTTCACTTTACTAGAACATTGTCTCCACTCTTTCGGTTTCTGATTAGGTCTGCCTATTAGTATACTGGATGAGATGAATGCAAGTAAATGTTCTTTTTCTGTAAAGACAGTGGTCAGGAAAAGGCTCGCTCCTCACTTCTCTGTTGCATTAAGTGATCTAAAATCTACTTGAAAAGTAAAAAATATTCGTATCCTTGCAGTAATCAAATCATAACTACAAATAGTTTGGTAGCAAGGGAAATATTTTACTTGACCTATTTACCAATTTTACCTGCATACTTACAAAAGAGTTCCGTGTGAAGATCTTGATAACCTTTTGACAATAAGTTGAATGAATGATACTGGGTTCCTGTAGAAAGCAAAAGTAGGTGAAATAACTCATAGAACAGAGTGAGCCAGCTTTTCAATAACTCATGGTACATTGCAAGTAGGTGAGCACAAAATGGGGTAAACATGATTTCTGGTTATGCTAACTTAGCCTGTTACCTTAACAGACCTTTATAAACATCTATAAAATTACTTAAAGTAAATAGAAGCTCTGTGTAGGTATGATGAACTGCTTCTAATGCTAAATTAAATGGGAAGGGGTAAACAACTGCTAAAAAACAAACAGAACTTAAACCATGGTAGCAACTCGATTCCGTAGAAACATTATTTAAAAATATATCTTATTAGCTAAGATTTACAAATCTGTCTTACCTTTCTTTTTATTAATCTCGGTACTAGTTAAAGGATTCTTTCCTGAATGGCAGTAATTCTGTAGTATGGCTAGCTATACTGCTGGTTTATTAATCTTATTGATCGTGCTATGGAACGTTTATTAGCCAATCAGTATAAAACAAACACAAAGCAGCAAACAGGCTCTCTAGGCATGCTAGCAACCTCATCAGTCATGTATGAACTCCTTTGCATTAGGTAACAAGATATCGGGTATTAGCTATGCATATAGACTTCTCAATAAAATATTTTTTGTCAAGTAGGATTAACATTTTTCCTCCCAACTCATAAGCGCTAGCTGTACTGCTGCCCTATAAATTTTAAAATCAATATAAAATTAATTGCCAGCTGACCAAAATAACCTGAAGAAAATTGGGGCACAAAACTCTATGCAAACGACTAACCAAACCAGTCAACCATGACCTCTTGTGTATCTTTTGCTATGGAGTTTAGTAAACTTTAAAGGAACTTAGAAGAGTCAGCCATAACTATAGCAGCCAAAACTAAAGATATTTCTGAGCAAATCAATCAGATCAGAGAGCAAGTTGAATCTCTTCACCACAAAATAAAGAGACATGTTTTTAACTATGAATATAGACCAGCGCTGTTGAATCTCTCTACCGTGGAATATCGAGACAGGACATTAGCTATGAATATAGACCAGAACTGTTGAATTTCTCTATTATGAAATAGAGAGACAGGGTATTAACCATAAATATAGACCAGAACTGTTGAATCTTTATTATCTATAGTTGTTATCAGTTAGTGATCAACAGAATTTACACCAGTGTATCAGAGTGTATGTAATTAGTCTGTATAAGATGTGGGATTATTCATTACATATGGTGAAGGGAAGTAAACTCTTTGGAAGACATTGTTTTTGTATAGTTGTTGAGAGACAGGTGCATTGTATAAGCATAGAGTTATATATTATACATATGTAATATATATTCATAATATTATTAATAGTAAATCATAAAGCTATGATTCATGAAAAAATGTTAAGGTGAAAACTAGTAGCTTGCTGAAAATTATACTTAGTCAGGAAATATGAAAATAAAAAACTCTTTCAGAATTAAATGTTAAATAATAGACAAAAAATATACTACCAAAGTTTTTATACAAGTTGTGTAAATTACAACTTGAGAGGCAAAAAATGTAAAGGCTAATATCTAAGTCCACTATACATATACACATTCATACGTACCGTAAAACCTTTATTTTAATATCACGTTTACTTGAAAGCCACCTCGATAAGAGCGTCACTATTGAAGAAGGTTTGGAAAATAAAATGCTACCCTTTAGTTGAATGCCGCTTCTATTGACTTCTACCTTGTCATTCTTTGATCTTTACAAACCCTTAATAAAAAGTAAGCAGTAGAAAGGTGTATACAAAATGGCTGTGAGAATGTCTCTGTTACATTAATAACAGTTAATTATTTCATTGTTGCTGTACTGGTTGTCATGATTTTAATGTAGGTGTACCTGCAAAAATTGGTTGTCACAATCATCAAAACTTCACTCTGATTTAAAATCATTAAGGTCTAATTCCGATCCATTGTCTTCAGATTTGTCCATAATATAGTTCACAATCTGACCCGGAATCTCTGAAGCGTTTTGATGAACGATGAGAATACTCTGTACGATGTACACATGTAAAGAACACTGTATGATGTCATAGCAGCCATTGTTATGGCGTATCAGTCTGTTCTTCAAGCTCAAAGTTTGATGACATTTCCAAACACTTTAAAAGTGACACCATCGAAATACTAAATAAATGAATCCAGCTAATATGTTTCAATCAAAGTAGTTTCTTGTTTAACTCGGTTTTGTACTATGACATATATATGTATACAAACGGTTAAACAGAAATGCCGAAGTTAACAATATTATTGTCGCTCGGCCTAACAGAGGAAAATAAAGGCGACATTAGCATCGCTTCCCTGTACAAATGTTACATTTATTTTTCAACAATTACTATAGTACGAACTAGTCAAAAATATAGTAACACGAGCTGTTTGAATATTGCCTCCCATAAAATGCCACTGTAGGAAAGGGTTAAAGAACACAACACCATGGCGTTTAAGTAAAGGTTATACATTATGTAAATTTGTTCTTAGTAATCCGAGAACTTTCTAAATACGTGCCAACTCCTTTCTAATGATATGCAAATCCAATAAGCAAACATGGTCGTTAAGTTTACTTACTGGATGCCGGAGGCTTACTTATGCGCTCAACCGTTTCACTGTGTTTGTCAACTTCTACATTGAATCCTTCAAAAGTAGGCAAAGCAAGAAGGCTATTAAAAGTCTTTGAGGTCTCTGAAATCAAGGATGGAGCAATTGGTCTAAAAAACTCTAACAAAGACCTAAAAAGCTCCCAATGTTATGAGGTGTACACTCTTCAGTCTTTGTACCATCATCCTTCCGTGGTCTTTACTCCTAGCCACAGTTCCTCCATGGAGCAGATTTTGATAGGTTTTTTCCTTGAGCATTGCTTTTCTCGTGTTACAACCTGTTATCTGTGTGCCTCTATAATATTATATTCACCTGAATCAGCTAATAGGAAGTCTACTGATGATTATGACTATCGATATACTATGACTATCTGAGAAGTTATCTATGAAACACATTTCACATATTATATACATACACATCATTAGAAAGAAGTTGGCATATATTAAGAGAGTGCTCGAAATATTAAGGTCAAGGTTATATTTGTATAAATGAGTATCTGTAGTCAATCAAGTTCCTGTCAGCTGCTTAAGTGAATATAAAATCATAAAGACACAAGTTGTAATGCAAGAAACGCAATGCTCAAGGTAAAAAACTATCAAAAAGTTTTTCAAGAAGGAACAATAGCTATGAGTAAATGACCAGCAGTGAGCTGATGATATGAAGAGTGAAAAGTACATATCAAAAATTTGGGAACTTTTTTAGTCATTGTTAATGTTTTTAGACCAATTGCGCCATCCGTGATCTCAGAAACTTGAAAGACTTTAATAGCTTTCTTGCTTCACCTACTTCTGAAGGGTTCAATATAGAAGTTTATGAACACAGCAAAAAGGATGAGTGCATAAGAGGGAATCCAGTAAGCTACCATGATTGAACAATCACAGATGACGAAGAAGAAGTGACTGGAGAAAAGTGCCTTGATGGTAACTTGTCCCTAAAAAGAATGTGAATTTATTTAGCTACTTTACTGAGTACCATCTAAAGAAACTGTATTAAGTACTATTTAAAGCTATACTGTACTTGGTACTATCTGAAGCTACTGTACTTAGTATTATCTAAAGCTACTGTAATGAGTACTATCTAAAGCTACTGTACTGAGTACTATCTAAAGCTACTGCACTGAGTACTATATGAAGCGACTGTATTGAGTACTATCTAAAGCTACTGTACTGAGTACTATCTAAAGCCACTGTACTTAGTACTATCTGAAGCTACTGTACTTGGTATTATCTAAAGCTACTGTACTGAGTACTATTTAAAGCTACTATACTGAGTACTATCTAAAGCTAATATACTGAGTACTACCTAAAGCTACTGTACATTAGTACTATTTAAAAATACTGTACTGAGTACTATCTGAAGCTACTGTACCGAGTACTATCTATAGCTACAGTACGGAGCACTATCTAAAGCTACTGTACTTAGTACTGTCTAAAGCTACTGTACTGAGTATTATGTAAAGCTACTGTACTGAGTACTATCTAAAGCTAATATACTGAGTACTACCTAAAGCTACTGTACATTAGTACTATTTAAAAATACTGTACATAGTACTATCTGAAGCTACTGTACTTGATATTATCTAAAGCTACTGTACTGAGTACTATCTAAAGCTACTATACTGAGTACTATCTAAAGCTAATATACTGAGTACCATCTAAAGCTACTGTACATTAGTACTATCTAAAGCTACTGTAATTAGTACTATCTAAAGCTACTGTACTGAGTACTATCTAAAGCTGCTGAACTGAGTACTATCTAAAGCTACTGTATTGAGTACTCTCTAAAGCTACTGTACTTAGTACTATTTAAAGCTGCTGCACTGATTACTATCTAAAGCTGCTGTACTGAGTACTATCTAAAGCTACTGTACTGAGCACTATCTAAAGCTACTCTACTTAATACTCTCTAAAGCTACTGTACTGAGTACTATCTAAAGCTGCTGTACTGAGTACTATCTAAAGCTACTGTACTGAGTACTATCTAAAGCTACTTCCTGAGTACTATCTAAAGCTACTGTACTTAGTACTATCTAAAGCTACTGCACTTAGTACAATCTAAAGCTACTGTACTTAGTACAATCTAAAAACACTGTACTAAGTACTATCTAAAATCACTGTACTGAGTACTATCAAAAGCTACTGTAGTGAGTACTATCTAAAGCTAATATACTGAGTACCATCTAAAGCTACTGTACATTAGTACTATCTAAAGCTACTGTAATTAGTACTATCTAAAGCTACTGTACTGAGTACTATCTAAAGCTGCTGAACTGAGTACTATCTAAAGCTACTGTATTGAATACTATCTAAAGCTACTGTACTGAGTACTATCTGAAGCTGCTCTACTTAATACTCTCTAAAGCTACTGTACTTAGTACTATTTAAAGCTGCTGCACTGATTACTATCTAAATCTGCTGTACTGAGTACTATCTAAAGCTACTGTACTGAGTACTATCTAAAGCTACTGTACTGAGTACTATCTAAAGCTACTCTACTTAATACTCTCTAAAGCTACTGTACTGAGTACTATCTAAAGCTGCTGTACTGAGTACTATCTAAAGCTACTCTACTTAATACTCTCTAAAGCTACTGTACTGAGTACTATCTAAAGCTACTGTACTGAGTACTATCTAAAGCTACTCTACTTAATACTCTCTAAAGCTACTGTACTGAGTACTATCTAAAGCTGCTGAACTGAGTACTATCTAAAGCTGCTGAACTGAGTACTATCTAAAGCTACTGTATTGAGTACTATCTAAAGCTACTGTACTGAGTACTATCTAAAGCTACTCTACTTAATACTCTCTAAAGCTACTGTACTGAGTACTATCTAAAGCTACTGTACTGAGTACTATCTAAAGCTACTTCCTGAGTACTATCTAAAGCTACTGTACTTAGTACTATCTAAAGTTACTGTACTGAGTACTATCTAAAGCTACTGTACTTAGTACTATCTAACGCTACTGTACTGAGTACTATCTAAAGCTACTGTAATAAGTACTATCTAAAGTTAATGTACTAAAGTAAGAACTAATGGAGGCTACTTCAACTCATATCATCTACAGCTTGTACAGTAGAGTAAAAAGGGTCATTTGAAACTTACTATATGGATCTTGGTAAGGTACTTCTTCCACCAGATATACTTGTGATACCGAAGATCCACAACAGCCAGACCATAGTACATGTATATGAGTACATGTATGAAATGGTTGAGTATGGTGAACCCTGAATCCTCCAATAAATGATAAATAATGTACCATGACTATTATTAGAGGACTGGTAACACTTAGGTTAGTCTTAAACTAATTCTTATAACTCTTTCAGATAGTGAAGAAAGCGGGCATTGATAATTGGATGTTCTAAGAGAAATAAGATCAAATACAATGATACTCTAGAACATGCCGGAATACAATGATACTCTAGAACATGCCGGAATACAATGATACTCTAGAACATGCCGGAATACAATGATACTCTAGAACATGCCGGAATACAATGATACTCTAGAACATGCCGGAATACAATGATACTCTAGAACATGCCGGAATACAATGATACTCTAGAACATGCCGGAATACAATGATACTCTAGAACATGCCGGAATACAATGATACTCTAGAACATGCCGGAATACAATGATACTCTAGAACATGCCGGAATACAATGATACTCTAGAACATGCCCGAATACAATGATACTCTAGAACATGCCCGAATACAATGATAATCTAGAACATGCCGGAATACAATGATACTCTAGAACATGCCGGAAAAAATGGCAAACAAAGTTTTCGAGACAAAAACTACAAATACAGTTGGATGAATTATTTAAATTAATTGACAAAGCATGTATGATATTACCTGGCAGGACTATGAAGCAAATTGTTATGGCTAATGTAAGACTGATAGGATTGTTATGACTAAGGTAGGATTGTTATGACTAAGGTAGGATTGTTGTGACTATGTTAGGATTGTTATGACTAAGGTAGGATTGTTATGACTAAGGTAGGATTGTTATGATTAAGGTAGAATTGTTATGATTAAGGTAAGATTGTTATGAATAAAGTAGGATTGTTATGACTAAGGTAGGGTTGTAATGACTAAGGTAGGATTGTTATGATTAAGGTAAGATTGTTATGAGTAAGGTAGGTTTGTTATGACTAGGGTAGGGTTGCTATGACTAAAGTAGGATTGTTATGACTAAGGCAGGAATATTATGACTAAGGTAAGATTATTATTACTAAGGTAAGATTGCTATGACTAAGGTAGGATTGTTATGATTAAGGTAAGATTGTTATGAGTAAGGTAGGATTGTTATGACTAAGACAGGATTTTTATGATTATGTTAGGATTGTTATGACTAAGGTAGGATTGTTATGATTAAGGTAAGATTGTTATGAGTAAGGTAGGTTTGTCATGACTAAGGTAGGGTTGTCATGACTAAAGTAGGATTGTTATGACTAAGGTAGGATTGTTATGACTATTTTAGGATTGTTATGACTAAGGTAAGATTGCTATGACTAAGGTAGGATTGTTATGATTAAGGTAGGATTGTTGTGACTATGTTAGGATTGTTATGACTAAGGTAGGATTGTTATGACTAAGGTAGGATTGTTATGATTAAGGTTAGATTGTTATGATTAAGGTAGGTTTGTTATGACTAAAGTAGGATTGTTATGACTAAGGTAGGATTGTTGTGACTAAGGTAGGATTGCTATGACTAAGGTAGGATTGTTATGATTAAGGTAAGATTGTTATGAGTAAGGTAGGATTGTTATGACTAAGGTAGGGTTGCTATGACTAATGTAGGATTGTTATGACTAAGGCAGGATTGTTATGACTAAGGTAGGATTGTTATAACTAAGATAGAATTGTTATGACTTAAGTAAGAGTGTTATGACTAAGGTAGGATTGTTATTACTAAGGTAGGATTGTTATGATTAAGGTAAGATTGTTATGATTAAGGTAAGATTGTTATGAGTAAGGTAGGTTTGTTGTGACTAAGGTAGGGTTGTTATGACTAAAGTAGGATTATTATGACTAAGGTAGGATTGTTATGACTAAGATAGAATTGTTATGACTAAGGTAGGGTTGTTATGACTAAGGCAGTATCGTTATGACTAAGGTAGAATTGTTATAACTAAGATAGGATGGTTATGACTTAAGTAAGATTGTTATAACTAAGGTAGGATTGTTATGAGTAAGGTAGGATTGTTATGACTAAGATAGGGTTGTTATGACGAAGGTAGGGTTGTTATGACTAAGGTAGGATTGTTATGACTAAGATGGAATTGTTATTACTAATGTAGGATTGTTATGATTAAGGTAGGGTTGTTATGACTAAGGTAGGATTGTTATGATTAAGGTAAGATTGTTATGAGTAAGGTAGGTTTGTTATGACTAAGGCAGGATTTTTATGACTAAGATAGAATTGTTATAACTAAGATAGGATTGTTATGACTTAAGTAAGATTGTTATGACTAAGGTAGGTTTGTTATGACTAAGGTAGGATTGCTATGACTAAAGTATGATTGGTATGACTAAGGTAGGATTGTTATGACTAAGTTAGGATTGCTTGGACTAAGTTACCATCATTTCACTTAATGTTATGCCATGTGGCCTAATAAAATTGACCTTCATCTAGTTCATATAATGTTTGATAGCGTCACCTAGCAGTTACCTAGCAGAAATATGCATTAAATCATCAGGATACATCTATAATTCTATGATGGAATACATGAAGGCAGGAAATTCGGGTAAAACTTTACCTCAGAACAAAGAATATCTACAACAGAAGAAACACTCTTCAATCCTGACCTTGCAGTTCAAGTCTGAATTAAACTTCTAAAAGCGAATTGTTATGACAATATATCATATAATCAGCATGAAAACAAAATACATTTAGCAATAACATAATTATTTTAATAATTAGATTCATCCCTACTCTGTGTCATGCTGTTGTCACGAGTAGATAACTACCAGAGCAGTGATCAGACCTTCACTTAGCTCAGGTAGATGTCCATCTATACTACAGACTAAACTTGTTTGTGAATATTATGCTGCTCCTGAGACTTGGGCAGTCACATGACAATCTTTATCAAAAGTCTAATGTGTACACAAGAAGACCATGTTCAGCCTATATTATTAGCAAATGCAAGCTTCCCTCTACATCTTCACTAGCAGTTTTCTCACTGTGTATATTTGGGTTCATACCAAACTATAGATGTATCAATAGAAGTATGCACTCACCGAAAATTTTATTTCAGTCAGTCAGGTGGTCCAAGAAAATAGAAACCTGAGGAATACTTACAATAGCTGGAGGAGCGAGAGAAGCAGGTAGCCCAACCTGAAAGAATGTAGAGATTTTCAATAATGTATAAGCCGTCATCTCAGACTATGTTTTGTGAGTCAACATGGGACCTGTAAAACACATATTAATATCTGTAGGAACACAACTCTGAACAGAGCAATATGATCAGTAGCCCTACTCATATTAGTGACAGGAACTTTTGATTATTCTGTTCAGATATTCTGATTTAGCATAATTTATTACTAGTAGAAATACAGCTTTGTCTAAATGAACCTTGCCTTGAACTTATGCTCTCTCAATATCTTTTCCCTTCTATGTGTCTATATTTGACTTAACCTCAAGTGATTTACATCATATATGTCCATGCCAGATAAAATTGGCCAGAAATAATTGGTTATCTATAATGTCTATGCCATATGAACTTGGTCAAATTGCATGACTTCAACCATATTACGGCATTGTGTGACTAAAAACTTCTAACATTTTCAAGTCACGGAAATGGATGGGAAGAATTAGGACTTTTGTAAAATATCAGTCGGAGACATATAGACATATAGCGATGCTACATTTATATGTTAAAAAAAATTCATTTTTTAAATTAGATTTCCTGTTACAAATTCTTATTCATGAAATCAGAGCATGATTAATAGAATTAAACAGATAAGCTCTAAAATAGCTTAATTTTACAGAATATATTCTGTAAAATTTAAAACAACATATTGTGTTAAATTTCTTTTTCTCGAAAGTGAGAATTCTCGCTAGCGCATGCCACAAGATGAGATGTGTACAATTCAATTGATGCAATTCAATAACCAACATTAAAAAATCTAAAGTAAGATGTATTAATATTGCACACTTTTTGCTATCTGTGGAATCTGTTTCAGCCTAACAGCATCATCACCTGCCATGTGATGGTACTCAAAATGAAATGTGGAGTGGTGATTAGATGGGTAAAATATATTTAACTGGCAGCAAACACGAGCACTTTTGTCATTCATTCACACATTAGCTAATCCTCAGCAACAACATTATATATCATATGTCTATGTACATTGTATATCATATGTCTATGTATACTGTATATCATATGTCTATGTACATTGTATATCATATGTCTATGTACATAATATATCATATGTCTATGTACATTATATATCATACGTCAATGTACATTATGTATCATAGGTTTATGTACATTGTATATCATACGTCTATGTACGTTGTATATCATACCTCCATGTACACTGTATATCATATGTCTATGTACATTGTATATCATATATCTATGTATACTGTATATCATAAGTCTATGTACATTGTATATCATATATCGATGTATACTGTATATCATAAGTTTATGTACATTATATATCATACGTCTATTTACATTGTACATCACACATCTATATACATTGTATATCATACCTCCATTTTTTTTCCAAAGAATGACGTTTTTATGCCTCAGCTTGGAGCTTGTATTACGAGTTTTTTTGCCTCCAGAACGGTTTTTTGTTCTCGTGAAATCAAAACCACTCATCACAAATAAAAAAGTATCATGATGATATTGTTATAAATAGATGTAATTTTAAAATATGCTAAGTTAACCTTTAATTTGTCTTTTGGTGTAAGAATAAACATAACCGTATAAATCACAAGTGAGGAACAACCGCTATTACAGAAAGACACCTTGAACTAATTTTATTTCTATTCCCAAAATAGGAAACCAGGTTGTAGTCACTTTTATATTGTTTTATACTATTAACTGTATATTAACAAAGGGAGTAATATATCAAATACTCTGAACTTTTTGGAAATATATTAATAAAAGATTGCAATAAAGAGCTGGCAATAAAGACAATGAAGAGATTTCTAATTATTGCCAGCTAACCTCTGAGACCTCTGAATTTTGTTGATGGTAATGTCAAAGAAAACATTGACAGTAAACTTGACTCACTCGAAGTCAAAAAGCAACGAGACGAGTGGTATCTTAAAAATGGCAAGACAACTTTTTTAGAATGACAATGATCTATAATAATATCAATAAGATATTTTGTTATAGAGCCATGAGTTTGATGCTAGTAAAGTAACCAGCTTAGAAGACAAACAAGCTAGTAAAGCTCTCAGTTTGGATGTGAAGAAGCCATTTTTGGCTATAGATAGATGTGAGCGCTAGCAACCTAAATACTCTGTACTAGCCAATACATGAATAAAAGATGAATGGGCTTACACAGGCAACTATATTTAACGTATCATCCTGTCTGGTACTACTGGCAGCCATATTTAATATATCATCCTGTCTAGTACTACTGACAGACTTCAACAAGACAAAAGGATCCACAATACTTTAGCCACTTTGAAGATGTTACATTTTAAATTAAACCAGGAGCTAACAAAGAGTTGATAATCACGAAAAGCCGCATGGGCAGACAACTCTCATCCTGCCTGCTCAAATTGGCCCAGAACAAAGGATGGTTGATTCAGCCAAACATTTGTTAAAGGTTTACTTGCAACAAAATTCACATTACAGTTATTTGGTATCAAAAAATTCACCATGTTTTACTCCACTGTGTTGTAGGTGGAAATTTTGTGGAAATGAGATTACAAGCCCTTAAAAGCTAAAAAACGAACAGTCCATCGCAACCATTACAAAAGCACTGTAGATTAAAATCCATTTCCAAAACTGATCAAATGGGACATAGCTGAACAAGATGGCTTCTGTTTACACCTTCATGCAACTTCATTCATCGAAATATTTTCATAAGTATACTTTAAGCATTCAATAAAACCATGTCGATTGTCCTTACGCGTCTATTTCACCATCATTGTAATGTTGTCACTTTGAGCACTGATATCTCGAAACCTACTGCAGCAACTCGTTTAATGTTTGACCTCAGCTCGATGAAGTGCATATCATCCTCTGATAAACATGACGAGCCTGTCAGTCTCATGTACTGGTCAAAAATTGCTGCAGAAAGTGTTTGCGCTATTTGACAAGATATATGGGTCACATGACCAGATTACAACTAGATGATTAGACCAAGCCGAAACAAAATTATAACATAGCGAGCAGCTATATTTGATATGGGCTTTTTGGTAAAACCTGAAGTGTTTGCCATAAACTAGTGCTACGAGACATTTTATAATGAGCCTTTTATTGATCTTTCACTTCAGGTGATAACACCACGTGTCGAAACAATAAACAAGTTGGCTTGAGTACGTCAGCAAAATAAAATTATTCCAGCCTGCGGCGCTTTCGTGATGACTGCGATTAATCATTCGTTTTTAGCTTTTAAGAGCTTGTAGTCACATTTCTAAATGGGGAATCTTTTGTTACCAAATAACTGTAATGTGAATTTTGTTACAAGTCAACCTTTAAAATTGATAAATATAATAATTTGTTTTGCGTAATTTTGGCAAGAAATAGAAAAAAGATTATTCAAACAAATTCAGTGAACAACGTCATTAGGTCTAAAGACAGCTGAAATTATTAATGTATGTTGTGGATTTCAATTAACTCACCTGTGCTATTACTACAAAATTCGCTCATCATTGCCTGTTTCATTGGTTTGGCCATACATAGTGATGAATTTGTGAGAAAACAACATCAGTCTCCAGCTTAACACGCAAAACACGGAACCCTGTTGTGGTAAAAATGTTAAAGAGAAAGTAAACACAATTTACTGATGAAGGCTAACATTTACCCTATTTGTTTTGTGTAATTTACTACGTTTAGCAAAAAATAAATTATTTCTTACAGCAGATAAATATTTAGAATAATATTTTTAAAACAAAAAATGCCAGTGCATTCACATATAAATGAGTACAGTCTTTTTTCAATCGCATATTTTGCAAAAATCGGATAGATAATGCCATTGCGAAGATGAGTATGAAACGGACTCGTCACTGGGAACACTGAATCCTAATCATTCATCCAATCACGAGACACGTGGCGTTTGACTCGAATCACGATCTAATGTGAGGGACATCGCACGTCTCTCGCAATTGTGACAATTCGGAAACAAGTGCGTATTTAGAACACGTCTTTGACCGTCGTTGCTAATGCACGTATCTCTAAAATATTTCAACTTAAATTTGTTTCAGTTGCTGTTCTATTACGTTTGCAATACAATAGCTAAAAGACTCACAGCTAAAACAACCACTCCTTATAGAAGCTACCCAATTGATGACGAAGTTGAAGATAAGCAAAGATATAAATATATCAGTGGTGAACTATTCAGTGAGCGCAAGCGAAACAGACAGTCAGATTCATCATCGACATGTTCAACAACGATTAGTTTAGCAGCGACCACGAGCACTACTATTACTACCACTGCTTCAACTACAATTGCTTTGCCTACAACTACCCTCCCTGACGTCTTACTAACTCCAGATAAATTTTGCAGGTGTGGCAATTGTTCTGACTTGCCGACAGCTATTGAAAAAGTATGTTGCTACACTGAAAATTTGGCTAATACAAACTTTCAGGATGATCAGTATATTCTCGGTATAAATAGCTGCATCTTGCCGTCTAATTTACTAATACATCAGATATTGGGAAAAGTTGCCATACAACTCTCATGGTTCAAGCATCAAAGGTATCTTGGCTTCAGAGGGGATGCTCTTCTGTTTACTAACATGACTAATTTAAACTACAGACAACATGCTTATAGAAACTATATAGATTTCGCCTACGGGTACCTCGGATACCTTGGAAGAAGAAACCGGAAAGCTGTTGCCGGAAACTTCATGCGTTGTTGCCTACATTCGCACAATGTGGCCTGATCCAAATGGGAGTTATGTAGGCTTCAAAAATGTGGAATCGGAAGATGAAGATCGGAATGACGCAGATGAAGTGGAGTTTTTTATTATGGATGAAGGAAATTAGTGTAAGTTCTGTTGAGCAAAATATGTTTTTTATAAATCTTTTAACTGAATCTGACAGCAACGTTACTTAGCTGATCTTCATGACTTGTACAGTGAATAAGTGAATAATGTATGGTTTGAGAAATAATTATATTTCAATCATTTGACTTGCGCCATGACATAAAACACCACATTTAACAGCTTACGTTACATAAATCTAAATCGTGTTATACAAAGAACTGCATAATATTTATAATTTGAATAGCCTGTTATATTAACTTTATCAAAAAATATTTCACATAAAACAAGGGATTGAGTTTAACTTTTATGTAAATCTTGACCTATGCATTTATTTCGCTGTGTTACCATAAGACCATTGGTTTTATAAGACTTTTTGAAAGTAGAGCTGCTCTGTCCTGCAATTTAAATATTTGTATATTACACCATCATAGTAATTTCAGAATGTTGCACAGGCTGTGGAGGTTTTCTAATGAGGCTGTGGAGGTTTGCTAAAGCACCCGTGTGTTGACCATGGTTCAACAGACGCAGTTTGTTTGGCAGTCTCGCTTGTCCTAACGCACCACAAAGAGCTTTGTGCCCTACACTTCCTCGAATTAACCATTTCACCTTTCTTTCCATTTCTCTGTAAACATCAAATTATTTGTTGTTATTTTTTAATATATTATAAATCTGCCAAGTTTTTGTTTATTCAAATGTCAACCAGCTGCAGAATATTTAACCATTTGTACGATTTCTGTTTACTATTATGCAACAAATGACTACATATTCTTATATCACAAACCAAAGGCATTCTAAGTGATATATAAAATATTATATTACACATCTTCCCTTGCTTTGATATTCCGGAATATATTATTAGATTCAGTTTACAGCTTTCATGCCAACATTGGGTATAAATCATATATTTTTTCATCACTCACGGATCAATTGGTTCATGAAAGCACTGGATGAACTTGTTGTGTCCTTGAAAGCTCCTGTGAATATTAGCAACATGGTTTGTATACTTGCATGGGATGATTGCTAAAAGTATAGAGGAAAAAATAAATGCCAAAACAAACAATAACGAACTGAGGCCTATTTTAAATCTACAATTTATTATTATATAATTAGATGGTAAATATTAGGTTTTCTTTTGATGAAACAACGTTACAAAACAACGCAAATACTAAAAATATAATCATGCGGGCTAATCGCTTCAAGTGATCTGTAAAGCCTATATTAGTAATGGTAGCATGAATCATAAATAATAATGGAATCCAAATTTTGTGATAATATTAGTCATATATTTTATGAACAATTAGAGCATTTTTGACAATTCAGCCTGAACAGAAAATTTAAATTCCGTTACTAACTTTTCCTCGGTTAACCAAGTTAATTCAAGTGAATCAGGTTAGCATCAAACGTAGCCTATGCAACTCAGCCTGAGTCTCATGCATTGTCACTCAGTCTCTCTGCATTGTCACCCAGTCATATCAAATCATTTCTTTATACTAATGTACAGTACTACATATTTTGACTTATTATATTTATTAATTTATATTGTAAAATAACTATATTTTTTATTAATATTTATTTAAAAGTCTTCATGAACTACTTACGGTTGAGGTTTTCCTGGTTGACGATGCTTTCTTGCTGTATGGTACAACACCATTAGGGAATGGAACTTCTCTCACTCTTAATCTTGTAGTTGTCCCAAATTGCTCCGAACAAAGCTGGCTCTTATGGAAGTGCCTAATGCACACGACCGCACTAGCGAAAAGTTAAATCGGTACGCTTTGCATTAGACAGCCATAGTTTTGCTAATCTTGGCGACTGAGAGACAGGGACTCTAAAAAAGTTTATGCTACGACTTCTAGTGTCAGATTCACAACTAGCAAAGAGATATCTAACCATCGTAATTAACTGACTGTGGTCATAAGAAAATAAAATTCATTGAATTACTAACGAATAAGTAAAGAAATCTTTTCCAAAAATGGCTTTATTAGGAATCAATGATGGTCTGACGTAAATGCACCAAAATATATTTTCAACTTTGAACTTGCTAAACTAGTAGAAATATCTGCTAAAATTTTGTTTTCTCGTTCAATTAACATAGTATCATGCATTACCAATCATATAAAACAATGTTAAAATTATGTGTTTACTTTCACTTTAAAATAGAAAATTGTTAAACTATCATATGGGTAACAACAACTAGTCATACTTACTGAACTAAATGTATAATTTACCACAAATAATAATCTATGTTACAAATGGAAATTGATGAAGTCTGTAGAGAAATGTTGGTACACAATAGTTATAGTTACATACAAGTGCTCACAGAGAATTAGGTACAACCACAACTATAGAGCAGACTATGTAATCTAAGGGATATTCAACAAACAAGTTCACAGGACTTATGAACTGAGTAACATCTGGTAATATAACTTACTGCTTTTATTAGGGAACCATCTTTCATGTTTATCCCAGCGTGTAGACTCGGAGTCTACCACTATGGTGTAAAGGAACGGTTATCTATGATCACGCTCCACAGCAATATCTCCCCAAGTAAATCATTCAATGCTAGTGAGATCTTTGATAATAAAGTAGATGTGTTTATCTTTAGAAGACTAATCATACCTGACCTATATATGTCTCTGTTAGAAATCATATCAGTTGACAAATGGACCACATGCTAAGTAGAAGCAATGTAAGCATGTTATTATTTCCCATCAATATCTTGATGTACTTGATAAGAACTCTTCTCTGACTTGAAATATATTTCTTAAAAAAGGTCGAGTTTCCTAAAGTAGTAATAATCAAGGAATGAATATTTAAAATCTAAACTTGGTTTTAACATAAATTAAAACATGAAGAGTTATAACTGTGTAAAGACTTTAGAATTCTCATGTTTCACCTCCTTTAATTGTTTATGTAAACACTGTAACTGATAGTCATATTAGTTATTAGCTGCCAAAGGTTGATTAGCTATAAATAGAATATGTTTTAAAAAAGTGGATAGTAAAAAACAATTATTAAATCTTTCCTTAAAACATGGTTTTTAGTAAAGGTAAGATTATTCAGAGATCTTACATCTCACATGCAAGGGTTGGTGAGAGGAAAATTGACCAAAAAGTGTTCAATTTTCCAGAGAAAGCATTACGCCTTCAGCAAATCACAATCACAGGAAATGACTACCAAATCAGCTAACCATTTTGTAACACATGATATCGAGAAAGACAAACCATGAAACTGTGTTTAAATTGACAGTTTTGAATGTAGCTTTGAAAACTACCAATCGAAATGTTGCTACAGTTTTAGGTATCAGGGAAAAACAACTCCACAAATACCAAAAACGCGTTAGGAAAATTTTAGGTTGACAGGTGTTGCTTATACATAAAGATTTATGGCTCATTTTACAGTAAATTAGTTAAAATTAAGTTAAAATTACAGTAAATTATTTTACATTTTATCGCCTGATGGATAGACTGCTGAAGATTACACAAACATATAATATTTTGCATTTCAGTGCTAGAAATAAAATGCTACCATCAATTTTGCGTAATGAGGGTTTTAACCGACTGTATTACTTCTTTTTAGCATATAACTTCTTTTTATACATATAATGGAGTTTTAACATATAATTTTCAATCAAGTCATGCAAATACACATGTTTGTTTCTGTTGATTAGCAAAGGTTTAGATACTCAAGATTATCAATCATCACATTTGGTGACGTCTCATCATTTACTCATGTTGCACTTCATAGCTCTGGAACTACTATTTTGAAAGCTGTAAATTTAATATTATCTGAAAACCAAGAAAGTACTGCATCAATTAATTCAAAGAATTTTATAATAGGAGCAAATGTGCATGTTTAGTGGCATCAAATAACTCTGAAAGAGAAGTTTTTATTTATGGACATGTCCAACTAGCTAGTTGTTTAAACATGCTCTGGTTTGTAAACAGTATGAATTCCATCTGCGAGTAAAAAACCTAAATTATGTTTTT
Organism: Watersipora subatra; assembly: GCF_963576615.1. NCBI lineage: Eukaryota > Metazoa > Bryozoa > Gymnolaemata > Cheilostomatida > Watersiporidae > Watersipora > Watersipora subatra. Next base: position 43,221,838 of record NC_088709.1, on the reverse strand, counting down.
GTCTACATTATACATTATAGCCCTGTATCAAATATAAACACCATAGTTGTTTGTTCTGGAGGTTGTTACCATGACTACCAATGCTAAAGTGATATACTAATAGTAATTACACTAATAGTTGTTCATATCAAGATTCAACAATACTTCTTCCTTTGATGTTATGTGAACACATCTATGAAAAGTTTTATGATTTATATGCTATTCACTGGCCATCTGCACTAGAATACTGCAAAACAACATAGTTTACTTTGTAATCCTCGCAATTCTATTTTTTGGCAGTTTTCCCATTGTGGAAACACAACTCTAAAAACCAAGAATTAGTCTTAGCAGAAAAACATTGGCTTCACAGAGTGTTGGTAGTCTCAGATCCTTCATGCTGAGTGGTCTAATTTTAGAGTATTCAAGAGATTTACTGAAAATAAACTGCAATCAGTGTTCATGAGGAAATGGAACTGAAATATTGTTATAAATTGTTGCAGCGAATCATCCAAGATGTTAAAGTTTTTTTGGTACTTTTTATCAAATTTATTACTTTTTACATACATGTATGCCAGATTGAAGCTTCACATTTCAACATTGTAATGAGTTATATTGTATCTTAATATACAATTAAGTAATCTTGTCAGCAACTTTTCTAAACTTATTACTGTTTATAAGTGTAACTGGCTGAATAGTAGAGTTGCCCCGATTTTGGCATCGGAATCGGTATCGGTGCCGATGTGGGTGTCAAGTATCTGAATCGGTATCGGCCGATCTTTTCTTAAAAAATCGGAACCTTCCGATACTTTTTGCAGATCAACCATTTAGCGGAAAACTGTATTTTAGCTTGCTATACTAATAAAAAATCTTCATCAGCTGTAAGCTTCTTACTTTTACTTAATGAATTTCAGGCCTGCCACACAATTTATTTCATGTCTATAGCCTGATCAACACAGCGAAGGAACTTTTTAGCCAGAACGTAAACAAAAAGTGTGGTATTTCCCAATTACAACGATAGGATTTATTGCAGGCAATCACGAACAAGGTAACAAAAATGGGAGACAAGAACACAGTGTAATATTTCTATTTACTAGCATTACGAAAATAATTTAAACATTCGACGCATAAAGTTATCTATCACTCTCTTGATCCTGACGATACAATGGATCGTTTGTAATGTACAAAAAAACGGTAACCCCAGTGGCGTATCGGTAGGTAGCCTGTCTTCCAACATCTGTGGCAAGTGAATCCCCCTTCAGTACTCTTGGCTACATTGATAATGATGGAAGAAAGAGACGTCTTACTGAGATAATTGAATCACTAACGGTTTTTAAAAGAAACATGGATTTGCTCTAAACTTGTACAGGCACAGCAGCTCATCCAACAATAGAAGAGAGACTTCGTTATCACAGATAGAACTGTACCACTAACAGTAATTACCTTTATTTACAAATTACAAGAAACATGGACTGTTTTGTTATTACATGCACGGTATGCCAGTATGTGAATATGTATATATAGTTTTTCCATATATGCAAACAAATAAATACAATAATATTCATGTTTTCTTTTCATGATGTTTGTATTTGCATAATAAAATGAACAACTATCTATGCAACGCAAAAGATCTGAATCGGTATCTGAATCGAATTGTTTTTTGATTAGGATTGGGATATCGCATCGGTATCTGAATTGGCTGGTGAATTTAGAATCAGGACATCTCTACTGAATAGCTTTTCTATTTTTCAGAGTCCAAAAAACCAAGATGGGCCAATTGGCTCACCAAATAAACCGTCTAAAAGATTCTCTGTTTAAAAAGGACATCTCCTTCACATATTGTCAACAGTATTGCATGCAAAAGCTAACAGCAAATTATATGGCAGCACCTCAGTTAACTTTTAGCCAACTTTTTAAAATCTTTTTTAAACTGATTTGAGGAAAAAGACTTAGTGATGCTGTCCTCAAAAGCGGCATTTCGTGTACTTAGCAATATAGTGGCCATCAAGGACCGGCTAGTATATCAAAGATTTTTTGTATTTCAAAAAAGAAGCAGGCTTAAAATTATGCTCATATCTTGATTTTCTCATATGTCAAGGTACAACTGTATCAGCGTTTCTAACTTTGTTATTTTTTATGTCAGAGCATTATCATTATCAAAACTTGTGATAAAGACGTTGATTGTTGTCTACGTATGTTATTTTATTTGGTAACTTTTCATGATGAAAAATGTCTTTCAAACAGAGAATATCTGCATTTACACTAAACAACTATTCTTTGCTTGTCTGTACAATATTACTCCCAATATAATCTGTAGTATAAATAAGATAAGACCTGAGGGCATGACCTTTAACCTTCAGCCATGTTGAATAGGTACACAGTGTAACTGAGTCAATCACTGTGTCAACATGGTTACCTAAAAATAATTTGAGGTAACTGAGTTGCTCTTGCCGAGATTAGAACACTCAGCAGAATAAGCTTTGACACGGTGCAGCTGTCTGATTACATCTGTACGGATATACATGTAGAAACATGCAAACTGTTAAAAAGTTCCTTATTAGTAAATATCATTAGGTATGTAGATTACTACAAGTTGAGAATATACGAAAATCCATATTGTTCTAATCTGGTTCTGAATGAACTCAATTTTAAAAGTCTAAATTACATATTGTTAATTTAAAATTATCAAATACAGTATATTTCCACTCATACAGATGCTGTTTGGTGCAGTCAATTTTTGCACTGATGCATTGGTTTGGGAAGCTCTACACCAAACACTCTCATTGACACTGCATGTGTCTGTCAGCTACACCAGTGTTCACACATGTCACATTATCAACAGGTTACTGTCAGTGCCAGGGGGTTATTGAACCTGATGCTTGACACTGACAGCTGTAAGAGCCAATCGCATTTCAGGTAACTGAAGTGAATTCTTTGTCAAATATCAAAGTCCCTTTGTTGGAATTGTACGCTTCCAAACCATAATTTATTTAAGTGAGTTATATAAATGTACACAAGATTGTTTAAAGACAAACATAGAAGTATTCAGAGAACACAAAAGCAAAATGGTCTAATACAATATAATATGATATATATTGTATGCAAAAATATGTCAAGCAGGCATAGAAACATACTAAAGATAAACTTACATATAAAAATATAAAACATTCAGAATTGGTATTTAGTATTAACTTTGCTTGTGTTTAATAATTAGCTATCTTCAAACTTATACGCAGAGCAGTTGAGCATTCAATCATCAGTAAAATGATACAGCCAATCATATATCATATAGGTTGGTATGTGTAGCCAATCATATTCCATTTAGACTGGTATGTGTAGCCTATCGTATCCATATAGGTTGGTATGTGTAGCCAATCATATCTCATATAGGTTGGTATGTGTAGCCAATCATATTCCATATAGACTGGTATGTGTAGCCAATCATATCTCATATAGGTTGGTATGTGTAGCCTATCATATCCCATATAGGCTTGTATGTGTAGCCTATCAAAACTCACACAAGTTGGTATGCTGTAGCTAATCATGTATCACATAGATTTATTCACTCCAAACACAACTGTTCAAATATTTACCAAGTTAATAAAGCTAAACAGTTACCTACTAAAAGCAAAATAACATTTATAAGCCAGAGTTACACAGATTTACTGGTATACTTTAATAACAGTTTTAAATACAGTTTAGTTGTAGCATATGGTGTTCGTAGAAGAACATCTTGGATTCTGGTATGTACGATCTCATCCGGCTATCATCACACTAACTTGCTATCTTGGTGTGCTTTGAAATATTTTGAGAAGGACTTAAACAAAGCTTCTTTATTCCCATTTGTCTTCTCAACGCAGGGCAGTATCTGCAACAATATGTAGATTTGAAAATAGAAGTTGTCTTCTCCATGAAATCATTTTCGGTCAAGTCATTGTGAATCACTCAGATATCCTATTTATTTCAGTTTGCCGCAGACTATACATCAACACATGTCTAGACCAAGAGATAAATAATATAACAAATATAGCTATAGAGGGCAATAATAGAATGTGCATAGATGTACATAATATAAATAGAATAGACAAAAATATATAGAAAGAAATAACAGAGTATTCATAGACATAGATGGTAACAATAGGAAATACATGTATCTAATGTAGCTGTAAATAAAAGCAATGAAGCTTGCATAAGCATAGAAAGGAATTTTATAGAACACAAGTAAGAGTTTACATGTAGATCCAATACAGAATATGTAGAAGCACTTTTGTTAGACAGGAACCATGCAGTTGGTTCATAGAGTCTATAGTTTATGCATAGACGAGCACTCCAGAGTAATAATAGAACACAGTTATTATCGATGTCTATAGATCAGTTATAAAGTAGAGAACCTTGAGAGCAGCTTTAATATTCTTCCTGTTCTTCAATCGGTCCATATCAATATTTTCTAAAAGGAATATAATTGTACGCTTGTTTAGCGCCAGAGATAGGCTGAGAGACACATCTGACCAATCACAGGCCTTTTGCTCTTCTTCAAACATGTCATTGGATAAGAAGGCTATTACTTTATCCGATGCTTTCAGGTTGAATGATATTGACTTCGGAGTTGCTGCAATACGGAAAGAGTCTTGCTTCGTTATGATTAAAAGTAGCGTAGCTCGAAGTTGCCAAATATAGACTCAAAAATAGAAAGACACAAAGAGACATGGTGAGACAGAGTGAAATATAGAGAGAGAGACAAGGTGAAACAGAAGGAAATACAGAGAGAGAAAGAGACAAGGAGCAAAAGGGAGAAATACAGAGAGACAGAAAGACAAAGCAAGACCCAGTGAAACAGAAAGAGAGAGAGAAGGAGAGGAGGAAAGAGAAAGAGGGAAAGAGAGGGAGAGAGGGGAGAGAGGGGAGAGGGAGAGAGGGAGAGGAGGAAATATGGAGAGAGAGAGGGGAAGAGAGGGGGAGAGAAGAGGAGAGAGGGGGAGCGAGGAGGAGAGAGGGAGATAGAGGGGGAGAAAGGAGGAGAGAGGGGAAGAGAGGGGGAAGAGGAGGGAAGAAAGGGGGAAGAGGGGGAGAAAGGGGGAGAGGGGAGGGAGAGAGGGGGAGGGGGAGAAAAGGGAAAGGGAGGGAAAGAGAGAGAAGGGGAGAGAGAAAAGAGGAGGGAGAAAGAGGGAGGGAGAGAGGGGGAGAGAGGGGGAGGAAGGAGAGGGGAGAGAGGGGGCAGAAGAGGGAGAGGGAGAGAGGGAGAGGGAGAGAGGGAGAGGAAGATGGGAAAAACCCGTGAAATTCAAAAAGACCCAAAGAGACATAGAGATACAGAGAGATACAAAGAAGCAAGAAGATACACAGTAAATACAAATAAACAAAAAGGGCTTGTAAGAGACAAGGAGATACACAGAAACATATGTTGAGGTGCAGTGCACCATGGAACATGGTGAACCACAAAGAGAAAGAAATGGATAGACAAGGTAAGGCAAAATGAAATATGGTGAAGTGCAGCGATATACAAAGAGAGATGAAGAGCTTGAAAAATCACGAAAACGAAACTTAAAGATATTTTGTAGCTTTGCTGTAGCTTCTGTAGCTTCTGCCTCACCATTCAAACAACGGAGCACAAAGAAGTAGAGAGCATTAGCAAACCATCAAGATAAGACGAGTCCCAATAAGATAAACAAGAAAGAATTAAAGGAGAGAAATCAAACAGCAAAAAATAGTAAAAATATAAATTCAAAAGGGCAAATGATGAGGAGAATAGGGTTATACAAAATGTTAGCAATGAGAAAAAAATTAACAATTTGGGGACAAGAAATAAAGACAATGAAAAAAGTTTTGTCAACCAAAATTACTAGCATATATGGTCTATGATAGATTTTACATTTCCATGAATCTACAAAGGATATATGTGGTAGGCTTACAAGCTCCTGGAGTAAAATCTCTATCAGCTATACAGAGTGAGAGGTTAAACTGGTCTTCTAGAAGTCTTATAGCAGTTGAGACAGATGGATGAGTAATACTCCTATAGATGATGTAGGCATCATATTTATAGTCATCTACAATGTAATATGTTAGCACAGATTTTAATTAATGATGTCAGTTCTGGAAGATGATTGAAACTACTAAATGAAGGCTCGTTGATATAGTTATTGATAATAAACTTTGCTTCTTCTCTATATAAGAGCAGTCATCAAGGAACTCAAAAACTAAGCAGAAATATTAATACAGACATAATATACAGACTGTTTTCCTGTCAATTCCATTACAATAGCATATAGGACAAGGATAATTATAAAATTTCATTAAATGGTAAGAATTAAAATTATAATAAAGTAAAAATTGAAATTAAAGTATAAATTGAAATTATAAAATAATCAGTTATAATCTTGCACTTTGTAGTTTATCATAGTTTAATAAACTATGGTTGTTTATGGTGTAGTTGTTACTATTTCACTAGAAAAACACCTAAATATGACCTAAATACATGTATACTATGAGAGAACAGGTTGCAAAAATGCCTATTATCATGGAGTAGACAACTCATCTAAATACAAATGTTTGACCAGTTGACATAAGCTCAGTTTACGATTTGTACCTTTTTAAAGGAATTGCATGCTTACAAGCTGTCATGTTGCAATACGAGAGAAGGCAACTTCGCGAACTTGCAAAGTTGTTAATTGTCAAAATAATTCTCGGTTTTTATTACTACCTCTTAAACCAGGAAATCTCAATTTTAAGAACTCTCTCCACAAAGATGATATTGTTTTAATAACTATCAGTGTTCAGAGTAGTAATAACAAGGTTAAGATGGTTACATCTATGTAAAATACATAAAACCATAATAACAACTCATATGATTCATTAACTTTCATAGATTATGTTATTCTAGCTAAATACGTTCATCATAAAACTGAGACAAACTAGAGCTATTGAAGATCCTATGAAACCATTATAGAGTAGAACGACAACTCCGGATCTTTTATTGGATATGTATACAACATTATTATGCTTCTTTGCCTCATCGTTACAGGATTAACCTGTTTAGCCCTAAAAAGGAGTTATCACAACTTCGTACTCCAAGTTCTTCCTTATGATGTTTATGAAGACTGCAAACTGATCTAAAGCATTCCTTAACCAAACTACAATGGCAGATGTGGTCCTGCTGCAGGACTGCGACTAACAATACGTCATAATCATGTATCATATGCATAAAATTGTCCTAAGATTTTGAAACAGCTTACCTGAGGCAGCCTTTAGTCTCTGCATTATATAGACTTTGTACCACAGGTTAGCATAAGAGTTGAACCTGACCACCAGGGCTATCACGATGGTGACCAGAACAATGATCCCTGCAAGGGTGATGCCTGCCTTTAGTGACAGTTTGTCTTCTAATTTTCTTCCTTCAGTTGTCACGGTTATTTCTGCAAAGAATCATTTGATAATGTTTCATACGCTGCTGTTACTACTTACATAGACTGTAATCTTCTGTTGCTAATATAGACAATATTTATTACGCAAAGGGAACAAAATTGTAATAGAGTTGGTTTCTACCACTAGTTGTCAGTAGTTAGCGATATATCATTCAGTTCTACGTGTGAATAATCAATGCTGATGTAGCAGTCAATCGTAAGCCAGAAGAAAAAGAAAAATGACAACACATTTATTCCAAGAAAGAAACAGAGAGACTTTATGCCACAGTGATGTAAGTGATGGTAGTACCAACCATAAACACACAGAGATTTTTGAATATTTTTTAAAGATATATATTTTCAAATTGTCAACATTAACCATGTGATAAATACAAAATTTAGATATATTACTGTGACAATAAAGCAATGATTTACAATAACAAAAAAATAAACCAAGTACATGCTTCGTTTAGAATTCTAGGCAGCCCTGACACTTGTGGGTTAGGGTTGCTTTAGCTACATGGAGATGAAAGGCATAACTGCTACCATTGTTTACAATCGTCAGTGTTAGTCTGCCAAAGAAGTTGCCTGCTGTTTTCAGGATCGGATGTCGGAATATCGTCTATTAACAGGATTAATCAGGATCGGAATATTGTCTATTAACTTTCCAGTCTTTGTCACCAGATCAGTAAGAAGAACATCGTCAATGAACATGGTCGATTTGTCGTTCGAATACAAGTAAATTTATTTACATACAGTGTATCAGTATATTAAGTAACTTGATTGACTAACTTCGGAGATAGAAATGATTTGTACTGGAAAAGTCTGCCTGCTTATAAACATAAATAAGACTTCTAGAAAATTCCTGAATGGACATTATACACATTATTACACATTGCAGATCAATTGCGCAATCATGGGAAATACATGATGAGTCATGCAGTGGCCATCCACAGAGTATAATCAAATAAACTACGCAGTAGTCACACAGTAAACCTTGCTGTGTCCACAAATAACATCAAGTGCCAGCAATACAATAAAATTATTAGAAACAAAAGCTAAGGCGGATAATAATACAATTACGCAAACATCTATATCTACCTAACATGTGCAGCTAAGCCAAGTACTGGCAACAATCATGCAGGAGTTTTTTTTTCAATTTTTAAATCTTCCGTATTGTAGAAATAAAAACCTACTATTCGCTGCCTCATACCATCAGCATGATTGTGATTTTTTCACCACTAAAATTTTCTAAAATAGAAAAGGGCGCAATACTCAAAAATGTTAGCACATGATCCTTAAAGAAGCTGGTGTTTCTTAGCCTTAGTCCCTTAGCAATGCCTCTAGATTATGTTCACGTAAGTATTCTCATTGCACTGCAACTGTAGTCCTTCTGAAATGAAAGTAAAATGGTTTCTTTTCTTTCTGTTTTGATGTCTTTCCTCTTCCTGCTATCTAGTGTGTTTGCAGACTGGTATCACATCTTTTAAACCTTTCCTATTTCTGCACCTCCCCTACTATTAAGCAGTGTTTCATGCAGCAGCTATAGCCACGTACATAAACATAACAGATCTGCTTCCTCCATTAGTAGGTACAGATTCTCTCCAAGCCGCCTTTTTGCAGATAAAATCACAGATGGACAATGGGATAAGAGGAAGAATGCAACTATGGACGCTAGAGCCGAGAGCAACTAGTCAAATCTGCTAGTGTAAGTAAAGAAGAGTGAGTAGATCAGAGAGTACCCTTAGTTATCTCCTACATCTTGTTTATATACATAAGTTTACGAGTAAAACAAGAGATGCTGCTAATTTCACCTCCTTATTTTGGTCTCAAGCATGAACGAATGGACTTGTAGAGATAAAGTCATGCTCTTGCCCACTTTGAAAGTGTCCACATTCATTAATGCTGACACATTCCTTCAGGCATCAATCACAGTGACTGTCCAACTAAGCTGAATATGCTTGCCCAATGTACTTGCCCAATGCTTTTCAAAAGGTAGGTCAACTTTTGAAAATACAGGTTACCTTTTGAAATATTTAGTCAATGGCCAAAATTTGCCATATTTTACCCAAATACATGAGATATTCATAAGTACATGTTCATTCTTTGGATGATTTCATTCATCACAGAGACAAAATCTGTGTCTGACTGCCAGCATTGAGCTGTTAATAAATTGTATGAATTGAGTTTAAGATGAAAATATCCAAAGCGCTTCCCACTTTTATAGTTACTCAGTAAAATTAACAGGCAATATTAGAGTATGATTAGAAGATTTCATTGCTCATCTGGTAAACATTCACCGATGTACATTAGATAGTGTCAATATACTGAGAAGTTACTCGAGCTTGGCATAAGTATGATTGATTTAGGTATTCCTTGCTGATGTTCCATATTGTCACATTAAAGCTGACATCGTGTCCACTGTAAAATATGATGTTCATTGAGCAATCAAGCTGACCGCAAGCGGGATGTAGAATTGTTATAATTGATAAACAGAAGGTACGATGTATCTTATAGTATACAACAGGAGGTAGACTGTAAACTATAGCATACAACAGAAGTTAGACTGTATATTATACGTAGTATACAACAGGAAGTACACTGTATATTATAGTATACAACAGGAGGTAGACTGTATATTATAGTATACAACAGGAGGTACACTGTATATTATAGTATACAACAGGAGGTACACTGTATATTATAGTATACAACAGGAGGTACACTGTATATTATAGTATACAACAGAAGGTAGACTGTATATTATAGTATACAACAGAAGGTACACTATATATTATAGTATACAGCAGGAGGTAGACTGTATATTATAGTATACAACAGGAGGTACATTGTATATTATAGTATACAACAGGAGGTAGACTGTATATTATAGTATACAGCAAGAGGTAGACTGTATATTATAGTATACAACAGGAGGTAGACTGTATATTATAGTATGAGAGTGTTCAAAATTACAAGGCTTTTCTTATTTGAAGTTGGGAAAAATTTAGTAAGTGCAATCTTTCCTGGCGTATTCGTGTTGCCTTGACGATACCATCAGTTGTGGTGCACATAGTCAATGAGAAATCGTAGAGAGGATGACTCCAACATATAGTGATATAATGTGATACAAACTATCAACTCACGATTTCTCTTTAAACAAAATTTTAATAAACAATGTGCATGACTTATACAGGGTCTGGGTAGGTCTATGTGTGACTCATACAATACAATGTACAATGTGGACAACTCCAGAAATCATCTTGCATATAAGCAAATTAAAACATCAACTTTAATATGTTTCATAAACAACAAGCTATGATGCTAGTAAAAATACTTTAAACATGAGGCTATGTTTCTTACTGTTGATATTATAGTAAGATTCCTTGTAACCTAAGGAGTAGTACATGGTAAGATAGATAAATACTAAAACATAAATGTACATCAACAGTAACATATCTATCACTGGGCCAGTAGTTCTATTATACTTGTATGACTTTTTGAAATCCGAAAATTTGGCTATTTTTATCATTTAGATTTTCCCTAGTTATTAAGTTAAAATGCAAACCCTACTGAGGTTGGATTTACGAGAGTGAGGGTCAGATTAAACTAACTACAAGTTAACATACTAGTAGTCAAAGTAGGTGAAGAGAATAAGTGCAGTATAGTGGAGATATTTATAGGGAAAAAAATCCCAGATAAGAAGAAAAGCCGTTTTTATATTATTGAATGCTAACCGTAGTCAACATACTATATATCATTGTAGGAGTGACTTATTTCTCCTGGTTTCTCCTTTAGCTCCGTGTGATTTCCTATCAGGATTTGTACCTGTCGGTGCTGTTGTGGTTCCCTTTCATCATAAGTCACTTGACAATGTATGTGTAAATCATCACCTTTATTCACACACTCAGGTGCCTCAAGTTTAACAAGAGCTGGATATTGAGATGCAGGAACGGCTACAAATTCAAAACATAAAGTTAAGCAATAGACAACAGAGTAAAGAAATGTTTACTTCGCTGGGTAATAGAAAATATAACGAATTAATAACACTTTTAGAATACCAATATTATTATTTGTTTATTACTTACCAATAAAATATTAATATTAATGTACTAATATTAATTTTAGCTAGTAGAGAGTTAAAGGTTTCAATAGCATCAAGTTCAACTAAACATACTTTCAGACTACTAGTATTTACTTTCCTATAGTGGTTTAGTTAAGAATAAAGGCCAGATCTATTCTAACATCAACGACATCTATTTTTCTGAAGTACTTCGTTTGCTTGTGATATACAGATATATACAGATTGTAGTACTTTTTTGAAGAAGTACTCAGTGTACTTCTTTCTCTTGTTTAGCGAAAAGGTAGAATGTGTCAAATCTTAAAGGCTGCGCGACGTCATAACTTATCAACGTAAGACAGTAATTGTTTTGTAGTCGTTGGTTTATATACAAACTTATTTTAAATATGCCTCCCTGAGTTATGTCTGTTTACTGAAGAGATATAGTCATCATATCATTATGTTTCCTATTAAGCTGATATGTTTTAAGAATGGAAATGGAGAAAATTAAGGAGCCTTTGATGGGTCGACAATATCATTTAACAGCTGTGCCTGCTCCTATATGTTAAACTAGCTCAATTTGATAAATTAGCTACGTCCGAGTGATATTCTATAACTGAACTGTACTATTCTTACCTCCTTGAAATAAGAATACTATTATATTGTGCGATATCTTCTCTTGTTCATCTGTTGAATAAGCATCACAGGTAAAAACGCACTTGTAAAATGAAGTGGCTGAGTCTTGCCTGCAGTCATGCTCATCTAAAGAGTAATAGTGAAGGAATTCTCGTGTTGTATCATTGTTATATCCATAAAATCGTCCACTTCTATCTTCCAAAGCTTCACCGTCTTTATACCTGAAATTATTGAGATGACTGATTATTACAGATATATCTGGAGTTATCTATCCATAGTTAGAATGACTGATAAGGAGATAACTCTGCAGCATTGCATTGACTAGCTCTCAACCTTGTAAGTTAACTATAATAATATAAAATAATAATAAGTATCGTCAAGATTAGCTATTCTTGATATCCAAAAAATATGTTCTAAGAATGTATAAGATAAACACATTTTGATCTATTTAGCAGAACTACAGCTAACCTTCTACACATTAAAAAATTTTGGTTTCCATAACAACTGTGTATCTGCTGCTTGATATTTATCATAATAGTCAACAACTAAACAAGGCGATTTTGAATATTTTTAAAGAAAATACAAGCCAGTTCTTACACTACAGGTGAAAAAAGTCAAAACTAACTTGCTTATATTTCCAACATCCTAGCACATTGGCATTGTAATAAACAAAAGAAAATACAACAGATGTGTACTTCTCGAACAGCAGGAAGTAAAGAGTTGTGTTTTATTTAGAGTCATCTTTGGACTTGACTACTTCTACCAGCTCACCATCTAACATAAGAATATGTTGTTGGACAGCAAGACAGCAAAATCTGTCTGTAGGTGTAGGCATGTACAACTGTCATTATCATAGTCTGGTTCACTTGAGGCTGCCACTGTAACTCTGAAAAGTTAACACTCAGCTGTTTTACAATGTATGAACCTTGCCATTTGTTACTTGTTATATTGGAACTAAAATAACTGCACTAGTACCCTCTTCATAATATTTATTTTACACAGAACTGTTATTGACATGAATCTATTGACCGGTGTGTTGGTGATATGTCTCTGGTTACATCTGGCTTTTGCACCTTTTATATCTGCTAGATATCTGTTAGATAGTAATCATGAAAAAATTATAAAAAACCTAGTAAAAACATTATGCTTACTATAGTAATAATAAGAAAGAATAATTAAAAGTAACCTTTTATGTTTATAATATTAAAAATAATAATTTTTAGTGAGGGAAGCTACTCAAGTAGCTAAAGTGAAAGCTAGAAGTACTACTGAAGTACTACTTTGGTAATAACAAGAGGAAAGAAAATAGAGGATACAGGTGTCAGTATGGCAGAAGGACAGATGTTGCCAGACTAAGAAGACAGTTCCTATAAGTACCTAGTAATACTAGAGACAAGTGAGTTCAAGATGGAAGATATGAAGGTGTCAGTATGGTGGAAAAACAGGTGTTGCCAGACTAAGGAGACAGTTCCTATAAGTACCTAGTAGTACTAGAGACAAATGAGATCAAGATGGAAGATATGAAGGTATAGGTTAGGAAGAATAATAAAATTGCTTGAGTCAAAACTGAGTAGATGGAATATAGTTAAACTATGAACTTTATAGGCAGCCGCAGCAGTGAATTACACAGCAAGAGTAGTTGATTGAACTGTAGATAGACCTGCACAATTTGCCTCCCCATGCCTATTTAGTTATAGACCTCAACTTCAATCGAACACCGTTTATAACCGACACACATGATGATTCACCACAGTATCAAACGATGCCACAATCACTTGCGGTTAACCTGACATCGAGATCACCTGAACATCCTCATTTCATAAACCTTAATTTCAAACTTTTGTATTGAAATATAAACAGCTTTCGAGAATGGATGTGATATCTACATATATGTAAAGCAAAGATTAAATAAACTCTTCAAGAGAAAATAGTGTCAATTTTCATGGAAGATTCTGTGTATTCGGTCTAAGCGTGCAGGGGCAGTTTTTATGATATGGAAACGGAAACCGCACCAAAAAAACCGGACCTCAAACTCTCACTGTTTAGCCAAAGTTTCTGGTTTTGTCCGATGTTCGAAAATAAAAGATTTGACTCGATTTAATAAAAACTAACCACTACCACCAGATCAAACCAAAACATTGTGCAGGTCCAACTGTAAATGAGGTGAAAGAGCAGGATGGAAAGACAAAAAAACTGATGATGATGAACTATGCAATCTACCTAAAAGTAGATGTAGACAGACTGTACATCAGCAGAAATGTAGAGGGTTGAGGATTGGTTTGCATCGACGAATGTGTGAGGAATGAAGAATACAGCTGGTCAGACTATGTCAGGGAAGTCTCTTTAGACGGAAATTCAGTTTTTGTTAACTTTGTGAAAGACAAGACAACAGGAAAGCAGAAGAGAGAAATTACCACAGAAAGGGTTGAGGAAGGGAAGAGGAAGTCTTGTCATGTTCATTATCCTAGGAAGGTCGGAGAAACACATACCACCATTTGAATTTGTTGAAAACAGGATGCCTGAAGAAGGAAATAGAAAATATACTCTAGCTGATCAAGATCAGGCAATATCAATAATAAATTACAAAGTTACTAACATTATGAGGGAGTTGAAAGCAAGAAGTGTAGGATGTGTGGTGTGTGAGATGAAATGGTGATGCATTCGCTTAGTGAATGAGAGAAGTTAGTGCAGGGAGAATATATAAAACACGATCATGTAGCCTCCGTTATCTACTTCAACGCTAATAGTAGTAATCATAATAATAATATAACTGACAAGAGTTACTGCCATATTGCTCACAAGATTTTGTGAGCAATATGTGACCAGCCTGGATATTATTACTACGTAAAGAGTACGTATGAGTCATTATGATAAAGTGGGAGAGCATGTGATCAGTCTTGCTAGTGACTTTAGTATCAACACCATGCTCCATGTCTAATAATTTTTCCCTAAAATTTATCGTTACAAGCACTATACATTTCTCTAGCAGAGTGGTAAAGCTATCTAGCAGGCAATTTGTCTCTAGAAGCTAGGAGATAGATAAATAATTTTGTAATAGTTTATTATCAATCATTATCAATATCATTATTAGTATTTACTTGTTGTTCTGTAAATGTATACCGTGAGTGTGAAATACATCACGCCATATCCTAAGGTTTGCTCACTTGCCATTGCTGAAGTAGTCTAGCTTAATATCAACAAATATGCTAAGAACTGACAGCTGTATGATTGGTTGCCTCAAAAGCCTGCTTAAAGCATATGTATTGCTCTGTAATGGGCAGTAAAATAAACGTTTTATAGTCATTTAATAGCATTAATCTGCATAGTTTAAACCTCTAGTCACCTTCTACACTACTTGTAATATATGACAGATGAGATTTCTTATAGAGAGATGCGTACGAATTGCCAGAACTTTCTGATGCTGCTTTTAAATAGTGATACTGTTGAGACCAACAGCAGGTGCTCAGCAGGGAATAAAAAATCTAAAGATATATACAAATTGTACAAAACATGAATTGTTTAAAGTTAATTTTGATTTTTAATGTACTGTGAGTCTATATGTATCATCAACAGTACCTTGCCTCTTTTCTCCCTCCACTCATGTACATCAATTAAGCACCACAAACTACTTGTATCTAAAGTGATCCTGATCAACTTTTATTTTATTTCATGAATATCATTTTATTTATCTTATTTTCGTAACTTTGTGTGCAGATGCTTTTACATGTTTTGTTAATCATGAGAAAATAATGTGTTATAATTATTCAGAGTTAACCTGACAGATTCTGGAAGGACAGAAATAAATTAATAGTTTTTCATCTATTACTTATGAGGGAAATCTTTTTTTCAAAATATGAAGAATTCTAGAATTGTGTATGATTCAAAATCAATGAATATTTTATATCCATGATTTACTATGTTAGTTGACAGACTCCACTGCTTATTATAAGACTTTGATTTCTAATCTTAGCTCAAACCATCCTTGCACAACACTATAATAGATTCTATCAAAAAATATCAATATTTTTCTATCATTTGCAAATGTTTTTGATGTTCGTGGTGATCTGACTACCAGGTTGTTTTAAGATTAAATCGGAAAAACTTGATTGCTGTTAAAACACTCAGACCAATGTAATTATGACATCTATAGTTGCACCAACAGAATAAAGACATGTAATCCTACTACTCAAATACAATATCCAAGATCAACCCGAGCAACAATATTAACTAGTGACGTCATTTCACAAATATTTTTCTTGTGAGTGTTTTGACCTCGATTCAGTTTTGTTAACTTTAACCTTGCACTTAAAATCCTAGCAGTCAGATCAACTCAAACATTAAAACAATCACAAATAATAGAAAAATAATTATTATTTCCTATAAAATCTAATAAAATTCAGACAAGTTCATTTGTAAATAAATTTGTCTAAATTTTATGTGCTTGATAGTATAAACTTGTATTCATAGTTCATGATGGTATAAAAAAAAACTTTAAACATAATTTACTAGAAATATTAAATCTGGAATTAATAGAATCGCTGCCAATACAAATTCTTTGTTCTAGAAGTACAATAACCAGAATAAAGGAGAATCATACCTGCAGTGCTATTGCTGTCTGGGCATCGGTTATTTTTATTAATCGCATTCTGTTCTGTAGAAGTGCAAATACATGGGTATAGTATCAGGCACCAGAGTGACAGCAATGACAAAGTCATGATGATTACCTCCAGGTCTGTGTTATCTGTAGAGAAAATGTGTGAGTCTCTATGAATAAAGAGTATAAATAAACATCAGATAAATGCAGACTCATTATGTTCTAAGATTATGACATAACCTCAAAGTTGAGTAACACTAATCAAGATGTACCTCAGACTATTATACAACTCAACCTACTGTACAACTCAAACTACTGTATAACTCAAACTACTGTATAACTCAAACTGCTGTACAACTCAAACTACTGTATAACTTGAACTATTATACAACTCAACCTACTGTACAACTCAAACTACTGTACAAATCAAACTATTGTACAACTCAAACTACTGTAAAACTCAAACTACTGTATAACTCAAGCTACTGTATAACTCAAACTATTGCATAACTCAAACTACTGTATAAGTCAAACTATTGCATAACTCAAACTGCTGTACAACTCAAACTACTGTATAACTTAAACTATTGTACAACTCAAACTACTGTATAACTCAAACTGCTGTATAACTCAAACTACTGTATAACTTAAACTACTGTACAACTCAAACTACTGTATAACTCAAACTACTGTATAACTCAAACTACTGTATAACTCAAACTACTGTATAACTCAAACTATTGTACAACTCAAACTACTGTATAACTCAAACTACTGTATAACTCAAACTACTGTATAACTCAAACTACTGTATAACTCAAACTACTGTATAACTCAAACTATTGCATAACTCAAACTACTGTATAAGTCAAACTATTGCATAACTCAAACTGCTGTACAACTCAAACTACTGTATAACTCAAACTACTGTATAACTCAAACTACTGTATAACTCAAACTGCTGTACAACTCAAACTACTGTATAACTTAAACTATTGTACAACTCAAACTACTGTATAACTCAAACTACTGTATAACTCAAACTACTGTATAACTCAAACTACTGTATAACTCAAACTATTGCATAACTCAAACTACTGTACAACTCAAACTACTGTATAACTCAAACTACTGTATAACTCAAACTACTGTATAACTCAAACTACTGTATAACTCAAACTATTGTACAACTCAAACTACTGTATAACTTAAACTATTGTATAACTCAAACTACTGTATAACTTAAACTACTGTATAACTCAAACTACTGTATAACTCAAACTACTGTATAACTTAAACTACTGTATAACTCAAACTATTGCATAACTCAAACTACTGTATAAGTCAAACTATTGTACAACTCAAACTATTGTATAACTCAAACTACTGAATAACTCAAACTACTGTACAACTCAAACTACTGTATAACTCAAACTACTGTATAACTCAAACTACTGTATAACTCAAACTACTGTATAACTCAAACTATTGTACAACTCAAACTATTGAACAACTCAAACTACTGTATAACTCAAACTACTGTATAACTCAAACTACTGTATAACTTAAACTACTGTATAACTCAAACTACTGTACAACTCAAACTATTGCATAACTCAAACTACTGTATAAGTCAAACTATTGTACAACTCAAACTATTGTATAACTCAAACTACTGAATAACTCAAACTACTGTACAACTCAAACTACTGTATAACTCAAACTACTGTATAACTCAAACTACTGTATAACTCAAACTACTGTATAACTCAAACTATTGTACAACTCAAACTATTGAACAACTCAAACTACTGTATAACTCAAACTACTGTATAACTCAAACTGCTGTATAACTCAAACTATTGCATAACTCAAACTACTGTATAACTCAAACTGCTGTATAACTTTAACCATTGTACAACTCAAACTACTGTATAACTCAAACTACTGTATAACTCAAACTATTGCATAACTCAAACTGCTGTACAACTCAAACTACTGTATAACTTAAACTATTGTACAACTCAAACTACTGCATAACTCAAACTGCTGTAGAACTCAAACTACTGTATAACTTAAACTACTGTATAACTTAAACTACTGTACAACTCAAACTACTGTATAACTCAAACTACTGAATAACTCAAACTACTGTACAACTTAAACTACTGTACAACTCAAACTATTGTATAACTCAAACTACTGTATAACTCAAACTGCTGTATAACTCAAACTATTATACAACTCAAACTACTGTACAACTCAAACTATTGCATAACTCAAACTACTGTATAAGTCAAACTATTGCATAACTCAAACTGCTGTACAACTCAAACTACTGTATAACTCAAACTACTGTATAACTCAAACTACTGTATAACTTAAACTATTGTACAACTCAAACTACTGTTTAACTCAAACTACTGTATAACTCAAACTACTGTATAACTCAAACTACTGTATAACTCAAACTACTGTACAACTCTAACTATTGCATAACTCGAACTACTGTATAACTCAAACTACTGTATAACTCAAACTACTGTACAACTCAAACTACTGTATAACTCAAACTACTGTATAACTCAAACTACTGTATAACTCAAACTACTGTATAACTCAAACTATTGTACAACTCAAACTACTGTATAACTTAAACTATTGTATAACTCAAACTACTGTATAACTTAAACTACTGTATAACTCAAACTACTGTATAACTCAAACTACTGTATAACTTAAACTACTGTATAACTCAAACTACTGTATAACTCAAACTGCTGTATAACTTTAACTATTGTACAACTCAAACTACTGTATAACTCAAACTACTGTATAACTCAAACTATTGCATAACTCAAACTGCTGTACAACTCAAACTACTGTATAACTCAAACTACTGTTTAACTCAAACTACTGTATAACTCAAACTGCTGTACAACTCAAACTACTGTATAACTTAAACTACTGTATAACTCAAACTATTGTATAACTCAAACTACTGTATAACTCAAACTGCTGTAAAACTCAAACTATTATACAACTCAAACTACTGTACAACTCAAACTATTGCATAACTCAAACTACTGTATAAGTCAAACTATTGCATAACTCAAACTGCTGTACAACTCAAACTACTGTATAACTCAAACTACTGTTTAACTCAAACTACTGTATAACTCAAACTGCTGTACAACTCAAACTACTGTATAACTTAAACAATTGTACAACTCAAACTACTGTTTAACTCAAACTACTGTATAACTCAAACTACTGTATAACTCAAACTACTGTATAACCCAAACTACTGTACAACTCAAACTATTGCATAACTCGAACTACTGTATAACTCAAACTACTGTATAACTCAAACTACTGTACAACTCAAACTACTGTATAACTCAAACTACTGTATAACTCAAACTACTGTATAACTCAAACTACTGTATAATTCAAACTACTGTATAACTCAAACTACTGTATAACTCAAACTACTGTACAACTCAAACTACTGTACAACTCAAACTATTGTATAACTCAAACTGCTGTATAGCTCAAACTACTGTATAACTCAAACTATTGTATAATTCAAACTACTGTATAACTCAAACTACTGTACAACTCAAACTATTGTACAACTCAAACTACTGTATAACTCAAACTACTGTATAACTCAAACTACTGTATAACCCAAACTACTGTATAACTCAAACTACTGTATAACTCAAACTACTGTACAACTCAAACTACTGTATAACTCAAACTACTGTATAACTCAAACTACTGTATAAGTCAAACTATTGTACAACTCAAACTATTGTATAACTCAAACTACTGAATAACTCAAACTACTGTACAACTCAAACTACTGTATAACTCAAACTACTGTATAACTCAAACTACTGTATAACTCAAACTACTGTGTAACTCAAACTATTGTACAACTCAAACTATTGTACAACTCAAACTACTCTATAACTCAAACTACTGTATAACTCAAACTACTGTATAACTCAAACTACTGTATAACTCAAACTACTGTATAACTCAAACTACTGTATAACTCAAACTACTGTACAACTCAAACTACTGTACAACTTAAACTACTGTACAACTCAAACTATTGCATAACTCAAAATACAGGATAATTTAATAGGACAATTCAAACTAATGAGTCACTCACACAGGTGCGCAACATTGCATCATGAGATGATTAAAATACAACCAAACTAACAATAAACTTAAAATTTGAAAAGTATTAAGGAAAAGAATTCAAGCATTAAACTTTTTGGAAAATAACAAAATTTTTTTAGCAACAACAACCTTAATTTATAGATGTTTTCTTTTGCTGCTAGGTTATACGAGCTACTGTTGTATACACCCTGTGGACAAACACGATATACAATTTTCTTAGACTAAGATGTTTACCCATATTTACCTATCGTGTTGTAAACTAATTAATATATTCAGCGATGATATGGCTGTTCTGTTCTCCGCTGTCGTAAGCCAAGCAATGTAACTAATAATCACTTATTTGAGCATTAGAGCTAGGAAATGGAGCAGAACCCGTTAGCATTGCCATAGATTTAAGAAAATATTTATGATATGTTGGCTTTACTCACCACAGCATGACATCAAAGATGTTTATAAGCTTGACATTCTTTCATGTAAAGTTATCAGAGCAGAAAATGAGAGTTAGAGAGGATGATGATGCTGGCTACTTACAGCCCTAACAGTTATGAGACTTACTATAGGAACTTCACAATATGTGAGACTAACACTAGCTCTGTCAACGTATACATGTTAATAGTTTGAAACAACTTAGTTTAAAATACAGTACTTTTATAACTAACAACAGTTTGTAGCTCTTCTGATACAACTAATTACATAATCTTGGCTTGAAGATGAACTTATAACAAATTTTAGCTGATTTTATCAGAAATTATCAGTATTTTTCTGTCTTTTGTGATTTTTTTCATCGTTTGAGGTGATCTGACTGCCAAGATGCTTATAGATTACAATCAACCAAACTTAATTGTAATTAATACGCTCAGACCAAGTGTATATAGTTGCAAAGGACCGACAGAATAGAGAAACGTAATGCTGTATTATTGTTGTGAATGGTTTAACCGAGAGCAAGTTCTATCGATTTTAATTTTAAAGCATCTTGACAGTCAAGTCATGTCAAACAACAGATACAACCGCTAATAATAAAAAATACTCATACTTTGTCATAAAATCTATTAACATTTTGGGTCCATTCAACTTGAAAAACTTTTTTATAACTCTTTGTGTACCTTCAGCTCTTTAACTTCCTGTTATATTACTAGTTTTAATAACTAGTTGGTAAATACTGAAAAGTTGAAAACTAACTGCTTGTAGTTGAGCTATTGTGAAGAGACTCTAATGAATACAGGGAAGTTAATGGTGTGCTATCATTTGCATCATTGCATCATCATTTGATTATGATATGTCTTATTTGACTGTACTCTGTCATAATGTTCATCATGCACTTAATTTTATAGCAGCATAAAATTTTGACAAATCCTACGATATTCTTCTTGCCTCATGATATTTTAGCTAATTTTTGTTTATGCATCGTTTTATTCTGTATTTGCTTCATTAATGATTTATAAATGTGACCTCATCTGATTGGCTGGAGCAAAATAAGTTGATCTCTTGATCAAGGTTGTACGAGGAAGAGAAACGAACAACTTAAGGTCCTTCATAATGACCTTGAACACAGGATAGCTTCAGTACTACCAAGTGGAAGCTCACCATTGTCAGAGAATTGAGTCTATATATCTGAGTGATAACTCAAGTATAACAAGGCTTGATTATTTTGAGTTTTATGAAGTTTTATCAAAGATTTTTACTTGTTTCTATGACTAGGTATTTGTTAAATAATACTTAGTAATGTTTATCTGAATAGGGTGAGATTTAGTTAACTCTATTGTTTCCCATTCAAGTGTGTCCCTTGTTATGTGTGGCTATTTTAGCATTAACAAGTGAGAGAAATGATTTTAATATAAACAAAATGGAGATTTCTAGAAGTAATGAATTAAACGCTGTCTGTGGTATAATACAAACCAAATGAGAATTATATTACAATCACTTCTGTGTAGAAAGGTGGAGCTCATGTATTTACTAGTACAACTCCAATCTCTTGCATAAGGATGTAACCTCTCATTAGCTTTACAGAATGATAAGAAATGTAGGACATTTCAAAAAACCTCAGGGTTTGTAAAGGAGAGATCATATCTGATACACAAAGTCTGTACTTCTTCTTATTGGGTAACTCATTGACCAATTGACTTTTGGAGTGTATATCCAGCTTATAATGACTATTTCCTTGTTATAATAAAAATAGTTCTTGCTAATAGATTCATGATAGAAATGAAAACAAAGTAAAGAAGTAAACACTAGTAGTACAAGCAGCAGTAGTAGCACTTGTACTACTAGTAATATTACTGCTGGACATCGACAATAGTATTACTAATACTATAACTTGTACTATTAGTAATATTATTGCTGGATATCAACAATAATATTACTAGTAGTATCACTTGTACTACTAGTAGTATTATTGTTGATATCCAGCAATAATTTTACTAGTAGTACAAGTGATACTACTAGTAATACTATTGTTGAAATCCAGCAGAAATATTACCAATAGTACAAGCGATACCACTAGCAATAGTATTGTTGATATCCAGCAGTAATATTACTAGTAGCACAAGTGATACTACTAGTAATACTATTGTTGATATCCAGCAATCGTATTACTGTAATTCAAATTACAGTTTGCAAGTTTTTTCTTAGAGTTATGCATGCTGTGGAGCAATGTAATGGAATCATTGAAATATATTTCTTTGTACTGTATTGAATTTAAATTAAAACTCTTTTCTGTTATGGTGGCACATGACAAAAAACTTTTAACTCGCTTTGACACGTTAACTAGAGTGGAGTTTCCTGTCCATACCTTGTAGTGACTAAATCAGTGATAAGGCTTACCGTTGCCGCAAATGAGAAAATGATGAAAGATTTTTTGTGTCATATTTCTGCTCAGGCTTTGCACATGTATAGTGTTTTATAGAACCCACCAGAAGGAGTTGGATAGGCAAAGGTTATTTAATAAAAAAGCACAACTTCTCTGGTATTTTCAAAATCAGTAGTGCCAATGTTGAAGGGGTTTATGGCTAAATCATTTCATTCTCTTGTAGCATATAGATCAATATATTTTTATAAAATTTATGTAAAATATATTTTATAACATAAATATAACTTATTAAAGTTAATTTTTTTACAGTTTATTTGTAACTTAAGTAATCTTGATAAAAAATATTCGCTTTTGACTAGCAAGTGTGATCAATGATATACAGCCCCCAAGAATAGGCAACCGCTATCATATGGGCGGGGTTTAATATTGTGCTCTGTTAGGATTGCGCTAGCCTGGGTTTCGGAGCTAAAACAATTATCGCGGGGCGGTCGCGTTAACTTGTTAGGTTTTGAAAAACAGGACTCGCTGTAATGATGTCATTAGCTCATTCAGTCAGTAGGCCCAGCGGTTCACAATGGCAAACCTTGAATTTCTACAATGTAGGGGTAACAACTAACTAAAAATAGATTCATGGAAAATGAAACATGACAAATTATCTACTTTTATTAATTTGGAAGTTGGTAGGTGTCATAGTATATGCTTAAAGTTAAATGAAATTAACCCACACCCGAACAATGGCCTTTTTTTCCTAGTTTTTTATTAGTATTTTGCCACCCCTAATATAAAATGACAAAGTATTTCATCGTGGTCACATTGTTTTACTTGGCCAATAAGATGGGACCGCAGGCAAAGCTGTGGAGTGTAGTTTTCATACTCAAAATCAAAATATAAAACCGAATTTGGGCTATTTTACGATCGCAACTATTAATATTGCGAATGCTTGTGAATGACAACTGACTGATCATAACTGTCACAAACTCGGGCAACCATGTTTATTTGACAACAAAATGAAACCAAACAGATCAGTAAAATAACCACTATTGTTCATAATATTTGTAAAATTACAAGTGGCTTTATTCAGCATATTTGTTTGTTCGGATGCTGTGTTTGGGTTCAACCCAACAGAGCTCGATCATTAGGCCCCGCCCACATGATGCTCGTCGCCTATTATGGTCAGGTATAATTGCAGTGGCTCAAAACCTGGTCAGTTTCTGGGTCGTTTTGTAGGGGTGGAGCTTAATCCGGAAATACAAAAGCTTTAAAGTTAGTCGTACTGAGCCACAGTTAGTCGTTTTCAATAACTGCAACTGTTTAGTTGTTGAGAAATCGAGTAGTTATCTTTTTGTTTACCAAAATATCAAGTAAGCATCTTTTTCAAGCAAATTTTTAATTACAAATATGAGTTATTTTAGCAAATTAACATAAACTGTTTACATACCGGTTTATCGTAGTTTTTTCTTGTTAAAAATAAATGGTAACATGCTCACGAAACGGAAAATGTTTTTTAAAAAATACACCATTAATTATTCTGTATTCGTTTATATTTGAAAAATAGTTTTATGTTTTTTTTCAATATTAATACACTTTTGTAAAGCGGTATTACATGAAATATTGGAAAGTTACGATTATGTTCTGAACAAATAAAATGCACATTAAAACGATTGTTCACTTTGTTACCATTCTGAGAGCCTAAAATGATTCTATTTAATTTCAGTGTAAATATTAATATTAGCATCTCGTTAGACATTGATTGTAAAAATGAAAACAACAGAAGACAACAGTTTTTTTTCTTTACTGTATTTGCTGCAAGCACACACTTTAACAACTAACTTTGTATTACTCCTAAGTCACAAGTGTAGCACCTTTTGAAACAAAGACAGTATGTAGCTACCTAAGGAACAACCATTTAATTGTGTATCTCAAATTTTATTTGAACTTGTTACTACAATGGTGCGTTGTAAGTAGCCCTGCCAGGCCTAGGCTGTATCTCATCTGTTTGGTTCACAAGAAATGTAGGAGAGGAGGCAAGGTAAAGCAAATTTTTGTAGTCTCCTGCAATGCAGGGCAGTTATATTTTTGGACTAAACAGCCTGCCTCTGATCAGTAGTCCTCAGTAGTCATAGTCGGTCACTGCTTGCAATTTGTCTTAAAAAAATTAATTGAAATGCACTACATATTCATATTGCTTCAACCCTAAAAGAAGACCTCAGTGGGTCATCATGTATTCATAACTGACTTCTTGTATTCGTCATTTCATCTTCTATATAGGCCTACCTACAGGCCTCCCGTGCCTGTAATTGGCAATCGTGTCGGTAGGTTATCGAAGCCTCGATAGCTGAATGACATGGTTGCTGATGACAGTCAACTTCTACGAGGAGCCTGAGGGCCTACCAAATATATATTTTTAATTGCAATGCATTTAAGTATTATGCCACTTGTTCTTGCCTCATCGTTAGACGAGGCTGAGCAAGCCATCAAAGCCCATGAAATCGAATATGGCAACAAATTTTACACATACCACAAGGACGGCATATTCAACAAGCATGAAAGACTTTTTGAAGGTAATCTCACACTTTTTCTCCACTGCCTAATTTGTGATCTTGTGTTGAAAATGAACATTTTATACCTCGGATATTTTAGTGTAACCTTGATTGTGAAGTGTAACCTTGATTGTAAATGTAGGCCTTTGCTTGGTTGTTGTGCAATAGAAGTACATGTCAATTGTAGCTTATATGTTTTTATGCTGCAGTTTTATGAAGCCCTTTTTGGTTTGTTTTTGTACCATGTGATCTATGACGTCACAGGCCCTACTTGAAGCAGAGTTGACACAATAATTTTCATCAGTGGCATCAGTTCACTAGCAACTAACACTGGATACACACCATCTACATGTACCTCTCAGCAATAAAGGATTACTCTCTATAGACACTCAACTCTTAAGCTTAATTTAACGAAGTGGATATTCGTGTATATACAGACATGCAGTGAATTACAATCAAGCTTATAGTGCAGCCTTGATTAGAAGATATATATATGGGCTTCAGTGTACAAGCATTGACATGCATTTGAAATGATATTAAAAATCATTGTATATATTAATAACTACAATCAAGCAAGCAATAAATGTATCAAGCATCATATACATGCAGCAGTTAGTTCTCAATTGAGTGTTAGCAATCAAGTAAGGCTAAAAACCTACAACATCTTCAGCCAATGAATCTAAAAAATCTGTACCGTGTTTCTTAATTTTAAAATTTTTATCTGCTCTAATTTAGCAAGGTGAAGATATTTGGAGAGGTAAGAACGTCATTCATGACAGTCAAGGCTATTTATGTATGTATGGCGAAGAAAAAGAGTATACGGTGAAGAAAAAGAGTATGGTTGCATGTACGGCCCCGAAAGACATCAAACCCAGAAGGAAAAGTACAAAGAACAGCGGAGGGTAAGCTACCGGTACACCAAGAATATTTTACTCAGCCTATTATAAGGGATATTTTTGGACAGCAAAACTTGGTCATTGTATGTCCAATATATTTAGACAGAGCTATCCTTCCATGTCTTTGCAAATGCACAGATAGTATAGTATGGATTTTACATAAAGATGATAAATAATATTTATTACTTTTATGGATTTTAATTTGTCTTATTTCTGAAATAGCTATCTTGTAACAAAAGTATGTGTGCACATTTATATTCTTGTAAGACTGAAATCAGAGAATGCAGTAAATCTAAGTCTACACTACTGTGAGGGTTGCGACATGTCTAAGCTGTATTCGATACTTTGCTTTCGGTCTCACAGTACATTAAAGTTCAAAAACATTTTCTCTTATTTTAATTCATCTACACTCTCATAGAAATTTGGTAGAATTGCAAAGAAACAAGGACTTGATTGGAATGCTCAGATACCATATCCTTGACCCAATAACCAGTGAAGTTTACGGCAATCTGTCTCATTTTTCTTGAGAATTTCTCATCCCGAGGCCTCACACATGCGCCAGATAGTATTATATCGCAGTTCACACCTTTGGTTAAACTTGGACGTAATATTTTATTTTACATTTAATATTTCACACCTAAAATTTGCAAAAACAATCATTAAAAGCAAGATAAAATGAATGCTTATTTTGGAGCCCTGTCAACAAGGCCTTTGTTTGGACTCTTTTGCCAATTTGAATTTAGTTAGATTGTGCCCACAAATATAAATATGCTATACATGTGCATAGATTCATATACAGTCAAACATGGATAACTCGAACTTCAAGGGACCGAGCAAAAGTGTTCGAATTATCAGAGCGTTCAAGTTATCAGAACACTGTCACAAGTCCATATATTTACTTATTTATTAGTAGATACATGTACATATACAAACTATAATATAAATCAAAAGCACAAATGGCTTGTTTCAAATTAAATGCTTCTAATGTAAAGTTTAAAACGTTTTCATGAAAAAGTATAGCGATTTTTCTATCACTTGAGATTGGTTTGTTGTTTGAGGTGATGTTATTGCCAGGATGTTTTTCAGATTGAGATTGGCAAAACTTAATCGTTGTTGAAATGCTCAAAAGAAAAGACATTTTTTTCTTTTGGGGTTTTACTCACGATCAATTTTGCCGTTTCTTCTTGAAGTTTATGCAGATTACCTTACTTTACCTGGGATTCGTTAAGAGCAACACTCCGAGGCAGTTCAATTAGAAGTTTTACGAGGTTTTACGGTACATTCTATATCACTCACGCTTTTTTAATAGATACTTATTGAATGTACACACGTATTCTGTGTTTAGGTCAAACGATGAATAGTTTTTTGTAGCTCAGACAACGTATACGTTTAATTACACCAATTTTAAGACGTTTTAAACATTCAACATTCCGACGTTGATTCAACACGGGATCAACGTCGGAAAATGGGCGAGCCGGGTCACACACTCAAGGATTTTCGCCACGCACATACATAACAACATGCGATTTTTGTTTTGTATGTGCGTAGCAAAAATCCTTGCGCGCGTGACCCGGCTAGCCCGTGCTATTCATCGTATCGCAGTATAAATCAATTTTCACCAAACTTTTAGAAAAGTCGTTGACAAAAGTATTTTGCCGATGGTGGTAATAACGACGCTTATGAATTACGAAAAGATGAATTTTACCTCTATGGCTTTGAATAAAGTGATTTTCTAAAGCGATAACAACCGTTTCGGTAGCCGTTGGGCAAAAAAACAGTTTGAATTAACAGTGTTGAGTTTGAGTTATCTATAGCAATTTATCATTACGTGGGAACGGACCAAAGGAAATGTTCGAATTAACCATGTGTTTGAGCTATCCGTGGACGAGTTATCCATGTTTGACTGTATGGTGTTACATGGTGTCGATATACATAATTTACGTATTGTTTACATTTTTAGTCACAGAATCCAACAAAGAGACCGCATCCTCAAAAAAATACATCTGATAGTAACATGGAGGTACTCGCTCACATAACCAGCAATAAAATTTTAGGCAAATCATGCAATATTAATTATGGTTAAATGTGGAATTTCATTGGTAGGCGGATCTTCAAGCCATTTATAGCCCTAGATTAGTAGCTAGAAAAACGTGAAGTTATAGTAGGATAATGCAGAAGCACCCCTTGTGTAGGCAGGATTAGGTTTTAGAAACAAATTATTTGCTGCCAACTGCGATATCTGTTAAGTTGCCTGTTCACACCCAGCCAAACGTTCAATGCCTCGAGCATTCTGATTTATAGCTCAAGATAAGGAGGAAACGCAGTGCTTGCTCAGGACGGGTAGGAGTAAGAGCAGAGGCTATACGAGCTTCCATAGATGTGGGGAGCATCTACGAAACGCCACAAACGACAGCATTATAGATGTAACTCAGACACCTGATGTTCCTTTCATACCTAACAGTCCGGTGAGTGGTAATATTCAGTAACTCAGTTTTAAAATTAGAACCCTGTTGCATGATGCTTTTGTGTCACTTTAGTGTAAGTGCTCAGTGTCTGAATTGGAGAGAGTTGTGCTCCCAAATCTTTGATTCCAGATTTGTAAAACATATCAAATCGCTGGCATGTGTTTTGCTCCAAATCAAATCACTTAAAAGGGTGACTGCTCAGCTTTCAAATAAAATGAAATTAAAACCGTCATCCACTATGTAATTGATGGTTTTAATTTGATTGAATTTACCAAGCTGGGTAATCCATTTTTATAGTGCTTTGATGCCAATCTCATGATTGGTGATTTGATGTGGTTTGCAAATATCTAATCAAGATTTGGGAGCATCTCTGGAGTTGTTACCAACTCTTTGAGAAATTGATTACAAGGTGCCACAACACCATCCGATTCATAGACTGAGTACTTGGGCTAATGTCGCTGTTGTCTTCTACAAGTCAACTCTGTGGGCTAAGTCGGTTGAGCAATGTAGGATCGGAGAAGATATATGAAGCCAGGAAATAATTGTGAAATAAAACTACTGTAAAAACAGTAATAAAGTCAGGAACTAGCAAAAGCAGATTTGCCCGGTTCTTTGAGATCGCCAAATTAACTTCAAGCTAATCACAATGTCCAATGTAACTTTCCAATCTACTTCATTAAATTAACAGATAATATTCCTGTCAAAGTCAAAAATTGTCGCAAATAATGCCACTTGAATACTGCATTCACAGTACTTTACAAGTTCAAGAAGATGTAAATACACATGCTATGATTGTTTTTATTTTAGATCAAGGATCTCCAAGAGGAGTTTGCAGGGAGTAAGAAATGACAGAGCAAAAATGCTTCCTGAGGCTTTCTAATACATGCAATATCTAGATAGGCATAGAACAAGTTTGTTCCCTATAGCTGTGGGTGAACTGGCAATGAAGGGAGGGCACGCCAGAGGGCATCTGGCGTGCCCTCCACCTCATTGCCAATTCATCTGCAGCCATAGAGAACAAACTTGTTCTAGATAGGAATACTTTTATATGCAAAAACTCGAACTGTTTCAGCTTGTACTGTGCTCATTTTCGAGTAAATATATTGATCAAATGAAAACATACCTGCATACATAAAACATTCAGGATTTTCAACACTGATTTTTTTTAAATAACCCAGACTTATACTCACTTATTTTCACATATCTACATGTAGTATATGTAGCCCTTTTCTACTGTGTTATTCTGTTCTCATTTGTGCTTGTTAAAGGCCTTTTATAGCTTTGGTGCTGATGTGGTAGTAATTAAGTTATGTGCAACATTTTCTTTTTATATCCAATAAGGTAAAATTATTAAACTTTACAACATATCATGATAGATTCGTCCGATAACTGAAACAACCTACTTCCCATCATTGTTCCAGTGGTCCATCACCAGACATTTTGTCATTGCGCATCGACTTTTCAAACAATGTATGTTGTACAACGTCAGCAATGCCAATAGACATACATCATGCTAAAGGTTTTGTGTGTGCTGCCCTTTAATTTTCCAGAATTGGCTACATTGTGCTTGTGGAGGTAACGGGAAAGCTGCTAACAATGATGCACAACAATTGCCACACGCATTATTTATATTGGAGCAAGAAAATACATCATCATGCCAACAGTAAGAAAATATTTTTTGCCCAACAAATCGAGAAAATCTTTTTGGTCACACAATGCTGTACATAAATAATAAATATATAAGCAAATTGACAAATGAATACCTACAGAGTGCGGTCATGTTCAAAATCTAAATAAAGTTAGTTGTTGGAGAAGTCGGTGTTTGCAGTAAAAATAAGATAGACTAATATCTTCTGTTGCCCTTTCACAATCTTTGTCTTACGATACGCTAACATAAATAGTTACACTAAAATGAAATAGAGTCTTCTTTAGCTCTCAGAATGGTAGCAAAGTAGACAATTGTTTCAATGTGCATTTTATTTGGTTAGAGCATAATCACAAATATTCAATAACTTATGTAATACTGCGTTACATACATGTAAGTGCAATCACATTGCAACGTATGTAAGATATTTTTATACACACTGTATAAACGAATACAGAATAATTAATGATGTATTTTTGAGAAGATTTTTTTCCGTTTCGTGAGCATGTTACTATTTCGTCTTAACACGACAAAACTACGATAAACAACTATATGAATACGTTATGCTAGTTTGATGAAAGATCTCTTATAATTTCGATTAAAGATTTGCCTAAAACGATGTTTATGCTTTATTTTGTTACAAAAAATAAAAAGATTACAGACTCATATTCTAACCGACTAAACATTGGAACTTGCTTAAAACCTCGTCGCTTAGTGCCGTCAAAACATTTGTATTTCCGGATTAAGCTCCACCTCTACGAAACCACCCAGAAACTGACCAGGTTTTGAGCCACTGCAATTATACCTGACCTGTGGTATCTGGTACTATTGTTCAGACATCCAACATTGTTAGCACTTGCTAATTCCGCCTGTTATGTGATTATTGTCTCTTGATGTACCACATACCAATTGAAAGAAAAGTCGAAAAATTAACTTCTTGCCGAAATGCACCAGTTCACTATTTCTTTCAGTACTAGTTACCTTGTTTATATGTGGTTAATGAGGTAAACATTTATTACATAAGCGCACTAATAAACCTAAACTATTTTCTCGTTGAAACTTTGCTATAATATCGATTCAATTTTGTACAGTGCAATCTATGTTTGCCAGCTGCTATAGTATTTTGTTATCTGGCAGTCATCCAAAATTATTAACACTCGCTAGTTAGTTTGTTTGTGATCATTGTCACTTCATGTACCATTAGTGCAACAGCAAAGAACATGCCAAAAAAATCTTGTACTGTGTACAAATGTACCAACAACACGACGAAGCTATTACACCTCAAAAAAGAAATCTGTAGAGTTCATCAAACATTGCAAGGTGTGTATGTAGTATTTCCAGCTATTTTTTAATATTCTATTTGTAATCAAAATTTCAATATTGTCTAGAAATCGTTTACATAATAGCCTATGGTGCATATTTTTATATTTCTATATTATTAATTGTCAACTTTTTAGCTTAATTTTAAATTTAATTTCGATAAATAGATAGTGCAGAGTTATGAAATATTCCTTATCTTTTGTTGATTAGTCAGCGCATATGAGAGTGTGACAGTGCCCTGTAAAGGTGCCATTCTAGCATGTTAAAGGTTGACTTGCAACAAAATTTACATTACAGTTATTTGGTATCAAATAAACGAAACAATGAAATAAGATAGGTTGACATATAATTATTTGAAAAAACATTTAAAATTAAACTGATAAGTTTTAACTGTTTTGGGATGCTTTATGTGCAGTAAGTAAAAATTCTTCTCTGATATTAGGTTCGCATATGCTGTATAAGTCAGTACTTATTGCATATTGAGCATATTTTGCTTACTCTGTACTTTATGTATATCATATATTTTTCCTTTTCTTTTATAAAGGTTCATGTGGGCGCCCTTTACCATTTACTCATTTTAAATTTCCTGTCGACTGTAAAAGATGAGCACAATGGAAATCCTTAGTCAATCGAAAAACATCTTCTAAAAAAGTTTGGTCTCCTTCAAAGTATTCTGTTATCTGCAGTAAGCATTTCATTGATGGTGCCCAACAATAATAAATCCATTACCTACGTTACACATGGGCTATTCTCTGTGCAGTATTCCACCACAAGGCAGAGTCCCAAATGCATTAGTGGCTACAGATAAACATTTTCCTATAATTGATGATGTCAATAAGTCGGATGCCTCTGGTGAAGACTGGCTAGAAGTAACAGGAAGCGCTTCACATTGTGATAGACAAGACTCGCTGATTGAAATAGCACCAGCTGAACCTGAATTTACGACACTTTTCATCTCAAGACGTTTGAGACTGAGTAAAAACATGAAACCTCTGCAAGGGCGATAGTTTAATCAAACACTTGCTTTAAAGAATAGAGAAAGCATAATATTATTATGCTTTATTAGTTATCTTGAGGTGTTGACTGATGTTCTAAAAAAAGAATCAAGGAGATTGACCCCCTAGAAGCTGAGATATAGACAGCCAAACACAGGTCTACCTAATAAAGAATCAGAGGAAAACCCTTCGAAAATCCCGAAAACTGTGACGTATAAAATCGACTTAATGGTCATGTGCCGGAGTTGCGCACCCTTACCGCCGTTATGTATAATGATTGTTTTGGCTACGAGATGTGAAACGCTTCTCGCGATAGTAAATAATTTACATACTAGCTCTGGTTTCTCAGGAAAATCATCCAAACATTGTGTGGTAAAGGCATTTGCCCACAACCCCTCGCCATGATTTTTTAAAGCAGAAGAGCAGATTTTGACTATTGTGCTTCAAATTTTAACTCGATCTTCACGGATATGCTCCGAAGAGCATCTGTTCAACGAACGGCGCGTGTATAGTCTATATGCGATATCCGCGATTGCGGTTTGTTTAGAATAAGAAATAGGAATGGGACTTTTTGTTTCTTCATCATTTTTCTACTGTGTATCTACTGCAGCATTCAGTTGATTTTCATAATTATCGTCACTATTAACAGACTGGAAGTTCACTACAGCCATAATCTTAAAAAGACTAACTTGACCGTGCTGCTCTTGCTATAAGAAAAGAAAACGATAACTTTTGCTTTGATTTTTCTATTGATCTATTATCTTATCTATGATTATTTTTTATGATTTATATAATATTCATAATGCATATTATACAAAATAATAATATAACTGCGTATAGAATAAATGATGTAACTAATATAATTTGTAGAAAATTCCAAATGATAACCGAGATTGATGATTGATTCTATTTATTAGCTATAGCTATAGTTAAAAAATCTGAACAACGCTAAAGATGAGTCTGAATATGGAAGCTAAGTAGGAGAACAACAAAACTGAGCTGAACTAGCAAGATAGCGAAATGTTGCGAAATAATAGATGCGTGTAATTATTTTATGCTAAAACTAATCTACACGTCAGAGAGACTGGTTCGGAATTCTAGGAGCGATGATTGTTAGGCCCAATTTGATTGTTCTATACTTCCAGGGATTAAACCAATTAGAACGCCGTGATTGTTATAGGAGAGCGCATTAGTTGGCTTAATTGACCAATGGCACACAAGTCGATTTCATACGTCATATATTGATGATAACCAAAACACTTTTGTTTTTTGGTAGACCTGTGTTTGGCTGGCTATAGCTCAGCTTCTGGTTGGTCAATCTCCTTGATTCTTTTTTAGAACATCAGTCAACACCTCAAGATGAATAATAAAGCATAATAATATTATGTTTTCTCTATTCTTTAAGAAAAAAGATGAATCAGCTAAAACTTTACACCCAGCCCAAGTATAAACAAATTCTGAAATCTGATAATATTAACCACATATAAACATGGTAAACTAGTACTGAAAGAAATAGTGAACTGGTGCATTTTGGCCAGAAGTTAATTTTTCGACTTTTCTTTCAACTGGTATGCGGTACATTAAAGCCTGGTTTTCATATGACAGCGCAAAGCGCACAGCAAGGCACGACGTCGTGCGTCGGCCAGCTGTGATGTGGAAACATCGACGCACGAGTATCGCGCGATGTGCGTACGCTGATCGCAAGGATCCAACAGAATGGATCCTTGCGACGGATGCGCGCGATGATGTGTCCCACAATACACTGCTCGACCTTTTCAACCTATCCCACAGTTCAAACGGAGAGCGGTTTTCCGAAGAAATCGGTCTCCCATACGAAAGAGTAAGGAAATTACCCACCCTGTCCAATGAAAGCATGGCGCTTACGCGCGCTATAGAAACACTGCGTCGCAGCCCAAGGGATGCATTGCCCACGATCACTGGGCCGCGCACGATCATTGAGCTGTCATATGGAAACTAGGCTTAACTCATTCATACCCGACGAATTCCTAGGCGATTAGCCCCAGATGCCGCTAATTTTTAAGAAAATTGTCGTAATTCAAATTACTACTACAGGAGACAGACTTGAGAAAATTGTTTCAATCAAATTTCAAAAGAACCAACCTAATCTCCTTTTTCAAAATATATTACATTCATATAGACACCTTGTATCTCTTTTATGTAGATCCGTGCCTCAAAGAAGGTAGTTTCAGGAAATTTCCAATTTTGAAAAAGTTGTCATTTGCTGAAACAAAGTTAGATTTGCACCATAAAAATTACAAAATATACAAAGTTTGACTGAAATTACTCATTTATTACAGACAATACATATTTATGATTATTATTTATACATATGCAGTTACTCATGAACATGAAAATCATGAAACTCTAACTTCGAGCTTTTCCTCACTTTAGCAATTCTATATGCCAATATAACTCAAATAAAACATCATGAAAATGTTTCAAATAATAAAAATATGTTCAATAACTCTGTTCTTGACTTTTCAGACTTCATAGACAGCTTTAAGAATCAATATGATCCTATCGAAACTGAAAAAAAACGTTAGTCTGACTACGGCTGGCAGTATGAAGAGTGCATCTTTACTCGAGCATAACGATTCAAATTGGCAAAATTAAAAGCTAATAAAAACTTTGAAACACTAAAAATAATGTTTTGATTTGATTTATGCAGTCTTTCAAAGCCTTACTACTTCTAGTCCAGTGCATGTGATGCTGAATTGTAAAATATCAGAAAACTGGTAGCAGAAGTTTTTTTGATTATTTTAAAATGGTTAATGTAACATAAATTAACTAAAATAAAGTTCTTGGAATCTGAAAACTTGCCATTTCTAGTAAAAATGTTACAAAATATAGTTGCACTATTTCACAACGCGCAGTCATAATTTTATAATTATTACGCTTTGTTAAACAACAAGCTTTACTATGAGTAATCCGGTTTGTTATTATTAAAGAAAGTAGTGCGTAAGCCGCATGCATGTTTGCAAGTTGAAATGTAGAAAAATGCTGCTACCTCATGTACTTTTCACTGTCTGAAATCAGAAAATAACAACTGTAACGTGATTGTTTTATCATCAAAGCGGCTCGGCACTGCTGAGTCACATGTTCAGCAATATATTAACTATTATCTTGAGCCACAAAGGAGTTTATCCAGACTCTATTTGCAACGATCTTCTAAGGGACTAGAAGCATCATCGTCTTCTACCACTACCAACACCTCTCAAGATATCACTATCAGCTGCCATGAGAAATGCTACAGCCATTTCACTCACAAGAAAACATTACAATCAGCTCAAAGGAGAACTGAAGTGAGTTGAGTAATGCTATCTCAAACAACAATCTCCTTTGCTTATAGCCTTTGGAAGACGCCATGAGAGTAAATAAGTCACTCTGGGAAAACATTCAAAAGCAGAAACAACAGCACAAACAAGCTACAAACAAGATTCCCAATTTTATTTAAATACATTTTTATTTCGGATTTTTCGTTCAATCACTATTACAAAAACGATCGTTTTTGAAACGATCGTTTTTGTTTCTCACAACGGCTTTTTTGTTGCTAGCAGAAACCAATCTATTGTAGTTTACTATTGGTAAAAAAAATTAAATAAAAAAAGACAATACGCTAACCAGAAATCAGTTTATAAAACACGTTCGCGTGGTGACATAATAGTCGCTCTGCCAACTAGCGTCAGTATCGCAAAAGGGTTAAGGCTTATGTATATATGATATGCAACTGTTTTACGCAGATTACACAAAAGTCTAGTGTGTAGGTGTAAATTGGTCTGAATCAGTGTTATCAAGTTACCTGGTTGAGAACCCGCCACCCCAGTTTAGCCTTTCATTCCATCATAATATAAAACTATTCTTTGCAAAAATGAAAGTAAGTTTGCACATTTTGCGTAATATCACCACAGCCACAGACAGACCCAGCTGTCAATATTAATGAATCTCAATTGGAAAATGAGGGTATAGGGGAGACACCTAGGCCTGCTAAGAGAAAACGAGTTGCAAACCAGCAACCAATCTTACCTTCACTATGTATTCTGTGTCAGAAAGAACGCAAGTGCAAGACTGGATGTGTAGCCACTACTATTAATAAACTTCGAAAAACCCAGTCCAAAACTGCAGGTATGTCAGTGAAGAATGTTTAAGTAACCTGTGATGGCTGATTTGATCTAGTTGGTTTTATGGCATAGTATTATTATGGCGATATCATCCGATTTTGACCTACTAAAGGTAACCTGTGAGTTATAGTATATGTTTGAGTTGTGCTATTGGTTGTGCTATTTTTCAGAGGAAAACTCCAGGACTGTGCAGAGATATTTGGAGATGAACGTATTTTGCGGGAGTTTAGCTGGAGTGATGCTGTCGCTCGAAAGCTGAAATACCATATATTTTGCTATGATAAATATGTATATGACGCCGAGGGGTAAATTTCCTATTCTATTTCTTTTTATGAATATTATTGTTGCTAGTGCTTTATAGTCTCTGTGTGAACAGGTATTCTATCTTTGATATTTATTTGCCATGTGAAACGCTCAACACTGCAAAGCATGATTTTATTTAACAGATTACGCAGGAAAGATGTGGTATGTATAGAGTGTGTAGAATAATAGGTATAAAAGGTGTATGGTATATGTTGTGATTTGTGTGGCCTTCCGCTATAGAGATTGACAATCTATTTCAGTTATAGTTTGAGGCAAAACAACAACCCCAAACATAGTGGCGCTGAACTAGATTATTAATAAACCTCAACTTGAGACTTTAATATGGTTAAGGATCATAATTATTTGGCAGGGGGAAATAACTCACCTTAAACATAAACCTATCAGTGCAATGTAATCTTAGTAGAAAAAAACAGTTGATTTGTGTTATATAATTCTTCTTCAACATGGCTTCATTATTATTCTGCTAACATCTACACACCCTATGACTGCTAATAAAGAGCTTTCACATGCTTGTCTAACAATTTGATATAATGCCATTGCTGTTTATGGTATGAATTAACATCGCACATATATAGACTTTATTTGTTTTAAGCCCAACATTCCTCCACCTCAAGGTAATGGCTGGCACATGACTAAAGAAGACACACTAGAAATAACTTGGTATCAGAAATCTGTCATACCACCACAAGTTCTGAAGATGGTACATTGCAAGTGCGACAAAAATGGCTGCCGTCAAAGATGCTCATGTAAGATGGCCAACTTACCATGCTGCGACCTTTGTGGCTGCACCAATACAGAATGCACTAACAGGGGTGTGGAAGAGGATGAGGAGGATGATGATGAGGAAGATGAGAGCTAAATCCTATTATTAAGTTATCAATATGTATATATTGTTATTTATCAAATCTCAATAAAAACCACAATTATTTGTTGAAGTTGTCTCCCTTGTGTCTGTAGAAAATAATGCATAATGCATAATGCATCTATTCACTTGTGTAATAGTTCAGCGACTAGGTATGAAATACATTGATATAATCACCTCATATATAAAACAAAGTTAAATAGTTGTTTAAAAGCTTTTAGGTCACCTTAGACTGCCACGCACACAGTACAGTACATGTGTAAATGGCAAATGTCGCTGCCAATAAATTTGACGCTGATTGAGTATTGGCAAGGTTTGCCATTCCGACAAACTGAATTTCTAAAGACATACATTACAGCTATCTTTTAGAACAATCAAATCCTGCTCTGCTTTTGGTTTCCTAAACTAAAATAAATGTAACAATTCAGCATCACATGCACTGAACTATTCTGAATCTGCATATTTACTTCTGGAGTTGAAAATAATTTATCACGAACGTTAAAATTTCAAGTCGGCATGATGATTTCCGGTTTTGGTAGAAACTGAAATGGGTGCACTAATTTAGTTGTAACTTTCGCCGAAGACATCATAGAGGCATATTTTAAAGTTTGTCTGATTGACCAGAAATCTTTCTTTCAAACTAATCAAAAATATCCTTTTATAATTGAAAAATAACGATGCAAGGAGTTGGCAAATTTCAGACGCGAGTTAACTCGCGTTGGGTGCATAGCAACGTTACAAATATGCCAGTTAACTCGCGCCTGGGTGAGAATGAGTTAAGAGACAATAATCACATAACAGGCTGAATTAGCAAGTGCTAACAATGTTGGATGTCTAAACGATAGTACCAGATACCACATAGTGGTTATTTCTTAGTTGGTTACCCAGTGCAGCGCGCCCATTGACGCGCTGTCTATACTAGAAGAACTTGTGAGCCTGATGTGTTTTCTTTGATATCTGAGTTTTTATAATAAATATTTTGCTGAATATTCTAACAATGCAAAATCCAGCGTTCAATATTATTTGTGCATATTTTCCATAACCAAAAGCTATACAGTCTGTTGCAGCATTAAGAGCATCTGAATACTAGACTGATGGTTACAAGCTGTTATATAATGTTCTGCAATTCGTTGCTAACGGAATATACCCTTTTGAAGAAGACAACCCCAATATAGCAATGAAAAAATTTATGTGAGGAAAAAGGTCTCTAGTATTGTGAGTTGCTAAAGCAATTATAGTATTAATGCAGAGTTGTCTCGATGTGGTCAATGAATTTATCTTTTCACTAATATAATGGTGCATATGTAACTATTACTTACCTAGCCAGTTCGATTGGCAATTTTTGATAGAGCAGCATATATTCAATATGGCCTCCCTATATACAAGACTGAATATAAAATAAAAGAGATATTACAAGTTGTTAGTGTTTGTAAAGGCAACAGAAAAATTAGCTCGGCTAAAAGGAAGTATACAATAACATAGAAGTGAGTCTTGGCTACCCACATTGATGAAATAACTTGTTTGTGTGGCCAGCCCATTGGTGACACATTCAATGAGTTGTTCTGAAATGAACTTCATGCTTGACATCAGCATAAGTAAAACTAATGAACTTGTCCTGTGATTAGCTAAAATAGTTAGTTATGATGATCTCAATTCAATTTCATCGAGGTCCTACGGGACAAGTTGCATCGAACATGCAATTTCTGATACAAATTGCAGCTCTTCATCAAAAATTTAAGATAATCTTTTGAAAAGTTAATATATTTTGCCTATAAGTAACTTTATGTCTAGAACTGGCAGCATTTTCCTACTTTGCTGTTTTCACTGCTGACAAGCATTTAAAAGTATTGATACCAAGTGTAAAAGGTTACATGCATGTATCCATGCACTTCTGCACTTTCAACAACGACTTTATTGCCCAACCGTTTTCATTTGTGTACTCAGTGAACCCAATTCTTACTCCACTAATAAATTGGCTTGTTGCCAACAAGCGAATCTGTTTAGCCTAGGCAAGTTTTGGTTTGGGCAAGTTTAGACAATGGAACTGTCTCCGCTTGAGCAGCATTGCCTGGTTTGTGATTGGATGGGGAGATCTGTTCAAGTTGGGTGACCAGTCCTGTGTTATTTAGCAGTGTTTTCCTAGTGTTTAGCAATTCACTACCCAGCAATAGCTATCAGTTTACAACTGAATTTACAGCAAGAGCAACATTAGTAATCTCTGAATTGCAATCATTTTATCACATTTTTCTAAGAGTAACAGTACTGCGAGTTTGCAGATGGAAAAAGGTATGCTTTTATTAATATTATTTCCTTGCCTTTTTAATACATTGTTATTACAATAATTTCTTAAGCATTCTGGGAATTGGTGTATTATTATTATGTGTATATGTGAATTAGTGTATTTCTTTTTAATTTTAAGCTATTGTTGCTTTTGATACTTTGTAGATTTCACGGTTGGGTTTGATAAACTTAATTACGTACAAATCAGTGCATCAAAACCATCCTACTCGCATTCTACTGAACCTAGCGAGAAACCGCTACACCAAGACTTGTATCAAACTAATAGTCCAGCAGCCTGTGAATATTTTGCTAAATAATATTTATCTAATATTTATTATTATAGCAGCTACAAAATAATAAACCGTGTCACATAACATAATGATAAAAATAGGGCAGTATAACAATATAAATAATAAAGTTATAAAAAAAATAAGAGATGCTAATAAATGGGTAAATAAGAGAGTACAGTTTCATTTATCTGTTCATAAACTAGTAAAGTTGTTAGTAATAGGTAGTAGATGAGTCATGTGTACTTGTGGGAGTGATTGGATAGTTGATATCTCTACACAGACTCTTATAAAACTTCCATCACAATGTAAACATTAAAGTGAATGTATTCTATGTGGCTCTATAATAGCATATAACCAGCCTATCATAGACTCTCATTTCTGTTTTACCTCTACATTGGCTATGGCAGCGTTTAGCTTGAGAACTTTAGGATGAGTAGTGTCTACCCCAAATATAACTTTATACATTGTCTGCGACTTCTTAAAATAATCCAAAGCCTTTGAATACTCACTGAGCCTTTTGTAGACATCACCAAACCTTTTGTAGCACACAGCAATTCTTACATTGCTGGCATCTGAACCATAAACCTTTTGGTACATAGCTAATGACATGGTGTGATGTTGCAAAGCCTTTTCATACTCCCCTACCTTACTGCACACTTCTCCAAAGGTACTGAGGCACCCAGCTATATCCCTATAGTTAGTGTCTGCACCAAATACTTGTTGAAACGTAGCTAATGCTTTGCTGCAATAATCTAATGCTTTTGAATATTCTCCAATACCTGCGTACGCTTCAGCATAGCCATGGTAGTTACTAGCAATGTATGTATTGTGAGCATCTGTACCATATACTGCTTGGTACATAATTAATGCTTTTTCATGATATTCTAGAGACTCTTCATACTCACCCAAATCACTGTACACTAAGCCGATGTTATTGTAGAAGCTAGCAATGTCACTATGGTTAGCGTTTGCACCATATATAGTTTGCATCATAGCTAATGACTTTGTATGATATTCTACAGACTTTTCATACTCACCCAAATCCCTGTATAATAAGCCGATGTTATTGTAGGAGCTAGCAATGCCACTATGGTTAATGTTTGCACCATATATAGCTTGCTTCATAGCTAATGATTTTGTATGATATTCTAGAGACTTTTCATACTCACCCAAATTTCTGTATACTAAGCCGATGTTATTGTAGGAGCCGGCAATGTCACTATGGTTGGTGTTTGCACCATATATAGCTTGCTGCATAGCTAATGACTTTGTATGATATTCTAGAGACTTTTCATACTCACCCAAATCACTGTATACTAAGCCGATGTTACCGTAAGAGCTGGCAATGTCACTATGGTTGGTGTTTGCACCATATATAGCTTGCTGCATAGCTAATGACTTTGTATGATATTCTAGAGACTTTTCATACTCACCCGAATTTCTGAATACTAAGCCGATGTTATTGTAGGAGTTAGCAATGTCACTATGGTTAGTGTTTGCACCATATATAGCTTGCTGCATAGCTAATGACTTTGTATGATATTCTAGAGACTTTTCATACTCACCCAAATCACTGAATACTAAGCCGATGTTACCGTAAGAGCTGGCAATGTCACTATGGTTGGTGTTTGCACCATATATAGCTTGCTGCATAGCTAATGACTTTGTATGATATTCTAGAGATTTTTCATACTCACCCAAATTTCTGTATACTAAGCCGATGTTATTGTAGGAGCCGGCAATGTCACTATGGTTGGTGTTTGCACCATATATAGCTTGCTGCATAGCTAATGACTTTGTATGATATTCTAGAGACTTTTCATACTCACCCAAATCACTGTATACTAAGCCGATGTTATTGTAGGAGTTAGCATTGTCACTATGGTTAGTGTTTGCACCATATATAGCTTGCTGCATAGCTAATGACTTTGTATGATATTCTACAGACTTTTCATACTCACCCAAATCCCTGTATAATAAGCCGATGTTATTGTAGGAGCTAGCAATGCCACTATGGTTAATGTTTGCACCATATATAGCTTGCTTCATAGCTAATGATTTTGTATGATATTCTAGAGACTTTTCATACTCACCCAAATTTCTGTATACTAAGCCGATGTTATTGTAGGAGCCGGCAATGTCACTATGGTTGGTGTTTGCACCATATATAGCTTGCTGCATAGCTAATGACTTTGTATGATATTCTAGAGACTTTTCATACTCACCCAAATCACTGTATACTAAGCCGATGTTACCGTAAGAGCTGGCAATGTCACTATGGTTGGTGTTTGCACCATATTTAGCTTGCTGCATAGCTAATGACTTTGTATGATATTCTAGAGACTTTTCATACTCACCCGAATTTCTGAATACTAAGCCGATGTTATTGTAGGAGTTAGCAATGTCACTATGGTTAGTGTTTGCACCATATATAGCTTGCTGCATAGCTAATGACTTTGTATGATATTCTAGAGACTTTTCATACTCACCCAAATCACTGAATACTAAGCCGATGTTACCGTAAGAGCTGGCAATGTCACTATGGTTGGTGTTTGCACCATATATAGCTTGCTGCATAGCTAATGACTTTGTATGATATTCTAGAGATTTTTCATACTCACCCAAATTTCTGTATACTAAGCCGATGTTATTGTAGGAGCCGGCAATGTCACTATGGTTGGTGTTTGCACCATATATAGCTTGCTGCATAGCTAATGACTTTGTATGATATTCTAGAGACTTTTCATACTCACCCAAATCACTGTATACTAAGCCGATGTTACCGTAAGAGCTGGCAATGTCACTATGGTTGGTGTTTGCACCATATATAGCTTGCTGCATAGCTAATGACTTTGTATGATATTCTAGAGACTTTTCATACTCACCCGAATTTCCGTATACTAAGCCGATGTTACCGTAAGAGCTGGCAATGTCACTATGGTTGGTGGTTGTACCATATACAGCTTGCCTCATAGCTAATGACTTTGTATGATATTCTAGAGACTTTTCATACTCACCCAAATCCCTGTATACTAAGCCGATGTTATTGTAGGAGGTAGCAATGTTACTATGGTTGGTGTTTGTGCCATATATAGCTTGCACCATAGCTAATGACTTGGTATGATATTCTAGAGACTTTTCATACTCACCCAAATCACTGAATACTAAGCCGATGTTACCGTAAGAGCTGGCAATGTCACTATGGTTGGTGTTTGCACCATATATAGCTTGCTGCATAGCTAATGACTTTGTATGATATTCTAGAGACTTTTCATACTCACCCGAATTTCTGTATACTAAGCCGATGTTATTGTAGGAGTTAGCATTGTCACTATGGTTAGTGTTTGCACCATATATAGCTTGCTGCATAGCTAATGACTTTGTATGATATTCTAGAGACTTTTCATACTCACCCAAATCACTGTATACTAAGCCGATGTTACCGTAAGAGCTGGCAATGTCACTATG
Source organism: Watersipora subatra (assembly GCF_963576615.1). Lineage (NCBI taxonomy): Eukaryota > Metazoa > Bryozoa > Gymnolaemata > Cheilostomatida > Watersiporidae > Watersipora > Watersipora subatra. The sequence goes on along the minus strand of NC_088709.1, from coordinate 43,176,951 downwards.
GTTGGTGTTTGCACCATATATAGCTTGCTGCATAGCTAATGACTTTGTATGATATTCTAGAGACTTTTCATACTCACCCGAATTTCCGTATACTAAGCCGATGTTACCGTAAGAGCTGGCAATGTCACTATGGTTGGTGGTTGTACCATATACAGCTTGCCTCATAGCTAATGACTTTGTATGATATTCTAGAGACTTTTCATACTCACCCAAATCCCTGTATACTAAGCCGATGTTATTGTAGGAGGTAGCAATGTTACTATGGTTGGTGTTTGTGCCATATATAGCTTGCACCATAGCTAATGACTTGGTATAATATCCTAGAGATTTTTCATATTCACCAAGCTTATGATATGCCATACCAATGTAGAGATAATCACTGGCTATGCTAGAATGATAAATCTGCCCATGCAAGTCTACATCTAATCTTAGAGCCATTAGATAATTATCCAGTGCCTCTTTGTACTCACTCAAGCATTGAAAAAGCCAACCAATGTTTCTGAAGGTTGTAGATGCATCCTCATGCTTGCAGTTGGGTCCAAAGGTTAAACTCAATAAGCCAGTTGAACTCTGGTCAGAGGGGTTGCTCAAACTTTTTAAGTTCACCTTTGCCTACAATTTATTCAAGATCTGTGTAATGGATCATAACTCTATGATTATTTACACCAATCCATTGAGCTCAAACATAAACCAATATGTTATCAACTTGCTTTCAGCTGTCAGACCGCGTGCCGAAGCAGCTAAGAAAAGGCATTTATACAATAGGTAAGCCGTTTCATGAAAAAATATTACAGTACACGAGCTCACGTTAAAGATGTAGTTGCGTCAAAAAGGAAATTAGGACCCATAAAAGGCTAAAACATCAGCTACAATTTGATGCTATTTTTGTCTTTGTAGACCAACTCTGTCCAGAGATATATGCGTTTGAATGAGACCCTCTTTTAAAAAGCTCACGTTCCAGCGGGTGCCTATTTCGTGACGTCACAAGCAAGGTATCTGAAACGAAACCACGAGCAATATATATGAGGTCGATTCGTTAGCCAATCATGCGTGTGAAATTTTTATATAGGCCGTAATAAATGTTATCACTCGTAAAACGCGTTGTCTGTGATCTCGAAGATTCTCTTAATTAAAGAATTCATTCTCAACGCGTTTCAACAATTACTAAGTTATACATAGTTTTAAAATGGCTTCAAGTTCGAGCGACCGCTACTCAGAGTTATCTGAGCAACTTTTAGTAAAAGATTAGAGTAGACAGCCTATGGCCAAAGCTGACAGGCGTCAGCAGCGTTTTGCTGCAGAAGAAGACAGAATGGAGGTAAATTAACTTAGAGTTTTCTATACTTTAGTAAATGTAATATTTTTTATAGTCATAAATACATATACTAATTAATAAAATGATAATTCTTTGCTATCTTCAATCATCGTTTCATAGCTTATCTGCCGTTTTACCTAGCTATAATATTTTTTTCGAATTTTCTTTGGTAAATTAGAGTCATGATTACAAATTATTTTCACTCGTAGGAAGTGGGTAAAATCGATTGATCATTGCAAATCTTTAATTTCCAGAACCAAAGCTTCGAATCGTTGGCTTGGCGTACTTGTGCCTTTATTAAATGTTTATTCGTTTTTAAAATTACACTCGCAATCTATTTAACTCCCAATTTGGAAGCTGTCAATAGATACGCTTTAGAATGAAATATCTATGAATGACAAATTTATTGCATCTACTTTGTTTACATTTACTTGTTTTACTGATTACAGAATGTTTATGTCGTCCCACCAGCCGAAGAAGCTTTGTCAGTGTGGAAACTGCCATAAAGGAGAAAGCGAGACTTGAATGCGTGCTGGATGATGTTTTGTTTGAGTTTGTTGCAGTAGATGAATTTGTCTTATTGTATCAGCTAATACTATGTGAGTGGCCACGACTTGATGACTATTTTTAATATAAGCTTTATGCCGAGATGAAAATATTTTTGCTTGTAAAAATTTTATAATAAAATAATATTGTTGAAGATAATGCAAAACATGATTTGCAGAATATTGTAGTGAATCGGATATGGTATATGGGTGTCCTCAGACCTGGAAAATGTGAGTTCAAATCCAGTTTGCAGCAGACTTCTCATCCTTAAAACTCTATCCCTGTCTGTATTCTTTTCAAAGAAATGGCTTGCTTATTTCACTTATTTAGTATTCGGTAAGAATAGTACTAGTCTAGTCTACTATATTATCTCATTCGCGCCCGGATGGGTGCATTATAGAGATGTCATTATGTACCAGTATTTTACTAGTACGAGTACTAGTACTAGTAAGAAACTAATACGTAGGCAATAGGTAATAGGCGACATTATGTGGGCGGGGCTTATAGGAGGCTGTATATCGTTTGTATGGGTAGCTGCAGAACTGTGCTGATACAAAGACCGCGTTCTATATAAGTGACTTGACAGAATTACCGTAGACCGGTAGAATTGGTAGTCGGTACCCAAATGTTTACACAACATTTGGAGAAAGTGAGTAGAACAAATTTTCAATTTTTGTTATTTGAGGGCTCTGAAACATTCATAATAATGCATCTGTAGCAGGATTCAAAATTTTATTCTAGCCAACATGAGCAAATACGAAATAAGATATATGCCAATAGAGCCGCGTAAGACTAAACTTTTATCGCAAATACCCGATGTGAATACGAGAGATAGAGACAGGTTGCCAAACGCGTGACATCATTTTGGGCAAGTCTGGGCACGTTTTGGTGGCCTGAGCGTTTTTACGGCGATCAGATTTTTTCGGTTTTAATCTTCAAATATCTTGGCAATGCGATCGCGTAACACAACAAACAACATATCAACTGATAGAGAAAAATAATGCTTTCTTTTAAGATCAACTTAAATTTGACGCAACTACATCTTTAAAGAGTGTTTACAATACCATTATTATTTTCTCCTGTAGGAAAAGGCTAAATTTTTAAAATCATGAAAAGTTTGGCTAATATGAATGATTAAATGCTACAAAGTTATTTTTGACAGTTTCTATTTGCTCCAAAGTTACACAGCAATTTATTGTTCTGCTATTATAAAATATCTCATGGGAATTCACAGTTCATATGATGAGCTATGCGTGGGAAACCTGCCTGCCCATACCATTATTAGCCTGCCCAAGCATTTTATAGCCTGCCCAAGCATCTTGGAGCCTGCCCAAACATTCTGTAGCCTGCCTGTCAAGGATTTTGTAGACTGCCTGTTATAAAATTATTTAACCTGAGTAACCATTTGGCAGCCGCTTTATTTTCTCACGTAAAATACCAGACAGCTTTAGAGATTTAATTTAAAATTTCACTCATGTTATATTTATTATTGTTATCTTCACTCTTTTTATAGTAAATATTATAATTCTAAAAGCATTGACTTTTGTCTTTTCATCAATAATACCACCATATATATATATATATATATATATATATATATATATATATATGTATATACAGTCAAACATGGATAACTCGCCCTCGGACAGCTCGAACAGATGGTTAACTCGAACGGTTTCTTTGTCCGTTCCCACGTAATGATAAATTGCTTTAGATAATTCGACCTCAACTCTGCTAACTCAAACAGTTCTTTGCCCAACGGCTACTGAGACGGTTGTTATCGCATTAGAAAATAACTTTATTCCAAGCCATAGAATTAAACCTCAACTTTTCATAATTCATAGGCGTCGTTATTACCACCATCGGCAAAATATTTTGTCAACGACATTTTTAAAGGTTTGGTGAAATTTGATTTATACCAAACATCCGCTTAGCTTACCTCACTTTTCCTTGCCCTTCGGAAGCAAGGAAGAGTGAGGTAACCTTTGCATAAACTTCAAGAAAAATCAGCAAAATTGATCTTGGGTAAAACGCTCAGAAGAAAAAGATGTCTTTTCTTTTGAGCATTTCAACAACGATCAAGTTTTGCCAATGTCAATCTAAAAAACGTCCTGGCAATAACATCACCTCAAACAACAAACCAATCTCAAGTGATAGAAAAATCTCTATACTTTTTGATAAAAGGTTTTAAACTTTACATTAGAAGCATTTTATTTGAAACAAGCCATTTATGCTTTTGATTTATATTATGGTTTGTATATGTACATGTATCTACTAATAAATAAGTAAATACATGGACTTGTGACAATGTTCTGATAACTTAAACGCTCTGATAACTCGAACACTTTTGCTCGGTCCCGTGAAGTTCGAGTTATCCATGTTTGACTGTATATATATATATATATATATATATATATATATATATATATATATATATATATATATATACTGATGAAGAAGAAGGTTGCAGTTAACTAGATGAGAGTGCTCAATATTAAAATAGAGCATTTATATAAACTATATTAAGAACTGAAAACTTTTAAAACATTTTACAACTTAAAGTTTCATGGTTGCTACCATTCATCAGGTAAAATTAAAATGATTTGAAGCTCATATGACTGTACGTAAAAACACATCGAGTAGCTTAACGATAAAGGCCAGCTACATATACGGTAATACAACAATTTAATTGGTTCATGTCACAGCATTGCAAATTAAGTGCTTATTTGAATGTCTGCACTTTGACACAAGCTCGTTTCTTGAGTTTAAGCTTGCAAGCTCAGGTTTGTATAAAATGAAGTATTTCTCCCAAATACACGAATTACAGCGTTTACTGGTCTTATTGTAACTACTCGCTTTTTTCAAAAAGATTCTCTTAACATCAGTGACAGGATAGACTCATTGGCAACCAATGATGCCTTTATCACTTTAAAAGACCACAATGCGAGTTTTGCATCTAAACCATCTTGCCGCCTAATCAACCCTACTAAGAACGAACTTGGCATCGTAAGCAAGAACATAGTAGAACGCATAAACTTTAAAATAAATAGCGCCATCAGCATAAATCAATGGAAGAACACACATGACGTAATCACATGGTTCAATGCTATTCCTAATAAGAAAGAGTGTAGATTTCTATCTTTTGATGTTGTTGAGTTCTACCCCTCCATATCTATTGACCTTCTATCTCTAGCTTTAGACTTTGCTACCAACTACGAGACTATAACATCTGATGAGCGCAGAATAATCTTGCACACCAAAAAGACCCTGCTATATAGTGATCATGAAGCATGGGGGAAATCAGGACATGCAGACTGCTTCGATGTGGCTATGGGCTTTTATGATGGAGCAGAAATATGTGAACTGGTTGGCTGCTTTATGTTACATCAGATAAACCAAATCACAAAAGAGACTTTTGGATTATACCGAGATGATGGACTTGGTGTAGTGAGAGCAACTCCTAAACAGACTGAGAAGCTCAAGAAAAATCTGTGCACATTATTCCATCGATATGGGCTGAAAATATCTGTAGATGCAAATAAAAGCACCGTTGACTTTTTAGATATATCGTTAGATCTACAGAATGAATTATATAGACCCTTCAGCAAGCCTAATAATGTGCCTAGATACGTGCACACAAGATCTAACCATCCACCTTCCATCATCAAAAACATTCCAGCATCAGTCAACCTGCGCCTCTCCGCAGTATCATCAAATCAAGATATATTTAGACAAAATACAAAAGAGCACCAAGAAGCCCTTAATAGAAGTGGATACCATCATGAACTGACATTTAGTGAGAATATAACATCGCATAACACCAGAAGCAAACGCAGGAGAAATATACTTTGGTATAACTCCCCTTTCTCTAAAAATGTTGCCACCAATATAGGAAAGCTTTTCTTTAGAGCTCTGAGTGAAGAATTTCCCAAAGATCACAAACTTTATTCGATATTTAATAGAAACAATTTAAAACTTAGCTATAGCTGCATGAAGAATATTGGACAGATTATTACAAATAACAACAAAGCCCAGCTATCAAACGAAAAGCCAACAGCAACATGCAACTGTCGAGATAAAAGTACGTGTCCACTGCCAAATGCATGTTTGTCCAGTTCCGTCATCTATCAGGCTACAGTTATGACCAAAGAACCTAATGCTACCAAACAGACATATGTTGGCTTGACAGAGGGCTCATTCAAGAAAAGATATTACAACCATCGTAGCAGCTTCCACAATCCATCAAAACGAACTTCAACAGAACTAAGTAATTATATATGGCAGCTTAAAGATCGATCCATCCAGTACGACATCAAGTGGAGAGTATTGAAAAAAGCGAGTAGTTACAATAAGACCAGTAAACGCTGTAATTTGTGTATTTGGGAGAAATACTTCATTTTATACAAACCTGAGCTTGCAAGCTTAAACTCAAGAAACGAGCTTGTGTCAAAGTGCAGACATTCAAATAAGCACTTAATTTGCAATGCTGTGACATGAACCAATTAAATTGTTGTATTACCGTATATGTAGCTGGCCTTTATCGTTAAGCTACTCTATGTGTTTTTACGTACAGTCATATGAGCTTCAAATCATTTTAATTTTACCTGATGAATGGTAGCAACCATGAAACTTTAAGTTGTAAAATGTTTTAAAAGTTTTCAGTTCTTAATATAGTTTATATATATATATATTTATATATATATATATATACACATTTCTTTAATATATCTTCTATAAGCAGTATTTCTTTGTTTAGTTTCAAAATCATACATATATATAAAAAAATTATTATATATATATAATAATTTTTTTTGTATATATGTATGATTTTGAAACTAAACAAAAAAATATTGCTTAATAATATAAAGACAATATTAAGAACCAAACTATGTCAAGGACAATTTCATTCATGAGTACCAATTTAGAAATAATATTGTTTTGAGAAACTTCAATTGCTGCAGGCTAGAACTTATTTCATATATTGAGACGCAAACTACTCAGATTTTATGACGTATGTCAAAAATGTATCACAAGATGATCATAAGTTGAGGTTTGACTGAATCAGTTTAAATTATTAGTGATGAAATAGTTTAAAAATGGTATGACAGTGACAAAGTCTACACATCTTATAAAATACTCACCTCCTCCGCGAAACTCTTTGCAGTTATCATGTCTCCTATCTCTTGATGACAATGTGCAATGAGGAGCCTCCATAATCCATGCTGCGCAGGGGAGAAAACGAGGAACTGGTTGAAGAAATCTACAGCACTGTCATAGTTATTTGTGTAGTAGAGAATGTAGGCGCAAAGTTCGGAATATTTGTGGTGCGTTGGGCGATCTTCAGCGAGCATTGTAGAAGTTGGAGCTAGCGGTGTTGCAGAGGTACTATGTTCCATAATCAAGCTCTCTATGCATTTGCTGAACTCGGAATAGCTTGCGCTTTCAATTGGCTTACCAACGACCTTACTTAGGTCATCTTTAGCTTTTTGGTACTGTCCGGTAAAGTAGAGAACTTGAATCTTGGGCAACAAAGTTTCTCGAGAGACAAAAACAGCTTTTATAATTTGTTCAGCTGAGTCGTTGTGATAAACTGAATTAGTACTACACATTTCAATTTGCCCTAGTGTGAATTCAATTGACTGTTTGACTGGGATAAGAAGGCATCCAAGGAACACAAAAAGATTAACTGGAACATAGTATCTTGTAGCTGCATCTGAAATAATTTTTGGATCAACTCGGATTGATTCTGTTTGACAACCCTCTTTAAAACATGAAGCAGTCCGTATATAGATAGATAGAGCAAGTATGACGTTTAGGTACATATGGTTATCATCTGAGAGCACACCTTGCTGGTGTAGACAGTCATAGTGTTCCCAAGAACTACTGGTTTTCAATCCCAAACACATCTTAAGGTTATTTGCGAGTAGAGTAGGATATCGGAAAATGTCCGCTTTGATTTTGATATCACGATTTTCTGGCGGCTGATACCGTACAAACTCGGGTAAAAAACTGTATTTTCTCATGTCTTCAGCAAAAGTCTTGAAGCGCTTGGCAATTACGGTTTCACTTTGACTGGCTTCAGTACACTCATAGTCATACCTTGCTTGAGTAAATGCTGAAAACAAAGAATCGTTATCCGTGCTTGATTCGTTTGTGAAGAGAAGGACGGATGATGACAGTATATCGGATTTGTCACAAAGGAATCCATCAAAAGGAGCCTCGGCAGATTTCACATAAAGTTCCATCAGCTCATCCAATGTAAATGTTAGTCGTTGACCATCATCTCTACCATTTCCTGTTGGTATGTTTCCAGATTTTTTTGTTATTCCATCAATGTGATAACCTGATTTCATGGAAAGGTTTTCCCGTAGATGAAGGTTATGCGGTAACGCAATTTCTTCAATGTCAAAACTCTTCAAAGGAGATTCACCCAAGTTTCCTATTCTGAAGTATGTGTCCACTGCAAGCTTCTCAAAGTAGCCATCATTTTTTCAACAATGAATGCATATTCTAAATCAGAATATGGTGTTGCCTCTCCTTTGGCAACGGACCCTAAAGCGATAGCTGAAAATTTGCAAGGAGCCTGATAGCCTCGGTTTTTGACAAGTTGGTAACTACATTCGATAATCTTCTGTGAAAACTTTATAAAGTTTTCACTGCATGATTCACTTATAGAAAACAGCTTGTCAAAAAATCGTTTGGCATGAGTCAAATTGGTCTCAGAGAATGAGTCATCAATATCAAATTTTTCCATGAAACTATCCAAAGTCTCAAAGTCAGTTTTGGTCGCTCTTCTGTAATCTTGAAGCAATAATTTGTGTTTGCTGATAAGCTTCCGAAACTTTTTATAATCGACGGGGTGTTTATTACGGTACCAGCGTTTTTCTATTTCATAGACAAGTCGCTGTCTATCATCTGTTGGATCGTACGAAAAGCAATAGTTAGCTAGCCCGTGAGCCTAGAAAAAAGTATTCTTAGAAAAAACATTGTAAAAATAAGGTACATTAGTAAACTTTTATAATAAGATGTAGTTTCAAATGTTTCCACTGAAAGTTTGGACAATTCTAAGTCATCTCAACTCTACCATCAGAGTCTAAACTGTACGATAAAATCACTATTGACTAAACTATTGCTATATATTGAGCTAGTTAGTCACAACTTTCTATCCTGTATGAATTAGCTCAATCATATTTAAACTTTTTACCAGTAAGGTTCACACACTCAATAAATATATTTAGTTTTCTGAACCATCACTGTATCAAGGACTAATATAAGTCAAGTTCTACAAACAACATACCTGAAGATAATGTCTCCAGTAACCAGAGATTTTCGCTCTCGATAAGTATGACCTAGTCAAAAACTCCAAATATGGAAAGTCACCCATCAAGCGCTACAATATGACAATAAAGACAAAGCCTAAAGAAATTAAGTATCCTCTGAACAAACTTTATCCTTTTCATGACCGTACAGTTTAGCTAAGAATGCAGGAATGATAGGATATGGTGTCTTAGCAACTCGTATGATCTCTTTCTGAATACAGAAGGTACACAGCTTTATCTTTAATTGTCTCCAATAATTTCCATCAACTAATCTAACCACTAATGTTTGGTTTCAACCGAATGAGTGTGTTCCTAGAGAAGTCTATTACAACTCTCCTGCTCTGTTTGAGACGTGTTGCTCACTACGATGTGTTGCTGTGAATATATGAGAGCTACTTCCAATCAGAATGTGACATCATATATTAAAACTATAAGTCTCTCATTTCAACCACATAAAACATGCTGAGTGTGATCAATCTTTTTGCTCACTCATAATGAATCTGTGCAGCATTGACATCATGCAATTTCGTTGTGTTTGTACTAAGTCAAATCTGTGTGGCTAATGTGACTACATACATATCTGTGCAACAATTTACTGCAACTGAAATGTCATGTAACATCTGGCCATCAGTGAGTACTTATCAAGGCGTAGTTAGGATGTTTTTCTGCTGATCACAACCCTGACTTCTAGTCCCCAAGCAAATGTAACTCCCGAATGTACATAGCAATAAGAATTGTTTTGTAAATAACTCGTGATCGGTCCTAGCCTTCAGGAAGTTAGACTAGTATTTAGTAAACAATAAAACACAATTATTTTTACCCATCAACTGAGTGGTAGAGACCATAGTTGTTTATTGGCCTAAGTCCAAATAGGGTACCGATAAATACTAGCAACAAGATGGCTGACATTTCAAATATCCTGACACTTGGTGAGTCTACATAAAATACTCTACATAACAACTTGGTGTTACCAGAATGTACCATGAGGGGATGTTCTAACAGAACCTTCAACAAGTATGTATTACTCACAGTTCGCTTTAATAGAATATTCTCTCTACTCTTTCTGGTATCTGAGTAGGTCTGCCTATTAGTATGCTGGATGAGATAAGTGAAAGTGAAGACTTCTTTACTGTAGAGGCTGTGGTCAGGAAGAGACTTGCTCCTCAGTTCTCTGGTGCATAAAATGAGGTTCACTCTCTCTAAAATGTAAACGATATCTTTATTTCATGCAGTAACCAAGTCATTACTATATATGGCTCACAACAACAAAGATGTAGTTGTGAGCCATATTACTCCAAGCATAACACAAATTATCACCTATTAAAGCACTGTCAGGTTCTCTCTTGTGAATCCTATGGTAAACATTCGGAATAATTTATACAATAACCGAATATTATAGAGTTTTATACAATAACACTGGAGCACAGTTGCTTAGGCCTATATAGCAAGTGCTGGGTGTTAAGTTTATGGGCTTTCCACCCAAGCTGGTTTCTGAGTTACAAAGATAAGTCGAGAATAACTGAACGTGTATGACATCTCGAGAAGCTCAGCTTAGTAAATCCATCTGAATACGTAGTAGCACATTTTCCATCATAAATTCGAAACTTTTTCCAACATACATCAAAGTATCAAGACTGCATTAAAAAGGAACTACTATTAGCCTGATGCAGTTGCTAACAATTTCTATGGTGTTGCAATCAAAGTTTCTAACAGAAAACCTCAAGACTTGGAAATGGAAAATGGACTTTGATACAAACAGAAGCAACGAATGAATTAATTGTTATTGATGTAATCGAGTCATTATTGGTACCATTTATGGACAATTTTTACTGATCACTTATTATTATGGGTTCGTGAAGACTTAGAGTGTCAAATAGAATTGATGTTCAAATAGAAGTGGTGTTTATTCCAGAACTGAATGTACTGTCACCACTCTGCCCACAAGATTACACAGAAGCAATTGAATAAAGATGGTAAACCAAACTAGTGACAATGATGTTAAGTGACTGTTAGATGTTAGACTATGTAGAAAGGATTGGGTAAATAAAAGCAAATATATTATGTAATCCTGAGAAGACTGACACGCAATAGAAAGAGTTAAAAAAAGCGCTGCAGACAAAAGCATTTCAATGTGTTTAAGGGTATCATGTGACTCCCTGTGCTAGTGATGGGTTCCTCAAATGTAATGATCTTATCTAGGTCACAAGATCACTTTGTAGCCATAGCTTTAATAGCATCAGCACCAGCAGTATCTTTTTATGACAGGCTACTGATGACCCATTATAATAGTTCAAACCCTAAACTTGGCCAATCAAGTGAACCCAGTAGCGGAAAAGTGCTGCAGAAAAATACAATCTTCTGCTTTAAAGGGTGTCAGACTACCCTTGATCTTCCATTATCACAGGTGCCAGGTGACTCCTGTGATAGTGTTGGATCCATTCTTGAATAGACTCAGTAGAAAGGATTTGGCAGATAAAATAAATAGACAATGTGATCCTGAGGAGATTGATACGCAATGAAAAGAGTTATGAAAAGCGCTGCAGACAAAAACATTCAAATGCATTTAAGAGTGTCACGTTCCTCCTGCGATAATTGCTGATCTATACATAAATTTAATGAACATATCTAGGTCACAAGAACAATTTGGAGCACCAGCATCAGTACAAGTAATCACTCTTCCAGTGACAGGCTACTGATGGAACATTCTCGTAACCCAAACCATAGCCACAAGTGAACTAGTGAACTCAGTAGCAGTTAGCCTGTCTTGACAAACTGTTGTTTTTGCGGAGTTGTTCACCCGTCGAGCGGGCGAGCAACACAACAGCTTGTCACAAGACGTACTGCACCTGTGGTTGTTATGGTTGGTGCTTGATGCACCAACCACTGGCTGTGGTTTGATGCAACCGCAACCATGTTGTGGTTGCATCAAAATCAAAATATTACTAGTTTATGTGATGAGTTTTTACATAATATGCATGTATGTACAGTGTGATGCAATAGTTCCTACTGCATCAAACAGTGCTAGTTACGTGTTAGCAATATTATAACTGCATCCAGCACTACATACTGCGCAGTGAGTTATACCACCGCTGCACCATTACTGCTTACTGCGCACTAGAAAAAGTTGTACAGCATGGATACTACATACTGCGTAGTAGTAAAAGTAGGCAATGCAATTATACTGCATGGCTATGGTATGCTCACTACACCTGTTATACATTTTGTATCTGAGTATCAGTGTGTACCAATCAACCTGCAGTCATGATTGTTTTGTAACTGTAATTACTACATCATTATACGTAATACTACACATCTCATCTCTGATTGTTGATGACCTAGTCTACACTCATTAAATTTAATTATCTACAATAAGTTAGTTATAGTTATTACTAACAGTATAAGATAGTTATTACTAACAGTACAATATAGTTATTACTAACAGGATAAGATAGTTATTACTAACAGCACAAGATAGTTATTATTAACAGTACAAGATAGTCATTACTAACAATATAATATAGTTATTACTAACAGTACAAGTTAGTTATTACTAACAGTATAAGATATTTATTACTAACAGTACAAGATAGTTATTACTAACAGTACAAAATAGTTATTACTCACAGTACAAGATAGTTATTACTAACATTATAAGATAGTTATTACTAACAGTACAAGATAGTTATTGCTAACAGTATAAGATAGTTATTACTAACAGTACAAGATAGTTATTACTAACAGTATAAGATAGTTTCTACTGACAGTACAAGATAGTTATTACTAACAGTACAATATAGTTATTACTAACAGTGCAAGATAGTTATTACTAACGGTATAAAATACTTATTACTAACGGTACAAGATAGTTTTTACTAACAGTATAAGATAGTTATTACTAACAGTACAAGATAGTTATTACTAACAGTACAAGATAGTTATTGCTAACAGTACAAGGTAGTTATTGCTAACAGTATAAGATAGTTATTACTAACAGTACAAGATAGTTATTACTAACAGTATAAGATAGTTTCTACTAACAGTACAAGATAGTTATTACTAACAGTACAATATAGTTATTACTAACAGTGCAAGATAGTTATTACTAACGGTATAAAATACTTATTACTAACGGTACAAGATAGTTATTACTAACAGTATAAGATAGTTATTACCAACAGTGCAAAAAAGTTATTACTAACAGTATAAGACAGTTATTACTAACAGTACAAGGTAGTTATTACAACAGTACAAAATTGTTATTACTAACGGTACAAGATAGTTATTACTAACAGTACAATATAGTTGCTACTAACATTGCAAGATAGTTCTTATTAACGGGACAAGATAGTTATTACTAACAGTACAAGACAGTTATTAGTAGCAGTACAATATAGTTATTACTAACAGTACAAAATAGTCATTACTAACAGTACAATATAGTTATTACTAACAGTACAATATTATAGTTATTACTAGCAGTACAAGATAGTTATTACTAACAGTTCAATATAGTTATTGGTAACAGTGCAAGACAGTTATTACTAACAGTACAGAAGAGTTATTACTACCAGTACAATATTATAGTTATTACTAGCAGTCCAAGATAGTTATTACTAACAGTTCAATATAGTTATTGGTAACAGTGCAAGACAGTTATTACTAACAGTACAGAAGAGTTATTACTACCAGTACAAGGAAGTCATTACTAAAAGTACAAAATAGTAATTAATAACAGTACAAGCTAGTTATTAAGAATAGTGCAAAGTAGTTATTACTAACAGTACAATATATTTTTACTAACAGTACAAGATAGTCACTATTAACAATACAAGATAGTTACTACTAACAGTACAAGGTAGTTATTACTAACAGTACAAGGTAGTTATTACTAACAGTACAAGATAGTTATTACTCACAATACAAGATAGTTACTACTAACAGTACAAGGTAGTTATTACTAACAGTACAATATTGTTATTACTAACGGTACAAGATAGTTATTACTAACAGCACAAGAGAGCCTTTCAAGTACATTTATTTGAAAATAGTGAGACCTTTACAAGTATGTATTACAAACATGTGTCTGAGAAGGTCTGCCAGTTAGTATGCTGGATGGGAGTAATGCAAGTGAAGAGTTCATTTCTGTGGAGGCTGTGGTCTTGAAGAGACTTGCTGCTCAGTTCTCTGGTACATGAAGTGAAAGATGTTCTCTAAAAATAAATATATTCATCCATCCAGTAATAAAGTCATAATTATATAGTTAGATGGTGAAGCAAGGGGGTTGACGTGACCTACTTACCAAATATAACTAGAAATTCCCCTATCATACAGCCAACGTATCTTAACCATCAATAGACTGATGGTTGAGAAATGCAATATTAGCAGTCAAATGGCACTGCAGTGCAAAAGGATAACTGCAATGGTAGCTGTAGTGTACTGGGTGTTATTTTGTACAACAAACAGCAATTATGAAAGAAAGAGATTATATGTTTACACGTATATCTTTCCCCCTGCAATTGGAGAATTGCAATATTAGAAGAAAAATGCACTGATATTATTAGAATAACCAATATTATTAATATAGTAATACAGTAATAATAGATAACCAATGCACAATTTTGTTTACATTTCAAACCCTCATAGCTAACCATATCAAGAAGTTGTGATATTTATAAAGATTTTTAGAAAATATATTTAACAAAACAATTTAGAACAAATAATAACAGTAACATATTGCCCAACATCGGTGACTATTTACTTCGATCTTGTAAATTTGAATGTTTATTCTTGTAATTTAATCTTATAAAATCAAATAATTGTTCTTATAATTAAATATTGTAATAATCTCGTAAGAATCGTTAAAAAAAGTATCATCATCATTTCCTTTACTTTCACCACTTTGGACATCAGTTGGAATACCAAAGTACTCATACATGTAAGTGTCCAAAATGTCAGTTAATTTGAAATCGGCAAAAAAGAAACGATTACTTTTCAGTACTTCAACGTTAATTACAAAAACCTTCGGCAACTAGACAATGCTATAGACTGGTGAAATGTGCATGTTTTTTTTCGTGATATACGCATGACTTAATGGTTCTATTCTCTGTCGCTCTGCGTTTTGTTTGCCGGTCTTAATTTTGATAAAAATAAGGCCTGTCATGTTTTGATAACGAATTTAGGTCGAATTAATCTGTCTATTTATGTACATGTATAATCCGATCAGATGCATGAGTAAGGTTTAGGAAAATTTTTACAAATTTCAAAGACTTGGTAACATATTTAAATAGGTTTATATGTGTGTTGTATCGTTATTATACCTAAACGACTCTATTGAAAAATGGTTAAATTTGTTGACGAGATTTCGGTACAAGGGTTTGCGACGGCCGTTAACGGATAATTCTCATGAGTTGTGTGCACATATGCATTTATCATAAATCTCTCAAACAATCGCTTCGCTCGTGTTTGGTCGTGGGACTACATATGTATAAAACATTTTTTATGAGCATTCTTCTTGACAATGAGTTGATACTGTGCCCCTGTTAGAAAAAAAATTAGGTAAAATAAACAAGTGAACAAAGCCAGATAGTTTTTATATAACTCATGGCATTCCAGCATTGTATATTGTATGTAGTTGAAGGGATGAAGTATATACATGCATTGTGGTTAGGATATGTGATAGTGGAAATGGGAATGTTGAAGAGCTCTTTGGGAATGATGAATAGCGCACAACTCTTGCGTTGACCACTGACAAATACCGGCTGTACTAGACCTGCACGATTTGTCTCCCCATGCCAATTCGGTTATCGACCTCAACTTCAATCGAACACCGTTTATAACCGACACACATGAGGACTCACCACGGTGTCAAACAATGTCACAATTGCTTGCGGTTAACCTGACACCGAAGTAGACACGTACGTTTTGTCTTCCCATGTCAATTCGTTTATCGACCTCATCTTCGATCAAACACCGTTTATAACCGCCACGAATGATGACTCACCACAGTGTTAAACGATGTCACAATTGCTTACGGTTAACCTGACACCGAGGGTAGACCTCTTCTGATTGGTTAACGATGAACCGAAGGAAGTTGCCACCCCTTTGGTATGTGCTTACCATGAAAAGGTAACTGGGCTCTATACCACGATACTGTTAACCACATAGGTTAGCAGTATCGTGGTATAGAGCTAGAGCGCCTGAACCCAAGATAGAGCATTACATTTACATATTCAAATCTACAAGCGTCATTACCAAAATACTAATAATATAATCTTTATTTGCCTTTGTTGCAGAACAAACCCGCCAAAGAGCTATTTTATTTATGATATAAGTAATTGGTTATGACAAGTCTTCAATGGAAGAAATTTATACAATTTATTACAATATCCAATTTAAAACATAATAAAGAACTTAATGTAAAGGATAAATCAAGGCTTGGTGACCGGGACCTGTGTAAGAAGAGAGACAGAGTTCAGTTGTTTATTAATTATTTGGAATTGAAAGCAAGAACAGTAAGCATATTAACCAAGGCTGGTCTCAGACTGGTTCTCTTCTTGCTGACTATGTGGCCAGCTATACTGAAGAGACGTTCTGATGAAACGCTTGTGGCATTTACACACGTAACTTTCTTTGCGATAGAGCTTAGATTTTTAAACTCATGCTGATGAGTGGACCACCATATGTTAATCTCCATCTCTGGAGGACATTCCATAGAAAGGAAAAACTCAATCTAAAATAAAAATGATGTTACCCATTATAACAAGGAAAAATAATGCCCAAACACAAAACCACTGAGCTGCTGTTCGGGGCAATGGCAAAATCTTACTCAATCTTAATAAAGGCACTCATGGTAGCCTTAATGCCCTGTTACCACACAATATACGATATCTGCATGGTTCTGACCGATGACAATCCAAATATAGATCATTGAGACCATGTACTTTGTTTGAAAGCAAGCTTATGCTTAATGACAGAAGATAACAATTATCTTTAATGCCTATCAGCACCCTATAGCGGAAGCAATATTGTTCAGGCATAGATAGATATAGTTTTACCTCGCGTCTGGCCGCCCTGTCCGGATCATCCACAGCTTTCTCTGCAACAGGGGTAAGCTTTTTCTTAAGCAGTATTGTCGCCAGTGATTTCTTCTGAACTAAAAAAAAGTAGCACCCAACACATTAGATTTACGGTTCATTTTATGGAACATTGTAAAATAATCAACACTGGTACAAATTGTAACTAGCTATTTCAGAAGTTCATTTTAATATGTATGGAGAAGGGGTGATTTATCACAAATAATCAATCTGATCTGTGTTCATTATTGGGACATACCATATTGTCGACTTACCTTTGGGTAAAGCGACCACTGAGCTTGTTGACTGGTCCTGCATCAAATTGACAATCTGCTGTGACACCATGTCTTTAACTTGTTCAAAGGTTGGCCACTTGAACATCATTGGAGGCTGGTATTCGTACCTTCTATCCAAGAACGTTGATATTGCCAGCATGTTATTTACATCTTGGTTATCATACGTATATTGCAAAAAATGGAAATCAGGAAATGGAAAAACAGCCACTCACACCAATGATTGATGAAAAGTTAATGACTCCACAGTGTATAAGTATATATTATATGAAAAAACCTCAAAAGAGTGAACAGCTTACTGTTTGTTTACATATTTCCAAACCAATCGTCTTATATCACTAGCTGTGGGAGTAGCAGTGGCATCCAACTGTTCAGAGACTTCCTTATCTTCATCGTTATTATCGCCATCATTAACATCGTCATCACAATCATCGCCACATAGTTCTTTAAGAAATATAAGCGTTGGCACAACTGATGAAGAAGTCACCATTGGCTCACCCGAAAGTATGTCTGTTAAAGACTCGTATGGTTTTAAGACATTCACAACCTCTGAGAGAAGATCTGTCAGTGAGAAAGACAGGAGGTAATGGCAATATTTTCTGTCTGGAAACAAAATGAAGAAATTGACAATAAATTTTGCAAATATTTCAACAAAAAAACAAAAAAGTACAGTTAAGTACTGCAAGTTGGCATGACTGAAAAAATGTGCATACCTCCTACCCCAGTGAGCTCAATCTAGTTACTCAATACATATTACCATGTTTACAAAGCTTGTTGCTAATAATTCAGCCAACGCCCTCTTTTAATATTGCATTGTGTTAGATTACACCCAAACATACCATCAACAAATAGCTTTGCGATTCCTGGCATCTGGTCTTTGACACTAGCTAACATCTTGAGAGTGGGCCCCCATCTAGTTTTCACAACAATAATCAACTTATTTTCAGGAAGTTTCAGCTCTTTCTGAAGATGTTGTAGTTTACGTTGGAACTGAAAGGAGTAACTGAATACAGATGTTATTTTCCTGACTGATGTAATTATATTGGTGATCTGCTCATACCCATTCAGAGCTTTAGTTATACCATTGTGTAAATAGTGTCCGAAACATCCTAGGCGAGGCAACTTCAGCTCAGGGCAAGCTGCATTCATATTAGCGGCAGAGTCAGTTGTTATAGAGACCACTTTCTCTTTGCAGAGGTTGTATTCTGAGAGAGTTGCACCCACAAAGTTACTAATGTTATCTGCTGTATGTGACACAGGGAGGTAAGAGGTTGCCAAAGATTTATTTACGAGAGTCCACAGTATCTATATAGGTAATTGTGAGGCTCATATAGGGATCTTTTGCCAGCGAACTCCAGCCATCAGTGGTAAGACTACAGCTTGTAACATTCATCAGAGCTTCAGTAATAGCACTTTTTTCTTGAATAAACTTTTCAGGTATGTCAATCTTGCTGAAGTGATTGTGACCGGGGCATTGGTATCTTGGGTCAAGACCTTTCAAAAGCTTTTTGAAAGAATCTTTCTCCACAGTATAAATAGGAATTGATCCGCTTACGAGGTAGTTTGTCACAAGTCCTGTTAAGAAGGTATGCTTCTCACTGTTCCTATTGTATGGCAGCATGGAGGTTAGCGTGGGCTGAGATGATAAATATTGAGAAGTGTCTTGGGACTTACGTTTTCGATTTTGAGTTGCGTTTTTTGGTGCCACAGTCATATACTCTTTGAAGTGGTGTATTTGTAGATGTTGGAAAAGATTACTCGTGCTAGAATCAGTTGTTTTTACTCCCTTCTTACACAGATCACAGGTCACCCAGTTCTTGTTGGAAACATCAGAGATAGTGAAGAAGGCCCACACAGCTGATCTTTGCGAGCCTGTACTCAGTTCTGACGTTTGACCGAGTTGTGTCGAAGATGCACTGGGCATGGACTCCTAAATAAAGGATATTAATACATTTTAATAGACCACAAGATTAATTATAAACTGCATGCTTTTGTGTCAAACATTCATGCCATCAAAATCAAGTCTAGTCAATTTTTATTTTAAGAGGGACATCTTTAGGCCTATTACATTCCTCCTATTATAACAGTGATTTGCAATTGCAAATATGCAATGCCAGAGTGGAAAATAAAATCATAAAAAAGAAGCTGTGCCGCATTGCCGCATTGCCGCTTAACCAATAGAGAATAGGCATTTATACTTATAAAATATTCATGAAAAATAATAATAATCACAGACAATGTATGACATGTCTAAACGAAGAAACTTACATGAAGCTTGGGGTCATCAAAAGTATCATCAGCATCAGAATCCAAGACAACTGTGACCGAATAATTGCCTGCCATGTCTGCTGGGTGGATGTTCTACAGTTCCAGTTGGAGCGCTAGTAGTAGTTTAGTGGAAAATAACAACGAACAATCTAAAAATATAGTTATTTCTCAGATTAATTTCGATTACTCCGTTACATATTCTTGTTTCTGTAGTAAAATATATGATTGTTTTGTAACTGTAATTACTACATCATTATACGTAATACTACACATCTCATCTCTGATTGTTGATGACCTAGTCTACACTCATTAAATTTATTTATCTACAATAAGTTAGTTATAGTTATTACTAACAGTATAAGATAGTTATTTCTAACAGTACAAGATAGTTATTACTAACAGTATAAGATAGTTAATACTAACAGTACAAGATAGTTATACTAACAGTACAAGATAGTTATTACTAACAGTATAAGATAGTTATTGCTAACAGTACAAGATAGTTATTACTAACAGAATAAGACGGTAACTAATAACAGTACAAGATAGTTATTACTAACAGTACAAGATAGTTATAACTAACAGGATAAGATAGTTATTACTAACAGCAGAAGATAGTTATTATTAACAGTACAAGATAGTCATTACTAACAATATAATATAGTTATTACTAACAGTACAAGTTAGTTATTACTAACAGTATAAGATATTTATTACTAACAGTACAAGATAGTTATTACTAACAGTATAAAATAGTTATTACTAACAGTACAAGATAGTAATTACTAACAGTATAAGATAGTTATTACTAACGGTACAAGATAGTTATTACTAACAGTATAAGAAAGTTATTACTAACAGTACAAGATAGTTATTACTAACAGTACAAGATAGTTATTACTAACATTATAAGATAGTTATTACTAACAGTACAAGATAGTTATTGCTAACAGTACAAGATAGTTATTGCTAACAGTATAAGATAGTTATTACTAACAGTACAAGATAGTTATATCTAACAGTATAAGATAGTTTCTACTAACAGTACAAGATAGTTATTACTAACAGTACAATATAGTTATTACTAACAGTATAAGATAGTTATTACCAACAGTGCAAAATAGTTATTACTAACAGTATAAGACAGTTATTACTAACAGTACAAGGTATTTATTACTAACAGTATAATATAGTTATTACTAACAGTATAAGATAGTTATTACTAACAGTTCAAGATAGTTATTACTAACAGTATAAGATAGTTATTACTAATAGTACAAGATAGTTATTACTAACGGGATAAAATAGTTTTTACTAACAGTATAAGATAGTTATTACTAACAGTACAAGATAGTTATTACTAACAGTACAATATAGTTATTACTAACAGTATAAGACAGTTATTACTAACAGTACAATATATTTATTACTAACAGTATAAGATAGTTATTACTGACAGTATAAGATAGTTATTACTAACAGTTCAAGATAGTTATTACTAACAGTATAAGATAGTTATTACTAACAGTACAATATAGTTATTACTAACAGTACAAAATAGTTATTACTAACAATACAAGATAGTTACTACTAACAGTACAAGGTAGTTATTACAACAGTACAAGATTGTTATTACTAACGGTACAAGATAGTTATTACTAAAAGTACAAGATAGTTGCTACTAACATTACAAGATAGTTCTTATTAACGGGACAAGATAGTTATTACTAACAGTACAAGACAGTTATTACTAGCAGTACAATATAGTTATTACTAACAGTACAAAATAGTCATTACTAACAGTACAATATAGTTATTACTAACAGTACAATATAGTTATTACTAACAGTACAAGATAGTTATTACTAACGGTATAAAATAGTTATTACTAACGGTACAAGATAGTTATTACTAACAGTATAAGATAGTTATTGCTAACAGTACAAGATAGTTATTACTAACAGTACAATATAGTTATTACTAACAGTATAAGATAGTTATTACCAACAGTGCAAAATAGTTATTACTAACAGTATAAGACAGTTATTACTAACAGTACAAGGTATTTATTACTAACAGTATGATATAGTTATTACTAACAGTATAAGATAGTTATTACTAACAGTTCAAGATAGTTATTACTAACAGTATAAGATATTTATTACTAACAGTACAAAATAGTTATTACTAACAGTACAAGATAGTTATTACTAACAGTACAAGATAGTTATTACTAACAGTACAAGATAGTTATTACTAACGGTACAAGATAGTTTTTACTAACAGTATAAGATAGTTATTACTAACAGTACAAGATAGTTATTACTAACAGTACAATATAGTTATTACTAACAGTATAAGACAGTTATTACTAACAGTACAATATATTTATTACTAACAGTATAAGATAGTTATTACTGACAGTATAAGATAGTTATTACTAACAGTTCAAGATAGTTATTACTAACAGTATAAGATAGTTATTACTAAAAGTACAATATAGTTATTACTAACAGTACAAGATAGTTTTTACTAACAATACAAGATAGTTACTACTAACAGTACAAGGTAGTTATTACAACAGTACAAGATTGTTATTACTAACGGTACAAGATAGTTATTACTAAAAGTACAAGATAGTTGCTACTAACATTACAAGATAGCTCTTATTAACGGGACAAGATAGTTATTACTAACAGTACAAGACAGTTATTACTAGCAGTACAATATAGTTATTACTAACAGTACAATATAGTTATTACTAACAGTACAATATTATAGTTATTACTAGCAGTACAAGATAGTTATTACTAACAGTTCAATATAGTTATTGGTAACAGTGCAAGACAGTTATTACTAACAGTACAGAAGAGTTATTACTACCAGTACAAGGAAGTCATTGCTAAAAGTACAAAATAGTAATTAATAACAGTACAAGCAAGTTATTAAGAATAGTGCAAAGTATTTATTACTAACAGTACAAGGTAGTTATTACTAACAGTACAAAACAGTCCTTATTAACAATACAAGGTAGTTACTACTAACAGTACAAGGTAGTTATTACTAACAGTACAAGGTAGTTATTACTAACAGTACAAGATAGTCATTACTCACAATACAATATAGTTACTACTAACAGTACAAGGTAGTTATTACTAACAGTACAAGATTGTTATTACTAACGGTACAAGATAGTTATTACTAACAGTACAAGGTAGTTGCTACTAACATTACAAGATAGTTCTTACTAACGCGACAAGATAGTTATTACTAGCAGTACAAGATAGTTTTTACTGACAGTACAGAAGAGTTATTACTACCATGCAGTACAAGGTAGTCATTACTAAAAGTACAAAATAGTAATTAATAACAGTACAAGCTAGTTATTAAGAATAGTGCAAAATAGTTATTACTAACAGTGCAAGATAATTTTTACTACCAGTACAAGATAGTCATTAACAATACAAGATAGTTACTACTAACAGTACAAGGTAGTTATTACTAACAGTACAAGGTAGTTATTACTAACAGTACAAGATAGATTTTACTCACAATACAAGATAGTTACTACTAACAGTACAAGGTAGTTATTACTAACAGTACAATATTGTTATTACTTACGGTACAAAATAGTTATTACTAACAGCACAAGAGAGCCTTTCAAGTACATTTATTTGAAAATAGTGAGACCTTTACAAGTATGTATTACAAGTATGTGTCTGAGAAGGTCTGCCAGTTAGTATGCTGGATGGGAGTAATGCAAGTGAAGAGTTCATTTCTGTGGAGGCTTGAGGTCTTGAAGAGACTTGCTGCTCAGTTCTCTGGTACATGAAGTGAAAGATGTTCTCTAAAAATAAATATATTCATCCATCCAGTAATAAAGTCATAATTATATAAATAGATGGTGAAGCAAGTGGGTTGACGTGACTTACTTACTAAATATAACTAGAAATTCCCTTGTCATACAGCCAACGTATCTTAACCATCAATGGACTGATGGTTGAGAAATGCAATATTAGCAGTCAAATGGCACTGCAGTGCAAAAGGATAACTGCAATGGTAGCTGTAGTGTACTGGGTGTTATTTTGTACAACAAACAGCAATAATGAAAGAAAAAGATTAAATGTTTACACGTATATCTTTCCCCCTGCAATTGGAGAATTGCAATATTAGAAGAAAAATGCACTGATATTATTAGAATAACCAATATTATTAATATAGTAATAATAGAAAACCAATACACAATTTTGTTTACATTTCAAACCCTCATAGCTAACCATATCAAGAAGTGGTGATATTTATCAAGATTTTTAGAAAATATATTTAACAAAACTATTTAGAACAAATAATAACAGTAACATATTGCCCAACATCGGTGACTATTTACTTCGATCTTGTAAATTTGAATGTTTATTCTTATAATTAAATCTTATAAAATCAAATAATTGTTCTTATAATTAATTATTGTAATAATCTCATAAGAATCGTTAAACAAAGTATCATCATCATTTCCTTTACTTTCACCGCTTTGGACATCAGTTGGAATACCAAAGTACTCATAAGTGTCCAAAATGTCAGTTAATTTGAAATCCGCAAAAAAGAAACGATTACTTTTCAGTACTTCAACGTTAATTACAGAAACCTTCGGCAACTAGACAATGCTATAGACTGGTGAAATGTGCATGTTTTTTTTTCGTGATATACGCATGACTTAATGGTTCTATTCTCTGTCGCTCTGCGTTTCGTTTGCCGGTCTTAATTTTGATAAAAATAAGGCCTGTCATGTTTTGATAACGAATTTAGGCCGAATTAATCTGTCTATTTATGTACATGCAGGAAAATTTTTACAAATAATAAAGATTTGGTAACATATTTAAATAGGTTTATATGTGTTTTGTATCGTTATTATACCTAAACGACTCTATTTAAAAATGGTTAAATTTGTTGACGAGATTTCAGTACAAGGGTTTGCGACGGCCGTTAACAGATAATTCTCGTGAGTTGTGTGCACATATGCATTTATCATAAATCTCTCAAACAATCGCTTCACTCGTGTTTGGTCGTGGGACTACATATTTATAAAACAATTTTTATGAGCATTCTTCTTGACAATAAGTTGATACTGTGTCCCTGTTAGAAAAAAATTAGGTAAAATAAACAAGTGAACAAAGCCAGATAGTTTTTATATAACTCATGGCATCCCAGCATTGTATTGTATGTAGTTGAAGGGATGAAGTATATACATGCATTGTGGTTAGGATATGTAATAGCGGAACGAGTATTAGTACTACACAACAGTTCATTGTACTGAAAACATTGTATTGTATGTAGTTGAAGAAGGTATGAAGTATATACATGCACTGTGGTTAGGATATGTAATAGTGGAAATGGGAATGTTGAATAGCTCTTTGGGAATGTTAAATAGCGCACAACTCTTGCGTTGACCGCCGACAAATACCGGCTGTACTCGAAGAGTAGGTTCCCATTTCACCGTTGATAGCCCTGCGGTGTTGTTGCCAGTGCTTGTGGGGTATATGGGAACCAGGCTTCAAGGTCATGAAATGTTACCACTCTTGACATATGGGGTCAAACGCTGGTGCTAAACACCATCTTGCAGATGTTCATTGAAACACATTGCAAAGTAACTCAACTTGCTGCACAGCCACAAATGCTATCACTCGAGTTATAAAAACATAGTAATTATATGGACTTTCAAGTCATAAAATATCACCTCTCTTCTCTAAATTCTTCAAAAGGTAATGCTTGGAGCGTTGTAATGTCAGGAACGGATTTTCAGAAGTAGTAGAGGGGTGTACGAAGGTAGTAAATCAGACTAGTGACTTTGATGTAGGAGTGTATAGAAAAGATGGAGCAGTTAGAACTAAAAAAGCAGTTTGTTGCTAAGGAGACTTCCGTGTAATTGAAAATAGTTATGAAAAGTGCTGCAGACAAATACATCACATCAATTTAAAGGGGTCACGCTACCCTTGATCTTCCATTATCACAGGTGGAAGGTGATATATCAAACTTATGGATCAAGCCCTGAATGTAGTGCTCATATCTAGGTCATAAGGTCAATAATTAGCACCGGCTTTAATAACAGCAGTACCAGCAGTATCTCTCCCAGTGAAAGGCCTCGGATAAAACATTCTGTAGCATGCTGTCCTCTAATATACAACATGTAACCTTAAGGCATTATGGGACTAAACTCGTATGACAATGTTCTCGTATATCAAAACAATATATATTGCGTAACAGATTTATTAATTCGTTTCTACCCTCTAAAGCGCATAAAAAAGTATGTTATGATGTAAAACGCATTTTAGTTCTTCCAAATCACTGACTACGCTTAAACAGTAACAAATACCTATTTAGTGGTTATGATCTGCAACAAAGTGTAACATTATGCTGAATGAATGCATGAATAAATGCGATGAATGCAGTCTGCCGGACTACTTATAGATGGAGTAGCTGTGCTACCCGGCATTGCTCGGGTTGTAAAAAAAGTCTTTGAACGGAAAATTGATTTGTATTTAACATAGGCCTATAACAACATTTGCCATTCTAACATTTAAACTATATATCATGAGACAAGTGTTTTGTGTAGTTGAAATAAATTAAGAGAAAAAATAAAACAGCTGGAAAGGTTTTCAAACAACTATAACTTTCAAACTTCAAATCATGTGGAAAAGGTTTTGTGCAGGACAACTGATTTAAAAATAAATAAATCAACTGTAAAGGTTTTCAAACCAATGTAAATTTAAAATTTCATAACTTTCTGCGACCTATATCTTTTAATAACGTATAGTGGAACCTCGGTTCTCGAACATAATCCGTTCCAGAACGTTGTTCGAAAACCGAGTTGAACGAGAACCAAGTCAATTTTTCTCATTAAAATAAAATTATGTCAATTTTAATCTGCTCCAAGGTGAGAAAACAACTTCGGTAAAGTATTTTTTCAACATTCTACACCATAAGCTGTACTTGCTAAGCTTGTAGTTGCTATTTTACACCATAAGCTGTACTTGTACCCGGGTGTTGTCCTGGTAATAAAAATTTCTATGCACTGAAAATTGATTTGTATTTAACATATAACAACATTTGCCATTCAAACTATCAAACTACATATCATGAGAGAAGTGTTTTGTGGGGTTGAAATAATGTGAGAGGAAATAAAAACAACTGTAAAGGTGAGAGAATCTAGATTCTAGAGGCTATTCCTACTCGAGATAATACAATTGTCCGAAGGCAAAGTATTAACCTTTACGGCGATTTAGCAATTGAGCCTTGAGAAAAGCCAGAACTGCAGGTTTACAAAAAAGGCATCGTGTTTCATAGGGTTAATATAATTTAATTACCTAAATTCTAATATCGAGAGAGTCTATTGTCGATATCGTTTGCCAAAAACAAATTAGCCCTAATACGGCGAGGACAAAAAAAGCATCGCGTGTCATAGAGCTAAAAAAATTCATAGAGTTGTAATTATTGCATCATTTTTGTGTGAAAACGGGAAAACAATGAATAGGTTATGTATAGAGGTGCGCTAACCGGAGATTCCTGCTAATGCGACCTAGCGGTGAAATAAAAAAACACAGAATAGCCGCACCCTTATATAAGCCACATGGCTCAAACCATCAGAAAAAAGTAGTGACTAATAGTTCGAAAAGTACAGTACTCTGTAAGGTGGACCAGCACACACACACGCACGCAAGCACGCACGCACACAAATATACAGACAGATATTTTGCCATTTTTATAGTAGATGACTTATAGAAGGATAACACAAAGAATTACCTGAACAAACCAAAGTAAATAGATAAAAATAGAATGCTCTGTGTGGACAGCACCTGATTACGTATCGGATTGAGAAATATGATGAGCTTATTCAGGATAATATGAGAAGAGATAAAATGGGTCACATCAATAATGTACTAAGAGTTGTGCACCCTTGATAGATATAGAAAACTAAGAACCCATGTGACCATGAGCTGATGAAGTGATAGAGAATGCAAATACTCAAAACATAATGAACTTTTAACACTAACCAAGAGAATAACTATATTAAGAAACCAGACAATAAAACTCTGAGACTATCGTCATTGATATAAGATATTGCTATACTTGAAGATTTCAGAGTGAAAGACAAGTGAAAAATTAGTCTTGCTAAAACATATTTGGGTGAAATGATATGTCAACATCACATTGTTAAGTGAAGTCTATTATGTAAAATATCAGTTTTTTTGTAAATGGATAATATCTACAGTATATGTTTGCAGCTTGCAAACGGCTACAGTTTCGATTAGCCATCGTCGAACATGTAAAAAAATTGTGAACGTGAACGTGAAAAAAAATGGGATTTTTTCCAGGACAGCTGATCGGGGAACTAACACTATCTGAACCTTGTATATAAACAATAGTAAAGACTCACAGCTGAATTACTCCATTAACCTTTTGCATAAAGCTCACCATAAAGCTAACCGTTTACCAATCCAGATAAAAATTACCTTCACCTTCAGAGAGTTTCTAATAGTATCACTTTTCAAGCAGTTTGTTCACTTCCAAAAGGTAGAATATTCTAGCGTTGTGTGGACCTAGTTTGTCATTGAAAGTCAAATCTCGTGCTAGTTCCACTACATGGTATGTTATTAGCAAGGTTGTGATGAATTAGAACTGCATTGCGTCATTGCAGTGCAGTTGGTACACAATGAATATGCACTGCATTCTAGCTTTCCAATGCAGTAGACATTTACTGCTATTGAAACTGTACTCCTGCTGGGAATTACCCAAAGTATTACCCACTCCATAATTTGAATGTGTATCCCTGACAACTCGAACCTGTATGTGTGCTGTAACTGAGCATCAGCAGACTATAGTATGTAGATGCTCATTTCAACCAAATACAGCATGCTGATTGTGATCAATTTGTTTGCCCACTCATGGTGAAGTTGTGCAGTATTCACATCATGCAATTGCGTTGTGGTTGTGTCTAAACCAAATTAATACTTGATTATGTGATGAGTTTTTATGTAAATATGCTGTGCATGTATCTACAGTGTAAGGCAACAGTGCTAAATGTACTGCATTTAGTACTGTGAAATGCACACTAACAACACTCCGACTGCATACAGCACTGTACACTGTGCAGTGAATAATATTGTTGCTGCACCAATACTGCACACTCTTCATAAGAAATTAGGAGTGCTGCATGCATACTGTATACTGGGCAGTAGTGAAAGTATGTAATGTAATTATAATTAGAGCTGCAAAACGATTATAAAAAAATCGCGAATAATAACTGGTCTGAACCAGTTAATCTTCGATTAATCTTAGAATTAATCTAGCAAAAACTTGCATATTGTAATAAAAATGGATGAGAAGTACGACACTGAGTTTCCGCCATTGTCGACGCAGAACAAAACCCTTAAAATGGAAATGGTGGCCCTGAGAAGGGCTGAGGTGGTTGGTGAGACTACTGGTACTCAGAAATCGATTTTGACTGGTGAGTCCAGTAGCCCGAGAGGGTCACTGTCGTCCCCGATAGGATCTACCGATGGGCGAATGGTCTTGGACCCCACTTCATGCTTGTAAAAGCGAATGAGCTGTCAATCAGTGTGTACCCGTAATTGTAGACGTCATAATGCGCAAGAGTTGATGACGTCTTTTCTAAGCCTATAATCCGGCAGCTTCAAATTGCTAACTCAACGGATCTATATTACGTTCATCGCAATTCAGACAAATTTGAATAGTCATTTATAAGGCGCACGCTTAACACTTGTTCAATGTAGAGTGTATGTATGTGTGATACTAGCAATTTTTTTATGTTAACCATTTATTACCATATTGTTCTAAGATTTGCATGTTACTATACAAACACAAAAAAAATTATTAATACTCGTATTGCGTGATTAGTTAGTGACAAATGTTATCGTTTTTGTATTCGAAATATGTTATTGTGGAATTGGTTGACCTGATTACTGTGCAGCCAATCAATTTGTAGATTTTTCTTGGGATTGCTATATAACCTGCCGGTTTGATCATTGTTGGTGTGTTACTGCTTGGTACTGAGAGATATAACACCAATAAAGATACTGCGTTCTTTATAATAAGCTCTGTTTGATTTTCAAAAGCAAATAGGGTACAAAATTCTTGTCACTGTTTCTGCCTTTAGCATTGTGATATTAGCCAGCGTATCATAGCTGCTTTCACTATAAATGCTATTGACCGAACATCAAGAATTATTGCGCTTGGCTTGCTAGGGTGTAACAATTGAGAGAAGTCGCCATTGAGTCTGTTTATCGGCTCACTCCCGAGTCTGTTTATCGGCTCACCCACGAGTCTGTTTATCGGCTCGCCATCGAGTCTGTTTATCGGCTCACCATCGAGTCTGTTTATCGGCTCACTCCCGAGTCTGTTTATCGGCTCACCCACGAGTCTGTTTATCGGCTCACCCCCGAGTCTGTTTATCGGCTCACCATCGAGTCTGTTTATCGGCTCACCCACGAGTCTGTTTATCGGCTCGCCATTGAGTCTGTTTATCGGCTCACCATCGAGTCTGCTTATCGGCTCACCATCGAGTCTGTTTATCGGCTCGCCCTCGAGTCTGTTTATCGGCTCACCCACGAGTCTGTTTATCGGCTCACCCCCGAGTCTGTTTATCGGCTCGCCATCAAGTCTGTTTATCGGCTCACTTCCGAGTCTGTTTATCGGCTCACCATCGAGTCTGTTTATCGGCTCGCCATCGAGTCTGTTTATCGGCTCACCCACGAGTCTGTTTATCGACTCGCCCACGAGTCTGTTTATCGACTCGCCCACGAGTCTGTTCATCAACTCATGGAGTTTGCGTGAACTCGCTCTTGAGTTGGGAGTTGGCTATCCTCAACGACCAGAATTTACTTCAATATTTAAAAACAAATCATACAGCTACATACATAGTTAATTATATTTGAGACAATTACTGTTAACAGCAGTACATTTTATTTACAATGTACATAAGTTACAATGTGTTAATTAATATGAGTATGAAAATAGTTTATGAAAGTCTATAATTAAGCCAGCCAAGAAATGAGGCAGCACACTTTATTCACATTATCCGAATGAAGAGATGCCCTCTTCCTACATACAATATTGCTAGCTTTAGAGATTAGCCACTCACATTTTAATTGTATATAATATTATCTATTTTTTGCTATATAATATATTACAATCTATTCAGGTCAATATCTACTATAATCGGATCATACAATTTAATTTCATCTTAGCCTGCCAAAAAGAGGCTTTTGTTTCATTGTTGTATATCATATTTTATTTTATCAAAAAAGAGTTCATCATCATCATATGTGTCTTATTGCTAATACTTTGTTAGTTTGGCCGTAAGTAAGCCAGTATGTTAGCAACTCTAATAATCATTTATTCCTATACGGTTTCCGACCCGGTTCCACTATACGATCCAGGGAGGGGGGAATGTATGCATATATAGGAAGCACTTTCGCTAGGAGAGCAGAGTAGTTGCGGCTTCACGACTAATGAAAATTCTTTCTGAATAAAACAAACGTAAAACCATACTTGCTTCTCTTACAATTTATGCAACCTTTCTTACAATCTAGATCATACAGATCTATGAGTAAGGACCGGCAAAATTCTTTACAATATATCAAACAATACGAAGAAACCACAATGTGATCATCACCTCGATTGCATTTTAATTGAAGATTATTTGGCTCAACTCAATAATCATGTATTTTTACTGATGGAGTTAATCGTTTAATTAATGAGATCATTGTGCAGCTCTAACCATACTGCATGACTGTAACATATTTACTGATGTTACTGTACCGCTAATGTGGCTACCTAGATATCCGTGCACCAATTTTCTACAATTACAATGACTTTTACATCTACAATTACAATTACTACTGATCAAAGAGCAGAGCTACAAATTTTAAACTAACTAATGGTGTTCCAGCTTTATATTGTATGTGGTTAAAAAAGGGAGTGTATAGATTCATTTTTATGAGGATATGTGGCGGGTCATCTAGAATTATGAGCAGTTAGCTGACATTATATAGAATTTGAAGTTATAAAATCTCATCCTGCTTCTATCTGTTCTTCTAAATAACAAATAAAATCCAAGGACACTACAGTAACCATAACGGACAATAACAAACCAATGTATGTATTACTCACAATTCATTTTATTAGAATATTTTCTCTATTCTTTCAGGTCTCTGAGTAGGTCTGCTTATTAGTATGCTGGATGGGACGAATGCAAGTGAAGGTTTCTTTTATGTAGAGGTTGTAGTCAGAAAAAGACTTGCTCCTCACTTTTCTGTTGCATGAAGTGGTATACGCTCTACCTAAAAAGTGAAAAGATTTGTATCCATGCAGTAATCAAATCATAACTACATATAGTCCAGTAACAAGTGAAATTACTTGACTTGACCTATTTACCAAATGTAACTACATACTTACATGAGAGTTTTATGTGAATATCTTGATAACCTCTTGACAATAAGTTGAATGAGTGACCCTGTGTTCCTGTAGAAAACAAAAGTAGGTGAAATAACTGATAGAATGGAGTCAGACAGCTTTACAATAACTCATGGTTTATTGTAAATAGATGAGCAAAACATGGGGTATTGAGATATATTGTTATGCTAACTTGGCCCATTACCTTAACAGACCTTTATAAATATCCATAGGAATACACATGGTAAATAGAAGCTCTGTGTAGATATAATGATGAACTCTTTTATGCGATACAAAAATGGGAAGTGATAAGTTCTTGCTAGAAACAAAAATTGCTTAGACCAGCATGACGCCAGCTCGACCACATAAAAACATTGTATAAAAATTTATCTCATTAGCCAAGATTTACATATCTGTCTTACCTTTCCTTTGAAAATCTGGTTACTGGATGAAGGATTTTTTCTCAGATGGCAGCAATATTCAACTCCCTACTGAAGAAGGCGAGCCGTACTATTGGCTTATTAATCATGCTTGCTATGACAGGTTTATCAGCTAGTCAGAATAAAACAAACACCCATCAGCAAACAGGCTTGCCGGGCAAGCTAGCAAACTCATCAGTCATGTAAGAACTTATTTACATTAGGTAACAAGATATAGGGTATTAGCTACGAATATAGACTTCTCAATCAAAGATTTTTTGTCAAGTGGCCTTAACATTTTTACTCCCAACTCAACAGCTCTAGCTGTACAGCTGGCCTGATAACTTTAGAGTCAATATACAATGATTTGCTAGCTAACCAAAATAAAGCAAAGAAATATTTTGCACAAAACTCCTTGCACGCTATTAACCGAATCGGTTACCCATGACTTATTGTGTATCGTTTACTATAGAGTTTAGTAAACTTTAAAGAAACTTAGAAGAGCAAGCAATAACTATAGCAGCAAAAACTACAATCTTTCCGATCAAATCAATCATTGTGTAAGCTCTGTGCTATCAAGTTGAATCTCTCTACCATCAAATAAAGATACAGGGTATTAACTATAAAAATAGATCAGAACGGTTAAAACTCTCCACCATGAAATAGAGAGACAGGGTATTAACTCTGAATATAGGCAAGAACTGTTGAATCTCTCTGCCATAAAATAGAGAAACAGGGTATTAACTATGAGTCTAGACCAGTAGAGGTGGAACGAGACACGAGACGTCTCGAGTATTGACCTATCTCCTCTCGTATCGGTCTCGTCTTGACTTAACTATTGCCAAACTCGAGACAGGAAATAGAACTAAAGCGCCTGCGCACGGTTGTTAAAACATGGCTTCTTGCGGTAGCAACAATTCCATGTATTGTAATGGATTGCGGGCAGCTGCCTTTAAAGTTATACCCGGTTCGTTATTATCTGTTGATTATGTTGGCCACTGAGTCTAATCATGTAGTCCGGACAACGGCCCTGTTAATATATTTTAGTTCGGTTCTGTGTCCTAAAAACAGATATCGGGTCGTATCTAATTACTCTTTGGATAATCCAATTTAATCAATATGACTTTTGCGAATAAAATGACTGTATTTTATCGTATCGTGTCTAAACACCAACTGCCCTTCATAAAATTTGGGCCTCTTTTACGTATATACTACCGATCGCGAGTAAAACTTGCTCGGACACGGAGAAACGAATGAAAGGCCGTGTCGACCATAGTCCGTGTTCGGTTAACAATGACGTTTTGTTAGCTCAATATAAGAATATACATATGCATGTATACAGTAATTAATATAATTTCATGATTACAATTTAAATATAATTCACATACTACAGTTAATACACAAACAAAACTTAACATTAATAAAACGATAAGAATGAAAGTGTTATCGTGTGTTCTTTTAGTTGCGGTATTTCTTTGTAGAGCGACGGCTATCGGTTTCATTACGCATTACATTAAAAAGTAAGACCTATTCAATAGATGGTAAAATATACATGTACAAAGCACTATGTTTATAATAATTATGATCAATCAAGCTCAAAATTCTCATAATATATTACTTCGGTATTTTAGAGCTGTTTGTGTCACTTTTGTTTACAAAAACTACATGCATATCACTATTAAAATGTTGTATTTAAATCATTTACACCAGGTGAAAATTCAATTTTAAAACAGTTTTATTGATTTTATATATACCAAATAGCTAGTACTTGCGTAGTGAAATCATCATCAAATGCTCATTATTTTACTGTCTCGTGTCTCGAATTTTTACAAGACAGTGTCTCGAGTCTTGTCTCGAACTTAAAAAACCTGTCTCGTTCCACCTCTATAGACCAGAACTGTCGAATCTCTCTACCATGAAATAGAGAGACAGGGTATTAGCTATGAATATAGATCAGAACTGTTGAATCTCTCTACCATGAAATAGAGAGACAGGGTATTAACTATGAATATTGACCAGAACTGTTGAATCTCTCTACCATGAAATAGAGAGACAGGGTATTAACTATGAATATAGACCAGAACTGTTGAATCTCTCTACCATGAAATAGAGAGACAGGGTATTAACTATGAATATAGACCAGAACTGTTGAATCTCTCTACCATGAAATAGAGAGACAGGGTATTAGCTATGAATATAGACCAGAACTGTTGAATCTCTCTACCATGAAATAGAGAGACAGGGTATTAACTATGAATATAGACCAGAACTGTTGAATCTCTCTACCATGAAATAGAGAGACAGGGTATTAACTATGAATATAGACCAGAACTGTTGAATCTCTCTACCATGAAATAGAGAGACAGGGTATTAGCTATGAATATAGACCAGAACTGTTGAATCTCTCTACCATGAAATAGAGAGACAGGGTATTAGCTATGAATATAGACCAGAACTGTTGAATCTCTCTACCATGAAATAGAGAGACAGGGTATTAGCTATGAATATAAACCAGAACTGTTAAATCTCTCCACGATGAAATAGAGAGACAGGGTATTAGCTATGAGTAGAGACCAGAGCAGTTGAATCTATATTATCTATAGTTGTTATCAGTTAGTAAACAACAGACTTTACACCAGTGTGTCAGTATGTATGTAAATAGTCGGTATATGATGTAGGATTATTCATTACATATGATGAAGGGAAGTAAACTCTTTGGAAGACATTGTTTTATATGGTTGTTGAGAGACTATTGCATGTATTGGCATACAATTTTATATATATTATATGTATGCAATATATATATTTATAATATCATGTTTTAATAGTAAATCACAAAGGCGATGATTCATGGAAGAAAGTGGAGAAAAAATAAAAGCTTGTTGAACATTATAATTAGTCGGCAAATATGAAAATAAAAAACTATTCCGGAGAGGTAAATGTTGAATAATAGACATAAAAGTTACCATCAAAGTCTATATACAAGATGTATAGTTTGAACTTGAGAGATGAAATGTGTAGAAGTTAATATCTAAGTCAACTGCATATACACATTCATGCATACCATAAAACTTTTATTTGAATGCCACCTCTGTTTGAATGCCACCTCTATAAGAACGTCACTATTAACAAAGGGTCTAAAATACAATACTACCGCTTAGTTGAACACCACCTCTATTGGACTACAACCTCGTCATTCTTTAATCATTACAAACCCATAATAAAAAGTGATCAGTAGAGAAGTGTGTACAAAATGGTACTGAGAATGTCTCTGTTACATCAATAACAGTTAATTCTTTCGTTGTTGCTGTAGTGGTTGCCATGATTTTAGTGACGGTGTACCTGTGAAAATTAATTGTCACAATCATCAGAACTACACTCTAACTCGAAATCGCCAAGGTCTAAATCCAATCAATTGCCTTCAGATTTGTCTATAATACGGTTTATAATTTGACCTGAAGGCTTTAAAGTGTTTTGATGAACGATGAAAACACTCTTTAGGGACACTGCTTGGTGTAATAGCGGCCATTGTTATGACGTACCAGTCTGCTTTTCAAATCCAAAGTTTGATGTTTTTTCCAAACACTTTAGAACTGACACCATCACAATAATTAATAATTGGATTGGACTAATATGTTTTAATCAAAGTAACTCTTTGTTTAACTCAGGCTAGTGCTACGACATTTATAAAAGTAGCTAAATAAAAATGCCGAAGCTGTCGATATTAATGTCGCTCAGCCTGAAGGAGAATGCAAATATAGGCAAAATTAGGATCATTTCTTTATAAAAAAGTTAAATTTATTTTCCAAAAATTCTGACGAAATAGTTGAGAAATATAGTACCACTATCTGTTTAAAGAGTACTTTTAATAAAATGCCAGCACAGGAGAAGGGTTGAAAAATACAGCACTATGGCATTCAAGTAGAGGCTTTACGTTATATAACCTTGTCTTTAGTAATCCGAGCATTCTCTAAATACATGTCAATGCAAATCCAGTAAGCAAACACGATTGTCATGTTTGCTTACTGGATTCCCTCTTATGCACTCATCCTTTTCGCTATGTTTGTCAACTTTACATTGAACCCTTCAGAAGAAGGGGAAGCAAAAAAGCAATTAAAAGTCTCTGAGGTTCCTGAGATCAAGAATGGCACAGTTGGTCTACAAAACCTTAACAATGACCAAATAAGCTTCTAATGTTATGACGTGTTAAGTTATGATGTGTTGAGTTATGATGCGTACACTCATCATTCTTTGTATCATGATTTTTCTGCTGGTCTTTTACTCCTAGCTACTCTTCCTTTTTGGGGGAGATAAAGATAGGTTTTTACCTGGAGCATTGCTTTTCTCATGTTACAGCCTGTTAACTGTGTGCTTCTATGATATCATATTGGCCTACATCAGCTGAAAGGAAGTCTATTGATGAATGCAACAATCAAGTTACTATGACTAGTCATCTGTGAAACACATTTCATATATTATATACATGCACATCATTAAAAAGCAGTTGGCTTGTCTTAAGAGAGTGCTCGAGTCACTAAGGTCCATGTTATATAAATATATATTAGAGCTGCACAATGATTGCGTTAATTAAACGATTAACGCGATCAATACAAATACACGATTAACTGCGTTGAGCCAATTAATCTTCAAATAAAATGCAACCGAAGTGATGATTATAATGTGGTTCTTTTGTATTGTTTGATATATTGTAAACGAATTTGCCGGTCTTTTCTCAGGCACGATCTAGATGGTAATAAATGTTGCATAAATTGTAAGAGATGTGAGTATGGTTTTTCAATTGTTTTATTCTGAAAGAAATTAGTTGTGGAACTGCAAACACTCTGCTCTCCTAGAGAGAGCACTCCCATATATCGTACATATATTTTCCCAGACCGTATAATGGAACCAGGTAGGAAACGGTATAAGAATAAATGATTTATAGAGTCGCTAACATGTTGGCTTAATAACGGCCAAACTAACAAAGTGTTAGCGATAAGACGTAATAAAGACAGGCACAATATGTAAAATATATATATATAAGAGTAATTATATGCAAATAAAACACATAATAAAAACAGACACAATATGCAAAATATATATAAGAGTAATTATATGCGAGTATAAACTATAAAAAAACATCAGAAATAAATTCGTGGCTTAGCGTCCGCCAAAATATAGCATTAACATGGCAGGTTACTACTATTTAATTTATGACAAGCAACACGTTCTTACCATGATGTGGCTCCTTTGTATTATTCAATATATAACAATAACGTAGCAGGTTACTATCATTTAATTTACTAACAAATAAATACTATGACAAGGAACACTTTCTTACCAATTAAATACAACCACAATTATTTTGCACTCAACTATAAAAACACTAAGTGAGTCACTAACGTAAAACTTGTATATGCGTCAAAATAAGCGTCGTTCTAGTTGTAAGCAGCCGTGTCGTTAGTTATTTGAACATGTTTCTAAGTAAGAGCAGCAAAAGCGTTTTCAGTATTATTTAATATTTTACAGTCTATTTTTGTTTATAATTTAAAAACGTTTTTAGGTAAACTATACAAGTATTTTGATCTTTCAAAAAATCACATTCATATTTCAGCTTTAGAATAATAGTAATATAAGATTGACACTTTATTGGAACATAAAAACAGAAAAATGTCCTCCGTACTAGCTGACTCATTTTCAGACGATGTTGGAAGCATAAACAAGAATGTGAAGGGCAATATATGCCGAGAAAAATTTGCCTACCGCCACAGCATAACATCATCAAATATCATTTAACTAATTCTAATCATACCGCTCAGAATTCATCACCGGCTGTCGCAGACAACTACTACTATTGACTACCGCCACTACTGTCCTCT
This sequence comes from Watersipora subatra, assembly GCF_963576615.1. Lineage (NCBI taxonomy): Eukaryota > Metazoa > Bryozoa > Gymnolaemata > Cheilostomatida > Watersiporidae > Watersipora > Watersipora subatra. The sequence continues at coordinate 43,138,378 of NC_088709.1, read as the reverse complement.
GTGAGCGGCTATTCTTTAAAGCTGGCAATATTGTATGAGGCAGAGAACATCTCTTCATTTGGATAATGTAATTAAACTATGCTGTCTCAACTTTTGGCTGGCTTAATTATATACTTTCATGGACTATTTTCATATTCATAATAATTAATACATTGTAACTTATATACATTGTACATAACATGTACTTCTGTTAAAAATAATTGTCTCAAATATAATTAATTTGTATGTAGCTGTATTATTTGTTTTTGAATATGCAGGTTTTTTTGCGAGATTAATTCTAAGACTAATCGAAAATTAACTGGTTCAGACTGAAGTGCGACTTGTCGGTTAGATCTGATTTTAGCAAGCAAAACATTGAACAAGAAAGTTTTACCAGTTCCACCGGAAGAGTCCAAGAAAAAGATCGTTTCACGCTCATCATCCAAAGCTTTTAAAATTTTTCCACAAACTAAATTCTGATCAAATGTGAGGGTTGGCTCGGTGCTGCTAACAAATCTATTTAACTTTGCCATGTCATAGTTGGTTTCTCGTAGCACTTCTTTCTGTGGAAGCAGGTCTAAATCTCTGCATGGCGATGTGAATCCGTGTTGCTGTAGTCTCTTACCAAAAATTTTAATGACTTTGTCTTTTAATAAAATCAAAGCTTTGTTGAAAATTTCAGCTGTGAAATCTAAAGAGATTTGCGGTTGAAGTTGATTCAGTTGTCTGCGTACATCATCACTCATGCTTTCTCTTTGATCTAGCCATAATTGTTCAAGATCAGAAGGATTGCAGCTAATAAGAATAACAGCAAACAGATTACGCAACTGATAAGGTGAATCTGAAAGCTTCCTGAAGAGTGTTGTGCCACTGTCTGCCATCTTATATTAATCCTCCTTTGAGATATGCCTCCTTAAATGTTGAGCAAACGATTCCGTCGACAGTTCGGAGCTGTTGAAACGAAGTAGGTCCTGTAACTTTGTGTGGTAAAATGCGCAAGTGAAAACATTCTACGTTTGTTGGATAAATGGTATATACTCTTCCCAAGCATCTGATGCACGTATGTGAGGCCAGTTTTCAACAACTTTTCCTTGTTTTCTAGATTGCCACTTTTTTGTGCTGTCTATGTGTAGTAAGTAGGCATTTGATGATATGGTAGAGTTTGAGCAAACTCATCGTTTTGGCATGCTTGGCAAATTTCTGTTAAAATAGTCCTTGGTGGTTCCTGTGCACGTTGTTCAATGTTCACCTCATTGAAGTATACTCGCTGTCCATTTTCCAGATGTACACTAAGGTGTGTTACTGCAGGATGTCTCTGATGAACCGGCAAACTTAAAATCCTCTAAACAGCCTCATTGCTGGAAATATATCTACCAGTTTGAAAAGTAGTAACTTCATCCCTGTTATTTCCTATAACAAAAGCTGCTTGATCACTACCTTTGTGAATGTATTTGCAAATGTATTTTATGAATTTAACCGAATGACAATATTCCACATTGAGATGGGTGTTGAAAATCTTCGATAGAAGAGGGCAGTATGGCACAATCCATCTGCTGTCAATTTCTATTTCTGTACCACCACGTTGAATTATTGCAAAATGTCCTCCCATTCCTGGCATTTGTCTTCTATACTGTGGATACCCATCATCAGCAGTCAGAGTGTCATGAATTGGTGCTCGTGTGTATTGTTTGGTGCATTTTTCGTCTTTCATACAGGGAGAAAGGCGATTGAGGTTGCCACATGGTCCATGTATCATTTGCTTGGTAACGATGCTGTACAGAGTTGGGTCCTCCTCGTTATCTGGAATTTCTGCAGATATTATTGAGTCGACCTGAAATGAGCATATTTTTTATACCAGCCATAGAAGATGACAATGAGGCAAACCTCGTTTTTGCCATTCAATTGAATAAAGGAAACATTGCGCATCGCCAAAAATTATTCCCTTGGTTAGCAAGTTGAGCGGTAGTTTCACTTTTATCCCAAACACTCTAACTAGCTGCTTTTCCATCTAGGAGAGCTTCTTTGATATCCGTCCATTTTGGATTGCACGTTAATGTTATAAATAGATCTGGCCTTCCATGTTGTCTGACATAGGTCATAGCATCTTGGACATACTCATGCATGTATCGAGAGCTTCCAGTAAAAGAAGAAGGAAGAATGACTAATTGGCCGATGTTCTGTGCATCATCGTTTAGCATATCGTCTCGTAGGTGAATGTAACTGTCAGCTCTAAGTCTTCTTTGGTTATGTCTAATATAAGCCAATCTTTCACTTTCAATTTTTGCGTACATGTCTGTCAGGAATTGATGGAGCAGGTGTCTGCATCTGAGTAAGTGGTTTGATCCTGTGTTTCGTATCATTATCCTAAAAGCATAAAAATTCATGGCAGATACTGTCTTCCTTTGTGCTTCATTACCTCTGTTTGGGTCCACCTGCCTAATTGTAAGATGATATCCATCTTGTCCTTGCCAGTATATGATTGGGTACTGTAGCGCATCATAGGATATATGCGTTTCAGAAATTCTTGTAAATACTGATTGTCGCTTGTGCAACACGATATCTCTTTCATCAAAGTCTTGTCCTACAATAACAATCGCTGGTTTGTTTAATTCGGGTGCATTATACCTTTGTTCATGTTCTCCAGCTGGCCGCCTATCTGCACGAATTACAATTTTCAAACTGTCATCTGTTAGAATTTCCATGGATGTTTTAAATTCCTGAACGTAGTTGTTGTAGCGGTGAAAAAAGTCTTGCAAATCATGGACGATGCTACGCCTGACACCTGAGACATTTTTACATCTTTGATTTACTTCGTCATCAGCGTTGCCCATGAAGAAAATTGGCAAAAACTTGTTGTTTTCGTTTTCAGCTGGCAAAAGCAATCCGTGCAAATGATAAATCTGTCCTTGCACTTTGAAAGTGGGCATAAAACCTTGCTCGCAAATTTCTCTTGAAGCTCCAAAAGATTTCATCTGAAAACAATTGTTATATTTGTGAATGTTAGATAGAAAGTGGCGAGAAGATGCATTATCTCCAATCATTAAACTTTGCAATGGTTCAGGGGGTGCAGTAATGACTGGTATTTTGACTTTTCCATTAGCGCAACACACGCCTGGAGCTTCATCCTTCCACTTGAGTGCTTGACAATGGTGACAAATTTTACTCATATTTCCTATTAAACAAAAATAATCACTCTCATAATTAAAAGAGCAGTCATACAAAAATGCTGCATTAAACTTTTCTCTCCAAGATGTGCATCCTCTTGCAGCAATCCTCTCTCGATCACACGCTTGTCTTTGAGCCCGTTGTTTGTCAGTCTCTAAAGATCTTACAGTTTCAATCCTCTTTCGATTACACGCTTGTCTTTGTGCACGTTGTTCGTCAGTCTCCAATGATCTTACCGTTGCAATTCTCTCTCGATCACACGCTTGTCTTTTTGCATGTTGTTCGTCGGTCTCCAAAGATCTTACAGTTGCAATTCGGTCTCGATCATACGTTTGTCTTCATGCGCGTTGTTCTTCAGCATGTAATGCTCTCTTTTCTCTAGCCTTTGCTAAGCGTTCATTTCTTTGCTGCTCAGTTTCCAAGGCTTTAGCAGCCGCTTTCCTCAGTCTGTCTTTTCTAAGTCTTTCTTCTCTTTCCTGTAATGACTCACTGCAGGTTCTTTTCTTTGGAGGCATTAGATAATGTGTAACTTTTGAGAAAACATGTAATAAACAGATTGTTAAAAAACATAAAGAATGTAATAGGAGAATGTAAATCTAGATATATATTTCTCCAAATATGTAAATGATAAATCTTACAGATAATCTAACAGATAATCTTACAAATGTTTGTTGTAAAATGTAAAATTAATTACGAATTACTAATTGGTTAGGTTTAGAAGAAAAGATGTGTAAGTTAGTACACAAAGCGAGCACTGATAGAAACTTTTGTGATTTTCGTGTGCGTTTGCGAACTTCGTCTTATCCGTCTGTTGAGAAAAGGAAATTGTGCTTGGTAATATACTATATCGCTATTAAAATAAAGGTTTAATAACAAACTGGAAAATATTCATCCAAACAAAGATGTTTTAATTTTAACTAATAGAAATAACGTAAAATAATAAAAAAAACAATGATTTAGTTCGTATTTAATTATTGTAGAACGCAAGGTACCAAATGAGAAGTCAAAAAACATAATTTAGCTGTGAAAAAGTTTCCTGAGCAGCAGAAATAAATTAGTAACTAGATGTAGATGTAAAATAAATAGCAGTTAAGTAAGGTACGAAATGTCGACGAAACGTATATACCCAGTTTGTTAACGTATATAATCTGTACAAAAATCATCAAATTTTTAGTTCAAGATAACTTACCAAAAAGACTTTCAAAAAGGATGAAGAAGCACAGCGTTGCATATACTTAGGTCCCAGAATAATTTCGAACAGTAGCATCTTAATTCGTAGACGCAAGTCTAAAATAAATAGCACACGTGTATCCGTTAAGTTTGTCGTGATTTAAAATGCAGTTTTAACGGCAATGTTTAAATAGCTTTTTTTAGGGCAAGGCTAATTTATAGTTTGCACGCGCATAGCGTATCTGTTATATGAGAACGTATATAAAAACACACAGGTTTACTAAGGCGTTATATAGCTCAGTGGTAAAGCACACGGAAACGCTACACCGAATAGTGTGAAAAAACCGTTGTGAGTTCGAATTCCATCAGATGGCATAAAATCAAGATTTTATGATCTATAGCCGGATTTCCGACGACAACACACGGACACACAGACTTTGAGAAATATATATATATATACAGGTGTATCTGTAGTCAATAGACTTCCTATCAGCTGGTTCAAGTGAATATAAAATTATAGAGATACCCAAATAACAGGTTTTAATGCAGGAAATGCAAAGCTCAAGGTAAAAACCTATCGTGAAAGAAAAAGTAGCTAGGATTAAAAGACCAGCAGAGGGCTGATGATATGAAGAGTGTACACATCAAACCTTTGGGAGCTTTTTTGGTCATTATTAAGGTTTGCAGGTCAACTGCGCCATCCCTGATCTCAGAGACCTCAGAAACCTTTAATAGTTTACTTGCTTTGCCCACTTCTAAATGATTCAATGAAGAAGTTGACAAACGGAGCGAAAAGGATGAGTACATAAAAGTGAATCCACTAAGCAAACATGATTGGACAATCACAGATGACAAGGAGGAATTGACTGGAGCAAAGTGCCAATATGCTAACTTGTCCCTAAAAAAGAATATTGAATGTATTATTATTAGTTACTCTACTTAGAACTATCTAAAGCTACGGTACTGAGTACTATCTAAAGCTGCTGTACTGAGTACTATCTAAAGCTACTGTACTTAGTAATATCTAAAGCTACTGTACTTAGTACTATCTAAAGCTACTGTACTTAGTACTATCTAAAGCTACTGTACTTATTATTATCTAAAGCTACTGTACTGAGCATTATCTAAATCTACTGTACTTAATACTATCTAAAGCTACTGTACTGAGTACTATCTAAAGCTACTGTACTGAGCACTATCTAAAGCTACTGTACTGAGTACTATCTAAAGCTACTGTACTGAATATTATCTAAAGTTACTGTACTGAGTACTATTTAAAGCTACAGTACTAAGTACTATATAAAGCTGCTGTACTGAGTACTATCTAAAGCTACTGTACTTAGTACTATCTAAAGCTACTGTACTCAGTACTATCTAAAGCTACTGTACTGAGTATTATCTAAAGCTACTGTACTAAGTACTATCTAATACTACTGTATTTAGTACTATCTAAAGCTACTGTACTAAGAGTAAGAACTAATTGAGTCTAATTCAATTAACATAATCTACAGCTTGTACAGTAGTGTAAAAAGGGTCATTTGAAACTCACTATATACATGTTGGTACGGTACTTCTTCCACCAGATATACTTGTGATACTGAAGATTCACAACAGCCAGACCATAGTACATGTATATGAGTACATGTATGAAATAGTTGAGAATGGTTTGCCCTGAATCCTCCCACAAGCTATATATAACGCTACTGAATACATATTATATGTATACTATTAGCTGGTAAGACAACTGTTTGGACTAAGGTAAGATTGTAATGATTAAGGTAGGATTGTTATGACTAAGATAGAATTGTTATGACTAAGGTAGGATTATAATGACTAAAATAGAATTGTTATGATTAAGGTAGGATTGTTATGGCTAAGGTAAGATTGTTATGACTAAAGTAGGATTGTTATGACTAAAGTAAGATTGTTATGACTAAGGTAGGATTGTTATGGCTAAGGTAATATTGTTATGATTAAGGTAGGATTGTTGTGACTAACATAGGATTGTTATGATTAAGGTAGGATTGTTATGACTAAGGTAAGATTGTTACGACTAAAATAGGATTGTTATGACTAAGATAAGATTGTTATGACTAAGGTAGGATTGCTATGACTAAGGTAAGATTGTTATGACTAAGGTAGAATTGTTTGGACTAGGTTACAATCATTGCAAAAATGTTATGTCATGTGGCCTAATAAAAATTGACCTTAATCTAGTTTATATGATGTTTAATAGCCTCACCTAGCAGTTACCTAGTACAAATATGACACCAAATCATCAGGATGCATCCATAATTCTATGACAAAATACATGAAGGAAGGAAATTTATGTGAACCTTCTCCTGGTAACAAAGAATACCTACAACAGAAGAAACGCTCTTCAATGCTAACTTTGCTGTTAAAGTCTGAAGCAAACCTCAAAAAGAGACCTGTTGTGACAATGTATCACATACTCAACATGAAAACAATAGTTAATGAGCAATAATTTAACTATTTTAATGATTAGATTTATCTCATTTTCTGTGTCATGCTGTTGTCATGAGTAGATAACTACCAGAGCAGTGATTAGACCTTCACTTAGCTCAGGTAGATGCCCATCTATACTACAGACTAAACTTGTTTGTGAATCTTATGCTGCTCCTGAGACTTCCAGCAGTCACATGACAATCTTTATTAAATGTATAAAAACTGACTTTAAACCAGCCATTTATTCTACTTGCTGAAGTAACACCATATGAACAGGTGAATGAAAATGATCAAGTCTAATGTGTACACAAGAACACCATGTTCAGTGTATATTATTAGCAAATGCAAGATTCCCTCTACTTCCTCACTCGCAGTTTCCTCACCGCGTATATTTGTGTTCATTACATATTATAGATGTATCAATAGAAATATACATGTACATTCACCAGAAATGTTATTTCAGTCAGTTAAGTGGTCTAAGAAAATAGAGACCAGAGTAATACTAAGAATAGTTGGAGTAGTGAGAGAAGCAGTTAGCTCACCCTGAGAGCCTGAGAAAGACTCTCAACAATGTCTAAGCCGTCATCTCAGACTACTTCCTGTGAATCAACATGGAACCTGTAAAACACAAATTAATATTTGTAGCGACACAACTCTGAACATTGCAATATGAGCATTTGCATTACTAGTATCAGTGACAGGAACTTTTGATTATTCTGTTTAGATATTCTGGTTTAGAATGTTACTAGAAGAAATACAGCTCTGTCTGAATGAACCTTGCCTTGAACTTATGCTCTCTTAATATGTTTTGCCTTCTATGTGTCTATCTCTGAGTTACGTAGCTTCAAGTGATTTACATTGTGTGTGTCCATGTCAGATAAAATTAGTTATCTACATGTATCTTGTCTAGGCCATACGTAACTGATTATCTACATGTATAATGTCTACACATATGTAATTGATTATCTACATGTATAATGTCTACACCATACCTAATTGGCTATCTACAAGTATAATGTCTACACATACGTAATGGGTTATCTACATGTATAATGTCTATGCCATACAAAATTGGTTATCTACATGTATAATGTTTACACCACATGTTATTGTTTATCTACATGTATAATGTGTACACCATACATAATTGGTTATCTACATGTATAATGTTTACACCACATGTTATTGGTTGTCTACATGTATCATGTCTAGGCCATACGTAATTGGTTATCTACATGTGTAATGTCTACACCATACGTAATTGGTTATCTACACGTATAATGATTATGCCATACGTAATTGGTTATCTATATGTATAATGTCTACACTATACGTAATTGGTTATCTACATGTATAATGACTATGCCATAAGTAATTGGTTATCTACATGTATAATGTCTACACCATACACAAATTGGTTATCTACATGTATAATGTCTATGCCATACGTAATTGGTTATCTACATATATAATATTTACACCACATGTTAGTGGTTGTCTACATGTATCGTGTTTAGGCCATACGTAATTGGTCAAATTTCATCCCAGTAACCCCATTACCCCACTCTGTAACTGGAAACTACTAACATTTTCAAACCCAGCAAAATGGACAGGAAGATTTGTGTTTTTAGCAAAATGTCGGCCAGAGACAGATGTGATGCTATATCTATATATTAAAAATAATTATCTTTTAAATCAGATTTTTTGAAACTTGTCTGTTAAAAATCCTTATTCTTGAAATCATAACAAGATTAACAGGTTTAAACAGATGAGCTCCAAAAATAGCTTAATTTTACGGAATATTTTGTTAAATTTCTTTATCTCTGAAGCGAGAATTCCTCATCACCTACATTGTATATCATATGTCTATGTACATTGTATATCATATGTCTATGTGTCTGCATTATCTGTCCACGGGAACATATTCATGTACAGCAAGAGGTTTATTGAGAGTTGTCTTTCAAACTGTAAAACAACTCAAAATATGCAGTCTACTGAAATTTTTTGCCTTGATCACACTATGCATACACATATTCCGTCATACATGTCAATATTGTTGGGATAACAATGGAAATCTGCAATACGTTTTACAGCTAGTCTACAATGCATCAGTCTCAAACCACTCAAATCGGCAATGCCCTTTTTGTGTACAGAGAACTGATAATGAAATTGACATTGATAGGCAAACTGACGTTTTTCAAACTGGCAGTATTGAAAAGTTTTGCATCTTCTAAAAAATTATACAAAATATTTTGCTATCGCCAGCATTTATTGAATGGAGACTACATGCCTAAAACACTAATCATAGCTCACCAGTTTTTTGTCTATAGCCTATGTTTTGACATAGTATATACAAACAGTAATGAGGTTGTGTCGATAAAATGTATATGTATATAACAGCACAGACGGTATGATGTCAAGGCAGATACATCATTATCACCTTACAATAATAAAACATAACGCCAACATGATAGCCTTTTTATGAGATACAATAAGGATAACGAATGCATAAAAAAATATATATATACTAAAAAATATATTAGAAAATGCTGCATGTGGTATAGCAGAACATGAAGAACATAGCCTGACATAACAATAACACAATGTTAGTTCAACGCAACACTTGCGGATAGACAACATCTTTTGTTTTTCTGTCGGGTGTATGAACAAACAGTTTTCGGCTTGTACCTACTTTTCAACAGGCGACGTACAGCTGGTCATGGCTAAAGCAGGGTGACAGTAAGTCGATACCGGCTGCTCTCTTTCTTTTCACCATTGCCTATCGCAACCCTCGGAGTACTCGTGCAAGTTCTGTAGTAGTAAGTTCAAGTAGGCCTACTCGTAGCTGGAAAAAAATTAGTAACTCAGCTGCTGAAGGAAATGAACTTGTCCAACTATCACGAACAGTGGCAAATCCAACGTGTTCAACCCTTTCACCGAAGTAGACTCATTTATGCGTTTTCTATGGTCGACCGCCGTAGACACATTTTTTGCGACTTTTCCAGCAAGTGCTAGTAACTGAATTTTATTGTTTGTTTATAACATAACCAACGATCTTTAAGACTTTTATGTTAGTGACAGTTTTGTCCAAAGATTTCTATATAAAATTAGCCTAAAATTCAATATTTTAATCTTTGTTTGTAGATTTCCAACTTAAAAACGAACATTTTTGTGTAAGTTCATCAAAGGCGTCCGAATAATAAAATAAATGACTACTTATGTTGATGACATTTTAGCCGATTCAGATTTTGTGATTACAAAGTTAATTAAAATAGCAATAGCAGCACTGACTCTGATGGCAATAAAAGTAATGGTTTTGTAAAAATAAGGAACACTGTAGAGGATCGTTTTGCTTTGTAGCTTCACATTGCTTTATCAATGCACAAAGTGTAGATACAACAAATTTTTTGTATAGTAGTGCTTGTTAACATGTTGGCAAAATAAAATATATAACCAAAACAAGCGTTCTAGATAGAGTTTGACATTGAAAAAATATTGTATACCTATTAAGCAATATCGGCAAAATGACTGGCAGTGGGCCGACAGCTAAATTTGTACATGAACGCAAGTGAAAGGGTTATGTAGTGGAAGTGTGGCAATTCATAGACAATGCAACATTGAATAAGAAGTGCTTACCTTGTTTTTATGTAAAAATTTAGTTGGTGAGACCTGCGTTTTTTTCCAGTGACCGCAAGAAACCAACGTTTGCGTGACCTTCTCGGTACACGTTTACAGTAAATATTAATTGCATGTAAATTACTACTAATTAATTTATTTTACTTAATGAGTAGTACATTTGTATAGCTGTATAGGCACCTTTGTATAAGCCGCAGAACTCAGGACGGTGCTTTTTAACACGGCACCAACTTTGTTGTTTCAAATGCACCAGTGTCGTTGAGCACCGTAAAGAGGCGCATGCTAACTGGAGATGATGTGTTTTTGTGTAAAACAGATGAATAGGTTATGTATAGAGACATATACTAACCGGAGATTCCCGTTAGTGTGCCCTAGATACCTAGTAGCGGCTAATAGTCCGAAAAGTACGGTACTCTACAGGGTGGACACATACATACACAGATACTCAGACAACGATTGCCAACGACAGCTAATCTATATAGTAGATTAGCTGTCAAAGGTTGATTAGCTATAAATAGAAAATGTCTTAAAGAAGCTAGTAGTAAACAGCAATTACTAAATCTTTCCTTAAACCATGGTCTTCAGTGAAAGTAAGTTTAGTCAGCCATCTTGCATCTCACAGATAAGCGTTGGTGAGAAGACAATTGACGAATAAATGTTCCAAACTTTGTGGAGAAAGCATTACGGCTTCGGCAAATCACAATCACAGGAAATGACTAGCAAACCAGCTAGCCATTTTGTAACACATGATATCGAAAAGGGCAAATTATGACACTGCGTTTGAATTGACAGTTTTTAATGTAGTTTTGGAAACTACCAACCGAAATTCCGCTAAAGTTTTAGAGATCAGGGAGAAGCAACTCTTCGAAGACCACAAAAGCTTGAAGAAAGTTTTAGGTGTGCAGGTGTTGCTTATCCATGAAGAGTTGCAATAGTTCACTTTAAATTGCAATGAATTATTTTACATTTTCTGGGGCTAATGGATAGATCTTTGAACACTCCACAAACATATTAATTTTTGCATTTCAGTGCTATATATAAAATGTTACTATCAATAGTGTGTAACGGGGGTTTTAGTAAACTGTATAATTTTTTTAGCATATATATCTGTTTAAACAAATAATAAGGTTTTAATATATATAATTTCTAATTAACTCCTGTGAACACATGATTTCTCTGTTGACAAGCAAATGTTCAGATACTCAAAATTTCAGAATCCTTTGTATTTAAAAATATACATGTATATGTGAAGCTTTGCTCTGGAAAAAGACATACATATGCATTCTGAGCTAAAGGATTGGCATTTTATTGGCGGATAAAAATGAGTTTCCATCATAAATATATAAACCTAGATTGGCCAATAATAGCTATTCCCATCGGTTGCCTTGTCAGACTTAAATAGGTAGCATGGCGCGATGTCATTGTATTGTACCTCATGCTTGACTGCACTGTTGTTAACAATGGAGCTAATGAGGAGAAGGTGACAAAATCCCATTTATGTTCCCATAAAAACCATCATGGATACATAATCCAGTAAACTAAAGCAATTATGTGATAATATCTGATAACTACCATTGATTAAAACTATAAAAGCTATGAATTGTTGCACACAAATCATGAGCCATCAGGGCTTCATTTGCCACCCTCTCCTATCACCATTCTCTCTTTTCCCCTTCTCCAAAGAAGAAGAGAGAAGGGGAAAAAAGAGAAGGGGGAAAGAAGAGGGGGGGGCAAATAGCCCACAAACTCAAAGAGCCAAACACTGGCTAGGTAAATAGACTAATATCATGCTGAACTGAACATAACTAAATATGATGAGTATGCAAGTATGTCTTAAGTCAAAAATGAGACAGAATGATTATTTTACAGCTGGCTATGTAGCTGGGTAGGTCACCAGAGATGAAGTGTAATGATTGTATCACTAGCATCGTGGATGTTACAAACTATGATGTAAACCAAGCAACGAATTCCCTAATCACAGTTAAGAATCGTGGTGGCTTTACTTTGTCTTCGCCTGTGGTGATTGAGGTTTGCAACCACAGTGAAAAAGCGACGAGAGTGTTGCTTAGTAGTGCTGGATTGGTGAAAAACTTTCCCTGACTAGCATTAACTGCCACCATGGAGAAGTTGCTGAGGCTCACCATCATGCTATTGTTTAAGTGTAATCATCAAGCTAGTAGCCTAGCTTGTGAGATAGCGAAGAGATATATTTTGATTAGGGCGCATTATGAAGCTAAGAATAGAGCTGGCACGAGTAGCTCGTCTGGTCTTGACCCACCGGGTCAGATGTGCTCGAGTCGGGCCACTCGACCCTTGGGTATTCTTATACCAAAACACGGGTAGGTTTATGGCTAAACAACAGCGGTTATATATCGCTTTTTAAGTGCGATTGAAATGGCGTCGCATAATAGTTCTAGCGGGGAAGGACCAGGCGAAATAAAACAAGGTGAGTCAAGACTATATATTTTTATGTCTGCGGCAATAGTCTTTGGATTATAGGTTTCACAACAATTTTTGGCAAAAAATAATCAAAATGTCGGTGGTCTGGGAGTTCATGAAGAAGCAAGTCACGAAAGGAAAATACTAAGTTATTTGTACAGTATGCAAAAGCAAGTTAAAGGTTGACTTGCAACAAAATTCACATTTCAGTTATCTGGTATCATAAGATTCACCATGTCTTACTCTGTTGTGTTGTAGGTGGGAAATATATGGGAATGTGATTACAAGCTCTTAAAAGCTAAAAAGCGAACAGTTAATCGCAGCCACACGAGACCGCCGTAGTTTGGATTCGCTTTCCAAAACGGCTCAAATGGGACGTAGTTGTTACGGGATGGTTTCTGTTTACACTTTCATGCAACCTCATTCATCGAAATATTCTTACAAATATACTTCACGCATTCAATTAAACCATGTCTATTGTTCTTATGCTTCTATTTTATCATCATTGTGATGCTGTCACTTTGAGTATTGATATCTTATGACTTACCATAAAAAATCGTTAAACTTTTTAACCTTAGCTCGAAGGAGTACATATTATTGTCTGATAATCATGACAAGCCTGTTGGTCACCTGTGATAATCGAAAAGTGCTGCAAAAATTATTTTTGAAGTATTAGGTCACGTGATCAGATTACGACTTGACGATTGAATAATGCCGAAACAAAACTGTAAAGTAGCGAGCATCTATATTTGATACGGGATATTCGGTAAAACCCGAAGTGTTTGTCACTAACTAATGCTACGAGAAGTTTTATATTGAGCTTTTTATTGGCCTTTCAATTCACGTGAGAACATCACATGACAAGACATTAACCAACTGTAATGACGACACCAGAGAAATAAAGAGATTCCAATCTACGGCGGCTTTTCGTTTTTGAGCTTTTAAGAGCTTGTAATCATATTTCTACGTATTTGGCACCTACAACACAACAGAGTAAGACATGGTGAATCTTTTGATACCAAATAACTGTAATGTGAATTTTGTTGCAAGTCAACCTTTAAGCTACAAAAAAGGGTCCGCCTCAATACTATTGAGGCATTTACAACAAGGGCATCCTGAGGAACTTAAAAGCGAGTCTAAGAACCTTTAATCTAGCAAATTTATTTTATTTTTAGTTTTTTCCCTAATACCAGAAGTTTTAGAAAAGTGATGGATTTTTGTTTTCCACTATGCAGAGTTATCTATTTCTATATTTGAAAAGTATTTCTTAACTAATCTCTTGTTGATTATAATAACAGTTGAAAATAAAATCTGTAATAAAAACACTAGCCAAATCATGCCATTAATCTATCACCCATTGAATACCTTTGATCCCCCAATGTCTAGCCGTAAATTGTAGATTGCATCTATAAACCAAGCCACAAAAGACAATGATTGTTGTAATAATAGTTTCTTTTATCTTAGTTTATTGATGTCACAACATTAGGCTGTCATAGAACTATCTTTTAACTTTAAATTAATAAAAAGTTGTGCGTGCTGACCCGGTCCGACGTGATCTTGGCCCTCATTGCTGACCCCGAGTCTGGTCCGAGCCTGCATTCCTTGGTCTCGTTCCAGCTCTAGCTAAGAAAGCCATTGATTCCATTTCCCTGATCAGATCAAAACTTCACAGGCTCATCATATTTAGTCATATTTAGTTCAACATGATATTAGTCTTTTACATCGCCAGGGTCTGGCTCTTCGGGTGAGTGGGCTATTTGCCCCCCTCTCCTTTTTCCCTTCTCTCTTTTCTCTTTCTCACTTCTTCTTTGGAGAAGGGGAAAAGAGAGAATGGGGATGGGAGAGGGTGGCAAATGAAGCCCTGATGGTTCATGATTTGTGCGCAACAATTCATAGCTTTTATAGTTTTAATCTATGATGGTTATCAGATATCATCACATAACTTCTTTACTTTACTGGATTATGCATCCAGGAAAGTTTTTATGTGAACATAAATGTGATTTTGTCACCTTCTCCTCATTAGCTCCATTGTTAACAACAGTGCAGTCAAACATGAGGTACAATACAATGACATTACGTCAAGCTATTTAAGTCTGACAGGCTTTTTCCCTATTTGTCAATTTAGGTTTATATATCTATGGTTTCCATTTGTTTCATTTTTAATATGTATTTTTCAATCTATTTTGCAAAAGTTCAGAAGCTTTTTAACCCTGGATGTGGCTAGAGGATACAATTGAACATCCTTACAAACTCAGGGTCGTTAAAAGTTCAGAAACATTTAAGGTAACGATATGGCCAAAAGACGCACATGGACATCGTTACAGAAAAAGATTGTCACTATTACAAAAAACATAACTGCACATTAATGAGTACTCACTGATGCCCAGATGAAAACTGCAGAACAGTTGCATTAAATTTTTGTGAACATCTATGTGATTGCATTAGAAATGCAGTAGCAGTAGTAAGCATGTCACATTCACACAATATAATTGCATTGTATAGTTTTACTACTTTGTCATAAGCTATATATACATTTACTATAACTATTTTCTAATGCACAGTAATCAGTATTGATGCAATGAAAATATTGCTTACTGCACAAAAGTAAGTACTGTGCGCAGTGTTGATACTGCGTATTCTGTAGTGCTAGATGTAGTAGGAGCTTTTATGTTACACGATTCATACATGCACAGCACATTTTCACGAAAACTCATTACCAAATAAAACATTAAATCAACTTTGGCACAACCACAGTACATTTGCAACATTGTAGAGATGTACAACACATAAGAAAATTTTTTGGAGAAATCCCCTTTATAAACTAAAAATGTGCTATTGCTGAAACAGCTGAAATGTTTGCTAAAATCGACTACATGGAGGTAAAACCAAAACATGACCAAGCCCAAAAACAACTATATCTAACAATACTCTGTCATATGCATTGCTTTGAAGCGTAAACTGTACATTCCTTAAGTAAAGTCTAGCCTACCTTGCAAAAGTTAATGGTTTGACCATATGAGGGCTGTTTTACAATTATTTACGATTTTCTTGTCTTAATTTTTTATGTGCAATCCTTACAAATTTTAAGCAGTTGATCGTCTTTTTGGCTTAACACTATGTATTTAATTAAAAGTGATTTTCGTTTCTCAACCCAATATTAATGTACCGAAAAATAGCAATAAGAAAATCTAGCGCGACCTAATTAACTGCATCGTATTCACTATGTTGAATTAGGTTGGCATTTCTGTGCGTATCGTTATATGTTGTAGTGTTATATGTGACATATTTTTATATCTTGTGTGTCATTATATGTGTCTAAAAATAAACAAACCGTGACAGCTGCTAAAATAGTGCTCGTTAATAATTTGTTCAGCCAATTGAAAGCGTTTCGTCAACAATTTCGGTGTGCATGCACAGCTTTGACTGTTCTGTAAGTTTTGATAAAATATTATTGTATAATTCATGAATTCAACCAAATACTTCAGGACTTTTAAACCAATAACCTGGTCAAAGAAATCGGTTTATTGAAGTAAAATTAAATAGATAGCTCTTAAATTTAGTAGCCAGATCTACGCAGCTTAGGTGTGTGGTGCGCTTTGCAAAGTGGCAGCAAGCAATGGGGAGTAAAGCTTCTTTATAGCTTGTTGTAGATAAACTTCTAACACAATTATCACAAGGTTTATTTTCTGGTGCAGTAATGGAATCTTGTTCTTCATGGATTAGAGTATATATATTTTTAGTTCATGCATTTATCCATTAATATAGGTCAATGGCTGAGAGAGCCATTACTGGAAGAGATATATCGAAAGAGGTGAATACACATTGTCCAAATCTACAAATGCCAGAGTAAATACACACAAAGATTGACACATTACTCAGAAAAAACTTGACAGGTATGGACAGGTTTAGGTTTGAGAGTTTCATGTTATCTCATTTGTGCCACATTCAGAGGTCTGTCCTTGCATTATATCCTTGCATATAAGCCGAGTTTGAAACAAGAAAGTAATCAAATTAAGGGGTCGATCTTACTCCGATCAAACAAACTGGCATTATGCTAGCTTAATGTCGAGAACTAAGGTTGTGGTTGGTAGCCTGTTACAGTTTACTTTGTACTAGAATGAGGGCATGCGCTTGAAGAACAACCGCATGTGAAGTTTCCTTGATAAAGATACAATCAAACTGGCGCATTTTGGTCTTTATTCTGTCATGATATGTGGTGCATGTGAAGCAGCGCTTGGTTTATGAGTGTATGCTATGAGAACAATAACAGTCTGTGATTGGTTGATGAGTGTATGCTATGAGAACAATAACAGTCTGTGATTGGTTGATGGGTGTATGCTATGAGTGCAATAACAGTATGTGATTGGTTGATGAGTGTATGTTATGAGAACAATAACAGTCTGTCATTGGTTGATGAGTATATGCTATGAGAACATTAACAGTCTATGATTGGTTGATGAGTGTATGCTATGAGAACAATGACAGTCTGTGATTGGTTGATGAGTGTATGCTATGACAGCAATAACAGTCTGCCATTGATTGATGTGTGTATGTTATGAGGACTATAACAGTCTGTAAATGGTTGATGGGTGTATGTTATGAGAGCAATAACAGTCT
Organism: Watersipora subatra; assembly: GCF_963576615.1. NCBI lineage: Eukaryota > Metazoa > Bryozoa > Gymnolaemata > Cheilostomatida > Watersiporidae > Watersipora > Watersipora subatra. Next base: position 43,120,906 of record NC_088709.1, on the reverse strand, counting down.
GTAATTGGTTGATAAGTGTATGCTATTATGCTATGACAGCAATAATAGTCTGTGATTGGTTGATGGGTGTCTGGTATGAGAGCAATAACAGTCTGTGATTGGTTGATGAGTGTATGCTATGAGAACAATAACAGTCTGTCATTGGTTGATGAGTATATGCTATGAGAAAATTAACATTCTGTGATTGGTTGATGAGTGTATGCTATGAGAGCAATAACAGTCTGTGATTGGTTGATGAGTATATGCTATGAGAAAAATAACATTCTGTGATTGGTTGATGAGTGTATGCTATGAGAGCAATAACAGTCTGTGATTGGTTGATGAGTATATGCTATGAGAAAAATAACATTCTGTGATTGGTTGATGAGTGTATGCTATGAGAGCAATAACAGTCTGTGATTGGTTGATGAGTATGTGCTATGAGAGCAATAACAGTCTGTGATTGGTTGATGAGTATGTGCTATGAGAACAATAACAGTCTGTGATTGGTTGATGAGTGTATGCTATGAGAGCAATAACAGTCTGTGATTGGTTGATGAGTATATGCTATGAGAAAAATAACATTCTGTGATTGGTTGATGAGTGTATGCTATGAGAGCAATAACAGTCTGTGATTGGTTGATGAGTATGTGCTATGAGAACAATAACAGTCTGTGATTGGTTGATGAGTGTATGCTATGAGAGCAATAACAGTCTGTGATTGGTTGATGAGTATGTGCTATGAGAACAATAACAGTCTGTGATTGGTTGATGAGTGTATGCTATGACAGCAATAACAGTCTGTCATTGATTGATGTGTGTATGTTATGAGAATTATAACAGTCTGTAATTGGTTGATGGGTGTATTTTATGAGAGCAATAACAATCTGTAATTGGTTGATAAGTGTATGCTATGACAGCATTAATAGTCTGTGATTGGTTGATAAGTTTATGCAATGACAGCAATAACAGTCTGTGAGTGGTTGATGGGTGTATGGTATGAGAACAATAACAGTCTGTGATTGGTTGATGAGTGTATGCTATGAGAACAATTACAGTCTGTAATTGGTTGATGAGTGTATGCTATGAGATCAATAACAGTCTGTGATTGGTGGATGAGTGTATGCTATGACAGCAATAACAGTCTGTGATTGGTTGATGAGTGTATGCTATGACAGCAATACTAGTCTATGCATGGTTGGTTGATTAGTGTATGCTATGACAGCAATAACAGTCTGTGATTGGTTGATGAGTGTATGCTATGACAGCAATACTAGTCTATGGTTGGTTGATGAGTGTATGCTATGACAGCAATAACAGTCTGTGATTGGTTAGTCATCCATATGAACACCTGCGTGTTCATGTTTATTCCATATTGCTTTACACACAGTTTATTTGCACTAACAGTACTGCTAGCAGCGCTGTAAATATGGAACGAGTGTAAACATCCAAGTGTTCATATGCGTGACTAACCAATCACAGACTGTTAAAGTACTGCTAGCACAGTTGAAAAAGTTTACCATTATTTATAAAAACAAAACATAACAACGATGGTTGTCATTTTTATTAAATATCTTCTGCAATTTGTGCTGTAGTAGGTGTATCTGGCGTGTTATTATTTAGGGTCAACTTATATACACATTTTTTATAAATTCACTGCTTTAGCGCTTTTCTAGGGTTGGCCTACACGCGAGATTGCTTTATATGCAAAGATATATGATAATTTTTCTCAAATAAAAATTTTCTGAAGAAAACATCTTTCCAATTTCTATTTGGAGACATATCATAGCAGCGACATTACCGGTATAACCGGGTTAGGCTAAGGAGTTTCATGCTATCTCACTTATGCCACAATGGGAGGTATGTTTACACTAGACTAATTAGTTAATGTACTTATACATGTATGCTGATTACTGGTATATATAACTCGGAGACATGTCTGACTATTGATATTAAATATTTCGTTGTTATATGGCATAATTTTGGCCTAATATCATGATCTATTAAAACTGTCTACCACAAAAGTGACTCATAACAAAAAAGAAATCATTAAAGGCTAATGTATGAATACTGGTACATTTTATTAGATGCTGAAGATGAATGACAAAGAGCTAAACATGTTGACTGCTAAATTATGTTATTATCCCAATAAACAGCATGTTATAAATTCACGGGCTTTCATAAACATTTCTCACTACAGTACCATTCTTGTTGTGACCCTTATTACTATAGCAGTTGTTTCTGCCAATATTATACTAAATTGGGAGTGATGTTACGGCTGTTGTCTTGTGCTTGCCATTGAAACAATTTCAGAGTGATATGAAGTGAAATATTTTTAGTTTTTTTCTACTGAATGTGATGTTACGGCTTTACTTTTTATCATTGAAACGAGTCCAGCATGAAAAGAAGTAAATTATTTTTTCTATTTAACTAGTAAACTAGACAGTCTACCTTAAAACCACCTTCAAGTAGTGATACACAAAGTTAGAAGTTTACAGATTAAACTTTGGACATTTTGAGACTCAATCCTGCTACAAAAGTTTTTAATAAAATTATAACATGTACAATCTGTAGATTATTGGCCACCTTAACTGCCAACTAAAATCTCTGAAATCAATTCTGGCACCCAGCAGGTAATTAGTACATAAAATAAGTATATTTGAATATCCTTAGGTTCCTTTGATAACCGAATTTCATATTGCTTTTTGTGGTGATATGTATTTACTAGGTAAATATTTTTAGCTGGTAGCTATGTGTCAGTTAGATTGTCTATTGCAGGTGAAACTCATGATGGAGTAAGGATGAACCTGGTGAAGATAATAACCCAAATGATAACTGTGATGGTAGAGAAGCTAAGCTAAGGTAAAGCTACTAACTGTATGACTAGTGAGGATGATGCAGATTACCTTACAGGTTACAGAAAGATAAAGTAGCATTATGACTTATTCACTTCTATATTAATAGTGGTAATTGATTCTGTGTAGTGTTTATATGTAACTATCTTTATATAGTGTTACTAGCTTAATGCCCGGCATTGCACAAGTGTTAAAAATCAAATTATAGACAGTGACAGGTAATGTAGTTGCCTGCTACTTGCCATTAACCTGGCACATTTTCAATAGATAGGTTGAGTAAGGTATCTGATCTGCTGCTCTTACTAATATAAGCCATGAGAGCAAGCATAAAATGTCGTATAATTTGTTGCAGCAAATCATCCAAGATGATAAAGGTTTTTTGGTACTTTTTATCAAATTTATTACTTTTTACATACATGTATATAATATGCCAGATTGAAGCTTCACATTTCAACATTGTAATGAGTTATATTGTATCTTAATATACAACCTTGTAACCTATGTAACCTTGTCAGCAACTTTTCTAAACTTATTACTGTTTATAATTGTAACTGGCTGAATAGCTTTTATAAATTTTCAGAGTCCAAGAAACCAAGATGGGCCAATTAGGTTGCCAAATAAACCATCTAGAAGATTATGTTTAAAAATAATATCTCCTTCACATATTGTCAGCAGTATTGCATGCAAAAGCTAAAAGCATTGCACAGGGCAGCATCTCAACCAAGCTTTGAGTGGGACAGATTGTAGTTTTCTCCTCTTGCTTCACAAAGACATCCGAGTACTCAAATTGTGGACAAATACTTTTTACTATCTCAATCCCTTAATTCTTTTAGATATCCTTTTATCGTTTTCTTCCATATTTTGATGAACAAATTTCAATATTTTAGCTTTAATAAATTTTAGCTTACTAAAAACATACTTAAAGCTAAGTGTTAATCTGCTACTGAACTTACTTCATTTTCTTCGTTTTAATTTTTCATTATCCGTTTTCGATTTGGTCTTGCTGCCTTGCGTTTAATATAACTTTTAGCCAACTTTTTAAAAACTTTTTAAACTGATTTAAGGACAAAGACTTAGTGATTCTGTACTCAAAAGCGGCATTTCATCCTAGCATTATAGTGGCTTTCGAGAACTGGCTAGTATCTCAAAGATTTTTTGTATTTCAAGAAAGAAGCATGCTTAAAATTATGCTCTTATCTTGATTTTCTCATATGTCGAGGTATGACTGTATCAAAGTTTCTAACTTTGTTATTTCTTACGTCAGAGCATTATCATTACCAAAACTTGTGATAAAGATGTTGATTGTTGTCTACGTATGTTATTTTATTTGGTAACTTTTCATGATGAAAAATGACTCATAAATGGAGAATATCTGCATTAATACTAAACAACTCTTTTTTGCTTGTCTGTACAATATTACTCCCAATATAATACGTAGCATACATAAGATAGGACCTGAGGGCATTACCTTTAACCTTTAGCCATGTTGAATAGGTACACAGTGTAACTGAGTTAAGCACTGTGTCAACATGGTTACCTAAAAGATAATTTGAGGTAACTGAGTTGCTCTAGCCGAGGGTAGAACACTCAGCAGGAAATGCTTTGACACAGTGCAGCTGTCGGATTACATCTGTACGGATATACATGTAGAAACATGTAAATTGTTAAAAAGTTCCTTATTAGTGAATATCATTAGGTATGTAGATTACTACAAGTTGAGAATATACGAAAATCCATATTGTTAAAATCTGGTTCTGAATGAACTCAATTTTAAAAGTCTAAATTACATAATGTTCATTTAAGATTATCAAATACAGTGTAATTTCACTCATACAGATGCTGTTTGATCAAATTCTGCACTGATGCAATGGTTTGGAAAGTTCTACACCAAACACTCTCATTCACACTGCAGGTGTCTGTCAGCTACACCAGTGTTCACACATGTCAGACTATCATCAGGTTACTGTCCGTACCAGGGGGTTATTGAACCTGATGCTATGACACTGATAGCTGTAAGAGCCAATAGCATTTAAGGTAACTGAAGTGAACCCTTTGTCAAACTTAAAAGTCCCTTTGTTGGAATTGTACGCTTCCAAACCATAACTTATTTCAGTGAGTTATATAAATGTACACAAGATTGTTTAAAGACAAACATAGAAGTATTCAGAGAACACCAAAGCAAAATGAATTTTACAAAGACAGCACATTCTAAGAGAAATATACACACATTAGAGCTAACCATTTGATTCATTAAAGTGATTTGACTTTTAACCAAAGGGAGATAACCACAAAGATTAAATGCTATACCACTCAGTAGGATTATTAAAACATGAAATGTACTAAAGACAAACTTTCGTGTGAAATTATATACATTTGAAATACTGTTAATACATATACTATGGTATAATACAATATAATATGATATTATTGTACACAAAAAAGTGTCAAGCAGGCATAGAAACATACTAAAGATAAACTTACATATAAATCATTCAGAATTGGTATTTAGTATTAACTTTGCTTGTGTTCAATAATTAGCTATCTTCAAGCTTATACGTAGGGCAGTTGAGCATTCAATCATCAGTAAAATGATACAGCCAATCATATCTCATATAAGTTGGTATGTGTAGCCAATCATATTCCATTTAGACTGGTATGTGTAGCCTATCGTATCCCATATAGGCTGGTATGTGTAGCCAATCATATCTCATATAGGTTGGCATGTGTAGCCAATCATATCCCATATAGGTTGGTATGTGTAGCCTATCATAGCTCACACAAGTTGGTATGTGTAGCCTATCATAGCTCATATAGGCTGGTATGTGTAGCCTATCATATCTCATATAGGTTGGTATGTGTAGCCAATCATACATGTATCTCATATAGGTTGGTATGTGTACCCTATCAAAGCTCACACAGGTTAGTATGCTGTAGTTAATCATATATCACATAGATTTATTCACTCCAAACACAACTGTTCAAATATTTACCAAGTTAATAAAGCTAAACAGTTACCTACTAAAAGCAAAATAACATTTCTAAGCCAGAGTTACACAGATTTACTGGTATACTTTAATAACAGTTTTAAATACAGTTTAGTTGTAGCATACGGTGTCCGTAGAAGAACATCTTGGATTCTGGTATGTACGATCTCATCCGGCTATCATCACACTAACTTGCTATCTTGGTGTCCGTAGAAGAACATCTTGGATTCTGGTATGTACGATCTCATCCGGCTATCATCACACTAACTTGCTATCTTGGTGTCCGTAGAAGAACATCTTGGATTCTGGTATGTACAATCTCATCCGGCTATCATCACACTAACTTGCTATCTTGGTGTCCTTAGAAGAACATCTTGGATTCTGGTATGTACGATCTCATCCGGCTATCATCACACTAACTTGCTATCTTGGTGTCCGTAGAAGAACATCTTGGATTCTGGTATGTACGATCTCATCCGGCTATCATCACACTAACTTGCTATCTTGGTGTTCGTAGAAGAACATCTTGGATTCTGGTATGTATATGATCTCATCCGGCTATCATCACACTAACTTGCTATCTCGGTGTCCTTAGAAGAACATCTTGGATTCTGGTATGTACAATCTCATCCGGCTATCATCACACTAACTTGCTATCTTGGTGTCCTTAGAAGAACATCTTGGATTCTGGTATGTACGATCTCATCCGGCTATCATCACACTAACTTGCTATCTCGGTCTGGTATGTACGATCTCATCCGGCTATCATCACACTAACTTGCTATCTCGGTCTGGTATGTACAATCTCATCCGGCTATCATCACACTAACTTGCTATCTTGGTGTGCTTTGAAATATTTTGAGAAGGACTTAAACAAAGCTTCTTTATTCCCATTTGTCTTCTCAACGCAGGGCAGTATCTGCAACAATATGTAGATTTGAAAATAGAAGTTGTCTTCTCCATGAAGTCATTTTTGGTCAAGTCATTGTGAATCACTCAGATATCCTATTTATTTTAGTTTGCCGCAGACTATACATCAAAACATATCTAGATCAAGAGGTAAATAATATAACAAATATAGATATAGAGGGCAATAATAGAATGTGCATAGATGTACATAATATAAATAGAATAAACAAAAGTATATAGAAAGAAATAACAGAGTAATCATAGACATAGATGTTTACAATAGGAAATACATGTATCTAATGTAGATGTAAATAATAGCAATGAAGCTTGCGTAAGCATATAGAGGAATTTTTTTGAACACAAGTGAGAGTTTACATGTAGATCCAATACAGAATATGTAGAAGCATTTTTGTTAGACAGGAACCATGCAGTTGGTTCATAGAGTCTATAGTTTATGCATAGACAAGCATTTCAGAGTAATAATAGAACACAGTTGTTATCGATGTCTATAGATCAGTTATAAAGTGGAGAACCTTGAGAGCAGCTTTAATATTCTTCCTGTTCTTCAATCGGTCCATATCAATATCTTCTAAAAGGAATATAATTGTACGCTTGTTTAGCGCCAGAGATAGGCTGAGAGACACATCTGACCAATCACAGGCCTTTTGCTCTTCTTCAAACATGTCATTGGATAAGAAGGCTATTACTTTATCCGATGCTTTTAGGTTGAATGATATTGACTTCGGAGTTGCTGCAATACGGAAAGAGTCTTGCTTCGTTATGATTAAAAGTAGCGTAACTCGAAGTTGCCAAATATAGACTTAAAGATAGAAAGACACAAAGAGACATGGTGAGACAGAGTGAAATACAGAGAAAGACAAGGTGAAACAGAAGGAAATATAGAGAGAGAAAGAGACAAGGAGCAAAAGCAAGAAATACAGAGAGACAAAAAGACAAAGCAAGACCCAGTGAAACAGAGAGAGGGAGAGAGAGAGAGAAGGAGAGAGGGAAAGAGAAAGAGGGAAAGAGGGGGAGAGAGGGGAGAGAGGGGAGGAGAGGAGGAAATATGGAGAGAGATGGGAAGAGAGGGGGAAAGAGGGGCAGAGAGGGGGAGGGAGGAAGAAAGGGGGAGAGAGGGGAGAGAGGGGAGAGGGGGAGATAGGGGGAGAGAGAGGAAGAAAGGGGGAAAGAGGGGGGGGGAGAGAAGAGGAGAGAGGGGGAGCAAGGAGGAGAGAGGGAGATAGAGGGGGAGAAAGGAGGAGAGAGGGGGAGTGAGGGAGAAGAGGGGGAGAGAAAGGGGGAGAGGGGAGGGAGAGAGGGGGGAGAGGGGGAGAAAAGGGAATGGGAGGGGAAGGGGGAGAGGGGAGGGAGAGAGGGGGGAGAGGGGGAGAAAAGGGAATGGGAGGGGAAGGGAGAGAAGGGGAGAGAGAGAAGGGGAGGGAGAGAGGGGGAGAGGGGGAGAAAAGGGAAAGGGAGGGGAAGGGAGAGAAGGGGAGAGAGAGAAGGGGAGGGAGAAAGAGGGAGGGAGAGAGGGGGAGGAAGGAGAGGGGAGAGAGGGAGAGGGAGAGCGGGAGAGGGAGAGAGGGAGAGGAAGATGGGAAAAACCTGTGAAATTCAGAAAGACCCAAAGAGACATAGAGATACAGAGAGATACAAAGAAGCAAGAAGATACACAGTAAATACAGATAAACAAAAAGGGCTTGTAAGAGACAAGGAGATACACAGAAACACATGTTGAGGTGCAGTGCACCATGGAACATAGTGAAACACAAAGAGAAAGAAATGGATAGACATGGTAAGGCAAAATGAAATATGGTGAAGTGCAGCGATATACAAAGAGAGATGAAGAGCTGGAAAAATCATGAAAACGAATTTTAAAGATATTGTGTAGCTTTGCTGCTACAGCGCCTCACCATTCAAGCAACGGAGCACAAAAAAGTAAAGAGCATTAGCAAACCATCAAGATAAGTTGAGTCCCAATAAGATAAACAAGAAAGAATTAAAGGAGAGAAATCAAACAGCAAAAAATAGTAAAAATATAAATTCAAAAGGGCAAATGATGAGGAGAATAGAATTATACAAAATGTTAGCAATGAGAAAAAAATAAACAATTTGGGAACAAGAAATAAAGACAACGAAAAAAGTTTTGTCAACCAAAATTACTAGCATATATGGACTATGATAGATTTTACATTTCCATGAATCTACAAAGGATATATGTGGTAGGCTTACAAGCTCCTGGAGTAAAATCTCTATCAGCTATACAGAGTGAGAGGTTAAACTGGTCTTCTAGAAGTCTTATAGCAGTTGAGACAGATGGATGAATAACACTCCTGTAGATGATGTAGGCATCATATTTATAGTCATCTACAATGTAATATGTTAGCACAGATTTTAATTAATGACGTCAGGTCTGGAAGATGATTGAAATTACTAAATGAAGGCTCGTTGATATAGTTATTGATAATAAACTTTGCTTCTTCTCTATAAGAGCAGTCATAAAGGAACTCAAAAACTAAGCAGAAATATTAATACAGACATAATATACAGACTGTCTTCCTGTCAATTCCATTACAATAACATATAGGACAAGGACAATTATAAAATTTCATTAAATGGTAAGAATTAAAATTATAATAAAGTAAAAATTGAAATTAAAGTATAAATTGAAATTATAAAATAATCAATTATAATCTTGCACTTTGTAGTTAATAAACTATGGTTGTTTATGGTGTAGGTGTTACTATTTCACTAGAAAAACGCCTAAATATGACCTAAATACATGTATACTATGAGTGAACAGGTTGCAAAAATGCCTATTATCATGGAGTAGACAACTCATCTAAAATACAAATGTTTGACCAGTTGACATAAGCTCAGTTTACGATTTATACCTTTTTAAAGGAATTGCATGCTTGCAAGCTGTCATGTTGCTATACGAGAAAAGGCAACTTCGCGAACTTGCAAAGTTGTTAATTGTCAAAATAATTCTCGGTTTTTATTACTACCTCTGAAACCAGGAAATCTCAATTTTAAGAACTCTTTCCACAAAGATGATGTTGTTTTAATAACTATCAGTGTTCAGAGTAGTAATAACAAGGTTAAGATGGTTAAATCTATGTAAAATACATAAAATCATAATAACAACTCATATGATTCATTAACTTTTATAGATTATGTTATTCTAGCTAAATACGTTCATCATAAAACTGAGACAAACTAGAGCTATTGAGGATCCTATGAAACGATTATAGAGTAGAACGACAACTCCGAATTTTTGAGTGGATATGTATACAACATTATTATGTTTCTTTGCCTCATTGTTACAGGATTAACCTGTGTTTAGCCCTAAAAAGGAGTTATCACACCTTCGTACTCCAAGTTCTTCCTTATGATGTTTATGAAGACTGCAAACTGATCTAAAGCATTCTTTAACCAAACTACAATGTCAGATGTGGTCCTTCTGGAGGACTGCGACTAACAATATGTCATAATCATGTATCATATGCATAAAATTGTCATAAGATTTTGAAACAGCTTACCTGAGGCAGCCTTTAGTCTCTGCATTATAAAGACTTTGTACCACAGGTTAGCATAAGAGTTGAACCTGACCACCAGGGCTATCACGATGGTGACCAGCACAATGATCACTGCAAGGGTGATGCCTGCCTTTAGTGACAATTTGTCTTCTAATTTTCTTCCTTCAGTTGTCACGGTTATTTCTGCAAAGAATCATTTGATAATGTTTCAGACGCTGCTATTACTACTTACATAGACTGTAATCTTCTGTTGCTAATATAGACAATATTTATTACGCAAAGGTAACAAAATTGTAATAGAATTGATTTCTACCACTAGTTGTTGTTAGTAACTAGCGATATATCATTCAGTTCTACGTGTGAATAACCAATGCTGATGTAGCAGTCAATCGTAAACCAGAAGAAAAATAAAAAGGACAACACATTTATTCCAAGAAAGAAACGGAGAGACTTTATGCCACAGTGATGTAAGTGATGGTAGTACCAACCATAAACACACAGAGATTTTTGAATATTTTTAAAGATATACTTTTAAATTGTCAGCATTAACCATGTGATAAATACAAAATTTAGATACATTCCTGTGACAATAAAGCGATGTTCTACAATAGCAGAAAAATAAACAAAGTACATGCTTCGTTTAGAATTCTAGGCTGCCCTGACACTTTTGGGTTAGGGTTGCTTTAGCCACCCGGAGATGAAAGGCATAGTGGCTACCACTGTTTACAATCGTCAGTGTTAGTCTGCCAAACAAGTTGCCTGCTGTTTTCAGGATCGGAAGTCATATTGTCTATTAACTCTCCAGTCTTTGTCACCAGATCAATAAGACGAACATCGTCAATGAACATGGTCGATTTGTCATTCGAATACAAGTAAATTTATTTACATACAGTGTCTCAGTGTATTAAGTAACTTGATTGACTAACTTCGGAGATAGAATTGATTTGTACTGGAAAAGTCGGCCTGCATATAAACATAAATAAGACTTCTAGAAAATTCCTGAATGGACATACACATTACGGATCAATTGCGCAATCATGGGAAATACATGATGAGTCATGCAGTGGTCATCCACAGAGTATAAACAATTAAACTACGCAGTAGTCACACGGTAAACCTTGCTGTGTCCACAAATAACATTAAGTGCCAGCAATACAATAAAGTTATTAGAAGCAAAAGCTAAAGTAAATAACAATAAAAGTACACAGACATCTACATATACTAAACATGTACAGCTAAGCTCAGTCTATGTACCAATCTTGCAGTAGTTTTCTTTAGAATTTAAACTCTTTCAAGCAGTAGAAATAGAAACCTACTATTCGTTGCCTCATACCATCACCATGATAGTGAATTGTTCGCCAATATAATTTTCTAAAATAGGAAAGGTCGTGATAATCAGAAATGTTAGCACATGGTCCTTAAAGAAGCTGGTGTTTCTTAGCCTTAGTCTCTTAGCATTGCCTTGCAATACTCATTGCACTGCAACTGTAGTCCTTCTGACATGGAAGTAAAATGGTTTCTTTTCTTTCTGCTTTGATGATGTCTTTCCTTTTCCTGCTATCTATTGTGTTTGCAGACTGGTATCACATCTTTTAAACCTTTCCTATTCTTGCACCTCCCTTACTGTTAAGCAGTGCTTCATGCAGCAGCTATAGACACGTACATGGACATAACAGATCTGCTTCCTCCATTAGTAGGTACAGATTCTCTCCAAGCCATATTTTTGGCAGGAAAAATCACAGATGGACAATGGTATAACAGGAATAATGCAACCGTGGACGCTATAGAGCCGAGAGCAACTAGTCAAATCTGCCAGTGTAAGTAAAGAAGAATGAGTAGGTCAGACAGTACCCTTAGTTATCTCTTACATCTTGTTTATATACATAAGTGTACGAGTAAAACAAGAGATGCTGCTAATTTCACCTCCTTATTTTGGTCTCAAGTATGAACAAATAGACTTGTAGAGATAAAGTCATGCTCTTGCCCACTTTGAAAGTGTCCACATTCATTAATGCTGACACATTCCTTCAGGCATCAATCACAGTGACTGTCCAACTAAGCTGAATATGCTTGCCCAATGTACTTGCCCAATGCTTTTCAAAAGGTAGGTCAACTTTTGAAAATACAGGTTACCTTTTGAAATATTTGGTCAATGGATATAACCAAATACATGAGATATTCATGTATTTTCAAGTACATTTTCATTCTTTGGATGATTTCATTCATCACAGAGACAAAATCTGTGTCCGACTGCCAGCATTGAGATGTTAATAAATTGTATGAATTGAGCTTAAGATGAAAATATCCAAAACGCTTCCCACTTTTATAGTTACTCAGTAAAATTAACAGACAATATTAGAGTATGATTATAAGATTTCATTGCTCACCTGGTAAACATTCACTGATGTAGATAGTGTCAATATACTGAGAAGTTACTCGAGCTTGGCATAAGTATGATTGATTTAGGTATTCCTTGCTGATGTTCCATATTGTCACATTAAAGCTGACATCGTGTCCACTGTAAAATATGATGTTCATTGAGCAATCAAGCTGGCCGCAAGCGGGATATAGAATTGTTATAATTAATAAACAGAAGGTACGATGTATATTATAGTATACAACAGGAGGTAGACTGTATACTAGAGTATACAACAGAAGGTACGATGTATATTATAGTATACAACAGGAGGTAGACTGTATATTATAGTATACAACAGGAGGTAGACTGTATATTATAGTATACAACAGGAGGTAGACTGTATACTAGAGTATACAACAGAAGGTACGATGTATATTATAGTATACAACAGGAGGTACACTGTATATTATAGTATACAACATGATGTAGACTGTATATTATAGTATACAACAGGAGGTAGACTGTATATTATAGTATACAACAGGAGGTACACTGTATATTATAGTATACAACAGGAGGTAGACTGTATATTATAGTATACAACAGAAGGTAGACTGTATATTATAGTATACAACATGAGGTACACTGTATATTATAGTATACAGCAGGAGGTAGACTGTATATTATAGTATACAACAGAAGGTAGACTGTATATTATAGTATACAACATGAGGTACACTGTATATTATAGTATACAACAGGAGGTAGACTGTATATTATAGTATACAACAGGAGGTAGACTGTATATTATAGTATACAGCAGGAGGTAGACTGTATATTATAGTATACAACAGGAGGTACACTGTATATTATAGTATACAACAGGAGGTAGACTGTATATTATAGTATACAACAGGAGGTAGACTGTATATTATAGTATACAACAGGAGGTAGACTGTATATTATAGTATACAACAGGAGGTAGACTGTATATTATAGTATACAACAGGAGGTAGACTGTATATTATAGTATACAACAGGAGGTAGACTGTATATTGTAGTATACAACAGGAGGTAGACTGTATATTATAGTATACAACAGGATGTAGACTGTATATTATAGTATACAACAGGAGGTAGACTGTATATTATAGTATACAACAGGAGGTAGACTGTATATTATAGTATACAACAGGAGGTAGACTGTATATTATAGTATACAACAGGAGGTAGACTGTATATTATAGTATACAACAGGAGGTAGACTGTATATTATAGTATACAACAGGAGGTAGACTGTATATTATAGTATACAACAGGAGGTAGACTGTATATTATAGTATACAACAGGATGTAGACTGTATATTATAGTATACAACAGGAGGTAGACTGTATATTATAGTATACAACAGGAGGTAGACTGTATATTATAGTATACAACAGGAGGTAGACTGTATATTATAGTATACAACAGGATGTAGACTGTATATTATAGTATACACCAGAAGGTAGACTGTATATTATAGTATACAACAGGAGGTAGACTGTATATTATAGTATACAACAGGAGGTAGACTGTATATTATAGTATACAACAGGAGGTAGACTGTATATTATAGTATACATCAGAAGGTAGACTGTATATTATAGTATACAACAGGATGTACACTGTATATTATAGTATACAACAGGAGGTAGACTGTATATTGTAGTATACAACAGGAGGTAGACTGTATATTATAGTATACAACAGGAGGTAGACTGTATATTATAGTATACAACAGGAGGTAGACTGTATATTATAGTATACAACAGGAGGTAGACTGTATATTGTAGTATACAACAGGAGGTAGACTGTATATTATAGTATACAACAGGAGGTAGACTGTATATTATAGTATACAACAGGAGGTAGACTGTATATTATAGTATACAACAGGAGGTAGACTGTATATTATAGTATACAACAGGAGGTACACTGTATACTATAGTATACAACAGGAGGTAGACTGTATATTATAGTATACATCAGAAGGTACACTGTATATTATAGTATACAACAGGAGGTACACTGTATATTATAGTATACAGCAGGAAGTAGACTGTATATTATAGTATACAACAGGAGGTAGACTGTATACTATAGTATACAACAGGAGGTAGACTGTATATTATAGTATACAACAGAAGGTAGACTGTATATTATAGTATACAACAGGAGGTAGACTGTATATTATAGTATACAACAGGAAGTACACTGTATATTATAGTATACAACAGGAGGTACACTGTATATTATAGTATACAACAGGAGGTAGACTGTATATTATAGTATACAACAGGAGGTAGACTGTATATTATAGTATACAACAGGAGGTAGACTGTATATTATAGTATACAACAGGAGGTACACTGTATATTATAGTATACAACAGGAGGTAGACTGTATACTATAGTATACAACAGGAGGTAGACTGTATATTATAGTATACAACAGGAGGTACACTGTATATTATAGTATACAGCAGGAAGTAGACTGTATATTATAGTATACAACAGGAGGTAGACTGTATACTATAGTATACAGTGTACCTCATGTTGTATACTATAGTATACAACATGAGGTACACTGTATATTATAGTATACAACAGGAGGTAGACTGTATACTATAGTATACAACAGGAGGTACACTGTATATTATAGTATACAACAGGAGGTAGACTGTATATTATAGTATACAACAGGAGGTAGACTGTATATTATAGTATACAACAGGAGGTAGACTGTATATTATAGTATACAACAGAAGGTAGACTGTATATTATAGTATACAACACGAGGTAGACTGTATATTATAGTATACAACATGAGGTACACTGTATATTATAGTATACAACACGAGGTAGACTGTATATTATAGTATACAACATGATGTAGACTGTATATTACAGTATACAACATGAGGTAGACTGTATATTATAGTATACAACAAGAGGTAGACTGTATATTATAGTATACAACAGAAGGTAGACTGTATATTATAGTATACAACACGAGGTAGACTGTATATTATAGTATACAACAGGAGGTAGACTGTATATTATAGTATACAACAGAAGGTAGACTGTATATTATAGTATACAACACGAGGTAGACTGTATATTATAGTATACAACATGAGGTACACTGTATATTATAGTATACAACACGAGGTACACTGTATACTATAGTATACAACATGAGGTACACTGTATATTATAGTATACAACATGATGTAGACTGTATATTATAGTATACAACATGAGGTAGACTGTATATTATAGTATACAACAGGAGGTAGACTGTATATTATAGTATACAACAGGAGGTAGACTGTATATTATAGTATACAACAAGAGGTAGACTGTATATTATAGTATACAACAGGAGGTACACTGTATATTATAGTATACAACAGGAGGTAGACTAGATATTATAGTATACAATATGAGGTACAATCTATATTACAGTATAAGAGTGTTCAAAATTACAAGGCTGTTCTTATTTGAAGTTGTCTGCTTTGTTTTGATCAGCCTCTAAGAATTTGTATAAACAAATTAATTATGACTCATAAGGCTGGTTCAAACTATATTGCCGTATGGCGGTATTAACCACACTATACCTTGGTAAGTGTCTGTAATAACAGTGTTCACACTATCACAAACCTATTCACGTTTACATCAGCAAGTAGTCTGTGGTATGGAGTATTCATTATACAATGTGGGTACTCAAACTCTGAAATACTAGTCTCAGCGATAGTCATAAAATAAAATATAAATCAAGCATTCATCATTGTCGAAGTGGTGCACATTACTTAGGCTGTCATAGATGCTCAGAGTGCTATCGGAAAAAATTGATAAGTGCTATTTTTCCTGACGCACTCGTGCTGCCTTGGCGATGCCGTCAGTTACGGTGCACATAGTCAATTAATAATCATTGAGAGGATGACTCCAACATATAGCGATATAGTGTGATACAAACTATCAACTCGCGATTTCTCTTTACACAAAATTTTAATAAACAATCTACATGACTTATACAGGGTTTTTGTAGGTCTATGTGTGACTCATACAATACAATGCACGATGTGGACAACTCCAGAAATCATCATGCGTGTAAGCAAATTAGAACATCAACTTTAATATATTTCATAAATGCCTTGTGATTCTATGATAGTAGTAAACTTACTTTAAACATGGGGCTTCGTTTCTTACTGTTGATATTATAGTAAGATTCTATGTAACCTAAGGAGTAGTACATGGTAAAATAGAGAGATACTGAAACACCAATGTACATCAACAATAACATATCTATCACTGTGCCGGGGGTTCTACTCTACTTGTATGACTTTTTGAAATGCCAAATTTGGTTACTTTTATCATTTGGTTTCACTTAGTTATCTCAGTAAAATTCAACTCGGTAAACTCTACTGAGGTTGGATTCACAAGAGTGAGGGTCAGATTAAACTAACAACAAGTTAACATACTATTAGTAAGAGTAGGCAAAGAGAAGAAGTGCAGTATAGTAGAAATATTTCTAAGGAAAAAATCCAAAAGAAGAAGAAAAACTGTTTTTATATTACTGAATGCTAACCGTAGTCAACATACTATATATCATTGTAGGAGTGACTTATTTCTCCTGGTTTCTCCTTTAGCTCCGTGTTATTTCCTATCAGGATTTGTACCTGTCGGTGCTGTTGTGGTTCCCTTTCATCATAAGTCACTTGACAATGTATGTGTAAATCATCACCTTCATTCACACACTCAGGTGCCTCAAGTTTAACAAGAGCTGGATATTGAGATGCAGGAACGGCTACAAATTCAAAACATAAAGTTAAACAATAGACTACAGAGTAAATAAATGTTTACTTCGCTGGGTAATAAAAAATATACGGAATTAATAACACTTTTAGAATATAAATATAATTTTTTGTTTATTATTTAACAATACAATATTATTACTAATGTACTAATATTAATTTCAGCTAGTAGAGTGTTAAAGGTTTTAATAGCATCAAGTTCAACTAATCATACATTCAGACTACTAGTATTTACTTTCCTATAGTGGTTTAGTTAAGGATAAAGGTCAGATCTATTCTAACATCAATAACATTTATTTTTCTGAAGTACTTCGTTTGCTTGTGATATACAGATATATATAGATAGTAGTACTTCTTTGAAAAAAGTACTCTATGCACTTCTTTCTCTTGTTTATCAAGAGGGTAGAATGTGTCAAATCTTAAAGGCTGTGTGACGTCATAACTTATCAACGTAAAATAGTAATTGTTTTTGTAGTTGATGGTTTATAAACAAACTTATTTTAAATGTGCCTCTTTAAGTTGTGTCTGTTCACTGAAGAGATAATATAACTGGTCAATCATTATGTTTCCTATTAGGCTGATATGTTTTAAGAATGAAATTGGTAAAAATTAAGGAGTCTCTGATGGGTTAAGGATATCATTAACAGCTGTACTTTCCACTAGAACTTGAAGTGTAATGTTAAACCTGCTCAACCTTATAAATTAGCTACCTACAACGGATATTCCATAACTGATCTTTAACACGGCTTACGTGTTTGAAACAGAAATACTGTTGTATTGTGGGATATCTTCTCTTGTTCATCTGTTGAATAAGCATCGCAGGTAAAAATGCACTTGTAAAATGGAGTGGATGAGTCTTGCCTGCAGTCATTTTCATCTAAAGAGTAATAGTGAAGGAATTCTCTTGTTGTATCATTGTTATATCCATAAAATCGTCCACTTCTATCTTCCAAAGCTTCACCATCTTTATACCTGAAAGTGTTGAGAAGACTGATTATTACAGATCTATCTGGAGTTATCTATCCATAATTAGAATGGTTGGTAAGGAGATAACTCTGCAGTATTTCATAGACTAGCTCTCAATCTTGTAAGTTAACTATAATAATATATAATAATAATAATAATAAATATCGTCAAGATTAGCTATTCTTGATATCCAAAAATAAATCAGTTCTAAGAATGTATAAGATAAACACATTTGATCCATTTAGCAAAACTACCGCTAACCTCCAACACATTAAATAATTCTGGTTTCCATGACAACTGTATATCTGCCGCTTGATGTTCATCATAATATTCAACAACCAAACAAGGCGATTTTGAATATTTTTAAAGAAAATACAAGCCAGTTCTTACACTACAGGTGAAAAAAGTCGAAACTAAATTGCTTATATTTCCAACATCCTAGCACATTGGCATTGTAATAAACAAAAGAAAATACAACAGATGTGTACTTCTCGAACAGCAGGAAGTAAAGAGTTGTGTTTTATTTAGAGTCATCTTTGGACATAACTACTTCTATCAGCTCACCATCTAACATAAGAATATGTTGTTGGACAGCAAGACAGCAGAATCTGTCTGTAAGTGTAGGCATGTACAACTGTCATTATCATAGTCTGGTTCACTTGAGGCTGCCACTGTAACTCTGAAAAATTAACACTCAGCTGTTTTACAATGTATGAACCCTGCTATTTGTTACTTGGTCTACTGGAATTAAAATAACTGAACTAGTACCCTCTTCATAATATTTATTTTACACAGAACTGTTATTGACATGAATCTAGTGACCGGTGTGTTTGTGATATGTCTCTGGTTACATCTGGCTTTTGCACCTTTTATACATGTATCTGCGAGATATCTGTTAGATAGTAATCATGAAAAAATTATAAAAAACCTATTAAAAACATTATGCTTACTGTAGTAATAATAAGAAAGAATAATTAAAAGTAACGTTTCATGTTTATAATATTAAAAATAATAATTTTAGTGAGGGAAGCTACTCAAGTAGCTAAAGTGGAAGCTAATAACAAGAGGAAAGAAAATAGAGGATACAGGTGTCAGTATGGCAAAAGGACAGATGTTGCCAGACTAAGAAGACAGTTTCTATAAGTACCTAGTAGTACTAGAGACAAGTGAGGTCAAGATGAAAGATATGAAGGTGTCAGTATGGTGGAAAAACAGGTGTTGCCAGACTTAGGAGACAGTTCCTATAAGTACCTAGTAGTACTAGAGACAGATGAGATCAAGATGGAAGATATGAAGGTATAGGTTAGGAAGAATAATAAAATTGCTTGAGTCAAAACTGAGTAGACGGAATATAGTTAAACTATGAACTTTATAGGCAGCCGCAGCAGTGAATTACACAGCAAGAGTAGTTGATTGAACTGTAGATATAGACCTGCACAATTTGACTCCCCATGCCAATTCAGTTATAGACCTCAACTTCAATCGAACACCGTTTATAACTGACACATGAAGACTCACCACAGTATCAAACGATGTCACAATTGCTTGCGGTTAACCTGACATCGAGATCACCTGAACATCTTCATTTCATAAACCTTAATTTCGAATTTTTGTATTGAAATATAAACAGCTTTCGAGAATGGATGTGATATCTACATATATGTAAAGCAAAAATTAAAAAAAACTTTTCAGGAGAAAATAGTGTCAATTTCCATGGAAGATTCTGTGTATCCGGTCTAAGCGTGCAGGGGCAGTTTTTATGATATGGAAATGGAAACCGCACCAAAAACCGCACTTCAAACTCTCACTGGTTAGCCAAAGTTTCTGGTTTTGTCCGATGTTCGAAAATAAAATATTTGACCCGTTTTAATAGAAACTAACCGCAACCACCAGATCAAACCAAAACATTGTGCAGGTCCAACTGTAGATGAGTTGAAAGAGCTGGATGGAAAGACAAGAAAACTGATAATGATGAACTATGCAATCTACCTAAAAGCAGATGTAGACAGACTGTACATCAGCAGGAATGTAGAGGGTTGAGGATTGGTTTCTATTAACGAATGTGTGAGGAATGAAGAATACAGCTGGTCAGACTATGTTAGGGTAGTCTCTTTAGACGGAAATTCAGTTTTTGGTAACTTTGTGAAAGACAAGACAACAGAAAAGCAGAAGAGAGAAACTACCACAGAAAGGGTTGAGGAAGGGAAGAGGAAGTCTTGTCATGTTCATTATCTTAGGAAGGTCGGAGAAACAGATACCACCATTTGAATTTGTTGAAAGCAGGATGCCTGAAGAAGGAAATAGAAAATATACTCTAGCTGATCAAGATCAGGCAATTCCAATAATAAATTACAGAGTTACTAACATTATGAGGGATTTGAAAGCAAGAAGTGTAGGATGTGTGGTGTGCAAGATGAAATGGTGATGCACCCGCTTAGTGAATGTGAGAAATTATTGCAGGGAGAATATAAAAAATACGATCGTGTAGCCTCC
Source organism: Watersipora subatra (assembly GCF_963576615.1). Classification (NCBI taxonomy): domain Eukaryota; kingdom Metazoa; phylum Bryozoa; class Gymnolaemata; order Cheilostomatida; family Watersiporidae; genus Watersipora; species Watersipora subatra. Next base: position 43,099,963 of record NC_088709.1, on the reverse strand, counting down.
GTTATCTAGTTCGTAATAGTAATAGTAATAATAATATTAATCCCAAGAATACTAATAGTAATAATAATAATAATATTACTGACAAGAATTACTGACATATTGCTCACAAGATTTTGTGAGCAATATGTCACCAGCCTGGATATTATTACTACGTAAAGAGTACATATGAGTCATCATGATAAAGTAGGAGAGCGTGTGATCAGTCTTGCTAGTGACTTTAGTATCAACACCATGCTCCTTGTCTAATAATTTTTCCCTAAAATTTATTGTTACAAGCACTATACATTTCTCTAGCAGAGTGGTAAAGCTAGCTAGCAAGCAATTTGTCTCTAGAAGCTAGGATAAAGATAAATAATTTTGTAATAGTTTATTATCAATCATTATCAATATCATTATTAGTATTTACTTTTTGTTCTGTAAATGTATACCGTGAGTGTGAAATACATCACGCCATATCCTAAGGTTTGCTCACTTGTCATTGCAGAAGTAGTCTAGCTTAATATCAACAAATATGCTAAGAACTGACAGCTGTATGATTAGTTGCCTCAAAAGCACGCTTAAAGCATATTTATTGCTCTGTAATGGGCAGTAAAATACACGTTTTACAGTCATTTATTAGCATTAATCTGCGTAGTTTAAACCTATAGTCACCTTCTACACTACTTTTAATATATGACAGATTTGATTTCTCATGAAGAGATGCGTACGAATTGCCAGAACTTTCTGGTGCTGCTTTTAAATAGTGATACTGTTGAGACCAACAGCAGTGCTCAGCAGGCAGTACAAAATTTAAAAAAAATACACAAATTGTATTAAACAAAGATTTTTTAAAGTCAACTTTGATTTTTAATGTACTGTGAGTCTATATGTATCATCAACAATACCTTGCCTCTTTTCTCCCTCTACTCATGTACATCAATTAAGCACCACAAACTACTTGTATCAAATGTCGTCATGATCTACGCACTTTTATTTCATGAATATCATTTTATTTATCTTATTTTCGTAACTTTGTGTTCAGATGCTTTTTACATGTTTTATTAATTATGAGAAAATAATGTGTGATAATTATTCAGAGTTAGCCTGACAGATTCTGGAAGGACAGAAATAAATTAATAGTTTTTCATCTATTACTTATGAGGGAAATCTTTTTTTCAAAATATGAAGAATTCTAGAACTGAGTATGATTCAAAATCAATGAATATTTTATATCTATGATTTACTATGTTAGTTGAAAGACTCCACTACTTGTTAAAAGATTTTGATTTCTAATCTTAGCTCAAACCATCCTTGCACAACACTATAACAGATTTTATCAGAAGACATCAATATTTTTCAATCATTTGCAAATGTTTTTGATGTTCGTGGTAATCTGACTACCATGTTGTTTTAAGATTAAATCGGAAAAGCTTGATTGCTGTTAAAACGCTCAGACCAAGCAAAAATGTAATTATGACATCTATAGTAGCACCGATAGAATAAAGACACGTAATCCTACTACTCAAACACAATATCCAAGATCAACCCGAGCAACAATATTACAGTAACTAGTGACGTCATTTCACAAATATTTTCTTGTGAGTGTTTTGACCCCGATTCAGTTTTGTTAACTTTAACCTTGCACTTAAAATCCTAGCAGTCAGATCAACTCAAACATTAGAACAATCACAAATAATAGAAAAATAATTATTATTTCCTTTAAAATCTACTAAAATTTAGGCAAGTTCATTTGTAAATGAACTTGCCTAAATTTTATATGCTTGTGCTAGTATAAACTTGTTGTATTCATAGTGCTTGTGTTAGTATAAACTTGTTGTATTCATAGTGCTTGTGCTAGTATAAACCTGTTGTATTCATAGTGCTTGTGCTAGTATAAACCTGTTGTATTCATAGTGCTTGTGCTAGTATAAACCTGTTGTATTCATAGTGCTTGTGCTAGTATAAACCTGTTGTATTCATAGTGCTTGTGCTAGTATAAACCTGTTGTATTCATAGTGCTTGTGCTAGTATAAACCTGTTGTATTCATAGTGCTTGTGCTAGTATAAACTTGTTGTATTCATAGTTCATGATTGTACAAAAAATTTTTTAAACTGAATTTACTTGAAATATTAAATCTGGAATTAATAGAGTATTTGCGAATACAGAACTTTTGCTCTGGAAGTACAAGAACCAGAATAAAGGAAAATCATACCTGCAGTGCTGTTGCTGTCTGGGCATCGGTTATTTCTATAAATCGGATTCTGTTCTGTAGAAGTGCAAAGACATGGGTATATTATCAGGCACCAAAGTGACAACAATGACAAAGTCATGACGATTATCTCCAGGTCTGTGTTATCTGTAGAGAAAATGTGTGAGTCTCTATGAATAAAGAGTATAATTAAACAGTTAAATGCAGACCCACTCTGTTCTAAGATTATGATATAACCTCAAAGTTGAGTAGCATAAATCAAGATGTACCTCAGACTATTATACAACTCAAACTGCTGTATATCTTGAACTACTGTATAACTCAAACTATTGTATAACTCAAACTACTGTATAACTCAAACTACTGTACAACTCAAACTATTGTATAACTCAAACTATTGTATAACTCAAACTACTGTATAACTCAAACTATTGTATAACTCGAACTACTGTATAACTCAAACTATTGTATAACTCAAACTACTGTATAACTCAAACTACTGTATAACTCAAACTACTGTACAACTTAAACTACTGTATAACTTAAACTACTGTACAACTCAAGCTATTGTATAACTTAAACTACTGTATAACTTAAACTATTGTACAACTCAAACTACTGTATATCTTGAACTACTGTATAACTCAAGCTATTGTACAACTCAAACTACTGTATAACTCAAACTACTGTACAACTCAAACTATTGTATAACTCGAACTACTGTATAACTCAAACTATTGTACAACTTAAACTACTGTATAACTTAAACTACTGTACAACTCAAGCTATTGTATAACTTAAACTACTGTATAACTTAAACTACTGTATAACTTAAACTACTGTATAACTCAAACTATTGTACAACTTAAACTACTGTATAACTTAAACTACTGTACAACTCAAGCTATTGTATAACTTAAACTACTGTATAACTTAAACTACTGTATAACTCAAACTATTGTATAACTCAAACTACTATACAACTCAAACTACTGTATAATTCAAACTACTGTATAACTCAAACTATTGTACAACTCAAACTATTGTATAACTCGAACTACTGTATAACTCAAACTATTGTACAACTTAAACTACTGTATAACTTAAACTACTGTACAACTCAAACTATTGTATAACTTAAACTACTGTACAACTCAAACTACTGTATAACTCAAACTACTGTGTAACTCAACCTACTGTATAACTCAAACTACTATACAACTCAAACTACTGTATAATTCAAACTACTGTACAACTCAAACGACTGTATAACTCAAACTACTGTATAACTCGAACTACTGTATAACTCAAACTATTGTACAACTTAAACTACTGTATAACTTAAACTACTGTACAACTCAAACTATTGTATAACTTAAACTACTGTACAACTCAAACTACTGTATAACTCAAACTACTGTATAACTCAACCTACTGTATAACTCAAACTACTATACAACTCAAACTACTGTATAATTCAAACTACTGTACAACTCAAACTATTGTATAACTCAAACTATTGTATAACTCAAACTACTGTATAACTCAAACTATTGTATAACTCAAACTACTGTATAACTCAAACTACTGTATAACTCAAACTACTGTATAACTTAAACTATTATACAACTCAAACTACTGTATAACTCAAACTACTGTACAACTCAAACTATTGTATAACTCAAACTACTGTACAACTCAAACTACTGTATAATTCAAACTACTGTACAACTCAAACTATTGTATAACTCAAACTATTGTATAACTCAAACTACTGTATAACTCAAACTATTGTATAACTCAAACTACTGTATAACTCAAACTACTGTATAACTCAAACTACTGTATAACTTAAACTATTATACAACTCAAACTATTGTATAACTCAAACTATTGTATAACTCAAACTACTGTATAACTCAAACTACTGTATAACTCAAACTACAGGATAATTTAATAGGACAACTCAAACTAATGAGTCACTCACACAGGTGCACAACATTGCATCATGAGATTATTAAAATACAACAGAACTGACAATAAACTGAACATTGGAAAATTATTAATGAAAAAATTTAAGCATTAAATTTACTGAAAGCTACAAAAATGTGTAGCAAAAAATAGTTATGTTATAGCTGGTTTCTTTTATTGCTAAATTATACGAGCTACTGTTGCATACACCCTGTGGACAAACACGATATAAAATTTCCTTAAACTAAGATGTTTACCCGTATTTACCTATCGTGTTGTAAACTAATTAATATATTCAGCGATGCTATGGCTGTTCTGTTCTCCACTGTTGTAAGCCAAGCAATGTAACTAATAATCACTTATTTGAGCATTAGAGCTAGAAAATGGAGCAGAACCCGTTAGCATTGCCATAGATTTAAGAAAATATTTATGATATGTTGGCTTTACTCACCACAGCATGACATCAAAGATGTTTATACGCTTGACATTCTTTCATGTAAAGTTATCAGAGCAGAAAATGAGAGTTAGAGAGGATGATGATGCTGGCTACTTACAGCCCTAACAGTTATGAGACTTACTATAGGAACTTCACAATATGTGAGACTAACACTAGCTCTGTCAACATATACATGTACATGCTAATAGTTTGAAACAACTTAGTTTAAAATACAGTACTTTTATAACTAACAACAGTTTGTAGCTCTTTTGATGCAACTAATTACATAATCTTTGCTTGAAGATGAACTTATGCCAAATTTTAGCTGATTTTATCAGAAATTATCGGTATTGTTTTATCATTTGTGAGTTTTTTATTGTTTGAGGTGATCTGACTGCCAAGATGTTTATAGGGTACAATCAACCAAACTTAATTGTAATTAATACGCTCAGACCAAGTGTATAGTTGCAAAGGACCGACAGAATAGAGAAGCGTAATGCTGTAACTTGAACGCAAAAGCAGATATCAATTATAACATAAATTGATCACATCATTTCAGAAGTATTGTTTTCTGAGTGTTTTAACCGCTGTCAAGCTCTTTTGATTTTAATTTTAAAACATCCTGGCAGTCAGATCACATTGAACATCACAAACAATAGCAAATAATAAAAAATACTGATACGTTCTGATAAAATCTAACAAAATTTAATCTTGAAATAATTCTTTATAATTCTTTGTTTACTTTCAGCTCTTTAACTTCCTGTCATATTACTATTTTTAATAACTATTTGGTAATTACTGGAATGTTAAAAGCTAACTGCTTATAATAATAAAGCTATTGTGAAAAGAATCCAATGAATACAGAGAAGATAATGGTGTTCTATTATTTACATTATTAGAATGATTATGATATTTTGTATTTGAATGTATTTGGTCATAATGTTCATCATGCACTTAATTTTATAGCAGCATAAAATTTTGACAAATCCTACAATATTCTTCTTGCCTAATGATATTTTAGCTAATTTTTGTTTATGCACCATTTTATTCTGTATTTGCTTTATTAATGATTTATAAATGTGACCTCATCTGATTGGCTGGAGCAAAATAAGTTGATCTCTTGATCAAGGTTGTATGAGGAAGAGAAACAAACAACTTAAGGTCATTGATAATAATCTTAAACACAGGTTAGCCTCAGTACCACTAATTGAAGCTCACCATTGTCAGAGAATTGAGTCTATATATCTGAGTGATAATTCAAGTATAACAAGGCTTGATTATTTTGAGTTTTATGAAGTTTTATCAAAGATTTTTTACTTGTTTCTATGACTAGGTATTTGTCAACTAATACTTAGTAATGTTTATCTGAATAGAGTGAGATTTAGTTAACTCTATTGTTTCCCATTCAAGTGTGTCCCTTTAAATGCGTGGCTATTTTAGCATTAACAAGTGCAAGAAATGATTTTAATATGAATAACTGGAGGTTTCCAGACAATGTTTAATTCATTACTGGAAGTAATGAATTAAACGCTGTCTGTGGTATAATACAAACCATTTGACAATTATATTACAATCACTTCTGTGCAGAAAGGTGGAGCTCTTGTATCTACTAGTACAACTTCAATCTCTTGCATAAAGATGTTGATTGTATGTGTATTGACTGTAATTGTAATAATTGTAATAGTATTGACTTGATTGCATACAAAACGATAAGAAATGTAAGGCATTTCACAGAACCCTCAGGGTTTATAGAGGAGAAATCATATCTAATAAACAGTGTCTGTACGTGTTCTTATTGGGTAACTCATTGACCAATCGACATTGGATTGTGTTTCCTTGGCAAGTAATCCAGCTTTTATGACAATTTCCTTGTTATAATAAATATAGTTCTTGCTTGTAGATACAGGATAGAAATGAAAACAAAGTAAAATATTTCAGATCTTTGCCAAGCATTTTAAGCTATATATCATGAAATGTGAATTTAGTATGGCAGTCTAGCCCATTACAACGATGTGACTATTTTTATCTTATAATAGTCTGTCATGTTAGTCAAAGGTATGTGACTTGGGCATATTTCCATCAGTATTTATCTGAGGCCTAAGTGCTTACTTGACCAGGTAGATGATGTCTGTAGTATTAAGTGCTTACTTGACCAAGCAGGTGATGTCTGTAGTAATAAGTGCTTACTTGACCAGGTAGATGATGTCTGTAGTAATAAGTGCTTACTTGACCAGGTAAATGATGTCTGTAGTATTAAGTGCTTACTTGGCCAGGTAAATGATGTCTGTAGTAATAAGTGCTTACTTGGCCAGGTAAATGATGTCTGTAGTATTAAGTGCTTACTTGACCAGGTAGATGATGTCTGTAGTAATAAGTGCTTACTTGACCAGGTAGATGATGACTGTAGTAATAAGTGCTTACTTGACCAGGTAGATGATGTCTGTAGTAATAAGTGCTTACATGGCCAGGTAGATGATCTCTGTAGTATTAAGTGTTTACTTGACCAGGTAGATGATGTCTGTAGTATTAAGTGCTTACTTGGCCAGGTAGATGATGTCTGTAGTAATAAGTGCTTACTTGACCAGGTAGATGATGTCTGTAGTATTAAGTGCTTACTTGGCCAGGTAGATGATGTCTGTAGTAATAAGTGCTTACTTGACCAGGTAAATGATGTCTGTAGTATTAAGTGCTTACTTGTCCAGGTAGATGATGTCTGTAGTAATAAGTGCTTACTTGGCCAGGTAAATGAAGTCTGTAGTAATAAGTGCTTACTTGGCCAGGTAGATGATGTCTGTAGTAATAAGTGCTTACTTGGCCAGGTAGATGATGTCTGTAGTAATAAGTGCTTACTTGGCCAGGTAAATGATGTCTGTAGTAATAAGTGCTTACTTGACCAGGTAGATGATGTCTGTAGTAATCAGTGCTTACTTGGCCAGGTAGATGATGTCTGTAGTATTAAGTGCTTACTTGACCAGGTAGATGATGTCTGTAGTATTAAGTGCTTACTTGGCCAGGTAAATGATGTCTGTAGTAATAAGTGCTTACTTGGCCAGGTAGATGATGTCTGTAGTAATAAGTGCTTACTTGGCCAGGTAGATGATGTCTGTAGTAATAAGTGCTTACTTGGCCAGGTAGGTGATGTCTGTAGTAATAAGTGCTTACTTGACCAGGTAGATGATGTCTGTAGTAATAAGTGCTTACTTGGCCAGGTAGATGATGTCTGTAGTATTAAGTGTTTACTTGACCAGGTAGATGATGTCTGTAGTATTAAGTGCTTACTTGGCCAGGTAGATGATGTCTGTAGTATTAAGTGCTTACTTGACCAGGTAGATGATCTCTGTAGTAATAAGTGCTTACTTGACCAGGTAGATGATGTCTGTAGTAATAAGTGCTTACGTGGCCAGGTAGATGATCTCTGTAGTATTAAGTGTTTACTTGACCAGGTAGATGATGTCTGTAGTATTAAGTGCTTACTTGGCCAGGTAGATGATCTCTGTAGTAATAAGTGCTTACTTGACCAGGTAAATGATGTTTGTAGTAATAAGTGCTTACTTGGCCAGGTAGATGATGTCTGTAGTATTAAGTGTTTACTTGACCAGGTAGATGATGTCTGTAGTATTAAGTGCTTACTTGGCCAGGTAGATGATGTCTGTAGTATTAAGTGTTTACTTGACCAGGTAGATGATGTCTGTAGTAATAAGTGCTTACTTGACCAGGTAAATGATGTCTGTAGTAATAAGTGCTTACTTGGCCAGGTAGATGATGTCTGTAGTAATAAGTGCTTACTTGACCAGGTAAATGATGTCTGTAGTAATAAGTGCTTACTTGGCCAGGTAGATGATGTCTGTAGTATTAAGTGCTTACTTGACCAGGTAGATGATGTCTGTAGTAATAAGTGCTTACTTGGCCAGGTAGATGATGTCTGTAGTATTAAGTGTTTACTTGACCAGGTAGATGATGTCTGTAGTATTAAGTGCTTACTTGGCCAGGTAGATGATGTCTGTAGTAATAAGTGCTTACTTGACCAGGTAAATGATGTCTGTAGTAATAAGTGCTTACTTGGCCAGGTAGATGATGTCTGTAGTATTAAGTGCTTACTTGACCAGGTAGATGATGTCTGTAGTAATAAGTGCTTACTTGACCAGGTAAATGATGTCTGTAGTAATAAGTGCTTACTTGGCCAGGTAGATGATGTCTGTAGTATTAAGTGCTTACTTGACCAGGTAGATGATGTCTGTAGTAATAAGTGCTTACTTGGCCAGGTAAATGATGTCTGTAGTAATAAGTGCTTACTCGGCCAGGTAGATGATGTCTGTAGTAATAAGTGCTTACTTGGCCAGGTAGATGATGTCTGTAGTATTAAGTGCTTACTTGACCAGGTAGATGATGTCTGTAGTAATAAGTGCTTACTTGGCCAGGTAAATGATGTCTGTAGTATTAAGTGCTTACTTGACCAGGTAGATGATGTCTGTAGTAATAAGTGCTTACTTGGCCAGGTAAATGATGTCTGTAGTAATAAGTGCTTACTTGGCCGGGTAGATGATGTCTGTAGTAATAAGTGCTTACTTGGCCAGGTAGATGATGTCTGTAGTAATAAGTGCTTACTTGGCCAGGTAGATGATGTCTGTAGTAATAAGTGCTTACTTGGCCAGGTAGGTGATGTCTGTAGTAATAAGTGCTTACTTGACCAGGTAAATGATGTCTGTAGTAATAAGTGCTTACTTGGCCAGGTAGATGATGTCTGTAGTATTAAGTGTTTATTTGACCAGGTAGATGATGTCTGTAGTATTAAGTGCTTACTTGGCCAGGTAGATGATGTCTGTAGTAATAAGTGCTTACTTGACCAGGTAGATGATGTCTGTAGTATTAAGTGCTTACTTGGCCAGGTAGATGATGTCTGTAGTAATAAGTGCTTACTTGACCAGGTAGATGATGTCTGTAGTTTTAAGTGCTTACTTGACCAAGCAGGTGATGTCTGTAGTAATAAGTGCTTACTTGGCCAGGTAGATGATGTCTGTAGTAATAAGTGCTTACTTGACCAGGTAGATGATGTCTGTAGTAATAAGTGCTTACTTGGCCAGGTAGATGATGTCTGTAGTAATAAGTGCTTACTTGGCCAGGTAGATGATGTCTGTAGTAATAAGTGCTTACTTGGCCAGGTAGATGATGTCTGTAGTAATAAGTGCTTACTTGGCCGGGTAGGTGATGTCTGTAGTAATAAGTGCTTACTTGGCCAGGTAGATGATGTCTGTAGTATTAAGTGCTTACTTGACCAGGTAGATGATGTCTGTAGTAATAAGTGCTTACTTGGCCAGGTAGATGATCTCTGTAGTATTAAGTGTTTACTTGACCAGGTAGATGATGTCTGTAGTAATAAATGCTTACTTGGCCAGGTAGATGATCTCTGTAGTATTAAGTGTTTACTTGACCAGGTAGATGATGTCTGTAGTATTAAGTGCTTACTTGGCCAGGTAGATGATGTCTGTAGTATTAGGTGCTTACTTGACCAGGTAGATGATGTCTGTTGTATTAAGTGCTTACTTGACCAAGCAGGTGATGTCTGTAGTAATAAGTGCTTACTTGGCCAGGTAGATGATGTCTGTAGTAATAAGTGCTTACTTGACCAGGTAGATGATGTCTGTAGTAATAAGTGCTTATTTGGCCAGGTAAATGATGTCTGTAGTAATAAGTGCTTACTTGGCCAGGTAGATGATGTCTGTAGTATTAAGTGCTTACTTGACCAGGTAGATGATGTCTGTAGTAATAAGTGCTTATTTGGCCAGGTAGATGATGTCTGTAGTAATAAGTGCTTATTTGGCCAGGTAGATGATGTCTGTAGTAATAAGTGCTTACTTGGCCAGGTAGATGATGTCTGTAGTATTAAGTGCTTACTTGACCAGGTAGATGATGTCTGTAGTAATAAGTGCTTACTTGACCAGGTAAATGATGTCTGTAGTAATAAGTGCTTACTTGGCCAGGTAGATGATGTCTGTAGTATTAAGTGCTTACTTGACCAGGTAGATGATGTCTGTAGTAATAAGTGCTTACTTGGCCAGGTAGATGATGTCTGTAGTAATAAGTGCTTACTTGACCAGGTAAATGATGTCTGTAGTAATAAGTGCTTACTTGGCCAGGTAGATGATGTCTGTAGTATTAAGTGCTTACTTGACCAGGTAGATGATGTCTGTAGTAATAAGTGCTTACTTGGCCAGGTAGATGATGTCTGTAGTAATAAGTGCTTACTTGGCCAGGTAGATGATGTCTGTAGTAATAAGTGCTTACTTGGCCAGGTAGGTGATGTCTGTAGTAATAAGTGCTTACTTGACCAGGTAAATGATGTCTGTAGTAATAAGTGCTTACTTGGCCAGGTAGATGATGTCTGTAGTATTAAGTGTTTACTTGACCAGGTAGATGATGTCTGTAGTAATAAGTGCTTACTTGGCCAGGTAGATGATGTCTGTAGTATTAAGTGCTTACTTGACCAGGTAGATGATGTCTGTAGTAATAAGTGCTTACTTGGCCAGGTAGATGATGTCTGTAGTATTAAGTGCTTACTTGACCAGGTATATGATGTCTGTAGTATTAAGTGCTTACTTGACCAAGCAGGTGATGTCTGTAGTAATAAGTGCTTACTTGACCAGGTAGATGATGTCTGTAGTAATAAGTGCTTACTTGACCAGGTAGATGATGTCTGTAGTAATAAGTGCTTACTTGGCCAGGTAGATGATCTCTATAGTATTAAGTGTTTACTTGACCAGGTAGATGATGTCTGTAGTAATAGGCGCTTACTTGACCAGGTAGATTATGTCTGTAGTAATAAGCGCTTACTTGACCAGGTAGATGATGTCTGTAGTATTAAGTGCTTACTTGGCCAGGTAGATGATGTCTGTAGTAATAAGTGCTTACTTGGCCAGGTAAATGATGTCTGTAGTAATAAGTGCTTACTTGGCCAGGTAGATGATGTCTGTAGTAATAAGTGCTTACTTGGCCAGGTAGATGATGTCTGTAGTAATAAGTGCTTACTTGACCAGGTAGATGATGTCTGTAGTATTAAGTGTTTACTTGGCCAGGTAGATGATGTCTGTAGTAATAAGTGCTTACTTGGCCAGGTAAATGATGTCTGTAGTAATAAGTGCTTACTTGGCCAGGTAGATGATGTCTGTAGTAATAAGTGCTTACTTGGCCAGGTAGATGATGTCTGTAGTATTAAGTGCTTACTTGACCAAGCAGGTGATGTCTGTAGTAATAAGTGCTTACTTGACCAGGTAGATGATGTCTGTAGTAATAAGTGCTTACTTGACCAGGTAGATGATGTCTGTAGTAATAAGTGCTTACTTGGCCAGGTAGATGATCTCTGTAGTATTAAGTGTTTACTTGACCAGGTAGATGATGTCTGTAGTATTAAGTGCTTACTTGGCCAGGTAGATGATGTCTGTAGTAATAAGTGCTTACTTGACCAGGTAGATGATGTCTGTAGTATTAAGTGCTTACTTGGCCAGGTAGATGATGTCTGTAGTAATAAGTGCTTACTTGGCCAGGTAAATGATGTCTGTAGTAATAAGTGCTTACTTGGCCAGGTAGATGATGTCTGTAGTAATAAGTGCTTACTTGGCCAGGTAGATGATGTCTGTAGTAATAAGTGCTTACTTGGCCAGGTAAATGATGTCTGTAGTAATAAGTGCTTACTTGGCCAGGTAGATGATGTCTGTAGTATTAAGTGCTTACTTGACCAGGTAGATGATGTCTGTAGTAATAAGTGCTTACTTGGCCAGGTAAATGATGTCTGTAGTAATAAGTGCCTACTTGGCCAGGTAGATGATGTCTGTAGTAATAAGTGCTTACTTGACCAGGTAAATGATGTCTGTAGTAATAAGTGCTTACTTGGCCAGGTAGGTGATGTCTGTAGTAATAAGTGCTTACTCTACCAGGTAAATGATGTCTGTAGTAATAAGTGCTTACTTGGCCAGGTAGATGATGTCTCTAGTATTAAGTGTTTACTTGACCAGGTAGATGATGTCTGTAGTATTAAGTGCTTACTTGGCCAGGTAGATGATGTCTGTAGTATTAAGTGCTTACTTGACCAGGTAGATGATGTCTGTAGTAATAAGTGCTTACTTGGCCAGGTAGATGATGTCTGTAGTATTAAGTGTTTACTTGACCAGGTAGATGATGTCTGTAGTATTAAGTGCTTACTTGGCCAGGTAGATGATGTCTGTAGTAATAAGTGCTTACTTGTCCAGGTAAATGATGTCTGTAGTAATAAGTGCTTACTTGGCCAGGTAGATGATGTCTGTAGTATTAAGTGCTTACTTGACCAGGTAGATGATGTCTGTAGTAATAAGTGCTTACTTGACCAGGTAAATGATGTCTGTAGTAATAAGTGCTTACTTGGCCAGGTAGATGATGTCTGTAGTATTAAGTGCTTACTTGACCAGGTGGATGATGTCTGTAGTAATAAGTGCTTACTTGGCCAGGTAGATGATGTCTGTAGTATTAAGTGCTTACTTGATCAGGTAGATGATGTCTGTAGTAATAAGTGCTTACTTAGCCAGGTAGATGATCTCTGTAGTATTAAGTGTTTACTTGACCAGGTAGATGATCTCTGTAGTATTAAGTGTTTACTTGGCCAGGTAGATGATGTCTGTAGTAATAAGTGCTTACTTGACCAGGTAGATGATGTCTGTAGTAATAAATGCTTACTTGGCCAGGTAGATGATCTCTGTAGTATTAAGTGTTTACTTGACCAGGTAGATGATGTCTGTAGTATTAAGTGCTTACTTGGCCAGGTAGATGATGTCTGTAGTATTAAGTGCTTACTTGACCAGGTAGATGATGTCTGTTGTATTAAGTGCTTACTTGACCAAGCAGGTGATGTCTGTAGTAATAAGTGCTTACTTGGCCAGGTAGATGATGTCTGTAGTAATAAGTGCTTACTTGACCAGGTAGATGATGTCTGTAGTAATAAGTGCTTATTTGGCCAGGTAAATGATGTCTGTAGTAATAAGTGCTTACTTGGCCAGGTAGATGATGTCTGTAGTATTAAGTGCTTACTTGACCAGGTAGATGATGTCTGTAGTAATAAGTGCTTACTTGGCCAGGTAGATGATGTCTGTAGTAATAAGTGCTTATTTGGCCAGGTAGATGATGTCTGTAGTAATAAGTGCTTACTTGGCCAGGTAGATGATGTCTGTAGTATTAAGTGCTTACTTGACCAGGTAGATGATGTCTGTAGTAATAAGTGCTTACTTGACCAGGTAAATGATGTCTGTAGTAATAAGTGCTTACTTGGCCAGGTAGATGATGTCTGTAGTATTAAGTGCTTACTTGACCAGGTAGATGATGTCTGTAGTAATAAGTGCTTACTTGGCCAGGTAGATGATGTCTGTAGTAATAAGTGCTTACTTGACCAGGTAAATGATGTCTGTAGTAATAAGTGCTTACTTGGCCAGGTAGATGATGTCTGTAGTATTAAGTGCTTACTTGACCAGGTAGATGATGTCTGTAGTAATAAGTGCTTACTTGGCCAGGTAGATGATGTCTGTAGTAATAAGTGCTTACTTGGCCAGGTAGATGATGTCTGTAGTAATAAGTGCTTACTTGGCCAGGTAGGTGATGTCTGTAGTAATAAGTGCTTACTTGACCAGGTAAATGATGTCTGTAGTAATAAGTGCTTACTTGGCCAGGTAGATGATGTCTGTAGTATTAAGTGTTTACTTGACCAGGTAGATGATGTCTGTAGTAATAAGTGCTTACTTGGCCAGGTAGATGATGTCTGTAGTATTAAGTGCTTACTTGACCAGGTAGATGATGTCTGTAGTAATAAGTGCTTACTTGGCCAGGTAGATGATGTCTGTAGTATTAAGTGCTTACTTGACCAGGTATATGATGTCTGTAGTATTAAGTGCTTACTTGACCAAGCAGGTGATGTCTGTAGTAATAAGTGCTTACTTGACCAGGTAGATGATGTCTGTAGTAATAAGTGCTTACTTGACCAGGTAAATGATGTCTGTAGTAATAAGTGCTTACTTGGCCAGGTAGATGATCTCTATAGTATTAAGTGTTTACTTGACCAGGTAGATGATGTCTGTAGTAATAGGCGCTTACTTGACCAGGTAGATTATGTCTGTAGTAATAAGCGCTTACTTGACCAGGTAGATGATGTCTGTAGTATTAAGTGCTTACTTGGCCAGGTAGATGATGTCTGTAGTAATAAGTGCTTACTTGGCCAGGTAAATGATGTCTGTAGTAATAAGTGCTTACTTGGCCAGGTAGATGATGTCTGTAGTAATAAGTGCTTACTTGGCCAGGTAGATGATGTCTGTAGTAATAAGTGCTTACTTGACCAGGTAGTTGATGTCTGTAGTATTAAGTGTTTACTTGGCCAGGTAGATGATGTCTGTAGTAATAAGTGCTTACTTGGCCAGGTAAATGATGTCTGTAGTAATAAGTGCTTACTTGGCCAGGTAGATGATGTCTGTAGTAATAAGTGCTTACTTGGCCAGGTAGATGATGTCTGTAGTATTAAGTGCTTACTTGACCAAGCAGGTGATGTCTGTAGTAATAAGTGCTTACTTGACCAGGTAGATGATGTCTGTAGTAATAAGTGCTTACTTGACCAGGTAGATGATGTCTGTAGTAATAAGTGCTTACTTGGCCAGGTAGATGATCTCTGTAGTATTAAGTGTTTACTTGACCAGGTAGATGATGTCTGTAGTATTAAGTGCTTACTTGGCCAGGTAGATGATGTCTGTAGTAATAAGTGCTTACTTGACCAGGTAGATGATGTCTGTAGTATTAAGTGCTTACTTGGCCAGGTAGATGATGTCTGTAGTAATAAGTGCTTACTTGGCCAGGTAAATGATGTCTGTAGTAATAAGTGCTTACTTGGCCAGGTAGATGATGTCTGTAGTAATAAGTGCTTACTTGGCCAGGTAGATGATGTCTGTAGTAATAAGTGCTTACTTGGCCAGGTAAATGATGTCTGTAGTAATAAGTGCTTACTTGGCCAGGTAGATGATGTCTGTAGTATTAAGTGCTTACTTGACCAGGTAGATGATGTCTGTAGTAATAAGTGCTTACTTGGCCAGGTAAATGATGTCTGTAGTAATAAGTGCCTACTTGGCCAGGTAGATGATGTCTGTAGTAATAAGTGCTTACTTGACCAGGTAAATGATGTCTGTAGTAATAAGTGCTTACTTGGCCAGGTAGGTGATGTCTGTAGTAATAAGTGCTTACTCTACCAGGTAAATGATGTCTGTAGTAATAAGTGCTTACTTGGCCAGGTAGATGATGTCTCTAGTATTAAGTGTTTACTTGACCAGGTAGATGATGTCTGTAGTATTAAGTGCTTACTTGGCCAGGTAGATGATGTCTGTAGTATTAAGTGCTTACTTGACCAGGTAGATGATGTCTGTAGTAATAAGTGCTTACTTGGCCAGGTAGATGATGTCTGTAGTAATAAGTGCTTACTTGGCCAGGTAGATGATCTCTGTAGTATTAAGTGTTTACTTGACCAGGTAGATGATGTCTGTAGTAATAAATGCTTACTTGGCCAGGTAGATGATCTCTGTAGTATTAAGTGTTTACTTGACCAGGTAGATGATGTCTGTAGTATTAAGTGCTTACTTGGCCAGGTAGATGATGTCTGTAGTATTAGGTGCTTACTTGACCAGGTAGATGATGTCTGTTGTATTAAGTGCTTACTTGACCAAGCAGGTGATGTCTGTAGTAATAAGTGCTTACTTGGCCAGGTAGATGATGTCTGTAGTAATAAGTGCTTACTTGACCAGGTAGATGATGTCTGTAGTAATAAGTGCTTATTTGGCCAGGTAAATGATGTCTGTAGTAATAAGTGCTTACTTGGCCAGGTAGATGATGTCTGTAGTATTAAGTGCTTACTTGACCAGGTAGATGATGTCTGTAGTAATAAGTGCTTATTTGGCCAGGTAGATGATGTCTGTAGTAATAAGTGCTTATTTGGCCAGGTAGATGATGTCTGTAGTAATAAGTGCTTACTTGGCCAGGTAGATGATGTCTGTAGTATTAAGTGCTTACTTGACCAGGTAGATGATGTCTGTAGTAATAAGTGCTTACTTGACCAGGTAAATGATGTCTGTAGTAATAAGTGCTTACTTGGCCAGGTAGATGATGTCTGTAGTATTAAGTGCTTACTTGACCAGGTAGATGATGTCTGTAGTAATAAGTGCTTACTTGGCCAGGTAGATGATGTCTGTAGTAATAAGTGCTTACTTGACCAGGTAAATGATGTCTGTAGTAATAAGTGCTTACTTGGCCAGGTAGATGATGTCTGTAGTATTAAGTGCTTACTTGACCAGGTAGATGATGTCTGTAGTAATAAGTGCTTACTTGGCCAGGTAGATGATGTCTGTAGTAATAAGTGCTTACTTGGCCAGGTAGATGATGTCTGTAGTAATAAGTGCTTACTTGGCCAGGTAGGTGATGTCTGTAGTAATAAGTGCTTACTTGACCAGGTAAATGATGTCTGTAGTAATAAGTGCTTACTTGGCCAGGTAGATGATGTCTGTAGTATTAAGTGTTTACTTGACCAGGTAGATGATGTCTGTAGTAATAAGTGCTTACTTGGCCAGGTAGATGATGTCTGTAGTATTAAGTGCTTACTTGACCAGGTAGATGATGTCTGTAGTAATAAGTGCTTACTTGGCCAGGTAGATGATGTCTGTAGTATTAAGTGCTTACTTGACCAGGTATATGATGTCTGTAGTATTAAGTGCTTACTTGACCAAGCAGGTGATGTCTGTAGTAATAAGTGCTTACTTGACCAGGTAGATGATGTCTG
The DNA here is from genome assembly GCF_963576615.1 of Watersipora subatra. NCBI lineage: Eukaryota > Metazoa > Bryozoa > Gymnolaemata > Cheilostomatida > Watersiporidae > Watersipora > Watersipora subatra. Next base: position 43,082,550 of record NC_088709.1, on the reverse strand, counting down.
TAGTAATAAGTGCTTACTTGACCAGGTAGATGATGTCTGTAGTAATAAGTGCTTACTTGGCCAGGTAGATGATCTCTATAGTATTAAGTGTTTACTTGACCAGGTAGATGATGTCTGTAGTAATAGGCGCTTACTTGACCAGGTAGATTATGTCTGTAGTAATAAGCGCTTACTTGACCAGGTAGATGATGTCTGTAGTATTAAGTGCTTACTTGGCCAGGTAGATGATGTCTGTAGTAATAAGTGCTTACTTGGCCAGGTAAATGATGTCTGTAGTAATAAGTGCTTACTTGGCCAGGTAGATGATGTCTGTAGTAATAAGTGCTTACTTGGCCAGGTAGATGATGTCTGTAGTAATAAGTGCTTACTTGACCAGGTAGATGATGTCTGTAGTATTAAGTGTTTACTTGGCCAGGTAGATGATGTCTGTAGTAATAAGTGCTTACTTGGCCAGGTAAATGATGTCTGTAGTAATAAGTGCTTACTTGGCCAGGTAGATGATGTCTGTAGTAATAAGTGCTTACTTGGCCAGGTAGATGATGTCTGTAGTATTAAGTGCTTACTTGACCAAGCAGGTGATGTCTGTAGTAATAAGTGCTTACTTGACCAGGTAGATGATGTCTGTAGTAATAAGTGCTTACTTGACCAGGTAGATGATGTCTGTAGTAATAAGTGCTTACTTGGCCAGGTAGATGATCTCTGTAGTATTAAGTGTTTACTTGACCAGGTAGATGATGTCTGTAGTATTAAGTGCTTACTTGGCCAGGTAGATGATGTCTGTAGTAATAAGTGCTTACTTGACCAGGTAGATGATGTCTGTAGTATTAAGTGCTTACTTGGCCAGGTAGATGATGTCTGTAGTAATAAGTGCTTACTTGGCCAGGTAAATGATGTCTGTAGTAATAAGTGCTTACTTGGCCAGGTAGATGATGTCTGTAGTAATAAGTGCTTACTTGGCCAGGTAGATGATGTCTGTAGTAATAAGTGCTTACTTGGCCAGGTAAATGATGTCTGTAGTAATAAGTGCTTACTTGGCCAGGTAGATGATGTCTGTAGTATTAAGTGCTTACTTGACCAGGTAGATGATGTCTGTAGTAATAAGTGCTTACTTGGCCAGGTAAATGATGTCTGTAGTAATAAGTGCCTACTTGGCCAGGTAGATGATGTCTGTAGTAATAAGTGCTTACTTGACCAGGTAAATGATGTCTGTAGTAATAAGTGCTTACTTGGCCAGGTAGGTGATGTCTGTAGTAATAAGTGCTTACTCTACCAGGTAAATGATGTCTGTAGTAATAAGTGCTTACTTGGCCAGGTAGATGATGTCTCTAGTATTAAGTGTTTACTTGACCAGGTAGATGATGTCTGTAGTATTAAGTGCTTACTTGGCCAGGTAGATGATGTCTGTAGTATTAAGTGCTTACTTGACCAGGTAGATGATGTCTGTAGTAATAAGTGCTTACTTGGCCAGGTAGATGATGTCTGTAGTATTAAGTGTTTACTTGACCAGGTAGATGATGTCTGTAGTATTAAGTGCTTACTTGGCCAGGTAGATGATGTCTGTAGTAATAAGTGCTTACTTGTCCAGGTAAATGATGTCTGTAGTAATAAGTGCTTACTTGGCCAGGTAGATGATGTCTGTAGTATTAAGTGCTTACTTGACCAGGTAGATGATGTCTGTAGTAATAAGTGCTTACTTGACCAGGTAAATGATGTCTGTAGTAATAAGTGCTTACTTGGCCAGGTAGATGATGTCTGTAGTATTAAGTGCTTACTTGACCAGGTGGATGATGTCTGTAGTAATAAGTGCTTACTTGGCCAGGTAGATGATGTCTGTAGTATTAAGTGCTTACTTGATCAGGTAGATGATGTCTGTAGTAATAAGTGCTTACTTAGCCAGGTAGATGATCTCTGTAGTATTAAGTGTTTACTTGACCAGGTAGATGATCTCTGTAGTATTAAGTGTTTACTTGGCCAGGTAGATGATGTCTGTAGTAATAAGTGCTTACTTGACCAGGTAGATGATGTCTGTAGTAATAAATGCTTACTTGGCCAGGTAGATGATCTCTGTAGTATTAAGTGTTTACTTGACCAGGTAGATGATGTCTGTAGTATTAAGTGCTTACTTGGCCAGGTAGATGATGTCTGTAGTATTAAGTGCTTACTTGACCAGGTAGATGATGTCTGTTGTATTAAGTGCTTACTTGACCAAGCAGGTGATGTCTGTAGTAATAAGTGCTTACTTGGCCAGGTAGATGATGTCTGTAGTAATAAGTGCTTACTTGACCAGGTAGATGATGTCTGTAGTAATAAGTGCTTATTTGGCCAGGTAAATGATGTCTGTAGTAATAAGTGCTTACTTGGCCAGGTAGATGATGTCTGTAGTATTAAGTGCTTACTTGACCAGGTAGATGATGTCTGTAGTAATAAGTGCTTACTTGGCCAGGTAGATGATGTCTGTAGTAATAAGTGCTTATTTGGCCAGGTAGATGATGTCTGTAGTAATAAGTGCTTACTTGGCCAGGTAGATGATGTCTGTAGTATTAAGTGCTTACTTGACCAGGTAGATGATGTCTGTAGTAATAAGTGCTTACTTGACCAGGTAAATGATGTCTGTAGTAATAAGTGCTTACTTGGCCAGGTAGATGATGTCTGTAGTATTAAGTGCTTACTTGACCAGGTAGATGATGTCTGTAGTAATAAGTGCTTACTTGGCCAGGTAGATGATGTCTGTAGTAATAAGTGCTTACTTGACCAGGTAAATGATGTCTGTAGTAATAAGTGCTTACTTGGCCAGGTAGATGATGTCTGTAGTATTAAGTGCTTACTTGACCAGGTAGATGATGTCTGTAGTAATAAGTGCTTACTTGGCCAGGTAGATGATGTCTGTAGTAATAAGTGCTTACTTGGCCAGGTAGATGATGTCTGTAGTAATAAGTGCTTACTTGGCCAGGTAGGTGATGTCTGTAGTAATAAGTGCTTACTTGACCAGGTAAATGATGTCTGTAGTAATAAGTGCTTACTTGGCCAGGTAGATGATGTCTGTAGTATTAAGTGTTTACTTGACCAGGTAGATGATGTCTGTAGTAATAAGTGCTTACTTGGCCAGGTAGATGATGTCTGTAGTATTAAGTGCTTACTTGACCAGGTAGATGATGTCTGTAGTAATAAGTGCTTACTTGGCCAGGTAGATGATGTCTGTAGTATTAAGTGCTTACTTGACCAGGTATATGATGTCTGTAGTATTAAGTGCTTACTTGACCAAGCAGGTGATGTCTGTAGTAATAAGTGCTTACTTGACCAGGTAGATGATGTCTGTAGTAATAAGTGCTTACTTGACCAGGTAAATGATGTCTGTAGTAATAAGTGCTTACTTGGCCAGGTAGATGATCTCTATAGTATTAAGTGTTTACTTGACCAGGTAGATGATGTCTGTAGTAATAGGCGCTTACTTGACCAGGTAGATTATGTCTGTAGTAATAAGCGCTTACTTGACCAGGTAGATGATGTCTGTAGTATTAAGTGCTTACTTGGCCAGGTAGATGATGTCTGTAGTAATAAGTGCTTACTTGGCCAGGTAAATGATGTCTGTAGTAATAAGTGCTTACTTGGCCAGGTAGATGATGTCTGTAGTAATAAGTGCTTACTTGGCCAGGTAGATGATGTCTGTAGTAATAAGTGCTTACTTGACCAGGTAGTTGATGTCTGTAGTATTAAGTGTTTACTTGGCCAGGTAGATGATGTCTGTAGTAATAAGTGCTTACTTGGCCAGGTAAATGATGTCTGTAGTAATAAGTGCTTACTTGGCCAGGTAGATGATGTCTGTAGTAATAAGTGCTTACTTGGCCAGGTAGATGATGTCTGTAGTATTAAGTGCTTACTTGACCAAGCAGGTGATGTCTGTAGTAATAAGTGCTTACTTGACCAGGTAGATGATGTCTGTAGTAATAAGTGCTTACTTGACCAGGTAGATGATGTCTGTAGTAATAAGTGCTTACTTGGCCAGGTAGATGATCTCTGTAGTATTAAGTGTTTACTTGACCAGGTAGATGATGTCTGTAGTATTAAGTGCTTACTTGGCCAGGTAGATGATGTCTGTAGTAATAAGTGCTTACTTGACCAGGTAGATGATGTCTGTAGTATTAAGTGCTTACTTGGCCAGGTAGATGATGTCTGTAGTAATAAGTGCTTACTTGGCCAGGTAAATGATGTCTGTAGTAATAAGTGCTTACTTGGCCAGGTAGATGATGTCTGTAGTAATAAGTGCTTACTTGGCCAGGTAGATGATGTCTGTAGTAATAAGTGCTTACTTGGCCAGGTAAATGATGTCTGTAGTAATAAGTGCTTACTTGGCCAGGTAGATGATGTCTGTAGTATTAAGTGCTTACTTGACCAGGTAGATGATGTCTGTAGTAATAAGTGCTTACTTGGCCAGGTAAATGATGTCTGTAGTAATAAGTGCCTACTTGGCCAGGTAGATGATGTCTGTAGTAATAAGTGCTTACTTGACCAGGTAAATGATGTCTGTAGTAATAAGTGCTTACTTGGCCAGGTAGGTGATGTCTGTAGTAATAAGTGCTTACTCTACCAGGTAAATGATGTCTGTAGTAATAAGTGCTTACTTGGCCAGGTAGATGATGTCTCTAGTATTAAGTGTTTACTTGACCAGGTAGATGATGTCTGTAGTATTAAGTGCTTACTTGGCCAGGTAGATGATGTCTGTAGTATTAAGTGCTTACTTGACCAGGTAGATGATGTCTGTAGTAATAAGTGCTTACTTGGCCAGGTAGATGATGTCTGTAGTATTAAGTGTTTACTTGACCAGGTAGATGATGTCTGTAGTATTAAGTGCTTACTTGGCCAGGTAGATGATGTCTGTAGTAATAAGTGCTTACTTGTCCAGGTAAATGATGTCTGTAGTAATAAGTGCTTACTTGGCCAGGTAGATGATGTCTGTAGTATTAAGTGCTTACTTGACCAGGTAGATGATGTCTGTAGTAATAAGTGCTTACTTGACCAGGTAAATGATGTCTGTAGTAATAAGTGCTTACTTGGCCAGGTAGATGATGTCTGTAGTATTAAGTGCTTACTTGACCAGGTGGATGATGTCTGTAGTAATAAGTGCTTACTTGGCCAGGTAAATGATGTCTGTAGTAATAAGTGCTTACTTGGCCAGGTAGATGATGTCTGTAGTAATAAGTGCTTACTTGGCCAGGTAGATGATGTCTGTAGTATTAAGTGCTTACTTGACCAGGTAGATGATGTCTGTAGTAATAAGTGCTTACTTGGCCAGGTAAATGATGTCTGTAGTATTAAGTGCTTACTTGACCAGGTAGATGATGTCTGTAGTAATAAGTGCTTACTCGGCCAGGTAAATGATGTCTGTAGTAATAAGTGCTTACTTGGCCAGGTAGATGATGTCTGTAGTAATAAGTGCTTACTTGGCCAGGTAGATGATGTCTGTAGTAATAAGTGCTTACTTGGCCAGGTAGATGATGTCTGTAGTAATAAGTGCTTACTTGACCAAGCAGGTGATGTCTGTAGTAATAAGTGCTTACTTGACCAGGTAGATGATGTCTGTAGTATTAAGTGCTTACTTGACCAAGCAGGTGATGTCTGTAGTAATAAGTGCTTACTTGACCAGGTAGATGATGTCTGTAGTAATAAGTGCTTACTCGGCCAGGTAAATGATGTCTGTAGTAATAAGTGCTTACTTGGCCAGGTAGATGATGTCTGTAGTAATAAGTGCTTACTTGGCCAGGTAGATGATGTCTGTAGTAATAAGTGCTTACTTGGCCAGGTAGATGATGTCTGTAGTAATAAGTGCTTACTTGACCAAGCAGGTGATGTCTGTAGTAATAAGTGCTTACTTGACCAGGTAGATGATGTCTGTAGTATTAAGTGCTTACTTGACCAAGCAGGTGATGTCTGTAGTAATAAGTGCTTACTTGACCAGGTAGATGATGTCTGTAGTAATAAGTGCTTACTTGACCAGGTAAATGATGTCTGTAGTATTAAGTGCTTACTTGGCAGGTAAATGATGTCTGTAGTAATAAGTGCTTACTTGGCCAGGTAAATGATGTCTGTAGTATTAAGTGCTTACTTGACCAGGTAGATGATGTCTGTAGTAATAAGTGCTTACTTGACCAGGTAGATGATGTCTGTAGTAATAAGTGCTTACTTGACCAGGTAGATGATGTCTGTAGTAATAAGTGCTTACGTGGCCAAGTAGATGATCTCTGTAGTATTAAGTGTTTACTTGACCAGGTAGATGATGTCTGTAGTATTAAGTGCTTACTTGGCCAGGTAGATGATGTCTGTAGTAAAAAGTGCTTACTTGACCAGGTAGATGATGTCTGTAGTATTAAGTGCTTACTTGGCCAGGTAGATGATGTCTGTAGTAATAAGTGCTTACTTGACCAGGTAAATGATGTCTGTAGTATTAAGTGCTTACTTGTCCAGGTAAATGATGTCTGTAGTAATAAGTGCTTACTTGGCCAGGTAAATGAAGTCTGTAGTAATAAGTGCTTACTTGGCCAGGTAGATGATGTCTGTAGTAATAAGTGCTTACTTGGCCAGGTAGATGATGTCTGTAGTAATAAGTGCTTACTTGGCCAGGTAAATGATGTCTGTAGTAATAAGTGCTTACTTGACCAGGTAGATGATGTCTGTAGTAATAAGTGCTTACTTGGCCAGGTAGATGATGTCTGTAGTATTAAGTGCTTACTTGACCAGGTAGATGATGTCTGTAGTATTAAGTGCTTACTTGGCCAGGTAAATGATGTCTGTAGTAATAAGTGCTTACTTGGCCAGGTAGATGATGTCTGTAGTAATAAGTGCTTACTTGGCCAGGTAGATGATGTCTGTAGTAATAAGTGCTTACTTGGCCAGGTAGGTGATGTCTGTAGTAATAAGTGCTTACTTGACCAGGTAGATGATGTCTGTAGTAATAAGTGCTTACTTGGCCAGGTAGATGATGTCTGTAGTATTAAGTGTTTACTTGACCAGGTAGATGATGTCTGTAGTATTAAGTGCTTACTTGGCCAGGTAGATGATGTCTGTAGTATTAAGTGCTTACTTGACCAGGTAGATGATCTCTGTAGTAATAAGTGCTTACTTGACCAGGTAGATGATGTCTGTAGTAATAAGTGCTTACGTGGCCAGGTAGATGATCTCTGTAGTATTAAGTGTTTACTTGACCAGGTAGATGATGTCTGTAGTATTAAGTGCTTACTTGGCCAGGTAGATGATCTCTGTAGTAATAAGTGCTTACTTGATCAGGTAAATGATGTTTGTAGTAATAAGTGCTTACTTGGCCAGGTAGATGATGTCTGTAGTATTAAGTGTTCACTTGACCAGGTAGATGATGTCTGTAGTATTAAGTGCTTACTTGGCCAGGTAGATGATGTCTGTAGTATTAAGTGTTTACTTGACCAGGTAGATGATGTCTGTAGTAATAAGTGCTTACTTGACCAGGTAAATGATGTCTGTAGTAATAAGTGCTTAGTTGGCCAGGTAGATGATGTCTGTAGTAATAAGTGCTTACTTGACCAGGTAAATGATGTCTGTAGTAATAAGTGCTTACTTGGCCAGGTAGATGATGTCTGTAGTATTAAGTGCTTACTTGACCAGGTAGATGATGTCTGTAGTAATAAGTGCTTACTTGGCCAGGTAGATGATGTCTGTAGTATTAAGTGTTTACTTGACCAGGTAAATGATGTCTGTAGTAATAAGTGCTTACTTGGCCAGGTAGATGATGTCTGTAGTATTAAGTGCTTACTTGACCAGGTAGATGATGTCTGTAGTAATAAGTGCTTACTTGGCCAGGTAAATGATGTCTGTAGTAATAAGTGCTTACTCGGCCAGGTAGATGATGTCTGTAGTAATAAGTGCTTACTTGGCCAGGTAGATGATGTCTGTAGTATTAAGTGCTTACTTGACCAGGTAGATGATGTCTGTAGTAATAAGTGCTTACTTGGCCAGGTAAATGATGTCTGTAGTATTAAGTGCTTACTTGACCAGGTAGATGATGTCTGTAGTAATAAGTGCTTACTTGGCCAGGTAAATGATGTCTGTAGTAATAAGTGCTTACTTGGCCGGGTAGATGATGTCTGTAGTAATAAGTGCTTACTTGGCCAGGTAGATGATGTCTGTAGTAATAAGTGCTTACTTGGCCAGGTAGATGATGTCTGTAGTAATAAGTGCTTACTTGGCCAGGTAGGTGATGTCTGTAGTAATAAGTGCTTACTTGACCAGGTAAATGATGTCTGTAGTAATAAGTGCTTACTTGGCCAGGTAGATGATGTCTGTAGTATTAAGTGTTTACTTGACCAGGTAGATGATGTCTGTAGTATTAAGTGCTTACTTGGCCAGGTAGATGATTTCTGTAGTAATAAGTGCTTACTTGACCAGGTAGATGATGTCTGTAGTATTAAGTGCTTACTTGACCAAGCAGGTGATGTCTGTAGTAATAAGTGCTTACTTGGCCAGGTAGATGATGTCTGTAGTAATAAGTGCTTACTTGACCAGGTAGATGATGTCTGTAGTAATAAGTGCTTACTTGGCCAGGTAGATGATGTCTGTAGTAATAAGTGCTTACTTGGCCAGGTAGATGATGTCTGTAGTAATAAGTGCTTACTTGGCCAGGTAGATGATGTCTGTAGTAATAAGTGCTTACTTGGCCGGGTAGGTGATGTCTGTAGTAATAAGTGCTTACTTGGCCAGGTAGATGATGTCTGTAGTATTAAGTGCTTACTTGACCAGGTAGATGATGTCTGTAGTAATAAGTGCTTACTTGGCCAGGTAGATGATCTCTGTAGTATTAAGTGTTTACTTGACCAGGTAGATGATCTCTGTAGTATTAAGTGTTTACTTGGCCAGGTAGATGATGTCTGTAGTAATAAGTGCTTACTTGACCAGGTAGATGATGTCTGTAGTAATAAATGCTTACTTGGCCAGGTAGATGATCTCTGTAGTATTAAGTGTTTACTTGACCAGGTAGATGATGTCTGTAGTATTAAGTGCTTACTTGGCCAGGTAGATGATGTCTGTAGTATTAAGTGCTTACTTGACCAGGTAGATGATGTCTGTTGTATTAAGTGCTTACTTGACCAAGCAGGTGATGTCTGTAGTAATAAGTGCTTACTTGGCCAGGTAGATGATGTCTGTAGTAATAAGTGCTTACTTGACCAGGTAGATGATGTCTGTAGTAATAAGTGCTTATTTGGCCAGGTAAATGATGTCTGTAGTAATAAGTGCTTACTTGGCCAGGTAGATGATGTCTGTAGTATTAAGTGCTTACTTGACCAGGTAGATGATGTCTGTAGTAATAAGTGCTTACTTGGCCAGGTAGATGATGTCTGTAGTAATAAGTGCTTATTTGGCCAGGTAGATGATGTCTGTAGTAATAAGTGCTTACTTGGCCAGGTAGATGATGTCTGTAGTATTAAGTGCTTACTTGACCAGGTAGATGATGTCTGTAGTAATAAGTGCTTACTTGACCAGGTAAATGATGTCTGTAGTAATAAGTGCTTACTTGGCCAGGTAGATGATGTCTGTAGTATTAAGTGCTTACTTGGCCAGGTAGATGATCTCTGTAGTAATAAGTGCTTACTTGATCAGGTAAATGATGTTTGTAGTAATAAGTGCTTACTTGGCCAGGTAGATGATGTCTGTAGTATTAAGTGTTTACTTGACCAGGTAGATGATGTCTGTAGTAATAAGTGCTTACTTGACCAGGTAAATGATGTCTGTAGTAATAAGTGCTTAGTTGGCCAGGTAGATGATGTCTGTAGTAATAAGTGCTTACTTGACCAGGTAAATGATGTCTGTAGTAATAAGTGCTTACTTGGCCAGGTAGATGATGTCTGTAGTATTAAGTGCTTACTTGACCAGGTAGATGATGTCTGTAGTAATAAGTGCTTACTTGGCCAGGTAGATGATGTCTGTAGTATTAAGTGTTTACTTGACCAGGTAAATGATGTCTGTAGTAATAAGTGCTTACTTGGCCAGGTAGATGATGTCTGTAGTATTAAGTGCTTACTTGACCAGGTAGATGATGTCTGTAGTAATAAGTGCTTACTTGGCCAGGTAAATGATGTCTGTAGTAATAAGTGCTTACTCGGCCAGGTAGATGATGTCTGTAGTAATAAGTGCTTACTTGGCCAGGTAGATGATGTCTGTAGTATTAAGTGCTTACTTGACCAGGTAGATGATGTCTGTAGTAATAAGTGCTTACTTGGCCAGGTAAATGATGTCTGTAGTATTAAGTGCTTACTTGACCAGGTAGATGATGTCTGTAGTAATAAGTGCTTACTTGGCCAGGTAAATGATGTCTGTAGTAATAAGTGCTTACTTGGCCGGGTAGATGATGTCTGTAGTAATAAGTGCTTACTTGGCCAGGTAGATGATGTCTGTAGTAATAAGTGCTTACTTGGCCAGGTAGATGATGTCTGTAGTAATAAGTGCTTACTTGGCCAGGTAGGTGATGTCTGTAGTAATAAGTGCTTACTTGACCAGGTAAATGATGTCTGTAGTAATAAGTGCTTACTTGGCCAGGTAGATGATGTCTGTAGTATTAAGTGTTTACTTGACCAGGTAGATGATGTCTGTAGTATTAAGTGCTTACTTGGCCAGGTAGATGATTTCTGTAGTAATAAGTGCTTACTTGACCAGGTAGATGATGTCTGTAGTATTAAGTGCTTACTTGACCAAGCAGGTGATGTCTGTAGTAATAAGTGCTTACTTGGCCAGGTAGATGATGTCTGTAGTAATAAGTGCTTACTTGACCAGGTAGATGATGTCTGTAGTAATAAGTGCTTACTTGGCCAGGTAGATGATGTCTGTAGTAATAAGTGCTTACTTGGCCAGGTAGATGATGTCTGTAGTAATAAGTGCTTACTTGGCCAGGTAGATGATGTCTGTAGTAATAAGTGCTTACTTGGCCGGGTAGGTGATGTCTGTAGTAATAAGTGCTTACTTGGCCAGGTAGATGATGTCTGTAGTATTAAGTGCTTACTTGACCAGGTAGATGATGTCTGTAGTAATAAGTGCTTACTTGGCCAGGTAGATGATCTCTGTAGTATTAAGTGTTTACTTGACCAGGTAGATGATCTCTGTAGTATTAAGTGTTTACTTGGCCAGGTAGATGATGTCTGTAGTAATAAGTGCTTACTTGACCAGGTAGATGATGTCTGTAGTAATAAATGCTTACTTGGCCAGGTAGATGATCTCTGTAGTATTAAGTGTTTACTTGACCAGGTAGATGATGTCTGTAGTATTAAGTGCTTACTTGGCCAGGTAGATGATGTCTGTAGTATTAAGTGCTTACTTGACCAGGTAGATGATGTCTGTTGTATTAAGTGCTTACTTGACCAAGCAGGTGATGTCTGTAGTAATAAGTGCTTACTTGGCCAGGTAGATGATGTCTGTAGTAATAAGTGCTTACTTGACCAGGTAGATGATGTCTGTAGTAATAAGTGCTTATTTGGCCAGGTAAATGATGTCTGTAGTAATAAGTGCTTACTTGGCCAGGTAGATGATGTCTGTAGTATTAAGTGCTTACTTGACCAGGTAGATGATGTCTGTAGTAATAAGTGCTTACTTGGCCAGGTAGATGATGTCTGTAGTAATAAGTGCTTATTTGGCCAGGTAGATGATGTCTGTAGTAATAAGTGCTTACTTGGCCAGGTAGATGATGTCTGTAGTATTAAGTGCTTACTTGACCAGGTAGATGATGTCTGTAGTAATAAGTGCTTACTTGACCAGGTAAATGATGTCTGTAGTAATAAGTGCTTACTTGGCCAGGTAGATGATGTCTGTAGTATTAAGTGCTTACTTGACCAGGTAGATGATGTCTGTAGTAATAAGTGCTTACTTGGCCAGGTAGATGATGTCTGTAGTAATAAGTGCTTACTTGACCAGGTAAATGATGTCTGTAGTAATAAGTGCTTACTTGGCCAGGTAGATGATGTCTGTAGTATTAAGTGCTTACTTGACCAGGTAGATGATGTCTGTAGTAATAAGTGCTTACTTGGCCAGGTAGATGATGTCTGTAGTAATAAGTGCTTACTTGGCCAGGTAGATGATGTCTGTAGTAATAAGTGCTTACTTGGCCAGGTAGGTGATGTCTGTAGTAATAAGTGCTTACTTGACCAGGTAAATGATGTCTGTAGTAATAAGTGCTTACTTGGCCAGGTAGATGATGTCTGTAGTATTAAGTGTTTACTTGACCAGGTAGATGATGTCTGTAGTAATAAGTGCTTACTTGGCCAGGTAGATGATGTCTGTAGTATTAAGTGCTTACTTGACAAGGTAGATGATGTCTGTAGTAATAAGTGCTTACTTGGCCAGGTAGATGATGTCTGTAGTATTAAGTGCTTACTTGACCAGGTATATGATGTCTGTAGTATTAAGTGCTTACTTGACCAAGCAGGTGATGTCTGTAGTAATAAGTGCTTACTTGACCAGGTAGATGATGTCTGTAGTAATAAGTGCTTACTTGACCAGGTAGATGATGTCTGTAGTAATAAGTGCTTACTTGGCCAGGTAGATGATCTCTATAGTATTAAGTGTTTACTTGACCAGGTAGATGATGTCTGTAGTAATAAGCGCTTACTTGACCAGGTAGATTATGTCTGTAGTAATAAGCGCTTACTTGACCAGGTAGATGATGTCTGTAGTATTAAGTGCTTACTTGGCCAGGTAGATGATGTCTGTAGTAATAAGTGCTTACTTGGCCAGGTAAATGATGTCTGTAGTAATAAGTGCTTACTTGGCCAGGTAGATGATGTCTGTAGTAATAAGTGCTTACTTGGCCAGGTAAATGATGTCTGTAGTAATAAGTGCTTACTTGACCAGGTAGATGATGTCTGTAGTATTAAGTGTTTACTTGGCCAGGTAGATGATGTCTGTAGTAATAAGTGCTTACTTGGCCAGGTAAATGATGTCTGTAGTAATAAGTGCTTACTTGGCCAGGTAGATGATGTCTGTAGTAATAAGTGCTTACTTGGCCAGGTAGATGATGTCTGTAGTATTAAGTGCTTACTTGACCAAGCAGGTGATGTCTGTAGTAATAAGTGCTTACTTGACCAGGTAGATGATGTCTGTAGTAATAAGTGCTTACTTGACCAGGTAGATGATGTCTGTAGTAATAAGTGCTTACTTGGCCAGGTAGATGATCTCTGTAGTATTAAGTGTTTACTTGACCAGGTAGATGATGTCTGTAGTATTAAGTGCTTACTTGGCCAGGTAGATGATGTCTGTAGTAATAAGTGCTTACTTGACCAGGTAGATGATGTCTGTAGTATTAAGTGCTTACATGGCCAGGTAGATGATGTCTGTAGTAATAAGTGCTTACTTGGCCAGGTAAATGATGTCTGTAGTAATAAGTGCTTACTTGGCCAGGTAGATGATGTCTGTAGTAATAAGTGCTTACTTGGCCAGGTAGATGATGTCTGTAGTAATAAGTGCTTACTTGGCCAGGTAAATGATGTCTGTAGTAATAAGTGCTTACTTGGCCAGGTAGATGATGTCTGTAGTATTAAGTGCTTACTTGACCAGGTAGATGATGTCTGTAGTAATAAGTGCTTACTTGGCCAGGTAAATGATGTCTGTAGTAATAAGTGCCTACTTGGCCAGGTAGATGATGTCTGTAGTAATAAGTGCTTACTTGACCAGGTAAATGATGTCTGTAGTAATAAGTGCTTACTTGGCCAGGTAGGTGATGTCTGTAGTAATAAGTGCTTACTCTACCAGGTAAATGATGTCTGTAGTAATAAGTGCTTACTTGGCCAGGTAGATGATGTCTCTAGTATTAAGTGTTTACTTGACCAGGTAGATGATGTCTGTAGTATTAAGTGCTTACTTGGCCAGGTAGATGATGTCTGTAGTATTAAGTGCTTACTTGACCAGGTAGATGATGTCTGTAGTAATAAGTGCTTACTTGGCCAGGTAGATGATGTCTGTAGTATTAAGTGTTTACTTGACCAGGTAGATGATGTCTGTAGTATTAAGTGCTTACTTGGCCAGGTAGATGATGTCTGTAGTAATAAGTGCTTACTTGTCCAGGTAAATGATGTCTGTAGTAATAAGTGCTTACTTGGCCAGGTAGATGATGTCTGTAGTATTAAGTGCTTACTTGACCAGGTAGATGATGTCTGTAGTAATAAGTGCTTACTTGACCAGGTAAATGATGTCTGTAGTAATAAGTGCTTACTTGGCCAGGTAGATGATGTCTGTAGTATTAAGTGCTTACTTGACCAGCTGGATGATGTCTGTAGTAATAAGTGCTTACTTGGCCAGGTAAATGATGTCTGTAGTAATAAGTGCTTACTTGGCCAGGTAGATGATGTCTGTAGTAATAAGTGCTTACTTGGCCAGGTAGATGATGTCTGTAGTATTAAGTGCTTACTTGACCAGGTAGATGATGTCTGTAGTAATAAGTGCTTACTTGGCCAGGTAAATGATGTCTGTAGTATTAAGTGCTTACTTGACCAGGTAGATGATGTCTGTAGTAATAAGTGCTTACTCGGCCAGGTAAATGATGTCTGTAGTAATAAGTGCTTACTTGGCCAGGTAGATGATGTCTGTAGTAATAAGTGCTTACTTGGCCAGGTAGATGATGTCTGTAGTAATATGTGCTTACTTGGCCAGGTAGATGATGTCTGTAGTAATAAGTGCTTACTTGGCCAGGTAGATGATGTCTGTAGTATTAAGTGCTTACTTGACCAGGTAGATGATGTCTGTAGTAATAAGTGCTTACTTGGCCAGGTAAATGATGTCTGTAGTATTAAGTGCTTACTTGACCAGGTAGATGATGTCTGTAGTAATAAGTGCTTACTTGGCCAGGTAAATGATGTCTGTAGTAATAAGTGCTTACTTGACCAAGTAGATGATGTCTGTAGTAATAAGTGCTTACTTGGCCAGGTAGATGATGTCTGTAGTAATAAGTGCTTACTTGGCCAGGTAGATGATGTCTGTAGTAATAATTACTTACTTGGCCAGGTAGGTGATGTCTGTAGTAATAAGTGCTTAATTGACCAGGTAAATGATGTCTGTAGTAATAAGTGCTTACTTCGCCAGGTACATGATGTCTGTAGTATTAAGTGTTTACTTGACCAGGTAGATGATGTCTGTAGTATTAAGTGCTTACTTGGCCAGGTAGATGATGTCTGTAGTAGTAAGTGCTTACTTGACCAGGTAGATGATGTCTGTAGTATTAAGTGCTTACTTTGCCAGGTAGATGATGTCTGTAGTAATAAGTGCTTACTTGGCCAGGTAAATGATGTCTGCAGTAATAAGTGCTTACTTGGCCAGGTAGATGATGTCTTTAGTAATAAGTGCTTACTTGGCCAGGTAGATGATGTCTGTAGTAATAAGTGCTTACTTGGCCAGGTAAATGATGTCTGTAGTAATAAGTGCTTACTTGGCCAGGTAGATGATGTCTGTAGTATTAAGTGCTTACTCGACCAGGTAGATGATGTCTGTAGTAATAAGTGCTTACTTGGCCAGGTAAATGATGTCTGTAGTAATAAGTACTTACTTGGCCAGGTAGATGATGTCTGTAGTAATAAGTGCTTACTTGACCAGGTAGATGATGTCTGTAGTAATAAGTGTTTACTTGACCAGGTAGATGATGTCTGTAGTAATAAGTGCTTACTTGGCCAGGTAAATGATGTCTGTAGTAATAAGTGCTTACTTGGCCAGGTAAATGATGTCTGTAGTAATAAGTGCTTACTTGGCCAGGTAGATGATGTCTGTAGTATTAAGTGCTTACTTGACCAGGTAGATGATGTCTGTAGTATTAAGTGCTTACTTGACCAGGTAGATGATGTCTGTTGTATTAAGTGCTTACTTGACCAAGCAGGTGATGTCTGTAGTAATAAGTGCTTACTTGGCCAGGTAGATGATGTCTGTAGTAATAAGTGCTTACTTGGCCAGGTAAATGATGTCTGTAGTAATAAGTGCTTATTTGGCCAGGTAAATGATGTCTGTAGTAATAAGTGCTTACTTGGCCAGGTAGATGATGTCTGTAGTATTAAGTGCTTACTTGACCAGGTAGATGATGTCTGTAGTAATAAGTGCTTACTTGGCCAGGTAGATGATGTCTGTAGTAATAAGTGCTTATTTGGCCAGGTAGATGATGTCTGTAGTAATAAGTGCTTACTTGGCCAGGTAGATGATGTCTGTAGTATTAAGTGCTTACTTGACCAGGTAGATGATGTCTGTAGTAATAAGTGCTTACTTGACCAGGTAAATGATGTCTGTAGTAATAAGTGCTTACTTGGCCAGGTAGATGATGTCTGTAGTATTAAGTGCTTACTTGACCAGGTAGATGATGTCTGTAGTAATAAGTGCTTACTTGGCCAGGTAGATGATGTCTGTAGTAATAAGTGCTTACTTGACCAGGTAAATGATGTCTGTAGTAATAAGTGCTTACTTGGCCAGGTAGATGATGTCTGTAGTATTAAGTGCTTACTTGACCAGGTAGATGATGTCTGTAGTAATAAGTGCTTACTTGACCAGGTAAATGATGTCTGTAGTAATAAGTGCTTACTTGGCCAGGTAGATGATGTCTGTAGTATTAAGTGCTTACTTGACCAGGTAGATGATGTCTGTAGTAATAAGTGCTTACTTGACAAGGTAGATGATGTCTGTAGTATTAAGTGCTTACTTGACCAAGCAGGTGATGTCTGTAGTAATAAGTGCTTACTTGACCAGGTAGATGATGTCTGTAGTAATAAGTGCTTACTTGACCAGGTAGATGATGTCTGTAGTAATAAGTGCTTACTTGGCCAGGTAGATGATGTCTGTAGTATTAAGTGCTTACTTGACCAGGTATATGATGTCTGTAGTATTAAGTGCTTACTTGCCCAAGCAGGTGATGTCTGTAGTAATAAGTGCTTACTTGACCAGGTAGATGATGTCTGTAGTAATAAGTGCTTACTTGACCAGGTAGATGATGTCTGTAGTAATAAGTGCTTACTTGGCCAGGTAGATGATCTCTGTAGTATTAAGTGTTTACTTGGCCAGGTAGATGATGTCTGTAGTATTAAGTGCTTACTTGGCCAGGTAGATGATGTCTGTAGTAATAAGTGCTTACTTGACCAGGTAGATGATGTCTGTAGTATTAAGTGCTTACTTGTCCAGGTAAATGATGTCTGTAGTAATAAGTGCTTACTTGGCCAGGTAGATGATGTCTGTAGTAATAAGTGCTTACTTGGCCAGGTAAATGATGTCTGTAGTAATAAGTGCTTACTTGACCGAGTAGATGATGTCTGTAGTAATAAGTGCTTACTTGGCCAGGTAGATGATGTCTGTAGTATTAAGTGCTTACTTGACCAGGTGGATGATGTCTGTAGTAATAAGTGCTTACTTGGCCAGGTAGATGATGTCTGTAGTAATAAGTGCTTGCTTGGCCAGGTAGATGATGTCTGTAGTAATAAGTGCTTACTTGGCCAGGTAGGTGATGTCTGTAGTATTAAGTGCTTACTTGACCAGGTAGATGATGTCTGTAGTAATAAGTGCTTACTTGGCCAGGTAAATGATGTCTGTAGTATTAAGTGCTTACTTGACCAGGTAGATGATGTCTGTAGTAATAAGTGCTTACTCGGCCAGGTAAATGATGTCTGTAGTATTAAGTGCTTACTTGACCAGGTAGATGATGTCTGTAGTAATAAGTGCTTACTTGACCAGGTAAATGATGTCTTGTAGTAATAAGTGCTTACTTGGCCAGGTAGATGATGTCTGTAGTATTAAGTGCTTACTTGACCAGGTAGATGATGTCTGTAGTAATAAGTGCTTACTTGGCCAGGTAAATGATGTCTGTAGTATTAAGTGCTTACTTGACCAAGCAGGTGATGTCTGTAGTAATAAGTGCTTACTTGGCCAGGTAGATGATGTCTGTAGTATTAAGTGCTTACTTGACCAGGTAGATGATGTCTGTAGTAATAAGTGCTTACTTGGCCAGGTAAATGATGTCTGTAGTAATAAGTGCTTACTTGGCCAGGTAGATGATGTCTGTAGTAATAAGTGCTTACTTGGCCAGGTAGATGATGTCTGTAGTAATAAGTGCTTACTTGGCCAGGTAGATGATGTCTGTAGTAATAAGTGCTTACTTAGCCAGGTAGGTGATGTCTGTAGTAATAAGTGCTTACTTGACCAGGTAAATGATGTCTGTAGTAATAAGTGCTTACTTGGCCAGGTAGATGATGTCTGTAGTATTAAGTGTTTACTTGACCAGGTAGATGATGTCTGTAGTATTAAGTGCTTACTTGGCCAGGTAGATGATGTCTGTAGTAATAAGTGCTTACTTGACCAGGTAGATGATGTCTGTAGTATTAAGTGCTTACTTGACCAAGCAGGTGATGTCTGTAGTAATAAGTGCTTACTTGACCAGGTAGATGATGTCTGTAGTAATAAGTGCTTACTTGGCCAGGTAAATGATGTCTGTAGTAATAAGTGCTTACTTGGCCAGGTAGATGATGTCTGTAGTATTAAGTGCTTACTCGACCAGGTAGATGATGTCTGTAGTAATAAGTGCTTACTTGGCCAGGTAAATGATGTCTGTAGTAATAAGTACTTACTTGGCCAGGTAGATGATGTCTGTAGTAATAAGTGCTTACTTGACCAGGTAGATGATGTCTGTAGTAATAAGTGTTTACTTGACCAGGTAGATGATGTCTGTAGTAATAAGTGCTTACTTGGCCAGGTAGATGATGTCTGTAGTAATAAGTGCTTACTTGGCCAGGTAGATGATGTCTGTAGTATTAAGTGCTTACTTGACCAGGTAGATGATGTCTGTAGTAATAAGTGCTTACTTGGCCAGGTAAATGATGTCTGTAGTATTAAGTGCTTACTTGACCAGGCAGATGATGTCTGTAGTAATAAGTGCTTACTTGGCCAGGTAAATGATGTCTGTAGTAATAAGTGCTTACTTGACCAAGTAGATGATGTCTGTAGTAATAAGTGCTTACTTGGCCAGGTAGATGATGTCTGTAGTAATAAGTGCTTACTTGGCCAGGTAGATGATGTCTGTAGTATTAAGTGCTTACTTGACCAGGTAGATGATGTCTGTAGTAATAAGTGCTTACTTGGCCAGGTAAATGATGTCTGTAGTATTAAGTGCTTACTTGACCAGGTAGATGATGTCTGTAGTAATAAGTGCTTACTTGGCCAGGTAAATGATGTCTGTAGTAATAAGTGCTTACTTGACCAAGTAGATGATGTCTGTAGTAATAAGTGCTTACTTGGCCAGGTAGATGATGTCTGTAGTAATAAGTGCTTACTTGGCCAGGTAGATGATGTCTGTAGTAATAATTACTTACTTGGCCAGGTAGGTGATGTCTGTAGTAATAAGTGCTTACTTGACCAGGTAAATGATGTCTGTAGTAATAAGTGCTTACTTCGCCAGGTACATGATGTCTGTAGTATTACGTGTTTACTTGACCAGGTAGATGATGTCTGTAGTATTAAGTGCTTACTTGGTCAGGTAGATGATGTCTGTAGTAGTAAGTGCTTACTTGACCAGGTAGATGATGTCTGTAGTATTAAGTGCTTACTTTGCCAGGTAGATGATGTCTGTAGTAATAAGTGCTTACTTGGCCAGGTAAATGATGTCTGCAGTAATAAGTGCTTACTTGGCCAGGTAGATGATGTCTTTAGTAATAAGTGCTTACTTGGCCAGGTAGATGATGTCTGTAGTAATAAGTGCTTACTTGGCCAGGTAAATGATGTCTGTAGTAATAAGTGCTTACTTGGCCAGGTAGATGATGTCTGTAGTATTAAGTGCTTACTCGACCAGGTAGATGATGTCTGTAGTAATAAGTGCTTACTTGGCCAGGTAAATGATGTCTGTAGTAATAAGTACTTACTTGGCCAGGTAGATGATGTCTGTAGTAATAAGTGCTTACTTGACCAGGTAGATGATGTCTGTAGTAATAAGTGTTTACTTGACCAGGTAGATGATGTCTGTAGTAATAAGTGCTTACTTGGCCAGGTAAATGATGTCTGTAGTAATAAGTGCTTACTTGGCCAGGTAAATGATGTCTGTAGTAATAAGTGCTTACTTGGCCAGGTAGATGATGTCTGTAGTATTAAGTGCTTACTTGACCAGGTAGATGATGTCTGTAGTAATAAGTGCTTACTTGGCCAGGTAAATGATGTCTGTAGTAATAAGTGCTTACTTGGCCAGGTAGATGATGTCTGTAGTAATAAGTGCTTACTTGACCAGGTAGATGATGTCTGTAGTAATAAGTGCTTACTTGGCCAGGTAAATGATGTCTGTAGTAATAAGTGCTTACTTGGCCAGGTAGATGATGTCTGTAGTAATAAGTGCTTACTTGGCCAGGTAGGTGATGTCTGTAGTAATAAGTGCTTACTTGACCAGGTAGATGATGTCTGTAGTAATAAGTGCTTACTTGGCCAGGTAGATGATGTCTGTAGTAATAAGTGCTTACTTGGCCAGGTAAATGATGTCTGCAGTAATAAGTGCTTACTTGACCAGGTAGATGATGTCTGTAGTATTAAGTGCTTACTTGACCAAGCAGGTGATGTCTGTAGTAATAAGTGCTTACTTGGCCAGGTAGATGATGTCTGTAGTAATAAGTGCTTACTTGACCAGGTAGATGATGTCTGTAGTAATAAGTGCTTACTTGGCCAGGTAAATGATGTCTTTAGTAATAAGTGCTTACTTGGCCAGGTAGATGATGTCTGTAGTATTAAGTGCTTACTTGACCAGGTAGATGATGTCTGTAGTATTAAGTGCTTACTTGGCCAGGTAGATGATGTCTGTAGTATTAAGTGCTTACTTGACCAGGTAGATGATGTCTGTAGTAATAAGTGCTTACTTGACCAGGTAAATGATGTCTGTAGTAATAAGTGCTTACTTGGCCAGGTAGATGATGTCTGTAGTATTAAGTGCTTACTTGACCAGGTAGATGATGTCTGTAGTAATAAGTGCTTACTTGACAAGGTAGATGATGTCTGTAGTATTAAGTGCTTACTTGACCAAGCAGGTGATGTCTGTAGTAATAAGTGCTTACTTGACCAGGTAGATGATGTCTGTAGTAATAAGTGCTTACTTGACCAGGTAGATGATGTCTGTAGTAATAAGTGCTTACTTGGCCAGGTAGATGATGTCTGTAGTATTAAGTGCTTACTTGACCAGGTATATGATGTCTGTAGTATTAAGTGCTTACTTGCCCAAGCAGGTGATGTCTGTAGTAACAAGTGCTTACTTGACCAGGTAGATGATGTCTGTAGTAATAAGTGCTTACTTGACCAGGTAGATGATGTCTGTAGTAATAAGTGCTTACTTGGCCAGGTAGATGATCTCTGTAGTATTAAGTGTTTACTTGACCAGGTAGATGATGTCTGTAGTATTAAGTGCTTACTTGGCCAGGTAGATGATGTCTGTAGTAATAAGTGCTTACTTGACCAGGTAGATGATGTCTGTAGTATTAAGTGCTTACTTGTCCAGGTAAATGATGTCTGTAGTAATAAGTGCTTACTTGGCCAGGTAGATGATGTCTGTAGTAATAAGTGCTTACTTGGCCAGGTAAATGATGTCTGTAGTAATAAGTGCTTACTTGACCGAGTAGATGATGTCTGTAGTAATAAGTGCTTACTTGGCCAGGTAGATGATGTCTGTAGTATTAAGTGCTTACTTGACCAGGTGGATGATGTCTGTAGTAATAAGTGCTTACTTGGCCAGGTAGATGATGTCTGTAGTAATAAGTGCTTGCTTGGCCAGGTAGATGATGTCTGTAGTAATAAGTGCTTACTTGGCCAGGTAGGTGATGTCTTTAGTAATAAGTGCTTACTTGGCCAGGTAGATGATGTCTGTAGTATTAAGTGCTTACTTGACCAGGTAGATGATGTCTGTAGTATTAAGTGCTTACTTGACCAGGTAGATGATGTCTGTAGTAATAAGTGCTTACTTGACCAGGTAGATGATCTCTGTAGTATTAAGTGTTTACTTGACCAGGTAGATGATGTCTGTAGTATTAAGTGCTTACTTGGCCAGGTAGATGATGTCTGTAGTAATAAGTGCTTACTTGACCAGGTAGATGATGTCTGTAGTATTAAGTGCTTACTTGTCCAGGTAAATGATGTCTGTAGTAATAAGTGCTTACTTGGCCAGGTAGGTGATGTCTTTAGTAATAAGTGCTTACTTGGCCAGGTAAATGATGTCTGTAGTATTAAGTGCTTACTTGACCAGGTAGATGATGTCTGTAGTATTAAGTGCTTACTTGGCCAGGTAGATGATGTCTGTAGTAATAAGTGCTTACTTGGCCAGGTAGATGATGTCTGTAGTAATAATTACTTACTTGGCCAGGTAGGTGATGTCTGTAGTAATAAGTGCTTACTTGACCAGGTAAATGATGTCTGTAGTAATAAGTGCTTACTTCGCCAGGTACATGATGTCTGTAGTATTAAGTGTTTACTTGACCAGGTAGATGATGTCTGTAGTATTAAGTGCTTACTTGGCCAGGTAGATGATGTCTGTAGTAGTAAGTGCTTACTTGACCAGGTAGATGATGTCTGTAGTATTAAGTGCTTACTTTGCCAGGTAGATGATGTCTGTAGTAATAAGTGCTTACTTGGCCAGGTAGATGATGTCTGTAGTAATAAGTGCTTACTTGGCCAGGTAGATGATGTCTGTAGTAATAATTACTTACTTGGCCAGGTAGGTGATGTCTGTAGTAATAAGTGCTTAATTGACCAGGTAAATGATGTCTGTAGTAATAAGTGCTTACTTCGCCAGGTACATGATGTCTGTAGTATTAAGTGTTTACTTGACCAGGTAGATGATGTCTGTAGTATTAAGTGCTTACTTGGCCAGGTAGATGATGTCTGTAGTAGTAAGTGCTTACTTGACCAGGTAGATGATGTCTGTAGTATTAAGTGCTTACTTTGCCAGGTAGATGATGTCTGTAGTAATAAGTGCTTACTTGGCCAGGTAAATGATGTCTGCAGTAATAAGTGCTTACTTGGCCAGGTAGATGATGTCTTTAGTAATAAGTGCTTACTTGGCCAGGTAGATGATGTCTGTAGTAATAAGTGCTTACTTGGCCAGGTAAATGATGTCTGTAGTAATAAGTGCTTACTTGGCCAGGTAGATGATGTCTGTAGTATTAAGTGCTTACTCGACCAGGTAGATGATGTCTGTAGTAATAAGTGCTTACTTGGCCAGGTAAATGATGTCTGTAGTAATAAGTACTTACTTGGCCAGGTAGATGATGTCTGTAGTAATAAGTGCTTACTTGACCAGGTAGATGATGTCTGTAGTAATAAGTGTTTACTTGACCAGGTAGATGATGTCTGTAGTAATAAGTGCTTACTTGGCCAGGTAAATGATGTCTGTAGTAATAAGTGCTTACTTGGCCAGGTAAATGATGTCTGTAGTAATAAGTGCTTACTTGGCCAGGTAGATGATGTCTGTAGTATTAAGTGCTTACTTGACCAGGTAGATGATGTCTGTAGTATTAAGTGCTTACTTGACCAGGTAGATGATGTCTGTTGTATTAAGTGCTTACTTGACCAAGCAGGTGATGTCTGTAGTAATAAGTGCTTACTTGGCCAGGTAGATGATGTCTGTAGTAATAAGTGCTTACTTGGCCAGGTAAATGATGTCTGTAGTAATAAGTGCTTATTTGGCCAGGTAAATGATGTCTGTAGTAATAAGTGCTTACTTGGCCAGGTAGATGATGTCTGTAGTATTAAGTGCTTACTTGACCAGGTAGATGATGTCTGTAGTAATAAGTGCTTACTTGGCCAGGTAGATGATGTCTGTAGTAATAAGTGCTTATTTGGCCAGGTAGATGATGTCTGTAGTAATAAGTGCTTACTTGGCCAGGTAGATGATGTCTGTAGTATTAAGTGCTTACTTGACCAGGTAGATGATGTCTGTAGTAATAAGTGCTTACTTGACCAGGTAAATGATGTCTGTAGTAATAAGTGCTTACTTGGCCAGGTAGATGATGTCTGTAGTATTAAGTGCTTACTTGACCAGGTAGATGATGTCTGTAGTAATAAGTGCTTACTTGGCCAGGTAGATGATGTCTGTAGTAATAAGTGCTTACTTGACCAGGTAAATGATGTCTGTAGTAATAAGTGCTTACTTGGCCAGGTAGATGATGTCTGTAGTAATAAGTGCTTACTTGACCAGGTAAATGATGTCTGTAGTAATAAGTGCTTACTTGGCCAGGTAGATGATGTCTGTAGTATTAAGTGCTTACTTGACCAGGTAGATGATGTCTGTAGTAATAAGTGCTTACTTGACAAGGTAGATGATGTCTGTAGTATTAAGTGCTTACTTGACCAAGCAGGTGATGTCTGTAGTAATAAGTGCTTACTTGACCAGGTAGATGATGTCTGTAGTAATAAGTGCTTACTTGACCAGGTAGATGATGTCTGTAGTAATAAGTGCTTACTTGGCCAGGTAGATGATGTCTGTAGTATTAAGTGCTTACTTGACCAGGTATATGATGTCTGTAGTATTAAGTGCTTACTTGCCCAAGCAGGTGATGTCTGTAGTAATAAGTGCTTACTTGACCAGGTAGATGATGTCTGTAGTAATAAGTGCTTACTTGACCAGGTAGATGATGTCTGTAGTAATAAGTGCTTACTTGGCCAGGTAGATGATCTCTGTAGTATTAAGTGTATACTTGACCAGGTAGATGATGTCTGTAGTATTAAGTGCTTACTTGGCCAGGTAGATGATGTCTGTAGTAATAAGTGCTTACTTGACCAGGTAGATGATGTCTGTAGTATTAAGTGCTTACTTGTCCAGGTAAATGATGTCTGTAGTAATAAGTGCTTACTTGGCCAGGTAGATGATGTCTGTAGTAATAAGTGCTTACTTGGCCAGGTAAATGATGTCTGTAGTAATAAGTGCTTACTTGACCGAGTAGATGATGTCTGTAGTAATAAGTGCTTACTTGGCCAGGTAGATGATGTCTGTAGTATTAAGTGCTTACTTGACCAGGTGGATGATGTCTGTAGTAATAAGTGCTTACTTGGCCAGGTAGATGATGTCTGTAGTAATAAGTGCTTGCTTGGCCAGGTAGATGATGTCTGTAGTAATAAGTGCTTACTTGGCCAGGTAGGTGATGTCTGTAGTATTAAGTGCTTACTTGACCAGGTAGATGATGTCTGTAGTAATAAGTGCTTACTTGGCCAGGTAAATGATGTCTGTAGTATTAAGTGCTTACTTGACCAGGTAGATGATGTCTGTAGTAATAAGTGCTTACTCGGCCAGGTAAATGATGTCTGTAGTATTAAGTGCTTACTTGACCAGGTAGATGATGTCTGTAGTAATAAGTGCTTACTTGACCAGGTAAATGATGTCTTGTAGTAATAAGTGCTTACTTGGCCAGGTAGATGATGTCTGTAGTATTAAGTGCTTACTTGACCAGGTAGATGATGTCTGTAGTAATAAGTGCTTACTTGGCCAGGTAAATGATGTCTGTAGTATTAAGTGCTTACTTGACCAAGCAGGTGATGTCTGTAGTAATAAGTGCTTACTTGGCCAGGTAGATGATGTCTGTAGTATTAAGTGCTTACTTGACCAGGTAGATGATGTCTGTAGTAATAAGTGCTTACTTGGCCAGGTAAATGATGTCTGTAGTAATAAGTGCTTACTTGGCCAGGGAGATGATGTCTGTAGTAATAAGTGCTTACTTGGCCAGGTAGATGATGTCTGTAGTAATAAGTGCTTACTTGGCCAGGTAGATGATGTCTGTAGTAATAAGTGCTTACTTGGCCAGGTAGGTGATGTCTGTAGTAATAAGTGCTTACTTGACCAGGTAAATGATGTCTGTAGTAATAAGTGCTTACTTGGCCAGGTAGATGATGTCTGTAGTATTAAGTGTTTACTTGACCAGGTAGATGATGTCTGTAGTATTAAGTGCTTACTTGGCCAGGTAGATGATGTCTGTAGTAATAAGTGCTTACTTGACCAGGTAGATGATGTCTGTAGTATTAAGTGCTTACTTGACCAAGCAGGTGATGTCTGTAGTAATAAGTGCTTACTTGACCAGGTAGATGATGTCTGTAGTAATAAGTGCTTACTTGGCCAGGTAAATGATGTCTGTAGTAATAAGTGCTTACTTGGCCAGGTAGATGATGTCTGTAGTATTAAGTGCTTACTCGACCAGGTAGATGATGTCTGTAGTAATAAGTGCTTACTTGGCCAGGTAAATGATGTCTGTAGTAATAAGTACTTACTTGGCCAGGTAGATGATGTCTGTAGTAATAAGTGCTTACTTGACCAGGTAGATGATGTCTGTAGTAATAAGTGTTTACTTGACCAGGTAGATGATGTCTGTAGTAATAAGTGCTTACTTGGCCAGGTAGATGATGTCTGTAGTAATAAGTGCTTACTTGGCCAGGTAGATGATGTCTGTAGTATTAAGTGCTTACTTGACCAGGTAGATGATGTCTGTAGTAATAAGTGCTTACTTGGCCAGGTAAATGATGTCTGTAGTATTAAGTGCTTACTTGACCAGGCAGATGATGTCTGTAGTAATAAGTGCTTACTTGGCCAGGTAAATGATGTCTGTAGTAATAAGTGCTTACTTGACCAAGTAGATGATGTCTGTAGTAATAAGTGCTTACTTGGCCAGGTAGATGATGTCTGTAGTAATAAGTGCTTACTTGGCCAGGTAGATGATGTCTGTAGTATTAAGTGCTTACTTGACCAGGTAGATGATGTCTGTAGTAATAAGTGCTTACTTGGCCAGGTAAATGATGTCTGTAGTATTAAGTGCTTACTTGACCAGGTAGATGATGTCTGTAGTAATAAGTGCTTACTTGGCCAGGTAAATGATGTCTGTAGTAATAAGTGCTTACTTGACCAAGTAGATGATGTCTGTAGTAATAAGTGTTTACTTGGCCAGGTAGATGATGTCTGTAGTAATAAGTGCTTACTTGGCCAGGTAGATGATGTCTGTAGTAATAATTACTTACTTGGCCAGGTAGGTGATGTCTGTAGTAATAAGTGCTTACTTGACCAGGTAAATGATGTCTGTAGTAATAAGTGCTTACTTCGCCAGGTACATGATGTCTGTAGTATTAAGTGTTTACTTGACCAGGTAGATGATGTCTGTAGTATTAAGTGCTTACTTGGCCAGGTAGATGATGTCTGTAGTAGTAAGTGCTTACTTGACCAGGTAGATGATGTCTGTAGTATTAAGTGCTTACTTTGCCAGGTAGATGATGTCTGTAGTAATAAGTGCTTACTTGGCCAGGTAAATGATGTCTGCAGTAATAAGTGCTTACTTGGCCAGGTAGATGATGTCTTTAGTAATAAGTGCTTACTTGGCCAGGTAGATGATGTCTGTAGTAATAAGTGCTTACTTGGCCAGGTAAATGATGTCTGTAGTAATAAGTGCTTACTTGGCCAGGTAGATGATGTCTGTAGTATTAAGTGCTTACTCGACCAGGTAGATGATGTCTGTAGTAATAAGTGCTTACTTGGCCAGGTAAATGATGTCTGTAGTAATAAGTACTTACTTGGCCAGGTAGATGATGTCTGTAGTAATAAGTGCTTACTTGACCAGGTAGATGATGTCTGTAGTAATAAGTGTTTACTTGACCAGGTAGATGATGTCTGTAGTAATAAGTGCTTACTTGGCCAGGTAAATGATGTCTGTAGTAATAAGTGCTTACTTGGCCAGGTAAATGATGTCTGTAGTAATAAGTGCTTACTTGGCCAGGTAGATGATGTCTGTAGTATTAAGTGCTTACTTGACCAGGTAGATGATGTCTGTAGTAATAAGTGCTTACTTGGCCAGGTAAATGATGTCTGTAGTAATAAGTGCTTACTTGGCCAGGTAGATGATGTCTGTAGTAATAAGTGCTTACTTGACCAGGTAGATGATGTCTGTAGTAATAAGTGCTTACTTGGCCAGGTAAATGATGTCTGTAGTAATAAGTGCTTGCTTGGCCAGGTAGATGATGTCTGTAGTAATAAGTGCTTACTTGGCCAGGTAGGTGATGTCTGTAGTAATAAGTGCTTACTTGACCAGGTAGATGATGTCTGTAGTAATAAGTGCTTACTTGGCCAGGTAGATGATGTCTGTAGTAATAAGTGCTTACTTGGCCAGGTAAATGATGTCTGCAGTAATAAGTGCTTACTTGACCAGGTAGATGATGTCTGTAGTATTAAGTGCTTACTTGACCAAGCAGGTGATGTCTGTAGTAATAAGTGCTTACTTGGCCAGGTAGATGATGTCTGTAGTAATAAGTGCTTACTTGACCAGGTAGATGATGTCTGTAGTAATAAGTGCTTACTTGGCCAGGTAAATGATGTCTTTAGTAATAAGTGCTTACTTGGCCAGGTAGATGATGTCTGTAGTATTAAGTGCTTACTTGACCAGGTAGATGATGTCTGTAGTATTAAGTGCTTACTTGGCCAGGTAGATGATGTCTGTAGTATTAAGTGCTTACTTGACCAGGTAGATGATGTCTGTAGTAATAAGTGCTTACTTGACCAGGTAAATGATGTCTGTAGTAATAAGTGCTTACTTGGCCAGGTAGATGATGTCTGTAGTATTAAGTGCTTACTTGACCAGGTAGATGATGTCTGTAGTAATAAGTGCTTACTTGACAAGGTAGATGATGTCTGTAGTATTAAGTGCTTACTTGACCAAGCAGGTGATGTCTGTAGTAATAAGTGCTTACTTGACCAGGTAGATGATGTCTGTAGTAATAAGTGCTTACTTGACCAGGTAGATGATGTCTGTAGTAATAAGTGCTTACTTGGCCAGGTAGATGATGTCTGTAGTATTAAGTGCTTACTTGACCAGGTATATGATGTCTGTAGTATTAAGTGCTTACTTGCCCAAGCAGGTGATGTCTGTAGTAATAAGTGCTTACTTGACCAGGTAGATGATGTCTGTAGTAATAAGTGCTTACTTGACCAGGTAGATGATGTCTGTAGTAATAAGTGCTTACTTGGCCAGGTAGATGATCTCTGTAGTATTAAGTGTTTACTTGACCAGGTAGATGATGTCTGTAGTATTAAGTGCTTACTTGGCCAGGTAGATGATGTCTGTAGTAATAAGTGCTTACTTGACCAGGTAGATGATGTCTGTAGTATTAAGTGCTTACTTGTCCAGGTAAATGATGTCTGTAGTAATAAGTGCTTACTTGGCCAGGTAGATGATGTCTGTAGTAATAAGTGCTTACTTGGCCAGGTAAATGATGTCTGTAGTAATAAGTGCTTACTTGACCGAGTAGATGATGTCTGTAGTAATAAGTGCTTACTTGGCCAGGTAGATGATGTCTGTAGTATTAAGTGCTTACTTGACCAGGTGGATGATGTCTGTAGTAATAAGTGCTTACTTTGCCAGGTAGATGATGTCTGTAGTAATAAGTGCTTGCTTGGCCAGGTAGATGATGTCTGTAGTAATAAGTGCTTACTTGGCCAGGTAGGTGATGTCTTTAGTAATAAGTGCTTACTTGGCCAGGTAGATGATGTCTGTAGTATTAAGTGCTTACTTGACCAGGTAGATGATGTCTGTAGTATTAAGTGCTTACTTGACCAGGTAGATGATGTCTGTAGTAATAAGTGCTTACTTGACCAGGTAGATGATCTCTGTAGTATTAAGTGTTTACTTGACCAGGTAGATGATGTCTGTAGTATTAAGTGCTTACTTGGCCAGGTAGATGATGTCTGTAGTAATAAGTGCTTACTTGACCAGGTAGATGATGTCTGTAGTATTAAGTGCTTACTTGTCCAGGTAAATGATGTCTGTAGTAATAAGTGCTTACTTGGCCAGGTAGGTGATGTCTTTAGTAATAAGTGCTTACTTGGCCAGGTAAATGATGTCTGTAGTATTAAGTGCTTACTTGACCAGGTAGATGATGTCTGTAGTATTAAGTGCTTACTTGGCCAGGTAGATGATGTCTGTAGTAATAAGTGCTTACTTGGCCAGGTAGATGATGTCTGTAGTAATAATTACTTACTTGGCCAGGTAGGTGATGTCTGTAGTAATAAGTGCTTACTTGACCAGGTAAATGATGTCTGTAGTAATAAGTGCTTACTTCGCCAGGTACATGATGTCTGTAGTATTAAGTGTTTACTTGACCAGGTAGATGATGTCTGTAGTATTAAGTGCTTACTTGGCCAGGTAGATGATGTCTGTAGTAGTAAGTGCTTACTTGACCAGGTAGATGATGTCTGTAGTATTAAGTGCTTACTTTGCCAGGTAGATGATGTCTGTAGTAATAAGTGCTTACTTGGCCAGGTAAATGATGTCTGCAGTAATAAGTGCTTACTTGGCCAGGTAGATGATGTCTTTAGTAATAAGTGCTTACTTGGCCAGGTAGATGATGTCTGTAGTAATAAGTGCTTACTTGGCCAGGTAAATGATGTCTGTAGTAATAAGTGCTTACTTGGCCAGGTAGATGATGTCTGTAGTATTAAGTGCTTACTCGACCAGGTAGATGATGTCTGTAGTAATAAGTGCTTACTTGGCCAGGTAAATGATGTCTGTAGTAATAAGTACTTACTTGGCCAGGTAGATGATGTCTGTAGTAATAAGTGCTTACTTGACCAGGTAGATGATGTCTGTAGTAATAAGTGTTTACTTGACCAGGTAGATGATGTCTGTAGTAATAAGTGCTTACTTGGCCAGGTAAATGATGTCTGTAGTAATAAGTGCTTACTTGGCCAGGTAAATGATGTCTGTAGTAATAAGTGCTTACTTGGCCAGGTAGATGATGTCTGTAGTATTAAGTGCTTACTTGACCAGGTAGATGATGTCTGTAGTAATAAGTGCTTACTTGGCCAGGTAAATGATGTCTGTAGTAATAAGTGCTTACTTGGCCAGGTAGATGATGTCTGTAGTAATAAGTGCTTACTTGACCAGGTAGATGATATCTGTAGTAATAAGTGCTTACTTGGCCAGGTAAATGATGTCTGTAGTAATAAGTGCTTACTTGGCCAGGTAGATGATGTCTGTAGTAATAAGTGCTTACTTGGCCAGGTAGGTGATGTCTGTAGTAATAAGTGCTTACTTGACCAGGTAGATGATGTCTGTAGTAATAAGTGCTTACTTGGCCAGGTAGATGATGTCTGTAGTAATAAGTGCTTACTTGGCCAGGTAAATGATGTCTGCAGTAATAAGTGCTTACTTGACCAGGTAGATGATGTCTGTAGTATTAAGTGCTTACTTGACCAAGCAGGTGATGTCTGTAGTAATAAGTGCTTACTTGGCCAGGTAGATGATGTCTGTAGTAATAAGTGCTTACTTGACCAGGTAGATGATGTCTGTAGTAATAAGTGCTTACTTGGCCAGGTAAATGATGTCTTTAGTAATAAGTGCTTACTTGGCCAGGTAGATGATGTCTGTAGTATTAAGTGCTTACTTGACCAGGTAGATGATGTCTGTAGTATTAAGTGCTTACTTGGCCAGGTAGATGATGTCTGTAGTATTAAGTGCTTACTTGACCAGGTAGATGATGTCTGTAGTAATAAGTGCTTACTTGACCAGGTAAATGATGTCTGTAGTAATAAGTGCTTACTTGGCCAGGTAGATGATGTCTGTAGTATTAAGTGCTTACTTGACCAGGTAGATGATGTCTGTAGTAATAAGTGCTTACTTGACAAGGTAGATGATGTCTGTAGTATTAAGTGCTTACTTGACCAAGCAGGTGATGTCTGTAGTAATAAGTGCTTACTTGACCAGGTAGATGATGTCTGTAGTAATAAGTGCTTACTTGACCAGGTAGATGATGTCTGTAGTAATAAGTGCTTACTTGGCCAGGTAGATGATGTCTGTAGTATTAAGTGCTTACTTGACCAGGTATATGATGTCTGTAGTATTAAGTGCTTACTTGCCCAAGCAGGTGATGTCTGTAGTAATAAGTGCTTACTTGACCAGGTAGATGATGTCTGTAGTAATAAGTGCTTACTTGACCAGGTAGATGATGTCTGTAGTAATAAGTGCTTACTTGGCCAGGTAGATGATCTCTGTAGTATTAAGTGTTTACTTGACCAGGTAGATGATGTCTGTAGTATTAAGTGCTTACTTGGCCAGGTAGATGATGTCTGTAGTAATAAGTGCTTACTTGACCAGGTAGATGATGTCTGTAGTATTAAGTGCTTACTTGTCCAGGTAAATGATGTCTGTAGTAATAAGTGCTTACTTGACCAGGTAGATGATGTCTGTAGTAATAAGTGCTTACTTGGCCAGGTAGATGATCTCTGTAGTATTAAGTGTTTACTTGACCAGGTAGATGATGTCTGTAGTATTAAGTGCTTACTTGGCCAGGTAGATGATGTCTGTAGTAATAAGTGCTTACTTGACCAGGTAGATGATGTCTGTAGTATTAAGTGCTTACTTGTCCAGGTAAATGATGTCTGTAGTAATAAGTGCTTACTTGGCCAGGTAGATGATGTCTGTAGTAATAAGTGCTTACTTGGCCAGGTAAATGATGTCTGTAGTAATAAGTGCTTACTTGACCGAGTAGATGATGTCTGTAGTAATAAGTGCTTACTTGGCCAGGTAGATGATGTCTGTAGTATTAAGTGCTTACTTGACCAGGTGGATGATGTCTGTAGTAATAAGTGCTTACTTGGCCAGGTAGATGATGTCTGTAGTAATAAGTGCTTGCTTGGCCAGGTAGATGATGTCTGTAGTAATAAGTGCTTACTTGGCCAGGTAGGTGATGTCTTTAGTAATAAGTGCTTACTTGGCCAGGTAGATGATGTCTGTAGTATTAAGTGCTTACTTGACCAGGTAGATGATGTCTGTAGTATTAAGTGCTTACTTGACCAGGTAGATGATGTCTGTAGTAATAAGTGCTTACTTGACCAGGTAGATGATCTCTGTAGTATTAAGTGTTTACTTGACCAGGTAGATGATGTCTGTAGTATTAAGTGCTTACTTGGCCAGGTAGATGATGTCTGTAGTAATAAGTGCTTACTTGACCAGGTAGATGATGTCTGTAGTATTAAGTGCTTACTTGTCCAGGTAAATGATGTCTGTAGTAATAAGTGCTTACTTGGCCAGGTAGGTGATGTCTTTAGTAATAAGTGCTTACTTGGCCAGGTAAATGATGTCTGTAGTATTAAGTGCTTACTTGACCAGGTAGATGATGTCTGTAGTATTAAGTGCTTACTTGGCCAGGTAGATGATGTCTGTAGTAATAAGTGCTTACTTGGCCAGGTAGATGATGTCTGTAGTAATAATTACTTACTTGGCCAGGTAGGTGATGTCTGTAGTAATAAGTGCTTACTTGACCAGGTAAATGATGTCTGTAGTAATAAGTGCTTACTTCGCCAGGTACATGATGTCTGTAGTATTAAGTGTTTACTTGACCAGGTAGATGATGTCTGTAGTATTAAGTGCTTACTTGGCCAGGTAGATGATGTCTGTAGTAGTAAGTGCTTACTTGACCAGGTAGATGATGTCTGTAGTATTAAGTGCTTACTTTGCCAGGTAGATGATGTCTGTAGTAATAAGTGCTTACTTGGCCAGGTAAATGATGTCTGCAGTAATAAGTGCTTACTTGGCCAGGTAGATGATGTCTTTAGTAATAAGTGCTTACTTGGCCAGGTAGATGATGTCTGTAGTAATAAGTGCTTACTTGGCCAGGTAAATGATGTCTGTAGTAATAAGTGCTTACTTGGCCAGGTAGATGATGTCTGTAGTATTAAGTGCTTACTCGACCAGGTAGATGATGTCTGTAGTAATAAGTGCTTACTTGGCCAGGTAAATGATGTCTGTAGTAATAAGTACTTACTTGGCCAGGTAGATGATGTCTGTAGTAATAAGTGCTTACTTGACCAGGTAGATGATGTCTGTAGTAATAAGTGTTTACTTGACCAGGTAGATGATGTCTGTAGTAATAAGTGCTTACTTGGCCAGGTAAATGATGTCTGTAGTAATAAGTGCTTACTTGGCCAGGTAAATGATGTCTGTAGTAATAAGTGCTTACGTGGCCAGGTAGATGATGTCTGTAGTATTAAGTGCTTACTTGACCAGGTAGATGATGTCTGTAGTAATAAGTGCTTACTTGGCCAGGTAAATGATGTCTGTAGTAATAAGTGCTTACTTGGCCAGGTAGATGATGTCTGTAGTAATAAGTGCTTACTTGACCACGTAGATGATGTCTGTAGTAATAAGTGCTTACTTGGCCAGGTAAATGATGTCTGTAGTAATAAGTGCTTACTTGGCCAGGTAGATGATGTCTGTAGTAATAAGTGCTTACTTGGCCAGGTAGGTGATGTCTGTAGTAATAAGTGCTTACTTGACCAGGTAGATGATGTCTGTAGTAATAAGTGCTTACTTGGCCAGGTAGATGATGTCTGTAGTAATAAGTGCTTACTTGGCCAGGTAAATGATGTCTGCAGTAATAAGTGCTTACTTGACCAGGTAGATGATGTCTGTAGTATTAAGTGCTTACTTGACCAAGCAGGTGATGTCTGTAGTAATAAGTGCTTACTTGGCCAGGTAGATGAACGTCTGTAGTAATAAGTGCTTACTTGACCAGGTAGATGATGTCTGTAGTAATAAGTGCTTACTTGGCCAGGTAAATGATGTCTTTAGTAATAAGTGCTTACTTGGCCAGGTAGATGATGTCTGTAGTATTAAGTGCTTACTTGACCAGGTAGATGATGTCTGTAGTATTAAGTGCTTACTTGGCCAGGTAGATGATGTCTGTAGTATTAAGTGCTTACTTGACCAGGTAGATGATGTCTGTAGTAATAAGTGCTTACTTGACCAGGTAAATGATGTCTGTAGTAATAAGTGCTTACTTGGCCAGGTAGATGATGTCTGTAGTATTAAGTGCTTACTTGACCAGGTAGATGATGTCTGTAGTAATAAGTGCTTACTTGACAAGGTAGATGATGTCTGTAGTATTAAGTGCTTACTTGACCAAGCAGGTGATGTCTGTAGTAATAAGTGCTTACTTGACCAGGTAGATGATGTCTGTAGTAATAAGTGCTTACTTGACCAGGTAGATGATGTCTGTAGTAATAAGTGCTTACTTGGCCAGGTAGATGATGTCTGTAGTATTAAGTGCTTACTTGACCAGGTATATGATGTCTGTAGTATTAAGTGCTTACTTGCCCAAGCAGGTGATGTCTGTAGTAATAAGTGCTTACTTGACCAGGTAGATGATGTCTGTAGTAATAAGTGCTTACTTGACCAGGTAGATGATGTCTGTAGTAATAAGTGCTTACTTGGCCAGGTAGATGATCTCTGTAGTAATAAGTGCTTACTTGACCAGGTAGATGATGTCTGTAGTATTAAGTGCTTACTTGTCCAGGTAAATGATGTCTGTAGTAATAAGTGCTTACTTGGCCAGGTAGATGATGTCTGTAGTATTAAGTGCTTACTTGGCCAGGTAGATGATGTCTGTAGTAATAAGTGCTTACTTGACCAGGTAGATGATGTCTGTAGTATTAAGTGCTTACTTGTCCAGGTAAATGATGTCTGTAGTAATAAGTGCTTACTTGGCCAGGTAGATGATGTCTGTAGTAATAAGTGCTTACTTGGCCAGGTAAATGATGTCTGTAGTAATAAGTGCTTACTTGACCGAGTAGATGATGTCTGTAGTAATAAGTGCTTACTTGGCCAGGTAGATGATGTCTGTAGTATTAAGTGCTTACTTGACCAGGTGGATGATGTCTGTAGTAATAAGTGCTTACTTGGCCAGGTAGATGATGTCTGTAGTAATAAGTGCTTGCTTGGCCAGGTAGATGATGTCTGTAGTAATAAGTGCTTACTTGGCCAGGTAGGTGATGTCTGTAGTATTAAGTGCTTACTTGACCAGGTAGATGATGTCTGTAGTAATAAGTGCTTACTTGGCCAGGTAAATGATGTCTGTAGTATTAAGTGCTTACTTGACCAGGTAGATGATGTCTGTAGTAATAAGTGCTTACTCGGCCAGGTAAATGATGTCTGTAGTATTAAGTGCTTACTTGACCAGGTAGATGATGTCTGTAGTAATAAGTGCTTACTTGACCAGGTAAATGATGTCTTGTAGTAATAAGTGCTTACTTGGCCAGGTAGATGATGTCTGTAGTATTAAGTGCTTACTTGACCAGGTAGATGTTGTCTGTAGTAATAAGTGCTTACTTGGCCAGGTAAATGATGTCTGTAGTATTAAGTGCTTACTTGACCAAGCAGGTGATGTCTGTAGTAATAAGTGCTTACTTGGCCAGGTAGATGATGTCTGTAGTATTAAGTGCTTACTTGACCAGGTAGATGATGTCTGTAGTAATAAGTGCTTACTTGGCCAGGTAAATGATGTCTGTAGTAATAAGTGCTTACTTGGCCAGGTAGATGATGTCTGTAGTAATAAGTGCTTACTTGGCCAGGTAGATGATGTCTGTAGTAATAAGTGCTTACTTGGCCAGGTAGATGATGTCTGTAGTAATAAGTGCTTACTTGGCCAGGTAGGTGATGTCTGTAGTAATAAGTGCTTACTTGACCAGGTAAATGATGTCTGTAGTAATAAGTGCTTACTTGGCCAGGTAGATGATGTCTGTAGTATTAAGTGTTTACTTGACCAGGTAGATGATGTCTGTAGTATTAAGTGCTTACTTGGCCAGGTAGATGATGTCTGTAGTAATAAGTGCTTACTTGACCAGGTAGATGATGTCTGTAGTATTAAGTGCTTACTTGACCAAGCAGGTGATGTCTGTAGTAATAAGTGCTTACTTGACCAGGTAGATGATGTCTGTAGTAATAAGTGCTTACTTGACCAGGTAGATGATGTCTGTAGTAATAAGTGCTTACTTGGCCAGGTAGATGATGTTTGTAGTAATAAGTGCTTACTTGGCCAGGTAGATGATGTCTGTAGTAATAAGTGCTTACTTGGCCAGGTAGATGATGTCTGTAGTAATAAGTGCTTACTTGGCCGGGTAGGTGATGTCTGTAGTAATAAGTGCTTACTTGGCCAGGTAGATGATGTCTGTAGTATTAAGTGCTTACTTGACCAGGTAGATGATGTCTGTAGTAATAAGTGCTTACTTGGCCAGGTAGATGATCTCTGTAGTATTAAGTGTTTACTTGACCAGGTAGATGATCTCTGTAGTATTAAGTGTTTACTTGGCCAGGTAGATGATGTCTGTAGTAATAAGTGCTTACTTGGCCAGGTAGATGATCTCTGTAGTATTAAGTGTTTACTTGACCAGGTAGATGATCTCTGTAGTATTAAGTGTTTACTTGGCCAGGTAGATGATGTCTGTAGTAATAAGTGCTTACTTGGCCAGGTAGATGATCTCTGTAGTATTAAGTGTTTACTTGACCAGGTAGATGATCTCTGTAGTATTAAGTGTTTACTTGGCCAGGTAGATGATGTCTGTAGTAATAAGTGCTTACTTGGCCAGGTAAATGATGTCTGTAGTATTAAGTGCTTACTTGACCAAGCAGGTGATGTCTGTAGTAATAAGTGCTTACTTGGCCAGGTAGATGATGTCTGTAGTATTAAGTGCTTACTTGACCAGGTAGATGATGTCTGTAGTAATAAGTGCTTACTTGGCCAGGTAAATGATGTCTGTAGTATTAAGTGCTTACTTGACCAGGTAGATGATGTCTGTAGTAATAAGTGCTTACTTGGCCAGGTAAATGATGTCTGTAGTAATAAGTGCTTACTTGACCAAGTAGATGATGTCTGTAGTAATAAGTGTTTACTTGGCCAGGTAGATGATGTCTGTAGTAATAAGTGCTTACTTGGCCAGGTAGATGATGTCTGTAGTAATAATTACTTACTTGGCCAGGTAGGTGATGTCTGTAGTAATAAGTGCTTACTTGACCAGGTAAATGATGTCTGTAGTAATAAGTGCTTACTTCGCCAGGTACATGATGTCTGTAGTATTAAGTGTTTACTTGACCAGGTAGATGATGTCTGTAGTATTAAGTGCTTACTTGGCCAGGTAGATGATGTCTGTAGTAGTAAGTGCTTACTTGACCAGGTAGATGATGTCTGTAGTATTAAGTGCTTACTTTGCCAGGTAGATGATGTCTGTAGTAATAAGTGCTTACTTGGCCAGGTAAATGATGTCTGCAGTAATAAGTGCTTACTTGGCCAGGTAGATGATGTCTTTAGTAATAAGTGCTTACTTGGCCAGGTAGATGATGTCTGTAGTAATAAGTGCTTACTTGGCCAGGTAAATGATGTCTGTAGTAATAAGTGCTTACTTGGCCAGGTAGATGATGTCTGTAGTATTAAGTGCTTACTCGACCAGGTAGATGATGTCTGTAGTAATAAGTGCTTACTTGGCCAGGTAAATGATGTCTGTAGTAATAAGTACTTACTTGGCCAGGTAGATGATGTCTGTAGTAATAAGTGCTTACTTGACCAGGTAGATGATGTCTGTAGTAATAAGTGTTTACTTGACCAGGTAGATGATGTCTGTAGTAATAAGTGCTTACTTGGCCAGGTAAATGATGTCTGTAGTAATAAGTGCTTACTTGGCCAGGTAAATGATGTCTGTAGTAATAAGTGCTTACTTGGCCAGGTAGATGATGTCTGTAGTATTAAGTGCTTACTTGACCAGGTAGATGATGTCTGTAGTAATAAGTGCTTACTTGGCCAGGTAAATGATGTCTGTAGTAATAAGTGCTTACTTGGCCAGGTAGATGATGTCTGTAGTAATAAGTGCTTACTTGACCAGGTAGATGATGTCTGTAGTAATAAGTGCTTACTTGGCCAGGTAAATGATGTCTGTAGTAATAAGTGCTTGCTTGGCCAGGTAGATGATGTCTGTAGTAATAAGTGCTTACTTGGCCAGGTAGGTGATGTCTGTAGTAATAAGTGCTTACTTGACCAGGTAGATGATGTCTGTAGTAATAAGTGCTTACTTGGCCAGGTAGATGATGTCTGTAGTAATAAGTGCTTACTTGGCCAGGTAAATGATGTCTGCAGTAATAAGTGCTTACTTGACCAGGTAGATGATGTCTGTAGTATTAAGTGCTTACTTGACCAAGCAGGTGATGTCTGTAGTAATAAGTGCTTACTTGGCCAGGTAGATGATGTCTGTAGTAATAAGTGCTTACTTGACCAGGTAGATGATGTCTGTAGTAATAAGTGCTTACTTGGCCAGGTAAATGATGTCTTTAGTAATAAGTGCTTACTTGGCCAGGTAGATGATGTCTGTAGTATTAAGTGCTTACTTGACCAGGTAGATGATGTCTGTAGTATTAAGTGCTTACTTGGCCAGGTAGATGATGTCTGTAGTATTAAGTGCTTACTTGACCAGGTAGATGATGTCTGTAGTAATAAGTGCTTACTTGACCAGGTAAATGATGTCTGTAGTAATAAGTGCTTACTTGGCCAGGTAGATGATGTCTGTAGTATTAAGTGCTTACTTGACCAGGTAGATGATGTCTGTAGTAATAAGTGCTTACTTGACAAGGTAGATGATGTCTGTAGTATTAAGTGCTTACTTGACCAAGCAGGTGATGTCTGTAGTAATAAGTGCTTACTTGACCAGGTAGATGATGTCTGTAGTAATAAGTGCTTACTTGACCAGGTAGATGATGTCTGTAGTAATAAGTGCTTACTTGGCCAGGTAGATGATGTCTGTAGTATTAAGTGCTTACTTGACCAGGTATATGATGTCTGTAGTATTAAGTGCTTACTTGCCCAAGCAGGTGATGTCTGTAGTAATAAGTGCTTACTTGACCAGGTAGATGATGTCTGTAGTAATAAGTGCTTACTTGACCAGGTAGATGATGTCTGTAGTAATAAGTGCTTACTTGGCCAGGTAGATGATCTCTGTAGTATTAAGTGTTTACTTGACCAGGTAGATGATGTCTGTAGTATTAAGTGCTTACTTGGCCAGGTAGATGATGTCTGTAGTAATAAGTGCTTACTTGACCAGGTAGATGATGTCTGTAGTATTAAGTGCTTACTTGTCCAGGTAAATGATGTCTGTAGTAATAAGTGCTTACTTGGCCAGGTAGATGATGTCTGTAGTAATAAGTGCTTACTTGGCCAGGTAAATGATGTCTGTAGTAATAAGTGCTTACTTGACCGAGTAGATGATGTCTGTAGTAATAAGTGCTTACTTGGCCAGGTAGATGATGTCTGTAGTATTAAGTGCTTACTTGACCAGGTGGATGATGTCTGTAGTAATAAGTGCTTACTTTGCCAGGTAGATGATGTCTGTAGTAATAAGTGCTTGCTTGGCCAGGTAGATGATGTCTGTAGTAATAAGTGCTTACTTGGCCAGGTAGGTGATGTCTTTAGTAATAAGTGCTTACTTGGCCAGGTAGATGATGTCTGTAGTATTAAGTGCTTACTTGACCAGGTAGATGATGTCTGTAGTATTAAGTGCTTACTTGACCAGGTAGATGATGTCTGTAGTAATAAGTGCTTACTTGACCAGGTAGATGATCTCTGTAGTATTAAGTGTTTACTTGACCAGGTAGATGATGTCTGTAGTATTAAGTGCTTACTTGGCCAGGTAGATGATGTCTGTAGTAATAAGTGCTTACTTGACCAGGTAGATGATGTCTGTAGTATTAAGTGCTTACTTGTCCAGGTAAATGATGTCTGTAGTAATAAGTGCTTACTTGGCCAGGTAGGTGATGTCTTTAGTAATAAGTGCTTACTTGGCCAGGTAAATGATGTCTGTAGTATTAAGTGCTTACTTGACCAGGTAGATGATG
Source organism: Watersipora subatra (assembly GCF_963576615.1). Lineage (NCBI taxonomy): Eukaryota > Metazoa > Bryozoa > Gymnolaemata > Cheilostomatida > Watersiporidae > Watersipora > Watersipora subatra. The sequence goes on along the minus strand of NC_088709.1, from coordinate 43,041,913 downwards.
TCTGTAGTATTAAGTGCTTACTTGGCCAGGTAGATGATGTCTGTAGTAATAAGTGCTTACTTGGCCAGGTAGATGATGTCTGTAGTAATAATTACTTACTTGGCCAGGTAGGTGATGTCTGTAGTAATAAGTGCTTACTTGACCAGGTAAATGATGTCTGTAGTAATAAGTGCTTACTTCGCCAGGTACATGATGTCTGTAGTATTAAGTGTTTACTTGACCAGGTAGATGATGTCTGTAGTATTAAGTGCTTACTTGGCCAGGTAGATGATGTCTGTAGTAGTAAGTGCTTACTTGACCAGGTAGATGATGTCTGTAGTATTAAGTGCTTACTTGGCCAGGTAGATGATGTCTGTAGTATTAAGTGCTTACTTGACCAGGTATATGATGTCTGTAGTAATAAGTGCTTACTTGGCCAGGTAGATGATGTCTGTAGTATTAAGTGCTTACTCGACCAGGTAGATGATGTCTGTAGTAATAAGTGCTTACTTGGCCAGGTAAATGATGTCTGTAGTAATAAGTACTTACTTGGCCAGGTAGATGATGTCTGTAGTAATAAGTGCTTACTTGACCAGGTAGATGATGTCTGTAGTAATAAGTGTTTACTTGACCAGGTAGATGATGTCTGTAGTAATAAGTGCTTACTTGGCCAGGTAAATGATGTCTGTAGTAATAAGTGCTTACTTGGCCAGGTAAATGATGTCTGTAGTAATAAGTGCTTACTTGGCCAGGTAGATGATGTCTGTAGTATTAAGTGCTTACTTGACCAGGTAGATGATGTCTGTAGTAATAAGTGCTTACTTGGCCAGGTAAATGATGTCTGTAGTAATAAGTGCTTACTTGGCCAGGTAGATGATGTCTGTAGTAATAAGTGCTTACTTGACCAGGTAGATGATATCTGTAGTAATAAGTGCTTACTTGGCCAGGTAAATGATGTCTGTAGTAATAAGTGCTTACTTGGCCAGGTAGATGATGTCTGTAGTAATAAGTGCTTACTTGGCCAGGTAGGTGATGTCTGTAGTAATAAGTGCTTACTTGACCAGGTAGATGATGTCTGTAGTAATAAGTGCTTACTTGGCCAGGTAGATGATGTCTGTAGTAATAAGTGCTTACTTGGCCAGGTAAATGATGTCTGCAGTAATAAGTGCTTACTTGACCAGGTAGATGATGTCTGTAGTATTAAGTGCTTACTTGACCAAGCAGGTGATGTCTGTAGTAATAAGTGCTTACTTGGCCAGGTAGATGATGTCTGTAGTAATAAGTGCTTACTTGACCAGGTAGATGATGTCTGTAGTAATAAGTGCTTACTTGGCCAGGTAAATGATGTCTTTAGTAATAAGTGCTTACTTGGCCAGGTAGATGATGTCTGTAGTATTAAGTGCTTACTTGACCAGGTAGATGATGTCTGTAGTATTAAGTGCTTACTTGGCCAGGTAGATGATGTCTGTAGTATTAAGTGCTTACTTGACCAGGTAGATGATGTCTGTAGTAATAAGTGCTTACTTGACCAGGTAAATGATGTCTGTAGTAATAAGTGCTTACTTGGCCAGGTAGATGATGTCTGTAGTATTAAGTGCTTACTTGACCAGGTAGATGATGTCTGTAGTAATAAGTGCTTACTTGACAAGGTAGATGATGTCTGTAGTATTAAGTGCTTACTTGACCAAGCAGGTGATGTCTGTAGTAATAAGTGCTTACTTGACCAGGTAGATGATGTCTGTAGTAATAAGTGCTTACTTGACCAGGTAGATGATGTCTGTAGTAATAAGTGCTTACTTGGCCAGGTAGATGATGTCTGTAGTATTAAGTGCTTACTTGACCAGGTATATGATGTCTGTAGTATTAAGTGCTTACTTGCCCAAGCAGGTGATGTCTGTAGTAATAAGTGCTTACTTGACCAGGTAGATGATGTCTGTAGTAATAAGTGCTTACTTGACCAGGTAGATGATGTCTGTAGTAATAAGTGCTTACTTGGCCAGGTAGATGATCTCTGTAGTATTAAGTGTTTACTTGACCAGGTAGATGATGTCTGTAGTATTAAGTGCTTACTTGGCCAGGTAGATGATGTCTGTAGTAATAAGTGCTTACTTGACCAGGTAGATGATGTCTGTAGTATTAAGTGCTTACTTGTCCAGGTAAATGATGTCTGTAGTAATAAGTGCTTACTTGACCAGGTAGATGATGTCTGTAGTAATAAGTGCTTACTTGGCCAGGTAGATGATCTCTGTAGTATTAAGTGTTTACTTGACCAGGTAGATGATGTCTGTAGTATTAAGTGCTTACTTGGCCAGGTAGATGATGTCTGTAGTAATAAGTGCTTACTTGACCAGGTAGATGATGTCTGTAGTATTAAGTGCTTACTTGTCCAGGTAAATGATGTCTGTAGTAATAAGTGCTTACTTGGCCAGGTAGATGATGTCTGTAGTAATAAGTGCTTACTTGGCCAGGTAAATGATGTCTGTAGTAATAAGTGCTTACTTGACCGAGTAGATGATGTCTGTAGTAATAAGTGCTTACTTGGCCAGGTAGATGATGTCTGTAGTATTAAGTGCTTACTTGACCAGGTGGATGATGTCTGTAGTAATAAGTGCTTACTTGGCCAGGTAGATGATGTCTGTAGTAATAAGTGCTTGCTTGGCCAGGTAGATGATGTCTGTAGTAATAAGTGCTTACTTGGCCAGGTAGGTGATGTCTTTAGTAATAAGTGCTTACTTGGCCAGGTAGATGATGTCTGTAGTATTAAGTGCTTACTTGACCAGGTAGATGATGTCTGTAGTATTAAGTGCTTACTTGACCAGGTAGATGATGTCTGTAGTAATAAGTGCTTACTTGACCAGGTAGATGATCTCTGTAGTATTAAGTGTTTACTTGACCAGGTAGATGATGTCTGTAGTATTAAGTGCTTACTTGGCCAGGTAGATGATGTCTGTAGTAATAAGTGCTTACTTGACCAGGTAGATGATGTCTGTAGTATTAAGTGCTTACTTGTCCAGGTAAATGATGTCTGTAGTAATAAGTGCTTACTTGGCCAGGTAGGTGATGTCTTTAGTAATAAGTGCTTACTTGGCCAGGTAAATGATGTCTGTAGTATTAAGTGCTTACTTGACCAGGTAGATGATGTCTGTAGTATTAAGTGCTTACTTGGCCAGGTAGATGATGTCTGTAGTAATAAGTGCTTACTTGGCCAGGTAGATGATGTCTGTAGTAATAATTACTTACTTGGCCAGGTAGGTGATGTCTGTAGTAATAAGTGCTTACTTGACCAGGTAAATGATGTCTGTAGTAATAAGTGCTTACTTCGCCAGGTACATGATGTCTGTAGTATTAAGTGTTTACTTGACCAGGTAGATGATGTCTGTAGTATTAAGTGCTTACTTGGCCAGGTAGATGATGTCTGTAGTAGTAAGTGCTTACTTGACCAGGTAGATGATGTCTGTAGTATTAAGTGCTTACTTTGCCAGGTAGATGATGTCTGTAGTAATAAGTGCTTACTTGGCCAGGTAAATGATGTCTGCAGTAATAAGTGCTTACTTGGCCAGGTAGATGATGTCTTTAGTAATAAGTGCTTACTTGGCCAGGTAGATGATGTCTGTAGTAATAAGTGCTTACTTGGCCAGGTAAATGATGTCTGTAGTAATAAGTGCTTACTTGGCCAGGTAGATGATGTCTGTAGTATTAAGTGCTTACTCGACCAGGTAGATGATGTCTGTAGTAATAAGTGCTTACTTGGCCAGGTAAATGATGTCTGTAGTAATAAGTACTTACTTGGCCAGGTAGATGATGTCTGTAGTAATAAGTGCTTACTTGACCAGGTAGATGATGTCTGTAGTAATAAGTGTTTACTTGACCAGGTAGATGATGTCTGTAGTAATAAGTGCTTACTTGGCCAGGTAAATGATGTCTGTAGTAATAAGTGCTTACTTGGCCAGGTAAATGATGTCTGTAGTAATAAGTGCTTACGTGGCCAGGTAGATGATGTCTGTAGTATTAAGTGCTTACTTGACCAGGTAGATGATGTCTGTAGTAATAAGTGCTTACTTGGCCAGGTAAATGATGTCTGTAGTAATAAGTGCTTACTTGGCCAGGTAGATGATGTCTGTAGTAATAAGTGCTTACTTGACCAGGTAGATGATGTCTGTAGTAATAAGTGCTTACTTGGCCAGGTAAATGATGTCTGTAGTAATAAGTGCTTACTTGGCCAGGTAGATGATGTCTGTAGTAATAAGTGCTTACTTGGCCAGGTAGGTGATGTCTGTAGTAATAAGTGCTTACTTGACCAGGTAGATGATGTCTGTAGTAATAAGTGCTTACTTGGCCAGGTAGATGATGTCTGTAGTAATAAGTGCTTACTTGGCCAGGTAAATGATGTCTGCAGTAATAAGTGCTTACTTGACCAGGTAGATGATGTCTGTAGTATTAAGTGCTTACTTGACCAAGCAGGTGATGTCTGTAGTAATAAGTGCTTACTTGGCCAGGTAGATGAACGTCTGTAGTAATAAGTGCTTACTTGACCAGGTAGATGATGTCTGTAGTAATAAGTGCTTACTTGGCCAGGTAAATGATGTCTTTAGTAATAAGTGCTTACTTGGCCAGGTAGATGATGTCTGTAGTATTAAGTGCTTACTTGACCAGGTAGATGATGTCTGTAGTATTAAGTGCTTACTTGGCCAGGTAGATGATGTCTGTAGTATTAAGTGCTTACTTGACCAGGTAGATGATGTCTGTAGTAATAAGTGCTTACTTGACCAGGTAAATGATGTCTGTAGTAATAAGTGCTTACTTGGCCAGGTAGATGATGTCTGTAGTATTAAGTGCTTACTTGACCAGGTAGATGATGTCTGTAGTAATAAGTGCTTACTTGACAAGGTAGATGATGTCTGTAGTATTAAGTGCTTACTTGACCAAGCAGGTGATGTCTGTAGTAATAAGTGCTTACTTGACCAGGTAGATGATGTCTGTAGTAATAAGTGCTTACTTGACCAGGTAGATGATGTCTGTAGTAATAAGTGCTTACTTGGCCAGGTAGATGATGTCTGTAGTATTAAGTGCTTACTTGACCAGGTATATGATGTCTGTAGTATTAAGTGCTTACTTGCCCAAGCAGGTGATGTCTGTAGTAATAAGTGCTTACTTGACCAGGTAGATGATGTCTGTAGTAATAAGTGCTTACTTGACCAGGTAGATGATGTCTGTAGTAATAAGTGCTTACTTGGCCAGGTAGATGATCTCTGTAGTATTAAGTGTTTACTTGACCAGGTAGATGATGTCTGTAGTATTAAGTGCTTACTTGGCCAGGTAGATGATGTCTGTAGTAATAAGTGCTTACTTGACCAGGTAGATGATGTCTGTAGTATTAAGTGCTTACTTGTCCAGGTAAATGATGTCTGTAGTAATAAGTGCTTACTTGGCCAGGTAGATGATGTCTGTAGTAATAAGTGCTTACTTGGCCAGGTAAATGATGTCTGTAGTAATAAGTGCTTACTTGACCGAGTAGATGATGTCTGTAGTAATAAGTGCTTACTTGGCCAGGTAGATGATGTCTGTAGTATTAAGTGCTTACTTGACCAGGTGGATGATGTCTGTAGTAATAAGTGCTTACTTGGCCAGGTAGATGATGTCTGTAGTAATAAGTGCTTGCTTGGCCAGGTAGATGATGTCTGTAGTAATAAGTGCTTACTTGGCCAGGTAGGTGATGTCTGTAGTATTAAGTGCTTACTTGACCAGGTAGATGATGTCTGTAGTAATAAGTGCTTACTTGGCCAGGTAAATGATGTCTGTAGTATTAAGTGCTTACTTGACCAGGTAGATGATGTCTGTAGTAATAAGTGCTTACTCGGCCAGGTAAATGATGTCTGTAGTATTAAGTGCTTACTTGACCAGGTAGATGATGTCTGTAGTAATAAGTGCTTACTTGACCAGGTAAATGATGTCTTGTAGTAATAAGTGCTTACTTGGCCAGGTAGATGATGTCTGTAGTATTAAGTGCTTACTTGACCAGGTAGATGTTGTCTGTAGTAATAAGTGCTTACTTGGCCAGGTAAATGATGTCTGTAGTATTAAGTGCTTACTTGACCAAGCAGGTGATGTCTGTAGTAATAAGTGCTTACTTGGCCAGGTAGATGATGTCTGTAGTATTAAGTGCTTACTTGACCAGGTAGATGATGTCTGTAGTAATAAGTGCTTACTTGGCCAGGTAAATGATGTCTGTAGTAATAAGTGCTTACTTGGCCAGGTAGATGATGTCTGTAGTAATAAGTGCTTACTTGGCCAGGTAGATGATGTCTGTAGTAATAAGTGCTTACTTGGCCAGGTAGATGATGTCTGTAGTAATAAGTGCTTACTTGGCCAGGTAGGTGATGTCTGTAGTAATAAGTGCTTACTTGACCAGGTAAATGATGTCTGTAGTAATAAGTGCTTACTTGGCCAGGTAGATGATGTCTGTAGTATTAAGTGTTTACTTGACCAGGTAGATGATGTCTGTAGTATTAAGTGCTTACTTGGCCAGGTAGATGATGTCTGTAGTAATAAGTGCTTACTTGACCAGGTAGATGATGTCTGTAGTATTAAGTGCTTACTTGACCAAGCAGGTGATGTCTGTAGTAATAAGTGCTTACTTGACCAGGTAGATGATGTCTGTAGTAATAAGTGCTTACTTGACCAGGTAGATGATGTCTGTAGTAATAAGTGCTTACTTGGCCAGGTAGATGATGTTTGTAGTAATAAGTGCTTACTTGGCCAGGTAGATGATGTCTGTAGTAATAAGTGCTTACTTGGCCAGGTAGATGATGTCTGTAGTAATAAGTGCTTACTTGGCCGGGTAGGTGATGTCTGTAGTAATAAGTGCTTACTTGGCCAGGTAGATGATGTCTGTAGTATTAAGTGCTTACTTGACCAGGTAGATGATGTCTGTAGTAATAAGTGCTTACTTGGCCAGGTAGATGATCTCTGTAGTATTAAGTGTTTACTTGACCAGGTAGATGATCTCTGTAGTATTAAGTGTTTACTTGGCCAGGTAGATGATGTCTGTAGTAATAAGTGCTTACTTGGCCAGGTAGATGATCTCTGTAGTATTAAGTGTTTACTTGACCAGGTAGATGATCTCTGTAGTATTAAGTGTTTACTTGGCCAGGTAGATGATGTCTGTAGTAATAAGTGCTTACTTGACCAGGTAGATGATGTCTGTAGTAATAAATGCTTACTTGGCCAGGTAGATGATCTCTGTAGTATTAAGCGTTTACTTGACCAGGTAGATGATGTCTGTAGTATTAAGTGCTTACTTGGCCAGGTAGATGATGTCTGTAGTATTAAGTGCTTACTTGACCAGGTAGATGATGTCTGTAATAATAAGTGCTTACTTGACCAGGTAAATGATGTCTGTAGTAATAAGTGCTCACTTGGCCAGGTAGATGATGTCTGTAGTAATAAGTGCTTACTTGACCAGGTAGATGATGTCTGTAGTATTAAGTGCTTACTTGACCAGGTAGATGATGTCTGTAGTAATAAGTGCTTACTTGACCAGGTAAATGATGTCTGTAGTAATAAGTGCTTACTTGGCCAGGTAGATGATGTCTGTAGTATTAAGTGTTTACTTGACCAGGTAGATGATGTCTGTAGTATTAAGTGCTTACTTGGCCAGGTAGATGATGTCTGTAGTAATAAGCGCTTACTTGACCAGGTAGATGATGTCTGTAGTAATAAGCGCTTACTTGACCAGGTAGATGATGTCTGTAGTATTAAGTGCTTACTTGGCCAGGTAGATGATGTCTGTAGTAATAAGTGCTTACTTGGCCAGGTAAATGATGTCTGTAGTATTAAGTGCTTACTTGGCCAGGTAAATGATGTCTGTAGTAATAAGTGCTTACTTGGCCAGGTAGATGATGTCTGTAGTATTAAGTGTTTACTTGACCAGGTAGATGATGTCTGTAGTATTAAGTGCTTACTTGGCCAGGTAGATGATGTCTGTAGTAATAAGTGCTTACTTGACCAGGTAGATGATGTCTGTAGTATTAAGTGCTTACTTGACCAAGCAGGTGATGTCTGTAGTAATAAGTGCTTACTTGACCAGGTAGATGATGTCTGTAGTAATAAGTGCTTACTTGGCCAGGTAGATGATGTCTGTAGTAATAAGTGCTTACTTGGCCAGGTAGATGATGTCTGTAGTAATAAGTGCTTACTTGGCCGGGTAGGTGATGTCTGTAGTAATAAGTGCTTACTTGGCCAGGTAGATGATGTCTGTAGTATTAAGTGCTTACTTGACCAGGTAGATGATGTCTGTAGTAATAAGTGCTTACTTGGCCAGGTAGATGATCTCTGTAGTATTAAGTGTTTACTTGACCAGGTAGATGATCTCTGTAGTATTAAGTGTTTACTTGGCCAGGTAGATGATGTCTGTAGTAATAAGTGCTTACTTGGCCAGGTAGATGATCTCTGTAGTATTAAGTGTTTACTTGACCAGGTAGATGATCTCTGTAGTATTAAGTGTTTACTTGGCCAGGTAGATGATGTCTGTAGTAATAAGTGCTTACTTGACCAGGTAGATGATGTCTGTAGTAATAAATGCTTACTTGGCCAGGTAGATGATCTCTGTAGTATTAAGTGTTTACTTGACCAGGTAGATGATGTCTGTAGTATTAGGTGCTTACTTGGCCAGGTAGATGATGTCTGTAGTATTAAGTGCTTACTTGACCAGGTAGATGATGTCTGTAATAATAAGTGCTTACTTGACCAGGTAAATGATGTCTGTAGTAATAAGTGCTCACTTGGCCAGGTAGATGATGTCTGTAGTAATAAGTGCTTACTTGACCAGGTAGATGATGTCTGTAGTATTAAGTGCTTACTTGACCAGGTAGATGATGTCTGTAGTAATAAGTGCTTACTTGACCAGGTAAATGATGTCTGTAGTAATAAGTGCTTACTTGGCCAGGTAGATGATGTCTGTAGTATTAAGTGTTTACTTGACCAGGTAGATGATGTCTGTAGTATTAAGTGCTTACTTGGCCAGGTAGATGATGTCTGTAGTAATAAGCGCTTACTTGACCAGGTAGATGATGTCTGTAGTAATAAGCGCTTACTTGACCAGGTAGATGATGTCTGTAGTATTAAGTGCTTACTTGGCCTGGTAGATGATGTCTGTAGTAATAAGTGCTTACTTGGCCAGGTAAATGATGTCTGTAGTATTAAGTGCTTACTTGGCCAGGTAAATGATGTCTGTAGTAATAAGTGCTTACTTGGCCAGGTAGATGATGTCTGTAGTATTAAGTGTTTACTTGACCAGGTAGATGATGTCTGTTGTATTAAGTGCTTACTTGGCCAGGTAGATGATGTCTGTAGTAATAAGTGCTTACTTGACCAGGTAGATGATGTCTGTAGTATTAAGTGCTTACTTGACCAAGCAGGTGATGTCTGTAGTAATAAGTGCTTACTTGACCAGGTAGATGATGTCTGTAGTAATAAGTGCTTACTTGACCAGGTAGATGATGTCTGTAGTAATAAGTGCTTACTTGGCCAGGTAGATGATGTCTGTAGTATTAAGTGCTTACATGGCCAGGTAGATGATGTCTGTAGTATTAAGTGCTTACTTGACCAAGCAGGTGATGTCTGTAGTAATAAGTGCTTACTTGACCAGGTAGATGATGTCTGTAGTAATAAGTGCTTACTTGACCAGGTAGATGATGTCTGTAGTAATAAGTGCTTACTTGGCCAGGTAGATGATCTCTGTAGTATTAAGTGTTTACTTGACCAGGTAGATGATGTCTGTAGTAATAAGCGCTTACTTGACCAGGTAGATGATGTCTGTAGTAATAAGCGCTTACTTGACCAGGTAGATGATGTCTGTAGTATTAAGTGCTTACTTGGCCAGGTAGATGATGTCTGTAGTAATAAGTGCTTACTTGGCCAGGTAAATGATGTCTGTAGTAATAAGTGCTTACTTGGCCAGGTAGATGATGTCTGTAGTAATAAGTGCTTACTTGGCCAGGTAGATGATGTCTGTAGTAATAAGTGCTTACTTGACCAGGTAGATGATGTCTGTAGTGTTAAGTGCTTACTTGGCCAGGTAGATGATGTCTGTAGTAATAAGTGCTTACTTGGCCAGGTAAATGATGTCTGTAGTAATAAGTGCTTACTTGGCCAGGTAGATGATGTCTGTAGTAATAAGTGCTTACTTGGCCGGGTAGATGATGTCTGTAGTATTAAGTGCTTACTTGACCAGGTATATGATGTCTGTAGTATTAAGTGCTTACTTGACCAAGCAGGTGATGTCTGTAGTAATAAGTGCTTACTTGACCAGGTAGATGATGTCTGTAGTAATAAGTGCTTACTTGACCAGGTAGATGATGTCTGTAGTAATAAGTGCTTACTTGGCCAGGTAGATGATCTCTGTAGTATTAAGTGTTTACTTGACCAGGTAGATGATGTCTGTAGTATTAAGTGCTTACTTGGCCAGGTAGATGATGTCTGTAGTAATAAGTGCTTACTTGACCAGGTAGATGATGTCTGTAGTATTAATTGCTTACTTGGCCAGGTAGATGATGTCTGTAGTAATAAGTGCTTACTTGGCCAGGTAAATGATGTCTGTAGTAATAAGTGCTTACTTGGCCAGGTAGATGATGTCTGTAGTAATAAGTGCTTACTTGGCCAGGTAGATGATGTCTGTAGTAATAAGTGCTTACTTGGCCAGGTAAATGATGTCTGTAGTAATAAGTGCTTACTTGGCCAGGGAGATGATGTCTGTAGTAATAAGTGCTTACTTGACCAGGTAGATGATGTCTGTAGTAATAAGTGCTTACTTGGCCAGGTAGGTGATGTCTGTAGTAATAAGTGCTTACTCTACCAGGTAAATGATGTCTGTAGTAATAAGTGCTTACTTGGCCAGGTAGATGATGTCTGTAGTATTAAGTGTTTACTTGACCAGGTAGATGATGTCTGTAGTATTAAGTGCTTACTTGGCCAGGTAGATGATGTCTGTAGTATTAAGTGCTTACTTGACCAGGTAGATGATGTCTGTAGTAATAAGTGCTTACTTGGCCAGGTAGATGATGTCTGTAGTATTAAATGTTTACTTGACCAGGTAGATGATGTCTGTAGTATTAAGTGCTTACTTGGCCAGGTAGATGATGTCTGTAGTAATAAGTGCTTACTTGTCCAGGTAAATGATGTCTGTAGTAATAAGTGCTTACTTGGCCAGGTAGATGATGTCTGTAGTATTAAGTGCTTACTTGACCAGGTAGATGATGTCTGTAGTAATAAGTGCTTACTTGACCAGGTAAATGATGTCTGTAGTAATAAGTGCTTACTTGGCCAGGTAGATGATGTCTGTAGTATTGAGTGCTTACTTGACCAGGTGGATGATGTCTGTAGTAATAAGTGCTTACTTGGCCAGGTAAATGATGTCTGTAGTAATAAGTGCTTACTTGGCCAGGTAGATGATGTCTGTAGTAATAAGTGCTTACTTGGCCAGGTAGATGATGTCTGTAGTATTAAGTGCTTACTTGACCAGGTAGATGATGTCTGTAGTAATAAGTGCTTACTTGGCCAGGTAAATGATGTCTGTAGTATTAAGTGCTTACTTGACCAGGTAGATGATGTCTGTAGTAATAAGTGCTTACTCGGCCAGGTAAATGATGTCTGTAGTAATAAGTGCTTACTTGGCCAGGTAGATGATGTCTGTAGTAATAAGTGCTTACTTGGCCAGGTAGATGATGTCTGTAGTAATAAGTGCTTACTTGGCCAGGTAGATGATGTCTGTAGTAATAAGTGCTTACTTGGCCAGGTAGATGATGTCTGTAGTATTAAGTGCTTACTTGACCAGGTAGATGATGTCTGTAGTAATAAGTGCTTACTTGGCCAGGTAAATGATGTCTGTAGTATTAAGTGCTTACTTGACCAGGTAGATGATGTCTGTAGTAATAAGTGCTTACTTGGCCAGGTAAATGATGTCTGTAGTAATAAGTGCTTACTTGACCAAGTAGATGATGTCTGTAGTAATAAGTGCTTACTTGGCCAGGTAGATGATGTCTGTAGTAATAAGTGCTTACTTGGCCAGGTAGATGATGTCTGTAGTAATAATTACTTACTTGGCCAGGTAGGTGATGTCTGTAGTAATAAGTGCTTACTTGACCAGGTAAATGATGTCTGTAGTAATAAGTGCTTACTTGGCCAGGTAGATGATGTCTGTAGTATTAAGTGTTTACTTGACCAGGTAGATGATGTCTGTAGTATTAAGTGCTTACTTGGCCAGGTAGATGATGTCTGTAGTAGTAAGTGCTTACTTGACCAGGTAGATGATGTCTGTAGTATTAAGTGCTTACTTGGCCAGGTAGATGATGTCTGTAGTAAAAAGTGCTTACTTGGCCAGGTAAATGATGTCTGCAGTAATGAGTGCTTACTTGGCCAGGTAGATGATGTCTGTAGTAATAAGTGCTTACTTGGCCAGGTAGATGATGTCTGTAGTAATAAGTGCTTACTTGGCCAGGTAAATGATGTCTGTAGTAATAAGTGCTTACTTGGCCAGGTAGATGATGTCTGTAGTATTAAGTGCTTACTTGACCAGGTAGATGATGTCTGTAGTAATAAGTGCTTACTTGGCCAGGTAAATGATGTCTGTAGTAATAAGTACTTACTTGGCCAGGTAGATGATGTCTGTAGTAATAAGTGCTTACTTGACCAGGTAGATGATGTCTGTAGTAATAAGTGTTTACTTGACCAGGTAGATGATGTCTGTAGTAATAAGTGCTTACTTGGCCAGGTAAATGATGTCTGTAGTAATAAGTGCTTACTTGGCCAGGTAAATGATGTCTGTAGTAATAAGTGCTTACTTGGCCAGGTAGATGATGTCTGTAGTATTAAGTGCTTACTTGACCAGGTAGATGATGTCTGTAGTAATAAGTGCTTACTTGGCCAGGTAAATGATGTCTGTAGTAATAAGTGCTTACTTGGCCAGGTAGATGATGTCTGTAGTAATAAGTGCTTACTTGACCAGGTAGATGATGTCTGTAGTAATAAGTGCTTACTTGGCCAGGTAAATGATGTCTGTAGTAATAAGTGCTTACTTGGCCAGGTAGATGATGTCTGTAGTAATAAGTGCTTACTTAGCCAGGTAGGTGATGTCTGTAGTAATAAGTGCTTACTTGACCAGGTAGATGATGTCTGTAGTAATAAGTGCTTACTTGGCCAGGTAGATGATGTCTGTAGTAATAAGTGCTTACTTGGCCAGGTAAATGATGTCTGCAGTAATAAGTGCTTACTTGACCAGGTAGATGATGTCTGTAGTATTAAGTGCTTACTTGACCAAGCAGGTGATGTCTGTAGTAATAAGTGCTTACTTGGCCAGGTAGATGATGTCTGTAGTAATAAGTGCTTACTTGACCAGGTAGATGATGTCTGTAGTAATAAGTGCTTACTTGGCCAGGTAAATGATGTCTGTAGTAATAAGTGCTTACTTGGCCAGGTAGATGATGTCTGTAGTATTAAGTGCTTACTTGACCAGGTAGATGATGTCTGTAGTATTAAGTGCTTACTTGGCCAGGTAGATGATGTCTGTAGTATTAAGTGCTTACTTGACCAGGTAGATGATGTCTGTAGTAATAAGTGCTTACTTGACCACGTAAATGATGTCTGTAGTAATAAGTGCTTACTTGGCCAGGTAGATGATGTCTGTAGTATTAAGTGCTTACTTGACCAGGTAGATGATGTCTGTAGTAATAAGTGCTTACTTGACAAGGTAGATGATGTTTGTAGTATTAAGTGCTTACTTGACCAAGCAGGTGATGTCTGTAGTAATAAGTGCGTACTTGACCAGGTAGATGATGTCTGTAGTAATAAGTGCTTACTTGACCAGGTAGATGATGTCTGTAGTAATAAGTGCTTACTTGGCCAGGTAGATGATGTCTGTAGTATTAAGTGCTTACTTGACCAGGTATATGATGTCTGTAGTATTAAGTGCTTACTTGACCAAGCAGGTGACGTCTGTAGTAATAAGTGCTTACTTGACCAGGTAGATGATGTCTGTAGTAATAAGTGCTTACTTGACCAGGTAGATGATGTCTGTAGTAATAAGTGCTTACTTGGCCAGGTAGATGATCTCTGTAGTATTAAGTGTTTACTTGACCAGGTAGATGATGTCTGTAGTATTAAGTGCTTACTTGGCCAGGTAGATGATGTCTGTAGTAATAAGTGCTTACTTGACCAGGTAGATGATGTCTGTAGTATTAAGTGCTTACTTGTCCAGGTAAATGATGTCTGTAGTAATAAGTGCTTAGATGGCCAGGTAGATGATGTCTGTAGTGATAAGTGCTTACTTGGCCAGGTAAATGATGTCTGTAGTAATAAGTGCTTACTTGACCAGGTAGATGATGTCTGTAGTAATAAGTGCTTACTTGGCCAGGTAGATGATGTCTGTAGTATTAAGTGCTTACTTGACCAGGTAAATGATGTCAGTAGTAATAAGTGCTTACTTGGCCAGGTAGATGATGTCTGTAGTAATAAGTGCTTACTTGGCCAGGTAGATGATGTCTGTAGTAATAAGTGCTTACTTGGCCAGGTAGGTGATGTCTGTAGTATTAAGTGCTTACTTGACCAGGTAGATGATGTCTGTAGTAATAAGTGCTTACTTGGCCAGGTAAATGATGTCTGTAGTATTAAGTGCTTACTTGACCAGGTAGATGATGTCTGTAGTAATAAGTGCTTACTCGGCCAGGTAAATGATGTCTGTAGTAATAAGTGCTTACTTGGCCAGGTAGATGATGTCTGTAGTAATAAGAGCTTACTTGGCCAGGTAGATGATGTCTGTAGTAATAAGTGCTTACTTGGCCAGGTAGATGATGTCTGTAGTAATAAGTGCTTACTTGTCCAGGTAGATGATGTCTGTAGTATTAAGTGCTTTCTTGACCAGGTAGATGATGTCTGTAGTAATAAGTGCTTACTTGGCCAGGTAAATGATGTCTGTAGTATTAAGTGCTTACTTGACCAGGTAGATGATGTCTGTAGTAATAAGTGCTTACTTGGCCAGGTAGATGATGTCTGTAGTAATAATTACTTACTTGGCCAGGTAGGTGATGTCTGTAGTAATAAGTGCTTACTTGACCAGGTAAATGATGTCTGTAGTAATAAGTGCTTACTTGGCCAGGTAGATGATGTCTGTAGTATTAAGTGTTTACTTGAACAGGTAGATGATGTCTGTAGTATTAAGTGCTTACTTGGCCAGGTAGATGATGTCTGTAGTAGTAAGTGCTTACTTGACCAGGTAGATGATGTCTGTAGTATTAAGTGCTTACTTGGCCAGGTAGATGATGTCTGTAGTAATAAGTGCTTACTTGGCCAGGTAAATGATGTCTGCAGTAATAAGTGCTTACTTGGCCAGGTAGATGATGTCTGTAGTAATAAGTGCTTACTTGGCCAGGTAGATGATGTCTGTAGTAATAAGTGCTTACTTGGCCAGGTAGATGATGTCTGTAGTAATAAGTGCTTACTTGGCCAGGTAGATGATGTCTGTAGTATTAAGTGCTTACTTGACCAGGTAGATGATGTCTGTAGTAATAAGTGCTTACTTGGCCAGGTAAATGATGTCTGTAGTAATAAGTACTTACTTGACCAGGTAGATGATGTCTGTAGTAATAAGTGCTTACTTGACCAGGTAGATGATGTCTGTAGTAATAAGTGTTTACTTGACCAGGTAGATGATGTCTGTAGTAATAAGTGCTTACTTGGCCAGGTAAATGATGTTTGTAGTAATAAGTGCTTACTTGGCCAGGTAAATGATGTCTGTAGTAATAAGTGCTTATTTGGCCAGGTAGATGATGTCTGTAGTATTAAGTGCTTACTTGACCAGGTAGATGATGTCTGTAGTAATAAGTGCTTACTTGGCCAGGTAAATGATGTCTGTAGTAATAAGTGCTTACTTGGCCAGGTAGATGATGTCTGTAGTAATAAGTGCTTACTTGACCAGGTAGATGATGTCTGTAGTAATAAGTGCTTACTTGGCCAGGTAAATGATGTCTGTAGTAATAAGTGCTTACTTGGCCAGGTAGATGATGTCTGTAGTAATAAGTGCTTACTTGGCCAGGTAGTTGATGTCTGTAGTAATAAGTGCTTACTTGACCAGGTAGATGATGTCTGTAGTATTAAGTGCTTACTTGACCAAGCAGGTGATGTCTGTAGTAATAAGTGCTTACTTGGCCAGGTAGATGATGTCTGTAGTATTAAGTGCTTACTTGACCAGGTAGATGATGTCTGTAGTAATAAGTGCTTACTTGACCAGGTAAATGATGTCTGTAGTAATAAGTGCTTACTTGGCCAGGTAGATGATGTCTGTAGTATTAAGTGCTTACTTGACCAGGTGGATGATGTCTGTAGTAATAAGTGCTTACTTGGCCAGGTAAATGATGTCTGTAGTAATAAGTGCTTACTTGGCCAGGTAGATGATGTCTGTAGTAATAAGTGCTTACTTGGCCAGGTAGATGATGTCTGTAGTATTAAGTGCTTACTTGACCAGGTAGATGATGTCTGTAGTAATCAGTGCTTACTTGGCCAGGTAAATGATGTCTGTAGTATTAAGTGCTTACTTGACCAGGTAGATGATGTCTGTAGTAATAAGTGCTTACTCGGCCAGGTAAATGATGTCTGTAGTAATAAGTGCTTACTTGGCCAGGTAGATGATGTCTGTAGTAATAAGTGCTTACTTGGCCAGGTAGATGATGTCTGTAGTGATAAGTGCTTACTTGGCCAGGTAGATGATGTCTGTAGTAATAAGTGCTTACTTGGCCAGGTAGATGATGTCTGTAGTATTAAGTGCTTACTTGACCAGGTAGATGATGTCTGTAGTAATAAGTGCTTCCTTGGCCAGGTAAATGATGTCTGTAGTATTAAGTGCTTACTTGACCAGGTAGATGATGTCTGTAGTAATAAGTGCTTACTTGGCCAGGTAAATGATGTCTGTAGTAATAAGTGCTTACTTGACCAAGTAGATGATGTTTGTAGTAATAAGTGCTTACTTGGCCAGGTAGATGATGTCTGTAGTAATAAGTGCTTACTTGGCCAGGTAGATGATGTCTGTAGTAATAATTACTTACTTGGCCAGGTAGGTGATGTCTGTAGTAATAAGTGCTTACTTGACCAGGTAAATGATGTCTGTAGTAATAAGTGCTTACTTGGCCAGGTAGATGATGTCTGTAGTATTAAGTGTTTACTTGACCAGGTAGATGATGTCTGTAGTATTAAGTGCTTACTTGGCCAGGTAGATGATGTCTGTAGTAGTAAGTGCTTACTTGACCAGGTAGATGATGTCTGTAGTATTAAGTGCTTACTTGGCCAGGTAGATGATGTCTGTAGTAATAAGTGCTTACTTGGCCAGGTAAATGATGTCTGCAGTAATAAGTGCTTACTTGGCCAGGTAGATGATGTCTGTAGTAATAAGTGCTTACTTGGCCAGGTAGATGATGTCTGTAGTAATAAGTGCTTACTTGGCCAGGTAAATGATGTCTGTAGTAATAAGTGCTTACTTGGCCAGGTAGATGATGTCTGTAGTATTAAGTGCTTACTTGACCAGGTAGATGATGTCTGTAGTAATAAGTGCTTACTTGGCCAGGTAAATGATGTCTGTAGTAATAAGTACTTACTTGGCCAGGTAGATGATGTCTGTAGTAATAAGTGCTTACTTGACCAGGTAGATGATGTCTGTAGTAATAAGTGTTTACTTGACCAGGTAGATGATGTCTGTAGTAATAAGTGCTTACTTGGCCAGGTAAATGATGTCTGTAGTAATAAGTGCTTACTTGGCCAGGTAAATGATGTCTGTAGTAATAAGTGCTTACTTGGCCAGGTAGATGATGTCTGTAGTAATAAGTGCTTACTTGGCCAGGTAAATGATGTCTGTAGTAATAAGTGCTTACTTGGCCAGGTAGATGATGTCTGTAGTATTAAGTGCTTACTTGACCAGGTAGATGATGTCTGTAGTAATAAGTGCTTACTTGGCCAGGTAAATGATGTCTGTAGTAATAAGTACTTACTTGGCCAGGTAGATGATGTCTGTAGTAATAAGTGTTTACTTGACCAGGTAGATGATGTCTGTAGTAATAAGTGCTTACTTGGCCAGGTAAATGATGTCTGTAGTAATAAGTGCTTACTTGGCCAGGTAAATGATGTCTGTAGTAATAAGTGCTTACTTGGCCAGGTAGATGATGTCTGTAGTATTAAGTGCTTACTTGACCAGGTAGATGATGTCTGTAGTAATAAGTGCTTACTTGGCCAGGTAAATGATGTCTGTAGTAATAAGTGCTTACTTGGCCAGGTAGATGATGTCTGTAGTAATAAGTGCTTACTTGACCAGGTAGATGATGTCTGTAGTAATAAGTGCTTACTTGGCCAGGTAAATGATGTCTGTAGTAATAAGTGCTTACTTGACCAGGTAGATGATGTCTGTAGTAATAATTGCTTACTTGGCCAGGTAGATGATGTCTGTAGTATTAAGTGCTTACTTGACCAAGCAGGTGATGTCTGTAGTAATAAGTGCTTACTTGACCAGGTAGATGATGTCTGTAGTAATAAGTGCTTACTTGACCAGGTAGATGATGTCTGTAGTAATAAGTGCTTACTTGGCCAGGTAGATGATCTCTGTAGTATTAAGTGTTTACTTGACCAGGTAGATGATGTCTGTAGTAATAAGCGCTTACTTGACCAGGTAGATGATGTCTGTAGTAATAAGCGCTTACTTGACCAGGTAGATGATGTCTGTAGTATTAAGTGCTTACTTGGCCAGGTAGATGATGTCTGTAGTAATAAGTGCTTACTTGGCCAGGTAAATGATGTCTGTAGTAATAAGTGCTTACTTGGCCAGGTAGATGATGTCTGTAGTAATAAGTGCTTACTTGACCAGGTAGATGATGTCTGTAGTGTTAAGTGCTTACTTGGCCAGGTAGATGATGTCTGTAGTAATAAGTGCTTACTTGGCCAGGTAAATGATGTCTGTAGTAATAAGTGCTTACTTGGCCAGGTAGATGATGTCTGTAGTAATAAGTGCTCACTTGGCCAGGTAGATGATGTCTGTAGTATTAAGTGCTTACTTGACCAGGTATATGATGCCTGTAGTATTAAGTGCTTACTTGACCAAGCAGGTGATGTCTGTAGTAATAAGTGCTTACTTGACCAGGTAGATGATGTCTGTAGTAATAAGTGCTTACTTGACCAGGTAGATGATGTCTGTAGTAATAAGTGCTTACTTGGCCAGGTAGATGATCTCTGTAGTATTAAGTGTTTACTTGACCAGGTAGATGATGTCTGTAGTATTAAGTGCTTACTTGGCCAGGTAGATGATGTCTGTAGTAATAAGTGCTTACTTGACCAGGTAGATGATGTCTGTAGTATTAAGTGCTTACTTGGTCAGGTAGATGATGTCTGTAGTAATAAGTGCTTACTTGGCCAGGTAAATGATGTCTGTAGTAATAAGTGCTTACTTGGCCAGGTAGATGATGTCTGTAGTAATAAGTGCTTACTTGGCCAGGTAGATGATGTCTGTAGTAATAAGTGCTTACTTGGCCAGGTAAATGATGTCTGTAGTAATAAGTGCTTACTTGGCCAGGTAGATGATGTCTGTAGTAATAAGTGCTTACTTGACCAGGTAGATGATGTCTGTAGTAATAAGTGCTTACTTGGCCAGGTAGGTGATGTCTGTAGTAATAAGTGCTTACTCTACCAGGTAAATGATGTCTGTAGTAATAAGTGCTTACTTGGCCAGGTAGATGATGTCTGTAGTATTAAGTGTTTACTTGACCAGGTAGATGATGTCTGTAGTATTAAGTGCTTACTTGGCCAGGTAGATGATGTCTGTAGTATTAAGTGCTTACTTGACCAGGTAGATGATGTCTGTAGTATTAAGTGTTTACTTGACCAGGTAGATGATGTCTGTAGTATTAAGTGTTTACTTGACCAGGTAGATGATGTCTGTAGTATTAATAGCTTACTTGGCCAGGTAGATGATGTCTGTAGTAATAAGTGCATACTTGTCCAGGTAAATGATGTCTGTAGTAATAAGTGCTTACTTGGCCAGGTAGATGATGTCTGTAGTATTAAGTGCTTACTTGACCAGGTAGATGATGTCTGTAGTAATAAGTGCTTACTTGACCAGGTAAATGATGTCTGTAGTAATAAGTGCTTACTTGGCCAGGTAGATGATGTCTGTAGTATTAAGTGCTTACTTGACCAGGTGGATGATGTCTGTAGTAATAAGTGCTTACTTGGCCAGGTAAATGATGTCTGTAGTAATAAGTGCTTACTTGGCCAGGTAGATGATGTCTGTAGTAATAAGTGCTTACTTGGCCAGGTAGATGATGTCTGTAGTATTAAGTGCTTACTTGACCAGGTAGATGATGTCTGTAGTAATAAGTGCTTACTTGGCCAGGTAAATGATGTCTGTAGTATTAAGTGCTTACTTGACAGGTAGATGATGTCTGTAGTAATAAGTGCTTACTCGGCCAGGTAAATGATGTCTGTAGTAATAAGTGCTTACTTGGCCAGGTAGATGATGTCTGTAGTAATAAGTGCTTGCTTGGCCAGGTAGATGATGTCTGTAGTAATAAGTGCTTACTTGGCCAGGTAGATGATGTCTGTAGTAATAAGTGCTTACTTGGCCAGGTAGGTGATGTCTGTAGTAATAAGTGCTTACTTGACCAGGTAAATGATGTCTGTAGTAATAAGTGCTTACTTGGCCAGGTAGATGATGTCTGTAGTATTAAGTGTTTACTTGACCAGGTAGATGATGTCTGTAGTATTAAGTGCTTACTTGGCCAGGTAGATGATGTCTGTAGTAGTAAGTGCTTACTTGACCAGGTAGATGATGTCTGTAGTATTAAGTGCTTACTTGGCCAGGTAGATGATGTCTGTAGTAATAAGTGCTTACTTGGCCAGGTAAATGATGTCTGCAGTAATAAGTGCTTACTTGGCCAGGTAGATGATGTCTGTAGTAATATGTGCTTACTTGGCCAGGTAGATGATGTCTGTAGTAATAAGTGCTTACTTGGCCAGGTAAATGATGTCTGTAGTAATAAGTGCTTACTTGGCCAGGTAGATGATGTCTGTAGTATTAAGTGCTTACTTGACCAGGTAGATGATGTCTGTAATAATAAGTGCTTACTTGGCCAGGTAAAAGATGTCTGTAGTAATAAGTACTTACTTGGCCAGGTAGATGATGTCTGTAGTAATAAGTGCTTACTTGACCAGGTAGATGATGTCTGTTGTAATAAGTGTTTACTTGACCAGGTAGATGATGTCTGTAGTAATAAGTGCTTACTTGGCCAGGTAAATGATGTCTGTAGTAATAAGTGCTTACTTGGCCAGGTAAATGATGTCTGTAGTAATAAGTGCTTACTTGGCCAGGTAGATGATGTCTGTAGTATTAAGTGCTTACTTGACCAGGTAGATGATGTCTGTAGTAATAAGTGCTTACTTGGCCAGGTAAATGATGTCTGTAGTAATAAGTGCTTACTTGGCCAGGTAGATGATGTCTGAAGTAATAAGTGCTTACTTGACCAGGTAGATGATGTCTGTAGTAATAAGTGCTTACTTGGCCAGGTAAATGATGTTTGTAGTAATAAGTGCTTACTTGGCCAGGTAGATGATGTCTGTAGTAATAAGTGCTTACTTGGCCAGGTAGGTGATGTCTGTAGTAATAAGTGCTTACTTGACCAGGTAGATGATGTCTGTAGTAATAAGTGCTTACTTGGCCAGGTAGATGATGTCTGTAGTAATAAGTGCGTACTTGGCCAGGTAAATGATGTCTGCAGTAATAAGTGCTTACTTGACCAGGTAGATGATGTCTGTAGTATTAAGTGCTTACTTGACCAAGCAGGTGATGTCTGTAGTAATAAGTGCTTACTTGGCCAGGTAGATGATGTCTGTAGTAATAAGTGCTTACTTGACCAGGTAGATGATGTCTGTAGTAATAAGTGCTTACTTGGCCAGGTAAATGATGTCTGTAGTAATAAGTGCTTACTTGGCCAGGTAGATGATGTCTGTAGTATTAAGTGCTTACTTGACCAGGTAGATGATGTCTGTAGTATTAAGTGCTTACTTGGCCAGGTAGATGATGTCTGTAGTATTAAGTGCTTACTTGACCAGGTAGATGATGTCTGTGGTAATAAGTGCTTACTTGACCAGGTAGATGATGTCTGTAGGAATAAGTGCTTACTTGGCCAGGTAGATGATGTCTGTAGTATTAAGTGCTTACTTGACCAGGTAGATGATGTCTGTAGTAATAAGTGCTTACTTGACAAGGTAGATGATGTTTGTAGTATTAAGTGCTTACTTGACCAAGCAGGTGATGTCTGTAGTAATAAGTGCTTACTTGACCAGGTAGATGATGTCTGTAGTAATAAGTGCTTACTTGACCAGGTAGATGATGTCTGTAGTAATAAGTGCTTACTTGGCCAGGTAGATGATGTCTGTAGTATTAAGCGCTTACTTGACCAGGTATATGATGTCTGTAGTATTAAGTGCTTACTTGACCAAGCAGGTGATCTGTAGTAATAAGTGCTTACTTGACCAGGTAGATGATGTCTGTAGTAATAAGTGCTTACTTGACCAGGTAGATGATGTCTGTAGTAATAAGTGCTTACTTGGCCAGGTAGATGATCTCTGTAGTATTAAGTGTTTACTTGACCAGGTAGATGATGTCTGTAGTATTAAGTGCTTACTTGGCCAGGTAGATGATGTCTGTAGTAATAAGTGCTTACTTGACCAGGTAGATGATGTCTGTAGTATTAAGTGCTTACTTGTCCAGGTAAATGATGTCTGTAGTAATAAGTGCTTACTTGGCCAGGTAGATGATGTCTGTAGTAATAAGTGCTTACTTGGCCAGGTAAATGATGTCTGTAGTAATAAGTGCTTACTTGACCAGGTAGATGATGTCTGTAGTAATAAGTGCTTACTTGGCCAGGTAGATGATGTCTGTAGTATTAAGTGCTTACTTGACCAGGTAAATGATGTCAGTAGTAATAAGTGCTTACTTGGCCAGGTAGATGATGTCTGTAGTAATAAGTGCTTACTTGGCCAGGTAGATGATGTCTGTAGTAATAAGTGCTTACTAGGCCAGGTAGGTGATGTCTGTAGTATTAAGTGCTTACTTGACCAGGTAGATGATGTCTGTAGTAATAAGTGCTTACTTGGCCAGGTAAATGATGTCTGTAGTATTAAGTGCTTACTTGACCAGGTAGATGATGTCTGTAGTAATAAGTGCTTACTCGGGCAGGTAAATGATGTCTGTAGTAATAAGTGCTTACTTGGCCAGGTAGATGATGTCTGTAGTAATAAGTGCTTACTTGGCCAGGTAGATGATGTCTGTAGTAATAAGTGCTTACTTGGCCAGGTAGATGATGTCTGTAGTAATAAGTGCTTACTTGTCCAGGTAGATGATGTCTGTAGTATTAAGTGCTTACTTGACCAGGTAGATGATGTCTGTAGTAATAAGTGCTTACTTGGCCAGGTAAATGATGTCTGTAGTATTAAGTGCTTACTTGACCAGGTAGATGATGTCTGTAGTAATAAGTGCTTACTTGGCCAGGTAAATGATGTCTGTAGTAATAAGTGCTTACTTGACCAAGTAGATGATGTCTGTAGTAATAAGTGCTTACTTGGCCAGGTAGATGATGTCTGTAGTAATAAGTGCTTACTTGGCCAGGTAGATGATGTCTGTAGTAATAATTACTTACTTGGCCAGGTAGGTGATGTCTGTAGTAATAAGTGCTTACTTGACCAGGTAAATGATGTCTGTAGTAATAAGTGCTTACTTGGCCAGGTAGATGATGTCTGTAGTATTAAGTGTTTACTTGACCAGGTAGATGATGTCTGTAGTATTAAGTGCTTACTTGGCCAGGTAGATGATGTCTGTAGTAGTAAGTGCTTACTTGACCAGGTAGATGATGTCTGTAGTATTAAGTGCTTACTTGGCCAGGTAGATGATGTCTGTAGTAATAAGTGCTTACTTGGCCAGGTAAATGATGTCTGCAGTAATAAGTGCTTACTTGGCCAGGTAGATGATGTCTGTAGTAATAAGTGCTTACTTGGCCAGGTAGATGATGTCTGTAGTAATAAGTGCTTACTTGGCCAGGTAGATGATGTCTGTAGTAATAAGTGCTTACTTGGCCAGGTAGATGATGTCTGTAGTATTAAGTGCTTACTTGACCAGGTAGATGATGTCTGTAGTAATAAGTGCTTACTTGGCCAGGTAAATGATGTCTGTAGTAATAAGTACTTGCTTGGCCAGGTAGATGATGTCTGTAGTAATAAGTGCTTACTTGACCAGGTAGATGATGTCTGTAGTAATAAGTGTTTACTTGACCAGGTAGATGATGTCTGTAGTAATAAGTGCTTACTTGGCCAGGTAAATGATGTATGTAGTAATAAGTGCTTACTTGGCCAGGTAAATGATGTCTGTAGTAATAAGTGCTTACTTGGCCAGGTAGATGATGTCTGTAGTATTAAGTGCTTACTTGACCAGGTAGATGATGTCTGTAGTAATAAGTGCTTACTTGGCCAGGTAAATGATGTCTGTAGTAATAAGTGCTTACTTGGCCAGGTAGATGATGTCTGTAGTAATAAGTGCTTACTTGACCAGGTAGATGATGTCTGTAGTAATAAGTGCTTACTTGGCCAGGTAAATGATGTCTGTAGTAATAAGTGCTTACTTGGCCAGGTAGATGATGTCTGTAGTAATAAGTGCTTACTTGGCCAGGTAGGTGATGTCTGTAGTAATAAGTGCTTACTTGACCAGGTAGATGATGTCTGTAGTATTAAGTGCTTACTTGACCAAGCAGGTGATGTCTGTAGTAATAAGTGCTTACTTGGCCAGGTAGATGATGTCTGTAGTATTAAGTGCTTACTTGACCAGGTAGATGATGTCTGTAGTAATAAGTGCTTACTTGACCAGGTAAATGATGTCTGTAGTAATAAGTGCTTACTTGGCCAGGTAGATGATGTCTGTAGTATTAAGTGCTTACTTGACCAGGTGGATGATGTCTGTAGTAATAAGTGCTTACTTGGCCAGGTAAATGATGTCTGTAGTAATAAGTGCTTACTTGGCCAGGTAGATGATGTCTGTAGTAACAAGTGCTTACTTGGCCAGGTAGATGATGTCTGTAGTATTAAGTGCTTACTTGACCAGGTAGATGATGTCTGTAGTAATCAGTGCTTACTTGGCCAGGTAAATGATGTCTGTAGTATTAAGTGCTTACTTGACCAGGTAGATGATGTCTGTAGTAATAAGTGCTTACTCGGCCAGGTAAATGATGTCTGTAGTAATAAGTGCTTACTTGGCCAGGTAGATGATGTCTGTAGTAATAAGTGCTTACTTGGCCAGGTAGATGATGTCTGTAGTAATAAGTGCTTACTTGGCCAGGTAGATGATGTCTGTAGTAATAAGTGCTTACTTGGCCAGGTAGATGATGTCTGTAGTATTAAGTGCTTACTTGACCAGGTAGATGATGTCTGTAGTAATAAGTGCTTACTTGGCCAGGTAAATGATGTCTGTAGTATTAAGTGCTTACTTGACCAGGTAGATGATGTCTGTAGTAATAAGTGCTTACTTGGCCAGGTAGGTGATGTCTGTAGTATTAAGTGCTTACTTGACCAGGTAGATGATGTCTGTAGTAATAAGTGCTTACTTGGCCAGGTAGGTGATGTCTGTAGTAATAAGTGCTTACTTGACCAGGTAAATGATGTCTGTAGTAATAAGTGCTTACTTGGCCAGGTAGATGATGTCTGTAGTATTAAGTGTTTACTTGACCAGGTAGATGATGTCTGTAGTAATAAGTGCTTACTTGGCCAGGTAGATGATGTCTGTAGTATTAAGTGCTTACTTGACCAGGTAGATGATGTCTGTAGTAATAAGTGCTTACTTGGCCAGGTAAATGATGTCTGTAGTAATAAGTGCTTACTTGGCCAGGTAGATGATGTCTGTAGTAATAAGTGCTTACTTGACCAGGTAGATGATGTCTGTTGTAATAAGTGTTTACTTGACCAGGTAGATGATGTCTGTAGTAATAAGTGCTTACTTGGCCAGGTAAATGATGTCTGTAGTAATAAGTGCTTACTTGGCCAGGTAAATGATGTCTGTAGTAATAAGTGCTTACTTGGCCAGGTAGATGATGTCTGTAGTATTAAGTGCTTACTTGACCAGGTAGATGATGTCTGTAGTAATAAGTGCTTACTTGGCCAGGTAAATGATGTCTGTAGTAATAAGTGCTTACTTGGCCAGGTAGATGATGTCTGAAGTAATAAGTGCTTACTTGACCAGGTAGATGATGTCTGTAGTAATAAGTGCTTACTTGGCCAGGTAAATGATGTTTGTAGTAATAAGTGCTTACTTGGCCAGGTAGATGATGTCTGTAGTAATAAGTGCTTACTTGGCCAGGTAGGTGATGTCTGTAGTAATAAGTGCTTACTTGACCAGGTAGATGATGTCTGTAGTAATAAGTGCTTACTTGGCCAGGTAGATGATGTCTGTAGTAATAAGTGCGTACTTGGCCAGGTAAATGATGTCTGCAGTAATAAGTGCTTACTTGACCAGGTAGATGATGTCTGTAGTATTAAGTGCTTACTTGACCAAGCAGGTGATGTCTGTAGTAATAAGTGCTTACTTGGCCAGGTAGATGATGTCTGTAGTAATAAGTGCTTACTTGACCAGGTAGATGATGTCTGTAGTAATAAGTGCTTACTTGGCCAGGTAAATGATGTCTGTAGTAATAAGTGCTTACTTGGCCAGGTAGATGATGTCTGTAGTATTAAGTGCTTACTTGACCAGGTAGATGATGTCTGTAGTATTAAGTGCTTACTTGGCCAGGTAGATGATGTCTGTAGTATTAAGTGCTTACTTGACCAGGTAGATGATGTCTGTGGTAATAAGTGCTTACTTGACCAGGTAGATGATGTCTGTAGGAATAAGTGCTTACTTGGCCAGGTAGATGATGTCTGTAGTATTAAGTGCTTACTTGACCAGGTAGATGATGTCTGTAGTAATAAGTGCTTACTTGACAAGGTAGATGATGTTTGTAGTATTAAGTGCTTACTTGACCAAGCAGGTGATGTCTGTAGTAATAAGTGCTTACTTGACCAGGTAGATGATGTCTGTAGTAATAAGTGCTTACTTGACCAGGTAGATGATGTCTGTAGTAATAAGTGCTTACTTGGCCAGGTAGATGATGTCTGTAGTATTAAGCGCTTACTTGACCAGGTATATGATGTCTGTAGTATTAAGTGCTTACTTGACCAAGCAGGTGATCTGTAGTAATAAGTGCTTACTTGACCAGGTAGATGATGTCTGTAGTAATAAGTGCTTACTTGACCAGGTAGATGATGTCTGTAGTAATAAGTGCTTACTTGGCCAGGTAGATGATCTCTGTAGTATTAAGTGTTTACTTGACCAGGTAGATGATGTCTGTAGTATTAAGTGCTTACTTGGCCAGGTAGATGATGTCTGTAGTAATAAGTGCTTACTTGACCAGGTAGATGATGTCTGTAGTATTAAGTGCTTACTTGTCCAGGTAAATGATGTCTGTAGTAATAAGTGCTTACTTGGCCAGGTAGATGATGTCTGTAGTAATAAGTGCTTACTTGGCCAGGTAAATGATGTCTGTAGTAATAAGTGCTTACTTGGCCAGGTAGATGATGTCTGTAGTAATAAGTGCTTACTTGGCCAGGTAGATGATGTCTGTAGTATTAAGTGCTTACTTGACCAGGTAAATGATGTCAGTAGTAATAAGTGCTTACTTGGCCAGGTAGATGATGTCTGTAGTAATAAGTGCTTACTTGGCCAGGTAGATGATGTCTGTAGTAATAAGTGCTTACTAGGCCAGGTAGGTGATGTCTGTAGTATTAAGTGCTTACTTGACCAGGTAGATGATGTCTGTAGTAATAAGTGCTTACTTGGCCAGGTAAATGATGTCTGTAGTATTAAGTGCTTACTTGACCAGGTAGATGATGTCTGTAGTAATAAGTGCTTACTCGGGCAGGTAAATGATGTCTGTAGTAATAAGTGCTTACTTGGCCAGGTAGATGATGTCTGTAGTAATAAGTGCTTACTTGGCCAGGTAGATGATGTCTGTAGTAATAAGTGCTTACTTGGCCAGGTAGATGATGTCTGTAGTAATAAGTGCTTACTTGTCCAGGTAGATGATGTCTGTAGTATTAAGTGCTTACTTGACCAGGTAGATGATGTCTGTAGTAATAAGTGCTTACTTGGCCAGGTAAATGATGTCTGTAGTATTAAGTGCTTACTTGACCAGGTAGATGATGTCTGTAGTAATAAGTGCTTACTTGGCCAGGTAAATGATGTCTGTAGTAATAAGTGCTTACTTGACCAAGTAGATGATGTCTGTAGTAATAAGTGCTTACTTGGCCAGGTAGATGATGTCTGTAGTAATAAGTGCTTACTTGGCCAGGTAGATGATGTCTGTAGTAATAATTACTTACTTGGCCAGGTAGGTGATGTCTGTAGTAATAAGTGCTTACTTGACCAGGTAAATGATGTCTGTAGTAATAAGTGCTTACTTGGCCAGGTAGATGATGTCTGTAGTATTAAGTGTTTACTTGACCAGGTAGATGATGTCTGTAGTATTAAGTGCTTACTTGGCCAGGTAGATGATGTCTGTAGTAGTAAGTGCTTACTTGACCAGGTAGATGATGTCTGTAGTATTAAGTGCTTACTTGGCCAGGTAGATGATGTCTGTAGTAATAAGTGCTTACTTGGCCAGGTAAATGATGTCTGCAGTAATAAGTGCTTACTTGGCCAGGTAGATGATGTCTGTAGTAATAAGTGCTTACTTGGCCAGGTAGATGATGTCTGTAGTAATAAGTGCTTACTTGGCCAGGTAGATGATGTCTGTAGTAATAAGTGCTTACTTGGCCAGGTAGATGATGTCTGTAGTATTAAGTGCTTACTTGACCAGGTAGATGATGTCTGTAGTAATAAGTGCTTACTTGGCCAGGTAAATGATGTCTGTAGTAATAAGTACTTACTTGGCCAGGTAGATGATGTCTGTAGTAATAAGTGCTTACTTGACCAGGTAGATGATGTCTGTAGTAATAAGTGTTTACTTGACCAGGTAGATGATGTCTGTAGTAATAAGTGCTTACTTGGCCAGGTAAATGATGTATGTAGTAATAAGTGCTTACTTGGCCAGGTAAATGATGTCTGTAGTAATAAGTGCTTACTTGGCCAGGTAGATGATGTCTGTAGTATTAAGTGCTTACTTGACCAGGTAGATGATGTCTGTAGTAATAAGTGCTTACTTGGCCAGGTAAATGATGTCTGTAGTAATAAGTGCTTACTTGGCCAGGTAGATGATGTCTGTAGTAATAAGTGCTTACTTGACCAGGTAGATGATGTCTGTAGTAATAAGTGCTTACTTGGCCAGGTAAATGATGTCTGTAGTAATAAGTGCTTACTTGGCCAGGTAGATGATGTCTGTAGTAATAAGTGCTTACTTGGCCAGGTAGGTGATGTCTGTAGTAATAAGTGCTTACTTGACCAGGTAGATGATGTCTGTAGTATTAAGTGCTTACTTGACCAAGCAGGTGATGTCTGTAGTAATAAGTGCTTACTTGGCCAGGTAGATGATGTCTGTAGTATTAAGTGCTTACTTGACCAGGTAGATGATGTCTGTAGTAATAAGTGCTTACTTGACCAGGTAAATGATGTCTGTAGTAATAAGTGCTTACTTGGCCAGGTAGATGATGTCTGTAGTATTAAGTGCTTACTTGACCAGGTGGATGATGTCTGTAGTAATAAGTGCTTACTTGGCCAGGTAAATGATGTCTGTAGTAATAAGTGCTTACTTGGCCAGGTAGATGATGTCTGTAGTAACAAGTGCTTACTTGGCCAGGTAGATGATGTCTGTAGTATTAAGTGCTTACTTGACCAGGTAGATGATGTCTGTAGTAATCAGTGCTTACTTGGCCAGGTAAATGATGTCTGTAGTATTAAGTGCTTACTTGACCAGGTAGATGATGTCTGTAGTAATAAGTGCTTACTCGGCCAGGTAAATGATGTCTGTAGTAATAAGTGCTTACTTGGCCAGGTAGATGATGTCTGTAGTAATAAGTGCTTACTTGGCCAGGTAGATGATGTCTGTAGTAATAAGTGCTTACTTGGCCAGGTAGATGATGTCTGTAGTAATAAGTGCTTACTTGGCCAGGTAGATGATGTCTGTAGTATTAAGTGCTTACTTGACCAGGTAGATGATGTCTGTAGTAATAAGTGCTTACTTGGCCAGGTAAATGATGTCTGTAGTATTAAGTGCTTACTTGACCAGGTAGATGATGTCTGTAGTAATAAGTGCTTACTTGGCCAGGTAAATGATGTCTGTAGTAATAAGTGCTTACTTGACCAAGTAGATGATGTTTGTAGTAATAAGTGCTTACTTGGCCAGGTAGATGATGTCTGTAGTAATAAGTGCTTACTTGGCCAGGTAGATGATGTCTGTAGTAATAATTACTTACTTGGCCAGGTAGGTGATGTCTGTAGTAATAAGTGCTTACTTGACCAGGTAAATGATGTCTGTAGTAATAAGTGCTTACTTGGCCAGGTAGATGATGTCTGTAGTATTAAGTGTTTACTTGACCAGGTAGATGATGTCTGTAGTATTAAGTGCTTACTTGGCCAGGTAGATGATGTCTGTAGTAGTAAGTGCTTACTTGACCAGGTAGATGATGTCTGTAGTATTAAGTGCTTACTTGGCCAGGTAGATGATGTCTGTAGTAATAAGTGCTTACTTGGCCAGGTAAATGATGTCTGCAGTAATAAGTGCTTACTTGGCCAGGTAGATGATGTCTGTAGTAATAAGTGCTTACTTGGCCAGGTAGATGATGTCTGTAGTAATAAGTGCTTACTTGGCCAGGTAAATGATGTCTGTAGTAATAAGTGCTTACTTGGCCAGGTAGATGATGTCTGTAGTATTAAGTGCTTACTTGACCAGGTAGATGATGTCTGTAGTAATAAGTGCTTACTTGGCCAGGTAAATGATGTCTGTAGTAATAAGTACTTACTTGGCCAGGTAGATGATGTCTGTAGTAATAAGTGCTTACTTGACCAGGTAGATGATGTCTGTAGTAATAAGTGTTTACTTGACCAGGTAGATGATGTCTGTAGTAATAAGTGCTTACTTGGCCAGGTAAATGATGTCTGTAGTAATAAGTGCTTACTTGGCCAGGTAAATGATGTCTGTAGTAATAAGTGCTTACTTGGCCAGGTAGATGATGTCTGTAGTAATAAGTGCTTACTTGGCCAGGTAGATGATGTCTGTAGTAATAAGTGCTTACTTGGCCAGGTAGATGATGTCTGTAGTAATAAGTGCTTACTTGGCCAGGTAGATGATGTCTGTAGTATTAAGTGCTTACTTGACCAGGTAGATGATGTCTGTAGTAATAAGTGCTTACTTGGCCAGGTAAATGATGTCTGTAGTAATAAGTACTTACTTGGCCAGGTAAATGATGTCTGTAGTAATAAGTGCTTACTTGGCCAGGTAGATGATCTCTGTAGTAATAAGTGCTTACTTGGCCAGGTAGATGATGTCTGTAGTAATAAGTGCTTACTTGGCCAGGTAGATGATGTCTGTAGTATTAAGTGCTTACTTGACCAGGTAGATGATGTCTGTAGTAATAAGTGCTTACTTGGCCAGGTAGGTGATGTCTGTAGTAATAAGTGCTTACTTGACCAGGTAGATGATGTCTGTAGTATTAAGTGCTTACTTGACCAAGCAGGTGATGTCTGTAGTAATAAGTGCTTACTTGGCCAGGTAGATGATGTCTGTAGTATTAAGTGCTTACTTGACCAGGTAGATGATGTCTGTAGTAATAAGTGCTTACTTGACCAGGTAAATGATGTCTGTAGTAATAAGTGCTTACTTGGCCAGGTAGATGATGTCTGTAGTATTAAGTGCTTACTTGACCAGGTGGATGATGTCTGTAGTAATAAGTGCTTACTTGGCCAGGTAAATGATGTCTGTAGTAATAAGTGCTTACTTGGCCAGGTAGATGATGTCTGTAGTAACAAGTGCTTACTTGGCCAGGTAGATGATGTCTGTAGTATTAAGTGCTTACTTGACCAGGTAGATGATGTCTGTAGTAATCAGTGCTTACTTGGCCAGGTAAATGATGTCTGTAGTATTAAGTGCTTACTTGACCAGGTAGATGATGTCTGTAGTAATAAGTGCTTACTCGGCCAGGTAAATGATGTCTGTAGTAATAAGTGCTTACTTGGCCAGGTAGATGATGTCTGTAGTAATAAGTGCTTACTTGGCCAGGTAGATGATGTCTGTAGTAATAAGTGCTTACTTGGCCAGGTAGATGATGTCTGTAGTAATAAGTGCTTACTTGGCCAGGTAGATGATGTCTGTAGTATTAAGTGCTTACTTGACCAGGTAGATGATGTCTGTAGTAATAAGTGCTTACTTGGCCAGGTAAATGATGTCTGTAGTATTAAGTGCTTACTTGACCAGGTAGATGATGTCTGTAGTAATAAGTGCTTACTTGGCCAGGTAAATGATGTCTGTAGTAATAAGTGCTTACTTGACCAAGTAGATGATGTTTGTAGTAATAAGTGCTTACTTGGCCAGGTAGATGATGTCTGTAGTAATAAGTGCTTACTTGGCCAGGTAGATGATGTCTGTAGTAATAATTACTTACTTGGCCAGGTAGGTGATGTCTGTAGTAATAAGTGCTTACTTGACCAGGTAAATGATGTCTGTAGTAATAAGTGCTTACTTGGCCAGGTAGATGATGTCTGTAGTATTAAGTGTTTACTTGACCAGGTAGATGATGTCTGTAGTATTAAGTGCTTACTTGGCCAGGTAGATGATGTCTGTAGTAGTAAGTGCTTACTTGACCAGGTAGATGATGTCTGTAGTATTAAGTGCTTACTTGGCCAGGTAGATGATGTCTGTAGTAATAAGTGCTTACTTGGCCAGGTAAATGATGTCTGCAGTAATAAGTGCTTACTTGGCCAGGTAGATGATGTCTGTAGTAATAAGTGCTTACTTGGCCAGGTAGATGATGTCTGTAGTAATAAGTGCTTACTTGGCCAGGTAAATGATGTCTGTAGTAATAAGTGCTTACTTGGCCAGGTAGATGATGTCTGTAGTATTAAGTGCTTACTTGACCAGGTAGATGATGTCTGTAGTAATAAGTGCTTACTTGGCCAGGTAAATGATGTCTGTAGTAATAAGTACTTACTTGGCCAGGTAGATGATGTCTGTAGTAATAAGTGCTTACTTGACCAGGTAGATGATGTCTGTAGTAATAAGTGTTTACTTGACCAGGTAGATGATGTCTGTAGTAATAAGTGCTTACTTGGCCAGGTAAATGATGTCTGTAGTAATAAGTGCTTACTTGGCCAGGTAAATGATGTCTGTAGTAATAAGTGCTTACTTGGCCAGGTAGATGATGTCTGTAGTATTAAGTGCTTACTTGACCAGATAGATGATGTCTGTAGTAATAAGTGCTTACTTGGCCAGGTAAATGATGTCTGTAGTAATAAGTGCTTACTTGGCTAGGTAGATGATGTCTGTAGTAATAAGTGCTTACTTGGCCAGGTAGATGATGTCTGTAGTAATAAGTGCTTACTTGGCCAGGTAAATGATGTCTGTAGTAATTAGTGCTTACTTGGCCAGGTAGATGATGTCTGTAGTAATAAGTGCTTACTTGGCCAGGTAGGTGATGTCTGTAGTAATAAGTGCTTACTTGACCAGGTAGATGATGTCTGTAGTAATAAGTGCTTACTTGGCCAGGTAGATGATGTCTGTAGTAATAAGTGCTTACTTGGCCAGGTAAATGATGTCTGCAGTAATAAGTGCTTACTTGACCAGGTAGATGATGTCTGTAGTATTAAGTGCTTACTTGACCAAGCAGGTGATGTCTGTAGTAATAAGTGCTTACTTGGCCAGGTAGATGATGTCTGTAGTAATAAGTGCTTACTTGACCAGGTAGATGATGTCTGTAGTAATAAGTGCTTACTTGGCCAGGTAAATGATGTCTGTAGTAATAAGTGCTTACTTGGCCAGGTAGATGATGTCTGTAGTATTAAGTGCTTACTTGACCAGGTAGATGATGTCTGTAGTATTAAGTGCTTACTTGGCCAGGTAGATGATGTCTGTAGTATTAAGTGCTTACTTGACCAGGTAGATGATGTCTGTAGTAATAAGTGCTTACTTGACCAGGTAAATGATGTCTGTAGTATTAAGTGCTTACTTGACCAAGCAGGTGATGTCTGTAGTAATAAGTGCTTACTTGACCAGGTAAATGATGTCTGTAGTAATAAGTGCTTACTTGGCCAGGTAGATGATGTCTGTAGTATTAAGTGTTTACTTGACCAGGTAGATGATGTCTGTAGTATTAAGTGCTTACTTGGCCAGGTAGATGATGTCTGTAGTAATAAGTGCTTACTTGGCCAGGTAAATGATGTCTGTAGTAATAAGTGCTTACTTGGCCAGGTAGATGATGTCTGTAGTATTAAGTGCTTACTTGACCAGGTAGATGATGTCTGTAGTATTAAGTGCTTACTTGGCCAGGTAGATGATGTCTGTAGTAATAAGTGCTTACTTGACCAGGTAAATGATGTCTGTAGTAATAAGTGCTTACTTGGCCAGGTAGATGATGTCTGTAGTATTAAGTGCTTACTTGACCAGGTGGATGATGTCTGTAGTAATAAGTGCTTACTTGGCCAGGTAAATGATGTCTGTAGTAATAAGTGCTTACTTGGCCAGGTAGATGATGTCTGTAGTAATAAGTGCTTACTTGGCCAGGTAGATGATGTCTGTAGTATTAAGTGCTTACTTGACCAGGTAGATGATGTCTGTAGTAATAAGTGCTTACTTGGCCAGGTAAATGATGTCTGTAGTATTAAGTGCTTACTTGACCAGGTAGATGATGTCTGTAGTAATAAGTGCTTACTCGGCCAGGTAAATGATGTCTGTAGTAATAAGTGCTTACTTGGCCAGGTAGATGATGTCTGTAGTAATAAGTGCTTACTTGGCCAGGTAGACGATGTCTGTAGTAATAAGTGCTTACTTGGCCAGGTAGATGATGTCTGTAGTAATAAGTGCTTACTTGGCCAGGTAGATGATGTCTGTAGTATTAAGTGCTTACTTGACCAGGTAGATGATGTCTGTAGTAATAAGTGCTTACTTGGCCAGGTAAATGATGTCTGTAGTATTAAGTGCTTACTTGACCAGGTAGATGATGTCTGTGGTAATAAGTGCTTACTTGGCCAGGTAAATGATGTCTGTAGTAATAAGTGCTTACTTGACCAAGTAGATGATGTCTGTAGTAATAAGTGCTTACTTGGCCAGGTAGATGATGTCTGTAGTAATAAGTGCTTACTTGGCCAGGTAGATGATGTCTGTAGTAATAATTACTTACTTGGCCAGGTAGGTGATGTCTGTAGTAATAAGTGCTTACTTGACCAGGTAAATGATGTCTGTAGTAATAAGTGCTTACTTGGCCAGGTAGATGATGTCTGTAGTATTAAGTGTTTACTTGACCAGGTAGATGATGTCTGTAGTATTAAGTGCTTACTTGGCCAGGTAGATGATGTCTGTAGTAGTAAGTGCTTACTTGACCAGGTAGATGATGTCTGTAGTATTAAGTGCTTACTTGGCCAGGTAGATGATGTCTGTAGTAATAAGTGCTTACTTGGCCAGGTAAATGATGTCTGTAGTAATAAGTACTTACTTGGCCAGGTAGATGATGTCTGTAGTAATACGTGCTTACTTGACCAGGTAGATGATGTCTGTAGTAATAAGTGTTTACTTGACCAGGTAGATGATGTCTGTAGTAATAAGTGCTTACTTGGCCAGGTAAATGATGTCTGTAGTAATAAGTGCTTACTTGGCCAGGTAAATGATGTCTGTAGTAATAAGTGCTTACTTGGCCAGGTAGATGATGTCTGTAGTATTAAGTGCTTACTTGACCAGGTAGATGATGTCTGTAGTAATAAGTGCTTACTTGGCCAGGTAAATGATGTCTGTAGTAATAAGTGCTTACTTGGCCAGGTAGATGATGTCTGTAGTAATAAGTGCTTACTTGACCAGGTAGATGATGTCTGTAGTAATAAGTGCTTACTTGGCCAGGTAAATGATGTCTGTAGTATTAAGTGCTTACTTGACCAGGTAGATGATGTCTGTAGTAATAAGTGCTTACTTGGCCAGGTAAATGATGTCTGTAGTAATAAGTGCTTACTTGACCAAGTAGATGATGTCTGTAGTAATAAGTGCTTACTTGGCCAGGTAGATGATGTCTGTAGTAATAAGTGCTTACTTGGCCAGGTAGATGATGTCTGTAGTAATAATTACTTACTTGGCCAGGTAGGTGATGTCTGTAGTAATAAGTGCTTACTTGACCAGGTAAATGATGTCTGTAGTAATAAGTGCTTACTTGGCCAGGTAGATGATGTCTGTAGTATTAAGTGTTTACTTGACCAGGTAGATGATGTCTGTAGTATTAAGTGCTTACTTGGCCAGGTAGATGATGTCTGTAGTAGTAAGTGCTTACTTGACCAGGTAGATGATGTCTGTAGTATTAAGTGCTTACTTGGCCAGGTAGATGATGTCTGTAGTAATAAGTGCTTACTTGGCCAGGTAAATGATGTCTGCAGTAATAAGTGCTTACTTGGCCAGGTAGATGATGTCTGTAGTAATAAGTGCTTACTTGGCCAGGTAGATGATGTCTGTAGTAATAAGTGCTTACTTGGCCAGGTAGATGATGTCTGTAGTAATAAGTGCTTACTTGACCAGGTAGATGATGTCTGTAGTATCAAGTGCTTACTTGACCAGGTAGATGATGTCTGTAGTAATAAGTGCTTACTTGGCCAGGTAAATGATGTCTGTAGTAATAAGTACTTACTTGGCCAGGTAGATGATGTCTGTAGTAATAAGTGCTTACTTGACCAGGTAGATGATGTCTGTAGTAATAAGTGTTTACTTGACCAGGTAGATGATGTCTGTAGTAATAAGTGCTTACTTGGCCAGGTAAATGATGTCTGTAGTAATAAGTGCTTACTTGGCCAGGTAAATGATGTCTGTAGTAATAAGTGCTTACTTGGCAAGGTAGATGATGTCTGTAGTATTAAGTGCTTACTTGACCAGGTAGATGATGTCTGTAGTAATAAGTGCTTACTTGGCCAGGTAAATGAAGTCTGTAGTAATAAGTGCTTACTTGGCCAGGTAGATGATGTCTGTAGTAATAAGTGCTTACTTGACCAGGTAGATGATGTCTGTAGTAATAAGTGCTTACTTGGCCAGGTAAATGATGTCTGTAGTAATAAGTGCTTACTTGGCCAGGTAGATGATGTCTGTAGTAATAAGTGCTTACTTGGCCAGGTAGGTGATGTCTGTAGTAATAAGTGCTTACTTGACCAGGTATATGATGTCTGTAGTATTAGGTGCTTACTTGACCAAGCAGGTGATGTCTGTAGTAATAAGTGCTTACTTGGCCAGGTAGATGATGTCTGTAGTATTAAGTGCTTACTTGACCAGGTAGATGATGTCTGTAGTAATAAGTGCTTACTTGACCAGGTAAATGATGTCTGTAGTAATAAGTGCTTACTTGGCCAGGTAGATGATGTCTGTAGTATTAAGTGCTTACTTGACCAGGTGGATGATGTCTGTAGTAATAAGTGCTTACTTGGCCAGGTAAATGATGTCTGTAGTAATAAGTGCTTACTTGGCCAGGTAGATGATGTCTGTAGTAATAAGTGCTTACTTGGCCAGGTAGATGATGTCTGTAGTATTAAGTGCTTACTTGACCAGGTAGATGATGTCTGTAGTAATCAGTGCTTACTTGGCCAGGTAAATGATGTCTGTAGTATTAAGTGCTTACTTGACCAGGTAGATGATGTCTGTAGTAATAAGTGCTTACTCGGCCAGGTAAATGATGTCTGTAGTAATAAGTGCTTACTTGGCCAGGCAGATGATGTCTGTAGTAATAAGTGCTTACTTGGCCAGGTAGATGATGTCTGTAGTAATAAGTGCTTACTTGGCCAGGTAGAGGATGTCTGTAGTAATAAGCGCTTACTTGGCCAGGTAGATGATGTCTGTAGTAATAAGTGCTTACTTGGCCAGGTGGATGATGTCTGTAGTAATAATTACTTACTTGGCCAGGTAGGTGATGTCTGTAGTAATAAGTGCTTACTTGACCAGGTAAATGATGTCTGTAGTAATAAGTGCTTACTTGGCCAGGTAGATGATGTCTGTAGTATTAAGTGTTTACTTGACCAGGTAGATGATGTCTGTAGTATTAAGTGCTTACTTGGCCAGGTAGATGATGTCTGTAGTAGTAAGTGCTTACTTGACCAAGTAGATGATGTCTGTAGTATTAAGTGCTTACTTGGCCAGGTAGATGATGTCTGTAGTAATAAGTGCTTACTTGGCCAGGTAAATGATGTCTGCAGTAATAAGTGCTTACTTGGCCAGGTAGATGATGTCTGTAGTAATAAGTGCTTACTTGGCCAGGTAGATGATGTCTGTAGTAATAAGTGCTTACTTGGCCAGGTAAATGATGTCTGTAGTAATAAGTGCTTACTTGGCCAGGTAGATGATGTCTGTAGTATTAAGTGCTTACTTGACCAGGTAGATGATGTCTGTAGTAATAAGTGCTTACTTGGCCAGGTAAATGATGTCTGTAGTAATAAGTACTTACTTGGCCAGGTAGATGATGTCTGTAGTAATAAGTGCTTACTTGACCAGGTAGATGATGTCTGTAGTAATAAGTGTTTACTTGACCAGGTAGATGATGTCTGTAGTAATAAGTGCTTACTTGGCCAGGTAAATGATGTCTGTAGTAATAAGTGCTTACTTGGCCAGGTAAATGATGTCTGTAGTAATAAGTGCTTACTTGGCCAGGTAGATGATGTCTGTAGTATTAAGTGCTTACTTGACCAGGTAGATGATGTCTGTAGTAATAAGTGCTTACTTGGCCAGGTAAATGATGTCTGTAGTAATAAGTGCTTACTTGGCCAGGTAGATGATGTCTGTAGTAATAAGTGCTTACTTGACCAGGTAGATGATGTCTGTAGTAATAAGTGCTTACTTGGCCAGGTAAATGATGTCTGTAGTAATAAGTGCTTACTTGGCCAGGTAGATGATGTCTGTAGTAATAAGTGCTTACTTGGCCAGGTAGGTGATGTCTGTAGTAATAAGTGCTTACTTGACCAGGTAGATGATGTCTGTAGTAATAAGTGCTTACTTGGCCAGGTAGATGATGTCTGTAGTAATAAGTGCTTACTTGGCCAGGTAAATGATGTCTGCAGTAATAAGTGCTTACTTGACCAGGTAGATGATGTCTGTAGTATTAAGTGCTTACTTGACCAAGCAGGTGATGTCTGTAGTAATAAGTGCTTACTTGGCCAGGTAGATGATGTCTGTAGTAATAAGTGCTTACTTGACCAGGTAGATGATGTCTGTAGTAATAAGTGCTTACTTGGCCAGGTAAATGATGTCTGTAGTAATAAGTGCTTATTTGGCCAGGTAGATGATGTCTGTAGTATTAAGTGCTTACTTGACCAGGTAGATGATGTCTGTAGTATTAAGTGCTTACTTGGCCAGGTAGATGATGTCTGTAGTATTAAGTGCTTACTTGACCAGGTAGATGATGTCTGTAGTAATAAGTGCTTACTTGACCAGGTAAATGATGTCTGTAGTATTAAGTACTTACTTGACCAAGCAGCTGATGTCTGTAGTAATAAGTGCTTACTTGACCAGGTAGATGATGTCTGTAGTAATAAGTGCTTACTTGACCAGGTAGATGATGTCTGTAGTAATAAGTGCTTACTTGGCCAGGTAGATGATCTCTGTAGTATTAAGTGTTTACTTGACCAGGTAGATGATGTCTGTAGTATTAAGTGCTTACTTGGCCAGGTAGATGATGTCTGTAGTAATAAGTGCTTACTTGACCAGGTAGATGATGTCTGTAGTATTAAGTGCTTACTTGTCCAGGTAAATGATGTCTGTAGTAATAAGTGCTTACTTGGCCAGGTAGATGATGTCTGTAGTATTAATTGCTTACTTGACCAGGTAGATGATGTCTGTAGTAATAAGTGCTTACTTGACCAGGTAAATGATGTCTGTAGTAATAAGTGCTTACTTGGCCAGGTAGATGATGTCTGTAGTATTAAGTGCTTACATGACCAGGTGGATGATGTCTGTAGTAATAAGTGCTTACTTGGCCAGGTAAATGATGTCTGTAGTAATAAGTGCTTACTTGGCCAGGTAGATGATGTCTGTAGTAATAAGTGCTTACTTGGCCAGGTAGATGATGTCTGTAGTATTAAGTGCTTACTTGACCAGGTAGATGATGTCTGTAGTAATAAGTGCTTACTTGGCCAGGTAAATGATGTCTGTAGTATTAAGTGCTTACTTGACCAGGTAGATGATGTCTGTAGTAATAAGTGCTTACTCGGCCAGGTAAATGATGTCTGTAGTAATAAGTGCTTACTTGGCCAGGTAGATGATGTCTGTAGTAATAAGTGCTTACTTGGCCAGGTAGATGATGTCTGTAGTAATAAGTGCTTACTTGGCCAGGTAGATGATGTCTGTAGTAATAAGTGCTTACTTGGCCAGGTAGATGATGTCTGTAGTATTAAGTGCTTACTTGACCAGGTAGATGATGTCTGTAGGAATAAGTGCTTACTTGGCCAGGTAAATGATGTCTGTAGTATTAAGTGCTTACTTGACCAGGTAGATGATGTCTGTAGTAATAAGTGCTTACTTGGCCAGGTAAATGATGTCTGTAGTAATAAGTGCTTACTTGACCAAGTAGATGATGTCTGTAGTAATAAGTGCTTACTTGGCCAGGTAGATGATGTCTGTAGTAATAAGTGCTTACTTGGCCAGGTAGATGATGTCTGTAGTAATAATTACTTACTTGGCCAGGTAGGTGATGTCTGTAGTAATAAGTGCTTACTTGACCAGGTAAATGATGTCTGTAGTAATAAGTGCTTACTTGGCCAGGTAGATGATGTCTGTAGTATTAAGTGTTTACTTGACCAGGTAGATGATGTCTGTAGTATTAAGTGCTTACTTGGCCAGGTAGATGATGTCTGTAGTAGTAAGTGCTTACTTGACCAGGTAGATGATGTCTGTAGTATTAAGTGCTTACTTGGCCAGGTAGATGATGTCTGTAGTAATAAGTGCTTACTTGGCCAGGTAAATGATGTCTGCAGTAATAAGTGCTTACTTGGCCAGGTAGATGATGTCTGTAGTAGTAAGTGCTTACTTGGCCAGGTAGATGATGTCTGTAGTAATAAGTGCTTACTTGGCCAGGTAAATGATGTCTGTAGTAAGAAGTGCTTACTTGGCCAGGTAGATGATGTCTGTAGTATTAAGTGCTTACTTGACCAGGTAGATGATGTCTGTAGTAATAAGTGCTTACTTGGCCAGGTAAATGATGTCTGTAGTAATAAGTACTTACTTGGCCAGGTAGATGATGTCTGTAGTAATAAGTGCTTACTTGACCAGGTAGATGATGTCTGTAGTAATAAGTGTTTACTTGACCAGGTAGATGATGTCTGTAGTAATAAGTGCTTACTTGGCCAGGTAAATGATGTCTGTAGTAATAAGTGCTTACTTGGCCAGGTAAATGATGTCTGTAGTAATAAGTGCTTACTTGGCCAGGTAGATGATGTCTGTAGTATTAAGTGCTTACTTGACCAGGTAGATGATGTCTGTAGTAATAAGTGCTTACTTGGCCAGGTAAATGATGTCTGTAGTAATAAGTGCTTACTTGGCCAGGTAGATGATGTCTGTAGTAATAAGTGCTTACTTGACCAGGTAGATGATGTCTGTAGTAATAAGTGCTTACTTGGCCAGGTAAATGATGTCTGTAGTATTAAGTGCTTACTTGACCAGGTAGATGATGTCTGTAGTAATAAGTGTTTACTTGACCAGGTAGATGATGTCTGTAGTATTAAGTGCTTACTTGACCAAGCAGGTGATGTCTGTAGTAATAAGTGCTTACTTGACCAGGTAGATGATGTCTGTAGTATTAAGTGCTTACTTGACCAGGTAGATGATGTCTGTAG
The DNA here is from genome assembly GCF_963576615.1 of Watersipora subatra. Lineage (NCBI taxonomy): Eukaryota > Metazoa > Bryozoa > Gymnolaemata > Cheilostomatida > Watersiporidae > Watersipora > Watersipora subatra. The sequence goes on along the minus strand of NC_088709.1, from coordinate 42,999,867 downwards.
TAATAAGTGCTTACTTGACCAGGTAGATGATGTCTGTAGTAATAAGTGTTTACTTGGCCAGGTAGGTGATGTCTGTAGTATTAAGTGCTTACTTGACCAAGCAGGTGATGTCTGTAGTAATAAGTGCTTACTTGACCAGGTAGATGATGTCTGTAGTAATAAGTGCTTACTTGGCCAGGTAAATGATGTCTGTAGTATTAAGTGCTTACTTGACCAGGTAGATGATGTCTGTAGTAATAAGTGCTTACTTGGCCAGGTAAATGATGTCTGTAGTATTAAGTGCTTACTTGACCAGGTAGATGATGTCTGTAGTAATCAGTGCTTACTTGGCCAGGTAAATGATGTCTGTAGTATTAAGTGCTTACTTGGCCAGGTAGATGATGTCTGCAGTAATAAGTGCTTACTTGGCCAGGTAGATGATGTCTGTAGTAATAAGTGCTTACTTGGCCAGGTAGATGATGTCTGTAGTAATAAGTGCTTACTTGGCCAGGTAGATGATGTCTGTAGTATTAAGTGCTTACTTGACCAGGTAGATGATGTCTGTAGTAATAAGTGCTTACTTGGCCAGGTAAATGATGTCTGTAGTATTAAGTGCTTACTTGACCAGGTAGATGATGTCTGTAGTAATAAGTGCTTACTTGGCCAGGTAAATGATGTCTGTAGTAATAAGTGCTTACTTGACCAAGTAGATGATGTTTGTAGTAATAAGTGCTTACTTGGCCAGGTAGATGATGTCTGTAGTAATAAGTGCTTACTTGGCCAGGTAGATGATGTCTGTAGTAATAATTACTTACTTGGCCAGGTAGGTGATGTCTGTAGTAATAAGTGCTTACTTGACCAGGTAAATGATGTCTGTAGTAATAAGTGCTTACTTGGCCAGGTAGATGATGTCTGTAGTATTAAGTGTTTACTTGACCAGGTAGATGATGTCTGTAGTATTAAGTGCTTACTTGGCCAGGTAGATGATGTCTGTAGTAGTAAGTGCTTACGTGACCAGGTAGATGATGTCTGTAGTATTAAGTGCTTACTTGGCCAGGTAGATGATGTCTGTAGTAATAAGTGCTTACTTGGCCAGGTAAATGATGTCTGCAGTAATAAGTGCTTACTTGGCCAGGTAGATGATGTCTGTAGTAATAAGTGCTTACTTGGCCAGGTAGATGATGTCTGTAGTAATAAGTGCTTACTTGGCCAGGTAAATGATGTCTGTAGTAATAAGTGCTTACTTGGCCAGGTAGATGATGTCTGTAGTATTAAGTGCTTACTTGACCAGGTAGATGATGTCTGTAGTAATAAGTGCTTACTTGGCCAGGTAAATGATGTCTGTAGTAATAAGTACTTACTTGGCCAGGTAGATGATGTCTGTAGTAATAAGTGCTTACTTGACCAGGTAGATGATGTCTGTAGTAATAAGTGTTTACTTGACCAGGTAGATGATGTCTGTAGTAATAAGTGCTTACTTGGCCAGGTAAATGATGTCTGTAGTAATAAGTGCTTACTTGGCCAGCTAAATGATGTCTGTAGTAATAAGTGCTTACTTGGCCAGGTAGATGATGTCTGTAGTATTAAGTGCTTACTTGACCAGGTAGATGATGTCTGTAGTAATAAGTGCTTACTTGGCCAGGTAAATGATGTCTGTAGTAATAAGTGCTTACTTGGCCAGGTAGATGATGTCTGTAGTAATAAGTGCTTACTTGACCAGGTAGATGATGTCTGTAGTAATAAGTGCTTACTTGGCCAGGTAAATGATGTCTGTAGTAATAAGTGCTTACTTGACCAGGTAGATGATGTCTGTAGTAATAAGTGCTTACTTGGCCAGGTAGATGATGTCTGTAGTATTAAGTGCTTACTTGACCAAGCAGGTGATGTCTGTAGTAATAAGTGCTTACTTGACCAGGTAGATGATGTCTGTAGTAATAAGTGCTTACTTGACCAGGTAGATGATGTCTGTAGTAATAAGTGCTTACTTGGCCAGGTAGATGATCTCTGTAGTATTAAGTGTTTACTTGACCAGGTAGATGATGTCTGTAGTAATAAGCGCTTACTTGACCAGGTAGATGATGTCTGTAGTAATAAGCGCTTACTTGACCAGGTAGATGATGTCTGTAGTATTAAGTGCTCACTTGGCCAGGTAGATGATGTCTGTAGTAATAAGTGCTTACTTGGCCAGGTAAATGATGTCTGTAGTAATAAGTGCTTACTTGGCCAGGTAGATGATGTCTGTAGTAATAAGTGCTTACTTGGCCAGGTAGATGATGTCTGTAGTAATAAGTGCTTACTTGACCAGGTAGATGATGTCTGTAGTGTTAAGTGCTTACTTGGCCAGGTAGATGATGTCTGTAGTAATAAGTGCTTACTTGGCCAGGTAAATGATGTCTGTAGTAATAAGTGCTTACTTGGCCAGGTAGATGATGTCTGTAGTAATAAGTGCTCACTTGGCCAGGTAGATGATGTCTGTAGTATTAAGTGCTTACTTGACCAGGTATATGATGTCTGTAGTATTAAGTGCTTACTTGACCAAGCAGGTGATGTCTGTAGTAATAAGTGCTTACTTGACCAGGTAGATGATGTCTGTAGTAATAAGTGCTTACTTGACCAGGTAGATGATGTCTGTAGTAATAAGTGCTTACTTGGCCAGGTAGATGATCTCTGTAGTATTAAGTGTTTACTTGACCAGGTAGATGATGTCTGTAGTATTAAGTGCTTACTTGGCCAGGTAGATGATGTCTGTAGTAATAAGTGCTTACTTGACCAGGTAGATGATGTCTGTAGTATTAAGTGCTTACTTGGCCAGGTAGATGATGTCTGTAGTAATAAGTGCTTACTTGACCAGGTAAATGATGTCTGTAGTAATAAGTGCTTACTTGGCCAGGTAGATGATGTCTGTAGTAATAAGTGCTTACTTGGCCAGGTAGATGATGTCTGTAGTATTAAGTGCTTACTTGACCAGGTAGATGATGTCTGTAGTAATAAGTGCTTACTTGGCCAGGTAAATGATGTCTGTAGTATTAAGTGCTTACTTGACCAGGTAGATGATGTCTGTAGTAATAAGTGCTTACTTGGCCAGGTAAATGATGTCTGTAGTAATAAGTGCTTACTTGACCAAGTAGATGATGTCTGTAGTAATAAGTGCTTACTTGGCCAGGTAGATGATGTCTGTAGTAATAAGTGCTTACTTGGCCAGGTAGATGATGTCTGTAGTAATAATTACTTACTTGGCCATGTAGGTGATGTCTGTAGTAATAAGTGCTTACTTGACCAGGTAAATGATGTCTGTAGTAATAAGTGCTTACTTGGCCAGGTAGATGATGTCTGTAGTATTAAGTGTTTACTTGACCAGGTAGATGATGTCTGTAGTATTAAGTGCTTACTTGGCCAGGTAGATGATGTCTGTAGTAGTAAGTGCTTACTTGACCAGGTAGATGATGTCTGTAGTATTAAGTGCTTACTTGGCCAGGTAGATGATGTCTGTAGTAATAAGTGCTTACTTGGCCAGGTAAATGATGTCTGCAGTAATAAGTGCTTACTTGGCCAGGTAGATGATGTCTGTAGTAATAAGTGCTTACTTGGCCAGGTAGATGATGTCTGTAGTAATAAGTGCTTACTTGGCCAGGTAAATGATGTCTGTAGTAATAAGTGCTTACTTGGCCAGGTAGATGATGTCTGTAGTATTAAGTGCTTACTTGACCAAGTAGATGATGTCTGTAGTAATAAGTGCTTACTTGGCCAGGTAAATGATGTCTGTAGTAATAAGTACTTACTTGGCCAGGTAGATGATGTCTGTAGTAATAAGTGCTTACTTGACCAGGTAGATGATGTCTGTAGTAATAAGTGTTTACTTGACCAGGTAGATGATGTCTGTAGTAATAAGTGTTTACTTGGCCAGGTAAATGATGTCTGTAGTAATAAGTGCTTACTTGGCCAGGTAAATGATGTCTGTAGTAATAAGTGCTTACTTGGCCAGGTAGATGATGTCTGTAGTATTAAGTGCTTACTTGACCAGGTAGATGATGTCTGTAGTAATAAGTGCTTACTTGGCCAGGTAAATGATGTCTGTAGTAATAAGTGCTTACTTGGCCAGGTAGATGATGTCTGTAGTAATAAGTGCTTACTTGACCAGGTAGATGATGTCTGTAGTAATAAGTGCTTACTTGGCCAAGTAAATGATGTCTGTAGTAATAAGTGCTTACTTGGCCAGGTAGATGATGTCTGTAGTAATAAGTGCTTACTTGGCCAGGTAGGTGATGTCTGTAGTAATAAGTGCTTACTTGACCAGGTAGATGATGTCTGTAGTAATAAGTGCTTACTTGGCCAGGTAGATGATGTCTGTAGTAATAAGTGCTTACTTGGCCAGGTAAATGATGTCTGCAGTAATAAGTGCTTACTTGACCAGGTAGATGATGTCTGTAGTATTAAGTGCTTACTTGACCAAGCAGGTGATGTCTGTAGTAATAAGTGCTTACTTGGCCAGGTAGATGATCTCTGTAGTAATAAGTGCTTACTTGACCAGGTAGATGATGTCTGTAGTAATAAGTGCTTACTTGGCCAGGTAAATGATGTCTGTAGTAATAAGTGCTTACTTGGCCAGGTAGATGATGTCTGTAGTATTATTTGCTTACTTGACCAGGTAGATGATGTCTGTAGTATTAAGTGCTTACTTGGCCAGGTAGATGATGTCTGTAGTATTAAGTGCTTACTTGACCAGGTAGATGATGTCTGTAGTAATAAGTGCTTACTTGACCAGGTAAATGATGTCTGTAGTAATAAGTGCTTACTTGGCCAGGTAGATGATGTCTGTAGTATTAAGTGCTTACTTGACCAGGTAGATGATGTCTGTAGTAATAAGTGCTTACTTGACAAGGTAGATGATGTTTGTAGTATTAAGTGCTTACTTGACCAAGCAGGTGATGTCTGTAGTAATAAGTGCTTACTTGACCAGGTAGATGATGTCTGTAGTAATAAGTGCTTACTTGACCAGGTAGATGATGTCTGTAGTAATAAGTGCTTACTTGGCCAGGTAGATGATGTCTGTAGTATTAAGTGCTTACTTGACCAGGTATATGATGTCTGTAGTATTAAGTGCTTACTTGACCAAGCAGGTGATGTCTGTAGTAATAAGTGCTTACTTGACCAGGTAGATGATGTCTGTAGTAATAAGTGCTTACTTGGCCAGGTAGATGATCTCTGTAGTATTAAGTGTTTACTTGACCAGGTAGATGATGTCTGTAGTATTAAGTGCTTACTTGGCCAGGTAGATGATGTCTGTAGTAATAAGTGCTTACTTGACCAGGTAGATGATGTCTGTAGTATTAAGTGCTTACTTGGCCAGGTAAATGATGTCTGTAGTAATAAGTGCTTACTTGGCCAGGTAGATGATGTCTGTAGTAATAAGTGCTTACTTGGCCAGGTAAATGATGTCTGTAGTAATAAGTGCTTACTTAACCAGGTAGATGATGTCTGTAGTAATAAGTGCTTACTTGGCCAGGTAGATGATGTCTGTAGTATTAAGTGCTTACTTGACCAGGTAAATGATGTCAGTAGTAATAAGTGCTTACTTGGCCAGGTAGATGATGTCTGTAGTAATAAGTGCTTACTTGGCCAGGTAGATGATGTCTGTAGTAATAAGTGCTTACTTGGCCAGGTAGGTGATGTCTGTAGTATTAAGCGCTTACTTGACCAGGTAGATGATGTCTGTAGTAATAAGTGCTTACTTGGCCAGGTAAATGATGTCTGTAGTATTAAGTGCTTACTTGACCAGGTAGATGATGTCTGTAGTAATAAGTGCTTACTCGGCCAGGTAAATGATGTCTGTAGTAATAAGTGCTTACTTGGCCAGGTAGATGATGTCTGTAGTAATAATTGCTTACTTTGCCAGGTAGATGATGTCTGTAGTAATAAGTGCTTACTTGGCCAGGTAGATGATGTCTGTAGTAATAAGTGCTTACTTGTCCAGGTAGATGATGTCTGTAGTATTAAGTGCTTACTTGACCAGGTAGATGATGTCTGTAGTAATAAGTGCTTACTTGGCCAGGTAAATGATGTCTGTAGTATTAAGTGCTTACTTGACCAGGTAGATGATGTCTGTAGTAATAAGTGCTTACTTGGCCAGGTAAATGATGTCTGTAGTAATAAGTGCTTACTTGACCAAGTAGATGATGTCTGTAGTAATAAGTGCTTACTTGACCAGGTAGATGATGTCTGTAGTAATAAGTGCTTACTTGGCCAGGTAGATGATGTCTGTAGTAATAATTACTTACTTGGCCCGGTAGGTGATGTCTGTAGTACTAAGTGCTTACTTGACCAGGTAAATGATGTCTGTAGTAATAAGTGCTTACTTGGCCAGGTAGATGATGTCTGTAGTATTAAGTGCTTACTTGACCAGGTAAATGATGTCTGTAGTAATAAGTGCTTACTTGGCCAGGTAGATGATGTCTGTAGTATTAAGTGTTTACTTGACCAGGTAGATGATGTCTGTAGTAATAAGTGCTTACTTGGCCAGGTAAATGATGTCTGCAGTAATAATTGCTTACTTGGCCAGGTAGATGATGTCTGTAGTAATAAGTGCTTACTTGACCAGGTAGATGATGTCTGTAGTATTAAGTGCTTACTTGACCAGGTAGATGATGTCTGTAGTATTAAGTGCTTACTTGGCCAGGTAGATGATGTCTGTAGTAATAAGTGCTTACTTGGCCAGGTAGATGATGTCTGTAGTAATAAGTGCTTACTTGACCAGGTAAATGATGTCTGTAGTAATAAGTGCTTACTTGGCCAGGTAGATGATGTCTGTAGTTTTAAGTGCTTACTTGACCAGGTAAATGATGTCTGTAGTAATAAGTGCTTACTTGGCCAGGTAGATGATGTCTGTAGTATTAAGTGTTTACTTGACCAGGTAGATGATGTCTGTAGTATTAAGTGCTTACTTGACCAGGTAGATGATGTCTGTAGTATTAAGTGCTTACTTGGCCAGGTAGATGATGTCTGTAGTAATAAGTGCTTACTTGGCCAGGTAAATGATGTCTGCAGTAATAAGTGCTTACTTGGCCAGGTAGATGATGTCTGTAGTAATAAGTGCTTACTTGGCCAGGTAGATGATGTCTGTAGTAATAAGTGCTTACTTGGCCAGGTAGATGATGTCTGTAGTAATAAGTGCTTACTTGGCCAGGTAGATGATGTCTGTAGTATTAAGTGCTTACTTGACCAGGTAGATGATGTCTGTAGTAATAAGTGCTTACTTGGCCAGGTAAATGATGTCTGTAGTAATAAGTACTTACTTGGCCAGGTAGATGATGTCTGTAGTAATAAGTGCTTACTTGACCAGGTAGATGATGTCTGTAGTAATAAGTGTTTACTTGACCAGGTAGATGATGTCTGTAGTAATAAGTGCTTACTTGGCCAGGTAAATGATGTCTGTAGTAATAAGTGCTTACTTGGCCAGGTAAATGATGTCTGTAGTAATAAGTGCTTACTTGGCCAGGTAGATGATGTCTGTAGTATTAAGTGCTTACTTGACCAGGTAGATGATGTCTGTAGTAATAAGTGCTTACTTGGCCAGGTAAATGATGTCTGTAGTAATAAGTGCTTACTTGGCCAGGTAGATGATGTCTGTAGTAATAAGTGCTTACTTGACCAGGTAGATGATGTCTGTAGTAATAAGTGCTTACTTGGCCAGGTAAATGATGTCTGTAGTAATAAGTGCTTACTTGGCCAGGTAGATGATGTCTGTAGTAATAAGTGCTTACTTGGCCAGGTAGGTGATGTCTGTAGTAATAAGTGCTTACTTGACCAGGTAGATGATGTCTGTAGTATTAAGTGCTTACTTGACCAAGCAGGTGATGTCTGTAGTAATAAGTGCTTACTTGGCCAGGTAGATGATGTCTGTAGTATTAAGTGCTTACTTGACCAGGTAGATGATGTCTGTAGTAATAAGTGCTTACTTGACCAGGTAAATGATGTCTGTAGTAATAAGTGCTTACTTGGCCAGGTAGATGATGTCTGTAGTATTAAGTGCTTACTTGACCAGGTGGATGATGTCTGTAGTAATAAGTGCTTACTTGGCCAGGTAAATGATGTCTGTAGTAATAAGTGCTTACTTGGCCAGGTAGATGATGTCTGTAGTAATAAGTGCTTACTTGGCCAGGTAGATGATGTCTGTAGTATTAAGTGCTTACTTGACCAGGTAGATGATGTCTGTAGTAATCAGTGCTTACTTGGCCAGGTAAATGATGTCTGTAGTATTAAGTGCTTACTTGACCAGGTAGATGATGTCTGTAGTAATAAGTGCTTACTCGGCCAGGTAAATGATGTCTGTAGTAATAAGTGCTTACTTGGCCAGGTAGATGATGTCTGTAGTAATAAGTGCTTACTTGGCCAGGTAGATGATGTCTGTAGTAATAAGTGCTTACTTGGCAAGGTAGATGATGTCTGTAGTAATAAGTGCTTACTTGGCCAGGTAGATGATGTCTGTAGTATTAAGTGCTTACTTGACCAGGTAGATGATGTCTGTAGTAATAAGTGCTTACTTGGCCAGGTAAATGATGTCTGTAGTATTAAGTGCTTACTTGACCAGGTAGATGATGTCTGTAGTAATAAGTGCTTACTTGGCCAGGTAAATGATGTCTGTAGTAATAAGTGCTTACTTGACCAAGTAGATGATGTTTGTAGTAATAAGTGCTTTCTTGGCCAGGTAGATGATGTCTGTAGTAATAAGTGCTTACTTGGCCAGGTAGATGATGTCTGTAGTAATAATTACTTACTTGGCCAGGTAGGTGATGTCTGTAGTAATAAGTGCTTACTTGACCAGGTAAATGATGTCTGTAGTAATAAGTGCTTACTTGGCCAGGTAGATGATGTCTGTAGTATTAAGTGTTTACTTGACCAGGTAGATGATGTCTGTAGTATTAAGTGCTTACTTGGCCAGGTAGATGATGTCTGTAGTAGTAAGTGCTTACTTGACCAGGTAGATGATGTCTGTAGTATTAAGTGCTTACTTGGCCAGTTAGATGATGTCTGTAGTAATAAGTGCTTACTTGGCCAGGTAAATGATGTCTGCAGTAATAAGTGCTTACTTGGCCAGGTAGATGATGTCTGTAGTAATAAGTGCTTACTTGGCCAGGTAGATGATGTCTGTAGTAATAAGTGCTTACTTGGCCAGGTAAATGATGTTTGTAGTAATAAGTGCTTACTTGGCCAGGTAGATGATGTCTGTAGTATTAAGTGCTTACTTGACCAGGTAGATGATGTCTGTAGTAATAAGTGCTTACTTGGCCAGGTAAATGATGTCTGTAGTAATAAGTACTTACTTGGCCAGGTAGATGATGTCTGTAGTAATAAGTGCTTACTTGACCAGGTAGATGATGTCTGTAGTAATAAGTGTTTACTTGACCAGGTAGATGATGTCTGTAGTAATAAGTGCTTACTTGGCCAGGTAAATGATGTCTGTAGTAATAAGTGCTTACTTGGCCAGGTAAATGATGTCTGTAGTAATAAGTGCTTACTTGGCCAGGTAGATGATGTCTGTAGTATTAAGTGCTTACTTGACCAGGTAGATGATGTCTGTAGTAATAAGTGCTTACTTGGCCAGGTAAATGATGTCTGTAGTAATAAGTGCTTACTTGGCCAGGTAGATGATGTCTGTAGTAATAAGTGCTTACTTGACCAGGTAGATGATGTCTGTAGTAATAAGTGCTTACTTGGCCAGGTAAATGATGTCTGTAGTAATAAGTGCTTACTTGGCCAGGTAGATGATGTCTGTAGTAATAAGTGCTTACTTGGCCAGGTAGGTGATGTCTGTAGTAATAAGTGCTTACTTGACCAGGTAGATGATGTCTGTAGTAATAAGTGCTTACTTGGCCAGGTAGATGATGTCTGTAGTAATAAGTGCTTACTTGGCCAGGTAAATGATGTCTGCAGTAATAAGTGCTTACTTGACCAGGTAGATGATGTCTGTAGTATTAAGTGCTTACTTGACCAAGCAGGTGATGTCTGTAGTAATAAGTGCTTACTTGGCCAGGTAGATGATGTCTGTAGTAATAAGTGCTTACTTGACCAGGTAGATGATGTCTGTAGTAATAAGTGCTTACTTGGCCAGGTAAATGATGTCTGTAGTAATAAGTGCTTACTTGGCCAGGTAGATGATGTCTGTAGTATTAAGTGCTTACTTGACCAGGTAGATGATGTCTGTAGTATTAAGTGCTTACTTGGCCAGGTAGATGATGTCTGTAGTATTAAGTGCTTACTTGACCAGGTAGATGATGTCTGTAGTAATAAGTGCTTACTTGACCAGGTAAATGATGTCTGTAGTAATAAGTGCTTACTTGGCCAGGTAGATGATGTCTGTAGTATTAAGTGCTTACTTGACCAGGTAGATGATGTCTGTAGTAATAAGTGCTTACTTGACAAGGTAGATGATGTCTGTAGTATTAAGTGCTTACTTGACCAAGCAGGTGATGTCTGTAGTAATAAGTGCTTACTTGACCAGGTAGATGATGTCTGTAGTAATAAGTGCTTACTTGACCAGGTAGATGATGTCTGTAGTAATAAGTGCTTACTTGGCCAGGTAGATGATGTCTGTAGTATTAAGTGCTTACTTGACCAGGTATATGATGTCTGTAGTATTAAGTGCTTACTTGACCAAGCAGGTGATGTCTGTAGTAATAAGTGCTTACTTGACCAGGTAGATGATGTCTGTAGTAATAAGTGCTTACTTGACCAGGTAGATGATGTCTGTAGTAATAAGTGCTTACTTGGCCAGGTAGATGATCTCTGTAGTATTAAGTGTTTACTTGACCAGGTAGATGATGTCTGTAGTATTAAGTGCTTACTTGGCCAGGTAGATGATGTCTGTAGTAATAAGTGCTTACTTGACCAGGTAGATGATGTCTGTAGTATTAAGTGCTTACTTGTCCAGGTAAATGATGTCTGTAGTAATAAGTGCTTACTTGGCCAGGTAGATGATGTCTGTAGTATTAATTGCTTACTTGACCAGGTAGATGATGTCTGTAGTAATAAGTGCTTACTTGACCAGGTAAATGATGTCTGTAGTAATAAGTGCTTACTTGGCCAGGTAGATGATGTCTGTAGTATTAAGTGCTTACTTGACCAGGTGGATGATGTCTGTAGTAATAAGTGCTTACTTGGCCAGGTAAATGATGTCTGTAGTAATAAGTGCTTACTTGGCCAGGTAGATGATGTCTGTAGTAATAAGTGCTTACTTGGCCAGGTAGATGATGTCTGTAGTATTAAGTGCTTACTTGACCAGGTAGATGATGTCTGTAGTAATAAGTGCTTACTTGGCCAGGTAAATGATGTCTGTAGTATTAAGTGCTTACTTGACCAGGTAGATGATGTCTGTAGTAATAAGTGCTTACTCGGCCAGGTAAATGATGTCTGTAGTAATAAGTGCTTACTTGGCCAGGTAGATGATGTCTGTAGTAATAAGTGCTTACTTGGCCAGGTAGATGATGTCTGTAGTAATAAGTGCTTACTTGGCCAGGTAGATGATGTCTGTAGTAATAAGTGCTTACTTGGCCAGGTAGATGATGTCTGTAGTATTAAGTGCTTACTTGACCAGGTAGATGATGTCTGTAGTAGTAAGTGCTTACTTGGCCAGGTAAATGATGTCTGTAGTATTAAGTGCTTACTTGACCAGGTAGATGATGTCTGTAGTAATAAGTGCTTACTTGGCCAGGTAAATGATGTCTGTAGTAATAAGTGCTTACTTGACCAAGTAGATGATGTCTGTAGTAATAAGTGCTTACTTGGCCAGGTAGATGATGTCTGTAGTAATAAGTGCTTACTTGGCCAGGTAGATGATGTCTGTAGTAATAATTACTTACTTGGCCAGGTAGGTGATGTCTGTAGTAATAAGTGCTTACTTGACCAGGTAAATGATGTCTGTAGTAATAAGTGCTTACTTGGCCAGGTAGATGATGTCTGTAGTATTAAGTGTTTACTTGACCAGGTAGATGATGTCTGTAGTATTAAGTGCTTACTTGGCCAGGTAGATGATGTCTGTAGTAGTAAGTGCTTACTTGACCAGGTAGATGATGTCTGTAGTATTAAGTGCTTACTTGGCCAGGTAGATGATGTCTGTAGTAATAAGTGCTTACTTGGCCAGGTAAATGATGTCTGCAGTAATAAGTGCTTACTTGGCCAGGTAGATGATGTCTGTAGTAATAAGTGCTTACTTGGCCAGGTAGATGATGTCTGTAGTAATAAGTGCTTACTTGGCCAGGTAAATGATGTCTGTAGTAATAAGTGCTTACTTGGCCAGGTAGATGATGTCTGTAGTATTAAGTGCTTACTTGACCAGGTAGATGATGTCTGTAGTAATAAGTGCTTACTTGGCCAGGTAAATGATGTCTGTAGTAATAAGTACTTACTTGGCCAGGTAGATGATGTCTGTAGTAATAAGTGCTTACTTGACCAGGTAGATGATGTCTGTAGTAATAAGTGTTTACTTGACCAGGTAGATGATGTCTGTAGTAATAAGTGCTTACTTGGCCAGGTAAATGATGTCTGTAGTAATAAGTGCTTACTTGGCCAGGTAAATGATGTCTGTAGTAATAAGTGCTTACTTGGCCAGGTAGATGATGTCTGTAGTATTAAGTGCTTACTTGACCAGGTAGATGATGTCTGTAGTAATAAGTGCTTACTTGGCCAGGTAAATGATGTCTGTAGTAATAAGTGCTTACTTGGCCAGGTAGATGATGTCTGTAGTAATAAGTGCTTACTTGACCAGGTAGATGATGTCTGTAGTAATAAGTGCTTACTTGGCCAGGTAAATGATGTCTGTAGTAATAAGTGCTTACTTGGCCAGGTAGATGATGTCTGTAGTAATAAGTGCTTACTTGGCCAGGTAGGTGATGTCTGTAGTAATAAGTGCTTACTTGACCAGGTAGATGATGTCTGTAGTAATAAGTGTTTACTTGACCAGGTAGATGATGTCTGTAGTATTAAGTGCTTACTTGACCAAGCAGGTGATGTCTGTAGTAATAAGTGCTTACTTGACCAGGTAGATGATGTCTGTAGTATTAAGTGCTTACTTGACCAGGTAGATGATGTCTGTAGTAATAAGTGCTTACTTGACCAGGTAGATGATGTCTGTAGTAATAAGTGTTTACTTGGCCAGGTAGGTGATGTCTGTAGTATTAAGTGCTTACTTGACCAAGCAGGTGATGTCTGTAGTAATAAGTGCTTACTTGACCAGGTAGATGATGTCTGTAGTAATAAGTGCTTACTTGACCAGGTAGATGATGTCTGTAGTAATAAGTGCTTACTTGACCAGGTAGATGATGTCTGTAGTAATCAGTGCTTACTTGGCCAGGTAGATGATGTCTGTAGTATTAAGTGCTTACTTGACCAGGTAGATGATGTCTGTAGTAATAAGTGCTTACTTGACCAGGTAGATGATGTCTGTAGTAATAAGTGCTTACTTGGCCAGGTAGATGATGTCTGTAGTAATAAGTGCTTACTTGGCCAGGTAGATGATGTCTGTAGTATTATGATAAACAAGAGTGTTCTTCAGGCTGCTTTCAGTGATAAATCTGTTTCATTTAACCAAAGATGCTGTTTGATATTGTCACTAGCTTCCTTCACACTAAAATATCTGAGATGCTACTGTATTTGCTAGAATAAAGTTTTCACTAGCTTTCAGTTTGCGAAGCAAAAAGCAATACAATTTGTAAACCTACTGACCAATAATAATACAGCATGTAAATCTGCTGACCAGCTATAATAACATTATATTACTAGTAGAAGTGATGCAACTAGTAATACTATTGTTGAGATCCAGCAGTAATATTACAAGTAGTACAAGTGAGTACAAGTGATGCTACTAGTAATATTATTGTTGATATCCAGCAGTAATATTACTAGTGGTGCAAATGATACTACCATAGTAATGCTATTGTTGATATCTAACAGTAGTATTGCTAGTAGTACAAGTGATACTACTAGTAATACTATTGTTGATATCCAGCAGTAGTATTACTAGTAGTACAAATGATACTACTAGTAATATTATTGTTGATATCCAGCAGTAGTATTACTAGTAGTACAAGTGATACTACTAGTAATACTATTGTTGATATCCAGCAGTAGTATTACTAGTAGTACAAGTGATACTGCTAGTAATACTATTGTTGATATCCAGCAGTAGTATTACTAGTAGTACAAGTGATACAACTAGTACTACTGTTGTTGATATCCAGCAGTAATATTACTAGTAGTACAAGTGATACTACTAGTAATACTATTGTTGATATCCAGCAGTAATATTACTAGTAGTACAAGTGATACTACTAGTAATACTATTATTGATATCCAACAGTAATATTACTAGTAGTACAAGAGATACTACTAGTAATACTGTTGTTGATATCCAGCAGTAATGTTACTAGTAGTACAAGTGATACTACTAGTAATACTATTGTTGATATCCAGCAATAGTATTACTAGTAGTACAAGTGATACAACTAGTACTACTGTTGTTGATATCCAGCAGTAATATTACTAGTAGTACAAGTGATACTACTAGTAATACTATTGTTGATATCCAGCAGTAATATTACTAGTAGTACAAGTGATACTACTAGTAATGCTATTATTGATATCCAACAGTAATATTACTAGTAGTACAAGAGATACTACTAGTAATACTGTTGTTGATATCCAGCAGTAATGTTACTAGTAGTACAAGTGATACTACTAGTAATACTATTGTTGATATCCAGCAGTAGTATTACTAGTAGTACAAGTGATACTACTAGTAATACTATTGTTGATATCCAGCAGTAGTATTACTAGTAGTACAAGTGGTACAACTAGTACTACTGTTGTTGATATCCAGCAGTAATATTACTAGTACTACAAGTGATACAACTAGTACTACTGTTGTTGATATCCAGCAGTAATATTACTAGTAGTACAAGTGATACTACTAGTAATACTATTGTTGATATCCAGCAGTAATATTACTGGTAGTACAAGTGATACTACTAGTAATACTATTATTGATATCCAACAGTAATATTACTAGTAGTACAAGTGATACTACTAGTAATACTATTGTTGATATCCAGCAGTAATATTACTAATAGTAAAAGTGATACTACTAGTAATACTATTGTTGATATCCAGCAGTAGGATTACTAGTAGTACAGGTGATACTACTAGTAATGCTATTGTTGATATCTAGCAGTAATATTACTAGTAGAACAATTTATAGTACTAGTAATACTATTGTTGATATCCAGCAGTAGTATTACTAGTAGTACAAGTGATACTACTAGTAATACTATTGTCTATATCTAGCAGAAATATTACTAGTAGTACAAGTGATACTACTAGTAATACTATTGTCTATATCTAGCAGTAATTTTACTAGTAGTACAAGTGATACCACTAATAATACTATTGTTGATATCCAGCAATCGTATTACTGTAATTCAAATTACAGTTTGCAAGTTTTTTTCTGAGAGTTATGCTTGCTGTGGAGCAATGCAGCAGAATCATTAAAATGTTTTTCCTTGTACTGTATTAAATCCAAATTAAACACTGTTTTTGTCATGGTGGCACATGACAAAAAACTTTTAACCCGCTTTGACATCTTAACTGTAGTGGAGTTGCCTGTTCATACCTTGTAGTGACTAAATCAGTGATAAGGCTTACCGTTGCCGCAAATGAGAACATGATGAAATATTTTTTGTGTCATTTTTCCTGCTCAGGCTTTGCACATGTAGAGTGTTTCAAAAAACCCACCAAAAATAATTGGATAGGTAAAGATTATTTAATAAAAAAGCACAACTTCTCTGTTGTTTTCAAAATCAGTAGTCCCAATGTTGAAGGGATTTATGGCTAAATCATTTCATTCTATTGTAGCATATAGATCAATATATTTGTAATAAATTTTATGTAAATTACATTTTATAACATAAATATAACCTATTAAATTTAATTTTTTTACAGTTTATTAGTAAGTTAAGTAATCTTAATGAAAAATATTTGTTTTTGACTAGCAAGTGTGATCAATGATATACCGCCCCCCCCCCTCCTAGGATAGGCGACAGCTATCATATGGGCGGGGTTTAATGATCATGCTCTGTTAAGATTGCGCTAGCCTGGGTTTCGGAGCTAACACAATTCTCGCGAGGCGGTCGCGTTGACTTGTGAGGTTTTGGAAAACAGGACTCGCTGTTATGGTGTCATTAGCTCATTCAGTCAGTAGGCCCCGCGGTTCACAATGGCAAACACCTTAACTAACAAAATGGATTCATGGAAAATAAAACATTTCAAATTATCTACTTTTACTAATTTTGAAATTGATAGGTGTCATAGTATATGCTTGAAGTTAAATATAATTTACCCAAAATCCCCCGAACAACGGCCTTTTGTCCATAGTTTTTAATTAAGATTTTGCCACCCCTAATATAAAATGACAAAGTCTTTCATCGTTGTCATATTGTTTTACTTGGCCAATAAGATGGGACAGCAGGCAGAGCTGTGGAGTGTAGTTTTTATACTCAAAATCTAAACATAAAACCGAATTTGAGCTATTTTACGATTGTGACTAATAATATCACGAATGCTTGTGAACGACAACTGGCTGATCATAATGGTGACAAAACTGGGCAATCATACTTATTAGACAACAAAATGAAACCAACAGATCAGTAAAATAACCACTATTGTTCATAATATTTGGAAACTTACAAGGGGCTTTATTCAGCATATTTGTTTGTTCGGGTGCTGTGTTTGGGTTCATCCCAAGAGAGCTCGATCATTAGGCCCCGCCCACATGATGCCCGTCGCCTATTCTTGTGGGGGCTGTATATCATTGGTGTGATGAACAATCAATGAGAGCTATAATTCACACCCATGAAGTTGGAGCTACCCTCTACAAACTATTTTCAACAAAATTTAGAAATCATCATGATCTGTTAGAAGAGGTTTTGCAGACGAGTTTATTGTTAACATTGGGCATTGCTAACGCAGTCAGCCAGAATAGTTGTAGCTTAAAAAGCGAAAACTACACTTTTTAACGTAGAGTCATAGAGTTATTCACATGGTTGAAAGAGATGATATCCTTTTAGTTAGTAAACAAATTACCAGATATTTGCTGAAAGTAAGGTACACCTGGTTAAAGCATTTGGTTTAATCGTGAATTTTTTTATAAAATTTTAATAAACTATATTATATGACTATGTTATATATACTAGAAATTCCACTGACATACAGCCCACAACCAAAGTGATAATGGAAAAAAGAAAGGGTACTGTTGATTGTTGAAAAAGTAGTTCTCAGCAGGAATCGACAGAGTAAAGTGTAAATGAGACTTGTTTGAGATGATATAAAATAAATTTGAGGGAGCACGACTCTAAAAAGGTGCAACTAACAATTTATTTTGGAGGTAAAGTTGGGTTGAAACCAGGTATAATAATAATTGGTTAATTGTTGATATTACAATATCTGTCATAAGTATACAGTATCTGTTAAATGTCGCGCAGTCTAGTCTCCTCTCTTTTGCGTTGTATGATTTGGTCATTGATAGCTAATCGAGTGATGCGCTCCCTAGCGGAGTTGTTAACATGTAAGTCATTGATGTTTCGAACTCGAGAGAGCGACAAACGATATTCCAGCGGTCATTCCGTGGTGGCCTATATCAATGATAGCTTTAGCCGTGGTAGGACCTTGACTCTTGTGTATTGTCAAACCTCATGCTAGATCGGAGGAATGCCTCGTCATAAAGGGCCATTGTAGTTCGGCCCTAGCTTGTACATAAGTTGTAAATAATTTTGGCTAACGTTTTAAATAATTCAATGAAACCTTCGGTGATTGGAAAAATAAAACAGGCTGATAAACTGTGTACCACAATTTTGTACATGTAATTCGGTCTACGCCTCAAACGGTCTGTCCTCAAACTGAAATTAGCACGGTTTTCTCGTGAAATGCGCACTGCTAAATGGTTCTACTATCTGTCGCACGGCTTTATTGGTGTATCGTAGACCGGTCTTAACTCTTATTAAACCGAGCTTTTCAAGCGTTTTGTGGCGACTTTTGGCCAAATAAATCTGTCTATTTGTGTATAATCCGATCAGATGGGTGAGTGTTAAGAGAATTTCGACAATTTACAAAGACTTGGTAACATATTTAAATAGGCTTATATGTGTTTTGTATCGTTATTATTATTTAACGACTTTACAAAACGATGGGTAAATTTGTTGATGGGATTTTGGTACAAGGGTTTACGGCGGCCACTAATGAATAATTTTCGTGAGTTGTGTGCACATGTGCATTTATCATAAATCTCCCAACCAATCGCTCCGCTCGTGTTTGGTCGTGGGATAATATACATACATATATATTATATATTTTTTTTTTCATTTTGTGCTATATATACTATTACACAATTTAAGATCATATAATATAACATATATGTATATTATGCAATATGATATTATACAATATAATATAACAGTAAAGTATAACATCAAACTAGTTTAGTTTAAGATACTGCACACACAGATACATTAACAACTAGCCTGTCTTGGCAAACTGTTGTTTTTGCAAAGTTGTCCCTCCGTCGAGCAGGCGAGCAACACAATAGCTTGTCATAAGACGTACTGCACCTGATGCATCAGCTGCACTTATAAGGAGTTGTTCTTATCTGTCTATGCGGCTTGGTTGCGATGTTATGTCAGTCGCTCCATTGGTAATCAAAACGAATTTCACGCAAAAATATATGTAGAAAATTAAACTTACAACGTTTAACCAGCGACCAGTCTCTGCGGTAAACTTTAGTAAAACTTGAGAACTTAGGCAACAACGGCAACTAAACATGTCGTTATTTGTGCGCTCAGTCAGTTTTATTTCTATTTTTGTATCAGTTAGTTTTATTTGTTTTTATGGATTTTATTTTCAATTTATTTTATTCTTAAGTTCTACTAAAGTTTACAACAAAGACTGGTCTTTGGTTAAACGTTGTAATCTAATTTTTTTCTACATAAATCTTTGCGCAAAATCCGTTATGATTATTAATGGAGCGACCGCCATAACATCACAGCCAAGCCGCATAGACGAAAGAAAACAACTCCCTTTTAGTGCAGCTGATGCATCAGGTGCAGTAGGTATTGTTACAAGCTGTTGTAATGCTCGCCCGCTCGACGGGGGGACAACTCCGCAAAAACAACAGTTTGTCAAGACAGGCTAATTAACAACGTGCAAGTGATATTCCATAACTGAACTGTAACATTACTTACGGCTTCCAAACAAAGTATTGTTATATATCCAAAAAATCTTCCACTTCTTTTTTCCAAAGCTACACCATCTTTATACCTGAAAGTGTTGGTATACCTGATTACTACAGATCTATCTGGAGTTATCTATCTATAGTTAGAATGATTGATGAAGAGATAACTCTACAGCATTTCATAGACTAGCTCTCAATCTTGTAAATTAACTATAATAGTATATAATAATGATAATTATTATTATTCCATAACTAAAATGTACCATTGCCTACCTTCTTGAAATAAGAATACTGTTGTATTGTGGGGTATGTTCTCTTGTTCATCTGTTGAATAAGCATCGCAGGTAAAAATGCACTGGTAAAATAGAGTGGACGAGTGTTGCTTGCAGTCATGTTCATCTAAAGAGTAATAGTGAAGAAACTCTTGTGTTGTATCATTGTTATATCCATAAAATCGTCCACTTCTAGCTTCCAAAGCTACACCATCTTTATACCTGAAAGTGTTGGTATGCCAGATTATTACGGATCTACATGCATCTGTAGTTAGAATGGTTGATAAGGTAATAATTCTGCAATATTTCATAGACTGCCTCTCAAGCCTGTAAGTTAACTATATTAGTGTATAATAATAATATACAATAATAATATACAGTGATAAATATTATCATGACAAGCTATTCCTGATATCCAAAACATACTCGCTCTAAGAATACATCAGATAGACATATTGTAATGCATTTAACAGAACCACAGCCACCCTAAGTAATAAAACATTCTGGCTTCCATGACTGTTTCATGCCTGTTTATGATTAGGTAAGAATGATTTGATCCGAATAGAGTTTATTCAGATAAATAAACTCATATCTGAATAAACTATGTATATCTGAATATAGAGTAAGATTGAGTTAACTCTCTTTGTCTAGCAAAGAGTTTCAGACTAATATCTTTAGTAGGTCAGGTAGATTTTTAACATTTTCACATTGCACTAAATTGCAGCTCCATGCTAACTTGTCAACGTGCCAGGAATCGCTGAACATCCTGGAATAACTAGATAAAAACTGGCACTTCTGATATAAGTGCAGATTATACACAATTAACATTTTCAAAATCTTGGTTTTTCTTTAATATTATTGGTTAGCTTATAAGCCAATCGGCCTGCAGCATTGACCTGTCTCATGTTTTTGTTTCCTTGTAACTGTAAATACAGTTTTTCGCTAGAAAGTAGACTTAGGATAAAAATAGAGAAAACAAAGTTCTTGGATGAATGTCAAATACTTTTACAGCCAAAACAGCCAAATCTTGGCAAGCGATGACAACCTGATTTGATGTTTACTTTGTTTGTCAGACTAAATCTATTGTAGATTAATTATTTTATATAAAATAAATTAGATTCTGTTGAAACTTGTCCTACACCCCACAAACTTAATGATACATACTTCAATCAGTTATTTACAGCAATGAAACTTCCTTTTTTTTAATTTCATGAAAGTTAATTTTTATAAACAACCAAATTAAATGTAAGAAACTAAATAAAGTAAAGATCAAAAGAGTTTTATTATCATTATTGCTAATATTATTATTAATAATATTAACTTTTACTCTGAAAAAAGTTAAAAGTGTATCTGTGGGTATAAAAACAGACAGTGAGTAAACAGAGGTGGGAATATAGATATACAGTTACTATAAATTAAAATATGTAAGCATCAAATTAGTAACTTTTGTTACATTTCATAACTTTTAGAATTTTTTTATTTTTATTGTTGTGACCTCCTTTCCAGTTCTACTGGTTTTAGGCTATGACTTACTTTGCATTGCTTTTATTCTCTTTCTTGCAATAACTACTAGCTGCTTGCACTTCTGTAATACCCTAGGACACTTATATTTCGCTAGTATTTAGTTTCGTGAGTAGCTCACAGACTAAAATTTCGGAGCAACTTAATTTCGCAGCTCTGATGAGTGCGAAAATATAGTAATGTGAAAATAAATGCAGTGGAACAAACATAATTAGATTCCTCAGGTTCAATTCAGCGAAAAAAAAATTTCAATTTGCGACTAGGTTGTAATTGTGAACCGCAGGTAGAATGGTGTGGGCAAGGTCGATAATGCAATTTGATCGCTTGCTGCCATTTGTTTCTTGGACTATCAACAGGCCCGTTTTCACTGGGGCAGCTAGCTGGCCGGCTGAGCCGCCCCAACTTTTTGGGAATTTTTTACGGTAAGTGCAGTCCAACTCGAATAACTCGCCCTCGGATAAAATGTAACATTTCATCTCAAACACAAGGTCAACTCAAACAGATTTGTTTGGTCAATTCCAACGCATTGATAAATTCCTTCAGATAACTCGACCTCAACATCATTTATTCGAAAAGTTATTCGCCCAACGGCCATGGACGCGGTTTTTATCGCTGTGGAATATCACTTCATTCCAAGCCATAGAGACAAACCTCAACTTTTAGTAGTTCTTAGGCATCATTATTATCATCATCAGAGGCAAAATATTTTTGTTAACGACTTTTATAAAGGTTTGCAGAAGATTAAGTTTTATCAAACACCCGCTTGGCCATGTCCCATCGAAAACGTAAAAGCCTCCGAATGAACTTAAAATAAAATCCGCAAAATTGATCTTTGTTAAAACGCTCAAAAGAAAGAGATGTCTTTTTCTGAGCATTTTAACTGTGGTCATGTTTTGCCTATTTTAATTTAAAAACGTCTCGTCAGTCACATCACTTAAAACAAAACAAATCTCAAAAAATTACAAGTTATTGAAGAGGTGTCAGTGGTGAATCCAAACCTTTCCAGAGCCATGCTGCTTGTGTAGTACTGCGAGTGTCAGTGCATGTGTCTTATTTTCTTTCAACACGCGGTGCTCACTGCATTGGTTGATGTCCCCAGCAAACGATAATCTACTAATTCGTGTGCATTGACATCAAATTCCTATCATTATAAATCATTCTTAATGGGAAAATAATCATAATTAATTGCAAAATAATAACGTAATAAATTTTGATAGTCAAATTATTTTGTTGGTTTATATTTTAATGATGCTATAGCGGTCGTTAAAAACGTTAAAATAAATGTCGTTATAAAATTCCATTCTACAGTATCAATGAACAAAGCTATTTAGTTTCGCTTTTTTGCTCGTTTGTTATGATAGTTTAGTTTTGCACATGAAACTTTCGCGAGAGGATGACACCGCGAAAACGCGAAAGTTAGATGCCGCGAATACATAAGTGTCCTAGGGTATTGAAGAGGTGTCAGTGGTGAATCCAAACCTTTCCAGAGCCATGCTGCTTGTGTAGTACTGCGAGTGTCAGTGCATGTGTCTTATTTTCTTTCAACACGCGGTGCTCACTGCATTGGTTGATGTCCCAAGCAAACGATAATCTACTAATTCGTGTGCATTGACATCAAATTCCTATCATTATAAATCATTCTTAATGGGAAAATAATCATAATTAATTGCAAAATAATAACGTAATAAATTTTGATAGTCAAATTATTTTGTTGGTTTATATTTTAATGATGCTATAGTGGTCGTTAAAAACGTTAAAATAAATGTCGTTATAAAATTCCATTCTACAGTATCAATGAACAAAGCTATTTAGTTTCGCTTTTTCGCTCGTTTGTTATGATAGTTTAGTTTCGCACATGAAACTTTCGCGAGAGGATGACACCGCGAAAACGCGAAAGTTAGATGCCGCGACTACATAAGTGTCCTAGGGTATTGTACTTTATTAGCAAGGGCAGCATTGCCTTTTGTCACCACTACTACCGTAATACTACTATACTAAGTAGGGTCCTAAATTTTAAAACATAAAATTAGAATGTTTGAAGTACTGTTTAATATTATCCAAATACCATAAAACTGAACTATGCAAAAAAGAACAAAGGTCATTATATTTATTTAAAAACTGCAGCGTTTTAAGCAACTATAAACATCACGTGTCTAAATTTACTTAAGATGTCAAGAGACTGTACTTGCTCAAATTCAGCATTTCAAGGAACTCAAGTATTAAGATGATCATAACTCGATGTTTGACTGCCTCCGAGTTCTTAAACTTTGTCTTGCAGCCTTCTACAGTCACACATTACAAATGTGCTGCTGTTAGTACAGGTTCACTTGGAAAGTTGTCATGGTAGTATAAGGCATGTAGGTGAGGCTTGTTTTAGCATAAACATTTATTTGATGTTTACGCTATACCCTATGTGAGGTCATATGTGCAGTCTAATGTACCATGAATTGGCACTAACACAGAAAGTTTGTATTGATAATTGAGATAGCTAGCTTGTGCTCCTTGATTCACTTTTGTCTACTTATAATAATATGAAGCAATAGTTTACTAAAACAAAAGCTAATTTTTAGCATAGCTCAAACCCATTCTTTTCCGACTCAATGCAAGGTGGTACAATTCATAACACAAAGCATTATAATATGAAGCAACATCGTTCGAGATGATACGAGCTATTACAATACGATGCTAGATTGTAATATGAAATATGATGTAATACGATGAAAGACGATGCAATACTGAGCAACGTAATACAGTAGGACTCGATCTTAGATGATATAATACAGTATAATACAACGCAGTCAAATACAATTCAATAAAATCAAATTAAATTTAATAAAACAAAATATAAAATAATAAAATAAATCTATATCACAGTGTGATAAAAACAATCCAATTAAATATAATCTGATACAGTGCAATAAAATATCATATAAAACGATATAATACAACATGATATAAATTAACTTATGATAATATACAGTCCAATGTTGTACAATGTCATGCTTCGTACAGCAGTCCAGCAGTCAAGCACAATGCACTATCTATAATGCTATGTAATGCAATGACATGAAATACAATATGAACAACATTGAATTATTGGACATTTTAGAAATATCAAAGTGTAATGTGACAACTCGTAAAGGTTCAGAAGTAAAAACACAAAATATTGTTTTTCATCCTGTGACACCAACATACTACATCCACCATCATATGTTTCAGTTTATGAACTTTTTGTTACTACAACCTCCAATTCACTATGTTGATTCCTTTGCAATACTATTATATGACCAACTTTTAAATACTTTTGTTTGAATAATTCAATAATTCCTGATTTTTGTTTTTTCCTGTTTGTTCTTTTTTGTTGGCATGTAATGAACATCATTTTGTTGATGAACACTAATGCCAGTGAAAGTTTATACATACAGCTCAATACAAATTATTCAATGTACATACATGAAAATATCTTCCATGTATGTACATTGAAGGTACTTGTATGTATGTCCCTTCTTACATAACTTTTTTGTATGTACTCTTCTATGTATTTCATAGAAGTACCTCCTATGTATGTACATAGAAAGTACTTCTTTGTACTTTCTATGGCACCTTCTATCTACACACATAGAAGGTGTCTTCATAAGTTAGTTTTCAGGTTTTCGGCACAATTAGACACTTTTTTGTCTTCTTATATAAAGTTTATTATGAAATAGCAAAAATTATAACGAAATATGTACACCATAGAAGTAACAGCCCAACTCACTTAGAGAGCAGTTAGAAGTCAAAGAGTATGCACATCTATATGTACATCTATGTCTAGGCAAATTCATGAATTAAACTCATGGATATAATCACATGTCTGAGAAAGATCATTTGTTACAGCTATAGAATACATAATAAAAGTATAGATTTATATCACCAAGTTTTGTATTTTTACAAGCCAGTAGAATTCTGAAATATAAACTAACATTCAGTAATGATGATATGTCAGAAGTTAATAAATTATTGTGTATTTCAGAATACATCACATAGAATTGCGAGTAAAGTAAAGGAGGCATCTTTAAAAATGAACTTACACAATATTTTAGAAGATTTTAACAGAAAGTATAAGTATTTTGCTATCATTAGCAGTAGTTTTTGATTGAAATGCCAAGATATTTCAAAAATAAAATTGGCGAAATTTTATTGAGGTTACGCTCAGAAAAATTCGAGCAAAATGATATCACTAGTTTTTATTGTTGCAATAGTAGATATCGGCTGTTGCAATCAAGTTTGTCTTTATCCTGATGGTCTCTTTCCAACTATAAATATCAAAATCACACTTTCTCTTGATCTGAGAGTTTCAACCATGATCACGTTTCGTCAATTTTAATCTATAAACATCTTGGCAGTCAGATCCCCTCAAACATAAAAAAAACCTCAAATGGTAGAAAAATATTAATACTTTCATGTAAAATCTACTGAAATTTTGAGTAAATTTATCTTTAGGGTATATATTGAGGCCTTTGAGGCTAGCTTTTTAATACGGATTTTTTTTTAAAGAAGGTGTGTATCATCTGACGTATTCAACTGTGTCAGCTCTTGTTTATCAGGAAAGAAGGTGTGTATCATCTGATGTATTTAACTGTGTCAGCTCTTGTTTATCAGGAAAGAAGGTGTGTATCATCTGATGTATACAACTGTGTCAGCACTTGTTGATCAGGAATGACTTTGAAATATTTCTGTCAAGGTTATACTGACAAGTGTATTCTTCATCTAGCCAACTCTCTGTCACATTCCTTATCATCACATAGAATGATACCGAGTCAGATCTGTAAATATAAGTTATACTGCTAGTTTACAACAAACATAGACTAATATTGTTCCATTCTTAGAAACCATATTTCTACACAAAACACTTCTCTCATGATATGTAGTTTGAAAGTTAGAATGGCAAATGTTGTTATATGTTAAATACAAATCAATTTTCTGTCCAAAGACTTTTCTATTACCCGGGCAACGCCGGATAGCACCGCTAGTTTTTACTATAGTAAGATCCGTGTCTGTCCGTACATTCATCCGTAGTCACTTTTCGTGGTTAGGAAAAAATATTGCTTCAGGCAGGATTTGATCTCACAACATTGGTTTAGCAGCCTTACCACCTGCACCTATCAACTGTCTGATTACAAGGCAAGAATAATTGTGTGTATAGTTATTATATCTGATGATCTCTCACAGTACACCAGACTGCCAGAGTACTAGTAATAATACTACGATTCTGATCCAAAGAGTTTCTCAAGTCACAGGTGCATTATGGCTTACAATCTCAGAGAGATTATTGCACCGTCATGTGACTTGGTCTTATTAAAAATGAACTCGTACCAAATTTTACTAAACTTTATTCGAAAGTATCGGCACTTTTCTATCAATTGTGACTGTTTTTATGCTTGAGGTAATCTGACTGCCAAGATCTTTCAGGATTAAAATTGGCAGAGCTTGATTGCGATTAAATCGCTCAGAAGTTGCTACTGTTGATATACATGTAGTTGATATTGGCTATGGTGTACATGTCACCGTGCATTATGTGACTTTATTCTATCAGTTTCTTTGCAACTATAACCATCATAATTTCACCTTCACTTGACTTGAGCATTTTAACTGGGATCAAGTTTTGTCAGTTTTAACCTTGAAACATCCTGGTAGTCAGACCACTCCAAGCATTAATAACATTCCCAAATTATAGGAAAATATTGATATTTTCTGATAAAACCTACTAAAGTATTGTGGAATTAGTGGATTTGAACTCACATCACAATTCAAAGAATATTCCAACATTACCCAGGCTCTAAACTAGGCAGTACTTGTTGAGTATTATGGTATTACTGTTCACAGTAAAGTTTCAACTATCAAATCTCTAGCACAAAGTTTATTTGCTTTAAAAATACCTGTTAAGATTGCAATTATTTTTATTTTTTTAACTCATTACAATGCCCAAGAACTTAAAATAGATACTTCAGTTATTTACGCTTAGCCTAAGTTCTTAGTCTAAGTGCATTATACGTAAAAACTGATGTATATGAAAAAAACTAAATGGATACAGGATAACCAATACAAAAGCTTTCATTTATTACTTTGTAGATAAATTCAATTAGATAATAAATTAGATAAATAAATTCTAGAAATAAGGTAATGATGAGTAGGTTATGCAATATGTACATGTAAGTCAGGGTGATGGTGAAGAGATGTGGATATAACTTACTCTTACTTACAGGTAAGTGTAGCCAGAATTATCATAGCTTATATATTTGTACGTTTGCGTTTTTTTTTAGCCTCACTACCCTCACATATAAAACTTCAATATTTTAAAAAAAGTCAAAACTCGTACTTAGAAGCAAATAATTTCTAAATTTATGTTGGCCAGATCTTAGCTAGAGATTTTACTGCATGTCCTAACACCAACCAGTTTTACACAAACCAGAACTTGTCTGGTACTGTGTTTAATCTCTTTACATAAAATATGCTAAATTAATTCACCTCTTAGTAAAAGAATTTTCTTACAATAGATATACCCGCTCTTGAGAACCCAAGCGTATCACAGTATCTAAGGCTATGTGGTTACCCAACCACGGCACAAGAGAGGATTTACCACTTAAATCAGCTAAAATGGCAGAAGGTGAAACTTGATGCATACCTTTTCATCCTGCTGTAGAGGCCATCTATTGAGGAGATGGCAATAGAGGTTCCGTTACGGTATGTCAGCAATATGTACCACATGTCAAGGGAGTCACTCAGTGGGTAGGAAAAACTGAGTTTACAATATATCCTTACAGTGTCTCCTTTTCTGTAACATGCCTTTTGATGAGGCATTATACTCAATGTTGGTGGACTAGCCTCAGGGGGTGCATCTGCAAGTAGTGTGAGATCCTTAAATTTCAATGAGTTTGTTTAATGTTTCCATACTATCTCCCACTAGCTGTACAACAATTACTTCTAGTCAGAATTCTCTATACATACAAGTATATGAATTTTGTTAAAGGTCCACAGCTGCCAACTATGTTGGTTATTAGTTACACTGAGTGTTATTAGTATGAAAGTTTACCTGTTACCATGACTACACTAGCTGTTACCATAACTACAGGGTCACATTAGCGTAATGACGCACAGACAGATGTGTAGGCTCCCTGATTAGTAAGTAGAGTTGGTGTTACATGTACACAGTAGAACTCACTCTGACTTGGACTAGACTAAATTTAAACAAACTTTTTAACATTCATCTAGCCCCACCTTCCTTCAACTAGCCCTATGTTCTATTATACTTATTTTACTAGAGTGACTCTCTAGCCCCACCTTCTTTCAACTAGCCCTATGTTCTACAATACTTATTTCAACAGCATGAACACCATTGGTCCTAACAGCTAAAAGTTCAAAAACAAAAACTAGCTTTGACACTAAACAAAGATGGATGGCCAGTTAGAGTCTCTCACCTGCTGACACCCCCTGACACCTGCTGATAGCTCAATTATTCAATCACTAACATACAAGTGTCTACTTATGCAGTTAGCTGCCTGTATATATTTTCTCTCACTGTATTCTTATAAAACATAGAATATAACATAAAATTAAAAACTGTTTTCTGCCATGGTAGCATATGGCATAAAACATTTGACTTGGGCTAACAGTTTTACTAAGACGGAGTTGTCTGTCCATGCCTGGCAGTGGCTAATACAATTATAAAGCTTACCAAAGCCACGGACTAGAATGTGATGAGATATGCTGTGTGTCCTGTTTGCTGCATAGGCTTTGCACGTGTAGACTGTTTCATGGAACCCACTAGGAAGGGGCGGAGAGGTAAAGGCGATGCCATAAAGTAGCATAACTTCTCTGGTATTCTCAAACTCATGAGTGTCAAGGTTGGAGGGGCCTAAGGCTACTCCATCTCGTTCCCTTGCAACAAAAATGGTAGATTATTATATTTTTGAGCAGTTCTGCTGTACTGCCTACAAATACAGCAATCATGAACCTAGACATGTAGATTAGAGCGGTGACAATGGTTAAGTCTGATTATAACAAAAACAAAAAAGGTTTCCATCTGTTCAAGATGAACTTATACAAAAATCTTTGTAGATTTTATTAAAAATTATTAGTATTTTTTTATTTGCAATTTATTTTAGTGTTTGAGGTGATCTGATTGCCAGGATTTTTATAGATTAAAATCAATAAATTTGGTTGTAATTAAAACGCTCAGAAGAAAAATCTATGCAAAATTATGTCACTGGTTAAATTATCGTTGTAATAGTTGATATCTGCTGTTGATGTCACTAGTCGCTATAA
This sequence comes from Watersipora subatra, assembly GCF_963576615.1. Classification (NCBI taxonomy): domain Eukaryota; kingdom Metazoa; phylum Bryozoa; class Gymnolaemata; order Cheilostomatida; family Watersiporidae; genus Watersipora; species Watersipora subatra. The sequence continues at coordinate 42,970,527 of NC_088709.1, read as the reverse complement.
TTGCTGTAGTTGATATCTGCTGTTGATGTCACTAGTCGCTATCATTGCTGTAGTTGATATCTGCTGTTGATGTCACTAGTCGCTATAATTGCTGTAGTTGATATCTGCTGTTGATGTCACTAGTCGCTATAATTGCTGTAGTTGATATCTGCTGTTGATGTCACTAGTCGCTATAATTGCTGTAGTTGATATCTGCTGTTGATGTCACTAGTCGCTATAATTGCTGTAGTTGATATCGGCTATTGCATTCAAGTTGAAGCTTTACGTATTTCAATTCTGTCAACCTCTTTGCAATTACAGAAGTCATAATCACACTTTCAATTGAGCTAATCGCGATAAAGTTTTATTAACTTTGATTTTGAAACATACTTGCAATCAGATCACCTCAAAGATCAAAAACAATCGCATATAATAAAAAATACTGATACTTTCTGATAAAATCTACTAAGATTTTGTGTAAGTTTATTTTCAAGCTAATGTAAGTCTCTGAACCAGTTCTGGTGTATGAAACTAGTTTTACAGATTTTAGTGATTTCTGTACCATTATGAAAAAGTGTCTCTCAATGCAACAAGTTTTACCTAGAGCCGCTACTGCACCAACTTTATGAATTACAAAGTCAGCTGTTTCCTTTCCCATAGTTTTATATTGTTGGGTACTCAAACTATAGCTGTGGTTATTTACTTCAATAGATCACAAGTATACCAGGATGATGGGTTATTCTAGAAGAGACACTCCCTGAACACCTGGAAGAGTGAAGCATTGTTAAGATGGGAGTTGTCTTTTCTACATCTGTCTACTTCTGTGGCTATATATAGTATTCCCAAGTATAATTCAAGTTTTTCCTTTGCTACGAGTGCTATTTAACAACTCGAAGCCCATTAACTGATGTTGTAGTCATGTCATTTTCATTTTCATTATTATTATTCTTAATACTATTATTAATGGATAGAATGCATCTAGAATTTTGCAATAAAAATGCTTAAACATGACTCACCATGTAATGTCAGAGAAGCCTGTAGAACAGCAGCTGATGATGAAAGGTCGACCAGTATATGTATAAATAATTACAGGAGGATAAACAGAAAGATACTCCATTCCAACGGGTTTCACAAATGAGAGATCTATAGACAGAACAATAAAATATAAATGAAAACTGTTAACAGCATCATCTATATTTCTACTACTAATAATCGAACCACGAACAGCTATAGTCTAAGTGTACATTAGTAGTAGGTAGGTTTGATGTCTTAGTTACAGGCTTTGATTCACTGTGAAGTACATCTATGAATACAACCTAAAGTTATGGTTTATTTGAGGATAGCTGTTGGTGTTTTAGTCATTATCTTACTAAAGCTGCACATCATGGAAACATTATCTGATGATTACAACAATAGGAGCTATGCTAAGTACCTCAGCTACATATACAGTCATTCGCTTATTATGTATTCATGTGTTTTAGCTTCAGTTCCAACTGATGGATTGTTGGAGAAGTTGCTCCACACATATTTGCAGCTTGGATAAACCTGCAGCAACTATAGTGCACCCTCGAGTTACGGTGTCCCTGTTATACGATTTTTTCACCTCATGATGTAGAACACAATGATTTTTTGTCCGCGCCATATGAATTTTTTTTCCATACAATATCAACAAAAAAAGTCTTCGAAATTAAATTTTGACAGTTGGTGTGCTGAATATGTCGAAATAACAAAGATGCCTATATGCTATTTGCCGAAATGCTTCTCACAACTCCTGAAAGAGATACGATGTTCTCTCTCTCAGTTCAGCATTATTTATTATAAGTTATAGGGAAAACAAAACCGGAGACAGTTCAGTGATAAAATATTAGACAATGATAAAGTTGAGTAAGTATTTTTTGATTTTGTAAAAAAAGCATTTAGAACCATATACATTGTATAAACTGCATAGCATTCCTTATAAAGAGAAAATGTTATAAATTGTTATATATTGAAACAGAGGGTTTAGCACATTCACATTGTAAACTTATTAGCCTAAAAACTGCTGTTTGCAGGTAATCATTTATATACACCCACTCTGCTTTTTTCATACCTTTAGCTAAACCTGAACAAATGTGTGGCTATAGGTATAGTAATATTAAGCTATGAGTATCTGTAAACTTGGAGTTGCCTTCTACTTGACTTATTAAGCAATGCGTGACTGATAATAGTTATTCTATTTTTAGCAGCCACCAATCTGTTCGCTGTAAGAGAAACTTTAAGCTGTTTATAATGATCATGAGTTGTGGACTTTTAATCAAGAAGCAACCTGCCTGTGTTTATAGATTGTTGATGAACACTCCTTCACTTAGTTTCCATCTACCCTTGTGTACTACCATGACAGCAAAAGTCAACAGTAAATCTTTTACAAGGAAGGAAGAGATGCATCATTAGAGTCCAAAGATCTCAAATGTGCTTTAATAGGAAACTCTCTGCATGTCTCGGCCAAAAAATGAATCTAATGATAGATCTTATTAACTTTTTCTGTAGGTGTTTGAAATCAAACTACTGGAGTTTATATTTGAACTATGTTTGTGTCTATTTTACAAAGTTGTTAGCAAAATCAGTTGCTTTAGCTTAAGTAATCCTCAGAGAGAACCAAGTCTCTTTACATCTTCTCTTCAGTAAAATACTCGTCTACTAAAGTTGATAAACTCAGTAGCTGCATTGAAAAAGTTTTGACATTGTTAATACTATGGTACTCAGACTATGGTACTTTACTCGCTTAAGAAGATGGTAAACATTAGGAGTTACCCCGCCGCTGTAGATCGTCAATGTTCAATAGATTTTTAAAATTAATCATCACTATTACTCTTAGACCATCACTTGTCTGATCAATATATTGGGTAGAAAATATACCACAGTTTATGATAGAAATTTGAACAGCAAGTCTTCAATACATTTTAAAATCAGTAAATACCGTAAAACCTTTAATTGAACTCCACCTTTATTTAAAAGCTTTGTGAAGTGCTACCTTAAGTACTCACTTAAGAGTACCTGTTTGTATCAGCATTCACTTGAGGATACCGGTTTGCCTCAGCCTTCACTTAATGACTTTAAGGATGAAATTCAATTATGTATTCTTTAGTATAGGATAAACACAATACTTATTCAAGTACATCAGTTAAGACCCCTTAAGTCAAGTCACCCAAACTGTTTTATACATGGTGCTACCACCACACCTTAGTTATGGTATCTTAGGAGAACCTGACACTCTTATCTTATATTAAGGTAATTAAGACAATATTAGACAATTTGAAGAAACCAACTTATATATCCTATTCATTTAATAACATAGCAGGGCTATCAGAGTAATATTCTCAGACAGATAAGACCAACTTCTTCCACATACCTGAAGATATGTTGTTGCCAGGGCAGATGATCTGATATCCTGCTGACATGTGGCTTAACGCCGCCAACAATGTCATCACAAAATAACTTTTCAGATGTTCTATTCCTTTTGGTAGCATGTTGTCTTCTCGCAGTCTACCTTCCTTTTAACTATACAAGTAATCACCTGCTTTGTATGTCACTCGTGATAGTGATTGTAAGGTGAACTTAATTGCTGAATGATTGCATCAACCAATGGAATCAAGCACTTGTATTACTCTGTAAAAAACCTTTTGGTGGCTTAACTTTATGTAATCAGCTTTGATTTATACCAGATGTGGCCTATCTATTGGGTGATTAAACAAGAGCGATTCAAAGCCTTTATAGCCTTTGTTCCCACAAGCGAGTAATCATTGTATATTCTAAGAGAAAATGCAGACACTGAGTCACCTTTGACCTCAGCAATGATTGGTAGTTAGGCAAGGCATTATAGTCGCTATGCTGCGGTTCCTTCCAATAAATTTATATGCAATCAAACCTCTTCTCACAATCATCTCTAGAGATAAACTTGCTGACACCTGATGTAAATTTTGAGCTAGTATTTGATTTCACACCCACAGAAATTCTAATTTACAATTTTCAAAATTTCACAAAACTTTGCAGGTTTTTAAGTGAAAAAAGGATAGGTAAAAGTTACAAGAGAAAATTTGAAAAGAACTGAATATACTATATAAAAACTATAGAAAACTAAAAAAGCTAAAAGACTATATAAACTAAACCAGTTTAAGCATTGCTTAGTTTAAATTTAAAAAAGTCACATGCATATCTTTATATTATTCTCAACTTCCCAATCTACAAATACTGAGCCAACACTTCCTTTCACATGTTGAAGTTACATTCAATCTTTTATTGATTATCAATCAACTTAATTGATTAGTTCTTTTACATATAATTCAGTTTTTAAATGTTGTTTTATATAGTTTTCTGCAATGTGTATGTTTCAATACTATGCAACTATTAAACTAACTACCTGCTGTAAGGAACGACAATAAATTTCTGCTCAGTTAAATGAATCAAAGTAATCACTGTGTATTCAGTTGAAAGTATTTGATTCAAGATATAATAGTTTTAACATGAAAAGTAAATCTAAGAATGATATACTTTTGTATGAAAAGGTTGTACTGTATTTGAGAAAATCGGTTATGAGATTTACCTAACGCTGTGTTAACAACTGCTGTTATTCAACTGTCAAGCTAGATAGTATTTAACAATGATTTATCAAGTTATGCCTAATTGTAAGGCTAAATCCATGTTTGTGTCTATTTTATATTGTTTTTTCACATACAAACTATAAACCAATACTCTGAGATCTCCTATCTCAGTATAAACAATTATTTCCCATTCTTTAAAATATTACAAACTAAAGTGAATTAGTCTCTGTTCTTGCACACAAAGGTTATCGGATGGTGTTTTATAGATGCCAGTGAAAGATGTTTGTCACTGCTCTATGATCAGTACCTGTACATCTCTTCTAGTCTGAGCTAAGCTGTTTGATTTAAAGGGAGTTCATTGTTTGATTTCAAATTTTTTTGTTCATTTTTGTATGATGTTAAGTTTTGAACATTAATCTTATTGCATATCTCACATTTCACAACTGCTAAAAGATTGAAGTTTGCTCTAAATACATGCTCAGCATTGCCATCTAATTTAGCCATGCTGGCCTAAATATACTGTTATATAATAACGTACTATAACATAACATAAGATGTTTAATAAAATATGTTATTTTATCATATGTTGTTGTATAATATAAGGTGATGTGATCTAATTTTGTTTAATACAAAATAAAAGTATATATTTTTCATAAACTGTAATATAATACAATACAATATAATAACTTAGAATACCAGTTAAAATAACATAATATATTGTAGTATAGAACCAAATAAAATAATATTATATGTTGCAATATATCATAATATCCTAAAATATAATATGACAGTATAGCATGTCATGGTACAACATAATACGACAAACTTTAATACAGTACAATGTTATAGTAATATAATATGACATGATGTGACTTGAAATAATAAAATAAAACAAAATCTAATATAACACCATTATAGTATATGAGTTATTAATTTGTAACTCAATGATATTGTGAGATTTAGATGGTATTAATATGTATAATTAAAACTACAAAATAAATTAATACTTAGTGTTAACAAGCTTCTTTGTAAATATTGGTTTTATGGCATCTATTGAGTGTGACAAGTATTGTGTTTATAACCTAAGAGTGTTTCTCTGTTTACCAAATCACCAGGAAACATATTGAACCAGGTGTGACTAGAATATCATAATCAGTATCCATATGCAAATTAAACATGCTGAAAAAAATCATTAATCTTATTTTCTATCACAATCTGTTGATCAGCACTTCAAACAAACAAGTGCTTGCTGTGAAATACTAGCAAATTCATCATTTTCATTTCTTTAAAAAGTATTTCTTCAGTTTAATATTGATTTTTTTATTTTCCAATAAGGTTTACAGCTTTTTTTTGTCACTAGTAACACACTGAACTGACACCTAGCAGCAGGTGTGTGATTTCAGACTTTTTCTTTAGCTTTTTAAAGTACTTCTTTAATTTCTTTATTGAATGCTTGCCAAGAAATCTTTATAATGACAGCTATACTGGCGGAATGTGAGTTGATAAGCGACAGCGGCAGAAGAAAGAGAGAAAGATATAAAATACCCGTACTAACAAGTAAAACTAGTATAGCATGTTGAAGTGAAATATACAGGAGTAGGAATGAAACATGAAATCTAATAATACAATGAAAAAGATGAAAATATATTTATAAATAAATTAACCAAGTATATATATACATAATGAATACTCACTAGGTACTATTGTTAACCAAGTATATACATAAGGAATACTCATTAGGTACTATTGTTAACTAAGTATATACATAAGGAATACTCACTATGTACTATTGTTAACTAAGTATACACATAAGGAATATTCACTAGGTACTACTGTTAACTAAGTATATACATAAGGAATATTCACTAGATACTATTGTTAACTAAGTATATACATAAGGAATACTCACTATGTACAATTGTTAACTAAGTATACACATAAGGAATATTCACTAGGTACTATTGTTAACTAAGTATATACATAAGGAATACTCACTATGTACTATTGTTAACTAAGTATACACATAAGGAATATTCACTAGGGACTACTGTTAACTAAGTATATACATAAGGAATAATCACTAGATACTATTGTTAACTAAGTATATACATAAGGAATACTCACTATGTACAAATGTTAACTAAGTATACACATAAGGAATATTCACTAGGTACTATTGTTAACTAAGTATATACATAAGGAATACTCACTATGTACTATTGTTAACTAAGTATACACATAAGGAATACTCACTAGGTACTATTGTTAACTAAGTATATATATAAGGAATACTCACTAGGTACTATTGTTAACTAAGTATATACATAAGGAATACTCACTATGTACTATTGTTAACTAAGTATACACATAAGGAATACTCACTAGGTACTATTGTTAACTAAGTATATATATAAGGAATACTCACTATGTACTATTGTTAACTAAGTATACACATAAGGAATACTCACTAGGTACTATTGTTAACTAAGTATATACATAAGGAATACTCACGAGGTACTATTTTTAACTGAGTATATACATAAAGAATACTCACTAGGTACTATTGTTAACTAAGTATATACATAAGGAATACTCACTAGGTACTATTGTTAACTGAGTATATACATGAAGAACACTCCCTAGATACTATTGTTAACTAAGTAATATACATAAGGAATACTCACTAGGTACTATTGTTAACTAAGTATATATATAAGGAATACTCACTAGGTACTATTGTTAACTAAGTATATACATAAGGAATACTCACGAGGTACTATTTTTAACTGAGTATATACATAAATAATACTCACTAGGTACTATTGTTAACTAAGTATATACATAAGGAATACTCACTAGGTACTATTGTTACCTGAGTATATACATGAGGAACACTCCCTAGATACTATTGTTAACTAAGTAATATACATAAGGAATACTCACTAGGTACTATTGCTAACTGAGTATCTACATAAGGAATACTCACTATGTACTATTGCTAACTGAGTATCTACATAAGGAATACTCACTATGTACTATTGCTAACTGAGTATCTACATAAGGAATACTAACTAGGTGTTAATCAATTTGGCATACATAAAGGGCTATATCCGCTCCTTGCTACTTTTATCACACATGATAAGGAGTCAAAATCCTATTTAAAATAGGAATATTGTATTTTTGTATCATGGCCGACATAAATTATATTATTAGCAGTTGTTATATTAATAACTTGATTGATTCACAAACTATACAGTTTCAAGCTATATTCAGTAACACTTTTTAACATCTCCAGACAAAAGACTCCATTAAGTTTCAGCTGTAAATAAGAACAATTGCTATTTGTACAGATTGAGACTTAATGGGTTGTCTGAGGTTTAGATGTACCATAGAACTCAGGTGCAGGTGGGTTCTTACAGAAATTTCAATGGCGTCAACCAACTCAATGATTAATAGCGTTATGATTTATAGCCTCAAAATATACTTTTTGCAGGCACTTGAAATAATACAAACTTACTAGAATTAATTGAATGTTAAATGTTCAATCATCTGTTGTCACGTATCTTGACTCTGACAATGAGTGCAGCTTGCCAAAGTTTTACTAGTAACTTATATTTGATTGGCCAATCTTTCTTAATCCAAAGTAATTTGTTACAAATACATTCCAAGTTCGCATTGGTTGTCATGTTTATCAATTATCTTATTTTAATTTGACAGCTTATCAACCAATGAACAAATGCAGTACTATTGATTCCTGAACTCTTATTGGTTGTGATGTCAACCAGTAGGAAGAAAAGGAAATAGTAAGAAATTATTCATCAGCCAAAAGGGATGCGACTTTTCACAATTGAAATTATCTAGGATTCAAAAACAACTAAAGGCCATATTTTGGGATATACAACATATTTGTGAACTTAGTCATCTGAGAACAAAAGTCAGAGCTGTTAGGGATATATATTAGCATATCACAAGAAGTATTTAATTAGCATTCGTAATAAGCCTGGTTAGCCCTCTTCCTTCTCCCTCTTATCTACTCGCTCCACTCCCCCTTCCCCTTCTCAGCGCCTCCCACCCCATCTCTCCTATCGATCAATTATAGATCAGCCCTTAGGCAAACAATAGGTTTGGATTAACTTGTTGGTCTTTTTAAAATCTTAATTTAGCGTTGTAGTTGTTTTTTTAATATCAAATATAAATGACCAATCTAAGTATTCAATTTAAATATCTAATATTAATGTTTAATCGAAATATTGAATCTATATATCTAATATAAGTATTCGATGTAAATATTTAATCTTTTGCCTGGGTTTAAGCCTATTTTACAATTTTATGCAGCATTTTACATATTTGCATTAGTGTTACTCAAAGTTTATAGTGACTTATTTTAAATGAAAGTTGGTGCTTTATTGACAGTTTGATTAACTGTTGATATCTAAATCTTCATATATTTCTCAGTATACAACTACCAATGTTACTAGACTATCTCTGTCTATGCTGAGCTCTGTTTGACTGATCTACTAATAGAACTAGTCAATAGGTGCTAGCCTATCATGTTAAGTAAACAAAGGTGAAAGAGCCAATTTAACTGCCTTTCATGCTCACTGTCAATCTTGCCAACATCAGACAGGTTCTCTGTGGTAGGGTTATATTGTATACCCTACTTAAAAATAAGTTTAAATGCATTAAACATTTAAAAATATATTTAGAATGAGCTTCTGACATTGGAGCAATTTATTTTTGGCGTGAATATAATCGTCTATCAAATTGCACAGATTACATAACAGCTGAAGTGCAGAATATTTACCATTAGTAAGTGAATGAATCTGAAAGGTTAATATTTATGTAGATATCACTAACAAACTTTAAAAAATCTTATTACGGTTACACAGATGACTTTAAGTAGCCAATCGGTTTGCTAGGATACTATCACAGTAACACAGCATACACCAATATGATTTAATAAGGTCGCTAGAAACAGGCATCTGCTACAAGCACATGTTGTTATGTTGTACACATAATTAAAATAAAACAATCACCATTACGAGTAAAAAATAAGCTAGAACCAAGGAGGGCTGCGTTGTAGTAAAAGACTGTATGTAAAAATACAAATATACACACATATATACATATACATGTATATATGATATATATATACATGTATATATGATATATATAGTAACTAAAAGTGGGTGCAAAAGCATATAAAAAAAGAACTCTACACTCAAAACCTAAAAGAAAATTAGGGGAGTATGAAATATTTGAAAAAACTTAATTAAGAAGAAAGTAAATTTTTAGTAATTGAGCTGCAAATTTGTTTTGTGCGATGCACTCATCTGACGCAATTGTACTAAAATCGCGAAATATGATATATATATATATATGTATAATATGTATAGTGTATATAATTACTTCTATATAGTAAATTATATAAAATCATAATATATACATGCACTTTATGTAATATATATACTATATATATGTATTTATATTTGATATATATCAAATATATATTATTCATATATATTATGTTAATATGAAATATATATTTGCATATATGAATAGATATATGTATATAGATATATAGATATATGAGAACATATATATTCTCATGTAAATTCTCATATATATATTTATACATCAGAAATTATATATATACATATATACATATATATATTTTGTTTTTTTTATATATTTAATTTTACCTGATGAATTGTAACAACCATGAAACTTTAAGTAGTAAACAGTTTTAAAAGTTTTCAGTTTTTAATATATTTTATATAAATCCTCTATTTTAATATTGAGCACTATCTTATAGTGAACTGCCACCTTCTTCTTAATCAGTAGGCTATATATATATATTTATTTATATATACATTTATATATGTATATATATATACATGTATATATATATATTTATATATATATATATATATATATATATATATATATTATATATATACTCATGCTACAGACAGTACTGTTTCGGCTATTAAAGCCTCATCAGTGCAGCTCAGAGCTTAGGCAAGGGACGCAAATCCCATTACCAATGAGAGTTGATTTCCTGCCATGAAACAACTAGGTTGCCTCACAGACTTTTATATATATATATATATATATATATATAAAAGTTATAACACTCCGCACTTTTTAGAGCGTAGAGTGCTGTTAGCAGTAGGCCTGACCACTTATCTATTATATATATATATATATATATATATATATATATATATATTTATATATATATATATTATATTACAGCATACAGTGAAAGAGGAAGAACAAAGCATTAAAGCCTATGCAGCCTCCATGGCCACTTCAGATAAGTTGCTAGATGAATTTCAATCGGCTGCTCTGACAATGGAGCTTCGCCCCGATGATGAGGAAATTGACTGGCACATGAAACCTCTTCATGGTGCTTGCCACCGACAAGTATCTAAGGTTGGCAATCTTGACCAGACATATATGTGGCTAAACAAAGAAAACCTAACGGCCATTACAGAGTCGCTACTCATGGCAGCCCAGGAGCAAGTGCTCCCAACAAGGCAACTCTAAACAAAAAACTATCACACTAGAGACGATCCTAGATGCAGACTGTGCAAAGATGCGCCTGAGATCATCCATCACATCATCAGTGGATGCAAGCAGCTAGCAGGAAACGCATACACTGAGCAGCATAATCATGTCGCTGGTGTTGTGTATAGAAGTCTATGTGATGAATATGGCCTTAATAAACCACAACACTGGTGGGAAGCTCCTGATAAGGTCAATGAAAATGACCGCACTAAGATTATCTGGGACTTCTACATCCGAACTGACAAGCATGTCCTAGCAAACCAACCAGATATAGTGGTGGTAGACAAGGAGAACAAGAGAGCTACTATAATAGATATAGCGGTACCCAATGACTACAATATAGCCAGCAAAGAAAAAGAAAAGGTAGAGAAATATCTCCCTCTTGGAGAAGCGATTGAAAAATGCTGGAGTGTAAGAACAACTGTAATCCCAGTAGTCATTGGGGCACTGGGCACGATAACACCGGCGCATAAAATGTGGCTTGCCCAGATACCAACAGCAATCAACTCAGGTGAGTTGCAGAAAAGTGCGCTATTGGGAACAGCTAAGATCTTGAGGTGAGTGCTCAAACTCCCAGGTCTCTGGTAGTAGACCCGAGTTAGAGCAGAAAAGTACCACCCATACGAGTTAACCGGGGTGAGGAAACAATTTTTATATATAAATCCGAATTGTATCCCGTTGTCCAAAAAGTGCTAAAAGTTTCCTGAGCTGATATATAAAATAGATAATAGAGCAGTGTAAAATTTGATAAAAACTGTATATGCATATATCAGTTTTTATCAATATACAGTTTTTATCAAATTTTACACTGCTTTTTTATTATCGATTATATATATATAATATATTATATAGAGCAGTAATTTATATATATATATATATATATATATATATATATATATATATATATATATATATATATATATATATATATATATATATATATATATATATATATATATATAAATTTGGAGTTGTCTTGTGCCAGCTACTTGTGATGACATGTGCCAATTACACCATCTATTAGAAAATATGCAAATTGCAAAGAGTGGTTCAAATCAATGAGTTGTTCCAATTGTGAGAGGCTAGCAATTGGAAATTATTTTAAATGACATGCAGGACATTATACACCCACCCTTTATTGGAAAAGTTCTAGCAAATCTAATAAATGGATCTGTTTTGAAAAAACTATAGACTAAAAAAATCTGCAGTTCATTGTATGTGTTAGACAAATCACTGCAGGTGCTACGTGCAACTTTAGAAATGGACAGGTGTCACAAATTGGTCTCAGCTGTTCTTTTTTACTTCTCGCACTCTCATTGGCTGGTAGGCAATTTATGAAAGAGATTCTGCTCCACGATCATATCAATGCCTGCCAAAGTATCAAGAAGGATTTTGAGTAAAATTATATTTCGAAAAATGATAACCGTCACTGATCCTTCAAAAATACTTACTCATAAAATGTAGGTCAGCAAACAGAACAGAGCTTGTTTTTACATCAAAAGCTAGCAAATACTAGAAGTTTTTTGGCATAATTCCAGGTCATTAAAATCTGTTGGCTATTTGCCAATTACAAATCTAATCACGCTAAACCATGGGTTATCGTATTTCTACACACCTCAAAACAAGCCACACAGAAAACGTCACCAGGTAAAATGCACCTATTAACTTTGATATTGAATGGAATCACAGGACTTGCTAGTTTTCTTGTATGAATAAGAGTAAACTGCACCTAAGGACACAATATAATCACATAAACCTCTCAATGCTAAGCATGAGTGATTCTACACCACTGCATTTTATACCCATAAATTAGACTCCGATAAAAACATGACATTAAAATTTCTAGCTTATGTCTTACTCATTCATCTATGTACATCGTACATTTCACAAAGTAGATACATTTTTGTGTTTGCTGTATGCACCAAAGGGTATATACCAAACACATTTTAAGTATACTTCTGTTACGTATAATATAGCTTTAATAACTTCTAAATTTGCATTTTTTGTTTTATATATCTCACTTTATATCTCACTTGTTGGGGTCTACTGTATGTTCTTAAGTTTCTCGATCATTCTTTGTTTTTTTTTAGAAGTTGTCTTAACCTGACAAGGTGGAAACAACTTTTAATGCTGTTCTACAACTCAAGTCTGCCATTCATTTATCAACTTGGATATAGTGAATGTTTGATCGACATAAAACTAATTTAGAAGTATGAATAAATATCAATATATTTGTTCTTTAATATCTAAATTGTATACAAAAATACTATAAAAATTAATTGTCATACGTTAACATAAACTTTCACATATTCTTTCACATGTTGGTAATACAGAGTCACTATCATTTCTATAGAAACTTATAAATGAGTAACTTGGAAAATATTAGCTTTAGATCCATACACTGCTTGATATTCATTTTATGTTTAATAAAGCTATCCAATTAGAAAGTCATTCAAAGTCGCCATACACTGCATATCAAATACATTTAAAACTGTTTAGTCATTCAATCTATGCTATGATAGTTTCTCTTCAATTCCGGAAGCCAAGTGCTGCTGGGAAATTTCCATGATATCTGACTGGTTGGCAACGGGCATTGCCAAATATAAAACGTTGTAGAAGCTGGATAGGTTATCTGCATTTGATTTCTTTGTGTATTTCAGAACTTCTGAAACCTGAAACAAATAAGTATTATGTTTAAAAAGTTGCAGTCAAACATTTAAAAGCTTTATAAAAACCTGTTACATTTGTCACGCGTATCATAGCAAAGCTTTCTCAAGGTCAATATGATAAGTAAATATCATGTTGGTCCTAAATAAAGAAAAGTGTTTTATTAATATTTATAATTGTTTACTAGTATATTATTATATTAATATTATTACCATTATTTAATACTTCAATGTTATTAATCTCTTATTATTTATACTTATGATTACATTGCTGTATTATTCATATTTATATTTTATGTTCATGTTATTCACCTTTATTATAATAGATATTTTATGAACAGATATATTTATTAATAGTTAAGGGATTGTATAAGTCTAGTAGCTAGCAATTTTTGATATACATGTAGTAGCAAATCTATCTTGTCACTCCTCTGTCCCTTAATTCTATGGGCATAAGTTTCACTTAAACATAAGTTGGTGAGAGTTAAAAGGTATTTCCAGAGTATTTTGAAGCAGCAAAAGTAATTACATAGAATATTTGTTATTTCAATCATTTGAGAGTAACAAGCAAATAATTCCTTTAATTTTTATCAAGTACCATCTGATGAAATAATTTTTCACTTAGAAGTAAAATAATATTTAAAAACACATATTTGAATGAAAATGCTTTTTATCATTTTTCTTTTCACAGTGTCGTAACGTAAATTTGATCAATTGTCTTAGAGAATATTAATACATTTACACGTAAGTGTAGCAAAAGAATTTCTTACTATACACCAACAAGTATTACATAAGAGCAAACTAATCAAATTTGGCATTTAAATAGTGAAGCTATTATGTAGTAAATAATCAATAATCAATAATCAATAACCAATCAAGATTATCACCTAAAATACATATAAATTTTAAGAATCTCAGCAAAATAATAGATAGCAACATACAAGAAGAAGACTGTTTCATCGTTCACATGACTTCTTAACCAATAGAAACGACAATACGCTTACAAAGGAGTTGTCTGTTCATTGTAATTATTCAGCCACTACAATTAGCATACTAAATTTCTCCAACCATTTAAAACCAAACAATAGCTATTGTCTGGTTCCAGCATATAAAATATAGAATATAGAATGTGAACAATAGAATAGCTGCTATTCTGTTGTTCACAATGCTTTGGCAGTATTATGAGTTGTCTTATCAACAAGTGAAAATTAGGTTGCGCTTAAAAAGGAGTTGTCTGTTGGTTGTAACTATTCAGCCTTCACGAATTGCTCAAACTTCTTAAAACAAGGAAATTATGTTACGTTTTTTAAAATTGTCAGATGTTACTCACAGCAAGAGCAGCGGAAAGTTCTGGTCTTTCACTAATCATTTCATCTAGTTTCTGTTTGTCTGCTGAATTGTCATTAGAAGGAGGCTTGACAAAGATAAGAGGGATGTGGTTGGCTATAGCAACATTGATGGAAAGGTCACAGTAGTTTGTCTCCAGCAGATTAGAGCTTGTTATGACAATGACTCTGAGGCTACGCTTCAGGTATTCCGTCATTTCTACTGGAATGATTGTAACAAAATTTACATTGGTTCCTTAGATTACAGATTTGGCGCATTTGTGGAAATTCACTTCTCAAATTCCTCTATTATTGTTTTAGCATTGTATGTGGTGGAAATATAGCTCAGTGGTAGAGCAGTCTGATAGGCTGTCAGTTCAAATCCCAGTGTTCCTTGCATCGTGACTTTCTTTTGACGAAACCAGGATTGTTTATTAATCACCACAGTTATTCAAGATTTTGTTTTATTTTGAAAACAAATACTTCAAAACCCTTTATTCTGTTTTTGACAGCCTCACAGTTTCAGTTAGGGATATAGTTCAGTGGTAGAGCCATCGGCTGCAGTCCGATTGGTCCTGGGTTCAACTCCCAGTGTCCCCTTTGTTCTGGCCTTTTTGAAAAGAAGTAAATGATGTGCTTTTTCGAATGAATCAGATTCGTTTCCGATTATTTTATATGCTTTTGAAAAGAACAGCCACGAAACGCATGCTTATGATTTTTTCAGTGTGCCTGTCAACTTTTCAGGATATAGTTCAGGGAAAGAGCAATCAGCTTTAGTTTAGTCAGCCCTGGGTTCAAATCTTAGTGTCTCTCATTTGCTAGCAATCAGTATAAGTAAAGATGGTTTTTGCATTGATTATAAATATCATAGCATATGCTAGATTCACAGCAGTGCCCATGCCACTAAACGCGGAACAATGAACTGTTCGATACAGAATAGAGTTTAAAACAATTCCCAGCATTCCCTGCTTACATAGCATTTCCTTAACGCGCTCTTCATGCTTTAAAAGGAGACCAACTGATAACTATGATGAATTGAAAACTTTGGGTTTACCTGAGCCAATGAGGAAATCTCTGTCAGGAATGCAAATGTTATAGTACTTCTCTAGCTCTTTTATTAAGTGGTTTGTAAGGAATTCCTGATCTTCCCGGGTTTTCGAGCATACAATATAAGTATTGCAGGGTCTTTCTTTTGCAATTTATAATATTTTACTTGATTGCATAATAATAAGTGACAGAATCATATACTTATTATATTTCGTTCAAGACCTGTTCTAACTATGATATGATTAGCACTAACCAGTATGTTTGTAGCTTAACCTTAGGCCTATGAAAAAGCAAATTTAAGTGTTCTATCTACGTTTTTGGCTTGAAAAATAAATTGGGTTTTTTATTTTCAACATATAATAGAAATATATAAGGTATATTTCTAGTATTAGTAGCATTATATAGCATTGAATAGAAATTTTCATATACACCACAATAGCAAGCATATATTCAGTGCCTAAGCTGTAAAATTAATACTTATATTTGAATGTTGGGTTCCTTTGGCTTATCTAAAGCCAGAAATTATTAAAAGGACAACTCAATGTGTATATGGAACTCTGGAGTATTAAGCACTAGAGGAGTCTGGACACACTGTAGACATAAACTGGCAAATAGTGGGGCAATAAAATTTACTGGGAATTTTCCAGAAAACACGAAAGAAAACACTATAAAAGGCTTTTATATTCAAGTTAGACCAGTTTTAAATTTTGATAAAAGTGGTACACAGCTAAACCTGTTATCGTGACAGCTCTACATAATCCAGTTACAGTGGAGACACTATTTACGAGATCAATTCGTTTGAAAAGCCATTTCATAAGTAAAAACCAATTTATATGAGAGATATGAATTATATATATATAATATGAATTTATATGATTTATAAATATATATAACCCTTTTTATATATACTTATAAACCAAATTATATTAGTTTATCAGTATATAATTCATATATTTAGAAACTAATTTATATATTGGCTTGAAGAGAACTTTTTTGATGCAAGCCAGATGCCCAGATGCCTTGTATTGTTGAGTCTATTAAATTATGTTTATTATATTAACATAATGTAATAAAAACAATACATATTATATATAATATATATAATATAATAATATAAATATAAGATAAGTTTAATATACATTAGATATAATACAATAATATAAATATATATATTATAGATTATATTGTAATTTATTATATTAGCTGATGAATACTTCTACTGCCTCGAGGCTTGTTTCACCAACAAGCAATGAGGCCTGTTATAGCTCAAGAGTTAAACTCAAAAGATATTTGATGTTATAAATTAACATAGGCCCTACTGAAAGAGTGGGCTAAGATATCTGGTTAAGATTGTTGGCTAAAGATGAAGGCTAAAGTTGTGGGCTGAATTCTTAGGCTAAATTTACCACATAAATAGCCACAAAGCTGACAAGTTTCTGCGCCTACCTGAAATTTCTGATTGTTTTTGGCCTGCATTCCAACGGCACTTGATGTATGTGTTCCAAAATATCGTTAGCTCTTTTATATAGAGATATAACAAGGCTGCAGCAAGCATGACTACAAAGGCTATAACCAGCACTAAAATTGTCACTCTTGTTGCTATCTTCGTGTCACAAGGAGTGGTTGCTATAATATCCATTGTTTCGTCTGCCAGAGATGTGAACAGAGTTGAGGTTGACATCTACATGAGTGAGACAGCATGATTGCTTGAACTTTCACATCTGCTCTTTTAGAATACCGGAGTTGAGCAGTTAGCTATTACACTGTACAGTCACACCGTAAACGCTTAGGGTTTGACTGTACATGCCTAGGGTTTGACTGCACTCATATAGAGTTTAACTGAACACATATATGGTTTAACAAAAAAACATCTGATTTTTTAAGACTTACATATAGTTCTTAGGCATGATGTACAGTTAATCCCTCAATATGGTAAAACTTTTATTAAGTGTTTCAAAGGCAAGTATTTCCGTAAGAATATATTTTAACTCACATAACATGTGCCGTGGCCTTATAATCTATGATAACTCTTTGATGCCTACTCTGGTAATTACGCCACATGAAAGAAATGTATTACACAGCTTCACAACTAGGTAGCATGACAGAAATGTAATATGTTATAACTTTGTGTAAAAATGAAACTAACTGTAAAAAACTAAATTATAGGTAAAAAACTAAAGTTTATGTAATAAAAAGCAAATTACAGGTAGAAAAGTTAGGTTTTATATGACAAATTGTTTTTACGTAAAAAAGTAAATTAATAAAGAGGTCATCAGTAAAAATAGATTTTTGTCATTGCTTTCTTTCGAGATATTTAATGTAGGAACTGTCGTCATGGCAACAGTTGGGTTGGTGGATGGGCTGCTAATAAAGACCAGTAGTCATGGTAACAGTTGGATTGGTGGTAGGGCTGATGATAAAGAACAGTAGTCATAGTAACAGTTGGGTTGGCGGTGGGACTGGTGATAAAGAACTGTGGTCATGGTAACAGTTGGGTTGGTGGTAGGGCTGGTGATAAAGAACAGTAGTCATAGTAACAGTTGGGTTGGCGGTGGGACTGGTGATAAACAACTGTAGTCATGGTAACAGTTGTGTTGGTGGTAGGGCTGGTGATAAAGAACTGTAGCCATGGTAACCGTTGGGTTGGTGGTAGGGCTGGTGATAAAGAACTGTAGTTATGGTAACAGTTGGGTTGGTGGTAGGGCTGGTGATAAAGAACTGTAGTCATGGTAACAGATCGGTTTGTGGCAGGGCTCGGGACAAAGATGCAGAACATATGTAACTTATTCTAACCAAAGCTATATAAGATTTCAACTTCTCTCATGTATAAAACTGTAACACTCTGACAGACTTCGAACATCTTACGTCGAAAACTACCTTAGTATCGAAATAAGCTTTCTACTGAATGTTGGAAAAATTATAAAGTAAAGGAATTATATGCAGGGGTTTGAAATTTCACACAATGTTAATCGAAAGCAAACTGCTGATCTCCTACATTTGCATAATCATCAGGAAAGTAGAAGAAATATTGATTGCTGCAAATCAAAACAGGTAAAACAAAGAAAGTATATTTGTTGCTGCAATAAATCTGAGTTGAGAATTTTTTATAGTGTTAGGTTGCTTGCAGTATGTTTTATATATCAGACAGGTGAGAGTTCAGGATGTGTATGTGTGTACATTTGACTGACTAAACAATAACTGAACACAAAAGATAGTAACAGCAATACAGGATAATGATAGGATTATTATAGACCATAGCTATACAGAATAATACAGGATAATAAACTAGCTATACAGAATAATGACTTTAGCAGTAGGTCTACGGGTCACACAAATATATAAAATATAGTTCAACATGTGATGACTTTATAACACATACCTAGTTAGAACCTAACAGCAACATAAAATCACTAAGTTTTTGATGCACTCTACTGCGATTTTCAATAAAAAGTGATCACAAACTATAAATGGTAAGTTAATAACAGCTTTCGTTCTGAGGTACTATTTGATGCATTTTTCTAAATGGTACGCATAAGCCCAGTAACTGTACTTCCGGTAGATGTACATCCAGTAAGGGTATATCCAGTAAGTATATGTCAAGTAAGTGTACATCCAGTAAGTTTACATCCAGCTAGTGTACCTCCAGCAAGTGTATGTACATCAAGTGAGGGTATATTCAGTATGTGTATATCTAGTTGGTGTATGCCCAGTAGTGTACACCCAGTAAGTGTATGTTCAGTAATTGTGTCATCCACAAAGGTATGCGTCTCTTCTGCATAAACTGTCAAATGCACTTGTTAAGTCAGTCACTGGTTTCACTAGACTAACTATTGCCAGAATATGGATGACAGGTGAGAGTTCAGGATACGTATGTGTGTATATTTGACTGACTAAACAACTACTGAACACAAAAGATAGTAACAGCAATGCAGGATAATGACAGGATAAAAGACCATAGCTATACAGGATAATACAGGATAATAGACTAGCTATACAGAATAATACAGGACAATATACTAGCTATACAGGATAATACAGGACAATAGACTAGCTATACAGGATAAAGAATTTAGCAGTAGGTCTACGGGTCACACAAATATATAAAATATATTTCAACATGGGATGACTTTATAACACATAGCTAGTCATAACTTAACAGCAACATAAAATCATTAAGTTTTTGATGCACTCTACTGCGATTTTCAATAAAAAGTGATCACAAACTATAAATTGTAAGTTAATAACAGCTTTCGTTCTGAGGTACTTTTTGATGCATTTTTCTAAACGGTACGCATAAGCCCAGTAACTGTACTTCCGGTAGATGTACATCCAGTAAGGGTATATCCAGTAAGTATATGTCAAGTAAGTGTACATCCAGTAAGTTTACATTCAGCTAGTGTAGGTCCAGGAAGTGTACATCCAGTAAGTGTACATCCAGTAAATGTACATCCAGTAAGTGTATGTTCAGTAAGTGTATGTCCAGTAGGTGTACATCCAGTAAGTATATGTCCAGTAGGTGTACATCCAGTAAGTGTATGTCCAGTAGGAGTACATCCAGTAAGTGTATGTCCAGTAGGTGTGCATCCAGTAAGTGTATGTCCAGTAGGTGTACATCCAGTAAGTGTATGTCCAGTAGGTGTACATCCAGTAAGTGTATGTCCAGTAGGTGTACATCCAGTAAGTGTATGTCCAGTAGGTGTACATCCAGTAAGTGTATGTCCAGTAGGTGTACATCCAGTAAGTGTATGTCCAGTAGGTGTACATCCAGTAAGTGTATGTCCAGTAGGTGTACATCCAGTAAGTGTATGTCCAGTAGGTGTACATCCAGTAAGTGTATGTCCAGTAGGTGTACATCCAGTAAGTGTATGTCCAGTAGGTGTACATTCAGTAAGTGTATGTCCAGTAGGTGTACATTCAGTAAGTGTATGTCCAGTAGGTGTACATCCAGTAAGTGTATGTCCAGTAGGTGTACATCCAGTAAGTGTATGTCCAGTAGGTGTACATCCAGTAAGTGTATGTCCAGTAGGTGTACATCCAGTAAGTGTATGGCCAGTAGGTGTACATCCAGTAAGTGTATGGCCAGTAAGTGTACATCCAGTAAGTGTATGTGTAGTAAGTGTGTGTCTAGTAAGTGTATGTCCAGTAGGTGTATGTCTAGTAAGTGTATGTCCAGTAGGTGTACATCTAGTAAGTGTATGTGTAGTAAGTGTATGTCTAGTGAGTGTATGTCTAGTAAGTGTACATCCAGTAAGTGTATGTCTAGTAAGTGTACATCCAGTAAGTGTATGTCTAGTAAGTGTATGGCCATGTTAGAACATTAGACAAGTGGCTCATCTTGTTTTTTTTCCTAAATAGTGGTGATCCACTCATTGAATATTTATTTAGCAATTCTAGGAAGCAGTTGATGCGAACCAGTTGCAAATATAGTACATACATTATTACATGGATATTCAAAAATGTGCAATGCAGAGTTACCTTCTTTTGCAGTCTATAATGAAAATTTACGGAAAAAGCAAACAAGTCTTTTACTGCTGATTTGTAATCCATCATTGTTTGCTGAACCTATTTGGATGCTTGTCTGAACCAATATTATAAGTCAAATATTATCTTATATTATTATATTATAAGTATATTATCATTCAGCACAAAACATTCGGTGAGCAAGTCACAAGTTTATCTCTTGAAATTCAGTTACAAGAGTTCCTATATAATAATTTTGATAGGGTCCCTTTCTTACTCTATATTTGTTAAGCAATCTGTCTGTCTGTACGCATATGACACGTAATCTCTTTAATATTTAAAAGTACATTTAGATTATTTTTATAGATGTGTTCATAAATATCATTACCTCTTTGTACCATAAGTGGATATTGTTTGTCTTTACTAATGAAACCAGCTTGCCTTTGTCTCAAGCAATCTACCCGCTTTTTACTTTAATAAATAAGCAGCTTTGAACAACAACAATAATAATAATAACGAACTGCACTAGTTTTAATTGTAGGTGATTAGTAATACCATTATAATGATGTCGTATTAAGTAACCACTTGATTGTATAAATGGGCATTCTGCTGATTTTATTAGCGACACACTCTTTTCATGAGCTCACAACTCCAATAAGTACAGTTCTAGTTAAAACACTATTAGATAAAACAAAAAATCACACATTATTTTTTCATCGCAAACTATGAAGATAGTTTTTACAGGGCTTGTTAGCTAACTGGATTTTGAGCAGCAGTCAATAGGGCTACAGACACTTAGGCGACACTTTTGGTTCAAAAGGCGACAACTTCAGACGGAAAGGCGACATGATGGAAATACCTTAATTTACCTCAATCGATATTATAACTATATCTTCACTTTTGCTTAATGTTATATTTCTACTAATTGATGAAATACAACACATGGATGCACACACACACACACACACACACTACTGAGGCTGCTAATACATGATACATGAGCCAGCAATAGTATAATAATTCATCAACCGGGTTATGCAAGGGGCTCAAGAATGCATCGCTTCAAAGGGGTTAAAAAATTGGTACTTCCATGATGTAATGTATTAGGTGGTAAGGAATTTTAGACTCTTGCCACACTGATAAGCAACTTGCCAGTTTTCACAAGCAGTCAAGGAAGGAAGTGAAAAAGAAAGTAGTGAATATCTAAATGACTTCTGAGCATTTTGAGTTGACGAACTGGCATGAGTTAAATTTGTGGAAAAGGATGAACAGAAAAATAGTTGAGTTATTAAAGACAGATAAATTTTCGGCAGCTTCTTTTTAATAGTATCCATCTCAATTAAGTGAATATGTGGTACAAGCTTTAATACAATAAGAAAGTCAACTCCGTGTAAAAGAATAATCTAGTCAGCTTAATGTGGGTATGAGCAGGTAATAGATGCCAAGGAAATAAGGTAGAGCAATGGATTAAAAATTTACTAATGCAAATTTCCGATTTGGGCATTGATAAAGTTGGTGTCTTGTTAGTGTTCACTATTAATTCACAACAACTTATCAGGACTTAATGTTTTAAATTGATGCTCCCCTTAGATTGACTATGCGGCAGAGGAAGTGCAAAGCTGACGCAAAGATGGAACAGTTACGAACAACAATAGGTAAGACTTGCACGAAAGGTTGATGCTTATGTAAAGCCAGGAGAACCAGACTAGAATGAAAAGCCAGAAATGCACTTACTGTAACTAGACCAGATGTAAAACCAGAAAAACAGGCTGATAGGATTTGAAATTTGAAAAGTGAGAATAATTTGAAAACAAAGGTAAAATGTTGAGAAGCACCGCAGTGGAACCTGTTACTACCCATATATAACAGAGGCAGTCTGAGAAACACATTGATGTGGTTGTTGTACTTGAAAGAGAGTAGGTCTACAATATTTATCACAATGCCAAAAGACTACTGCGGACACTGCGATAAACTTGTTGCTCGCAACCACCGAGCTTTCGCATGCGATGGCTGCGATATATGTGTACACTTAAAATGCACAGGAGTCTCAGTAAAGATTTATAAAGAGGTACAGAATGGCGATAATGACAATGAAATGTAAAATGCAAAATGCATAGGCTATGCATTTTAAATTTTGCTCTGCTATAGTCATGAAGTATAAATCCTTTAGGAAATTTTTATTTAAAGCAACTGCTTAAACTGCTTTAAGGAAATTGCAAAATTAGCAGCCGAAGTGGACATAAAATTGGAAAAATTTTAAAATTTTTATTACACAGGGAATAATTTTTATGACCAAAGCTTTGAAATTTTTAGAATAAAGCTGCGCAATCATCAACTTTAAAAGTTACTGCAGTTTTACACTTTTTTTCTCGTTTTTTCACAATTTGTGATAATTATGGACATAAGTTGCAATTAATAACTCTCCAGGCTAATGTCCACAAAGTTTAAAAAATTTGGTTTTTGGATGCTTTTTATTATCTGGTAGACATGCAGCCCATGGACTCCTTGCCCTAATGTGAAGCGCATGGTTCTTATTACAGAATTATTCATTATGTAAGCTACCTATGACCTGGTTTCCAACAACATCTTCTTATAAGACAAGCTAATTTGAAAGTGTTAGACCTTGCAGCTAATCGCTCATACATCTTTTTTAATCATGCTGAATGTACAAGATTGACTTCTACAGTATACCACAAAATTTCAGTTTTGAGCAATTACTAATTAGAGATAACTATTTAATGGCTTGAATAAAACAGAGATAAATACAAAGTGATGTCACATGCATTTGTCAAAATTAAATGCAGTTCAACACAGCTCATCTTCATACAGTGTCACAAAATGTTTTAATTTCTCGGAACTATCTTTTAAAGCAACCTGTTAAACTATGAGGAAGATTCTCAAGGCCGATCCATGCTACGGGATGGTGATGGCTTTGGATGGCTACGCGATGGCGATGGATACTCCATGTGATGGCCCATAGGCAAATAAAGCCACCTGTGCCTTCACTAAGAATAGCGGGTCGGCTAGTACCAGAAACTTGTACATCGGAAACTACGCTGGAAGACCAGCATGAAAGTAGTACACAAATAAGGTATAATTTCTACTATTTATATTGTTCTGAAAGATAAACACTTAATGATGAAATTTAATCAACATACTTTTGTTTTATACATAATTTATTTATCTTCCTACACAGGTCAGTGACGGCTTTCAGCTTTGTGATCAATCCTGCAGGACTGGCAAGAAAATGCTAAAAGCCAATGAGGGCTTCCTGTACACACTAGACAGACAAAGGAAGTCATTATTGGAAACAAAAACTTGCTGGAAATGTGCGAATTGGCAAGCAAAGTGCGCTGCAAGAGCTATTGGTACCAATGGAACTTAGGAAAGTCGAGGTGTGGACAATCATGAGCTACTAAACCTGCCAAAAAGAGTCATCCTACAAAGGTATGCATCTCTTCTGCATAAACTGTCAAATGCACTTCATAAGACAGTCACTGGTTTCACTAGACTAACTATTGCCAGAATATGGATGACCTCACTGCATGAAGCTGCGCATAGACTATATACATGTAGTTCACAGCAATGGTAAATAATTTAGATTTTTATCTCACAAGAAGTTAGAGTTAGATTTATTTATGAGGTGAGAGTAATCCCTGGTAATAACTGTGAGCGAGTATTGCATTTTAGTAATTCATCTTACTCAATATTCTATTGTGTAATTTCATCTATCACTGTGCCTTTTATCATTATAAACAATAAAGCCTTTTATACCTTTAAACTCTTTCCTTGCAGTTGAAGGAAAGCTTCCACCAAACTTCTTCAAGGAGGATGTTCGGATTGGGGTAGAAAGAGCCATAATTGTTGCCACATACCATGGAATTTCCTTACTGAGTAAAACGAAGACATGGTATGTCGATGGTACTCTCGAAGCAGCGAGGGAGCCATTTTATCAACTTTTTCAATTCAGGTTTTTCTAAGACAGGGGCCACAAAACAGGTGCCGGTGGTGTATGCCTTTATGTCAAAAAAACGAACAATAGACTAAATCGCAGTTTTTACTGCAGTAAAATAATTGATACCACACCCAGCAGCAACTGCAGTTGTTGCTGATTATGAGTCAGCTATTTGGAAAGCCAGTGGGGAGGTTTTTTGAAATAGATATGTTTGGCTGCCTTTTTCACCAAACCGGGCGTTTTATAGAAAGGCTCAGAAGTTAGGCCTTTAGAGACTTTATCGCACATCGCCACAGGTCCGCAAGTTCATGCGGCAATTATTGACCATTTCATACTTACCAGCAAGCCAGTTTCATGCAGCTTTTGGACATTTATGGAGAAATGCACAGAATATTAATGTAGATGAGGTAACGCAATTGTATGACTACTATCAAACCAATTGGATAGACTCTACTGTATGGCAGCTATCCAGCTGGTCTTGTTACCACCGATTAATACGAACCAACAACGATGTGGAAGGTTGGCACAACCAACTGAATAGGAAGCTAGGCAATAATTGCAACCCAAACTTTTATTGTGTGGTCAATAAGCTTCACAAGGAGTCAGAGCTTAGCAAAATGTTTACGGAGTGAGTGGCTTACCATATCCTTTCATGATCACAATCAGAAAAAATGAAATCTCGAGAACACAAGTTAAACAGTTGTGGACTAGGTATGAAGCCGAAGAGCTCATTACAAAGGAACTGTTGATGAAAATCAGCGATACTATCAGAATTACCTGGTAACAAGTGTAATTTCATGTTTTGTGTCTGTAGGTGATTTTTCTGCAGACAGATATTGTTTCAAACCTCTACTTTTTTACACTTTTCACGTCTTTCACACTCCTTTCACACTCCTTTCACACTCCTTTCACACTCCTTTCACACTCCTTTCACACTCCTTTCACACTCCTTTCACACTCCTTTCACAGTCATTTCACACTCCTTTCACAGTCCTTTCACACTCCTTTCACACTCCTTTCACACTCCTTTCACACTCCTTTCACACTCCTTTCACACTCCTTTCACACTCCTTTCACACTCCTTTCACACTCCTTTCACACTCCTTTCACTCTCTTTTCACACTCCTTTCACACTCCTTTCACACTCCTTTCACACTCCTTTCACACTCCTTTCACACTCCTTTCACACTCCTTTCACACTCCTTTCACAGTCCTTTTACACTCCTTTCACACTCCTTTCACACTCCTTTCACACTCCTTTCACAGTCTTTTCAAAGTCCTTTCACAGTCCTTTTTAAACTCATTTTACACTCCTTTTACACTCCTTTTACACTCCTTTTACACTCCTTTTACACTCCTTTCACACTCATTTCACACTCCTTTCACACTCCTTTCACACTCCTTTCACACTCCTTTCACATTCCTTTCACATTCCTTTCACATTCCTTTCACATTCTTTTCATACTCTTTTCACACTCCTTTCACACTCCTTTCACACTCCTTTCACACTCCTTTCACACTCCTTTCACACTCCTTTCACACAACTCTTTTTTTTACATTTCTGGCTCTTCATCTACATTTAACTTTAACTTTTTGCATTTGCAGCTACCTCTCTGCCATAAACTTTTACTTTTCACATATCTCTAATGACTAAGCCTCATTTTTCCTAAGGACCTGCTTAGGCGTTCTCTCCTCTGCCTGCTGAAAAGCCTCTCTCTTTTGCCTTTGAAGTCTTTATCCCCACCTGTTGAAACCTTCCGCCTAAATACTGTTGAGACTCGCAGCCATATGAGTGTAACTTTTATTAGCTATTGTAACTTTTTGTTATTATAAACAATAATATTATTGTTTAAAATTCCACTAGTTGTGTATTTTAATTGTTTAACTTATAGAATTAAAATATTGTAGTGTACAGTTAGTCAAAAGCAACCAAAGTTGCGTTGCATCAAACCTTACAACTCAGTCCATGCATCTGATCTAATGAGTAAATCTAGATGTCGCCTTTCAGTCCAGAATTGTCGCCTAAAAGTCCGGAATTGTCGCCTTTGCGTTCGCTGTCTCTTCCTTCCGTCTGAAGTTGTCACCTTCCGAACTGAAAGTGTCATCCAAGTGTCTGTCGCCCTATTGACTGTTGTCTAACCGTCCATAATTCGCTTGTTGTTATGCTGCTAACGAATGATGTTGTGGCAATACATATATTTCATATACAAAAAGACAGCGCTGTTGTTTTCTTTTAATTTATGCATCGTCATCTGATCAATGATGTTAATATATTTTTCTCCGTTTTATCATATAGACGGCAAAAATTGATATTCCTTTTGGATATCATATAGACCTTGTTTTTTGGTATGTAATAGAGAACATGATTGAATGTAATAAATGAACATGAATGAAGACAGTGTCTGTAGGGTTTGTTGTTATGCTGCTATAGTTAATGATGTTGTGCCAATACAGATAATTCATATACAAAAAGACAGCATGTTTTTTTCTTTGAATTAATGCATTGTCACCTATTCAATGATGTTGATATACATTTCCCAATCATATCATATAGACAGCTGAAAATGATATTCTTTTTGCACAAATCTGTACTAAGACTTTACTACTAATCATATGTTCCAGCTCACCACATTTTTATCGCATCCCTAAACCTTTGAACATATTGCCTTGTCCCAAACTTGCTTGTTTTGGCATTCGTGTCTAGTGGCATTTGTGCAAACTATGTCTAGAATATTTGTATTTATTTTCTACTCATTTTTCCTTATCCCGACTCCTTATCAATATCGTTAGATTGCCAACTTTTAAAACGTGTTGGTTCAGTATACTCAATAATTGCCTATTTCTGTCGTCTACTTTTTTAGGCATGTAACGAAGAACATGATTATTAATGACCAATAGGAAGTTATACATTCATATTACTCAAGCTACAAATCTACTGTTTCCTTCTCCAATATGGTGCTTCACTTCAATTTCATCATTTTCATACTTTGTAAATACGTTGTCCCATATCTTCCACAATGTTTTCTGACCTCAAATTTTCTTCTACACTGCTGAACTAGTCCATATTAGCGTCCAAACAGTTTTTTGGCCGATCGAAACTTTCACACGCTGCATTTAGCACAAATGCAATGCGTAAAGGTTTTGCTCACTAAAAGTATCCTTTGGCCCAAAACTTGAAAACCATTTTATGCATCAACGTATTGAGACAACGTTAGATAAGGAGCTACTATTAGCCTGAGACACCATACCAGCTTCATACCGCATAATCTTTGCTTATCAAGAAGTCACTTGATTTTATCAATGGGCATCCTGCTGATGTTATGAGTGACACACTCTCTTCATGGGCTCACAACTCCCACTATTACAGTTCTAGTAAAAAATCTATCAAATAAAACATGAAATCACACATTATTATTTTTTCATAGCAAACAATGAAGACAGTGTCTGTAGGGCTTGTGGTTATGCTGCTAATGAATGATGTGGCAATGCAGATCATTCATATACAAAAAGAGAGCGCTGTGGTTTTCCTTTGAATTTATGCATTGCCATCTGGTCAATGATGTTAATAAACCGTAAAACCTCTAATTGAACTCAATGGTGCTCTATTTTTCAACCTTTCTTTGATGGTGGCGATCAATTAGAGGCAGCGTTTAAATAGAGGCTGGCGGCTTATTATTCAAAAAGCTCATCCAAATTTTCAAAAGACAAGTTTAACCCTATTGCGGGCGAAGCGACTGTCGCTTCTATTTTTCCCTCTTTTTTCCGGTAGACCCATATTAAACATTTTGAATGCAATAAATATGCTGACTTACCTCTAACTTTTCAAATATGTCTTAATAAATATGCATCAAAAATCAGATAAATATCTCTACCGGTTAATATCTATTGCTTGCAATTGAGCTGCGATGATAAAATAACCTGTCTCCTTCTTTGCAATTTGTTGGCAATTTCTACTTTTATTTTATTCTAAAGCTGAAGAATATTTTATTTTATATCTATATTTAAAAATTTTGCATAAAGGCTCATTGCAATCACTGATAATGTTGCTACAGTTTGCAGTCAAAACCAGCTGTTTATGTGCAATAGAAGTTGAGTTATGAGCATCGATCCATTGTAAGCCGTGTTAAGATAGCCACAAAATGCTATTAAATAACATGATATAAATTTGCATATTAATAAGCTATACAACAATAATCTATCAAATGATACAAATATATATTCATAAGCAAGTGACATAAACGAGCCACACTTATATTGCATACAGAAACGAAAATTAACATTTTCAAAACAAAATATTTCCATTGTTTTTTCGGATACCTGTGTTCTGATTGTTGCTTTTGATGGAATGAACATCTTTCAGTCGTCCAGTACCTTCCACAAAATCTTCTGGCTTCAATTCTCTTTCTACACTGCTGAACTAGTCGATATTAGTGTCCAAAATTTTTTTCGGCAGAGCAATACTTTCACGTGCTGCATTTAGCACTGATGCAGTGCTAAAAATTTGCTCGCTAAACGTATAACCTTTGGTCCAAAACTTGTGAACCAGTTTTTATATGCATTTTATATTCCTCAAAAATATTAGGACTGCGCTACGCAAGAAACTACAATTAGCCTGAGATAGTTAGTATAGTTATTTCTATGGCATTGCTTTCCGAGTTCCATTTACCCCTGCAAATTTAAACCGTTTGTCTATATGTAGGCTACTTCGAAGTAGAAAGATCAAGTTAAACGAAGAGCTACTACTAGCCTGACACCGTTATTGAGATTTTTGCTACGGCGTTGCTTTCAAAGTTTTAACACAAAAAAACCAAAGGCTTTGGAATTGAACAACTAGATAATTAACTGTTATTGATATAAATGATTCATTATTAATACAATGTTTGTGGACACTTTTCTACTGATCAGTTGATATAATGGGCTCGAAAAAATCAAATAATGTCAAAGTGGTGGTCAAGTGGAAGGCGTGTTCAATTGGAGAGTGGCAGTGTATGTTTCAACCCTTCTCTCAGAGTGACCGTCAATTGGAGGTGGTGTTCAAATAGAGGTGGTGTTCAATTAGAGGTTTTACAGTATATTTCCCTATCATATCATATAGAAGGCAGAAAAGATCATCTTTTTGCAAAAATCTATACTAAGACTTCTCTACTACTGATCATATATTCCAGCTCAACAAACTCTCATCAATCACATCACCATGTCTTTAAACATATTGCCTTATAACAAACTTGTTCATTTCTCTTTAGGTGTTACAGTCTTTAAAATCCTCTGTAAACTCTGCCTAGATTATTTCTATTTATCTTTCCACACATATAACAAACATCGCATTTTATATCATAACACCAACATACTACATCCACTTTGTATGTTTTAGTTAATGAACTTTCTGTTACTACAACTTTCAATTTACTATCCTGTCTCCTCCACCATACTGCAAGATCATCAACTTTTAAAACGTGTTGGTTCAATTTACTCAATAAACTCTTGATTTCTGACTTTTCATTCTTTTGGCATGTAATGAAGAAGATAATAATTAATGACCGATAGAAAGTTATATATTACAGATGCTACAAATCTATTGTTTCCTTCTCCAATATGGTGCTTCATGCCGATGTATTCCGTCAATTACATCATTTTCATACTTTGTGTTACACAATGCAAGCCATAGAAAGACTTGTCTTGGAGACTTCTAGAAATAATATAAATTTATAGATGGGGTTGCATCAGATTTGAGTTGATCTTAAGAGAAAGCTTTTTTTTCTCTATCAGTTGATATGTTGTTTGTTGTGTTAGGCGATCTCATTACCAAGATATTTGAAGATTAAAATCGAAAAAACTTGATCGCGGTAAAACGCTCATGCCAAAAAACATGCCCAGACTCGCCCAAAATGATGTCAGGCGTGATATATCTGTCAATATATCTCGTATTCAAATCGTTTTTTTGAGATAAAAGTCTAGTCCTTCGCGGATCTATTGGCATATATTTTATTTTGCATTTGCTCATATTTGCTAGAATAAAATTTTAAATCCATCGACAGATACATTATTACCAATGTCTCAAACGCCTCAAACAAGAAAAATTAAAAACTTGTCATATTAGCTTCTTCTAAATGCTGTGTAAACATCTTAGTACCGACTACCAATTGTTCCAGTCTACGGTAATTCTGTCAAGCAAACTATGTAGAATAAGGTCTTTGTATCGGCATAGCTCCGTCGCTACCCACACTAACGATATACAGCCTCCCAAAAGCCCGCTCACATTATGCCCGTCGCCGATCCTGGGGGTGGGGCTGTATATCATTGCCCATACTGAAAACTGGTTTCTTATTACCGTAAGTAAAATACGCAAGCTGCGTCTTTGAAAAGAATATACATATGGATAGAGTTTTAAGGATGAGAAATCTGCGGTAAACTGGATTTGAACTCACATTCTCCAGTTCTGCGGACATCCATATACCGTATCCAATTCACTGCAATATTCTGCAAATCATGTTTGCATTATCTTCAACAATATTGTTTTATTATATAATTTTTACAAGCAAAAAAATTTCATTTTGGCATAAGGCTTTTATTAGAAATATTCATCAAGTCATGGCCACTCACATAGTTTTAGCTGATACAATAAGACAAATTCATCTACTGCAGAAAACTCAAACAAAACACCATGGTTTATGCAGCGCACATTCAAGTCTTTTTTTTCCAATTTATAGCTGTTTCCACACTGACAAAGCTGATTTGGCGGGTGGGACCACATAAACATCCTGTAATCAGTAAAACAAATGCAATAAATATATGTCACTCATAGATATGTCATTCTAAAGCGTATCTACTGAAAGCTTTCAAATTGGGAGTTAGATAGATTGCAAGTGTAATTTTAAAAACGAATAACCGTTTAACAAAGGCACAAGTACGCCAAGCCAATGATTTGAAGCTTTGGTTCTGGAAGTTGAAGATTTACATTGATCAATTGATTTTTTACAGTTTCTACAAGTAAGAAGTGAACATCTAAAGTCAAATCATAAATCTAATTTACTAGATAAAACTGCCACAGAAAACTATAAGCAAATGTAGCTAGGTGAACCGATAAACAATTATAAAACGATGATTAGTGATAGCAAAAAGTTATAATTTTATTAATTAGTACATGTATTATTGAGTACTAAGAATATTACCTTTAGTATATTCACCAATCTAAGCCATTGTATTGCTAGATTGTATGGATTAAATGAAGCCGTCAAGAACTCACTCTACATACGTATCTCGCACGCGCAGGAAATTACATTTTAGCCTCAAACAGGGAAATATAATCTGATTGTAAACTCAACAGTATATCTATACGAGACTCAAAGTGAAAGATAAATTTACCTCTATTCTCCTATTTTCCTCTGTAGCCCTTTAACTACTTGATGCCCAGAAAACTTGGAGTCACCTTTGCAGCAACTTCACAGCAGTTTTTACAATTCTGTTGTTCGCCAACAAAATGGGTCGATCGAGTAATTCATCAATGTAACGATGTTAATTAATTTAGTAATATCGATGTCCATGTGATTTAATAATAGAGTAAAATCTCTTAATTGGAAATCACAGACAATGCGTTTTACGAGTGATAACATTCATTACGACCTATATAAAAATTTTGTGCTGATGATTGGCTAATGAAGCGACCTTATATTTATCGCTCGTGGACTCTTTCCAGATGTATCACTAGTTACGTCACGAATGAAGCACCCGTTGGAATGTGAGCTTTTTAAAAGATGGCCTCATTCAAAAGCATATATCTCTAGACAAGATTGGTCTACAAAGACAAAAATGGGATCAAATTGTAGCTGATGTTTTAGTCTTCCATTGGTCTTAATTTCATTAAATTGACCTTTTTGACGCAACCACATCTTTAAATAAGAAATATATCAGAACAAAAATACATATTTTATTGATGCTCATAGTTGAGGTCAAGCGGTTGATTTGTTCTTAGGAAACAACTCTGGTTTCATTTGCTTGCTGTCTTAGCAATAACGGACAACTTGGTGTATTTGTAGATGCCATAACCAACAAACAAGACATGGTCTTTACATGTGGAGTATACGCCTTCACTACTATGGCATTAGCTATACTGGCTAACTCACTCTCATGACATCCCACCAGGTTCAGTCTAAAACGTTCAGGTTTAGTAGTTGTCTGCTCAGCGCCATGACATTAAGGTGTGACAACTATTGACACTACTAGTTTCGTAGCGTAAAAACATTCATATGACATTCAGTTTATAGAGTTGTGTTACACCTTGTCTATTAGGGAATCCGGTTTACATGTCCATCGAGTTCTCACTGCACCATTCTTGAGCTTGATGATGTGAAATTTCCTTAAAAAAGCCTAAGCAAGTAGTAATTTGAACAAGTTAAAACAACTGGCTCATACTAGTTTGGATATCTTTGTTTCAGCAGGAATGTTGTAATTGCTATTTAACCCATTTTAAAAGGTTACTATTAAAGGTTACAATCAAATTTAATTAAAGAGAGAATTTCTATTTTAATTGAAGCTATATTTCTATTTCATTAATTCCATGTTGAACCACTAGTATTTGTGTCAGCTATCTTGTTTATATGATAACTACCTTTATTTATACTTCATGTCAAGGTCATGGTATTTACTACTATTTGTTACTTACATGTATGTTTGATGATTCCTGTGTTGAATTGTTTCCAGAGCAAATGATTGTCCTGGCTTTTCTCAATTCTGTTTTTATTCTCATTGCGTGGGAAAGTATCAGACACTAATGGAATTATTCTCTCTTGTAATTCAAACACGTAAATTATCAAAGCCAACTGATTCCCATCATATATGTACTTTCTTACCATGGAGACTCAGCTGCAATAATGTGTCATAAATGGTCTCTTTTTATGTTTTGATTTTTAAATAAAATGTATGCATTTTGGCTTAAAAAGTTCTGAAATTAAAAACAGATCTGATTCAAAGACCATTGCATTTACTCTTATCTGATTGGTTTCAACTTCATATTTTTGTATTATTTGTGAACTAACACAAACCAGGGCAAAGAACAGTAATCAAGCTTGTTTTACAAGATTTCCAAAATGTTTCATTGCAATTCTTGACTGGTTTCCAACAATACAAAAAGTTTCAACTTCAAAATATTTATAGATATATTGATAAATTGGGAGTGCATAAAGAAATGTGTCATATTATCATTTGAAGGACAACACTAGGACTGAAGTATAATTAATAAAATGTCAACACTTGATTTTCAAGTCAATAGTTCAGATGTATTTATATATGTATGTTTTATATGTACAAACCGAATACAAGTATGCAAATCATTTCATTCTTTCATAGCAGATACCCATTTGGGAGTTACATAGTTTGAGTTGGTTTGTACTATATTAGAAATTCCCCTGTCATACAGCCCACGACCCAATTGATATTGGAAAAAAAGAGAGGGTACTGCTGGTTGAGAAATGCAATATTAGCAGTCAAATGGCACTGCAGTGCAATAGGATAACTGCAATGATAGCTGCAATGGTAGCTGTAATGTACTAGGTGTTATTATGCACAACAAACCGCAATAATGAAAGGAAAATATTATATGTTTATATCTCTCCTCTGCAATAGGAGAAATGCAATATTAGAAGTAAAATGGCAAGCTGCTGTGTAATATACACAGTTTGAAAGTTGGTTGTTTTGAATGCAGAATGGTTTTGACAGCGATCTGTAACCAAAGTGAAGAAATGGGGCATGATCACAGAAACCATGGTTGTCGGGTGTGTGAGATTTAGAGTTATTTACACTAGCAGAAGGAAAAAATTCTCATTTATTTTGCATAAAAAATTGATTCCAGCTTAATTACAGCAGATTTTGTGGTCGATAAACTGAATGCATTTTTACCATTAGTGCTAAAACATAGTTTTGAGGAAATTGGTGTTAAAGTTTGAGAAACGAAAGCCAATGCATAATTTTGTTTACATTTCAAAACGTCATAACAACCAATATCAAAAAGTTGTGATATTTATCTAGATTTTTGTATATATGTGCAAAGAATTATGCTGAATTCAAAAATTTAAACAGATTTTAGTTGGTTTTCATAGAAATAACTGTATATCTATAAGGAAGTGTAGGCCTATAACTTAATTTTGCGGATAATTAAAATGGCTTGGCAGAACCACGATATTGGGCACAGCCTTAGTATCATCAACAAAATCTTTAGAAAAATAATAACAGTAACATATTGCCCAACATCGGTCACTATATACTTTGATCTTGTAAATTCAAATGATTATTCTTATAATTAAATATTGTAATAATCTTATAGGAATTGTTAAAAAAATAGCATCGTCATTTCCTTTACTCTCACAGCTTTGTACATCAGTTGGAATACGAAAGTACTCATTGTTGTGATATTATCGGATCGCTGCAACTCCGGCTTGACCGGAGGTAAGGAGAAAAGTGCGAGACCGAGAGAGGGGATCCTCTGGTGACTCGCTTACGGCTTGAAGCTCAGTAAGTTAGGACGTGTTTGTTTTGTCTCCTGATAAGTAACGACTTGTTAAAGAACCCACTGAACTAGAGTAGCTTTAGTTCACATGGTACCACGAGTGTTTACTTTCAGGAGAGGAGTAATACGATAGTGTAGTGATAAGTTGATACGTTAGTGTGGTGGTAAATTAATATGATAGTGGAGTGATATGGTAATTAGATAGTGTAGTAATAAGTTGATATGATAGTGTAGTGATAAATTAATATGATAGTGTAGTGCTAAATTAATACAATAATATAGTGGTAAGTCGAGGTGAGTATATTGAATTGTGTTGGACAATTGTGGAGTGTGTAGACACTCAGCGAGGTGCATTGAGGTGTGGTGGCTACCAATAGATACACAAACGGATTTCAATTGACTGTTCCATTATTATTTCTGTTCAGTGAATTCTACTTAATTTTTTCAAATTAATATAGAATAATGGCTGGAAGAAGGGTGGGTGCAAACATTTTTGCTAGCTTCCCTGTGCTAGATATTTTTTGGCTATTGATGTATTTGGTAGTTGGAAAAGGTTTAGCGAAGAGTTTACACTCTGTATGGAGAAGAAGGCTTTTGAGATGGGTGAGAGGGAGGCGACGGTAAGGGAAGAGGCCGTCATAGTTCCCAACTTCACACCTAGGGCTCAATTACTAGCACTCTTAAAAGCCATAGGCCAAGAGAGTAGGGAAACCCTAAGATAGTTGGGATTTGAGTCTAATAACCCAGACTCAACTTTCAACCAGGCTTGGGACCTGCTGAGAGGGCATTATGAAAGAGAGGAGAACATTTATGTCAAGACCCAAAAGTTTGTTTCTGCGAAACAACTTGCAGGAGAAGACGACAGAGATTTTCTCCTTAGAATAGAGCGGCTTAGTAGGCAGCTTGATTTTGGCATGAATGATGATTCACGGAGGAGCTTTGCTTTGGTCATTGCCGTGAATGGACTACGTGACACAACATTGAGTAGAGATTTGATGGCCCAAAATAATCTGGATTGGGAAAGGTTTAGAAACCTTCTCTGGACTAGAAATGTAGCGCAAGAGGCCTCAAATATGCTCGTGGCAGAGCCTAGTTTTAATCGACCTGCCTTTGCTCAACCTAGTGCAACACTGGAAGCCATAAGGCCAATCCCAGGGGCCAGTACCTCTTCGGAGGCTGCAAGCGTGGGGGCTACTGGACAGCTGTGTGTCAAACAGGAGGTTGGTGAAGTAGAACGGCGAGAGGTCCAAGACTGTCGTCAAAAGAATAGAGATAGTAGTGACAATTACAAGGCTCGAGAATGCAATGGGTGTTATGATGACTACAGACGCAATTCTAGCAGTCGTGAGAGTAGTCAAGAACGCCATGGGCATCATAATGGCTACAGGCATGGCTCTAGCAGCTGTGAAGGTAGTCATGGAACACGCTATCGCTGGCACCGTTACAGTCTTAGCAGTGATTCAGATGGCTCCAAAGACCATACATACAGGAATAGTCATTGGGGAAAGCATCATGGCTCTTCATACCGGAGAAGGGATGACAGCTGCTATGAGTGTGGCTCAACAGATCACTTTGTGAAAACCTTCTCCCGTGTTAGATGCAATAATTCTAAGATATTTGGGCACATGGCGGGTGAGTGCGACAGGCCAAATCGATGTCGTATATGTGATGGCAAGTGTCATGCTGAAAGCGAGTGTCCCTTCAAGTCAAGGAAAGACCGCTGTATTTATAAGAATGTTCGGATAGTTTCCAACCGAAACTCAGTTGACTAGCAGTCTGATTTTGAGGGAGAGTTGTGGGCCCTCAGAGAACGGTGTGCCGCACTAGGTAGATGGTGCGAGGCTGAACCGAAGGAACTTGAGAGACGAGAGAAAGAGCTCCATGCTGTGAAACAAGAGTATGAGAAGGTTCGTCCTCTCAGGGAGATTTTTGCTTCAGCTAACTCCCCTGGTTCCCGGGCAGCTCCCCAGACCCCGAAATCTCGGAGAAAACCTGCTGCTACCATCTTGCCACCACCATCCCCGCTAGGGACAACAGTATGGCATTAGGTGGAGACTTGGGCGACGAGAGAGACAACCACGATAATGAAGGTCTTCTTTTGGAGGGAGACAGCGGGGCGTCACCAGCCACAGCCAGAGACCTCACAACAGGAGATCGTGGTGAACAGGTGACTGTAGCCGGATACCTTCTTGCAGGAGACCGTGCCGAACAGGTGACTGTAGCCGGATACCTGCTTGCAGGAGACCGTGCTGAACAGGTGACTGTAGCCGGATACCTTCTTGCAGGAGACTGTGCTGAACAGGCAACTTCAGTTGGAAACCTGCTCACGGGAGGCCGCGCTGAGCTGACGATTGTAGCCAGAGACCTTACTCTAGAAAGATACTGTGCTGAGCAGCCTGCTGCCAGAGCCATAGAAACCCCAGTTCATGGGCTGTCGAAGAAGAAAGCATGGACACTGTGGATGAGGACTTGTTACTTGATTCAGGTAAAACTGCAGTTTGAACCTCGAAATAATGTCGGGAGAGACCCCAAACTCCCAAATCTTATTGAAAGGTAGTTTCCAGGATCCACCACAACCTTCACTAAACTTTGCGTTTCCATAAATACCCGGAGTATCAGAGCGCCCTAGAGGTGTAAGGTAGAACTACCAGGTTCTACTCACAGGGAGGCCAGACTACGGAAAAAATATGTTTTCCTATGTGCACCTAAGTGTGCAGGAGATCAGCAAATAGTTGCTTACAGACTATACAGGCTGCAGAGGACTAGACTTCACGGGATCTCCCAGAATCCAGATGAACATCCCCTGCGAGAAAGTCGCTTCCATCAAACAAAGGAAGATGTGATATTATCGGCTCGCTACAACTCCGTCTTGACCGGAGGTAAGGAGAAAAGCGCGAGACCAAAAGAGGGGATCATTTGGTGACTCGCTTACGATTGAAGCTCAGTAAGTTAGGACGTGTTTGTTTTGTCTCCTGATAAGTAATGACTTGTTAAAGAACCTACTGAACTAGAGTAGCTTTAGTTCACAACGACTTGTTAAAGAACCCACTGAACTAAAGCCTCTTTGGTTCACAATTATATGTGTCCAAAATGTCAGCTACTTTGAAATCGGCAAAAAAGAAACGATTACTTTTTAGTACTTCTACGTTAATTACAGAAACCATAGGCAATTGGACAATGCTATAGACTGATGAAATGTGCACATATTTTCTGTGAAATGCGCACGACTTAATGGTTCTATTCTCTGTCGCACAGCCTTATCGGCATTTCGTTGGCCGGTCTTAATTTTGATTAAAAAAGGCTTGTCAGGTTTTAATGGCGATTTTAGGCCAAAATAATCTGTCTAGTTATGTATTATCCGATCAGATGGATGTTTTAAAAAACTGTCTACTCTTTTCAAAGACTTGGTAACATATTTAAATAAGTTTATATGTGTTTTGTATCATTATTATACTTAAACGACTCTATAGAAAAATGATTAAATTTGTTGATGGGAATTGGGCACAAGGGTTTGGGATGGCCGTTCATGAATAATTTCCGTGAGTTGTGTGCACATATGCATTTATCATTAAGCTCACAAACACTCATTTCACTCACGTTTGGTCGTGGGATTATTTGAAAGATTATTATTAATAACAATAATAATTCAATTATAATTATAATCCCACTACCAAACGAGCGGAGCGAAGTTTGAGAGTTTGTATGACAAATGCATGTGCACACAACTTACGAACATTATTCATCGACAACGTTGCGAACCCTTGCATCGAAATCTCATCAAAAAATTTAACCATTTTTTTGTAGAGTCGTTAAAGTATATATATGTAAGTATAGTATAGTATATATAAGTAAGTATATAAACCTATTTAAATATGTTACCAAGTCTTTGAAAGGTTACCGCAATATCTTAAAACTAACCATCTGATCGGATTGTACATAAATAGACAGATTAATCAGCCAAAAATCTTTATTAAAACTGGCCAAGCCTTACTTTTTATCAAAATTAAGACCGGCAAAAGAAAAACGCCGAGCAACAGAGAATAGAACGATTAAGTCATGCGCATTTCGCGAAAAAATAACTTGCACATTTCACAAGTCTATAGCATTGTCGAATTGCCGAATGTTTCTGTAATTAACGTAGAAGTACAGAAATCGTTTCTTTTTTAGTAGTCAAAGTAACCAATTTCAAAGTAACTGACATTTTGGAAACTTTTGAGTACTTTGGTATTCTAACTGATGTCCAAAGCAGTGAAAGTAAAAGAAATGACAATAATATTTTTTTTAACGGTTCTTATGAGATTATTACAATATTTAATTATAAGTTTGGATGACTATTGAAGTCTTATAGCCACACTAACAACATCGATGCTGGGCAGTATGTTAATTTTATTATTTTTTTCTAAATAGTTTTGTTAAATAGATTTTCTAAAAATCAATATAAATATTACAATTTCTTGATATTGTTAGCTATGACGTTTTGAAATGTAAACAAAATTGTGCATTGGTTTTCTATTATTACTGTATTACTATATTAATAATATTGGTTATTCTAATAATATCAGTGCATTTTACTTCTGATATGGCATTTCTCATATTGCAGGGGGAGAGGCATAAACATATAATGTTTTTCTTTCATTATTGCTGTTTGTCATGACTAAACACTTTTTTAAATAGGTTTTCTAAAAATCTATATAAATATCACAACTTCTCGATATTGTTAGCTATGACGTTTAGAATTGTAAACAAAATTGTGCATTGGTTTTCTATTATTACTATATTAGTGATATTGGTTATTCTAATAATATCAGTGCATTTTACTTCTAATGTTGGCCAATATTGCATTTCTCCTATTGCAGTGGGAGAGAAATAAACATATAATCTTTTCCTTTCATTATTGCTGTTTGTTGTATATAATAACACCCACACCCAGTACATTACAGCTACCATTGCAGTTATCTTATTGCACTGCAGTGCCATTTGACTGCTAATATTGCATTGCTCAACCATCAGTACCCTTTTTTTTCCAATATCACTTTAGTCGTGGGCTGTATGACAGGGGAATTTCTAGTGAATACTAATAATAGATTTATTGTATGACCATATTTGGTAAAACTCAACTGAGACTGATATATCAACTAATTAAAAAGATGGTATAGAAATGCCATACAAATGGAGGAAGCAACTCCTCATGAGATCTGGCTTACCTCTTTTGTAAAAGTATCAAGACGAAACTGGATAAAATATAATAACTTTTTTTCCAATATCTCTTTGGTCGTGGGCTGTATGACAGTGGAATTTCTAGTTATTAAAATGCTGTATTTAATATAATAACATGTCATATGAAACTGTCTGTACAACTAGCACTGTACCCTCTCCTACCACATTATCGCTTTATTCTGGCAATTCTTCACCAAACATGTTTTATGAGTTTGTTTGTACAGCCTTATATGAAGGATTATAACTAATTACAATACTAATACAAGTATAGTAGTGACTAGTAATAATAGGTTCACTGTATGACCATATTTGGTAAAACTAAACAGAGGCTGACATATCAACTAGTTGAAGGTGGTTTAGTGAAACCTTGCGAATTGAGGAAGTTATTCTTCATTCTTAAAGCATGAAATCAGTAAACTACTCTTATTTCTTTAAATTTTTAGTGAAATATTAAAGTTTTTACAATCTTTTTATTTGGTTTCACAACAAAAAACAAGATCCAACATCTTGGTCAACCTTATCTCATTAATTGAGATGTAATATTAATATTACATTAATATTACAATATTAATATTAATAAAAATGTTTCTTCACGAAACATGTTTTGATTTATCTTATCTCAATAAAGCACCGCCACAGTTCTATAATGAAACAATAAATTTAATAGAAACTCAATCTCCAATTTAGCACAAATATTTAAATTAGGGGAGAACCAGGAAAGTCAGCTTGTTTATTATGTCTTTGCCTCATGGGTAAGTTGAGGTTCTTTTACTTTTTAGCCAGAACTTTCTAGAACAAATAAAAAAGCCAGACGTTTTTGTATATTGTTCCTTAGAGGTTAAAACTCAACCCTGATATAAAACGTTAATCTGCCTCACCATTTGTTCTGAAAGTTGAAACCTTCACAAATTGAAGCAAATATTCTTGTAACAAAAGATGGTATTCAGTTTGATTTGTATTTGTATGTAGAATTAACCATAAGTTTTGACTCTATCTTCACATGATGTCAAATGAGTTTGTCATATAAAGGCGTTTTCAGGCAGTGAACCTGAGGGGTGTGTCCAGGAAGTGGACTTGAGGGGCGTGTCCAGGAAGTAAACTTGAGGGGTGTATTCAGTCAGTGAGCCTAAAGAGTGTGTACAGGAAGTGAACTTGAGAGGTTAGTATAGTACCAAGAGTTGAGGGATGTGTCTAGTAGGTATAGACTTAAAGAGTTTGTACAGTAAATGGACATTTAATACAAAAGCCACAAAACGCTTTAGGTTGGTCTTTTCGTCCTGTTTTTTTAGTCCAATTATAACTTCTTAGGCAATATTATCATCAGGAACTAACTTTATGTCAAATCTTCCGAAGTTCCTTTGGATGTACTTTTATTTGCATGTCATCCATTTTTCTCTCCACAAATGAGACAGGTGCAGATAACTCTCTGCTTCCAGCTTTTAATCAAGTTCAAGTTGAAAACACAAACAGGATACCTTTCAAACTTCCTTTTATAAATGATAATATAATATGAAGTTGCTGAAGTCAGCAAAAATGACAAGGATGGGAGCAGCATCAACTGAGTTGGCTAAGATCAAAGATTTCAAATAATAATTAGCTTTGGTATCTATTACTCTGCTTACCCTTCCCTATGGTAGGCCGATATTACGTCCTCCAAGTATGCCTATAAAATGACAGGCTAAATCAATAGCTCTCACTGCAGTAAACTGTTACTATGACAACGGTAAGTAATGGTTGTTGAACTTGTGTTCTGATTGGAGCAGCACAAACCAATAGCTCTAAGAGTGAGAGTAACAAGTGAACATAAAAGTTTGATATGATTAGAACAAGGATTATTTCTCATCAGCAACTTTTAACAATTTCTATTTATTCAAAAGTTACACAGCAATTTATTGTTCTATTATAAAATATCTCATGGGAATTTACAGTTAATAAGCTGAGCTTTGTGTGCAAAACCTGCCTGTCAAAGCATTTTGTAGGCTAAGGATTTTTTAACCTGCCTGACCAAGAATTTGGTAGCGTGTAAAACATTTGTAACCTACTGGTGTAAACACTTTTCAGCTGGGCCAAACATTTTGTTGCCTGTCAAACATTTTGTAACCTGTTCAAACATTTTGTAGCCTGTCCAAAGGTTTTTTAGCCTGTCCAGACATTTTGCAGCCTGCCCAAACATTCTGTAGCCTGCCCAAGAACTTTGTAGCCTGTCCAACTGGTTTTGCAATCCACTCAATAATTTTGTAGCCGGTCCAACACTTTGTAGAATGTTCAAACATTTTGTAGCATATCTAAACATTTTGTAGCCTGACCAAGCATTGTGTAGCCAGACGAACATTTTGCGGTCTACCTAAGCATTTTGTAGCCTGCTCAAACATTGTGTAGTCTAGCTGCATTATATGAAAAAAGAAAATGACTTGTTCTCATCAATTATTTGGAGTAATTTTACCCTTGATGGACAGATGCTCAGCTCCTTGTAAAAGTGATAGGTAGAGAAAAAAACTTTTTCTTCAATAAACTGAGGAATGTTTTAGGATGAGTTACGAGCGTCAATCCATTGTAAGCTGAGTAAAAATAACTGCAACTATGCTATAAATTATATACTATAAACCTGCAAACTTATAGGTTATATGATAATCTATCAAATGCTGCAAGTATATATTCGAGAGCAAGTGACAAACAAACCATACTTATAACATATGCGGTAACAAAAATTAAATTCTTTGAAAAAGAAATATTTGCATCGTTTGCTCAGCCAGAAGCGTTCTGATTGTTGCTTTAGTTTTGTGTGATTTCATCTTCTTCTGGCTGTTCAAAAACTTCCACCATATCTTCTGACCTCAACCTTTACTGATCACGTGCTATTATGGATTTGTAAAGATCAAAGAATGCCAAAGTGGCAGTCAAATGGAGGTGGGGTTCAATTAAAGGTTGGGGCTTTATTTTTCAACCCTTCTCTTACAGTGGCAGTCAAATTGAAGAGGCGTTCAAATAAAGGTGGTGTTCATTTAAAAGTTTTACGAGAACTGTTAATGTGCTGGTATGATTGATTAACAGAAGTTGTCTACCCACAATAGATGATGGAAGTGCTTAGCAGGTGCAGTTGTCACAACTGCTAACAGTTGAGCCAGGTGAATCAGCAACATCTGACAGATAAAACTCAGGTTAATTTCTGATAATCTGTGTGATCTATCGGCAGCACTTCAAAGTCTTGATACTTTAACCACTAATAGTGTTGGAACTTTATACAGACTATTATACATTATATACTATTATACAGACTATACAAACTATTTGCTTGGCTGCCTGTGAATACCTCAACC
This sequence comes from Watersipora subatra, assembly GCF_963576615.1. Classification (NCBI taxonomy): domain Eukaryota; kingdom Metazoa; phylum Bryozoa; class Gymnolaemata; order Cheilostomatida; family Watersiporidae; genus Watersipora; species Watersipora subatra. The sequence continues at coordinate 42,925,913 of NC_088709.1, read as the reverse complement.
AATAGAATATTTATCTAACATTTATTATTGAAACAGCTACAAAATCATAAAGTGTGTAAGATAATAAAATATAAAAATAGAGCAGTATAACAATATAAATAATAAAAGTATAAAAAAAAGAGATGTTAATAAAGGGTAAATAAGAGACCACAGTTTTATTTCTCTGTTCAGAAACAAGTAAAGTTGTTAGTAACAGGCAGTATATGAGTCATATGTACTTGTGGAAGTGGTTGGATAGTTGATATACTTACACAGACTCTTATAAAACTTCCATCACAATGTAAACATCAAAGTGAATGTATTCTATGTGGCTCTATAATAGCATATTACCAGCCTATAATAGACTCTCATTCCTGTGTTAGCTCTACATTGGCTATGGCAGCGTTTAGCTTGAGAACTTTAGGATGAGTAGTGTCTACCCCAAATGTAACTTTATACATCGCCTGTGACATCTTAAAGTAACCCAAAGCCTTGGAATACTCACCGAGTCTTTTGTAGGCATCTCCAAATATTTTGTAGCACTCAGCAATATCTACATGGTTAGCATCTGAACCATAAACTATTCGGTGCATAGATAGTGACATTGTGTGATGTTTCAAAGCTTTTTCATACTCACCTAATTCTCTGTATGCTGAGCCGATGCTTTGTAGGAGCTAGCAATGCCGCTATGGTTGGTGTTAGCATCATGTATAGCTTGCTCCATAGCTAATGACCTAGTATGGTATTCTAGAGACTTTTCATACTCACCTAAATTGATGTATACTAAGCCGATGTTATTGTAGGAACTAGCAATGTTGCTATGGTTGGTGTTTGCCCCATATATAGCTTGCTTCATAGCTAATGACTTTGTATGATATTCTAGAGACTTTTCATACTCACCTAAATCGGTGTATACTAAGCCGATGTTATTGTAGGAGCTAGCAATATCACTATGGTTGGTGTTTGCACCATATATAGCTTGCTTCATAGCTAATGACTTTGTATGATAGTCTAGAGACTTTTCATACTCACCCAAATCGTTGTATGCTAAGCCGATGTTATTGTAGGAGCCAGCAATGCTTTCATGGTTGATGTTTGCACCATATATAGCTTGCTCCATAGCTAATGACTTTGTATGATATTCTAAAGACTTTTCATACTCACCAAGCTCACTGTATACTGACCCGATGTTACCGTAGGAGCCAGCAATGTCGCAATGGTTGGTGTTTGCACCATATACAGCTTGCTTCATAGCTAATGACTTAGTATGATATTCTAGAGACTTTTCATACTCACCCAAATCGCTGTATACTAAGCCGATGTTACCGTAGGAACCAGCAATGCCTCTATGGTTGGTGTTTGCACCATATATAGCTTGCTTCATAGCTAATGACTTTGTATGATATTCTAGAGACTTTTCATACTCACCTAAATCACTGTATACCAAGCCGATGTTATTGTAGGAGCTAGCAATGTCACTATGGTTGTTGTTTACACCATATATCGCTTGCTTCATAGCTAATGACTTAGTATGATATTCTAGAGACTTTTCATACTCACTCAAGTCACTGTATACTGAGCCGATGTTGCCGTAGGAGCAAGCAATGCCTCCATGGTTGGTGTTTGCACCATATATAGCTTGCTCCATAGCTAATGACTTTGTATGATATTCTAGAGACTTTTCATACTTACATAAACCGCGGTATACTAAGCCGATGTTACTGTGGGAGCGAGCAATGTCACTATGGTTAGCGTTTGCACCATATATAGCTTGTTCCATAGCTAATGACTTTGTATGATATGCTAGAGACTTTTTATACTCACCCAAATCAATGTACACTAAGCCGATGTTATTGTAAGAGCTAGCAATGTCTCTATGGTTGGTGTTGGCACCAAATATAGCTTGCTGCATAGCTAGTGACTTTGTATGATATTCTAGAGACTTTTCATACTTACCTATATGATAGTATACTAAGCCAATGTTATTGTAAGAGCTAGCAATGTCACTATGGTTGGTGTTTGCACCATATAAAGCTTGCTTCATAGCTAATGACTTTGTATAATATTCTAGAGACTTTTCATACTCACCCAAATTGCTGTATACTGAGCCGATGTTACCGTAGGAGCCAGCAATGTCTTCATGGTTGGTGTTTGAACCATATAAAGCTTGTTCCATAGCTAATGACTTTGTATGATATTCTAGAGACTTTTCATACTCACCAAGCTCACGATATGCCATACCAATGTAGTGATAATCACCAGCTATGCTAGAATGACAAATCTGCCCATGACAATCTACATCTAATTTTAGAGCCATTAGATAATTATCCAGTGCCTCTTTGTAGTCACTCAAGCATTGAAAAAGCCAACCAATGTTTTGGAATGTTTCAGATGCATCCTCATGGTTGCAGTTGGTTCCAAAGGCTAAACTCAATAAGTCAGTTGAACTCTGGTCAGAGGGGTTGCTCAGACTTTTTAAGTTCACCTTTGCCTACAATTTGTTCAAGATCTGTGTAATGGATCATAACTCTATGATTATTTACACCAATCTATTGCGCTCAAACATAAACCAATCTGTCATCAACTAGCTTTCAGCTGTCAGACCCGTACTGAAGCAGCTAAGAAAAGGCATTTATACAATAGGTTAGCCGTTTCATAAAAAAATATTACACTACACGAGCTTGCCTTAAGGAGTGTTTACAATACCATTATTATTTCTCCTGTAGGAAAAAGATATCTTTTTAAAATCATGAAAAGTTTGGTAAATATAGATGATAAAATGCTACAAAGTTAAGTCAGCAAGAGTCATAGACCTATTAACTATACGTTTAGTTATATATAGTATAGTTAATAGGTCTATGGCGAGAAATGACAAGGATTTGAGCAGCTTTGACTGAGTTGGCTAAGAGTAAGTATTTTAAGTAATAATTAATTTTGGTACCTATAACCCTGTTAACTCTTCACTATAGCGGGTCAGTACTACAACCTTTAAATATTTATATAAAATCACAGGCTAAATCAATAGCTCTCACTGCAATAAACTGTTGCTATGACAACGGTAAGTAATACATGTAGTTGTTGAACTTATGTTCTGATTGGAGCAGCACAAACCAACAGCTTTAAGAGTGAAAGTAACAAGTGAACATATAATTTTGATATGATTTGAACAAGGATTATTTCTCCTCAGCAACTCTCAACAGTTTCTAATTGGTCAAAAGCTACACAGCAATTTTTGTTCTCCTACCATATAATATCTCATGCGAATTCACAGATGATATGTTGAGCTATGTGGGGAGAAACCTGCTTGTCCGCGCAATTGTAAGCCAGCCCAAACATTTTGTAACCTGCCTAAACATTTATTAGCCTCACAAACCTTTTATAGTCTGCCTGCATTATATGCGAAGATGAGAAACTTTTTTCTCATGAGTAATTTGGAGTAATCTTACCCTTAATAATCAGATGCTCAGCACCTTGTAAACTCATAGGGACAGAAACAAGGTTATTCTTCAATAAACTGAACATTGTTGATATGTCTAACTGTTACTTGTTATAGCAAAATCTTCTATACAAATATATCGTTTCGTATAATTTTTCATTCTCACAAAACATTAAGTAAGATAATAACATGAAGTATTAAAATTTATTATATAAAGTTATATTCAAAACTAAATATATAAGCAAATTCCCTCTGTAAAGCTAAATAAAAATGAATTACATGTAGGTATACTTAAAGCTTGTTGTTTTAGAGGCTGGTTAATTTAGATACAGCCTTGGTGAGAAAGGACATGGATGATGTGTAACTAGAGGTCATGAAAGAGGTATGGAGCTAGCCTTACTAAGGTTATGCAAAATTTAGCTCCAAATAACTTATTTATATATAGATGTGTTTTATATCTGATATTTTATAATATTCATTAATCATTTCCGCTTTCACTCATTCACATTTTCTTTTTATATCATTTTCACTTTCTTCCTCTCGGTAATTATCAAACAGCTTTAGAGATTTGTCAAAGAATAGAACTTTTGTCCAAGTGTGTTCGCTTATGCTTTCCTAATATTGGTTACTGGTATACTGGCAGCTCTGTGTGTTTATTATTATTATTATTTATTATATTATTTATTATATTTTTTTATTATATTATTGTTTATTTATTATTAATATTGTTATTCATAGATGTGGAAAGATGGTCGAGTGGTGCAGATGGTAGGATGTTGGCTACAAACCTGCATATCCGGGTTGAATTCCCATCTGGTGCATTATTTTTTTCTTAACACTCTCAGCATGGTTTCACATGAACAGACAAATAAACGAGCGAACATGGCTTTTGTTATAGTGAAGATTATAATTCTAAAAGCGTTGCCTTTTTTCTTTTCATCAATAATATCACTATATATACACTTGGTGTTTTGGATTCGTGATTTTATAACTAAAGGAAGTACTTTTTATTATTATTGGAGCAATGTAGTACCAAACTATGTAAAATACAACTTCATGCATGAGTGCTAATTTAAAAGTAATATTGTTTCGCGAAACTTCAAATGCAACGTGTTAAAGCATGTTTTTAAAGTTGAGATGTAAATTACTCAAATTTTGGGGTAAATGTCAACAAGTTTTGTATGTAGAGATGATCATAAGTTGAGGTTTGACTGAATCAGTTTGAATTATTAGTCATTAAATAATTTAATTTAAATTATCACTGATGAAATAGTTTAAAAATAGTATGACAGTGACAAAGTCTACACATCTTATAAAATACTCACCTCATCCACGAAACTCTTTGCAGTTATCATGTCTCCCATCTCTTGATGACAATGTGCAATGAGGAGCCTCCATAATCCTTGTTGTTCAGGGGAGACAACGAGGAACTGATTGAAATATTCTACAGCACGATCATAGCTATATGTGTAGTAGAGAATGTAGGCGCAAAGTTCAGAATATTTGCGGTGCGTCGAAGGACCTTCTGTGGGCATTGTAGAAGTCGAAGGCAGCGGTGTAGCTAAGGTATTGGATTCCGTAGTCAAGCTCTCTATGCGTTGGCAAAAGTCGGAATAGCTTGTGTTTTTAATTGGCTTACCAACGACCTTACTTAAATCATCATTAGCTTTTTGGTACTGTCCGGTAAAATAGAGAACTTGGACTTTGGGCAACAAACTTTCTCGAGAAACGGAAACAGCTTTTAGAATTTGTTTAGCCGAGTTGTTCTGATAAACTGAACCAGTACTACACTTTTCAATTTGCCCTAGTGCGGACTCAATTGACTGTTTGACTGGGATAAGAAGGCAACCAAGGAACACAAAAAGGTTGACAGGAACATAGTATCTTGTAGCTGCATCTGGATTAATTTTTGGATCAACTCGGATTGATTCTGGTTGACAACCCTCTTTGAAACATGAAACAGTCCGTATATAGATAGATAGAGCCAGTATGATGTTTAGGTACATATGGTTATCATCTGAGAGCACACCTTGCTGGTGTAGACAGTCATAATGTTCCCAAGAGCTACTGGTTTGCAACCCCAAACACATCTTAAGGTTATTTGCGAGTAGAGTAGGGTATCGAAAAATGTCCGCTTTGACTTTGATATCACAATTTTTTGGCGGCTGATACCGTACAAACTCGGGTAAGAAACTGTATTTTCTCATGTCATGAGCAAAGGTCTTGAAGCGCTTGGTAATCACGGTTTCATTTCGACTAGCTTCAGTACACTCATAGTCATGCCTTGCTCGACCAAATGCTGAAAGCAGCGAATCATTATCTGCATTAGACTCATTTGTGAAAAGAAGCACGGAAGATGAGAGCATATCAGATTTGTCACCAGCAAATCCATCAAAAGGAGTCTCAGCAGATTTCACATAAAATTCTTTTAGCTCATCCAATGTAAATGTTAGTCGTTGACCAGCATCTCTGCCATTTCCAGTCGGTATGTTTCCAGAGTTTTTTGTTATCCCATCGATGCGATAACCTTGTTTCACGGAAATGTTTTCTCGTAGATGGAGGTTGTGTGGTAACTCAAGTTCTTCAATGTCAAAACCCTTCAAAGGAGATTCACCCAAGTTTCCTATTCTGAAGTATGTGTCCACTGCAAGCTTCTCAAAGTATCCATCATTTTTTTCAACGATGAATGCATATTCTAAATCAGAATATGGTGTTGCCTCTCCTTTGGCAACTGATCCCAATGCAATAGCTGAAAATTTGCAGGGAGCGTAATAACTTCGGCGTTGGACCAGTTGGTAACTACATTCGATAATTTTCTGTGAAAGCTTTATAAAGTTTTTACTGCATGATCCACTTATAGAAAACAGCTTGTCAGAAAATTGTTTGGCATGAGTCAGATTGGTCTCAGAGAATGTGCCATCAATATCAAACTTTTCAACAAAACTATTTAAAGTTTGAAAATCAGCTTTGGTCGCTCTTCTATAATCTTTAAGCAATACTTTGTGTTTGCTGATATGCTTCCGAAACGTTTTATAATCCAGGGGGTGTTTATTACGGTACCAGCGTTTTTCTATTTCATAGACAAGTCTCTGTCTATCATTTGTTTTATCATACGAGAAGCAATAGTTTGCTAGCCCATGAGCCTACAAAAAAGGACTCTTAGAAAAGACATTGTAAAAATAAGGTACATTAGTAAACTTTTATAATAAGATGTAGTTTCAAATGTTTCCACTGAAAGTTTAGACCATTCTAAATTATCTCAACTCTATCATCAGAGTCTAAACTGTACTATAAAATCACTATTGATTAAACTATTGCTATATATTGAGTTAGTTAGTCACAACTTTCTATCCTGTATGAATTAGCTCGATCATATTTAAACTTCTTACCAGTAAGGTTCACACACTCAATAAATATATTTAGTTTTCTGAACCATCACTGTACTTAAGGTCTAATATAAGTCAAGTTCTACAAACAACATACCTGAAGGTAATGTCTCCAGTGACCAGAGATTCTCGCTTTTGATAAGTATGACCTAGTCAAAAACTCTAAGTATGGAAAGTCACCCATCAAGTGCTACAAAATGACAATAAAGACAAAACCTAAAAAAATTAGGTATCCTCTGAACAAACTTTATCCTTCTCATGACCGTACTGTTTAGCTCAGAATGCAGGACTGTTAGGATGCGGTATCCTAGCAACTCGTATGATCTCTTTCTGAATACAGAAGGTACACAGCTTTATCTTTAATTGTCTTCAATAATTTACATCAAGTAATCTAACCACTAATGTCTGATTTCAACCGAATGAGTGTGTTCCTAGAGAAGTCTATTACAACTCTCCTGCTCTGTTTGAGAAGTGTCAGTTGCTCCGATAAGCATGCTGTGATCATGTGAGAGCTACTTCCAACCAGACATGTGACATCATATATTAAAATTATAAGTCTCTCATTTCAACCAGATAGAACATGCTGAGTGTGATCAATCTGTTTGCTCACTCATAGCCTACTGAAGTTGAGCAGCATTCACATATTGCGATTGTGTTGTGGTTGTACTAAGTCAAATCTGTGTGGCTAATGTGACTACATACATAACTGTGCAACAATTTACTGCAGCTGAAATGCCATGTAACATCTGGCCATCAGTGAGTGCTTATCAATGCGTAGTTAGGATGTTTTTTCGTACTGATCACAACCCTGACTTCTAGTGCCCAAGCAAATGTAACTCCTGAATGCACATAGCAATAAGAATTTTTTTGTAAATAAATCGTGATTTGTTGAAGCATTTAGGAAGTTAGACTAATATTTAGTAAACATTAACACACAATTATTTTTACCCTACATCAACTGAATGGTAAAGACCATAGCTGTTTATTGGTCTGAGTCCAAATAAGGTAACAATAAATATTAGCAACAAGATGGCTGACATTTCAAATAACCTGACACTTGGTGAGTCTACATAAAATACTCTACTTTAAATCTTGGTGTTAACATATCATTCCATACTTAAAATGGTCCAACAGAACTTATAACAAGTGTGTACTACTTACAGTTCACTTTACTAGAATATTCTCTTCACTCTTTCAGGTCTCTGAGTAGGTCTGCCTAGTAGTATGCTGGATGAGCTAAATGCAAGTGAAGGTTTTGTTACTGTAGAGGCTGTGGTCAGGAAGAGACTTGATCCTCAGTTCTCTGGTGCATAAAATGAGGTTCACTCTCTCTAAAATGTAAACAATATCTTTATTTCATGCAGTAACAAAGTCATAACTATATATGGCTCACAACAACAAAGATGTAGTTGTGAGCCATATCACTCCAAGCATAACACAAATGATTACCTATTAAAGCACTGTCAGGTTCTCTGTTGTGAATCCTATGGTAAACATTCAGAATAATTTATAGAATAACAGAATATTATAGAGTTTTATACAATAACACTGGAGCACAGTTGCTTATATAGAAAGTGCTGGGTGTTAAGTTTATGGGCTTTCCGCCCAAGCTGGCTTCTGAGTTACAAGGATAATTCAAGAATAACTGAACGTATATGACTGTAAGCTGCAAGCAAAGATTACGCAGTACCAGACTGCCAGCCGTGACACTCCAAACCTCCCCTTATGTCACTCCTACTCCACCTGTACGTTTTCCCAGAAAACACCGTAGTGCCAGACTACACCAGTAAGTTTACTCACGAGTCACCAAGACTCAGACAGACTTTTATGATCCTCAAGACGTAACACAACTCACGAAGAGCGCAAGAGTCACGAGCTGCGCAAATGGAGCTCTGATTCACAATGACAACATGGCTGATTCCGCTCGTCCGGTGACGCATGCCTACGAACCCTTCCGAGCTACCATCGGGCACCACGTGACTACTAACTCACAATGACATCTCGAGAAGCTCAGCTTAGTAAATCCATCAGAATACGTAGTAGCACATTTTCCATCATATATGCGAAATTTTGTCCAACATACATCAAAGTATCGAGACTGCATTAAAAAGGAACTACTATTAGCTTGATACAGTTGCTAACAATTCCTATGGTGTTGCAATCAAAGTTTCTAACGGAAAAACCTTGAGACTTGGAGATGAAAAATGGACTTTGATACGAACAGAAACAACGAATGAATTAATTGTTATTGATGTAACCGAGTCACTATTAGTACTTTTTGTGGACGTCTTTTTACTGATCACTTATTATTATGGGTTCGTGAAGACTAGGAGTGTATAATAGAATTGATGTTCAAATAGAAGTGGTGTTTAATTAAGGGGTGGCTCTCTATTTTTCAGCCCTTCTCCCATGGTGGCGCTTAATTGGAGGTGGCGTCTAAATACAGGTTTTACTGTAGCTGTTAGTGAGAAGTCAATTATATTGGACCTCAATGTAATGTTTTAATTACTACTCGCTACTACTGCTGTCTCACTCCAGAGAGTCTTAGACATCAGATACCAAGGAATACATAAAGTTAGTAAAATATGGCGTGTAAACATCGCATATTGAGGTCATCATGCTTTATACTGACTTGTAAATTATCACCCAACTTCTTCAATCCAGGCATGTGGTTGACTGCAATGACTGCTACCACAATGCTGCGATGTTGTAGTTTATTCTAAACCAAATCTATTCCAGAACTGAATGTACTGTCACCACTCTGCCCACGAGATGACACAGAAGCAATTGAATAAAGATGGTAAACCAAACTAGTGACATTGATGTTAAGTGACTGTTAGATGTTAGACTATGTAGAAAAGATTGGGGAGATAAAAGTAAATATATTATGTGATCCTGAGAAGGCTGATACACAATAGCAAGAGTTATGAAAAGCGCTGCAGACAAAAACATTCCAATGTGTTTAAGGATATCATGTGATCCCCTGTGACAATGATGGGTTCCTCGAATGCAATGATCTTATCTAGGTCACAAGATCACTTTGTAGCCATAGATTTAATAGCATCAGTACCAGCAATACCTTTTTATGACAGGCTACTGATGGCCCATTCTAGTAGTTCAAACCATAAACATGGCCAATCAAGTGTAGGCCTACCCAATAGTGGACAAGCGCTGCAGACAAATACAATCTTCTGTTTTAAAGGGTGTAACACTATACCATTCATCTCTCACCATCTTAGGTGTCAGGGCACCCTGGTAATAATGTTGGATCCATTCTTGAATAGACTCAGTAGAAAGGATTTGGCAGACAAAATAAATAGACAATGTGATCTTGAGAAGACTGATACGCAATGAAAAGAGTTATGGAAAGCGCTGCAGACAAAAACATTCCAATGCATTTAAGAGTGTCATGTTGCTCCTGAGATTATTGCCGATCCATACATAAATTTAGTGCAAAAATCTAGGTCACAAGAACAATTTGTAGCACCAGCATCAGTACAAATAATGTCTCTCCCAGTGACAGGCTACTGATAGAAAATTCTAGTAGTTCAAACCATAAACATGGCCAATCAAGTGTAGGCCTACCCAGTAGCGGACAAGCGCTGCAGACAAATACAATCTTCTGTTTTAAAGGGTGTAACACTATACCATTCATCTCTCACAATCTTAGGTGCCAGGGCACCCTGGTAATAATGTTGGATTCATTCTTGAATAGACTCAGTAGAAAGGATTTGGCAGACAAAATAAATAGACAATGTGATCTTGAGAAGACTGATACGCAATGAAAAGAGTTATGGAAAGCGCTGCAGACAAAAACATTCCAATGCATTTAAGAGTGTCATGTTGCTCCTGAGATTATTGCCGATCCATACATAAATTTAGTGCAAAAATCTAGGTCACAAGAACAATTTGTAGCACCAGCATCAGTACAAATAATGTCTCTCCCAGTGACAGGCTACTGATAGAAAATTCTAGTAGTTCAAACCATAAACATGGCCAATCAAGTGTAGGCCTACCCAGTAGCGGACAAGCGCTGCAGACAAATACAATCTTCTGTTTTAAAGGGTGTAACACTATACCATTCATCTCTCACAATCTTAGGTGCCAGGGCACCCTGGTAATAATGTTGGATTCATTCTTGAATAGACTCAGTAGAAATGATTTGGCAAACAAAATAAATAGACAATGTCATCTTGAGAAGACTGATACGCAATGAAAAGAGTTATGAAAAGCGCTGCAGACAAAAATATTCCAATGCATTTAAGGGTGTCATGTTGCTCCTGAGATTATTGCCGATCCATACATAAATTTAATGCACAAATCTAGGTCACAAGAACAATTTGTAGCACCAGCATCAGTACAAATAATGTCTCTACCATTGACAGGTTACTGATGGAACATTCTAGTAACCCAAAGCATAGCCACAAGTGAACTAGTGAACTCAGTAGCAGTGGCCACAGCAGATATAAGTATTTATAAATGACCTCTAATATACTAGAAAAGCTGTAGTTGTGAGCCATATCACTACAAGCATGACACAAATGAATACATATTGAAGACCCGTCAGGTTCCCTTTTTTGTGAATCTCATGGTGAACATTCGGAATAAACAATTAAATATGGTTGATAGTGTTTATCAAATGGGTTACATATGAGCTTTATTTCAAGTCTGCGTTCTATAAGATCCTTCCATACAGCCTTATATTAGTTCTCATTGGCCTTCACCTGGTTTGTTAATAATAAATTCCATATATCCAGGTGTGCTGGACTACAGCACTGCATATGATTTTAGACTAGCCGTAGCATTCTCACAAGTCTGACACTATTTCTACAAAAGTTACCCATAACTGACATGTGAACAATAGTTGTCTTGCTAGTGTTTGTGGTAGTTCACATGTCAGTTATGGGTAACTTTTGTAGAAATAGTGTCAGACTTGTGTTTTATGTCTTTCACTTTTCCTGTAAGTTTTTGTCATACATTTTGCTGAGTTTATTGATGACTACATAAAAAATACAAGATACAGTAAGCCCTCAATATACAAGATACAGTAAGACCTTGAGATACAAGATACAGTAAGAGCTTGAGATACAAGATACAGTAAGACCTTGAGATACAAGATACAGTAAGACCTTGAGATGTAAGATACAGTAAGACCTTGAGGTACAAAATACAGTAAGACCTTGAGGTACAAAATACCGTAAGACCTTGAGATATAAGATACAGTAAGACCTTGAGATATAAGATACAATAAGACCTTGAGGAACAAGATATAGTAAGACCTTGAGATACAGGATACAGTAAGACCTTGAGATACAAGATATAGTAAGACCTTGAGATACAAGATACAGTAAGACCTTGAGATACAAGATACAGTAAGACCTTGAGATACAAGATATAGAAAGACCTTGAGAACAAGATACCGTAAGACCTTGAGATACAAGATACAGTAAGAGCTTGAGATACAAGATACAGTAAGACCTTGAGATACAAAATACAGTAAGAGCTTGAGATACAACATACAGTAAGACCTTGAGATAGAAGATGCAGTTAGAGTTTGAGATACAAACATAATGTATTCCAAAACTAAACTCAAGTTCTCTCAAAGAAAATAACTAAACACGAACTAATCCGTTCCCAAACTTCTGAAACAAACACCTACTTTTATATTTGTTGTCACCTTCATCTTTAATTAGTCTTCCAAGAGCAATTTATTAAAGGATGTTCGCTTTTGTTTCTGTTCAAAATGTTCTGCTCTGGCTAACACATAAACGGGTAAAAATGCCAGCTGCAAACAGACCGGATGAGAAAGACTGAGTGATGCAGTTCTTGCAAGCAGCCTCACACATAATCAGTGACCTTAGGAACCATCTTGTTTGTTCATATATCAAATTTGTCTCGTATCTCAAAGAATAATTTTCTCACAACATTCATTGTATCTCACACTTTAATATGCTAAAACACTCATATATCAAGATATGGATGGCTAAAATTGAAAAAAGACTTGGTAATAGGAGGATAAGGAATACATGGACTTTGTATACCAATAAACTCTTCACAACTAATCACAGCAAGTAATTGTGGTAAAGAAATAAGCCATTACCATGGGAATGAAAATCCTACGCAAGACTCTATCAGTCATATACTGAGACAAGTTGTTAGATTTATAAGCCTTTCACTACCATCCATGTACAAATTTAGCTATCGGCCTAGTGCCAGCCATTTTACCAAAAATTGCCAATATTGCTTTATAATATGTACACAATATTTTTTCAATTTCAAACTCTATCTAGAACATTTTTGTAACATATTTTATTTTGCCAACATTTTAGCTAATGCAGCTATGCAAAAAATTCAATGTGTCTATATTTTGTGCAATGATAAAGCTATGTGAAGCGATTGCTACGAAGCTAAGACGATCCTCCATAATGTTCCTCAAGGTATAAACAGACTAGGCGATATTTAGAGCAATATCGCGCTGCGTGGCGCTAATCTGTGCTAGAATTCACTCAGCATGCTCATGCAGAGCGATAACGTTAGACTTTCTCTACACAACTTTATCGCTAGCGAGATGCATTTCGATTGGTTGGCTTTTACCAGAGTTCAATTTTATAGCCGGTAATTATTTCTTATCGCTGTTCACCAACGTACAGCAGCGACAAACTGCTATTTTGTTACGATTGAAACATCTTCAGAACGAACACAGAATTGTTCATGAATTTAATAATAGCACTCCCAGTCTTGTACACCATAACAAACATAATTACAAAAATCTGAGTTGAAAACCAACATTTGGAGTCAATCGTTGCGCAGGTTGACCATTTTGAGAACGGTAAATATTTAATATATTATGTTTAAAAAACCACTACAAAATAAAATATGTATAAAAATAGTAAAAAATATTACAGTTAAAAATACAATAATCGTTTTTTCTTGTCTTCTTGTAGTGTAGGCAGTGTACAATCCGTGAAAGTGAGATAGGTTTAATAACAAATGCGTAAGTTGTTTACGTTGTCGCCTAGACGGTGCCACATTGACTAACCTAGATTTAGTAACAACTCCGAAGAAACTAATGATACGGAATTTTATTGGCAGTTTGTGGGCGTGCCAATTATATCGTTTGATAGTGAATCGCTCAAGTGTGTTTATGCACATGCCAGCGATATCTCCGCCCTCCTCATGACGCTCGCGATAAAATCGCCTAGTGTGTTCGGGCCTTTACTCTTACACATCTATTACTTTCATCACTATCAGAGTCACTGCTGCTACTTTAATTATCTGTGTAATCGCGAAAATACAAATCTGGATTGGCTATAACACCATCAACATAAGTGATTACCTGTTTTCTGACTCGCACGCGGTACTTAGCAAAACTTACACTAAAATTGTTCGATTTTAGGTTAGTAGTTCTCAAACAAAAGTTTAAAACTGCTTCGTTATTTTTGGCTAATTTTATAGAGATACTTTTGGAAAACGTTGTCAATATCATAAAAGTCCTAAAGACCGTGGGTTATGTTATCAACGAATAATAAAATGAAGTTACTATGCAATTGCTGGAAAAGTCGCAATAATACGTCTACGACATCGAAAGGGTTAAAAACCAGGCCTCTGGTGAGCAAATCAGCAAATACATTATATAGATGTATATATATATATACATGTATATATATATATATCTATATATATAATGTAAAACCTGTATTTGTATGTCAACTTTATTTGAAATCCACTTCTATTTGAGCACCATTACGGGGAAAGGGTTAAAAACTCGAGCACCACTTTTTAATTGAACGCCACCTCTATTAGAAAACAAACTTTATTTGACTGCCACTAATTGAAACTATTAATCTTTACCAACCCATCATATCAAGTGATCAATAGAAAAGTGTCCACACAAATGTGTGAATAATGGCTCAATTACATCAATAACAATTATTCCGTTTGTTGTTTCGTTTTGTTTTGAAGTCAGTTTTCCAACTCCAAGTCTACAGGTTTCTCTTGTTGAAAACTTTTATTACAAATAGCTATAATTAGTAGCTAGATCAGGCTAATAGTAGTTCCCTGTTCCATGAAAACTTTGATTACAAATAGTTATAATTAGTAGCTAGATCAGGCTAATAGTAGTTCCCTGTTCCATGAAAACTTTGATTACAAATAGCTATAATTAGTAGCTAGATCAGGCTAATAGTAGTTTCCTGTTCCATGAAAACTTTGATTACAAATAGCTATAATTGGTAGCTAGATCAGGCTAATAGTAGTTCCCTGTTCCATGAAAACTTTGATTACAAATAGCTATAATTAGTAGCTAGATCAGGCTAATAGTAGTTCCCTGTTCCATGAAAACTTTGATTACAAATAGCTATAATTAGTAGCTAGATCAGGCTAATAGTAGTTCCCTGTTCCATGAAGACTTTGATTACAAATAGCTATAATTAGTAGCTAGATCAGGCTAATAGTAGTTCCCTGTTCCATGAAAACTTTGATTACAAACAGCTATAATTGGTAGCTAGATCAGGCTAATAGTAGTTCCCTGTTCCATGAAAACTTTGATTACAAATAGTTATAATTAGTAGCTAGATCAGGCTAATAGTAGTTTCCTGTTCCATGAAAACTTTGATTACAAATAGCTATAATTAGTAGCTAGATCAGGCTAATAGTAGTTCCCTGTTCCATGAAAACTTTGATTACAAATAGCTATAATTAGTAGCTAGATCAGGCTAATAGTAGTTCCCTGTTCCATGAAAACTTTGATTACAAATAGCTATAATTAGTAGCTAGATCAGGCTAATAGTAGTTCCCTGTTCCATGAAAACTTTGATTACAAATAGCTATAATTAGTAGCTAGATCAGGCTAATAGTAGTTCCCTGTTCCATGAAAACTTTGATTACAAATAGCTATAATTAGTAGCTAGATCAGGCTAATAGTAGTTCCCTGTTCCATGAAAACTTTGATTACAAATAGTTATAATTAGTAGCTAGATCAGGCTAATAGTAGTTCCCTGTTCCATGAAAACTTTGATTACAAATAGCTATAATTAGTAGCTAGATCAGGCTAATAGTAGTTTCCTGTTCCACGAAAACTTTGATTACAAATAGCTATAATTAGTAGCTAGATCAGGCTAATAGTAGTTCCCTGTTCCATGAAAACTTTGATTACAAATAGCTATAATTAGTAGCTAGATCAGGCTAATAGTAGTTCCCTGTTCCATGAAAACTTTGATTACAAATAGCTATAATTAGTAGCTAGATCAGGCTAATAGTAGTTCCCTGTTCCATGAAAACTTTGATTACAAATAGCTATAGTTAGTAGCTAAATCAGGCTAATAGTAGTTCCCTGTTCCATGAAAACTTTGATTACAAATAGCTATAGTTAGTAGCTAGATCAGGCTAATAGTAGTTCCCTGTTCCATGAAAACTTTGATTACAAATAGCTATAATTAGTAGCTAGATCAGGCTAATAGTAGTTCCCTGTTCCATGAAAGCTTTGATCACAAATAGCTATAATTAGTAGCTAGATCAGGCTAATAGTAGTTCCCTGTTCCATGAAAACTTTGATTACAACACCATAGCTATAATTGGTAGCTAGATCAGGCTAATAGTAGTTCCCTGTTCCATGAAGACTTTGATTACAACACCATAGCTATAATTGGTAGCTAGATCAGGCTAATAGTAGTTCCCTGTTCCATGAAGACTTTGATTACAAATAGCTATAATTAGTAGCTAGATCAGGCTAATAGTAGTTCCCTGTTCCATGAAAACTTGGATTACAACACCATAGCTATAATTGGTAGCTAGATCAGGCTAATAGTAGTTCCCTGTTCCATGAAAACTTTGATTACAACACCATAGCTATAATTGGTAGCTAGATCAGGCTAATAGTAGTTCCCTGTTCCATGAAAACTTTGATTACAAATAGCTATAATTAGTAGCTAGATCAGGCTAATAGTAGTTCCCTGTTCCATGAAAACTTTGATTACAAATAGCTATAATTAGTAGCTAGATCAGGCTAATAGTAGTTCCCTGTTCCATGAAAACTTTGATTACAAATAGCTATAATTAGTAGCTAGATCAGGCTAATAGTAGTTCCCTGTTCCATGAAAACTTTGATTACAAATAGCTATAATTAGTAGCTAGATCAGGCTAATAGTAGTTCCCTGTTCCATGAAAACTTTGATTACAAATAGCTATAATTAGTAGCTAGATCAGGCTAATAGTAGTTCCCTGTTCCATGAAAACTTTGATTACAAATAGCTATAATTAGTAGCTAGATCAGGCTAATAGTAGTTCCCTGTTCCATGAAAACTTTGATTACAAATAGCTATAATTAGTAGCTAGAGCAGGCTAATAGTAGTTCCCTGTTCCATGAAAACTTTGATTACAAATAGCTATAATTAGTAGCTAGATCAGGCTAATAGTAGTTCCATGCTTTCAATGCAGTCTTGATACTTTGACATATGCTAAAAACGTTTTAACAATCACGATGCTTTGGACGACTTGTGATAGGTGCCCATCCGGCCGAAATGTTTTTTTTTTTTGATAAAAGTTCTTTAGATAGCAGCCCTTAAAAGGTTTACTCTGCTGAAAAACATTATTTAGAGGCTAATATCAACTAGTTCAGCAGAGCAGAAGAAGAGTTCAGGTCAGCAGACACTGTGGAAGGTATTTAACAGCTAGTAAATGATGAAATGGTTCCGTACGAAAGCATCAACCAGAACGCAACCGGCGGAGCAAACGATGTAAATATTTGTCTTTCAAAATTGTTAATTGATCATTCTGCATGTAATATAACTATGGTTTGTTTATGCCACTGGTTCTTAAATCTATATTAGTAGCATTTGATAGATTACTATTAAACTAATAAATTTGCAGAATTATAGCATATTATTTGATAGCATGATTGCAGAAATCTGAACTCAGCTTACAATGAATTGAGGCTCGTAACTCCTCTTCAATTGCACATGAAAAATCAGTTTTGGCTGTAAACTGTATCAAACATATCGATAAGTGCAATGAGCTTTCATGTAAACTTGTTGAATGTAGTTATAAAATGAAAATATGCCCACCAATTTAAATTGAAATATAAAAACTTCGAAGCACCAACAATTTGCAATGCAGGCTATAAACTCGCCGTAGGTTGATTGTAAGCAATAGATACAAACTAGTAGAGACATGTACATGTATCAGCTTCCTCATGCATATTTATTTAGGGAGTAGTAGTAGGACAAGTTGGAGGTAAGTTAGCAAATTTCTTGCATCCAAAAGTGTTAATGTCGCACTGCCTGAAGGAGATAGCAAAATATAGGCGACATTCTATTCGCCCGCGAAAAATTTGAATTTATCTTGTCAACATTCTGACAAGGTGTTTGAAAAATACAACGCCGCCCTTTATTTGAATGTCACCTTTAATAAAGCACCACTTTAAGGAAAGGGTTGAAAAATAGAGTACCACGGTGTTCAAATAAAGGCTTTACGATACTTTGGCTAATAAATGATATTAACAGATTGTTCAATTTTTAAAATAGTTTAACAGAATTTATAAGAAGTATGTATTACTCACAGTTCACTTTACTATAACATTCTCTCTACTCTTTCAGGTCTCTGAGTAGATCTGCCTATTAGTATGCTGGATGGGCTGAATGCAAGTAAAGACTTCTTTTCTTCTGAAAACCTGCTCTGAAAGAAAGCTGCTCCCGTCAGTGTCATGGTACATGAAGTCTAGTAAACTCACTGAATATAGACAATGTCATTATTCCATACAATACTAAAATAACAGCTACATAAAAGTTACCAATCAAAGCCAATCAGTTGATTTGACCTACTCATCAAATATAAGTAGATACTTACAGAAGAGCTCTGCGTAAATGTCCTGATAACTTCTTGCCAACAAATTGTAGGATACTGAGTTCCTGTTGACAGATAAAAGGAGGTAAAATCACCATCTTGAAATACGAGAAGTTTGCAGACACATATGATCTACGTATAAGATTATAACCTAATGGTACTCTTCTTAGACTTTCTTATAAAAGTCCGAACTTGGAGTGTTGTGATGGCAGGAGCAGATTTTCAGAAGAAGTAGTGAAGGGGTGTATAAAGGTAGTAAGCCAGACTAGTGATACCGATATAGGAGTGTATAGAAAAGATGGAGCAGTTAGAATTAAATAGACAATGTGTTGTTATAAGAAGACTGCTGTGTAGTTATGAAAAGAGCTATGCAATGCTGCAGACAAATACACTCTACTGCATTAAATAGCGCGATGTGACCTCTACGATAACGATAGATCGACCCCTGAATGTAATGCTTGTAATTGACTTGTAAGATATAAAATGTGAATATGTATTCCGATCTCCTAAAAAGGTAGAAAGGGTACCGCTTGATGTTTCTGGTGCCAAGAACTGATTCTTAGAGAAGCTGTGTAGAAAGGTAGTAAACTGGAGACATTGATGTTAGATTAGACAGAAAAGATTAAATAGATATAAATATATAGATAGTTTGATCCTAAAGAGACTGATATGCAATGAAAAGAGTTATGAAAAGCGCTGCAGACAAAAACATTCCAATGCAGTTAAGAGTGTCATGTTGCTCCTGTGATAATTGTTGGTTTATACATCAATGTAATGGACATATCTAGGTCCCAAGATAAATTTATAGCACCAGATTTAATAGCATCAGTACCAGTAGCACCTCTCCCAGTGACAGGCTACTGATGCAGCCTAAACAATAGACATGACTGAACTAGTGAACCCAGTAGCGGTGGCCACAGCAACTATAAGTGTCTAAAATGTCCTCTAGTATACTAGATAAACTTTAGTTGTGAGCCATATCACTCCAAGCATGACACCAATGAGTACATATTGAAGCCCTGCGAGTTTCTCTTTTGTGAATCTTATGATAAACATTCAGAATAAACAATTAAATATGGTTGAGAGTATTTAACAAATGAGTAACATATGAGCTTTCTTTCAAGTCTGCATCCTCCCAACTAACAACTAATTACTTGGACATTCTGTACCATTACGCGTAACATAGCGTTCTAAGTAAAAGTTGTTAAAATCTATGTATATATTTATCAAAGTATGTTTTATGTCGGATGTCTGTATGCATTCCGACTATTAATAGCTATTAAAATCTTGGAATAAAGAATCCGTACTGAAGAAGATTTGAACTCGGACCCCACCGTTTGTAAGTCCAACACCTTACCCTATAGACCACAGAGACTGATAGACTGGCTAGACCATATATGTTGACTAGCTGTGCCACTCGGCGTTGCCTGGGTAATAAAAAAGTCTTTGGACAGAAAATTGATTTGTGTTCAACATATAACACCGTTCTAACTTTCAAACTACTATCATGAGAAAACTGTTTTGCCTAATAAACAATGAGAAGTAGTGAGAGTTGCTTGCTATTAGCCAGTATGTTTAATAATGTGAGTGAACAGCTTCTCGTAACGTTATACTGTGACCCGCGTCATACGCAAAGCCTTTGCTCTCATATAACGACTTTTATTGGCAAGTTAGCAATTCAATCTCTGAATAGCCAACACCACTAATAGCCTAGTGCAGGGGTCGGCAACCTCTTCCACTAAAAGAGCCATTTGGACCCATTTTCCGCAAAAACAAGCGCAGTGGGAGCCACAAACCCCCGTTGGTATTTTTAATTAAAAAATACTACATGCAAATTTTTTGTTTAGTTTTTAATGATTTTATACCATGTTTACACCATGAAACGCAAAGGTGTGGCATGTATAATGTTTCAACTGCTGAGAAAACAAAATTACACTTTTGCAAAGAAAAATAAAATACCTTTGGCGGTTTTATTGGCGCATAAACTGTTATAAGATGTACTATCTGCATTAGTGTTGTTGTTTGTCAGTAGTGTTGATGACATAATATCAAAAGGTATCTTGTAGCGATCTGGCCCTCCATGCGAACTCGGTAGTACGTTTTTCTGTACTTTTATGTTAAAGTTAAAACCGCGTGACGATCATGTGATAAGGTACTAATAATAATAATAGAACAAATAATGACGCATACTATACAGCAATGTTTGATTTATCACCATAATTTCGTTTTTTTAAATTATATTAAAAAGTCTAATGATAAAAATTCTATATTTTCATGAATTACCTGGCATATGGTGAAAAAGGAAAAAAAAAAATCCAAAGTCAAAGGGAGCCGCAGTGAGGGGATGAAAAAGCCGCATGCGGCCCTGGAGCTGCAGGTTGCTGACCCCTGGTCTACTGGATAGGGCATCAGACTGGTAAACGGCAGGGTCTGAGATCGAATCTTCTTCGGTACGGAATCTTTATTCCAAGATTTTCAAGTCTGTAGCCGGAACGACAAATATACGACATTCTTTGAGAAATATATATCTATATATATTTCTCAAAGTATGTCGTATATTAATTATGTCTGCATTCATTGTCAGAAGAATCCGTACTGAAAATGATTTGAGCTCTGACCCCACTGTTTGTCAGTCCAACACCCTAGCCAATAGGCCACAGAGATTGATAGAATTACTGAATTTTCCATTGGCAATGTGCCAGGCTAATAGTAGTAGGTGAGCAAGTGAGCAAGTGGTAGGCAACTCTCATCACTTCCCATTGTTTATAAGCTGATTTTGAATACCAATTTCCATTGACAATGTGCCAGGCTAATAGTGGTAGGTGAGCAAGTGAGCAAGTGGTAAGCAACTCTCATGACTTCTCATTGTTTATAAGCTGAAATTTAATACTCGAGTAATGCCGAGAGGCACAGCTAGTATAGGTATATTAGAGCAAATACCAAGCGGCTTTGCGTATAATGCAGGGTTATAGCATAACGTCACGAGATTCTGTTGGCTCACATTATTAGGCACACTCAAATTTTCTATTGGCAATGTGCCAGGCTAATAGCAGGTAACTCTCATTACTTCTCATTGTTTATAAGACAAAACACTATTCTCATGATGTGTAGTTTGAAAGTTAGACTGGCAAATGTTGTTATATGTTAAATACAAGTCAATTTTTTGTCTAAAGACTTCTATTATTCGGACAACGCTGAGTAGCACCGCTAGTCTTCCACAAATGTTATCTGATGATCCTTATTGTATTATGTTTCAACAATGTTGCAAGAATATTCTGCAGATAGTTGTGCAAAAATACTATAGTAGCGTTTTGTGGAATGTTACACGAATAAACTTTGCTAACATTGCCATAACATTGTTAGAGAACATCGTTAAAGGTTGAGTTGCGACAAAATTCACATTACAGTTATTTGGTATCAAAAGGTTCACTATGTCTCACTCTGCTGTGTTGTAGGTGCAAAATATGTGAAAATGTGATTACAAGCTCTTAAAAGCTCAAAAACCAACAGTTAATCGCAGTTGTCACGAAAACGTCCTAGATTGGAATCCCTTTCCAAAGCGGTTCAAATGGGACATAGCTGAACACGATGGCTTCTGTTTACACTTTCATACAAACTCATTCGTCAAAATATTTTCACAAATATAGTTCACGCATTCAATAAAACCATATCTATTGTCCTTACGCGTCTATTTCACCAACATTGTAATGCTGTTACTTTGAACACTGATTCTCAAAACCCCCCGTGAAAATTCGTTTAATTTTTTAATCTTTGCTCGAAAAAGTGCATATCATCTTCTGATATACATGAAGAGCCTGCTGGTCACACGTGATAGTCGACAAATGCTGCAGAAATTGTTCACGATATTTAGCAGGAAGTATGCGTCACATGATCAGATTACGACTAGATGATTAAACCAAGCTGAAACAAAACTGTAAAATAGCAAGCATCTATATCTGATACGGGCTTTCTGGTAGAACCTGAAGTGTTTGTCATAAACTAGTGCTACGAGACGTTTTATACTGAGCCTTTTATTTTACGTGATAACATCTCGTGTCAAAACAATAACCCAAATGTCTGAGTACGACATTGGAATAAAGAGATTCAAAACTACAACATTTTCCTGATGGTTGCGATTAACTGTTAGTTTTTGAGCTTTCAAGTGCTTGTAATCACATTTCCACATATTTTGCACCTACAACACAGCAGAGTAAGACACGGGGAACCGTTTGATACCAAATAACTGCATTGTGAATTTTGTTGCAAGTAAACCGTTAATGAATGTCCTAGCAATGTTCCAGGAAAGTTACTTTGGAATGCTTGAGCATAAAAATTCATAGAACATTGACTTGACACTGATACTTGACTTGATACTAGAACATTGTGGTGTAACATAATTTTCACCCTCAAATGAATTTTCAAGCAATGTTACAGAAATGCTATTTTAGAATGTTTGAGTGTAAAAATCCATATATCGTTGGTTTTTCTCCAACAATAAAAAGTAACATTCCTGTAATATTAATGGGACATTTAGTTAAAAATAAAAAACAACTCCCACGATAACGTTTCAGTTACATGGCATGTCAATGTCATATGGATTTTTACACCCAAACCTTCCTAAGTAAGTTTGCTGAAATATTGCTGGAACATTCATTTGTAGGTAAAAATGTCACACCATAACGGGGCAGTTACATTGCAAGTCAATGTTATATAAATGTTTACACTCAAACATACGAAGTAACGTAGCTGTCCTGACTGTAACCTAGTTATCTAACAACATTAGGACACCGTCACCAAAGTTTGTTCCTGTAACAGTTTAGCTAGAATTTTACCGAAATGTATGAAGTGCTTTTTTGAAGTTGTCGTCTTTGATAATCAAAATTTATTTGAAATGAAGCGAATTAAGTTTTGTATATTTTTTAATTCCAAATATGGACACAAATCAAATAATGTAGACAAATTATGTTAATTTTATACGATTTATGTTAAGAAAGTAAGTCATTACAAATTTAAATTTACACACTATTACTAATATTCCAAAACTGACTACACTCCGTCAGAACGTCTTTTGTATCAAAGTGCAATGGCTAATGCACACACCTGCAATTAATTCTTTGGAGATAATTACCATGTCTATATTTTAACTATACGTTGTCTATGTTTTATATCATATAATATAGTAACAATGAAATAACTAGAACAAAAAATACTATAAAAACTTCTGTGTATATATATATAAATATATATATATATATATATATATATATATATATATATATACAATATGGTGGCTATAACAATAACCCGTATGTGCAGTGCTTTAGATCTGCACTTCGAGCACTGTTCATAAAAGCAGATATCACACCAAGTCCCAATGTTAACTGTATTGATCTGGATGTGAGCAGGGCTGAAAAAATTGGCCAACTCCTGCTACATTCTCTGGCTAAAAAGAAAAAGAAAGAGACAAAAGGAAGAGTGAAGATGAGGAGTTCGGTGATGAGGATTTTTTTCTAACTCAAATGTGATGACTGTATCAAAGTCTTGACCGATGTAGAAGTAGTGGGAAGTAAAAATAGTGATGACATAACCCTAATCTCAGTTAAAAACAGAGGGAAATTGGTGACCAGATTGATAGGCCGAATATGTATTGCTGCAGAAAAGTGCCTACGTTCGCACATGGAGAGCTATGGTATCACACAGAGAGCTTTTAAACAAGTAACATCACATACAATAACATATATGTCTTATTACATAACCTCAATCAAGGTTTTACATGTACAGTGCATGTCAACAGTCACTCAAAACTATAGTAAATCGCTATACTAAAATCAGAATACACTGTGCCGCTTAAAAGCAAGAATCTAGTTCAACCAACCTTAGACAAAAACTATCTCGTCTAGTTATTTTCAGTCATGTCTAATGGGTGTTTGATACAGTGGTCCAGAGTAACTGCTTCTAAATCTCATTTGATTCATTAGTTTGTCATTAGTTTAATTTCTATTTTGTCACTCTTTGTATTATCAATGATATGGAAGCTTCTAAATCATTGGTATTATTCATTACCATGTGTGTAAAAGTCTTGCCTTTCTCATCCAAAGTCATTACAGTCATACTTCGACTTACGAGCTTAACGCGTTCAGAGACTGAGCTCGTATGTCAATTTACTCGCATGTTGGTGCAATTTATTTATAGAACAAATAAATATAAATTGATTGGTTTCCATACTCTAAAAATGCAAATAAAACACTCAAAACAATATATTGTAACAGAAAGAACATGTTGATGATTGTCCTAACTTACCACATGCTTTCAAAAAGCAACAAATAAAAAATAATGCAAGGAAATGTGATTAATTAAAATGGAAAATTAGATACATACAATAGCAGCTAACGCTAGCATTTGCCAGGGAGGGAGAGATAAGTTATTCTTCATTACAACAGTTGACTTTGATAAATTTAGATTTTATCCAAGTCTTAAAAGACAAACTTAAAAGCAAACCTAAAAGCAAACTTTAATCTTTAACTTAACGTAATTAAAATTTCTTCGGCGCTGATAGTTTTAAGTTTCTTACTGGTTAGCTCATTTTTCTTTTGTTTTGCTCTCACGACCAGCCGGCCATTTTAAGAGAAACCTATCTAAGGACGTTTGCCTTTGTCGCCCTTTGTCGCCCTGAACACAGGTGTCGTCACCAAGGGTTAATGCACGACCACTATAGCCACCTTGTCCGAATGTCTATTTTTTATCGTATTGATAGATAGCACCGGCCTTTTTACGTAGCATCATTTCAGTTACGCAGTCACCGGCCAAGTGTTTGTCTTTTATCCAAAGCCTGAGCAGTCTCTCCATCAACGGTCGTGAAGATCGCTGCGTCGTTTAGAAACTATGGTTAGTCCTTTTGCAAACTAAATGCCGTGAATATAATCCTTGCGTTTGATAATTGTGGATGTATTTCTGTCATATTGCTGAGCTAGCCCAATCACACGTACATATTTTGCATATTTTTCAATAATTTTCTGTTTAATATCAACTGTTATCATTTGCTTTATCTTTGCATTAACCTTTCATTTTACTGGCAAACTTTCGGTCTATGCACGGTACTTTTAATTCACATAATTCTGCACTGAAAATCACGCACAAAAAAGTTGGTACAAAAGTATAATCTGAGCAGTTAAAAAATACAGAGTGATGCTGTTTTCATAAAACACCTCCGACATACTTCGCAACTGACTCATGTGCTCGTATCTCAAACATGGCTCGTATGTTAGTGCTAAAACTTGCTTAAAAGCTGGCTTGTACCTCAAGTTTCTCGTATGTTAGAGCACTCGTAAGTTGAAGTATTACTGTATATAAGTTTTACATATTTTCAATAAAATATGCAGTCTCACATGTACAAACTATGGAAAAATTGAGCAGTTTTTAGTGCTAAGTCAATGGGAGTCAATAGATCAACTGATTCGCTTTGCACATCACCATGCCGGTGCGCCATGCTAATTATAGGCCTCACTTATTTTGATTACTCGCATATCTAGGGTTTACTACATCTATGGTAATGACGTTCAATTAAAGATTTTACATTGACTACACAGTAGATACCTAATAGTTTTTTGTTAATTTCCTGATAACCTCTTGACAATAAATACAATGGGTGATACTGTGTTCTTGTTGGAAAACAAAAGTAAGTGAAATCACTGACAGAACAGAGCTTGTCAATAACTCAGAGTTACATTGTAGCTAGGTGAAAAGCAATTTAGTATAATAAGTACGCTGTGTTAAGTTGAGAACTACTTATAATCAAGTGTGTAATATTATATACTCAAACTATAATAGATTCTCATTTCAACCAAATACAACATGATGATTATGATCAAATTGTATGCCCACTCATAGTCTCATACTGAAGTTGTGCAGCATTCCCATCGTGCAATTGTGTTGTGGTTGTGTCTAAACCAAATCAATATATGATTATGTGATGAGTATAACAAACTTGTGTATGTATGTACAGTGTAGTGCAATAGTTCCTACTGCATCAAACAGTGCCAATTACATGTTAGCAATATTCACACTGCATCCAGTACTACATACTGCGCAGTAAGTAATACCACCACTGCACTAATACTGCTTACTGTGCATTGAAAAATAGTTGTACAGATTGTGTACTCCATACTTCATAGTAATAAAAGTATGCAACGCAATTATAATGCATAGTGCAATTATAGCACAATTTTAATGCATTATAATTCCTACTGCGTGGCTGTAACAATCATACTACTGCTAGTGTACTGCTAATGCAACTACTGCAGCTGCAATGTATTTTACATTTGGGCATCAGTGAGCAATTATCAAAACACAGTATTGGCAAGTTACGAGTCTTTCGTAATAGTCACAACCCTGCTTATTATTACATTGTTATAATATTATATATCACATCTCTGATTGTTAATAACTTAGTCAACACTAACTAAATTTATTTATCTACAATAAGTTTTTAATGGTTATTATTAGCAACACAAGATAATTATTATTAACAGTACATGATAGTTATTACTAACAGTGCAAGATAGTTATTACTAACAGTACAAGATAGTTATTACTAACAGTACAAGATAGTTATTACCAACAGTACAAGATAGCTATTACTAACAGTACAATATAGTTATTACTAACAGTACAAGATAGTTATTACTAACAGTACAATATAGTTATCCCTAACAGTATGAGAAAGTTATTACTAACAGTACAAGATAGTTATTACTAACATTACAAGATAGTTATTACTAACAGTACAAGATAGTTATTACTAACAGTAAAAGATAGTTATTACTAACAGTACATTATAGTTATTACTAACAGTACAATATAGTTATTACTAACAGTACAAGATAGTTATTACTAACAGTACAAGATAGTTATTACTAACAGTACAAGATAGTTATTACTAACAGTACAATATAGTTATTACTAACAGTACAAGATATTTATTACTAACAGTACAACATAGTTATTACTAACAGTACAAGATATTTATTACTAACAGTACAAGATAGTTATTACTAATAGTGCAAGATAGTTTTTACCATGCGTTTTGAACCATGAGGAAATGGTCCAACAGAACTTATAAGTATGTATTACTCACAGTTCACTTTACTAGAACATTCTCTCTACTCTTTCAGGTCTCTGAGTAGGTCTGTCTATTAGTATATTGGATGAGCTGAATGCGAGTGAAGACCAGCTTTCTTCACAGGCTGCTCTGAAAGAAAGCTGCTCCAGTTATTTTCCTGCTCCAGTTTATTTTTATATGACTCAACCTACTCACCAAGTACAGTTGGATACCGAGGTAAGAGTTTTGCTTTAATTGCTTTAATAAGGCTGTAATAAGATGCCAGTTTAAAACTGGCATCATATTAAAGCCTTATTTAAACTCAGTTTTATTCCACATCCCACATGTTCTTGTCTATCAAATACTAATAAGCGTATTTCAACTCCTAAACTCGAAAGCTCGGCATATAGATTACCAATTTTGAGACCATATGGCACATTTTTATGTTGATTTGTAAAATTTGCATGTATTTTTAACTCTTCGTGTCAAAAGATTGAAACATTGAGTGATGACCTTGATGGCGTTGCTATGCATGATCCAAATTAGATCTGCGAATAAGGCAAATGACGTTTTCGTTGAATGCTTTTAGACAACCGCTTTTTTCTAATTTGGCATTATCTGTCTCAGCAGGACAGCAATTGTTTTACCCAAGCTAGAGAAAATGTTTCCTGATCCTCAAGAAACATCGAAATTTCATAATTGCATAACTTTGCATTACACAACACTCATGTTGCATAACTCCTGCTGGCAGAGTTAAAAAAGTTCTGTTGAAACTGTGTGTAGGTTTAAAACTGGCATCATATTAAAGCCTTATTTAAACTCAGTTTTATTCCATACCCCACATGTTCTTGTCTATCAAATACTAATAAGCGTATTTCAACTCCTAAATTCGAAGGCTCGGCATATAGATTACCAATTTTGAGACCATATGGCACATTTTTATGTTGATTTGTAAAAGTTGCAAGTATTTTTAACCCTTCGTGTCAAAAGATTGACACATTGGGTGATGACCTTGATGGCGTTGCTATGCATGATTCAAATCACATCTGCTAATAAGGCAAATGACGTTTTCGTTGAATGCTTTTAGACAACCGCTTTTCATTAAATCGGCATTATCTTTCCCAGTAGAACAGCAATCTTTTACCCAAGTTAGAGAAAATGTTTCCTGAATCCTTAAAAAACATCGAAATCTCATAAGTGAATAACTTTGCATTACGCAACACTTATGGAGGTCATGCCATGTTTTGTGACGATTCTGACGACCCGACGACAGGGATATTTAAAAAGTGACAGCCGAGACGACCATTTATCAATGTAGGTGACGAGGTGGGTCGACGATGATTGTGTAAGTAGAATTACTAAAGGTACGGCTACGCGCAACAAATTTTTCGTTGGTTCTGAGTTCTGGCCAAAATAACGCAAAACGCATAATTAATCGGTCGAAATTCACAGAACTATCTGAGCTGCGCATGCTCACCGAGTTCGTCGACGAAACGCTTTTAACAGATTAAACAAATTATTAGCGACCACGATTCTAGAAGCTTTAGCAATTAGTATAGTCCAAGACATGTATCGTGACACACAATAAATGTACCAAAGCAATTCAACATAGAACACACGATTTGATTGTTTAAATTGCGCTATTGTTGGCGAGCGAGCACAACTCTAGCAAATTTTAAGATATATGTAGTCCGATAATATAATGCGACACGCAAGAAAAATATTACGGAAATTCACGATAGTAAATACGATGCAACCGACTTGATTGCGCTAAAGATGGCAACATTTTCTACCACAAAACTTTTGCAGCTAAAAAGAATATTATTAAAAAATAAACAATTTGTAGCTATAGCGTCCAAACAATAAATACATACAATAACACAATCTAAGCAGTTGCATTGTGTGTATTATGTTGAATTGCACTTATAATTTTATTGTGTGTCATTATACGTCTCTTGGACTATACTAATTGCAAAAGCTGCTGGAATCGTGCTCGCTAGCACGATTCTAGCAGCGCAGAATAATTCTGTGTGTTTCAATCATTTCGTGATTTTGGTTACAACCAACAAAAATTTGTTACGTGTAGCCGTACCTTTACTAACTTATTATTTGTCCATAAATCAACACGTTCTACCGAAACTTCACTAGTTTTGGTTTGGAGCATCTGGCCCAGCATTTATAGACTGCCAAATAATTAAAGTAAACAGCGATGGAATGCCGCGACATTGACAGCAAATCCGTTTCCAAGTCTGTGACTGACAGTGATTATTAAAGACCATCTCGGTCTATTTTCGGTACAAGAAATGTAGCTCTAAAAACCTAAGACAGCTGTCACTCTTCGCGGATTAATCAGCAACGCTCACAAACATCACTAATAAGTTTCTGAAGGTCGCTGGTTGAGCCATGCTTTTGGTTAGCAGAAGTTCAAACTGAGCAAGTTTCAGGTTTTTAACGCAACCCATTGCCACCAGAATGGTTTTTGTATTAAAATAACGAATGTGAAGAAAGAGGTTGTTTTGGTTACCAACTTGAAAAAGGTGACAGTGATTTCAAAAGTGACGACAGTGATTTTAAAAGTAACTAATCTTACGACAACTTTGTGTGGTAGGACCCCCACTTATGTTGCATAACTCGTGGTTTATTAGTTTAAACCTGAGGTACATTTTTATTTGTTGGAGCTCATATATCATACCCCTATCACACTTATATCATCCTAGCTAACTCTCTCATGTATATCTATACTGTTTTATCCTTATATAATATTTAATGCATAGTTAGACTTTAGAATAACATTTGAAGGTGGTACTAGTAACAGGAATGTCATAGTTAAGGGGTAAGTAAACTCTACAATAGCTCTCTTATATAAGTTGATACATACATATGTGTTACACATGAGTAGAAAGAGAGAGGAGAGAATATGACAATAAAAGACATTAAATGTTATATCATATTCTTATAGCTGTATAGAATCAGCTGTTATATGCTTATAGCAATAATACCTGTCAGCATATGTTAATGTGTACTTAATAAATACTTGTAATAAGAGAATAAGTTTCAAGGTCATTTCAGACTGCCAACGGTTAACTATAGTGTGTATGGATTTTGCAGTCATAAAATACCACTCTACTTCTCACATTTCCTCAAAAGGGTCAAAGGGCAAAGCTTGGAATTTTCTAAAGTGATGAGCAAATTGTAAATTTAAACTAGCAAACAGATGTAATCCTTCTTGGTAAGAAAACATTAAACAGAAGTAGTGAAATTGATGTGAGATTGCATAAAAATGACTGAAAAGATACAATTAAATAGTTTTTGTGTTGCTAAGGAGACACATTGGCTAGCTTAAATAGAGGCAAGTGTAAGGCTATAGGAATGTAGTCTGTAGGATGAATACAGTCTGTCAGACTACTCATAGGTGGAGGACTTATAGATGGATAACACAGAGATTGATCTGAACAAGTCAAAGTAAATAGATGAGAAAAAACCACTGTGTGGACAGCACCTGGTTATGTATCTGATTGAGGAATATGAAGCTTATCCAGGATAATATGAGAAGAAATAAAATGGGTCACATTGATAAACTGCTAAGAGTTGTGCACCCTTGATAAATATAGAAAACTAAAACCTGGCATAGGCATGAGCTGGCTCAGTAATAGAGAATGCAAACACCCTGATATTAGGGAAATTAGAGTACCAACCAAGAGAGTAACAATGATAGGAAAGCAAACCTTGAAACTCTGGGG
Organism: Watersipora subatra; assembly: GCF_963576615.1. Lineage (NCBI taxonomy): Eukaryota > Metazoa > Bryozoa > Gymnolaemata > Cheilostomatida > Watersiporidae > Watersipora > Watersipora subatra. The sequence continues at coordinate 42,894,437 of NC_088709.1, read as the reverse complement.
CAGTCATCATTGACATCAATAAATTTGCAGGTCAAAAAATTAAGTCAGAGTAAAAAACAAATGATAAATCGGATTTCTGCTTAAACATCTTCATGTGAAACTATTTGTCAACACTGTGTTTTAAGATTTTTTATGTATGATCACCGGATTCCAGTTGATTTGAAGCACCTGTTGGCCAGTAGCTAGATAAACTTTCATGTATAATTATTTATGACTAAACCAAAAGCTACAGTTTTCACTAGTTATTTGATGATGTGTAAAAAATTTTTTTGTAGTTTAGGGCAGCTGACCAATAAATTAACATGATCTAAACCTTACGTTTGAAACAATGACACAAAGACTCACAGCTAAATTACTCAGTTATTGTGCTGAATGAAGCTAAACCATTGTCCAGTCAAATAAAGACTACCTTCACTCGCATCTCTTCTGATCAGTTTTAATATTATCACTCTTTCGATGAGTTTGTGCACTTCCAAAAAATGAAATATTCTAGGAATTTATGGGCCTTTGTTTTTTATTCTTGGTCAAATCTCATGCTAGTTCTGCCAAATGATGCTTATGCAAAAGTACCACTAAAACGTTCATAATTTCATCAAATGGTCTTTACATGTGAGTGAATCGTAGTGATTTGTTGAAGTATTATTATTAGCACAATTATTTTCACCCATCAACTGAGTGATAGAGACCATAGTTGTTTATCGGCCTGAGTCCAAATAAGGTAACAGTAAATATTATCAACAAGATGGCCGACATTTCAAACAACCTGACACTTGGTGAGTCTACTTAAACTACTCTACATAACAACTTGGTGTTACCAGATTGTATCATGAGGAAATGGTTTAACAGAACCTTCAACAAGTATGTTTTACTCACAGTTCACTTTACTAGAATATTCTCTTTACTCTTTCAGGTCTCTGAGTAGGTCTGCCTAATAGTATGCTAGATGAGCTGAATGCAAGTAAAGACTTCCTTTTTGTATAGGCTGTGGTCAGGAAGAGACTAGCTCCTCAGTTCTCTGGTGCATGAAATCAGCTTCACACTCTGTAAAAAAAGTAAACAATATCTTTATTCCATATAGTAATGAAATTATAACTATATATGGTTGAATGTATAGACTTGACCTACTTACCAAATATAACTATCTGTAGATACTTACAAGAGAGCTTTGGTAAACAACAAAGGTTAAACCAACAACAGATCAGAGCTGGCTAGTCTAAACTAACTAATGGTGTTCCAGCATTGTATTGTATGTGGTTGGAAAAGAGAGGAGGTATATGTGTGCATTGTGATTAGGGTATGGTATAGGGCAAAGGTCATCTGCAACTATTAGCAGATTGCTGGCAGTCACTATGATTCCATGACTGGAATGATTCTTCAATTTGAGCCAATCAGCAAGTTAACTGTATCATGGAACTGGCTTAAACCAGCAAGCTAAGCTATTTATAGAATCATTAATTAGGTTAATACTTGACCTATGGGGTCAAACGCGCAAGCATTTAGCAACAGCGTTTGTTGCAAGTCAACTGTAATGTGAATTTTGTTGCAAGTCAACCTTTAAAGGTTGACTTGCAACAAAATTCACATTACAGTTATTTGGTATCAAAATATTGACCATGTCTTACTCTATTGTGCTGTAGGTGCAAAATATGTGGAAATGTGATTACCAGCTCTTAAAAGCTAAAAAACGAACAGTTAATCGCAGCCATCACAAAAACGCCGTAGTTTGGAATTCCTTTATTTTGACAACATAGTCAACTCGATGTGGTTATCGTTTTGACACATGATGTTATCACGTGCTGCAAACAAATAAATAAAGTGCTGCAGACAAATACAATCGTCTGCTTTAAAAGGTATAACACTATACAATTCGTCTCTCACCATCACAGGTGCCAGGGCACCCAGTGATAATGGTAGATCCATTCTTGAATAGACTCAGTAGAAAGGATTTGGCAGATAAAATAAATAGACAATGTGATCCCGAGGTGAATGATACGCAATGAAAAGAGTTATGAAACGCACTGCAGACAAAAACATTCTAACGCATTTAAAGATGTGGTTGGGCCAAAAAATTCGATTTAATGAAATTAAGACCCATAAAAGGCTAAAACATCAGCTACAATTTGACGCCATTTTTGTCTTTGTAGACCAACCCTGTCCAGAGACACATGCATTTGAATGAGGCCCTATTTTAAAAAGCTCACGTTCCAGCGGGTGCTTCTTTCGTGACGTCACAAGCAAGATATCTGAAAAGAAACCATGAGCGATAAATATGAGGTCGCTTCCTTAGCCAATCATCAGCGCGAAATTTTTATATAGGGCGTAATAAATGTTATCACTTGTAAAACGTGTTGTCTGTGATCTCAAATTTAGGGATTTTACTCTATTATTAAGTCGCACGGACATCGATATTTACTAAATTAATTAACATCGTTACTTTAATTAATTACTCGATTGACACGTTTTATTGTTTTATTGGCAAACAACATACATGTAATTGTAAAATTGCTGTAAAGTTACCGCGAAGGTGACTCCGAGTTTTCTTGGCATCAGGTAGTTAAAGTTCTACGGAGAAAGATCGGAGAATAGAGGTAAATTTATCTTTTACTTTGAGCCTCTTGATTATATTTCCCTGTTTGAGGCTAAAATGTAATTTCCTGCGCGTGCGAGATACGTATGTACAGTGAGTTCTTGACGGCTTCTTTTTAATCTTTAGCATCTAGCTATACAATGGCTTAGATTGATGAATATACTAAAGGTTATATTTTAGTACTCATTAATACATGTACTAATTAATAAAATTATAACTTTTGCTATCACTAATCATCGTTTTATATTTTTTTATCGGTTCATTTAGCTACATTTGCTTCAAACTTTCTGTGGCAGCTTTATCTAGTAAATTAGATTTATGATTTGACATTAGATGTTTACTTTTCACTTGTAGAAAGTGAAGAAAATCGATTGATCAATGCAAATCTTTAATTTCCAGAACCAAAGCTCCGAATTGTTGGCTTGGCGTACTTGTGCCTTTGTTAAACGTTTATTCGTTTTTAGAATTACAATCGCAGTCTATTTAACTCCCAATTTGAAAGCTTTCAATAGATACGCTTTAGAATGACATACAGTGAAACTCGGATAACTCAAACTTCAAGGGACCGAGCAAAAGTGTTCGAATTATCAGAGTGTTCAAGTTATCAGAGCACTGTCACAAGTCCATGTATTTACTTATTTATTAGTAGATACATGAACATATACAAACTATAATATAAATCAAAAGCACAAATGGCTTGTTTCAAATTAAATGCTTCTAATGTAAAGTTTAAAACGTTTTTATCAAAAAGTATAGAGATTTTTCTATCACTTCAGATTGGTTTGTTGTTTGAGGTGATGTTATTGCCAGGACGTTTTTTAGATTGACATTGGCAAAACTTGATCGTTGCTGAAATGCTCAAAGAAAAGACATCTTTTTCTTTTGAGCGTTTTACCCACGATCAATTTTGCCGATCTTTCTTGAAGTTTATGGAAAGATTACCTAACTTTACTTGGGATTCGTTAAGAGCAACACTCCGAGGCAGTTCAATTAAAAGTTTTACGAGGTTTTACGGTATATTGTATATCACTCACGCTTTTTGAATGGATACTTATTGAATGTACACACGTATTTTGTGTTTAGGTCAAATGATGAACAGTTTTTTTTAGCTAAGACAACGTATACGTTTGACTACCACAATTCTTAAGACGTTTTAAACATTCAACATTCCGACGTTAATTCAACACGGAATCAACGTCGGAAAACTATTCATCACGGGCTAGCCGGGTCACGCACTCAAGGATTTTCGCCACGCAAATAATAAACAAAAACAGCATGTTGTTTTTGTTTTGTATGTGCGTGGCGAAAATCTTTGCGCCCGTGACCCGGCTAGCCCGTTCTATTCATCGTATAGCAGTATAAATCAAATTTCAACAAACCTTTAGAACAGTCGTTGACAAAAATATTTTGCCGATGGAGGTAATAACGACGCTTATGAATTACGAAAAGTTGACGTTTACCTCTATGGCTAGGAATATAGTGATTTTCCAAAGCGATAGCAACCGTTTCGGTAGCCGTTGGGCAAAAAACAGTTCGTTATAACAGTGTTGAATTCGAGTTATATAGAGCCATTTATCATTGCGTGGGAACGGACCAAGCAAATCCAGTCGAGTTAACCATGTGTTCGCTATATCCGAGGGCGAGTTATCCATGTTTCACTGTACATATGAATGAAATATATTTGTTGCATTTGTTTTACTGATTACAGAATGTTTGTGTCGTCCCACCAGCTGAAGCAGCTTTATCAGTGTGGAAACTGCCATAAAGGGGAAAGAGAGACTCGAATGTGTGCTGCATAAACCATGATGTTTTGTTTGAGTTTGTTGCAGTAGATGAATTTGTCTTATTGTATCAGCTAAAACTATGTGAGTGGCCACGACTTGATGAATATTTTTAATAAAAGCTTTATGCTGAGATGAAAATCTTTTTGCTTGTAAAAATTATCCCACGACCAAGCAAGAGTGAAACGATTGATTGGGAGAATTATGATAAATGCACATGTGCACACAACTCCCGAAAAATTATCCGTTAACGGCCGTCACCAAACCCTTGCAACGAAATCCTATCAACAAATTTAACTATTTTTCAGTAAAGTCGTTTAAGTATAATTATGATACAAAACGCATATAAACCTATTTAAATATGTTACCAAGCCTTTGAAAGGTTGACGCAAATACTTAAAACTAACCCATTTGATCGGATTATACATAAATAAACAGATTTATTAGGACGAAAATCGTCACAAAACGCCTGAAAAGCTTCGTTTAATAAAAGTTAAGACCGGAAATTGAAACGCCGAGCGACAGAGAATAGAACGATAAAGTCTTGCCACAAATCGCCACAAAACGCTTGAACAGCTTGGTTTATTAATAGTTTCGAACGTCCTACGAAACGCCAATAAAGCCGTGCGACAGATAGTAGAACTGTTTACTGTGTACTGTTTGTCTACTGTTTGAGGCGTAGACCGATTTACAGGTACGAAAATGTGGTACACAGTTTATCAGCCTACGTTTTTGTCCAATTACCGAAGGCTTTTCAAATTATCTAGAACATCAGCCAGATTTCTTTACATCTTATCTACAAGGTAGGGCGTTACTACAACGCCCTTTTATGACAAGAATATTTCTTTATTTCACTCCAGTTTGCATAAAACTTCCAGACGCGTAAATGCCAACGCTTGCTCTCTGTTACATATCGCTGTCAAAACCATTCTACATTCATCACAACACAACCAACTTTCAAACTGTATATTACACATCAGTTTGCCGTTTAACGTTTAATATTGCATTTCAGAGATATAATAAACATATTTCTTTATTGTTGGCATTGTTGTTGTTAGTTAAATTACGTACAGTAGGTTATGTCTACAGCTTGAATTAATATTTATTTTATTATTGTAAAACATAAGTTTGAGATAGTTAAATATTTATTTTATTAATATTTATTTCTGTTACATATCGTTGTCAAAACCGTTCTGCATTCAACACAACCAACTTTCAAACTGTATATTACAATATATTTTACTTGTAATATTGCATTTCAGAGCTATAATAAACATATTTCATTATTGCTGTTGTTAGTTAAATTACGTACAGTAGTTTAGGTCTACAGCTTGAATTAATATTTATTTTAACCAACAACCAACTTTCAAATTGTGTATTACACGGCAGCTTGTCATTTTACTTTTAATATTGCATTTCAATATAATAAGAGATTTAATAAACATATTTCATTATTGCTGTTGTTAGTTAAATTACGTACAGTAGGTTAGGTCTACGGCTTGAATTAATGTTTATTTTATTATTGTAAAACATAAGTTTGAGATAGTTAAATATTTATTTTATTAATATTTATTTCTGTTACATATCGCTGTCAAAACCGTTCTACATTCAACACAACCAACTTTCAAACTGTATATTACAATATATTTTACTTTTAACATTGCATTTCAGATATATAATAAACATATTTGATTATTGCTGTTGTTAGTTAAATTACTTACAGTAATTTGGGTCTACAGCTTGAATTAATATTTATTTTAACCAACAAACAACTTTCAAATTGTATATTACACGGCAGCTTGCCATTTACTTTTAATATTGAATTTCAATATAATAAGAGATATAATAAACATATATCATTATTGCTGTTGTTATTTAAATTACGTACAGTAGTTTAGGTCTACAGCTTGAATTAATATTTATTTTATTATTGTAAAACATAAGTTTGAGATAGTTAATTATTTATTTTATTAATATTTATTTCTGTTACATTTCTGTTATTTCTGTTGCGTCTTTTTAGAGTCGTGCTCCCTCAAATTTATTTTATATCATCTCAAACGAGTCTCATTTACATTATACTCTGTCAATATCTGCTGAGAACTACTTTTTCAACAACCAACAGTACCCTTTCTTTTTTCCATTATTACTTTGGTCGTGGGCTGTATGACAGTGGAATTTCTAGTATAATAAAATAATATTGTTGAAGATAATGCAAAACATGATTTGCAGAATATTGTAGTGAATTGGATACGGTATATGGATGTCCGCAGAACTGGAGAATGTGAGTTCAATTTCAGTTTGCAATAGACTTCTCATCCTTAAAACTCTATCCCTATGTATATTCTTTCCAAAGACGTGGCTTACTTACGGTAGTAAGAAACTAGTACTGTAGTCAGTGTAGGCAATGATATTCAGCCCCGCCCCAAGGATAGGCAACGGACATAAGGTGGGCGGGACTTATGGGAGGCTGTATATTGTTAGAATGGGTAGCGGCGGAGCTGTGCTGATACAAAGACCTTATTCAACATAGTTAGCTTGACAGAATTACCGAAGACCGGTAGAATTAGTAGTCGGTACCCAAATGTTTACACAACATTTGGAAAAAGTGAGTAGAACAAATTTTCAATTTTCGTTATTTGATGCCTTTGAAACATTCATAATAATGCATCTGTAGCTGGATATAAAATTTTATTCTAGCCAACATGAGCAAATACAAAATAAGATATATGCCAATAGAGCCGCGTAGGACTAGACTTTTATCGCAAATAGCCGATGTGAATATGAGAGATAGACACAGGTTGTATAACGCGTGACATCATTTTTGGGCAAGTCTGGGCACGTTTTTGTGGCCTGAGCGTTTTCACGACGATCAGATTTTTTCGGTTTTAATCTTCAAATACCTTGGCAATGCGATCGCGTATCACAACAAACAACATATCAACTGATAGAGAAAAAAAAGCTTTCTTTTTAAGATCAACTTAAATTTGACGCAACCTCATCTTTAAGAGTGTCATGTTGCTCCTGTGATAATTGTTGGTTTATACATCAATGTAATGCAAATATCTAGGTCACAAGATAAATATGTATAGCACCAGCTTTAATAGCATCAGTACTAGCAGTACCCCTCCCTGTGACAAGCTAATGATGGAACATTCTGGTAGCCCAAACAATAGACATGGCTGAACTAGTGAACCCAGTAGCAGTGGCCACAGCAACTATAAGTATTTATAAATGTTCTCTAATATAGTAAAGTTGTAGTTAACAGCTATATCACTCCAAGCATGAGACAAATGAGTAACTATTGATGCCTGGTGAGGGTCTCTCTTGTTAATTTCATAGTAAACATTCAGAATAACCAATGGAATATAGTTGACACTATTTATCAAACACACCAAATTTCATCTGTCTTTCAAGGCTACATCTTTTAGCATGTTTTTCTATATGGTTTTATTATCATTATATTTACATTGCTGGAGCATAATATTTTTGCGATATACCTTACAGGATGAAATTAGTCGCGGAGTTAAATTTCGCGAAAATTGTCTTTTCATGTATAATCGCGAAATAAATTATGTGTGGATGAATGCATTCGCGAATAAATTAATCCGTGAAAGTAGCTAGCAATAGAGTAAAACCTTCACGCGTGTATACCATGTGTTTAGGTTTCTATTTAGCTGAGAAATCTATGTCGATCATGCTAAGCTATAAATTTTTGGCTGCATCCAGAGGTCTTCATGAATGTTCATCGATTTGGAGGCCTTTGGTGAACCGACAAGTTGTGGTAGGTTATGAGCTTTTTCAACGTAAAGAACACCAGGAGATTTCTTTGATGCTGCACTGAATTCCGAATAACTTGTGACAACCTTGAAAGATTTTGTAAAGAAGCGCAATGCATTGGCAATGGGCTCAACTCAAAGCCTCGGCAATGATTTTTAAAAAGTTTAGAACTCAGCAATGCTTTCTAACACTGCCTACCGGCTAGGTTTTTGTTTGAGGTAGTAGTTAAGTTCCCTCGTGTTAAAAATAAAACTAATTAATCGTGGATTTTAATAATTCACGGATTTTACTGTATGTGAACTTGTAAATTATTAAATCCATCGAATATTTTCATCCTGTAGAGTATCTTGCTTTTTTGGAGTGCATCGGGAAATGTTCCAAGGCAACCCAAGCGCCCCAATGCACCTCATGAGGTTTCATGCTTTTTTGCATAGTTTGTTTAGAATTACCAGAATGCAAGGAAAGTTAAATCCTGTACTATGCACTTTTTCAATGCCAGCCTTAGCAATAAGTAACAGGAGTCAGTAGTTGCTATTCGCTTTAAAAATGCATAAAATCAAGAGAATCATGGTACGTAATTGAAAATCAACCACACGCATTAGTCATACAGATGAGCATAAAAAACTGCTGTACAACTGTAACAGTTGTTAGATAGAAAATTTACATTGCGAGGAGAGGCTACCAACTTTAAATTCAAGAAGTTGACACTTTTGTGTTCTGTTGCCAAAGCAAAAAATGCAATTGAACAGGGTCAATCTCTAGAATATATGTTCGAATATAACTGCAGGTTGTAAACCAATTGGATTTTTGCCATATAACCTGGATGTTTTACAGAAGCAGACTTTTTGGCAGCCAATGTATCTGACAGAAAGTTTCCAGCGACTGAATCCAACAGCGCAGTGGAAACAATGCCTTTGTAGTTAGCTGGTGAGCCAAACATGTCTTCCACTTCAGCGGCCAGCCTAATAGCTAATCAAGATGAATCAATTACACCAGAGCAGCTTCACCCATTTCCGAAGACACCGGGTCGCAAAGGAAACTGCAGAAACCGTGTCAAATCAATCATTCTGCTTACTAGTCTAGCTAAAGGATCCGAAGAAGTAAACATGAACAGAAGACAAATATTGAGATCTCCAACTTCTGAGACAAGGGATGAAGATTCAAACATTTCATTGGCACAATTTGGTTGATGATGATAGCAAGTCTGAGACGGAGAAGTGCAATAGAACAGTAAACCCAGAAAATATTGTTGTGAATTTGTAGGGATTTTGTGTTGATACGGTAAACTTCCAGGAAAGGATTGGTTCACTATTTTGGAATCATAGAAGATAGAAATTTACCTGAGAATATCTCGAAAGTGAAGTTCTTAAAAGTACAAAGTGAGACACGATACTTCATATATGATGATGAAAGATGCGATGTGGATGATGTCCAAGTCATCATGATCTTTCCCAGCTCAGAGACTGGCAGAACAGTTTTCAGTTGGTGTTGATTTAAGTCAATACATTTAGATGGGAACCATATAATTCTAAATGCATATAGGCATATTAGTACCCATGCAACTTATGATTTAAATAAAATAACCTATCTACAATAGAATTTGTTTTATTGTTTCACGCTATCCCAGTATTTTAATATTTTAATAATTTATGATTTAAATAAAAATTGACAAAGTATCCAAAATAGACTTGTCTTTATTATGTAGTGCTACAACAGTTGTTTAATATATAGTTTGAAAGCACCCCGCTACTGTCCCCATGCACTTTGGTATCGGGGCGAATTGGACATAAGAATGGTATCAGAAAAATGATGATAAAGTCTGAAATACTCATCCCATGGTATTTTTATTATTATAACAGAAAATGCTTAACGTAATACTTCATAATTTACTTGAGTTACATAAAACTTGCTATGAAAAAGCCCATTTGTATCAATGTTTGATTTTTTCCCAATAAGCCCCACCTTGCCATCCCTATGTATGGGAACCTGTTGAACCTTCCTCAAAAGGTTCAAAGGGCAAACCGTGGAATGTTTTAATTTCAAAATTATAAATTAAATTATAAATTGCTGTGAAAGAGCCCATTTGAATCAATAATGTTGAAATTTTGTCCCAATGGGCCCCCCTTGCCTCCCCTATGTATGGATTTTGCAGCCATAAAATGTCACCCCACTTTTCCTATTTCCTTGGAAGGGTCAAAGGGCAAAGTGTGAAATGTTTGAATGTCAAGAGCATATCATGAAAATATCAAATAGATGTTATCCTCCTTGTTAGGAAAACAGTAAAAAGGACAAGTGACATTGATATCAGAGTAGATATGGCATGAATGAGCAAGCCAAAATAAATAGATAGCAAAATAAATTTCAACAGACAGCACATCATTACGAATCAATTTGTGCAGGCCATGTATTCTCTGGTTGCAAGTTATGGCTGCAAATGTTATGCGACTAGTTAGGAACACCTGGGAGTTTGGGGGGGGGCGATGTAAGCCCCCCAACGGGGTTCGGGGCAGCGGCCAAAAGCTCTGGACCTTTTAAGCATCAACAAACCTCAAAGTGTGCATGAATGCAATCAATTGTAAGCATCAAAATCTACATAAATTTATGGTTCATGGTAAGCATAACTTTTTCTTTATTCGACGAATTATATAAAACTCAGGACACTAAACAGATTTCTGTAAGGGACATTAACAGAACAAGAGCTATTACTTCTTTATTGCAATAGATCTTGTTCTGTCAATGTGTCCAAGGCGGAAATTTTTCACAACTGATTCTATATCAATTTCAACATCTTTATACATGTGTAATATTAGAAGATTATTTAGACGAGCCGCCCCAAAGTGTTCCTCAACGATGTTTTAATTCGCTTCAATGTGGAAAAGGATTTCTCACTCACTGCATTAGTGGCTGGCAAAACCAACACTAGATTAGTGAGCCTTTCCACTTCATCGCTAGTTGTTGCGCAAGACCGCTAGTAAATTAGTTGGAAATTCCAAGTGAATGAGCTTAGACTACAATTCTTAGTACTTAGCCGCAGAAAATCACTAAAAAGTTGGGGCGCCCGGCCGCCCTAGGGAATACGGGCCTGAATTTGTGAACACGGTGTTATTAAATATAGTCTGCCATGTATGATCACCAAACTTCAGGTTATTTGAGCCCTCAGTTTATTGGTAACTGACTAAATGTAAATCTATATGTATATTTAAGCACTGCTTAAAAAACATCTACAGTTTCAACGAGTTATTTGACGATGTCAATAGAAGGTTCGTGTTGTTGTTTAGGGCAGCATGCCAATGAATTAACAGCCATATCACTGTTTGACCTTTAACTTTCTTTTGCATGTAAATATAACGCTTGTGTTATGTATGACATATTGCAACAAGTAACTATTATATCTCAATATATCACTACTAGTATAATCACTACTACATGTACAATAATAACCACTAATATAGGCACCTACACTAATTTCCATATTACATACAAGCCACATAAAGTAAAAATGTACCTCACGGTCAAATCTAACATTTTACAGTAGCATGCATTAAATCTAGAGCATGAATTTTTTGCTGCATTTGTGTCTATATGCCCCTTGGAGCAATAGTGATGTGTTGATTCCAAAAAAAAATGTTGTGAGATTCGATCCAAGCCCACTCCAAGATTAGTTTATGGGCGGAAAATTGGTTGCTAGGGATAATGGTGGCTGTCTTGATTTCATAAACTTGTTAATTTGACGAAAATAGATATCAAAATTATCAAAACTGATGTTTTTATGTAAAAAAAAGATTTCCTGAATGAATTATGTTCATAATGGCACGTAAAAGATAAAATGAATTAAACTCAGCCCTGGTAGACATACTAAATAAAATTTACCATGAAGAGAATGACAGCTCATCTGGTAGAGTTAAAAAAGTTCTGTTGAAACTGTGTGTAGGTTTAAAACTGGCATCATATTAAAGCCTTATTTAAACTCAGTTTTATTCCATACCCCACATGTACTTGTCTATCAAATACTAATAAGTGTATTTTAACTCCTAAATTAGAATATCTGATAGCTCAATCTCTTGTGTAATGCAGGCTCAGCGTATAGATTACCAATTTTGAGACCATATGGCACATTTTTATGTTGATTTGTAAAATTTGCATGTATTTTTAACTCTTCGTGTCAAAAGATTGAAACATTGAGTGATGACCTTGATGGCGTTGCTATGCATGATCCAAATTAGATCTGCGAATAAGGCAAATGACGTTTTCGTTGAATGCTTTTAGACAACCGCTTTTTTCTAATTTGGCATTATCTGTCTCAGCAGGACAGCAATTGTTTTACCCAAGCTAGAGAAAATGTTTCCTGATCCTCAAGAAACATCGAAATTTCATAATTGCATAACTTTGCATTACACAACACTCATGTTGCATAACTCCTGCTTTGCAAGTTTAAACCTTGAGTACATTTTTATTTGTTGGAGCTCATATATCATACCCTTATCACACTTATATAATCCTAGCTAATTCTCTCATGTATATCTACACTGTTTTTATCCTTATATAATATTTAATGGATAGTTAGAGTTTATAATAACATGTGAAGATGGTACTAGTAATAAGAATGTCATAGTTAAGGAGTAAGTATTTTAGTAAACTCTACAATAGCTCCCTTATAGTTGTATCAACTATTTACTACTAGATATACAAACTTCAGTAGGGATTATCATAAATATTATTATAGTATTCACTAGAGTTTATACAGACTGATGTGTTGCACTCGAGTAGAAAAAGGAGAGAATGTGTCTATGGAAGACATTTAGTGTTATATTATATTCTTATAGCTGTACAGAATCAGCTGTTATACACTGATAGCATGAATACCTGTCAGCATATGTTAATGTGTATTTAATAAATACTTGTAATAAGGGAGTAAGTGTCAAGGTCATTTCAGTCTACCAGCAGTCAACTCAAGTATGTATGGATTTTGCAGTCATAAAATACCACTCTACTTCTCATATTTCCTTGGGAAGGGTCAAAGGGCAAAGCTTGGAATGTTTAGATGTCAGGAGCATACTCTCATACTTGCCAAGTCTCCCAGTTTGGCCGGGACCCTCCAGTTTTTAAGTCAGTCTCCCTTTTGCACAAAATCTTTCGTTTTCCTCCAGCTTTTTAAATAAAAGTCGTGGTTTAATTTTTTTTACTTGTCGTTTTCCCTTTGTTTACTAGTTGTGAGCCCTCATCATTAAACAAAGTTAGCAACAATGAAACAGATAGTTATTAAACCTTATGTTTGCCATAAAAACCTGGGCTATTTAGATTTAGCAACATTGATGCCTAACGACTTGCTCGTTTTTCATCAATAAACCAAGATCAATAAAATCGTGGAAGGGCCTCCTATGTAGGTACCAATGAAGAAAAAAAAGCTTCTTAAAGAAATCTAGGCTTCAGATTCAACTGCTACATTTGCCGCCAATCTCACGCTTCTTTATTTCAACTACTTGGTAAGTATGGTAATCCTCCTTGTTAAGAAAACAGTGAACAGAGTAAGTGACATTGACGTAGGTTGCTTACAAATAATGAAGCAGATACAAATAAATAAGATGTGTTGCTAAGGAGCCGTGTTAGCTAAGGTCTAATGCGAACAAAGGGAAGTGTAAGGCTATAGGAATGAAGTCTGAAGGAAGAATACTCTCTGTCAGACTACTTATAGATGGAGGAATTATGGAAGGTTACCACAAAGAATGACCTGAACAAACCAAAGTAAATATAGATAAAAAAAGAAACCTCTGTGTGGACAGCCCCTGGTTATGCATCAGATTGGGAAATGTGGTAAGCTGGTCCAAGATGATGAGAAGAGACAAAATGGGTCACATCGAGAAAATACTAAGAATTGTGCACCCTTGATAGATATAAAACCTAAGAACTTGTATAACCACGAGCAGATAAAATAAAAGAGAATACCAACTGAAAAAATAATTATGTTAAGAAACAAGACAATGGAACCCTAAGGCTGTCATCAGTGATATCAATAAAATTGGAGATCTCAGATTAAAAGACAAATGACAAATTAAAGTTCTGTTGGAACATGTTCAGCTAAAGTTTTAACCAATCATTGGATGATGGGTAATACGCGTTGTGCTGTATAGGGCAGCTGACCAATAAATTAACAGTATCTGAACCTTACATAGGAACACATTGTACAAATACTCAGCTGAATTACTCAGTAATTTAACTGAATAAAGCTAAACCATAGCTAAGACAGATGAACGACCTTCACCTTCACCTTTTCTGATCATTTTTAATAATATCACATTCTCTACACACACTAACTTAGGCATTTACAATTATGTAATATTCACAGTTCAATTTACTAAAACATTCTATCCACTCTTTCAGGTCTCTTAGTAGATCTACCTAGTAGTATGCTGGCTTTACTAAAACTGATCTGACAAGAAAAACTTAGCGATGTTGTTTTCAAAAGCGGCCGCTCGCATACTTGGCCACCTAGTGTCTGTATCGCAAACAATATGATCAAATGTCAAATTTGTCTATTACTTTCACATTGTAACTTGGGCTTAGCGCGCATGCGGCTAAAAGTTTAGTATTATTTTCATGAAAAGTTTCCCAAATAGCAATGCGTGAAGGTTTTGCCTGACGAGCTATTTGAAAAATACAACGCCACCCTCTATTTGAACATCACCCCTAATAATACTCCATTACAGGAAAAGGGTTGAAAAATAGAGTGTCATGGCGTTCAAATAAAGGCTTTACATTGACTACGCAGTAGATATCTAATAGTTTTATGTTAATTTCCTGATAACCTCTTGACAATAAGTACAATGAGTGATACTGTGTTCTTGTTGGAAAACAAAAGTGAGTGAAATCGCTGACAGAACGAAACTTGTCAATAACTCAGTCTTTCAGGGTTACGTTGTAGCTGGGTGAAAAGCAATTTAGTATAATAAGTACGCTGTGTTAAGTTGAGAACTACTTATAATCCAACGCGTAATATGATATACTCAAACCATAATAGATTCTCATTTCAACCAAATACAACATGATCATTATGATCAAATTGTTTGCTCACTCATACTGAATTTGTGCAGAATTCACAAATTGTGGTTGTATTGTGGTTGCTTCCAAAGCAAATCAATATTTGATTATGTGATGAGTTTTTACAAACCTTATCTGTGCATGTATGTCCAGTGTGATGTAATAGTTCCTACTGCATGGAACAGTACTAATTACATGTTAGCAATATTCACACTGCATCCAGCGCTGCATACTGTGCAGAAGGTAATACCACCACTGTACCAATACTGTTTACTGTGCATAAGAAAATAGTTGTACAGCATGTATACTGGGTACTGCGTAGTAGTAAAAGTATGCAAATATACTGCATGGTTGTGCTATGCTTACTACAACTTTTATGCTTTTTACATTTGGGCATCTGTGAGTACTTATTAATGCATAGTTATGATCCTTTTGTAATGGCCACAGCTGATTATTATTTCATTTGAAAAGGAAACTGTCGTGTTCTATTACTTGGCCACAATAATCAAGACCACTAAGTGCAAGGCAATAAAAGCTATATCTTTCAGAATATATACAAAAATACATGTTAGCAACATACACACTCCATCCAGTACTACATACTGTGTAGTAGGTAATACCACCACTGTACCAATACTGCTAACTGCGCACTAGAAAATAGTTGTACAGAATGTGTACTCCACACTTCGTAGTAGTAAAAATATGCAATGCAATTATAATGCATACTGCATGGCTGTAACAATCTAACTACTGCTAGTGTACTGCCAATGCAACTACTGCCACTGCAATGTATTTTACAACTGGGAATCAGTGAGTACCTATCAAGACACAGTATTGGTAAGTTATGAGTTTTTCGTAATAGTCACAACCATGCTTATTATTACATTGTTATAATATTATATATCACATTTCTGATTGTTGATAACTTAGTCAACACCAACTAAATTTATTTATCTACAATAAGTTTTTAATACTTATTATTAACAACACAAGATAGTTTTCCAAGTCTTTGAAAGTAGTGAGACATCTACAAGCATGTACTACTCACAGTTTACTTTACTAGAACATTCTCTCTACTCTTTCAGGTCTCTGAGGTCTGCCTATTAGTATACTGGATGAAGAATAAAAACTTATTTTCTGTAGAGGCAGTTGTAGGAAAGAGACTTGCTCCTGAGTTCTCTGGTGCATAAAATGAGATGCGCAGTCTCTATAAAATCAACAATATCTTTATCCATGCAATAATCAGATCATAACTATATATAGTTTGATGGTGAAGTAACTAGTCTGACTTGACCTAATGAATAAATATAACTAGATACTTATGTAAGAGTTCTATGTGACTATCCTGATAACTTCTTGACAATAAATTCAATGAGTGATACTGTGTTCCGGTTGAAAAAGAAAACTACATGTAGGTTAAATCTCTGTAAAGACAGAGCTAGCTATCTTCACAAAAATTCACGGTACTGCAAACATTGTATTGTATGTAGTTGAAGGGATGAAGTATAAACATGCATTGTGATTAGGATATGTAATAGTGGAAAGAGTATCAGTACTACAAGCAGCTATCGGCAGCATACATGAGTGTTTAAGTCATGAAATGTCACAAATCTTCTTAACTTCCTCATGAGGTTCAAAGGGCGATGCTTGAGGTGTTGTAATATCAGGAGGGGATTTTCAGAAGTAGTGAAGGGGTGTATGGAAGTTGTAAAGCAGACTAGTGATGTTGATATAGGAATGGATAGGAAGGATGGAGTGGTTAGAATTAAATAGACAATGTGTCGCCAAAGAGACTGTTGTGTAATTGAGAATGGTTATGTCAAGTGCAGCAGAGAAATACATTCCACTGCACTAAAAGAGTCACATAGCCCTTAATCTGCAATTATCAAAGGTGCAAGGTGACCCCTGTGATAATGTTGGATCCATGCCCAAATGTAATGTCTTGTATCTAGGTCGAGTGTCAATTTATAGCTTCAAGCCTTCATAGCACCAGTACCAGCAATACATCTCCCTATGGCAGGCTACTGATGGAACATTCTAGCGGCCTAATGCCCTCTAACATATGGTCATACCTCGACGTGCAAGCTTAATGCATTCCGGAACCGAGCTCATATATTGATATTTTTGTATCTCAGAGCAATATTCGCTGAATAATAAAACTCAGTACAAATTAATTCATTTTTATCTATTGAAAAACCACTGAAAACAGAATATGATGACGGAACAATTCTTAATAGTGTTTTAATTGTCCTAATTCATTACCTTCCGCTCAAAAAGTGACAAATACCTATCTAGTGGTTATGATTTGCAACAACATGTAACATTATTATGTACAGTATCAAATAGAGATCTTACCTACAGTATAAGACAGGTGGTAATGGCTAATGACAGTGTGAGAGAGACTTCATGGCAGCAAGTTCAGTACACAACGCTTTTGTGTCACTACGTAACATAACTAAACTTTAAATTGAACTAAAATGAATTTAGCTTATTAAAGACTCACTTAAAATATGTCTTGATATGAATTTACTAATATTCTACTAATAATAGTTCTAATTTGGTTTTTATCATCTTCATCCGGCTTGGCGCTTGCCAACTTGTTTTTGCTGTCACTTTTGTCCGGCATTTTGAAAACTTTTTTAAACTGATCTGACAAGAAAGAGCAAGTGATATTGTTCTCAAACTGGCCTCTTGTATACTTGGTCACCTAGCGACCATATCGAAACACGTATACTCGTAACGCGTATGCTCGTATATTGCTCAAGATTCTGCTTGTATTTCAAATTTCTAGTATGTTGGGGCAGTCGTGTGTCGAGGTATGACTGCAGTAGTGAGATGGATGTAGTTATGAGTTGTATCGCTACAAGCATGTCGTAAATGAGTACCCATTGAAGTCTTGTGAGGGTCTCTCTTGTTACTGTCATGGTAAACTTTCAGAAAAACCAATAGAATATGGCTGATAGTAATTATCAAACAGTTCTGGCTATAGATATTATAACCATAGCAGACAATAACAAATGTCAAATTACTAGAGTCATGTGTACTTTAGGTAAGTATCCTCCCTGAATGTTGATAACCTAGTCTACACTTACTAAGTAATCTACCTACAATAAGTTTTTAATAGTTATTACTAACAGTACAAGATAGTTATTACTAACAGTACAAGATAGTTATTACTAACAGTACAAGATAGTTATTACTAACCGTACAAGATAGTTATTACTAACAATACAATATAGTTATTACTAACAATACAAGATATTTATTATTAACAGTGCAATATAGTTATTATTAACAGTACAAGATAGTTATTACTAACAATACAATATAGTTATTACTAATAATACAAGATAGTTATTATTAACAGTACAAGATAGTTATTACTAACAGTACAAGATAGTTATTACTAACAATACAATATAGCTATTACTAACAGTACAAGATAGCTATTACTAACAGTACAAGATAGTTATTACTAACAGTGCAAGATAGTTATTTCTAACAGTACAAGATAGTTATTACTAACAACATGAGATAGTTATTACTAACGGTACAATATAGTTATTACTAACAGTACAAGATAGTTATTACTAACAATACAATATAGCTATTACTAACAGTACAAGATAGCTATTACTAACAGTACAAGATAGTTATTACTAACAGTACAAGATAATTATTACTAACAGTACAAGATAGTTATTACTAACAACATGAGATAGTTATTACTAAGGGTACAAGATAGTTATTACTAACAGTACAATATAGTTATTACTAACAGTACAAGAGAGTTATTACTAACAGTACAAGACAGTTATTACTAACAGTACAAAATAGTTATTACTAACAGTACAAGATAGTTATTACTTACAGCACAGGATAGTTATTACTAACAGTACAGGATAGTTATTACTAACAGTACAAAATAGTTATTACTAACAGTACAAGATAGCTATTACTAACAGTACAAGATAGTTATTACTAACAATACAAGATAGTTATTACTAACAGTGCAAGATAGTTATTTCTAACAGTACATGATAGTTATTACTAACAACATGAGATAGTTAATACTAACAGTACAAGATAGTTATTACTAACAGTACAATATTGTTATTACTAACAGTACAAAATATTTATTACTAACAGTACAAGATAGCTATTACTAACAGTACAAGATAGTTATTACTAACAGTACAAGATAGCTATTACTAACAGTACAAGATAGCTATTACTAACAGTACAATATAGTTATTACCAACAGTACAAAATAGTTATTACTAACAATACAATATATTTATTACTAACAGTACAAGATAGTTATTACCAACAGTACAAAATAGTTATTACTAACAATACAATATAGTTATTACTAACAGTACAAGATAGTTATTACTAACAGTTTGAGATAGTTATTACTAACAGTCCAAAATAGTTATTACTAATAATACAAGATAGTTATTACTAACAGTACAAGATAGTTATTACCAACAGTACAAAATAGTTATTACTAACAATACAAGATAGTTATTACTAATAGTACAAGATAGTCATTACTAACAGTACAAGATAGTTATTACTAACAATACAATGTAGTTATTACT
Organism: Watersipora subatra; assembly: GCF_963576615.1. NCBI lineage: Eukaryota > Metazoa > Bryozoa > Gymnolaemata > Cheilostomatida > Watersiporidae > Watersipora > Watersipora subatra. The sequence goes on along the minus strand of NC_088709.1, from coordinate 42,874,653 downwards.
AACAGTACAAGATAGTTATTACTAACAGTACAAGATAGTTATTATTAACAGCACAAGATAGTTATTACTAACAATACAATATAGTTATTACTAACGGTACAAGATAGTTATTACTAACAGTACAAGATAGTTATTACTAACAGCACAAGATAGTTATTACTAACAATACAATATAGTTATTACTAACAGTACAAGATAGTTATTACTAACAGTACAGGATAGTTATTACTAACAGTACAAAATAGTTATTACTAACAGTACAAGATAGTTATTATTAACAGCACAAGATAGTTATTACTAACAATACAATATAGTTATTACTAACGGTACAAGATAGTTATTACTAACAGTACAAGATAGCTATTACTAACAGTACAAGATAGTTATTACTAACAGTGCAAGATAGTTATTTCTAACAGTACAAGATAGTTATTACTAACAACATGAGATAGTTAATACTAACAGTACAAGATAGTTATTGCTAACTGAACAATATAGTTATTACTAACAGTACAATATAGTTATTACTAGCAGTACAATATAGTACTTACGAACAGTGCAAGATATTTGTTACTAACAGTACAAGATAGTTATTACTAACAGTACAAAATATCTATCACTAACAGTACAAAATAGTTATTACTAACAGTACAAGATAGTTATTACTAACAACACAATATATTTATTACTAACAGTACAAGATAGTTATTACTAACAATACAAGATAGTTATTGCTAACTGAACAATATAGTTATTACTAACAGTACAATATAGTTATTACTAGCAGTACAATATAGTACTTACGAACAGTGCAAGATATTTGTTACTAACAGTACAAGATAGTTATTACTAACAGTACAAAATAGCTATCACTAACAGTACAAAATAGTTATTACTAACAGTACAAGATAGTTATTACTAACAACACAATATATTTATTACTAACAGTACAAGATAGTTATTACTAACAACATGAGATAGTTAATACTAACAGTACAAGATAGTTATTACTAACAGTACAAGATTGTTATTACTAACAGTACAAAATAGTTATTACTAACAGTACGAGATAGCTATTACTAACAGTACAAGATAGTTATTACTAACAGTACAAGATAGGTATTACTAACAGTACAAGATAGTTATTACTAACAGTACAAGATAGTTATTGCTCACCGTACAAGATAGCTATTACTAACAGTACAAGATAGTTATTACTAACAGTACAATATAGTTATTACTAACAGTACAAGATAGTTATTACTAACAGTACAATATTGTTATTACTAACAGTACAAAATAGTTATTACAAATAGTACAAGATAGTCTTTGCCATGAGTTTTGTACCATGAGGAAATGGTCTAACCGAACTTATAATAACAAGTATGTAATACTCACAGTTCACTTTACTAGAATATTCTCTCCACTCTTTCAGGTCTCTGAGTAGGTCTGTCTATTAGTATATTGGATGAGCTGAATGCGAGTGAAGACCAGCTTTCTTCACAGGCTGCTCTGAAAGAAAGCTGCTCCAGTTATTTTCCAGATACAAGAAAATGTAAACAATATATTCATGTGGCAACAAAATCCAAGCTACACATAGTTTGATGGTTAAAGAATAGAGAAAGCATAATATTATTATGCTTTATTTCTCATCTTGAGGTGTTGACTGATGTTCTAAAAAAAGAATCAAGGAGATTGACCAACCAGAAGCTGAGATATAGCCAGCCAAACACAGGTCTACCAAAAAACAAAAGTGTTTTGGTAATCATCAATATATGACGTATAAAATCGACTTGTGTGCCATCGGTCAATTAAGCCAACTAATGTGCTCTCCTATAACAATCACGGCGTTTTAATTGGTTTAATCCCTGGGAGTATAGAACAATCAAATTGGGCCTAACAATCATCGCTCCTAGAATTCCGAACCAGTCCCTCCGACGTGTAGATTAGTTTTAGCATAAAATAATTACATGCATCTATTATTTCGCAACATTTCGCTATTTTGCTAGTTCAGCTCAGTTTTGTTGTTCTCCCACTTAGCTTCCCTATTCAGACTCATCTTTAGCGTTGTTCAGATTTTTTTAATTATAGCTAATAAATGAAATCAATTAAATCAATCATCAATCTCGGTTATCATTTGGAATTTTCTACAAATTATATTAGTTACATCATTTATTTTATACACAGTTATATTATTATTTTGTATAATATGCATTATGAATATTATATAAATCATAAAAAATAATCATAGATAAGATAATAGATCAATAGAAAAATCAAAGCAAAAGTTATCGTTTTCTTTTCTTATAGCAAGAGCAGCACGGTCAAGTTAGTCATTTTAAGATTATGGCTGTAGTGAACTTCTAGTCTGTTAATAGTGACGATAATCATGAAAATCAACTGAATGCTGCAGTAGATACACAGTAGAAACATGATGAAGGAACAAAAAGTCCCATTCCTATTTCTTATTCTAAACAAACTGCAGCTCGCGGATATCGCATATAGACTATACACGCGCCGTTCGTTGAACAGATGATCTTCGGAGCATATCCGTGGAGATCGAGTTAAAATTTGAAGCACAATAGTCAAAATATGCTCTTCTGCTTTGAAAAATCATGGCGAGGGGTTGTGGGCAAATGCCTTTACCACACAATGTTTGGTTGATTTTTCTGAGAACCCACAGCTAGTATGTAAATTATTTACTATCGCGAGAAGCGTTTCACATCTCGTAGCCAAAACAATCATTATACATAACGGCGGTAAGGGTGCGCAACTCCGGCACATGACCATTAAGTCGATTTTATACGTCACAGTTTTCGGGATTTTCGAAGGGTTTTCCTCTGATTCTTTATTAGGTAGACCTGTGTTTGGCTGGCTATATCTCAGCTTCTAGAGGGTCAATCTCCTTGATTCTTTTTTAGAACATCAGTCAACACCTCAAGATAACTAATAAAGCATAATAATATCATGCTTTCTCTATTCTTTAAACAAGTTATATGACTTAACCTATTTACCAAGTACAGTTGGATACCGAGGTAAGAGTTTTGCGTAAATCTACCAAAGACTTCCTGCTAGTGAGCTGAGAGCAAGTTCCTGTTAGAAAACATAATTAGGTAAAATAAACAAGAGAACAGAGCAAGATAGTTTCTAAATAACTCATGGTATTTAGTAGTGTGTAGGTGAAAAGCAGTGTCTGAAGTGGAGAGAGATTCTTGGGGGTACTCTCTGTCATGCCAGGAGGGTGGTGTCCCAGACTCACCCTGCTCGCCGCTCACAGGGTGAGTCTGGGACAGGCGCTGCACCCTCTCAGTAGAGGGGGGTCCGGGGGTACTCCCCGGAAATTTTTTTAGCATGAATGCCCCTAAATTATGCTGTTTTCCACAACTTAAAACCCTGTGTTGTGTTCAGTAAGAAATTAAAAGCGGGCTTAGCTGCACAACCTGTGTGCTCTATGACTATGGAGACTCCAGGTTGTGATGTGAGTGAGTCAAAAAACCCTATGGACAGTCTACACAGACCCCAGACACAAGACAGTCCCATCTCCAAGCCACCATGAATAATATTATATGATAAGCTCAGTCCCTCACTATTTTTTTTAAATACAGACTCTAAATTCACGACAGTCACTAATTCTTACTCACCTTTAAAGAAGTTATCTATTGGCCCATGCTGTTTCGTTATGAATTGAAAGAAACGACGAAACTAGTATAATAAGCACGAATTTATTTAAAATTACCATCCAAAACACAAGAGAAGAATCCAAACAATGATTAATCTTAAGCTATTCGAAGATTCCACAGGGCGGCCGACACAGGGTCCCGTCGATTGTGGCGGTTGATAGAAAACTGATCGTCTCTCAGGTTTTTAACAAAACAATCTAGTTGATCCGCTATAATAGCAAAGAACTGACTGAAGAAATTAAAGATCAGTAGCGTAATTCTCTCGTCCCGAAAACGTGCACTGTTTTTGGTGAAATGAACTCGAGCTAATATAAGTTCGGGAAGAAAAGGAAAACAGCGTTGTGTGAATATTTCACTTCATTCCGGTTTTACCTTATTTAATAAGATATGAGCAACCTTATATGAGAGGGGGTACGCCTTCTAGGGAATACCCCCACTAATTCTTCTTAGGGGTACGCCGTACTCCTGTGTACCCCCCCCATTTCGAACACTGATGAAAAGGAACTAAGCATATCGATGCATCGTTATTTAGATATGTAATAAGGCAAAGGTCATTTGGTATCATAAACAGTTAGCTGCCAAGTATATAGACGTTGAAGCAAATATAATACTTAATATAAAACAAACAGTTGATATTAACTAAAATAAAGTTACTAGAGTCACCTATACATTCAGTAAGTACTATATTTGATTTGTTAATGAGCTTGTTTACCCACTAACTTAGGCCTTTACGAGCATGCAACTCACAATTCACTTCGCTAGAACATTCTCTCCACTCTTTCAGGTCTCCGAGTAGGTCTGCCTATTAGTATGCTAGATGAGCTCAATGTAAGTGAAGGTTTCTTTACTGTAGCGACTGTGGTCAGGAAGGGACTTGCTCCTCAGCTCTCTGGTGCATGAATTGAGGTTCACTCTCTCTCTAAAAAGTAAACTACATCGTCATTCCTTGAAGTAATGAAATCATAACTATATACAGTTTGATGTATAGTTGTGGCTTACTTATCAAGTATAACTACATACAAAAGAATTTGGTATGAACCTACTGATAACGTCTTCACAATACGTTGAATGAGTGATACTGTGTTCCTGTTGAAAAAGAGAACTAGGTGAAATTATTGATAGAAGAGAGCCAGCCAGCTTTTCAACAACTCATGGTACATAGTAATTAGGTGAACAAGACCTGGGTTAATATGGTGTTTGGTTATGCTAACTTAGCCAGTTGCCTTAACAAATCTTTATAACATCTATAAAAATACTCACAGTAGATAGAAGCTCTGTGTAGATATGATGAACTCCTTCTGATGCTAAATTAAATAGGAAGTTGTAAACTCCTGTTAAAAAAACAAAAATAATTTTGACCATATTACCAGCTCGGCGCCATAGAAACATCAAGTAAAAAACATACCTAGAGCAATGATTTACATATCTGTCTTACCTTTTCTTTTGGAAATCTGGCTGCTGGATAAAGGATTTCTTCTCAGATGGCAGTAATGTTGAACTACCTACTGAAGAAGGCAGGCTGTAATGTTGGCTTAATAATCATACTGTAGAAGTTTTACCAGCCAATCAGAATGAAACAAGCCCTAATCAGCAAGGAGACTCTCTGGCAAGCTAGTAACCTAATCAGTAACTCTTGACCTTTTCTGCAGTAGATGCTGTTATATGGTTTTTCAGGTAATTTGCCTTACCTGAATACCACACTAACATCAATGATTAATAACCACTATGCTTGTTGTGATTAATTAGGCTAGGTAAGCCTAATTGTTTATTCAATGGTTGCTAATAGTACGAGTATGGAACTTGACCCAGATCTATGTGCAGGCCTCAACTATGCTAACTCTCAGATGTTTGGTATAGCAATCAAGATATCTTTTATTATTATGAACCAAAGCCTAATACACAAGTAGCAAAATTCTAAAATATAAGATAGATAGCAATCAATGAAACTAAGTGAAATAATCTCTTACGCCAACAGCTCGCTGTAAATGCCCTTAAGCTCGTCTTGTACGTCTACAAGTGTCACTGTCAAAAGAGGATGAGCTACTAGAAATTGTTAGCTTTTATAGGCATTCAGGATAGCCTGAGGACGGTACGTATAATGTTCGTATTATATCTTTGTGTTGTAGGAGTAAGTCTACTGGAGGGAACGCTGTCTCTGAGCCGTCATCTGATTAGCGCTATATCTGTATCTTGAAATTGGAATTGCATAACATTGATTGGCGCTGTGTTATGTAATGGAAAAGTGCTGACTCAGGGTAAGCTCAGTTATCTTTGGTTGTGCTTGGTCATGGTTGGTAGGTGTAATTGTATTCCAAATTCCTTTGGCGGTGTTGACGTGGTGTTGACGCAGCAGTTTCCAAGATTGATGTTTTCTAATTCTGACATCTTAAAATTAGAGAATCTTTTAATGTCTCTTTACATTCCCTGCTGGTATCTTGTTTTCGAAGTATTTCCATACAACAATGTTTAAAGATATTTTAGAAAAGAGCGTCAATGTTTGAACTCCCAACCAAACAGCACTAGCTGTAATGCTGGTCTATGAATTTCAGGGTCAATCTATGATGATTTGGCAGCTAGCCAAAATAAAGCAAGGAAATATTTGGCACAATACTCCTGGCAAGCTGCTAACCACATCAGTCACCCTTGACCTCTTGTGTCGTTTAATATGGGAGCTGGTTGGCTTTACAGGAACATACTAGACGGGTCAGTCTTAACTATAGCAGCAGGAACTAAAATAATATCTGATCAAATCAACCATTGTGTAAGTTCTGTACCATCAAGTTGAATCTCTTTGCTGCTAAATAGAGAGACAGGGTGTCAACTATGAATATAGATCAGAACTGTTGAATCTCTCCACCATGAAATGGAGAGACAGGGTGTCAAATATGAATACAGACCAGAAATGTTGAACCTCTCTACCATGAATTAGAAAGACAGGGTATTAACTATGAATATAGACCAGCTCTGTTGAATCTCTCTACCATGAAATAGAGAGACAGGGTATTAACTATTAATATAGACCAGAACTGTTGAAACTCTCCACCATGAAATAGAGAGACAGGGTAATAACTATGAATATAGACCAGAACTGTTGAATCTCTCTACAATGAAATAGAGAGACAGGGTATTAACTATGAATATAGACCAGAGCTGTTGAATCTCTCTACCATGAAATAAAGAGACAGGGTATTAGCTATGAATATAGACCAGAACTGGTGAATCCTTATTATCTATAGTTGTTATCAGTTAGTGATCAACAGACTTTACATCAGTGTGACCAGTGTCTGAAGTGGAGAGAGATTCTTGGGGGTACTCTCTGTCATGCCAGAAGGGCAGTGTCCAGGGCCAACTGCCCTGCTCGCCGCTCGCAGGGTGAGTCTGAGAAGGGCACTGCGCCCTTTCAGTTGAGGGGAGTCGGGGGTGCTCCTCGGAAATCTTTTTAGCATGAATGCCCCTAACTTATGCTGTTTTTCATAACTGAAAACCCTGTGTTGTGTCCAGTAAGAAATTACAAGTGGGCTTAGCTGCAGAACCTGTGTGCTCTACGACTATGGAGACTCCAAGTTGTGATGTGATTGAGTCAAAAAGCCCCATAAACAGTCCACACAGACCCCAGACACTAGAAAGTCCCATCTCCAAGCCATCATGAATATTATTAAATGATAAGCTTTGTCAGTCACTTTTTTTTCAAATACAGACTCTAAAATCATGACAGTCACTAATTCTTACTCACCTTTAAAGAAGTTATCTATTGGCCCCATGCTGTTTCATTATGAATTGAAAGAAACGAAGAAACTAGTATAATACACTAGAAATTATTCAAAACTACCATCCAAAACACAAGAGAAGAATCCAAGCAATGATTAATCTTAAACTAGTCGAGGATTCCACAGGGCGGCCGACACAGGGTCCCGTCGATTGTGTCGGTTGACAGAAAACCGATTGGTTTTCAGGGTTTTAACAAAACAATCTAGTTGATCCACTATAATAGCAAAAAGCTGACTGAAGATATTAAAGATCAGTAGCGTGATTCTCTCGTCCCGAAAATGCGCACTGTTTTTGGTGTAATGAACTCGAGCTAATATAAGTTCGGAAAGTATAGGAAAAAAACGTTGTGTGAATATTTCACTTCATTCCGATTTCACTGCATTTAATAAGATGTGAGCAGCCTTATATGAGAGGGTACGCCTTCTAGGGAATACCACAACCAATTTTTCTTAGGAGTATGCCATACCCCTGCATACCCCCATTTCGAATACTGAGTGTAACAGTGTGTAACAGTAAATCTCTCTATCATGAAATAGAGAGACAGGGTATTAACTATGAATAAAGACCAGAGCCGTCAAACCTCTCTACCATGAAATAGAGAGACAGGGTATTAACTATGAATATAGACCAGAACTGTTGAATCTCTCTACCATGAAATAGAGAGACAGGGTATTAACTATGAATAAAGACCAGAGCCGTCAAACCTCTCTACCATGAAACAGAGAGACAGGGTATTAACTATGAATATAGACCAGAACTATTGAATATCTCTACCATGAAATAAAGAGACAGGGTATTAACTATGCATATAGACCAGAACTGTTGAATCTCTCTACCATGAAATGGAGAGACAGGATATTAACTATGAATATAGACCAGAGCTGTTGAATCTCTCTACCATGAAATAGAGAGACAGGGTATTAACTAAGAATATAGACCATAACTGTTGAATCTCTTTACCATGGAATAGAGACACAGGGTATTAACTATGAATATAGACCAGAACTGTTAAATTTCTCTACCACGAAATAGAGAGACAGGGTATTGACTATGAATATAGACCAGAGTGTTGAATCTCTCTACCATGAAATAGTGAGACAGGGTATTAACTAAGAATATAGATCAGAGCTGTTGAATCTCTCTACCATGAAATAGAGAGACAGGATATTAACTATGTATATAAGTAGTATGTAGAGAGCAGATCTACACAAAAAAGTGACGGATCCAGCGGGGGATAGAAAAAGGGGGTTGCGAATTAAATTGGCTAGGGGTGTAGATTGAATTGGGTGGAGTTGAATGAGATGTTGGGGTTTGGGGGGAAATTGTGGTGTAGAGTAGGGGGTTGAATTCGAGGGGGTACGGATCCGCTCCCGGCGTAATCGGCGGATTATCTGTGGATGAGTCATCCGATTAGCGGGGGATGAGTCATCCGATTAAACGCGGATTATCGCGGGATTAGTCGGGGAATCGTCGCGGATTAGTCGGCCGAATCGTCGCGGATTATCGGTGGATTAGTGGGGGTGAATATCTGGGACATCGAGGGCTGGTTGGTTTTCCGGAGTGGATCTCGCGGATTATCGAGGAGAGCGAGAGGAGAATGTTATATATTTGGTTGAATGAGAGATAAGTTTTTATTATAAAATATAAACTATAAATGTTACAAAAGTTCAAAATCATTCTGTCATTCGTTTTAAAAAGGAAAGTTTTGGAATACATCTTTCATCAATTTCTGTGTCACATCGAAGAACTAAAATAAGAGTTGATTTTCCCAAAGAATTGAGAAACTGAACAGGAAGTAACAAATCTAACCCTTCATTTTTTCCAATATTATCATAAATGAAGGTATCTTTAGGTGTAGTAGAATTTGAAATAGGCTGAAGATTACAGATAAAGTCAATATCTTGAAAATTCGATCCTGGAGGACATTGCAACATTGAAAGAGTAGAGTTATATCCACATAATTCTCCTCTGTAGAATAATTTGAAATCAATTAGAATATCGATTGTGGAATTTTGAACTGAATATTCACATTCAGAATATGTTAGAACTTGTTCAGATGAAGCTGACACTATAGGATTAAGGTATAGGTTTTCTCCATCTGTTTCATCTTCATTTAGTAGTTCTTTACATGCAAATCTGTGATTGCCTGGTAATGGATAACCACAATGAAAGTAGTCTGATGGAAATATTCTTCCACATGTTTCATTATTCTTGTGATATAAAGTAGTTTCTTCGAATGGAAGTAGTAATGAAACTTCAAATTCATTGAGTGTTCTGCTTAAGCAGCTATTCACATCGGTAACATATTGAATTCTTTGATTTCCATTTATTATTCCCGTAAACCGTAAAATGAGAAATATTATAATGTGCAAATTCATTATAGTCATAGTGTCTTTTTAAAATACTACTCTCTTGAGTGAAGTAGGCAAAGAAAATGAATAAAAAGTATGTCGATATAATATATATAGTTCATTCTTCAAAATTATCTTGAAATAGTATACAAAAAAGTTATTCAATCCTTCTTGGAAATGAAGTGAATAAATATAAAGAATTATGCAAAGTCTAACTGTGATGTTTATCAATTCTTTCCATTGATATGTAGGAGTTCACTGAAGTAATGATTTGTAACTTGTTGATCATTGGCTTCTCCTCTCAAATATGGATAAAGTCTTGATTCGGTTAATATTATGTTTGAAGGTGTGTTCCAATCAAGTGAGGATAATAATGATAGTTGGACTTTGTCACTCCTTGGTCCGATTTGAGCAGATTCCAAACACGTTCCAATATCGAGTTCGGCAAAAGTCTCATGAAGTTCTTGTCGAGTCAATCCTTCATTTCCATATCGTATTTGCATTATTCTAATACAATGTTGACATCCTTGAGCTCCCTCGAAGCATCTACACTGACTTTCTAAATATGTTACGAAGCGTTTATAGATATAGAATCCGATAACATAGTAAAAAGTTTCTTCAGTAACTCTTCTGATGAATTTTTTTGTGTTTTTCTTTACAACCACTCTTGATAATTGTCCATCCTTAAGATGAGCTGGAATAAACTCCTCTAGAAATATAACCGACATTGTTTCTGTTTTCTTCGTTTTTGGTTCCTTCACCGTCAGAGCTAAATTGAAGAATGGTGGAGAATTCTAGAGGAGTAGACTTAATAACATTCCGAATCTTTTATTATTTTCATCCAACAGTTTTTTCATCTATAATTACTTCATCAATTTCATGCTCGATTTCCTCTTCCAGTCTTTCTCCGATTAATGGAAATTGTGCTATATGAAGGAGTCTTCTGAAGAGCAGTTGTTTCGTTTCTTCACGTTGTGTAGGATGAGTCATGTAGTGCCGAATTGTATTCCAAAGCATGGTTTCAAAAATCTTTTCTTCCATCGTTTTAAAATCGATCGCGATAAATCTGTTAATCCATTCTAAATCAACCTCTTTTCCAATTTTACCTTCTCGAATGGTAGCTTCAAGATCAACCCATTCAAAGATCATCTTCAAATCTGAGGGTGTTATCGATATTTCTTTTACAGATATTATTGATTCCAAACATTCCCTGCATTCCATCGCACTGCAGACACAGTTGGACTTTAATCTTTTCAATGACACAACTTTTCTAAAAGCAGCTGTTCCTAGAATGTAGTATAAACATTCCGCGGTGAGATGTGTACGAATTTGTTCATTTTTGTCAAGTTGAATCAAGATGTTATCGGGGATTATTTCTGCAACCTCGAATGGAACAAAATCTTTAATCAGAATGTTTTGAGCCATGTTACTATGAGAAAGTCTACATTCGAAATGATTTTACATTGGATAGTATATTAAATTTATATGAGCTTAGTTATATATTATTGATGTTGTATATACGAAAAGAAGAGTCAATGACGAAAATAAAATTTTATAGTAATAATACATCGTGGAGCAAAACTCTACTATCATATATACTTAGCAACAAAAACACTTCTAAAAATTATGCTAAAATATATTCTGTGCTCACTCCATCATTACATACTCTTCTTTTTGAATAAAAATATGTTAATCCTGTTCTAAGTTGAGTGTATGAGAACACTCTATTGTCTTTTTTTACAAAGCCTTTGTTTATCCCTTCCTTAGGAAATCTTGATTGTAATACTTTTAAAAAAGTGTCTTTTGTAAAACTATTCGTAGTTTTACTTAATCCTTTACTGCTATGCTTTGTAGAATGAGTTTCATCATTCCAGCAAAAGTAAGTCTTAGAATTTAAGGCTACTATTCCATGACCTGAAAATTCTACTTTGAATAAACCAGGAGTCCTTATATCATATTGATATACTTCTTTGCAACAATTTTGTAATTCCCACAACTTTGTAGGATCAGATTTACAGAGTTGGAAATCATCCTCGTGTCGTGCGCAATACATCCTAGGAAACCATTTTCCATATTCTTTGTAGTATATATCAGCGATCTCTTTTCTAACGATATTATCCATAGGTGCTGAAAGAGCCATGTAGGCACTATCTGTATCCATCGTCACATACTGGAAGTCCTTTCTGTCGAAGTATCTAAAAAAAAAAAATTTCAATCCTTAATTCTTGTTATCTTAGTATTATAATACTCTCATTTCAAAAATTTATCATTCAAATGAATACCATTATACATATTTTTTCTAGAAGATACAAATAAGATTACTTACCTATCCATGAAGTCATAGTAGAACTCCAACATCCGAAGTTTAGCCAGTTGTAATATGGAGAATCCGATATGTACAGGTATATCCATCTTCATCTGAATAAATATATATATATATACAGTCTTATTAGATTCCTTTACATATATTACTCCAAGTAAATTTTTCATTATGATTCAATTATATCAATAAGATAATAAATATATACTACTAACCGAAGACTTGTGTTGAGTCAACTCATAGAAGCTATCATCGATTTCCTCCAAAGATTCAAATCTGTGTGATCGTATTCTCAAGGATGCTTCATAATCTCCTTGAATATACTTGACATTTCGATGTTTTAATTTCTCAGTGATTGTTTTCCCGTACGATGAATTTCCAATGAGTTTATTGGTTGTGGCTATCAACTCTTGGTCAGGATCTTTGTCACCAGCTCTTCTAGCATTTGAGACAGATTCTCCAAATGACTTGAAAACTCTTCTAGGGGTGTATTCTATGAGTTGATATATTTTGGTTATAATCATCCCATGATTAAGATACCATTTTGCTAAAGTGGTGAGTAGTAAAATTTTTTGTCCAAACATACTCCCCACCAAAGTTCGTTGTTCTTGAGGTAGCATTCCTTCCTTTTCAGCAAATTCTTTCATACTTTCACTAAGATGATTTCTATTCAAAGATGTATTCTTGAAAATGGGGCTCATTTCTGAAAACTTTTCGTATAAGTTTTCAGGAACAGATATATCGCATTCAATGAATCCATATATCTCCCCTTTTATAATCTGCTGAATAATCTCATCCTCGGTGGCAAAGGAATTGGAAGGATAAAACTCTTCGTTGAAGATACTAATAAAGTTCTTAATCTCGGTGTTATCCTCAACCATCTTGTCCCATTCACACTCCCAGATTCTTACTAAACGATATCCAAGTTCTTTAACATATTCTTCCTTCTTTTTCGTTTCCTCCAGAACTTCACTCATGGGTCGATTCTTATATGGATGTATACTTATTCCTTTGGTCTTGTTACAGTTATGTCCATGCTAGAAACATCCATGAAATTGAAACACTGTATTCGATTCTTCACAATATCCATCAACAGGAAGATTATGTTGTCCAATTCTAAATTCTTTATCATTGTTTTCATGTAAGATTTGAATATTATCCTTCCAAGTCAAAAATTGTAACCATCCATGAGCAGCCTTGCTATTTTTTCGAGGATGAGTGTATGCAAATCCATTTTCGATTCGCCTTATTCTAGGGTTTCCAGTAGGCATTTCTTGCATCATACTCCACAAATATAATGCATTTGCATCAACTCCTAGAATAAGTTCACAAAGTTTGGATTCCTTTCCAAACTTTCTTTCTCGAATCAGTGTTTTCTTCGACTCATGAAGTCTGTGAAAAATAATGCTAGGTCCACCTACGATATTGTCCTTGATGGTAAAGTAAATATCTTTATCGTTTTCCTTGATCAGACAGACAGGTTGACAAGTTTTGAAATGATGTGATGAGATTGTCTGATGATGAGAACTCATAGGATGAGGAGGTGAATCTGAAAGTTTCAACATCCATTTTACCGCCAATCCAGGAAGTGAAATGGCGTCTTTCAACATATCGATTCCCATGGTTCTGTAAACTTTTTTTTGTTTTTCTACAGCTTCAACAAATGGTACTACATCGAGATTGTTGTACCATACTAGAAAATCTTTTAACGTTTTCATCTTCTCTTGTTTCCAAATGTTTAAACAGATTTCATAATCAGCATCCGAAATATGTTCATCTCTCAAAGAACTGTAAAAGCATTCTTTAGGTGGTAGAAACGGTTGTTTCAACTTCTCAAGATCATCCATATATTCATAAGGATAGAATCCTTTTTGTTGAGAACATTTGAAAGCTTTGAGATACTTTGCATAGGAAAATCCTGGAGCAATGAAGTTGGAAATATCCAAGAATTTGAATCTTCTTGATTGAATACAGCTCATCTTGTTTGTTCTTTTCACTACAAAATCAAAATCTTCATCTTCTGTGTCTTGAAGACATCGAAGTAGAGGTCCTTTCATCACATTCAGGTCGTAGTTTTGTGAATTAAATCCTAGAATCGGAATACATGAGATGAATTTGTCGAAACGTTCAAATAAATGACGAAATCCCTCTCTTGAATGGTATACTCGAGGATTGGAAAATTTGCAGAATTTAAATCTTTCTTCAACTTTTCCTTGCTTTTCAGCTTTTGCCTTCATCATCTGTCTAATGTAGTAAAGTTTTTTTTCAAGGATATCCCGGGCTTCATCAGCAATTTGGGAAATATACTGAACAAAAAAAGATATACAAGAATCAGTATCTCCCTCACTTACAAAACACTTTGGATCCTTAAATCCGGGTACATTTGAACAAACTGATATACTCATCAATTCGTGTCTCGATGTGAATGTAACCGAATTGGAATTTGGTGGAAGGTCGGATTTTGGAAGATAACACTCGATATCATAGGTGATTAAAAAAGGATAATAAGTATCTTCCTCAGCCACGGATATTCCTATCTCTCGTTTCAGTTGTTCGAAAATTGTAGGTGTTGCCTTAAACTTTCCTCCTTCGAAGATGAAGTTTGTTACTGTTTCTTGACTACATTTATGTCTCTTGAAATTTCCTCTTTTTGTAAAACTCACTTCACAGGAAGGACAACTAAACCCTTTAGTATAAGCATTAACATCCTTGATGAAACTGAAATGAGAGTTCTGCAAATCGAGGAAGAGTTCCTTTCCCTCTTTTTGGGTCGATGTCCAGATGACTGTTGAGGTTTCATCAGCATTCAGAGATAATACGGTTATACGGATGTCAAAACACTTCTCAAGAGAAATTAAGTCTCCTAACTCAATTCCAGGAAAATTCTTCATCAGATCTTTGGAGGATGAGGAAGGAGAAGAAATGTGTTTCGAGTACTTTTGAAATAGCATCTTCACAAGATGCTGTTTTGGTCTTTGTCTGGTGCAACTACATCGCTTTGAACACTTACACATCTCCATCAATGCTAAACATCTGAAGAAACAGAGATTGTCTGTGTAAGGAGTGCGGCTCATAGTGATTACATGTCGATTGTTAAGAATGTGAGACGGAAGATCTGAAGCCACTCCTATTTGCCCCATTCCAATCAATTTATAGAAATAGAATGAAATATTGGTAATTACATTCAATTTCCAAGCTGTATTCGGGCGTTCTCGAATCGCTATAGCAGCAAGATCTTGTCTTGTCAATTCTTCAAAAAAATTCTGTAGTTCCTGTCTTGTTGTAATCAGTTTTGCTTTTTTGAAAATTGTAGCATTATTCGATGAAGCATGAAAATATCTTAATTCTCCTGTGGCTTTATGTTCAAGAATGCATCCCACACTACAATTTAATTTAGCTCTTGTTTGTATCCCATTCCAAGTTGTCATCATTTCGTTCCATATTCTTTCCGAATGGTTTGGAGTTGGAAGTTCTGCTTGAGGAATATTTCCATTCCATAAATTTACGTTTAACATTTCAACAACTCTTCCTCGTCGTCTTTTTGTTTTCATAGCATTCCAATATCTTCTTATTAACTCATCCCATGCCTCATCATTATTAACAGGAATGATATCCTGATTAACTTGTTCTCTTTCATTTTCGATAGGAACGATGGGTTCGACTCTATCATTAATACCAACTAAATTGTCATCATCAGCGTCCACTTCATTTTCGTTTCTTTCGAATTGATTTGTAGGTTGATCAGATAAATATCTATTTTCTTCGATTTCATTTGTATTTTCTTCTTCTGATACATCTGATTCATCGGATTCATCATCAGCAAGATTTCGAGTAATAGGAGTTACTGTTATCTTAGATCGACTAAGATCTCCTCTTCCAATTTGAGTTGAAGCAGAACGAAATGAAGAATGATGAGAAACAATCTTTACTTTTTCGAAAATGAAAGGGGGGTTGGAAACTTGTATAATAATCGAGGCATCATCATCATCATCATATTCGTGATATTGTTCCGAAGAATCATTAGTTGATGTTGTAAACGATTCTGAACTTTCATTCGATTGGAGATGAATGTGTTTAACATGTCTTTTGAGGATTGATTTTTTGTTAAATGAAGTCGAACATTCTAAGCAGATATATTTATTAGCTGAAACGGATGATACACTTCTTTCCCTACTTCTGCTTCTTTCTCTATTATCAATTGAAGTGGAAGAAGCAGAATTTTCCGATGAAATTAAATTATGCTCTCGTGAAAGCTTGAACATCTTTGAGGAAGATTTCCAGCTGCCAAGAATTAAAAATCTCATTTTACTATTCTCTCTACATTTATTCATTCATTAAAAATTTTTTTCCACCAATTATTGTAAATCAACTCACCTCATCAGATTTGCTCCAGTCTCCTTCTGAATGGGAAGATGCCGGATACATTTCCTTGATGTATTCAAATTTCGGAGATATATAATCCAGTGAAACAGAGATAATCCAAAGTTCTGAGAGAAGATTATACATAGATATCCAAATTGTAGAATTAATCCAAACTTTTGTGAGATATATAATCCAGTTAGTTCGGAGAAATATAATCCAGTGAAACAGAGATAATCCAAAATTCTGAGAGAAGATTATACATAGATATCCAAATTGTAGAATTAATCCAAACTTTTGTGCGATATATAATCCAGTTAGTTCGGAGAAATATAATCCAAAGTTCTGAGAGAAGATTATACGTAGATATCCAAATTGTAGAATTAATCCAAACTTTTGTGAGATATATAATCCAGTTAGTTCGGAGAAATATAATCCAAAGTTCTGAGAAAAGATTATACGTAGATATCCAAATTAATCCAAACTTTTGTGAGATATATAATCCAGTTAGGTATAGAAATAGTTCGAAAAAAACTCTCGATAATGGTGAGTCCATCAAACTTGGCTGTATTTATACTAGTCAAGTTCAAGGAGGTGGAACCTGCACAAAAGCTATAAATCACTTCTAATCCAACTTGTCTCACTCAACTTTCGCGAAATTGGATTTCGCGAAATTACACATTATATATATTATATAGTCAACTTTCGCGAAATTGAATTTCGCGAAAAGTGAATTTCGCGAAATTGGATTTCGCGAAATTACACATTATATATATTATATAGTCAACTTTCGCGAAATTGAATTTCGCGAAAAGTGAATTTCGCGAAATTGGATTTCGCGAAATTACACATTATATATATTATATAGTCAACTTTCGCGAAATTGAATTTCGCGAAAAGTGAATTTCGCGAAATCCAATTTCGCGAAATTACACATATATATTATATAGTCAACTTTCGCGAAATTGAATTTCGCGAAAGTGAATTTCGCGAAATTGGATTTCGCGAAATTACACATTATATATATTATATAGTCAACTTTCGCGAAATTGAATTTCGCGATTTTCAATTTCGCGAAAAGTCTTCTGATATTATGGATGATGCAGCTAAATTTATCAAAACTCATTAATCATTTGATGAGGAGAATTGTATATAACCAGCAGAATTTTACTAAAACGATATCAGTTCTTCATTCAAACTCAGAGAATTAACACACTACACAACTATGGAGGATAATACTCAATCTGGAGTGATAAAATCTGGATCGAATAGTTCAGTGAAGATGACGAAAAAGAGAATTTCACCTGTAACTCTTTCTAACACGACTCCTTCAACGAAGAAGAAGAAAACCAACCAAATCGAAACGAATTTGGAGCAAAGGGCAAAAGATGTGGCAGACAAGTTAAGAACATTAAGTAAGGATACTTTAATGGAGGCAAAATCACTGCAGAAAATGACAGACCTTTCAGTAGGATTGATTATGGAGGTGACAAAAACGGAAGAAGCTCATTCGATCCATGGAGCGTGCTCTATCATTCACTTCAACTATGTGGAAAATGGGATTACTAAATCTACTGCTGTATTTGCTCCAAAACGATTTCTAGATTAATCGCTGTCTTATCCAAGTATTATGGTATATCTTGGATTAAAACCTAAGAGTAATGGACAGGGAAGTTACCATGACTTAAGACGAGTAACAGAAGGAACCTCAACTCCCTTGGACATGAAACGCACTCTAGCCAATCTGAGAACGAAGAGAGTTGAAAAACTTATACAACTTTTCGAGACTCGTCATCTCAAGGAGTTCAAAGCACCATCTAGTTTCTACTATCACAATGTTGGAACAAGTGAATACAAAGATGCTGAAGGCAAGGTGAATGTGGTACCAACTGTAGCATTTTCAACCAAAGTTGATGGAGAGGAAGTTCAAGGAACTTTAACGATGCCTTCGAGATATGCCCTTTCGTTGAAAGAAAATTATCCGGGTATCATTATATACAAGGGACTAGTAACATCTCACAATACTCGCGAATACTACGATGTAGTAGTCATGGGACATGAAGAAGCAAGCAGATTTTACGAGAGTACACAATGCAAAAAGGAATCTGCTATCATAGATATTTCCGATGACGATGAGTGAATGATAAACAACTCGATACAAACTTCGTTATAAAGATTGTACATGAACATTTTCTTATGTATATATTCAATGTTTCATTTATACTATATTATCTTTATTGTGTCCTATCTACTTGAACATTTTCATATATTTCAAGTTAAACATAAACTATTTTATTTTTATTGAAACAAAATGATGATGGAAATAATGAATAATACATATAAATATATCTTTTAAAGTGAATAATTTTGTAATAAAACTGATCTTTCATTCAACATATTAATTTCTCCAACAAATTTCAATCTTACATACAAAAAAATACAAAAAAATCCGAAAATAAATTCCTTAAAATTCTTAACCATTCAAGAGCTTCAACATTACAAAATCATCAAAACTTCAAAAAATAACTTTGTACATAAACACTTTCTCATATATATTCAATGTTTCAAATATATAACAATCTCAGGAAAATCAACCCCTCGGTGTCCCAGATATTAACCCCCTCACTCATCCGGTAATCTCTCGCTCTCCTCGATAATCCGCGAGATCCACTCCGGAAAACCAACCAGCCCTCGATGTCCCAGATATTCACCCCCCACTAATCCACCGATAATCCGCGACGATTCGGCCGACTAATCCGCGACGATTCCCTCGACTAATCCCGCGATAATCCGCGTTTAATCGGATGACTCATCCCCCGCTAATCGGATGACTCATCCACAGATAATCCGCCAATTACGCCGGGAGCGGATCCGTACCCCCTCGAATTCAACCCCCTACTCTACACCACAATTTCCCCCCAAACCCCAACATCTCATTCAACTCCACCCAATTCAATCTACACCCCTAGCCAATTTAATTCGCAACCCCCTTTTTCTATCCCCCCGCTGGATCCGTCACTTTTTTGTGTAGATCTGCTCTCTACATACTACTTATATAGAACAGAGCTGTTGAATCTCTCTACCATGAAATAGAGAAACAGGGTATTAACTATGAATATAGATCAGAACTGTTGAATCTTTCTACCATGAAATAAAGTGAAAGGGTAATAACTATGAATATAGACCAGAACTGTTAAACCTCTCTACCATGAAATAGAGAGACAGGGTATTGACTATGAATATAGACCAGAGTGTTGAATCTCTCTACCATGAAATAGAGAGACAGGGTAATAACTATGAATATAGACCTGAACTGTTAAATCTCTCTACCATGAAATAGAGAGACAGGGTATTGACTATGAATATAGACCAGAACTGTTAAATCTCTCTACCATGAAATAGAGAGACAGGGTATTAACTATGAATATAGACCAGAACTGTTAAATCTCTCTACCATGAAATATAGAGACAGGGTATTAACTATGAATATAGACGAGAGCTGTTGAATTTCTCTACCATGAAATAGAGAGACAGGGTATTAACTATGAATATAGATCAGAACTGTTGAATCTCTCTATCATGAAATATAAAGACAGGGTATTAACTATGAATATAGACCAGAACTGTTAAATCTCTCTACCATGAAATATAGAGACAGGGTATTAACTATGAATATAGACGAGAGCTGTTGAATTTCTCTACCATGAAATAGAGACACAGGGTATCAACTATGAATGTAGACCAGAGCTGTTGAATCTCTCTACCATGGAATAGAAAGCCAGGGTATTAACTATGAATATAGACCAGAACGGTTGAATCTCTTTACCATGGAATAGAGACACAGGGTATTAACTATGCATATAGACCAGAACTGTTGAATTTCTCTAACATGAAATAGAGAGACAAGGTATTAACTATGAATATAGACCAGAACTGTTGAATCTATATTATCTATAGTTGTTATCAGTTAGTAAACAAGAGACTTTACACCAGTGTATCAGTATGTATGTAATTAGTCTGTATATGATGTAGGATTAATCATTACATTTGATGATGGGAAGTAAACTCTTTGGAAGACATTGTTTTTATATGGCTGTTGAGAGACTGGTGCATTGTGTTGGCATACAATTTTATATATATTATACATATGCAAGATATATATTTATAATATCATGTTTTAATGGTAAATCACAAAGGGGATGATTCATGAAAGAAAGTGAAAGAAAAAAATAGAAGCTTGTTGAAAATTATAACTAGTTAGGAAATATGAAAATAAAAAACTATTCCAGAGAGGTAAATGTTTAATAATAGACATAAAAGTTACTATCAAAGTCTATATACAAGTTGTATAGATTAAACTTGGAACATGAAATGTGTAGAAGTTAATATTTAAGTCAACTACATATACACATTCATGCATACCATAAAACCTTTATTTGAATGCCACCTTCATTCGGAAGCCACCTCGATTAGAACGCCGTTATAGAAGAAGGCTAAAAAAACACAGCGCTACCCTTTAATTGAATGCTACCTCTATTTGACTGCCATTTTGACATTCCTTGATATTTACAAACCCGTAATATCGATCAGTAGCGATCAGTAGCGTAAAAGCGATCAGTAGAGTAGTGTGTAAAAAATCGCAGTAGTAATGACTCCGTTCATCAATAATAAGCAATACTTTCATTGCTGTAGTGGCTGCCATGACTTTCGTGATGATGCACCTGCGATAATCAATCGTCCCAATCATCATAACTACACTCTGATTCGAAATCACTAAGGTCTATATCCGATCTATTGACTTCAGATTTGTACATAATGTGGTTTACAATCTGACCTGAAAACATTAAAGCGTTTTGATGAGCGATGAGAATACTCTTTAGGAACACTGTACGATGTAATAACAGGAATTTTTATGGCGTACCAAAAACTGTTTTTTCAAGTCCGAAGCTTCATGGCTTTTCCAAACACTTTGAAATTGACACCATTAAATAATTATTAGCCGGATTTGGCTAATAAAAAATTGCAAAAACAATTTTTTATTAGCCAAAGCAAAAGTGTTTGACTTATCAGAGCCTTCATCAGACTTATATTACCTATCACTGTCACAAGTGGATGTATTTAATAGAAGATACATGTACATATACAAACTATGTGTAAAGCAAAATCATAGATGCTTGTTGCAAGTTGTACGGCCTCTCATGTGAAGTTTCAAAAGTATTTATCAGGAAGTATAGATATTTTTTTATCTTTCGAGATTTGTTTGTTGTTTTAGGTGATGTACTGCCATGAGGTTTGCAGATTAAAATTGGCAAAACTTGATCACCGTTAAAACACTCAGAAAAAGGACCCATCTTTTTCTTCTGAGTGTTTCAACAGAGATCAATTTTGCCAATTTTAATCTTAAAACATCATGACAGTCACATCACCTAAGACTACAAACAAATCTAAGCTAATAGAAAAATATCCAAATTTTCAGATGATTTTTAAAACTTCGCACGAGTAAACATTTACGACCAATGTGAAAACGCATGCTTTTTCATCTGATCAGTTGTTTCATTTAAAAAACTTATTGAGTGTAGCCTTTGAAAAGGTGTTTTGTTGAGAAAGATAAACAGTGTAATTGAGGGTATATATAGAATTTAAGCAGTTATTATAGTCCTTACCCTCTGTCGTATCTATAAAACGTCTTTATTAAATTGTTATCGCTTTGGTGATACGTTTTAACGTTTTTAGTTTGGCGGTAACTTAGCCGACCTATTAGCGACGCCATTAATCAGGTTTATACGGTTTCCTAATCGGTTCCATTATACGGTACGGGAGAATTATATGTACACTATATACATATAAGAAGCGCTTTACTCGCTAGGAAGGCAGAGTAATCCTAGCTCCAAGACTAATGTAAACTCTGTCGGATTAAAACAAACCAAAGTTTCTTTTAAAATTGTTCCTTCGGCAAAAAAACTGTTCGAATTAATGATGTTAAGTTCGAGTTATCTAAAGCAATTTATCATTGCGTAGGAACGGACCAAAGAAATACGTTTGAGTTAACCATGTGTTCGAAATATCCGTGACTGAGTTATCCGTGTTTGACTGTAGTTCCTTGGTTACGTTGGTCTGGTACTAAGTAGCTAATTTGTTTTAATAAAAGTAGTTCCTCCTTTAGGTCAGTCTGGTACAACGGTGTATGTAAAACCGTTTAAACAAAAACACGCTGAAGCCGATAATAATACTATCGCGCAACCTGATGGAGAGTGTAAAATATAGGCCACATTAACAATGCATCGCTCGTAAAAAGCATAAATTTATTTTCCCACCATTATGACGAGCTTGTCGAAAGATAGAGGACCACTATATAATTGAAAGCCGCCTCGAATAGAACGCCGCTATAAGGAAATTATTAAAAAATACAGCACCATGGCGTTCAAATAAAGGTTTTACAGTATTTAACCGTCTTTAGTATCCCGAGCACTCTCTTAATACATGCCAACTCATTTCTAATGGCTTGTATAATGATAACTTGTGAAATATGTTTCATAGATATTGTAACTTAATAACTTAGTTAACTTGTAACTTGTTACATTAACTAGTTATGGTGACTTGAGAGTCATACTAGTCATACATGTCATCAATAGAAATCCTGTCAGCTGAATCAAGTGAATATAATATTATAAAGGCACGCAGATAACCGGTTGTAACACAAAAAAGTAATGCTCAAGGAAAAACCTATCAAAATCTGCTCCATGGAGGAACAGTAGCTAGGAATATAAGTCTAGCAGAAGGCTGATTATATGAATAGTGATGAGTGTACATAGCTTAACATTGGAAGCTTTTTAAGTAAATGTTAATGTTTTCTAAACCAGTTGTGCAATCTTTGATTTCAGAGACGTCAGACACTTTTAATAGCTTTCTTGCTTTACCTACTTCTGAAGGGTTCAATATAGAAGTTGACAAAGAGAGCGAAAATGATGAGTACATAAGAGGGAATCCAGTGAAGAAACATAATTGGACAATCAGAGATGTTGAAGACGAATTGACTGGAGCAAAGTGCCATGATGGTAACTTGTATCTAAAAAATAATGTGAAATGTATTAGTTACTGTACTATCTAAAGCTGAGTACTATCTAAAGCTACTGTACTGAGTACTATCTAAAGCAACTGTACTGAGTACAATCTAAAGCTACTGTACTGAGTACTGTCTAAAGCTACTGTACTGAGTACTATCTAAAGCTACTGTACTGAGTACTATCTAAAGCTATTGTACTGAGTACTATCTAAAGCTACTGTACTTAGTACTATCTGAAGCTACTGTACTGAGTACTATCTAAAGCTACTGTACTGAGTACTATCTAAAGCTACTGTACTGAGTACTATCTAAAGCTATTGTACTGAGTACTATCTAAAGCTGCTGTACTGAGTACTATCTAAAGCTACTGTACTGAGTACTATTTAAAGCTGTTGTACTGAGTACCATTTAAAGCTACTGTACTGAGTACTATCTAAAGCAACTGTACTGAGTACAATCTAAAGCTACTGTACTGAGCACTATCTAAAGCTACTGTGTTGAGTACTATATAAAACTACTGTACTGAGTACTATCTAAAGCTACTGTGTTGAGTACTATCTAAAGCTACTGTACTGAGTACTATCTAAAGCTATTGTACTGAGTACTATCTAAAGCTGCTGTACTGAGTACTATCTAAAGCTATTGTACTGAGTACTATCTAAAGGTACTATACTGAGTACTATCTAAAGCTACTGTTCTGAGCACTATCTAAAGCTACTGTGCTGAGTACTATCTAAAGCTACTGCACTGAGTACTATCTAAAGCTACTGTACTGAGTACTATCTGAAGCTAATGTACTGAGTACTATCTAAAGCTACTGTACTGAGTACTATCTAACGCTACTATACTGAGTACTATCTAAAGCTACTGTACTGAGTACTATCTAAGGCTACTGTACTGAGTACTATCTAAAGCTACTGTACTGAGTACTATCTAAAGCTGCTGTACTAAGTTCTATCTAAAGCTACTGTACTGAGTACTATCTAAAGCTACTGTACTGAGTACTATCTAAAGTTACTGTACAAAGTACTATCTAAAGTTGCTGTACTGAGTACTATCTAAAGCTACTATACTGAGTACTATCTAAAGCTACTGTACTGAGTACTATCTAACGCTACTGTACTGAGTACTATCTAACGCTACTATACTGAGTACTATCTAAAGCTACTGTACTGAGTACTATCTAAAGCTACTGTACTGAGTACTATCTAAAGCTGCTGTACTAAGTTCTATCTAAAGCTACTGTACTGAGTACTATCTAAAGCTACTGTACTGAGTACTATCTAAAGTTACTGTACTAAGTACTATCTAAAGTTACTGTACTGAGTGCTATCTAAAGCTACTAAAAGTAAGAACTAACTGAGATTACTTCAACTCATATCATCTACAGCTTGTATAGGAGAGTAAAACCGGTCATTTGAAACTTACCATATGCATCTTGGTAAGGTACTTCTTCTACCAGATATACTTGTGATACTGAACATCCACATCAGCCAGACTATAGTACATGTATATGAGTACATGCATGAAATAATTGAGTGTGGTGTGCCCTGAATCCTCCTATAAATTATAAATGACGTTACAGGAAACAAATTATGTGGAGATACATAATATGGAGACCGATAACAATTACTTTTAACACTTACCCAAATTCTCAAAGGTTGCCGTGCAACAAAATTAACATTACAGTTATTTGATATCAAAAGATTCACCATGTCTTACTCTGTTGTGTTGTAGGTGCCAAATATGTGGGAATGCCATTACAAGCTCTTAAAAGCTCAAGAACGAACAGTTAATCGCAGCCACACGAGACCGCCGTAGTTTGGATTCTCTTTCCAAAATGGCTCAAATGTGACGCAGTTGTGGAAGATGGTCTCTGTTTACACTTCCATGCAACCTTATTCGTCAAAATATTTTCACAAATATATATTTCACGCATTCAATAAAACCATGTCTATTGTTCTTACACGTCTGTTTTATTGTCATTGTAAATGCTGTCACTTTCAGCAGTGATATGTTATAACTTGCCGTAAAAAATCGTTTACCTTTTTAGCCTTACCTTGAAGGAGTACATATCATTGTCTGATAATCATGACGAGCCTGTTGGTCACCTGTGATAATCAACAAGTGCTGAAAAAGTTTATTGCGAAGTAATAGGTCACATGATCAGACTACGACTTGCCAATTAGACCAGGCCGAAAACAAAACTGTAAAGTAGCGAACATATGTATTTGATACGGGGTCTTCGGTAAAACCCGAAGTGTTTGTCATAAACTCGTGCTACGATAAGTTTTATCTTGAGCTTTTTATTGGCCTTTCAGTTTACGTGAGAACATCACGTGACATGACAATAACCAAATTTCATGGCTACGTCATCGAAATAAAAAGAATCCCATCTACGATGGCATTTCGTTTTTGAGTTTTCAAGAGCTTGTAATCACTTTTCTACATATTTGGCACCTACAACATCACAGAGTAGGACATGGTGAACATTTTGATACCAAACAACTGTAATGTGAATTTTGTTGCAAGTCAACCTTTAGGCATCTTTCAGATAGAAAGAAAAGTGGGCATGAAAATATGGATGGTCTAAGAAAAATAATAAATAAAAAATATTATGATACTCTAGACTCTAGAGTATTCTGGAAAAAAACGGCGAGCAAAACTTTCAAGACAACAGCTACAAATACAGATGGTTAAATTAGTTAAAATCATTGATAAATGATGTATATTATTATCTGGTAGGGCTATGAGACAAAGTGTTACGACTAAGGTAAGATTATTACGACTACGGTATGATTGTTATGACTAAGGTAAGATTGTTATGACAAAGGTAAGATTGTTACGACTAAGTTAGGATTGTTATGACTAAGGTAGGATTGTTATGATTAAGGTACGATTGTTACGACTAAGGTCGGATTGTTACGACTAAGGTAGGATTGTTATGACTACGGTAGGATTGTTATGACTAAGTTTGGATTGTTATAACTAAGGTAGGATTGCTATGACTAAGGTAATATTGTTATTACTAAGGTAAGATTGTTATGACTAAGGTAAGATTGTTATGAATCAGGTAGGATTGTTATGACTAAGGTAGGATTGTTATGACTAAGATAGGACTGTTAGGAATAAAGTAGGATTGTTAAGACTAAAGTAGGATTGTTATGACTAAGGTAAGATTGTTATGACTAAGGTAACATTGTTATGACTAAGGTAACATTGTTATGACTAAGGTAGCATTGTTATGAGTAAATTAGGATTGTTATGACTAAGATAAGATTGTTATGACTAAGGTAGGATTGTTATGACTTAGGTAGGATTGTTATGAATAAGGTAAGATTGTTATGATTAAGCTAGGATTGCTATGACTAAGGTTGCTATGACTGCTTTATCAAAAATTTTAGAGAAATGTTTGTCTTTGCAAATACGGGATTTTTTAGAAACCAATAACATCTTGTCGCCTAAACAATTTGGTTTTAGAAAAGGTAAAAGCACCACTACAGCAATAAACAGTCTAATGGAATTTTTATATACTAATTTAGATCAAAGTAATATAACTCAGGGCGTATTTTTGGATTTTTCAAAGGCATTCGATACGATTAATCACAAAATTTTAATTGACAAACTTTTTTACTACAATTTTAGTGTAAAGTCTTCCTCTCTTATTCAAAGTTATCTCCAAAATAGATTTCAATTCACCAAAACAGATACTGATTGTTCGCAAATGAGGGCAATTACGATTGGTGTCCCACAAGGATCAATTTTAGGACCCCTCTTATTTTTAATTTTTATAAATGACTTAGTAAATGCTGCACCTGCTTTGGATTGTATTTTATTCGCAGATGACACCAATATATTTTCAACAGATAATTCTAAACTCCAAGAGGAATTAAATATTATTAATGAATGGTGCCTATCAAACAGACTCATTTTAAACAACAGTAAAACATTTCAAGTAGTTTTCAAAAATCCGTCTAAAAACACTCAAAATTATAATCTAAGCCTTTCTTTAAACAATTCTCAACTACAAATCAAAGATTCGACTCAATTTTTAGGTATCACGTTAGACAACAACTTGACTTTTAAAAAACACATCCAAAGTCTCATCAAAAAACTTAATTACATATTACTAATATTACGTTTCATTCGCCCCTACCTAGACAAATCAACCATGATCAATTTGTACTACAGTTTTTTCTATTCTCTTTTAATCTATGGAATCGAGTTTTGGGGCCACGGCAACAAAACTGATTTAAACAAACTTTTAATCATGCAAAAAAAGGCAATCAGAATAATACTCAATTTTAAACCAAATCAAACAGTTTCCAAAAATTTTAAAATTTTAAAAATAATGCCAATTGAAATTTTATTCCAGTATCGCCTGCTAATGTTTTTAACAAATTCTTTCCCCATGGAAGAGTTGCAAGATTTTATGATAGATCATTGTCAAGATACCCGTTTAAAAAGTAAAAATCAATTAAAGTTGAAAAAGTGTTTGTCTTCTAAGGGACAGAGATCGATATTTTTTAGTGCAATGAAATTATATAATAAATTTCTGAGTGATTGTGCGGGCTCTGCTCCGGGTCAGCTGAAGGCGAAGTTGGTAGAGCGCCTGTGGGCGTCCTGGGACTGTCCTTCCTGACTCTGGTGCTCCGGAGTGTGCGCTTATCGCTGATTCTGTTTCTTTTCCTACTGCTTGCTGGGGCTGCCTTGACTCTAGCCTCTGGCTATCTGGCATGTCCTATTGCTACTCTGTGTATTTTTTTACTCATATTGTCATGTTATTATTACGCAATAAAAATCAAATCAAATCAAAAATCAAAGGTAGGATTGTTATGATTAAGGTAGGGTTGTTATGACTAAGCTAAGATTGTTATGACTATGGTAGGGTTGTTATGACTAAGGTAGGATTGTTATGACTAAGGTAAGATTTTTATGATTAAGGTAGGGTTGTTATGACTAAGCTAAGATTGTTATGACTATGGTAGGGTTGTTATGACTAAGGTAGGATTGTTATGACTAAGGTAGGATTTTTATGATTAAGGTAGGGTTGTTATGACTAAGCTAAGATTGTTATGACTAAGGTAGGGTTGTTACGAATAAGCTACGATTGCTATGAATAATATATGATTGTTATGATCCAGGTAAGATTTTTATGACTAAGGTAGGATTGTTATGACTAAGGTAAGATTGGTATCACTAAAGTAGGATTGTTATGATTAAGGTAAGGTTGTTATGATTAAGTTAAGATTGCTATGACTAAGGTAGGGTTGTTATGACTAAGCTAAGATTGTTATGACTAAGGTAGGGTTGTTATGACTAAGCTACAATTGCTATGACTAAGATAGGATTGTTATGACCCAGTTAAGATTGCTATGACTAAGGTAGGATTGTTATGACTAAGATAGGATTGGTATGACTAAGGTAAGATTGTTATGACTAAGGTAGCATTGTTATGACTAAGATAGGATTGCTATGACTAAGGTAGGATTGTTATGACTAAGGTAGGATTGCTATGACTAAGGTAGGGTTGTTATGAATAAGGTAAGATTGTTATGATTAAGCTAGGATTGCTATGACTAAGGTAGGATTGTTATGACTAAGGTAGGGTTGTTATGACTAAGGTAGCATTGTTATGACTAAGGTAGGGTTGTTATGACTAAGGTAGGATTGTTATGATTAAGGTAAGCTTGTTATGATTCGGTTAAGATTGTTACGACTAAGGTAATATTGTTATGACTAAGGTAGGATTGTTATGAATAAGGTAAGATTGTTATGATTACGCTAGGATTGCTATGACTAAGGTAGGATTGTTATGACTAAGGTAGGGTTGTTATGACTAAGGTAGGATTGTTATGATTAAGGTAAGATTGATATGACTAAGGTAGGATTGTTATGACTAAGATATGATTGTTATGACTAAGGTAATATTGTTATGACTAAGGTAGGATTGTTATGAATAAGGTAAGATTGTTATGATTGCGCTAGGATTGCTATGACTAAGGTAGGATTGTTATGACTAAGGTAGGGTTGTTATGATTAAGGTAGAATTGTTATGAATAAGGTAAGATTGTTATAATTAAGTTAAGATTGCTATGACTAAGGTAGGGTTGTTATGACTAAGCTAAGATTGTTATGACTAAGGTAGGGTTGTTATGACTAAGGTAGGGTTGTTATGACTAAGGTAGGATTGTTATGACTAAAATAGGACTGTTATGACTAAAATAGGATTATCATTTATAAAGTAGGATTGTTATGACTAAGGTAGGATTGTTATGACTAAGGTAGGATTGTTATGACTAAGGTAAGATTGCTATGACTAAAGTAGGATTGTTATGACTAAGATAGGATTGTTATGACCAAGGTAGGATTGTTATGACTAAGGAATGATCGGTATAATTAAGGTATGATTGTTTGAACTAAGTTACAATCATTACATGTAATGTTATGTGACCTGTAAGAACGGACGATAGAGGATCAATATAAGTATACATTCACAAGAAATGTCATTTCGGTCAGTCAGGCAGTCCAAGAAAATAGACCAGAGTAATACTGACAATAGCTGGAGTGGTGAGAAAAGCAGGTAGCTAACCTTGAGAGAATGTGAGTGACTCTCAATAATGTATAAGCAATCATCTCAGACTACATCCTGTGAGTCAACATGAGGAGCTGTAAAACACATAATAAAATCTGTAGAGACACAACTCTGAACAGAGCAATATGAGTAGGTGCACTACTAGTATTAGTGACAGGAACTTTTGATTATTCTGTTTAGATATTTTGATTTAGAATGTTACTAGTAAAAATACAGCTCTGTCTAAATGAACCTTGCCTTGAACCTATGCTCCCTCAATATGTATATTTTCCCTTCTGTGTCTACTCATGAGTTTAGCAGAATATCGGCCGCAGACAGATGTGATGTGAACTTATGCTCTCTCAATATCTTTTCCCTTCTATGTGTCTACTTTTTGAGTCAACTTCAAGTGATGTACATCATATATGTCCATGCCAGATAAAATTGGCCAGAAATAATTGGTTATCTATAATGTCTATGCCATATGAATGTGGCCAAATTGCATGACTTCAACCAAATTACGGCATTGTGTGACTAAAAACTTCTAACATTTTCAAGTCACGGAAATGGATGGGAAGAATATGTATATTTTCCCTTCTATGTGTCTATGAGTTAAGAAGAATATTGGCCGGAGACAGATGTGATGCTATATCTATATATTAAAACAAACTCATCTTTTATGATACACTTTCTGAACCTTGTCTGTTAAAAATCCTTAATCATGAAATCAGAGCAAGATTAATAGGTTTACACAGATGAGTTCATATTGTATATCATATGTCTATCTACATTGTATATCATATGTCTATGTACATTGTATGCCATACGTCTATGTAAATTATATATAATACGTCTATGTACATTGTATATCAAACGTCTATGTACATAGTACATCATACATCTATGTAAATTATATATGTTATTAAATAAATTATAATGTACAGTTAATTAATAAGTTATTATGTAAATTATGATATTATTATAAATAGATGTAATTTACAATGCACTCAGTTAACATTTAGTACGTCTTTTGGTGCAAGCATGAACATAACCATCTAAATAAGAAATGAGAAACAACTGCAATTACAGAAATACACTTTAAACTAATTTTATTTCCATTCCCAAACTAGGAAATCAGTTAGTAAAGTGTAGTAATATGTAAGTAAAAACAGTGAAGAGATTCCAAATCATTGCCAGCTCTATGTTTTGAATGATAATATCAAAGAGAACATTAACAGTAAACTTCACTCACTCGATGTCAATAAGCAACACCGACGAGATGAATGAGATTTCAGAAACAGCAGGACCACCTTTTAGAATGACAATTATCTATAATAATATCAATAGAATATTTTGTTATACAGCCATGATTATGATGCTAGTAGCACAAAATAACCAGTTTAGAGGACAGAAAGCTAAGAAAGCTCTCAGTTTGGATGTAAAGAAGCCATTTTGCTATCGATAGATCTGGCACCAGCAACCCAAATACTCTATACTAGCCATTACATGAATAAAAGACGTTAGCATACACAGGCAGCCATATTTAATATATCATCCTGTCTGGTACTACTGGCAGACTTCAACAGGACACAAGGACCCACAATATACATATACTTCATACGCCTTAGAGGTCTGAGGCCTACTACATTTTGAATTAAACCAAAGCTAAAAAAGAGTTACCTACTCACGGAAAAAGCGGCCTGTAACATGAGTGGACAACTTTCATTCTGCCTGCTCAAACTTGCTCAGAATAAAGGACAGCCAAGGACAGTTGTTTTAGCCAAGTATTTGTAAAAACCAACCAATATAATAACTTGCTTTGTCTAATTTTTGGCAAGAAATAGAAAAAAGATTATTCAAACAAATTCCGTGAACAAAGTCATTAGGTCTAAATACAGCTGAAATCATCAATGTAGGTCATGCATTTCAATAAACTCACCTGTACTATTACTCATCATTGCCCGTTCCATTGGTTTGGCCATACGCAGTGATGAACTTGTGAACGAACAACTCCAGTTTAACAAGCAGAGCACGGAATTCTGTTATGGTTAAAATGTTATAATAGGGAACTGTTAAACTATCATATGGGTAACAACAACTAGTCATACTTAGTGAACTAAATGTATAATTTACCTCAAATAATAATCTATGTTACAAACGGAAATTGATGAAATCTGTAGAGAAATGTTGGTACACAATAGTTATAGTTACATACAAGTGCTCACACAGAATTAGTTACAACCACTACTATACAGTAGACTCTGTAATCAAAGGAATATTCTACAAACAGGTTCACATGACTTATGAATTGAGTAACATCTGATAATATAACTTACTGCTTTTATTAGAGAATTCATCTTTCATGTTTATCCCAGCGTGTAGACTCAGAGTCTATCACTATGGTGTAAAGGAATGGTTGTCTATGATCACACTCCACAGCAATATCTACACAAGTAAATCATTCAATGCTAGTGAAATCTTTGATAATAAAGTAGATGTGTTATCTTTATATGAGTAATCATACCTGAGCTATTTATATCTCTGTTAGAAACCATATCAGTAGACAAATGGACCACATGCTAAGTAGAAGCAATGTAAGCATGTTATTGTTTCTCACCAGTATCTTAATGTACTTGGTAAGAACTGTTCTCCGACTTGAAATATCTTTCTTAAATGAGTCCGAGTTTCCTGAAGTAGTAATAATCAAAGAATGAATATTTAAATCTAAACATGATTTTAACATAAATTAAAACATGAAGAGTTATAACTGTGTAAAGACTTTAGAATTCTCATGTTTCACCTCCTTTAATTGTTTATGTAAACACTGTAACTGATAGTCATATTAGTTATTAGCTGCCAAATGTTGATTAGCTATAAATAGAATATGTTTTAAAGCACATAAATTATTTAATTTTTTTATTATATAATTTAATACATCAGAATCTTGGCTTTCGAATGAGCCTATATTCAATACGCAAAGAATAATGGAACTATGAAAAACGGGGTGTTAAAAGTATATCCTGCAATAAAAAACACTTGGTTGCGGTTCCCACAATGTCATGTCATAATTATTATTTAGCATTAGGTAGTCGATCCCTCTCGCTGCCATTGAGGCTGTGCTTTTCTGTGACAATTGGTGCTGTTAAACCCAGAGAGCGCTAATAATAAACTAGGATTCTAGATAACCAACAATGCCAACCAATTATGCTTCAATAAATATACTGTCGTTGATAAAGGTAATGAAATCACACCGATTAAATTGTGACCTGCAGTTGCATGGCTCTAAGACTACGTGTCTACAATGCTTGAAATTAATTAGTCTCAGTCGTGCCCCTCAACACCACAATAGAAAGAGAGGGCTAGTGCATAATATCATCGGAAAAACATAGCATGGTGCTTGGAATCCGAGTTATTTATCATAGAAATAAACTGTACATAGAGAGCTAATGACACTGCTTCCTTTGCCATCTTCATTGGTTCTCTGGAGTTGTCCTACCTTCGCCTGCGACTAGCGTCATTATCGTAGTTGAGAAATATAAGCAGTAAGCAATAAAATAAGTGGTAAGAGCACACAAAACCGAATATGAAAATTGTGACGTCACAATTTTCGAGCCTATACCATTGAACATTTCTGCGGTAGAGCTTTGGGGAAATCCTATAAACACCAACCAATGTCTGTCTCACCATGTCAAACAATGGCTCATTCGAAAGCCAAGACTCTGATGTATTGAAATATATGATAAAAAAATTATGTAATTTATGTGTGTTAAAGAAGCGGATAGTAAACTACAATTATTAATCTTTCCTTAAAACATGGTCTTTAGTAAAGGTAAGTTTAGTCAGAGATCTTGCATCTCACACGCAAAAGTTGGTGAGAGAGCAATTGACCAAAAGGTTTTCACTTTTCCAGAAAAAGCATTACGCCTTCAGCAAATCACAATCACAGGAAATGACTAGCAAATCAGCTAGCCATTTTGTAACACATGATATCGAGAAAGTCAAACTATGACACTGTGTTTAAATTAGAGCTGCACAACGACTATAAAAATTAATCGCGATTAATAACTGGTCTGAACCAGTTAATCTTTGATTAATCTGAGAATTCATCTAGCAAAAACCTGCATATTCAAAAACAAATCTTACAGCTACATATAAATAAATTATATTTGACACAATTGTTAGCAGAAGTACTTGTTATGCAAAATGTACATAAGTTACAATGTAATAATTATTATGAGTATGAAAACAGTCTGTGAAAGTCTATAATTAGGTCAGCCAAGAGTTGAGGTAGCACAGTTTATTCACATTATCCGAATAAAGAGATGCCCTCTTCCTACATACAATATTGCCAGCTTTAGAGAGTAGCCACTCGCAGAGGACAATAGTAGTAGTTATTGTCTGCGATAGCTGGTGATGATTTCTGCGCGGCAGGGTGAGAATTAGTTAAATTATATCTTAATGATCATGTGCTGTGGTGGTAGGCAAATTCTTTCTAGCTTCTGGCATATATTGCACATCGCTTTTTTGTTTATGCTTACAACAACACAGAAATGCACCACCTATTACGGAAAACATTTTTCTGCTTTCATGTACCAATAGAGTGTCAATCTTATATTACTAATATTCTAAAGCTAAAATATGAGTGTGACTTTTCGAAAAATAAAAATACATCTATAATTTACCTAAGAAAGTTGTTAAAAATAAACAAAAAATAGATCGTAATATACACGTATTAAATAACACTGAAATCGCTTTTGTTGCTATTACCTAGAAACATGTTGGAACAGCTAACAACATGGCCGCTAATGGCTAGATCGGCGCGATGTTGGTGCATTGTATAAACAAGTTTAATGTTAGCAGCTCACTTTGTGTTTTCATAGTTGAGTGCAAAATAATTGTGGTTGTATATAATTGGTAAGAAGGTGTTGCTTGTCATAATATTTATTTGTTAGTAAATTAAATGGTAGTAACCTGCTATGTTCATGTTATATAGTGAACAATACAAATTAACCATATCATGATCACCACCTCGGTTGTATTTTATTTAAGATTAATTGGCTCAACTCAGTTAATCGTATATTTGTATTGATTGCGTTGATCGTTTAATTAACGCGATCATTGTGCAGCTCTAGTTTAAATGGACAGTTGTGAACATAGCTTTGGCAACTACCAACCAAATTGCTGCTACAGTTTTAAGCATCAAGAAAAAGCAACCTCTCGAATGGAATCAATCGCTGGAGACGTCACATGACAGTGACCAAGACTAATGACCTCGTTACTCGAGTACAAGTACTGGATTTTTTTTAGCATAGCATTGTTGAATGAATTATTTTCTACCGT
Source organism: Watersipora subatra (assembly GCF_963576615.1). Taxonomy (NCBI): domain Eukaryota; kingdom Metazoa; phylum Bryozoa; class Gymnolaemata; order Cheilostomatida; family Watersiporidae; genus Watersipora; species Watersipora subatra. The sequence goes on along the minus strand of NC_088709.1, from coordinate 42,839,198 downwards.
TGTGCATTTTAAAAGCCCTCTTAACCCCAAACATAGTGGGAAGTTTATAAATATAATTTTAGACTGCGAGTATAAGTCATAAGCAGAAATCTCACGCATTTCATTTTTTCTTTGAGGTGATTGCGTGAGTCTCACACCCAATGCGTGAGAGTTGACAGGCATGCCAAGGATAAAAAATAACTATATCTAACAATACTCTGCCATACGCCTTGTTTTGAAGTGTAAAATGTACATTCTAGTCTACCTTGTTAAAGCTAATGCCTGGGCCAAACTAAGGGCGTTTTACAACTATTAAAACATTCTTGTCTTATTTTACAAAGTGTAATTTTACCAAAAGTTAAGTAATAGATCGTCTTCTTGGCTTACTGCTACGTATTAGTTGAAAGTGTCACAAAACCAGAAACAGATTCAAATTACCTAGTGCCATAAACCACAACAAACTCAACAGTAACCTGCTAAATTCATTTAATAATCTCTTCACTCATTTAAGAACTCTTCCTCTGCAATCTTTTAAAACAAAACTCAAACTACATTTACTATCCTCTGACCAATAATACCATTCACCATTTAGCCTTAGCTATTTTAACCATTTCATATTACATTTTGTTTTCATGACTAGAAAACTTGTCATATATTTGTATACTATTTTCACTGAGCTATTATTTGTCCACTTTTTGTTTAAACAATACTCATATCAATCCTCAAGCTTGTGTTCTACATATTTTATGCATTCAGTTCTAATATTATTATATTAGTTAGACTATTCACTAGTTTTTTAGTTAGACTATAGTTTCTTTGCGGTCCTTTTTATTTTTTTGTTGTACACCGCTTTTTAGTTAGTTTACTTGCCGTGGTACCTTGTGGAAAACATATTGTAAAATATGACTATTGATTACCACAATAAATATTGCTCAAAAAAAAAAAAAAAAAAAAAAAAAGTGATTCCCGCTTGTCTACACGATAATTTGTACCGAAAACTAATAATAAGAAAGTCGCTAAATGGAAAATATAAACCAAGTTTTGAAGTCAAACTGGGACACGCGTATGAGCAGCCGTATATTTGTGCACTATGACAAGAAGTATTGTAACTATTGTAGTGAACTTGGCAGTAGCGCTTTTGCTACTGAGCGACTCAAAAAGTCACTAACAGGGGCGTCCCTTCCGACGCCTAAAACCTGTGCAATTATCTTGCAACCGTTTAAGGATTTTCGATTTAATTGAAGAAAGTAAAAATCTTCATTGCGACTTGTTGTCATTCTCGTATACTGATGGTTTTTGGCGCCACGATAAATAGTGAGGATCCTAATGCTGGTAGTGGTTTTTTATATTACGTTTGACAAGCATATTTCAACAAAAATGAACAACGCTCTCAAATATTGCCAAACGATCTCTTCATGATGCACCTGGTAGGCCTACTACATTATGTCAATGGTCAGTAATAAAGCGAAACTCTTTGGTGATTATGTTTTTATTTCATTTTTGAAAATGTTTTAGCATTATGCAAGTATACGTGTTTGGCTTTGTGCATTTATTGTTCAATCTTTTGTGATTTTGTGTAGGCTATAGCCTACCGTTATTGCAGTCTCTGAATCTGAGTTGAATTTCTCCAACGGCAAGGGTTGACTGAGACGGAGATGTCCCATTATCATAAACTCATTCATTGCCTCAATGTAAGTGCATATGTAAAAAAATTAAATATATTGTTTCCATTTGCCGAACGTCAAATTTTAGCATATATACCAAAGTTTCACCTTTGACAAATGGAAACAATATGACATTTCAAATATGATAGCAATATGCATGTTTCTCAATAGTTGGTCGTGTGTGAATTCGTTTGTCATTGTGATTGTCTATCTATAGCTATTGAAATCTTGGAATAACGAATTCATACCGCAGAAGGTTTGATCCTGGAACTTCTGTTCAAAGGTCCGACACCTAACTAATTAAGCTACACGAGATTGATAGATTTTGCTAGGCAATATATGTCGTTAAATATTAGCAAATACGTCACCGCTTTCCGTCACAATGCAACACAATGGCGTAACGTCATGAGAAGCGGTAGGTTTTATTAGTAAGCTTACTCAAATTATCCATTGGTAATGTGCCAGGCTAATAGCAAGTGGCAGGCAGTTCTCATTACCAGTTCTCGTTGTTTACAAGCTGATTTTTAATACCGGGCAACGCCGGGTAGCACAGCTAGTTATTGTACATATATACAGTGCACCCTCAAGATACAATTACCCTGATATACGATTTTTTCACCTTACGAAGTTGAACATGGTGAGGCTTTTACCTCAAAAATTGAAGTTGCGATCTCTTAGACAGGGCTAGTTTAGCTTGCCAGAAAATTCCATTTCGTTACGTATTAATTTTATTTTAAGTGTGCAGTAACATAATAAGCATTGATACACTTTTGCCTCCTCTCTGCTCTACTCGTTACATGTACCGGCTCAAGTCACATTACTGCAAAGGTATGTACGTCCTGTATAGTAAATAGAATTTCTTTTTTTTGGATGGCCATTAAATGGTCAAGTGTGCGAGAGGCCACTTTTGAGAACTGCATCGCTTGACCTTTTTGGTTGAATTAGGTTAAAAATGTTTTAACCAGATGTGCTAAAAGGTATAGTGAAAGCGTAGACAGAAACTGCTACGTGATAAACTTTCATTGACAAAAAACTTTGAGATACAGTGAAATAGTTAAAAAATACATACTTAAACTTAGCTTCAAGTGTGTTTAGTAAGCTATATTTATTTGAAGTGAACTCAATGTTTATTTTATACCTACGTGTGTCTTGAAGGTAAGAACTCCTTACCGTATGTACTATGTACTGCATGTGGTACACACATTATAATGATGCATTTTATTGCAGATCATGACCACTAAACACAAAACAGTTACTGTAGGTAGGCCTAATTATAGTTACTGAAGTTAACATACTATTTTGTTAGTAGCTCTCAATATGTACAACATTTTCATAAGATTTTGATGATTTTTACCAGGGAATATTTGCATTGTATAATGGCAATGGTTTCTATACCCGTACATACGATTTTTTCACCATACAGTGCCAATGCTGGAATGGATCAACATAGTATCCGGAGGGTGCACTGTAAAGCTAATTGGACAGAAGAGGCATATTTAGAGGGAAGAGGGGAGGTGCTTGAATAGCTTTACTATTCCTCTTGTTCTAAATTGAAGAAACAAGAAGACCTGCTGGTCTAAACTGCAAAAAAATAAATTATGACGAAAATTGTGGAAACATAGTAAATTTGGAGTTATCTACCCATGATCAGTGCTTTATTATTATTTTTTATGTTGTTCTTCTTTTTCATTGTTTTATGACTTTTTGTAGATTTTTGAAGTAGAATATGTATTATTGCCTGAGATTCGTAGCACAGCTGAGATTTATGGGAAGCGTGCTGATGGGCCCCTTAAAGGTCTGCCGATAAGTGGAGTAGTTGGAGATCAGCAGGCTGCTCTTGTAGGACAGCTCTGCTTCAGCGAAGGACAAGCAAAAAACAGGTGAGTACTTTTAGGGAATTTAGTTCTTGCTGTCAGATGGGCTGTCATCTTTTGAAGGTTGCTCGCTGCGTTAGTTAAGATTCATTTACGATGTTTTGATGTTTTCTCTAAATATACAATGAAATTTGACGTTATTTCAGTTCTTCTATTTTATCAAGCAGTTACATTTTTAACATCTTTCAGAAAGCAGTCTAACATACTTGTCGGGGAATGCAGTCAATCTTAAATTTGTTAACCACATTTATAAACTCTGATTTTGTTTTGGGCAGCCAAAGTTTAAGTTCAAGTCATGAGCTGCTGCCGACATCCTGACTATTAAAAAGTGATAAGGGGGGCATGAGGGGCCCCCCTTATCACATTCATGACTGTAAACACTACAGTCATGACAGGGGTAAGGGGGGGAAGGGGAGCATGAGCCCTCCCCTCTCCCCTCCTCCTCCCCCCCTTATCACTGCCATAACTGTAGTGTTTACAGTCATAACGTGACGTGCAAAGGCTTCTAATCTTTACCAAATTGGGATTTGAGCAGAAAATTCAAGATTTTCAGACTTTGGCCAAACATTTGGCTATTGATGACATCTTACTGTGTTTAATTTGTTATGGTACAATTAGTAAAAAGAGAAGATGAGAAATGTTTTTTATTTCACAGGTTTTGCTAGAATACACAACTGTACATTAGAATATTTTTAAATTATAATAGAACAAATATTTGCGGATTTATAACAAATCATGTTTTGAACAGACTTCTGCAATGAGCTATGAGTGAAAATCGACTTATGACCTTATTTAAATCGGCGTTTTCTTACAATTACTATAAATGTTTATCTAGTCAATTATTTTAGTGAACTGTTAAATCATTACATAAACAATTTTTTTGCTTTTAAAAGTTTACATTAAATTGTTAAAACTATGTTCATCATTACGATTATTACGATTTCTACCTATTAAGTAAGTAGCAAAATCTTTGATCCTACCTTTTTGATGCTCAAATGCAATTTCAATTTGCTCCCTGTTTGAGGCCCCATATGGCTACTGACTTAACACTTGATGCGAGCATCGTCTCATCTTTAGTTGGGTGGAACAGTTACCCTATGCGCACAATTGTTACTGTGGACCCAAATTTGCTGACTCCGTAAAAATTCACATTATTTTGGAGAAGCTATAAAAGTTCATGACCTGTTCTTCACATTCTTAGTGTAGATTGGTAGCTAAGCATTCGGTGAATATAATAATATCTCTACAACTAGTTCATGATATTATTGTAAGATTTTTTCACTATCTGTCATATTATATTGTCATACTGTCACTATTATTACTATCTGTCATATTGTATCGTATTGTCATACTGTTACTATTGTTACTATCTGTCATATTGTATTGTCATACTGTCACTATTATTACTATCTGTCATATTGTATCGTATTGTCATACTGTTACTATTGTTATTATCTGTCATATTGTATTGTATCGTATTGTCATACTGTCACTATTGTTACTATCTCTCATAATGTATTGTATCGTATTGTCACACTGTCACTATTGTTACTATTTGTCATATTGTATCGTATTGTCACACTGTCACTATTGTTACTATTTGTCATATTGTATCGTATTGTCATACTGTCACTATTGTTACTATCTGTCGTATTGTATTGTATCATATTGTCATACTGTCACTATTGTTACTATTTGTCATATTGTATTATATCATATTTGCATACTGTCACTATTGTTACTATCTGTCGTATTGTATCGTATCATATTTTCATACTGTCACTATTGTTACTATTGGTCATATGGTATTGTATCATATTGTCATACTGACACTATTGTTACTATCTGTCCTATTATATTGTATTGTCATACTGCCACTATTGTTACTATTTGTCATATAGTATTGTATCATATTGTCATACTGACACTCTTGCTACTATCGGTCATATTGTATTGTATTATCATACTGGCACTATTGTTACTATCTGTCATATTGTATTGTATCATATTGTCATACTGTCACTATTGTTACTATCTGTCATATTGTATCGTATTGTCATACTGTCACTATTGTTATGATCTGTCATATTGTATTGTATCGTATTGTCGTACTGCTACTATTGTTACTATCTGTCATATTGTATTGTATCGTATTGTCATACTGTCACTATTGCTACTATCTGTCATATTGTATCATATTGTCATACTGTCACTATTGTTACTATTTGTCATATTGTATTGTCATACTGTTACTATTGTTACTATCTGTCATATTGTATTGTATCGTATTGTCGTACTGTTACTATTGTTACTATCTGTCATATTGTATTGTATCGTATTGTCATACTGTCACTATTGTTACTATCTGTTGTATTGTATCGTATTGTCGTACTGTTACTATTGTTACTATCTGTCATATTGTATTGTATCGTATTGTCATACTGTCACTATTGTTACTATCTGTCCTATTATATTGTATTGTCATACTGTCACTATTGTTACTATTTGTCATATGGTATTGTATTTCATACTGTCACTATTGTTACTATCTGTCATATTGTATTGTATCGTATTGTCGTACTGTTACTATTGTTACTATCTGTCATATTGTATTGTATCGTATTGTCATACTGTCATTATTGTTACTATCTGTCCTATTATATTGTATTGTCATACTGTCACTATTGTTACTATTTGTCATATGGTATTGTATTTCATACTGTCACTATTGTTATTATCTGTCATATTGTATTGTATCGTATTGTCATACTGTTACTATTGCTACTATCTGTCATATTGTATTGTATCATATTGTCATACTGTCACTATTGTTATTATCTGTCATATTGTATTGTATCGTATTGTCGTACTGTTACTATTGTTACTATCTGTCATATTGTATTGTATCGTATTGTCATACTTTCACTATTGTTACTATCTGTCATATTGTATTGTCATACTGTCACTATTGTTATTATCTGTCATATTGTATTATATCATATTTGCATACTGTCACTATTGTCACTTTTGGTCATATTGTATTGTATCGTATTGTCGTACTGTTACTATTGTCACTATCTGTCATATTGTATTGTATCGTATTGTCATACTGTCACTATTGTTACTATCTGTCATATTGTATTGTATTGTCATACTGTTACTATTGTTAATATCTGTTATATTGTATTATATCGTATTGTCATACTGTCACTATTGTTACTATCTGTCATATTGTATTATATCGTATTGTCATACTGTCACTATTGTTACTATCTGTCATATTGTATTGTCATACTGTCACTATTGTTATTATCTGTCATATTGTATTATATCATATTTGCATACTGTCACTATTGTTACTATCTGTTGTATTGTATCGTATCATATTGTCATACTGTCACTATTGTTACTATTGGTCATTATGTATTGTATCATATTGTCATACTGACACTATTGTTACTATCTGTCATATTGTATCGTATCATATTGTCATACTGACACTATTGTTACTATCTGTCCTATTATATTGTATTGTCATACTGTCACTATTGTTACTATTTGTCATTATGTATTGTATCATATTGTCATACTGTCACTATTGTTACTATCTGTCATATGGTATTGTATCATATTGTCATACTGACACTCTTGCTACTATCTGTCCTATTATATTGTATTGTCATACTGTCACTATTGTTACTATTTGTCATATGGTATTGTATCATATTGCCATACTGACACTCTTGCTACTATCGGTCATATTGTATTGTATCATATTGTCATACTGACACTATTGTTACTATCTGTCCTATTATATTGTATTGTCATACTGTCACTATTGTTACTATTTGTCATTATGTATTGTATCATATTGTCATACTGTCACTATTGTTACTATCTGTCATATTGTATCATATTGTAATACTGTCACTATTGTTACTATCTGTCATATTGTATCGTATTGTCATACTGTCACTATTGTTATGATCTGTCATATTGTATTGTATCGTATTGTCGTACTGTTACTATTGTTACTATCTGTCATATTGTATTGTATCGTATTGTCATACTGTCACTATTGCTACTCTCTGTCATATTGTATCATATTGTCATACTGTCACTATTGTTACTATCAACACTTCACACTTGACTTTATGTCTTTTCTACATCCCGTGTATTGCTTTCAACTCCTTCAAGTCGTCAGTCGTAAGCTCCTCCTTGTGCTCAGGCCTGCCAACCCAAGAGTGGGGCAATGTGTGAGATTTGGTTTTGGGGCAATTGATGTATCAATGATAGTATATATAAAATTGTGGAAATTGGGGCAAAAATCTCACGCATTTTCATTTTTTCTTTGTGGTGATTGCGTGAGTCTCACGCCCAATGCGTGAGAGTTGGCAGGTATGCTTTTGCTTGCTTTAATGAATTTCTTATTTTTAATAATTGCTGACTGGTTGCGAACATATTCCTTGGCAATATTAACAATACAGGCGTCTTCTTCCTATTTATTTATGACCTCCAACTCTGTTGTCATGGAAATCATTTTTCCTTTGTCTTGTAGAAGGATTATAACGCTAAAAATGGATACTCGCTCTCGATTATGTGTTTTTCACAAAATTTCCCACGTGGAACGCTGACCTGAGAAAAGTCGGTCATCGTGTCTCTGTTAAACGTTGTGAAATGTTTTCGGCAAACCGCATTTCGGCGTCTTTGTTATTTCGACGTGCGTTATTAGCACACCAATCGCCAAATTTTAACTCGGGCGAAACTTTTCTCAAATTCGTATGGTGAAATAAAATTCGTATAGCGAGGTGAAGATCTCACGATGTTCAACTTCGTAAGGTGAAAAAATCGTATATCAGGGTAATCGTATCTCAAGGGTGCACTGTATAATAATAGTAATATTATTTGCATCGCACAAGCTAGTCAGCATGGCTGCCAACAGGACTGTCCAACAGGGCTGTGCAATTTGGCTGACAGATATGGTTGTTCCATATGGCTACTCAATATGTATGGCTGCACATAATGGCTGTTAAATATGGCTGCCCAGCCTGGCTGTTCAATATGGCTGCCCTAGATAGCTGTTTAATATGTCTGCACAAGATGGCTGTTCAATATAGCTGCACAAAATGGCTGCCCAACATGGCTGGCCAGCATGGACATGAATCATTAAAATACCACAGTTGCTTAAATACCTAAGTAAACTTCTTTTTAGTGGATTGGAAGTTGTCCCCTCTTTCTAGAACTAAATCTCCTTGCTGTTGGTGAAGTTCAAACACGCATCATTGTAGATAAACTAAATTATTTCTGTTACTGAAAATACAGAGTAGTAGGTATACATGGTGACATCTATGACCAGAGCTAATATCCTTGTATTGTAGAACGATATGCGGCCTGTCAACATGCACAACAAAGGCACATATCGTTAGAGCAGCTCTGGAAGCCGTCTGCTATCAGACCAGAGAGGTAAATTTCTTCTGGATACACTGAGCTCTACTAGTCATTATGGTTTTATGTCCAAGGTGCATACGAAATCTATTTATAGATTTTAGATGCTATGAATAGCGACAGCGGCATCCCTCTGGCATCTCTCCAGGTCGACGGAGGTATGACTCAGAATTCTCTACTCATGCAAACGCAAGCAGACCTCGTCGGGATTCCCGTCGGTAAGACATTTGTGAGGCCATCTAAAGGTTGGAGGTTATCTAAAGCTTTTAGTAGGGTACTGTACCTTTTTGCTGGCTTTGTGTGAGATGTTTGTGTATTTAGATTGTCTGTAATTGATTTCAAGAATTTGTTCACAGCTAATAATTTATCTGTTGTCTGTGAAAGTCGAGTAAAGCCGTGGTCACACGATGGCCGAACTGACTTAGGTTTGGTTTGGTTCGGAGGTTGTTTTACTTCGGTTTGGCTAAGTCACATGTCACACGGCATCCGAAGTCACTTCGCTTTCTAGATACCGTATACATGAATACGGGACACTGTTTTATTGGTAGTTTTTATGTATTTTAGTTAAATACTTCTATTGCAAACAAAAACTTTGAGGAACAATTATTAATTATAATTACGCCGCAGATTTATCAGAAGTTCGTTCATCTGCTCCAAACAAATCACTCGATACAAAGATTTTGCCGACCCTTCCCATCAACAAAATTATATTTTTGTTAACATGGAATGTTTTTTTATGCTGAGTACATAACAAAAACAGTGTTTATCATAGTACTGTGGTTTTACATAAATAAATCAGTCAACGATTCTTCATCAGGATGAGTATGACACATTACTTCTGTTCTACACGAAAGAAAACTACAACCATTATCTTACATTTATGCAAAACTTGAGTGCAACATCTTACATTTATGCAACACAATCACAAGTCCGGGTGAGCCTTGCCGTAAATTGCTTCGTGTTGTTTATTTAACAAAATAAAAAGATTGTCCCATTTCTTTTTTAACTTTGCTCACACGCACGTAAAGAGAAATGTGATGTGTGCTCTCTAGAATTTTAACCAGCCAATAAGAGCAAGGGTTCGGCCACAAAATTTCGAGCAGAACCAAACTGGTTCGTTTCGGCAAGAAATGTCTTTGCCCGAACAGTTTACAACTGAGAGCGACGTCGTTTTGCGTCATTTAGTTCGTTTCGGCTCTCGTGTGACCACTCCTTTAGACCATTCTATGCTTGAGAGATCCAGTGTTTAGAAAGGGGCATTTCATTGGTGTTTGAGCGGTTACATAAGCCAATCATACCTGATGGTGTTTGGTTATTTTTAGTAAATAAACTGTACTGGCAGCGTATGTAATGCCCGATGGAATTATCCCTTTGTTTATCCAAATGATATTTTCATATTTTATAATTATAGTCTATTTATATTGAATATTCTAGTTCGGCCTTCCATGCCAGAGACGACAGCACTCGGTGCAGCAATGGCTGCCGGGTACTGCATTGGAGTATGGAGTTTAAATCCTGAGGATTTGTCTGCCATCACTACTGATGTCTTTAAACCTCTCATATCAGAGGAAGGTAGGTGTTAGGATGACTGTGGACAAGTTGCCTTTTTTATGTTTTATGTTTCACAAACTGCCTTACAACGGAGAGCAAGGGTATGCGCTTCTTTCTTAAATATAGTGGAGCCACTTGCATTTCTTGTAATCTGACCTCAGCCAGGTAATTGCTCTTCTCACCCTGCAAACTCAGTAGTGTGGGCAGAGTTGGAGTCATCCTTGGTTTTTTATTACTCCATGGGCAATAATTTCATTACAAATAAGAAAAAGACAGACTCCCTCCTTGAGCAGCTCATCAAGTTATATACAAAACCGAGTCTGTTGTTGTTGTGAACACCTACATGTTGGCTTTTTAGCCTGTGCACCAAGTGTACATATTTCCTACCTCTTGGCTTAGTGACTGTAGTTTGTTGTGTAACTCTATTTGTGTCATACGTACTGTGATCTCTTTTCATTGGTTGTTTAGAGAGAGATAAGAGGTTTAGGCGGTGGACTGATGCTGTGGAGAGGTCAAAGCACTGGGATACTCTCGGAGAGGATACAGGTAGGATGTATTTCCTATTATTGTCAATTATTATAGCATTCATTTCAAGATGAGCTTAGACAAGAATTTATCAGAAAGTATCAGTACTTTTATATCATGTATGATTGTTTTTAAACCATAACTGTCACGAACAACTTTTATTGTATTTTCTAGGTAAATCAGACACGCTGATTCCGATTTTGTACTCAAAATAAAGATTAGTCCACTAACCTTCAAAGTCATTTAGGCTTTTTTAAAGCGTTTCAATATCCGTTTCGAAAACAACACAATCGGCATTACAAGCTCCGCCCATAAATATGTGACGAAACCTAGCTTTTTCAGAAACGGAAGTTAGGAAAGTTTAGTCCGATTTAAAATAATAGAGATGGGTGTCTTAAAACCCATTATTATCTAAATCCAGCCTGTAAAATAGTTTCAGTTTTTTATGAAAGGGATATAAACTATTTAAAATTGCTCGCAGCTTGTTACATGACGTTTAAATGGGCTGGACGCCGAGAAAAATGAGCTCAAAAAGCGCGGTTTTATCACGAGCTAGCGTTGTTATCGCGCTTTTTAAATATGCAATGCTAAATAGCTTATCTACCTTTCAGAAAAGACTGATATTATTTTTAAAGCTGGATTCAGATATTAATAGATTTTAAAACACCCATCTCTATTATTCTAAATCGGTCTAAACATCTCTACGTAACTTCTGTTCCTAAAAAGCTAGGTTACGTCAAGTATTTATGGGCGGAGCTTGTTATGCCGATCGTGTTGTTTTCGAGACCGATATTAAAACGCTATAAAAAATCCTTTATTACTCTGAAGGTTAGTGGCCTAATCTTTATTTTGATTACAAAATCGGAATCAGCATGTCTGATTTACCTAGTAAATACGATAAAAGTTGTTCGTGGCAGTTATGGTTTAATGTTTGAGTTAATCTGACTGCCAGGATGTTTCAAGATAAAATTGATGAAACTTGATCCCGGTTATAATGCTCAGATCAAGCAAAGGTGCGATTATGATGTCTATAGTTATAAAAAACCGACAGATTAAACACATATAACGGTGCGACAGGTACACTATTATAGCCAATATCAACTATAGCACCAGTAGCAACTTGTGACATCATTTTGACGCATATTTATGTTCTGGGCATTTTGATTACGGCGGATGTTTTTTTGATTTTAATCTTGAAACATCCTGTTAGTCGGATCACCTCAAACATCAAATACGATCTCAATTGATAGAAAAATACTGATACTTTCTGATAGAATATACTAAAATTTAATATAAATTTATTTATAATGCTTTGAGTGGGAAAATGAAACTGATAAATTCATTAAACATTGTCCCTTATACATAGTCATGATGATAATCACTGTGTTTCTATTCAGTATAGTTCTCTTTTATAGGAGTTGTTATTCCTTGAACAAACAGAAGGTTATATGTAACCAGCCTTTATAAGTTCTGTTTGATTGTCAAATGATAATACAAAATAGGTGCATAACCCAATAAACTAAGCTATTTCAACTGTTTGTTTTTTAAGTTTATTTATACTTAGTATATACTAATCAGTTTTTTGAGGTTTTAAGTATAAATAACTAATTAAATAAAAATTGGTTTTTAATGTAAAAAATTATTATTTACAGCGACAGCAGGAATAGCGAAATGCAGTCTGTAATACAAACTGAATATTATTCATAGCAGTTGATCTCTCCAAAGAGTCCCATCTAATTATTAAATAGTACCTCATGAGTAGCTGGTTGATTGTATGGTAGGAATGACAACTGTATGGTAGGACAACTCCAGGTATAAGAGTAGCTATAGTACATAATATTCACTATGATAAGAGCCCTGTCTGTCTGTTTGAAGCCAGACTTAGAGGTTAAGAATAAATAATACACTTCACAGGAATTGAACTCAGGTATTCAGGGTTCCACTCAGGTACACTACTAACTTCAGTGTTCAACCACCCTGCAGTGTTGTGGAATAATTGTGCACATAGCTGTTACACATGTTAAACTCTCACCATTCACCGGACTGCCAGGGTACTACTACAATATAAAATAGTCCATGGTAGTGCTACAGTAGAATCCTGGGATACGGCTGCAATTCATTCCGGGATTGGGACCACAAAATAAAATTGCCATATGGTGAGGCCTCTTAACATCTATGCTTTTTGAAGCTTTTATTTGGAGAAATACCCACAAGAAGCCTGTTTCTGGCAACTGCTGAAAGTATTTATGAAATTACACATCCACCTGCCATCAATACTGCCCATAGGATCATCCATTGTTCTAATAGTTTCCTAATGTTTGTGCTTTAAATCTAGTAATTCAAACAAACTGATAACTTTCCTTCTGCCGATGAAGTTTGGTATCCCACTCTTCTTTGACTTTTGTTTATTGCTAGCAGACCCATTTCCATAGTACCCAATTTTTGGTTGTCCCTTTATTATCACCATCAGGACCCATAGCTAATGAATTAAAGTTTGATATAAGTATTAAAAACACTGCGTAAATACTGATATCCATAAAGACTCACTGTAAAGAGTGGTCTCTCTCTGAAGGCCACTCTAAATGGCATAAATTTGACCAATCAAAGGTCAAAAGGTCAACACCTTGACAACTTGGGTAGCTGTATCGTGGCCTAACATCGTACCAGCAAGGATCTGGATTGATGTTTGTTTTTCCAAACAGTTTTAATGCTAGTTCATGTATAGGATATATTGCTCACAGAATGAAGTGAGCCTAGAAATATTGATTCAAAAGTTGCATGAATTTATTCGTAATATTACTAGTAGGAGGAAATTGGTGATTAATATATATATTACATATATTATATACTGTTATATATCTATTAATATGGTGAATAATATATATTACATATATTATATACTGTTATGTATCTATTAATATGGTGATTAATTATTCATATTATTAGTTTATTGATTTGACTTCACACGTTAATGTAAATGGATGCCCGAGGTGGTTCTACTGCGCAACTTTGCCTGCTATGGTTTGGGTTTGCTTACTTGGCCAAAATCTATGTTCAAAGACTTCTACAACAGAATACAACAAACAAAACCATACCCATAGGACAGCTTGCATCAGTGTAGAAGTTTTAATCAAATTGAATTTGTTTTTAATAACCTGATGAAAAGCTTTTAATTCAACATTACTCTGAGACGTGTGAGCTTTTTCATGTAATTGTAAGCGAGACAGTTTGGTTCTAGTTTGTGTTCTGATAGAGGCACCCTGTAATGACTTACTAAATGGCATCTGCAAGTGTCTGCGTGACAAGTTCAAGCAGGTGACTTTTCGCTATTCTAGATTAGCGTTTGCATATATTGTAGAATAAGAACACCGTAATACAGGTACTTTCATACTGTAACATGCATTTGAAACTGCATTGTGACAGGCTACTGCAGGTGCTCAAATTTGGTTTGCTCTGCAAGTGCTTTATCTACATGTAATTATAGCTGAATCCCATGTGATTGCACGTCTCTCTCTTCAGTCTATCGATTGGTTTCAGTGGAATTCAGACAACGGTTTCTGCTCACATTTCACCTTTTAATTTTCACTTCTTTCTGTTCATAATTGGGGTTGCTCGTAACCTGATATTACTGAGCGCAGGTGATTTCTCTTAGACATATAGTTGAGATCCTTTAGAAGAGTTGGGGGTGGTACTGGTACTCCGTGTGTACTGAGTGTATGTCAAAGGAAAGCATTATAAAACAATAGTTGGCAATACAGCACAATTTTCAATATCAAAATAACTAAGAATAAACTGTGTTCAGCCCTTAAAATAATATTACTAAAGTAGAAGATGAAATGTTTACTATATTTAAAGATGAACCCAAAATTTTAACAGATTTTATCAAAAAGTAATTTTGACAGAATTTTTCTATTACATATATTTGCAATTGTTTTTAATGTTTGAGGTCATCTGACTTCCAGTAGGTTTCAAGATTAAAATCGACAAAAGCTGACAAAAGCTTAAATGTTAAAACGCTCAGAATAAGATTATGTGTAAAATGAAGTCACTAGTTGTTATCCCTGTAATAGTTGACATCGGCTATTACTTTCAAGTTGCAGCAGTCTCTACACAGTCGATCTCTTTGTAACTATAGACATCATAATCACACTTTCACTTGATCTGAGCATTTTAACTGTGATCCACTTTTATTGATTTTAATCTTGAAACATTCTTGCAATGTACTGCAGGAATGTGTACTGCAGGAATGCAGTGCACTAATAAGGAGTTGTCTGCTCCCTTTATTATAAATTAGAATAAAAAGAAATTTTATGTTCATGTTTTGGAGCTCGCTGAAAATAATTGTTAGTGATATGTTTGCAACTTGGAAACTAAACGGAGGATTTCTCTAACAGCACCTCTAGTTGTCACAACTCTGACCCATCTAGGTCTCTGGTGCCCCCCTTATACTGTTGTTTGTAGCAAGCAGTGATAAGGAATAATATTTATGGAGTCACAAGTTATGATGTCTATTAGTTGTTATTAGTTGTGGTTAGAGCTAGTATTCTAGGTGATTGGTAATATTATTATAAGGATGTCAGTAATTTGAACTCCTCAGTGATTGAACTTTCTGCTTCATACCACATACTGTTCACTTATTAAGTAACCGTTCAATTGAATAAATGGGCATCCTGCTGATGTTATTAGCGACATACTCTCTTCTTGAGCACACAACTCCAATTGTTACAGTTCTGATTGAAAAGCTATTAAATAAAATATGAAATCACGCTATACTAGTATTTGATCTCAAACAATGAAGACAGTGTCTGTAGGGTTTGTTGTTATCCTGCTAATGAATGATGTTGTGGCAATGCAGATGTTCCATATACAAAAAGACGGCACTGTTGTTTTTCCTTGGATTTATGCATTCTCATCTGTTCAATGATGTTGATATATTTTTCTCAGTTCTATCATATAGATGATAGTAATTGATATTCCTTTTTGTATATCATATAGACCTGGTTTTTGGCATGCAATGAAGAACATGATTATTAATGGCCAATAGAAAGTTATACATAAATGTTACACATGCTACAAATCTACTGTTTCATTCTCCAATATGGTGCTTCACGTCGATTTCATCATCTTCATACTTTGTGTAAAACAATGCAAGCCATAGAAAGACTTGTCTTGGAGGTTTCCAGAAATAATAGGAATTTAGATAAGAAATATATGAGAACAAACATACATATTCTGTTGATGATCATAGCTGAGCACATGCTGTTGATTTGTTCTTAGGAAACTACCCTGGTTTCATCTGCTTGCTGTGTTGGCAATAACTGACAACTTGGTGTATTTGTAGATGCCATAACCAACAAACAAGGCATGGTCTCTACATGTGGAGTATACGCCTTCACTACTATGGCATTAGCTATACTGGCTCACTCACTCTCATGACATCCTACCAGGTTGTCTAAATCGTTCAGATTTAGTAGTTGTCTGCTCAGCGCCACGACATTAAGGTGTGACAACTATTGACACTACTAGTTTTGTAGCGTAAAAACCTTCGTATGACATTCAGGTTATGGAGTTGTGTTACACCTTGTCTATTAGACAATCTGGTTTACATGGCCATCGAGTTCTCACTGCACCATTCTTGAGCTTGATGATCTGGAATTTCCAGGAAAAAGCCTAAGCAGTTTTTAGGTAGTAATTTGATCAAATTAAAAAACTGGCTCATACTAGTTTGGATGTTTTTGTTTGAGCAGGAATGTTGTAATTGCTATTTAACCCATTTTAAAAGGTTACTATTAAAGGTAACAATCAAATTTAATTAAAGAGAGAATTTCTATTTCAATTGAAACTATATTTCTATTTCCTTGATTCCATGTTGAGCCACTAGTATTTGTGTCAGCTATCTTGTTTATATGATAACTCCCTTTATTTATACTTCATGTCAAGGTCATGGTATTTACTACTATTTGTTACTTATGTTTGATGATTTCTGTGTTGAATTGTCTCCAGAGCAAATGATTGTCCTGGCTTTTCTCAATTCTGTCTTTATTCTCATTGCATGGGAAAGCATCAGGCACTATTGGAATTATTCCCTCTTGTAATGCAAACATAAATGATCAAAGCCAACTGATTCCCATCATATATGTATCTTCTTACCATGGCGACTCGGCTGCAATAATGTGTCATAAATGGCCTCTTTTTATGTTTTGGTTTTTAAATAAAATGTATGAATTTTGGCTTAAAAAGTTCTTGAATTAAAAACAGATCAGATTCAAAGACCATTTCATTTCCTTTATCTGATTGGTTGGTCAATCCATTTTTTCGTATTATTTGTGAACCAACACAAACCAGGGCAAAGAACAGCAATCAAGCTTGTTTATGCAAGATTTCCAAAATATTTCATAGCAATTCTTGCCTGATTTCCAACAATAGAAAAAGCTTCAACTTCAAATATTTATAGATATATTGATAAATTAGGAGTGCATAAAGAAAGGTGTTATATTACTATTTGAATGACAACACTAGTAACTAAGTATTGATTAAAGGTCATCACTTGGTTTTCAAGCCAATAGTTCAGATATATATGCACCAAATACAAATATGCAAATCATTTCACTCTTTCATAGCAGATACCTATTAGTGAGTTACATAGTTTGAGTTTGTTTATACTATATTATTGAAGGGTATTAATTAACTACAACAATAATTGAATTATAAGATTGACTAGTATTAATAGAATCTGTATGACCATATTGGTATTTACTGTATGACCATATTTGGTAAAACTCACTTGAATCTGATAGATCAACTAATCAGAGATGGTATAGAAAAGCCATACAAATAGAGGAAGCAACTCCTCATAAGATCTGTCTGACTTCCTTTGTAAAAGTGTTAAGAAGGAACTGGATAAAATATAATAACATGTGATATAAAAATGTCTGTACAACTAGCACTGCACCCTCTCCCATATACCATAATACTATATTAATTAAAGGATTACATTAGTTACAATAATAATTCAATTATTGGATTGACTACTAATAATATGTTTACTGTATGACCATATTTGGTAAAACTCAGCTGAGACTAATAGATCAGCTAGTTAAAGGTAGTTTAGCAAAGCCTTGCCAATTGAGGAAGTCATTATTCATTCGCAAACCTTGAAGTCAGTATAGGCCCACTATTTTTATTTCTTTAAATTTTTAGTGAAATACTAAATTTTTTTCAATTTTTTCAATTTTGTTTCACAATAAAAAGCAAGATCAAACACCCTGGTCAACCTTATTTCATTAACCGTTTCGCTGGTAGGTTTGTGGGGTGCCACGGGTGAATTATTTTGCTAAAAATGCGAATTTCCGCTCTAATTGCAATATGCTGTAAAATAAGTAAATACAAGCATATTATTACAACCTTTTACATTCTATTTGTAATATATGTATACGGCTTACAGATAAGAGCTACAAATATTCTTCTATGCCGTGTTTACGTACTAAACCAATATTGATTACAGTACCAATGAAAGCATTTGTAACACATCAACATCGTTCCGAAGCCTAACTTTAGATTTGGGAAGTAGTTTTGGGTTATTGCTGTCACACCACAGCTTGTACTCATTGATTTCAGCCACCATAAGCTCTCATGAAGACTGGCCATTGTCCACAATTGATGAGAAAAGTCTTTCGAAATAGTCTAATGGGAGCCCTCAGCTAGTGTAAACTCTGGACCTGACTGACCCACGAAATCATGCAACTCTGGGGGTTTATCACGCCGCAAATTCGTTATTTGTCTCCAACCAACAACACCAGCATCACCTGCAGTTGCATTTGGCTTGCAGTGGGTCATACATTGGGATCAGTGTTTTACTTACTGACTCTGAAGATTCAGTCATTTGAACTTAAATTGCTACAATCATCCTCTACAAAATCTCCTTCATCCTCTGAATTGTTCAACAATGTACTTACAACCTCTTTAGTGTGTCTGACACTTTTTTAGGTTTTCATTTAGTAACATTTGATGTAGTGTCATTACTTTCATTTCTACTCGAGGTCGCCATATGCAAACATGTCTGAAAAAATTCTTTTAAAACGTATGTGGGTTTTGATTGTAATTTTCGAGTTTGCTAGTGATATAACATACTACAACTAGGCTATAAACAAGCGCTGATATGTTGCGAATTAGAATTGGGAAATTATTATTTCTTACAAACACTTGGTGCGACAGAATTTCCAATTTAAAAAGACGCTACCGAAAACGACATTTTGTTCGTTTCCCCTTGCGAAAAACATAATCGACAGGGTTTAGCATAAGCCAAGACGACAGGGTTAATTGAATAGTTTTACCATACATTGAGAGTCGTCTACTCCAAATTTATTACTGTACATTCACAACTACATGTAGTACATGCATTCCCAAATGCCTTCACTTTGCCCTAATTTTAGCACTTCTACTACCATCTGATATTCTTCTGTCTAGACACCCACCAACACATCCTACAACTAAAGTGTGTTCATGATTTACAATGACTCTTATCTGTCAAGATAAAACCATCAAACTAACATATTCTAGCTTTTGCTACTTGTTGCTGCTATTTCTACAGCCGACAGAAGGACAAAATCTCCTTCAACACTCTCAAGTCATGACTTAGAGATTTATGTAATTTCACCAAAGCAAAACAGAGAAGAGTAAATGATCACATTTGTACATTATATTTGGCCTTATGTTGCCAAAAAACATCAACAAATGTATATCGATTAAATAAACAACAAAACATGATTGGATTTATCTTATCTCAATAGAGCAGCAACACAGTTCTATGATAGGACACCAAATTTAATAGAAAATCAATTTACAATTTAGCACACATAAGTAAACAAGAGGAGAACCAAGAAATTCAGCTTGTTTACTATTTCTCTACCTCATGGGTAAGTTGAGGTTCTTTTAACTTTTAACCAGAACCTTCTAGAACAAATCAAAGAACCAGACGCTTGCATATATTATTCCCTAGAGGTTTAAAGTCTACCTTGACTTACAAAGTTATTCAGTTCCAAAATTTTCTCCAGAAGTCAAAACCTTCATATATTGGAGCAACTATTCTTATAACAACAGATTGTATTCGGTTTGATTTGCATTTGTCTGTAAAATTAATCATGAATTCTGACTATACCTTCACATGAGGTCATATGAGTAACTCATACGAAGGTGTATCCAGACAGTAAACCTGAGTTGTGTGTTCAGTAAGTCGCCTTGAGGGGTGTGTCCAGGAAGTCGCCTTGAGGGGTGTGTCCAGGAAGTGGATTTTAGGGGTGTGTTCAGGAAGTGGACTTGAGGGGTGTGTTCAGTTAATGAGCTTAAAGAGTGTGTCCAGGAAGTCGCCTTGAAGGGTTTGTTCAGGAAGTAGACTTGAGGGGTGTGTTCAGGAAGTGGACATGAGGGGTGTGTTCAGTCAGTGAGCTTAAAGAGTGTGTACAGGAAGTGAACTTGAGAGGTTAGTATAGTACCAAGAGTTGAGGGATGTGTCTAGTAGGTAGACTTAAAGAGTGTGTACAGGAAGTGAACTTGAGAGGTTAGTATAGTACCAAGAGTTGAGGGATGTGTCTAGTAGGTAGACTTAAAGAGTGAGAACAGGAAGTGAACTTGAGAGGTTAGTGTAGTACCTAGAGTTAAGGGATTGTGTCTAGTAGGTAGACCTAAAGAGTGTGTACAGGAAGTGAACTTGAGAGGTTAGTATAGTACCAAGAGTTGAGGGATGTGTCTAGTAGGTAGACTTAAAGAGTGAGAACAGGAAGTGAACTTGAGAGGTTAGTGTAGTACCTAGAGTTAAGGGATTGTGTCTAGTAGGTAGACCTAAAGAGTGTGTACAGGAAGTGAACTTGAGAGGTTAGTATAGTACCAAGAGTTGAGGGATGTGTCTAATAGGTAGACTTAAAAAGTGTACGCAGTAAATGGACATTCAATACAAAAGCCACAAAACACTTTAGGTTGGTTTTTTCCTCCTGGCTGTTTAGTCCGATTATAATTTCCTAGGCAATACTATTATCAGCAACAACTAGGTACGTGAATACATAGTTGTTACAATATTATATAAAATGTTTACATATATGTAGATATAATATATCATATCGTTGGCATTTCTATTGAGTAAATGCTTATATTAGACAGTATTTTTACTTACTTTCTGATCTACTCATTGTCAGAGTAGGTTGTGATCAGTACAAAACTCCTAACTACACATTGATAAATACTGAATGATACGCAGATGTGAAATTTATTGCAGTTGCAAATTGTTGCAAGGATATCTCTGTAGTTGCATTTGCAGTGCAGTCGCAAACACAATTGTATGATGCGACTGCTAGTCCAATTTGAGTACTGTATGAGTGGGCACACAAATTGATCGCAATCAGCATGTAGTATATAACTGAATTGAGAATCTATCAAGGCTTTAATATATAATGCTAATGATAATGCAATACAAAGAGCCTGAGTTCATCAGAATTGTTTTAATACCTAGTTTCATATTCCAAAATGATATATAGGAGTTTGTGATTTGGTCAATGATTTGTCGGTGGTAATTACGAAGTAGTAAGTTTTGAAGAAGGTGCATTCGCAGTATGAATTAACTCCTGGTTTTCAAGTAATGCGGTGTGTGCATAATCACGCAGTAAATCGCAGTGGCCAATATTTAGTAAGAGGGCAGTTACAGTAGCAGTAAATGTCTACTGCGTGTTACGAAGTAGTAACTCACTGCAAAATTACTGTGCACTGTTCTTTAGGAAACAACAGAGCTCATGGTCAACGACTAATATTTACATTGGATGAGGTGAAAGAACTTTATGTCCAATCTGCCGAAACTCCTTTTAATCTACATGTATTTTTATGATAAATCTAATATGATCTCGTCTTCCATTCTTTATTTCATAAATGAGACAGGAGCAGATAACTCTCTGCTTTCAGGATTCTTCCAAGTTGAAGTTAAAGTTGCAAACTCAAACAGGATTCCTTCAAAAATTATACTTCAGATTTTCTACTTACTTGCACTTACGACTTTCACCATCTCTTTATCCGCTTCGTTACCACAATAAAAATATATCGTCATTTGACCAATAAAATATCCAATGATTTAACCAGCATTTGAGGATGTCTAACTTGAGAAATTCACAATATCTGCAAGTAAGGTCAGTTGCGATGGCCATTTTTTAGGGTATCCTGCCTGATTTGCTTTCTATCTTCTCCCATACTCAGTTACTCTTGTTCTAATAACACTACTAGCCTATGTTGCAGGTATGACTGTTTCTGTGCAATACATAGCTGTCAATTAGCGTGTAACAATATTTTCAAACAAACAACTGTTCTTAGCAGTAGTTTGTTAGAGTGACTAAAAATTATAGGTAGAATCTGTTCTAGTATTGACTTTTTTCCTCACATAAATTTCCCCCATTGCTACATTGGAGTTGTCTTCTTCAAAAGGGTATATTCCGTTAGCAATGAATTGAAGAATATGATATAACAGCTTGTAACCATCAGTCTAGTATTCAGGTGCTCTTAATGCTGCAACAGACCATATAGCTTTTGGTTGTGGAAAATATGCACAAATAATATTGAACGCTAGGTTTTGCATTGTTAGAATATTCAGCAAAATATTTGCAAAATGCCCCTGGCTTAGCTGCATATATCAACTGAAAGAAAAATCAACAACTTAGCCATCAAAGAAACACATCAGGCTCACAAGTTCTTCTAGTATAGATAGCGTGTCAATGGGTGCGCTGCACTGGGTAACCAACTAAGAAATAACCACTATGTGGTAGGCCTATCTGGTACTATCGTTCAGACATCCAACATTGTTAGCACTTGCTAGTTCAGCCTGTTATATGATTATTGTCTCTTGATGTACCACATACCAATTGAAAGAAAAGTCGAAAAATTACCTTCTGGCCGAGATGCACCAGTTCACTATTTCTTTCAGTACTAGTTTACCTTGTTTACATGTGGTTAATGAGGTAAACATTTATTACATAAGTGCACTAATAAACCTAAACTATTTTCTTGTTGAAACTTTGCTATAATATCGATTCAATTTTGTATAGTGCAATCTATGTTTGGCAGCTGCTATAGTATTTTGTTATCTGCCAGTCATCCAAAATTATTAGCACTTGCTAGTTAGTTTGTTTGTGATCATTGTCACTCCATGTACCATTAGTGCAACAGCAAAAAAACATGCCAAAAGAATCTTGTGTTGTGTACAAATGTACAAACAACACAACGAAGCTATTGCAGCCCAAAAAAGAAATCTGTAGAGTTCATCAAACATTGCAGGGTGTGTATGCAGTATTTCCAGCTATTTTTTAATATTCTACTTGTAATCAAAATTTCAATATTGTTTAGAAATCATTTACATAATATGGTACAAATTTTTATATTTATATATTATTAATTGTCAACTTTTTAGCTTAATTTTAAATTTAATTTCAATAAATAGATAGTGCCAGAGTTATGAAATATTCCTTATATTTTGTTGATTAGTTAGTGCATATGAGAGTGTGACAGTGCCCTGTAAAGGTGCCATTCTAGCATGTTAAAGGTTGACTTGCAACAAAATTCACATTACAGTTATTTGGTATCAAAAGATTCACCATGTCTTACTCTGTTGTGTTGTAGGTGCCAAATATGTAGAAAAGGGATTACAAGCTCTTAAAAGCTCAAAAGCTTAAAAGCTCTTATACCTAATGCTGCGGTAAGTTTGCTCGCTGTCAAGTCTTCGTAATAATTTATCTCTTTAGCATTTGCAGTTATGATGTTAACTAACTATGTTATGAAAACGGCCTATATTTTTAGTTAGTTAGAGTTAGTTTACCTTTTTGGTCACCGAAACAACGAAATAAAATCCCAGGGCTGATACTCCCCCCTAAAAGACCCATTAGGTTCGGCCCAAAATCACATTTTAGGGGGGGTTTTTCAGACCATAGGGCACTGTCAGCGAATTTGCTCCTTTAGGGGGAGTTTCCACAGCCAAGCAAGTAAAAGGGCCCATGCTCATTAAGGTTTTATTTAGCCAAAGTAATACCAAGAAGTTGCACCAAAATTCCAGCCTTCATTTTAATGCAGATTGCATTAAAATCTGCGTGCTTGCTGACGGGAACGTAAGGGAAAAGAGAGAGTCGGCACTGCATCATCTTAGCAACCCTTTAGCAATATATTCAGAATGAATGATATGATATTTCTTTCATTTATATTCATTATGTTTTCCTTTGTAAATGAAAATGATGATCTGATGGTTGATTTTTTGAATCAGTTTTATTAACCCTTTTGCAAGCATAGCGACAACTTATCGTTTTGAGATACTGACGCTAGTGGGCAGACTATTATGTCGCCACACCAACGGTTTTTATAAATTGGTTAGCTAATTGCCTTTTTTAGTTAAATTTTTTTCCAAAAGTAAACTACAATATATTGGTCTATGTTAGCCACAAAAAAAAGCCGTTTGCAGAAAAAAAGATCGTTTTTCCAACATCGTTTTTGATCGTTGATCGTTTTTTATTAAACAAACAAAAGTCCGAAATAAAAACGTATTTAAATGAAATAGGGTATTTTGTTTGTAGTTTTTTCTGCTTTATTAATGCATGAATCATAATGGATGTTTAGCGGGGCGTGGAACCTGGGCACAGACCTGCCATCCCAAGAGTGGGGCAATGCGTGAAATTTGGTTTTGGGGCAATTGATATATCAATGATAGTATATATAAAATTGTGGAAATTGGGGCAAAAATCTCACGCATTTCCATTTTTTCTTTGGGGTGATTGCGTGAGTCTCACGCCCAATGCGTGAGAGTTGGCAGGCATGCCTGGGCACCCTCTAGGGAACTCCCAGTGTTTAGGGGGTGTACTTCCAATTGATCAACCAGGTGATTGGGGGTACAATATCCATCATAGATATAGTAAACCCTAGATATGCGAATAATCAAAACAAGTGAGGCCTATAATTAGCATGACGCATGGTCATGGTGATGTGCAAAGCGAATCAGCTGATCTATCAACTCCTATTGACTTAGCACTAAAACTGCTCAATTTTTCCATAGTTTGTGAATCTGAGACTGCATATTTTATTGAAAATATGTAAAACTTATATGCAGTAATACTTCAACTTACGAGTGCCCTAACGTACGAGAAGCTTGAGGTACGAGCCAGCTTTTAAGCAAGTTTTAGCACTAAAATACGAGCCATATTTGAGATACGAGCACATGAGACAGTTGCCAAGTATGTCGGAGGTGTTTTATGAGAACAGCATCACTTTGTATTTTTCAACTGCTCAGATTATACTTTTGTACCATGTTTTTTGTGCGCGATTTTCAGTGCAGAATGTGAATTAAGAGTACCGTGCGTAGACCGAAAGTTTGCCAGTAAAAGGATAGATAGTGCAAAGAAAAAGCGAATGATAACAATTGATATTAAATGGAAAATTATTGAAAAATATGCAAAAGATGTATGCGTGATTGAGCTTGCTCAACAATATGACAGAAATACATCCACAATTATCAAACACAAGGATTATATTCAAGGCATTTAGTCTGCAAAAGGACTAACCATAGTTTCTAAACGATGCAGCGATCTTCACGACCACTGATGGAGAGACTGCTTAGGTTTTGGATAAAAGACAAACAATTGGCCGGTGACTGCGTAACTGAAACGATGCTACGTAAAATGGCCGGTGCTATCTATCAAGACTATAAAAAATAGACATTCGGACAAGTTGGCTAGCGGTCGTGCATTAACCCTTGGTGACAACACCTGTGTTCGTCCTGATCGCAACACGTTGAAAGGGCGATGAAGGCAAACGTCCTTAGATAGGTTTTTCTTAAAACGGCCAGCTGGTCGTGAAAGCGAAACAAAAGAAAAATTAGCAAACCAGCGAGAAATTTAAAACTATGAACGCCGAAGAAATTTTAATTGCGTTAAGTTAAAGATTAAAGTTTGCTTTTAGGTTTGCTTTTAAGTTTGTCTTTTAAGACTTGGATAAAATTTAAATTTATCAAAGTCAACTGTTGTAATGAAGGATAACTTATCTCTCCCTCTCTGGCAAATGCTAGCGTTAGCCGCTATTGTATGTATTTAATTTTACATTTTAATTAATCACATTTCCTTGCATTATTTTTATTTGTTGCTTTTTGAAAGCATGTGGTAAGTTAGGACAATAACCAACATGTTCTTTCTGTTACAATATATTGTTTTGAGTGTTTTATTTGCATTTTCAAAGTATGAAAACCTATCAATATATATTTAATTATTCTATATATAAATAAATTGCACCAACATGCGAGTAAATTGACATACGAGCTCAGTCTCTGAACGCGTTAAGCTCGTAAGTCGAAGTATGACTGTAATGACTTTGGATGAGAAAGGCAAGAATCTTACACACATGGTAATGAATAATACCAATGATTTAGAAGCTTCTATATCATTGATAATACAAAGAGTGACCAAATAGAAATTAAACTAATAACAAACTAATGAATCAAATGAGATTTAGAAGCAGTTACCTGGACCCCTGTATTAAACACCCATTAGACATGACTTAAAATAACTAGACGAGATAGTTTTTGTCTAAGGTTGGTTGAGCTAGATTCCTGCTTTGAAGCGGCATAGTGTTTTCTGATTTTAGTATAGCGATTTACTATAGTTTTGAGTAGACTGTTGGCATGCACTGTACATGTAAAACCTTGATTGAGGTTATGTAATAAGTCATATGTTATTGTCTGTGATGTTGCTTGTTTGAAAGCTCTCTGTGTGATACCACAGCTCTCCATGTGTGAACGTAGGCACTTTTCTGCAGCAATTCATATTCGGCCTATCAATCTGGTCACCAATCCTCCTCTGTTTTTAACTGAGATTAGGGTTATGTCATCACTATTTCTACTTCCCACTACTTCGACATCGGTCAAAAACTTGATGGCTCATCACATTTGAGTTAGAAAAAATCCTCATCACCGAACTCCTCATCTTCACCTTCCTCAGCTTTTGTCTCTTCTTTCTTTTTCTTTCTAGCCAGAGAATGTAGCCAGGAGTTGGCCAGTTTTTTCAGCCCTGCTCACATCCAGATCAATACAGTTAACATTGGGATTTGGTGTGATATCTGCTTTTATGAACAGTGCTCGAAGTGCAGATCTAAAGCACTGCACATCCGGGTTATTGTTATAGCCACCCTTAGATCGTATTGTGGAAAACAGAATCTCAATGTGATCCTGGTTGATCTTAAAGGTTAGGAAGTAGTTGATGTAAGGGTAGTTGCTGAAAAGATATTGAGCAATGTCATGTACAGATTTGGCTGCTGACTCAAAACCAATGACGAAATGATGATGATTTTCCTATTATTTTCCACTAGCAGCTTTCAGCTTGGTATCTTTAATCGGCATAGATAGCTTATGATATTGTTGAGAACTTCTCGTTTTGAGTTGAAGTTCTGTTTTGTTATGGGCAATTCAGGATATACCTGGGGTGTTGTGGTCTCTTCTGATGACATTTCACTAAGAATTTGGTCTTATTGTTATGTTTATGACTTAAAAACTAGCATGCCAAGCATGCTTTCACCACTAAACTTATTGCTCAAATGAAGGCTTTGATGCTGTGATGCACATCACTACGACGTAACGTCGTGAAAACAACAGCCAATTATAGGCCTCACTTTTGCTCCATTGTATTGATAGCTATTCGCCAATCTAGGGTTTACTATATCTATGATATCCATAATCAAATTGACCAACAACGTGATTGGGGGTACAATATGCAAGTCTGGGCCTATCCAGGTGGGTGTTTCTTTCAGAGTAACAGCCCTGGGAATAAAATAGGTTGACATATAACTATTTGAAAAAACATTTAAAATTAAACTGATAAGTTTTAACTGTTTTGGGATGCTTGTTGTGCAGTAAGTTAAAATTCTTCTCTGATATTAGGTTCACATATGCGGTATAAGTCAGTACTTATTGCATATTGAGCATATTTTGCTTACTCTGTACTTTATATATATCATATATTTTTCTTTTTCTTTTTTACAAGTTCATGTGGGTGCCCTTTACCATCTACTCATTTTAAATTTCCTGTCGACTGTAAAAGACGAGCACAATGGAAATCCTTAGTCAATCGAAAGACATCTTCTAAAAAAGTCTGGTTTCCTTCAAAATATTCTGTTATCTGCAGTAAACATTTCATTGATGGTGCCCCAACAATAATGAATCCATTACCTGCGCTACACATGGACTATTCTCTGTGCAGTATCCCACCGCAAGGTAGAGTCCCAAATGCATTAGTGGCTACAGATAAACATTTTCCTATAATTGATGATGGCAATAAGTCGGATGCCTCTGGTGAAGACTGGCTAGAAGTAACAGGAAGCACTTCACATTGTGATAGACAAGACTCGCTGATTGAAATAGCACCAGCTGAACCTGAATATACGACACTTTTCATCTCAAGACGTTTGAGTAAAAAGTTGAAACCTCTGCAAAGGCGATACTTTAATCAAACACTTGCTTTAAGAAGAAAGATGAATCAGCTAAAACTTTACACCCAGCCCAAATATAAACAAATTCTGAAATCTGATAACATTAACCACATATAAACAAGGTAAACTAGTACTGAGAGAAATAGTGAACTGGTGCATTTCGGCCAAAAATTAATTTTTCAACTTTTCTTTCAATTGGTATGTGGTACATCAAGAGACAATAATCACATAACAGGCTGAATTAGCAAGTGCTAACAACATTGGATGGCTGACCGATAGTACCAGATATCACATAGTGGTTATTTCTTAGTTGGTTACCCAGTGCAGCCACCAATTTACGCTATGTATACTAGAAGAACTTGTGAGCCTGATGTGTTTTCTTTGATGTCTAAGTTGTTGATTTTTCTTTCAGTTGATATATGCAGCTAGGCCAGGGCATTTTACAAATATTTTGCTGAATATTCTAACAATGCAAAATCTAACGTTCAATATTATTTGTGCGTATTTTCCACAACCAAAAGCTATATGGTCTGTTGCAGCATTAAGAGCACCTGAATACTAGACTGATGGTTACAAGCTGTTATATCATATTCTTCAATTCATTGCTAACGGAATATACCCTTTTGAAGAAGACAACTCCAATATAGCAATGGGGGAAATTTATGTGAGGAAAAATGTCTCTAGTATTGTGAGTTGCTAAAGTGATTATAGGATTAATGCAGAGTTGTCTACCCGTCATATAGTGGTCAATGAATTTATCTTCTCACTAATATAATGGTGCATATGTAACTATTACCTACCTAGCCAGTTCGATTGGCAATTTTTGATAGAGCAGCATATATTCAATATGGCCTCCCTATATACAAAACTGAATATAAAGTTGAAGAGATATTACAAGTTGTTAGTGTTTGTAAAGGCAACAGAAAAATTAACTCAGCTAAAAGGAATTATACAATAACATAGAAGTAAGTCTTGGCTACCTACATTGATGAAATGACTTGTTTGTGTGGCCAGCCCATTGGTGACACATATTCAATGAGTTGTTCTGAAATGAACTTCATGCTTGACATCAGCAGAAGTAAAACTAATGAACTCGTCCTGTGATTAGCTAAAATAGTTAGTTATGATGATCTCAATTCAATGTCATCAAGGTCCTATGGGACAAATTGCATCGAACATGCAGTTTCTGATACAAATTGCAGCTCTTCATGAAACATTTCAGATAATCTTTTGAAAAGTTAATATATTTTGCCTATAAGTAACTTTATGTCTAGAACTGGCAGCATTTTTCTACTTTGCTGTTTTCACTGTTGACAAGCATTTGAAAGTATTGATACCAAGTGTAAAAGGTTACATGCATGTATCGCATGCACTTCTGCACTTTCAACAACGACTTTATTGCCCAATGGTTTTCATTTGTGTACTCAGTGAACCCAATTCTTACTCCACTAATAAATTGGCTTGTTGCCAACGGCGCAAACCGGTTTAGCTTAGGCAAGTTTTGGTTTGGGCAAGTTTAGGCAATGGAAGTGTCTCTGCTTGAGCAGCATTGCCTGGTTTGTGATTGGATGGGGAGATCTGTTCAAGTTGGGTGACCAGTCCTGTGTTATTTAGCAGTGTTTTCTTAGTGTTTAGCAATCCACTACCTAGCAATAGCCATCAGTTTACAGCTGAATTTACAGCGAGCAACGTTAGTTATCTCTGAATTGTAATCATTTTATCACATTTTTCTATGAGTAACAGTACTGCGAGTTTGCAGATGGCAAAATGTATGCTTTTATTAATATTATTTCCTTGCCTTTTTAATACATCGTTATTACAATAATTTCTTATGCATTCTGGGAATTGGTGTATTATTATTATTATGTGTATTTGTGAATTAGTGTATTTCTTTTTAATTTTAAGCTATTGTTGCTTTTGATACTTTGTAGATTTTACGGTTTGGTTTGATGATTAATAAACTTAATTACCTACAAATCAGTGCATCAAAACCATCCTACTCGCATTCTACTGAACCTAGCAGGAAACCGCTACACCAAGACTTGTATCAAACTAATAGTCCATCAGTCTGTGAATATTTTGCTAAATAATATTTATCCAATATTTATTATTATAGCAGCTACAAAATAATAAACCATGTCACATAACACAATGATAAAAATATAGCAGTATAACAATATAAATAATAAAGGTATAAAAAGAATAAGAGTGGTTAATAAAGGGTAAAATAAGAGAGTACAGTTTCATTTCTCTGTTCATAAACTAATAGAGTTGTTAGTAACAGGTAGTAGATGAGTCGTGTGTATTTGTGGGAGTGATTGGATAGTTGATATCTCTACACAGACTCTTATAAAACTTTCATCACAATGTAAACATCAAAGTGAATGTATTCTATGTGGCTCTATAATAGCAAATAACCAGCCTATCATAGACTCTCATTCCTGTGTTACCTCTACATTGGCTATGGCAGAGTTTAGCTTGAGAACTTTAGGATGAGTAGTGTCTACCCCAATGTAACTTTATACATTGTCTGTGACTTATTAAAATAATCCAAAGCCTTGGAATACTCACCGAGTCTTTTGTAGACATCTCCAAACCTTTTGTAGCACACAGCAATTCTTACATTGCTGGCATCTGAACCATAAACTTCTTGGTACATAGCTAATGACATGGTGTGGTGTTGCAAAGCCTTTTCATACTCCCCTACCTTACTGCACACTTCTCCAATGGTACTGAGGCACCCAGCTATATCACTATGGTTAGTGTCTGCACCAAATACTTGTTGAAACATAGCTAATGCTTTGCTGCAATAATCTAAGGCTTTTGAGTATTCTCCAATACCTGCGTACGCTTCAGCATAGCCATGGTAGTTTTTAGCAATGTCTGTATGGCCAGCATATGTACCATATACTGCTTGGTACATAATTAATGCTTTTTCATGATGTTCTAGAGACTTTTCATACTCACCCAAATTACTGTAAACTAAGCCGATGTTATTGTAGGAGCCTGCAATGTCACTATGGTTAGTGTTTGCACCATATATAGCTTGCTGCATAGCTAATGACTTTGTATAATATTCTAGAGACTTTTCATACTCACCCAAATCATCGTATACTAAGCCGATGTTATTGTAGGAGTTAGCAATGCCACTATGGTTGGTGTTTTCGCCATATATAGCTTGCCCCATAGCTAATGACTTTGTATAATATTCTAGAGACTTTTTATACTCACCCAAATCACTGTATACTGAGCCAATGTTATTGTAGGAGCTAGCAATGCCACTATGGTTAGAGTTTGCACCATATATAGCTTGCTTCATAGCTAATGACTTTGTATGATATTCTAGAGACTTTTCATACTCACCCAAAATCCTGTATAATAAGCCGATGTTATTGTAGGAGCTAGCAATGTTACTATGGTTGGTGTTTTCGCCATATATAGCTTGCTCCATAGCTAATGACTTTGTATAATATTCTAGAGATTTTTTATACTCACCCAAATCACTGTATACTGAGCCAATGTTATTGTAGGAGCCAGCAATGCCACTATGGTTAGAGTTTGCACCATATATAGCTTGCTTCATAGCTAATGACTTTGTATGATATTCTAGAGACTTTTCATACTCACCCAAAATCCTGTATAATAAGCCGATGTTATTGTAGGAGCTAGCAATGTCACTATGGTCGGTGTTTGCACCATATATAGCTTGCTGCATAGCTAATGACTTTGTATGATATTCTAGAGACTTTTCATACTCACCCAAATCACCGTATACTGAGCCAATGTTAATGTAGGAGATAGCAATGTTACTATGGTTGGTGTTTGCACCATATATAGCTTGCTCCATAGCTAATGACTTTGTATGATATTCTAGAGACTTTTCATACTCACCCAAAATCCTGTATAATAAGCCGATGTTATTGTAGGAGCTAGCAATGTTACTATGGTTGGTGTTTGCACCATATATAGCTTGCTGCATAGCTAATGACTTTGTATAATATTCTAGAGACTTTTCATACTCACCCAAATCACTGTATACTGAGCCAATGTTATTGTAGGAGCTAGCATTGCCACTATGGTTAGAGTTTGCACCATATATAGCTTGCTGCATAGCTAATGACTTTGTATGATATTCTAGAGACTTTTCATACTCACCCAAAATCCTGTATACTAAGCCGATGTTAATGTAGGAGCTAGCAATGTCACTATGGTCGGTGTTTGCACCATATATAGCTTGCTGCATAGATAATGACTTTGTATGATATTCTAAAGACTTTTCATACTCACCCAAATCACTGTATACTGAGCCAATGTTATTGTAGGAGTTAGCAATGTCACTATGGTTAGAGTTTGCACCATATATAGCTTGCTGCATAGCTAATGACTTTGTATGATATTCTAGAGACTTTTCATACTGCCCAAGCCTTCGATATGCAATACCAATGTAGTAATAATCACGGGCTATGCTAGAATCACAAATCTGTCCATGACAATCTACATCTAATTTTAGAGCCATTAGATAATTATCCAGAGCCTCTTTGTAGTCGCACAAGCATTGAAAAAGCCAACCAATGTTGATGTAGGTTGTAGACGCATCCTCATGGTTGCAGTTGGGTCCAAAGGCTAAACTCAATAAGTCAGTTGAACTCTGGTCAGAGGGGTTGCTCAGACTTTTTAAGTTCACCTTTGCCTACAATTTATTCAAGATCTGTGTAATGGATCATAACTCTATGATTATATGCAGCATTGTCTTGCGCTCAAACATAAACCAGTATATTATCAACTAGCTTTCAGCTGTCAGACCCGTACTGAAGCAGCTAAGAAAAGGCATTTATACAATAGGTTAGCCGTTTCATGAAAAAATATTATAGTACACGAGCTTGCCTTAAGGAGTGTTTACAATACCATTATTATTTCTCTTGTAGGAAAAAGCTATATTTTCAAAATCATGAAAAGTTTGGCTAATATTATTGATTAAATGCTACAAAGTTATTTTTGACAGTTTCTATTTGCTCCAAAGTTACACAGCAATTTATTGTTCTGCTATTATAAAATATCTCATGGAAATTCACAGTTCATATGCTGAGCTATGTGTAGGAAACCTGCCTTCCCATACCATTATTAGCCTGCCCAAGCATTTTATAGCCTGCTCAAACATTCTGTAGCCTGCCTGTCAAGGATTTTGTAGCCTGCCTGTTATAAAATTATTTAACCTGTGTAAACATTTGGCAGCCCGCCCAAACACTTGTAGGCTGCCAAGTAATATCTAGCATGCTCAAACTTGTGTAGCCTGCTCAATCATTTCGTAGTCTGCCTGCATTATATTACAATTACGAAGAAGGAAAATGGCTTTTTCTCATGAGCGATTAGGAGTAATCTTACCTTTGACGGTCAGATGCTCAGCACCTTGTAAACTTATAGTAAAAGAAAGAGGACTATTCTTCAATAAACTGAATTTTGTTTCACATGTCAAATGTTGTATATATGTTAAATTGTTGTATGTTGTTTTATATGTTAAATGTTGTAGCAAGCATTCTTATAAAATATCTTGTTTCGTATAACTGTTTTATCTCACACAAAAATAAAGGTAGTTACATATAATATTACCATTTATTATATAAAGTTATGTTTAAAGCTAAATACATATACAATTTTAGTTTTAAATTATCATTTCTGTTTACTCTCATTTCACACTTTCCTTTTACATCCCTTTCACTTTCTTTCTCACGTAAAATACCAGACAGTTTTAGAGATTTAGTTAAAAATTTCACTCATGTTATATTTATTATTATTATCTTCACTCTTTTTATACTAGGCCTAAATATTATAATTCTAAAAGCATTGCCTTTTGTCTTTTCATCAATAATACCACCATATATATATATTCTTGATGTCTTGGGGTCCATGACGATATATATATATATATATAGCCTATATATATATATATATATATATATATATATATACAGTCAAACATGGATAACTCACCCTCCAACAGCTCAAACACATGATTAACTCAAACGGCTTCTTTGGTCTGTTCCCACGCAATGATAAATTGCTTTAGATAACTCGACCTCAACTCTGCTAACTCGAACAGTTTTTTGCCCAAAGGCTACTGAAACTGTTGCTATCGATTTAGAAAATCACTTTATTTCAGGCCATAGCGGTAAACCTCAACTTTTCGTAATTCATTGGCGTCGTTATTACCACCATCGGCAAAATATTTTTGTCAACGACTTTTCTAAAGGTTTGGTGAAATTTGATTCATACCAAACATCCGCTTAGCGATCACCCTTCGGAAGCAAGGAAATGTGAGGTAACCTTTGCATAAACTTCAAGAAAAATCGGCAAAATTGATCTTGGGTAAAACGCTAAAAAAAAAAGATGTTTTTTCTTTTGAGCATTTCAACAATGATCAAGTTTTGCCAGTGTCAATCTAAAAAACATCCTGGCAATAACATTACCTCAAACAACGAACCAATCTCAAGTGATAGAAAAATCTCTATACTTTTTGATAAAAAAGTTTTAAACTTTACATTAGAAGCATTTAATTTGAAACAAGCCATTTATGCTTTTGATTTATATTATATTTTGTATATGTACATGTATCTACTAATAAATAAGTAAATACATGGACTTGTGACAGTGCTCTGATAACTTGAATGCTCTGATAACTCAAACACTTTCGCTCGGTCCCGTGAAGTTCGAGTTATTCATATTTGACTGTATATACAGTGCCGTCAGAAATTATGAGACCACATCACATTTTAAGAGACAAGGTGGTAACAATGATTTACTGACTTAGTTTTACAAAAAACTATCATAAAACATATACCATTAGATGCGGAATTTTCTACTGATTAATATGAAGCAAATTTCCATCACATAACAATCCATACTTATTTTTATCTTAATCGAAAGGCATATGCAACTGATAGAATAAAAAAACGAAAAGATATTTTCGTTTTTTTATTCATTTTAATATTTTATGCATTTTTTATTTTTTTATGCCAAACTATTTGACTTTGTGAGATTACAGAATGCACAACACATAGTGATGACATCACGTTTTACCACTAACAAGCTATGTGGTCGGACACTGAAGAGATAACTTGATGACACTAATTTTATCACCAATGCTGTAAAAGAAGAATGAAAGACTCCTGATTTACTTTACTAGAACAAGGAGAAATTTCTGTATCTAATGATGTACAATATGTGGCAAATGAATGAATTAATATGGTGCCAGCAGAGGTGCAAAGTTGAACAAAGGCGAGAATTATTGGGTGGTCTCATAATTTCTGACAGCACTGTATATATACATGTATATATATATATATACATTTTTTTTATATATCTTCTATAAGCAGTATTTCTTTGTTTAGTTTCAAAATCATACATATATATAAAAAACATTATTATATATATATATAATAATTTTTTCATATACATGTATATGTATGATTTTGAAACTAAACAAAGAAATAGCCTATTGCTTGATAATATAAAAACAATATTAAGAACCAAACTACATTATGTTAAGGACAATTTCATTCATGAGTACTAATTTAGAAATAATATTGTTTTGACAAATTTAAATTGCAAAAGGCTAGAACTTATTTTATATATTGAGACGCAAACTACTCAGATTTTATGACGTATGTCAAAAAATGTTGTATCACAAGATGATCATAAGTTGAGGTTTGACTGAATCAGTTTGAATTATTAGTGACGAAAGAGTTTAAGAATGGTATGACAGTGACAAAGTCTACAATCTTATAAAATACTCACCTCATTCACGAAACTCTTTGCAGTTATCATGTCTCCCATCTCTTGATGACAATGTGCAATAAGGAGCTTCCATAATCCTTGCTGCTCAGGGGAGAAAACGAGGAACTGGTTGAAGAAATCTACAGCACGATCATAGTTATTTGTGTAGTAGAGAATGTAGGCGCAAAGTTCGGAATATTTGCGGTGCGTTGGGCGATCTTTAGCGAGCGCTGTAGAAGTTGGAGCTAGCGTTGTCGCAGAGGTACTACGTTCCATAATCAAGCTCTCTATGCATTTGCTGAACTCGGAATAGCTTGCGCTTTCAATTGGCTTACCAATGACCTTACTTAGGTCATCTTTAGCCTTTTGGTACTGTCCGGTAAAGTAGAGAACTTGAATCTTGGGCAACAACGTTTCTCGAGAGACAAAAACCGCTTTTATAATTTGTTCAGCTAAGTCGTTGTGATAAACTGAACTAGTACTACACATTTCAATTCGCCCTAGTGTGGATTCAATTGACTGTTTGACTGGGATAAGAAGGCATCCAAGGAACACAAAAAAATTGACTGGAACGTAGTATCTTGTAGCCGCATCTGAAATAATTTTTGGATTAACTCGGATTGATTCTGTTTGACAACCCTCTTTAAAACATGAAGCAGTCCGTATATAGATAGATAGAGCCAGTATGATGTTTAGGTACATATGGTTATTATCTGAGAGCACACCTTGCTGGTGTAGACAGTCATAGTGTTCCCAAGAACTACTGGTTTTCAATCCCAAACACATCTTAAGGTTATTTGCGAGTAGAGTAGGATATCGGAAAATGTCCGCTTTGACTTTGATATCACGATTCTCTGGTGGCTGATACCGTACAAACTCGGGTAAGAAATTGTATTTTCTCATGTCTTGAGCAAAAGTCTTGAAGCGCTTGGCAATTACGGTTTCATTTCGACTGGCTTCAGTACACTCATAGTCATGCCTTGCTTGAGAAAATGCTGAAAGCAGAGAATATTTATCTGCATTTGACTCATTTGTGAAGAGAAGCACTGAAGATGAGAGCATATCGGATTTGTCACCAGCAAATCCATCAAAAGGAGCCTCAGCAGATTTCACATAAAGTTCCATCAGCTCATTTAGTGTAAATGTTAGTTGTTGACCAGCATCTCTGCCGTTTCCTGTTGGTATGTTTCCAGACTTTTTTGTTATTCCATCAATGTGATAACCTGATTTCATGGAAATATTTTCATGTAGATGAAGGTTATGCGGTAACGCAAGTTCTTCAATGTCAAAACTCTTCAAAGGAGACTCACCCAAGTTTCCTATTCTGAAGTATGTGTCCATTGCAAGCTTCTCAAAGTACCCATCATTTTCTTCAACGATGAATGCATATTCTAAATCAGAATATGGAGTTGCCTCTCCTTTGGCAACTGACCCTAAAGCAATAGCTGAAAATTTGCAAGGAGCCTGATAGCCTCGGTTTTTGACAAGTTGGTAACTACATTCGATAATCTCCTGTGAAAACTCTATAAAGTTTTTACTGCATGATTCACTTATACGAAACAACTTGTCAGAAAATCGTTTGGCATGAGTCAAATTAGTATCAGAGAATGAGTCATCAATATCAAACTTTTCCACGAAACTATCCAAAGTCTCAAAGTCAGTTTTAGTCGCTCTTCTGTAATCTTGAAGCAATAGTTTGTGTTCGCTGATAAGCGTTTGAAACTCTTGATAATCGAGGGGGTGTTTATTATAGTACCAGCGTTTTTCTATTTCATAGACAAGTCTCTGTCTATCGTCTGTTGAATCATTGGAGAAACAATAGTTTGCTAGCCCGTGAGCCTACAAATAGGTATTTTTAGAAAGAGCATTGTAAATATAAGGTACATTAGTAAACTTTTATAATAAGATGTAGTTTCAAATATTTCCACTGAAAGTTTAGACAATTCTAAATCATCTCAACTCTATCATCAGAGTCTAAACTGTACTATAAAATCACTATTGATTAAACTATTGCTATATCCTGAGTTAGTTAGTCACAACTTTCTATCCTGTATGAATTAGCTTGATCATATTTAAACTTCTTACCAGTAAGGTTCACACACTCAATAAATATATTTAGTTTTCTGAACCATCACTGTATCAAGGTCTAATATAAGTCATGTTCTAAAAACAACATACCTGAAGATAATGTCTCCAGTGACCAGAGGTTCTCGCTCTTGATAAGTATGACCTAGTCAAAAACTCCAAATATGGAAAGTCACCCATCAAGTACTACAAAATGACAATAAAGACAAAACCTAAAGAAATTAGGTATCCTCTGAACAAACTTCCTCATTCTCATGACCGTACAGTTTAGCTAAGAATGCAGGAATAGTAGGATGTGGTATCCTAGCAACTCGTATGATCTTCTTCTGAATACAGAAGGTACACAGCTTTATCTTTAATTGTCTCTGATAATTTACATCTACTAATCTAACCACTAATGTCTGGTTTCAACCGAATGAGTGCGTTCCTAGAGAAGTCTATTACAACTCTCCTGCTCTGTTTGAGACGTGTTGGTTGCTCCGATAAGTTGCTGTGAATATGTGAGAGCTACAGTGGTGTGAAAAATAAACGGACCACCTTATAAAACTTGATCATTGCTAGCGCTCAGCACTCAAGGTGATTAAATCCCTCATTAAGCTCTTGTTATTGAGTAGAACCTATACATAGTATA
The DNA here is from genome assembly GCF_963576615.1 of Watersipora subatra. Taxonomy (NCBI): domain Eukaryota; kingdom Metazoa; phylum Bryozoa; class Gymnolaemata; order Cheilostomatida; family Watersiporidae; genus Watersipora; species Watersipora subatra. The sequence goes on along the minus strand of NC_088709.1, from coordinate 42,800,196 downwards.
CATCAAAAGAAAGCTTAGAATGAGTAGAACTTGATGAAACTAATTCTAGCTTAAAACAACAATGTTAGATAAGTTTTAGAGAGAGTCAAAGTTAGCAATTATTTTTGGCATTTTCATTCATTTTGAATAAAATTAAACCTCTATTTTATTTAGGGTCAAACTTAAAGCAGTGATGCTACTCAGATCAAAGATGTTGTGTGAAACAATCCTCATGCCGTTACGTTTTGCACAACAGAATAATTTGTCTTTGAAGAGTCTAACTTGCTATAAAAGTTAACTTCTAGCGTTGGTAGATTCATTCAGTCAAACATCGACATCATGCCTCGTCATCTTACAGAAGCAAAGCGAGCAGTCATCGTACACCTTTACCAGAAAGGCAAGTCACAGCGGGAGATTGCTAAAGAAGTAAAGGTTGCTAAAAGTACTGGTTGTAACACCATCAAACGCTTCCTGGTAAAGGTGTACGATGACTGCTCGCTTTGCTTCTGTAAGATGACGAAGCATGATGTCGATGTTTGACTGAATGAATCTACCAACGCTAGAAGTTCACTTTTATAGCAAGTTAGCAACTTCAAAGACAAATTATTCTGTTGTGCAAAACGTAACGGCAAGAGGATTGTGTCACGCAACGTCTTTGATCTGAGTAGCATCACTGCTTTAAGTTTCAACATAAATAAAATAGAGGTTTAATGTTATTCAAAATGAGTGAAAATGCCAAAAAATAATTGCTAACTCTGACTCTCTCTAAAACTTATCTAACATTGTTGTTTCAAGCTAGAATTAGTTTCATCAAGTTCTACTCATTCTAAGCTTTCTTTTGATGTATACTATGTATAGGTTCTACTCAATAATAAGAGCTTAATGAGGGATTTAATCACCTTGAGTGCTGAGCGCTAGCAATGATCAAGTTTTATAAGGTGGTCCGTTTATTTTTCACACCACTGTACTTCCAATCGGACATGTGACATCATATATTAAAACTATAAGTCTCTCATTTCAACCAAATACAACATGCTCATTGCGATCAATCTGTTTGCTCACTCATAATGAATCTGTGCAGCATTGACATCATGCAATTGCGTTGTGGTTGTACTAAGTCAAATCTGTGTGGCTAATGTGACTGCATACATATCTGTGCAACAATTTACTGCAACTGCAATGACATGTAGCATCTGGCCATCAGTGAGTACTTATCATTGCTTAGTTAGAATGTTTTTCATACTGATCACAACCCTGACTTCTAGTGCCCAAGCAAATGTAACTCCCGAATGTACTTAGCAATAAGAAGTTTTTTGTAAATAAATCGTGATCGGTCGAAGCCTTCAGGAAGTTAGACTATCATTTAGTAAAAATAATACACAATTATTTTTACCCTACATGAACTGAGCGGTAGAAACCATAGTTGTTTATTGACCTGAGTCCAAATAGGGTAACAATAAATATTAGCAACAAGATGGCTGACATTTCAAATATGCTGACACTTGGTGAGTCTACATAAAATACTCTACATAACAACTTGGTGTTACCAGAATGTACCATGAGGAAATGTTCTAACAGAGCTTGTAACAAGTATATATAACTCACAGTTCACTTTACTAGAATATTCTCTCCCCTCTTTCAGGTCTCTGAGTAGGTCTGCCTAGTAGTATGCTGGATGAGCTGAATGCATATAGACTTTTTTCTGTAGAGGCTGTGGTCAGGGAGAGACTTGCTCCTCAGTTCTCTGGTGCATGAATCAGCTTAACACTCTGTTAAAAAAAACAAACAATATCTTTATTCCATATAGTAATGAAATCATAACTATATATAGTTGAATGTATAGACTTGACAAACTTACCAAATATAACTATCTGTAGATACAAGAGAGCTTTGATAAACAACAAAGGTTAAACCAACAACAGAGCAGAGCTGGTTAGTCTAAACTAAGTAATGGTGTTCAAGCATTGTATTGTATGTGGTTGGAAAAGAGAGGAGGTATATGCGTGTATTGTGATTAGGGTATGTCATAGGGCAAAGGTCATCTGGAAGTATAAACAGTTAGCTGGCAGTCACTATGATTCCATGATTGGAATGATTCTTCAATTTGAGCCAATCCGCAAGTTAACTGTATCATGGAACTGGCTTAAACCCGCAAGCTAAGCTATTTATAGAATCATTAATTAGGTTAATACTTGACCTATGGGGTCAAACGCTAGTGCTAAATGCACATGCATCATTCTGATGTTCATTGAAACACATTGCAAAGTAAAGGTAGGGCCACACGTATCGTGTAATTTCAACTAATCTGGGGAATTCCATTCGTACGAAATTTCTGACCTGCCACACGGAGTTTTCCCACCACGGATTCGTACGAAACTAACTTTCAACTAACCAATCAGAACGCGATGATAAATTGAAGCCGATTCCGTTTCAATCTTTCTGGATATGCGCCAAAGAGAACGACCTTCAACATTCAACTAACCTTTTCAACCGACCAATCAAACAATGATTCGTAGGAATTTCTCACGTTCCATCCAATTAAGGATTCGTTCATCGTGCGCAACCAACGATGGACGAATTTGTCCAAATATCAATTCGTACGAATCGTTTCGTCCAAACTTTGCCGATTTCGTGAAAATTTTGTCTCGTGTGGCCCTACCTTAACTCAACTTGCGCAAAGCCACAAATGCTATCGTTCGAGTTATAAAAACATAGTGATTATATGGACTTTCAAGTCATAAAATGTCACCTCTCTTCTCTAAATTCTTCAAAGGTTCAAAGGGTGATGCTTGGAGCGGTGTAATGTCAGGAGCGGATTTTCAGAAGTAGTGGAGGGGTGTACGAAGGTAGTAAATCAGACTAGTGACATTGATGTAGCGTTGCATAAAAATGAAGAAGTTAGAATTAAATAGACAGTCTGTTGCTAAGGAGACTTCTGTGTAATTGAAAACAGTTATGGAAAGTGCTGCAGACAAATAAATTCCACTGCTTTAAAGGTTGACTTGCAACAAAATTCGCATTACAGTTATTTGGTATCAAAAGATTCACCATGTCTTACTCTGTTGTGTTGTAAGTGCCAAATATGTGGAAATGTGATTACAAGCTCTGAAAAGCTCAAAAACGAAAAGCCGCCGTAGATTTGAATCTCTATATTTCGATGACGCAACCATGAAATTTGGTTATCGTCTTTCCACTAATGTTCCCACGTGAATTGAAAGGCCCATAAAAAGCTCAATATAAAACTTATCATAGTACTAGTTCAAGACAAACACTCCGAGTTTTACTGAAGACCCCGTATTAAATATAGATGCTCGCTACTTTACAGTTTTCTTTCGGCATTATGCAATCGTCAAGTCGTAATCTGATCATGTGACCCAATACTTTGCAAATAATTTTTGCAGCACTTTTCGATTATCACAGGTGACCAACAGGCTCATCATGATTATCAGACAATGATATGTACTCCTTCGAGCTAAGGTTAAAAAGTTTAACGATTTTTTACGGTAGGTTATAAGATATCAGTGCTAAAAGTGACAGCATTACGATGACGATAAAACAGACACGTAAGAACAATACACATAGCTTTATTGAATGCCTGAAGTATATTTGTGAAAATATTTCGACGAATAAGGTTGCAAGAAAGTGTAAACAGAAACCATCTCTCACAACTACATCGCATTTGAGCCGTTTTGGAAAGAGAATCCAAACTACGGCGGTCTCGTGTGGCTGCGATTAACTGTTCGTTCTTGAGCTTTTAAGAGCTTGTAATCACCTTGTAAGACGCTGTAGTTTGGAATCCCTTTACTTCGACAACATAGTCAACTCGTTGTGGTTATTGTTTTGACACATGATGTTATTACGTGCTGCAAACAAATAAATAAAGTGCTGCAGACAAATACAATTTTCTGCTTTATAGGGTATAACATTATACAATTCATCTCTCGCCATCACAGGTGCCAGGGCACCCAGTGATAATAGTAGATCCATTCTTGAATAGACTCAGTAGAAAGGATTTGGCAGATAAAATAAATAGACAATGTGATCCTGAGGAGACTAATACGTAATGGAAAGAGTTATGAAACGCACTGCAGACAAAAACATTCCAACGCATTTAAGAGTGTTATGTTGCTCCTGTGACAATTGTTGGTCAACACATGAATGTAATGCACATATCAAGGTCACTAGATAAATATTTACAGCACAATCTTTAATAGCATCAGTACTAGACATGGCTGAACTAGTGGACCCAGTAGTAGTGGCCACAGCAACTATAAGTATTTATAAATGTTCTCTAATATAGTAGAAAAGTTGTAGTTATAAGCCACATCACTCTAAGCATGAGACAAATGAGTAACTATTGATGCCCGGTGAGGGTCTCTCTTGTTAATTTCATGGTAAACATTCAGAATAACCAATGGAATAGAGTTGACACTATTTATCAAACACACCAAATTTAATCTGTCTTTCAAGGCTACATCTTTCAGCATGTTTTTTATATGGTTTTATTATCATTATATTTACATTGCTGAAGCATAATATTTTTGCAATATACCCTACAGGATGAAATTATTCGCGGGGTTAAATTTCACGAAAATCGTCTTTTCATGCATATTCGCGAATAAATTAATTCGTGAACGTAGCTAGCAATAGAGGAAAACCCTCACATGCGTATACCATGTGTTTAGGTTTTTATTTAGCTGAGAAATCTATGTCGATCATGCTAAGCTATAAATCTTTGGCTGCATCCAGAGGTCTTCATGAATGTTCATCGATTTGGAGGCCTTTGGTGAACCAACAACTTGTAGTAGGTTATGAGCTTTTTCAACGTAAAGAACAGCAGGAGAGATTTCTTTGATGCTGATGCTGGACCGAATTCCGAATAACTTGTGACAACCTTGAAAGACTTTGTAAAGAAGCGTAATGCATTGGCTATGGGCTTAACTCAAAACCCCGGCAATGATTGTTGAAAAGTTTAGAACTCAGCAATGTTTACACTGCCTAGCGGCTAGGTTGTTATTTGAGGAAGTAGTTAAGTTTCCTTGTGTTAAAAATAAAACTAATTATTCGTGGATTTTAATAATCCACGGATTTTACTGTAAGCGAACTTGTAAATTATTAAATCCATCAAATATTTTTATCCTGTAGGGTGTATTGCTTTTTTGGGGTGCATCGGGACATGTCCCAAGGCAACCCAAGCGTCCCAATGCATCTCATGAGTCTTCATGCTTTTTTGCGTAGTTTGTTTAGAATTACCAGAATGCAAGGAAAGTTAAATCCTGTACTATGCACTTTTTCAAGGCCATGCCAGCCTTAGCAATAAGTAACAGGGGTCAGTAGTTGCTGTTTGCTTTAAAAGTGCATAAAATCAAGAGAATCACGGTACGTAATTGAAAACCAACCACAAGCATTAGCCATACAGATGAGCATAAAAAGCTGCTGTACAACTGTAACGGTTGTTAGATAGAAAATTTACATTGCGAGGAGAGGCTACCGACTTTAAATTTAAGAAGTTGACACTTTTGCGTTTTGTTGCCAAAGCAAAGAATGCAATTGAACAGGGCCATTCTCTAAAATATATGTGCGAATATAACTGCAGGTTTTAAAGCGATTGGATTTTCACCATATAACCTTGATGTTTTTACAGAAGCAGACTTTTTGGCAGCCAATGTATCTGACAGAAAGTTTCCAGCAACTGAATCTAACAGCCCAGTGAAAACAATGCTTTTACGGTCAGCTAGTGAGCCAAACATGCCTTCCACTTCAGCGGCTAGCCTAATAGCTAATCAAGATGAACCAATTACACCAGAGCAGCTTCACCCGTTTCGGAAGCCACCGGCTCGCAAAGAAAACCCGCAGAAACCATGTCAAATTAATTATTCTGCTTAATAGTCTAGCTAAAGGATCCGAAGAAGTAAACATGAACATAAGACAAATATTGAGATCTCCAACTTCTGAGACAAGGGATTAAGATTCAAACATTTCATTGGCACAATTTGGTTGATGATGATAGCGAGTCTGAGACTGAGAAGTGCAATGAAACAGTAAACCCAGAAGACATTGTTGTGATTTTGTTGTGATTTTGTGTTGATACGGTACACTTCAAAGAAGACATTGGTTCACTACGTTGGAATCATAGAAGATAGAAGTTTACCTGAGAATATCTCCAAAGTGAAGTTCTTAAAAGTACAAAGTGAGACGCGATACTTCATGGTGATGAAAGATGCGATGTTGATGATGCCCAAGTCATCATGATTTGTCCCCGCTTACTAAGTGCGATGGAGCTCAGAGACTGGCAGAACAGTTTTCATCTGGTGTTGATTTAAGTCAATACATTTAGATGTGAACCATATAACTCTAAATGCATAGGCCTACAGCTTGTACCAATGCAACTCAAGGTTTATATAAAAATTTTGATATAGACTTTTTTTATTGTTTCACGCTACTGCAGTTTTTAATATTTTAATAGTTTATGATTCAAATAAAGTATCCAAAATAGACTTGTCTTTATTATTTAGTGCTACTACAGTTGTTTAATATATAGTCTCAAAGCACCCCGCTACTGTCCCCATGCACTTTGGTATCGGGGCAAATTGGACATTAGAATGGTATCAGAAAAATGAGGATAAATTCTAAAATACTCATCCAATGGCATTATTTTTGTAACAAAAGATGCTTAACGTAATACTTCATAATTTCTTTGAGTTACATATAAATTGCTGTGAAAAAGTCCATTTGAATCAATGTTTGATTTTTTTCCCAATAAGCCCCACCTTGCCTTCCCTATGTATGGTAACCTTTTGAACCTTCCTCAAAAGGTTCAAAGGGCAAAGCGTGGAATGTTTTAATTTCAAAAGCATAGCAAACAGATGTAATCCTCTTTGTTAGGAAAGCAGTAAACAGAGCAAGTGACATTGATATCAGCGTGAGTAGATATGACATGAATGACAAAGAATGACATGAACAAACCAAAGTAAATTGATGGAAAAATAAACTTATATACAGACAGCACATCATTACGAATCAATTTGTGAAGACCATGTTGTTAAATATAATCTGTTATGCATTATCCCCAAACTTCAGGTTATTTGAGGCCTCAGTTTGTTGGTAACTGTATATTTTGTCACTGCTTAAAAACATCTACTGGTTCGACCAGTTATTTTATGTCAATAAAAGGTTCCTGTTGTTGTTTAAGGCAGCTTGCCAATGAATTAACAGTCAGATCACTGTTTGGCCTTTAACCTTTTCTTTATGTCATGTAAATATAATGTTTGTATTATTTACTAGAAATTCCACTGTCATACAGCCCACGACCAAAGAGACATTGGAAAAAAAGAAAGGGTACTGATGGTTGAGAAATGCAATATTAGCAGTCAAATGGCACTGCAGTGCAATAGGATAACTGCAATGGTAGCTGTAATTTACTGGGTGTAGGTGTTGTTAAATACAACAAATAGCAATAATCAAAGGAAAAGACTATTCCTATATGTTTATGTTTGTATTGTGTATGACATATCACAACAAGTAACTACTATATCTCAATATATCACTACTAATATAATCACTACTACATGTACAATAATCCTACAACCAAACATGAGCGAAGCATTTGGTTGGGAGATTTATGATAAATGCATATGTGCACACGACTCCCGAAAAATTACCCATTAACGGCCGTTACCAAACCATTGTACCGAAATCTCATCAACAAATTTAACCATTTTTTTTGTGTAGAGTCGTTTAGGTATAATAATGATACAAAACATATTTAAACATATTTAAACATATTTAAATATGTTACCAAGTCTTTGAAAGGTTACGGCAATATCCTAAAACTACACAGAGAGAAATTTTGATTGAATTTTAAATCATTAATAAATCTAAATTCAGGGTGACAAAACTGTACTCAAAATTGATTTAATTTGCATTTAATAATGATTTACCTATGCCAACGCATACTGTGGCTATTAAATCATATTATGATTGATAGCTGAGCTTTTGTACAGCTTTGCTAGTGCCTTTTTAATCATATAATGATTGATGGTTGAGCTTTTGTACAGGTATGCTAGTGCTTGTTCAATCATATAATGATTGAAAGTTGAGCTTTTGTACAGGTATGCTAGTGCCTGATCAATCATATAATGATTGAAAGTTGAGCTTTTGTACAGCTTTGCTAGTGCCTTTCCAATCATATTATGATTGATAGTCGAGTTGTTGTACAGGGATGCTTTTTGTGGAAATAACCAAAACTAAATCATTCTGTGATTCAGTGCTGTGCTGCTATGGATGCTCCCTGTTCACTCATGGTACTGTCATTTTTAAATCACAATAACATTGTAATTTTATACCAGGAGAAGACAATTACACACTTGAGTGAACTGATTACTATGAACTTCTTATTTTTATTTTCATGGAATACTGAGGTTAAATATATGTATAAGCAAAATATATTATGATAACTTTAAAGCTATAATATGAATAAAAAGGTTAAAAATGAACTGTTTTGCAATGAAGTATTTACATGTAAATGTTTACAAATAATTATAAAAGAGAAAATATTTTAATTGAGTACGAGCGACACCAGCCGAGATACCATCAGTTGGAGTTCTAAAGAAGCTGTTACTTGACTATCCCCATCATTTGAAGAAGTCTCATCTGCAATGCAGAGGTTGTTGTCATCAATGATGAGAGCAGCCGTACCAGACGTTCCACCAGAACCCCAACTGATGAATGGGCTTGGATGTGGTACCTCTGGTTAACCACAAACCAACACTTAACATAGGCCAGACATGCATCTACCTCAGTTGCCATCAGGAACACTGTTCCTGTTGGCAAAACCAGGTAGATGCATTCCTGTTCATTTGTCAATACAATGGCTCCTCTGCTGGTTTCATCCAAGGTACTTTGTGAAAGTCTCTCCATAAACAGGCTGGTGGCTGTCGACTTGCCCCTCAAAACACATTGCTTTTCATCATCAAGCTTGTCACCTATAAAACCACAAAGGTAAATTGGTAATAATTGGTACAAAGGTAAAAATCATATAGGTAATAACACAGTTCATAACTAATAGTTCATGTAAATGTGCTAAAACTAGCAATATAGTGATGTGGGTAGGCAGGATTAATGATTAGGAGTTACCTTACTCTGTGTTAAGGATTGAGTGATAATTATAATACAATTCATAACTAAGAGCTCTGGCTACAACTAGTAATATAGTTATGTGGGTAGGTAGGGTAAATGATTAGGAGTTATCTAGCTCTGCGTTAATGATTAGGAGCTATCTAACTCTGTGTTAAGGTCTGGGTAATGATAATAATACAAGTCATAACTAATAGCTCTGGCTACAACTAGTAATATAGTTATGTGGGTAGGTAGGGTAGATGTTTAGGAGTTATCTAACTTTGCGTTAATGATTCGGAGTTATCTAACTCAATGGGGAATATTGATTTACTCAACATACTTTTACAATTTGAAATATTGTTTTTCAACTTACTCGTTTTAACTCCTTCTGTTTCCTAATAAGGAGAGTTTGAGTTCTTGAGATCATGTTAGGCTGAAGGTTGGCCAGCTGGTGTTCCATCAGTTCTATAAAAATATCTTCATCGACGCCTTGGTCTAAAATTGATAGAAAAATTTAAATGATATATTCTGGTTGAATATGTGAGCAATTTCTTCATAGTTGTTCTGTTGTTTCTGTGAGGTTAAATATTCTATTATATGTTTTAAACAACAGACAATATACATTAAATTATAAAAGATTTGAGATTGTGAATATAGTCTTAAAAATCCCAATACAGCCACCATTACTCTTGCTCCAAGGGGTGTGCGTGTGTTCTATGATTTTTTGTGATATCCAAGGATGTAGTTCTCAGGAATTTTACATTGCTTAGTGAAAGAAACATTACTATGACATTTATGATAAATTTTTGGCTAAATAGTGCCATGTTGTATGTTATACAAACTCACCATGGCAGGCTTTCACAATTGATTATCCAAATGACTGCAGAAAGTGTGATGGCACAGATGGCACAAGCTCTTCATGGTTACTTGCTTCAATATTGTCTATGTCGTCACTATGATATATTTTGTAATTATCTGAATAGTTGTCTATCGTGTTGTGTATCCTACTAGGTGATCGCTTTAACAGTATCAAGTGCAAAATGACCATTTCCAGCTTTAATTCTACAAGGATGATTTGAAAATGCCTCCCTTGTTTTCATTGGTCAATGCGATGAATAGGCTGCCCAGCACCTGAGCCACTTATCATCATCATAGAAATTGGGCATTTATAGCTTTAAAGCAAGACATGGCCAATGTGTTGTACATGTATTGAGCAAAAATACTGTGAATAATAGTTAACCGTGGAATGCAATGATTTTAGTTTGTATTTTTAAGCTAGGAATACAGAGAATTTTAAAAACCCCAAGATGTCAACATAAGTAAAAAAAGACATAATGAATATGAGTTAGTCTGGATAGGCTCTCTTGGAGAGGAAAGAGCCGTGCCTCTACCCCACCACGCAATATGTGTAGTGTAGCTACTTGATTTGACTTAAAAACAAATAGCTTATCTTATACTGAATATTGTATTATGGATACATTAATCATTTCAGTTGGGTTGAGTATCAGATAGATGTTGCAACAGTGGCGAAGACGTGCGGTGTTAGGAATGCATTACTATCAGGGTTTTTCCTTATTACCACGTAAATCAAATTTTGTGTATATACTGTATAGCACCAATAATGATACTGTATATAAATGTCAGCTCATGGCAAACCATGGCCACCCCCTTGGCTCACATATAACCACCTTAACTCCATGTTTTAAGAAACACTTACAAAAGTCAAATAAACATACAGATTACAGATCTTGTGAGCACTACAAATGACGATTCAACTTAATAGGAGAAATCAATCTTCACTCAGTAAAATAAAATACACTAAAGGTTTCTATGTATCAGATTAAGTGAAAACAATTGCCAGATCATTGCTCCCAACCAAATGTTTCGCTGGTAATAAGTGTATTTTATCGATATCAGGCAAGGCAAAACATCCTAAATAAGTGTAATGTAGTAATTTAATCTAGTATTTCATCCTTTTAGCTCTAGTAGAAAGCTTACAGATGGCTCAACTAATACTATACTATTCACTTATATTCGACTCCACAAACTACATTTTGTTTGTTGAATTAGGAAAGTGGAATTAAGAGATTTGAGTCGGACAATGGCCATCGAATGGGTTGTTTGAAGCCATCATTCAAATAGTAAGGTGATGAAAATTTGTCAATAGTACAGCCTCAATCTTAGATTGCAGCAGTTTGGATACATTAGCTACATGCTACAATTAGAGGATTTCAGAGTCATGTTTATCCTTGAATTTTAACAAAATGGTAAGTTTTCTTAGCTATTGTATCTCTGGTGAAATGCAGTCATACTAGTGACAAACATCAATTGGCCATTAATTATATCCATGAAGCATTGGTTAAACAACTGTGACTGCATTGCACAATAATTTTGTATGATTAGCTGAAACTTTATTTTTGTTTTCATTGATAATGGGAGAATGGCTTCAGTTGCCTCAAAACCTGACATACAATAAGCTCTACCAAAAACCACTTTTTTCAAAAGGCCACCATAATTGAAGTGCCAAGCCATATAGAAATTTACATTTAAATCATACTCATTTCAAGGCATCATGAGTTTCGCTGTCGGTCAAGGGGTGGTTTCAACTACCTGTTTCTACTGCAAAAGCACATTACAGAATATTAGTATTAAGGCTGCTTGGTATCATGGTGTACAGTGCTCAGGAAAACATCCTGATAGCTAAAAGAACAAAGTGACCAACAATAATAACTAAAAGCTTGTCTATAAAAATGTTCTTCTCAGCTGTGGTTGTAATATTACCAGGTCGCTCTAGTTGTTGCGCTGGCCCATACTGAAAGCAAGCACTCCCAATAACTCACAGCGTCATTGTTTCATATACAACATAAATCCCATCATTGAATTAGGTTATGTAACTCATAGCATCTGTTAATAATAAGACAAGGTATAACCACGCTATAAATAAGCAATCATATAGTATTAGATAATTGTAGTAGAAGATTGTGGAAGATAGCATTTTATGCACAATCCAACAGAGGTTTTAGGCATTGGCTAGTAGATAGTATTGGGCTCGCTGAATTAGGAAGGCTGTAGCATAACAGCCAATGAGTTTACCATCTAGCATGTATATAAAAATATATCAACTGCAACTAACCTGAGACAGGCTGAGCTTAGGCTACAATAAAACTAAATAATAAATAAAACAATAAAACCAATAATATTAGATAGAGGGTTTTTACCATTGATATCAATTATATCTAAAACTGTCTACAAAAGCAATGTTTGACTGATTGCCCCGTTTTCAACATTCCTTTATTGTAGCTCATTCCAATTTTCTGCAAGTGTGAAAAGGTGTGATACTATAATTTTACTTGGTCTTACATGTACAACTATTTCAAGAGTTTGCTATAGTCAAGAGATTCACAACACAATTCTATGTTTATCAAGAAGAATATATACAAAGCTCTAATTATTAATATGTACACAACTTAGTCATGCTTGTGAAATTTCAATTGCTTCAAAATGATTTTTTTCAAAATCAAAGAAGTCTAATAATAATAATTATACTGTTGACATTCCAGAGTAGACCAATAATATGCAATAAGGCAATTTTTCAATTATTCCAGATTTGAAACTCAACAACATTCTGATCATAGCTATTTCCTTACTACAACAGTCCAAGGTTTAATAGAAAATTTAAAACCACTATTGCAAGATGATCATGTCAGTCCTTGGCCAGCTATTTCATTGGATTCATTAGATAAAGAGCATGCCTAAAGAGTTTTCATTGCTTCTGCATAAGCTCGTTAATAAACAGCTTTGTAAATGACAGCTCAATTTTGTGTTGCTGGTAGAACGTGAGATATGACTTGCTGCAGTCTGTGCAGCTAAATCGATGATATGGTGGTCTGGATTTATTAATGAGATCTCAGTCTTGGCCCTTATATTACTAGACTTTTGACATCCAAGCTAAACATATTATGATGAGATAAGTTGCTAGAGGAAATTTCGTATTTTACCATTTTACATTTTTTAAGCAAAAGGTTAATGCAATTACCGAATTCTCAATAATTTACTCTGTTGTGTAGTCTTATTCCAGCATTTCATTACCCCAGCAATCAGACCAAAGCAGTCTTGGGCCAAAAACGGTGTTTGGCTACACACCATTTCTGCAAAAATGTGCAAAGAAACCTTAGTTCAGTGAACTCAACAATGTCATGTTGAAAACCTTTCTTGAGAGAATATCTAGCTAGGTTTGAACAAACTGACGAATGAATATATTTATAATTCTCCAAATGTATAAATTGTTCACATGAATCAATCAAGGGGCAGTGCCTGGATCTCAGCAAGGAAGGATGTACAGTACTTTTTATTTATTGACTGTTAGTTTCCACTACCAAGTTCAAATCCAACGCTTCTGTCTAGTTCCAATTAGGGAACAGATACTTTCATGAACTAACCCCAGCTTGATGTGGTTCAAAATACAATGCATTACATTTCTTAGCTCAGTTCACTAAACTGCCACGCAGGGTCGTATCCTTCTATACTGCGGTTTCTGCCATGGCAGTACCATTTTTTGAAACTCAAATCCTGGAATTCACGTCATTTTTGCTTGACTTCAACCCTTGGGCTGGGGAAAGGGTGTCGCTTATCGTTTATCGTTTTAATGTTGTTTATCGGTTGCGTGGAGAAACGAACTTTATGACGCTTTCGGTAGACGTTTATAAAGCTGTCGTCTAGTAGCGTTAAACAAAGGATGTGAATGCTAGTAAGTTTTAAATATCATCAACAAGATATTAGTCGATGAATTACAATATAAAACGATTATCTGAGAGACGTTGCTTTGTGCTAAAAGCTAAAAAAATCGTGCCTTTTGGAAAAGAATAAAAATTGAAAAACCTTGTCAACATAGTCTCGAATTTTAAAATGGTAAAATAAAAGTTATTTGATTCTGCGATCGTTAGTGATTTTTTGTCAGATCAGAATAAATGGTTATTCAGATGATAGAAATGATGTAAACTTTTTGAAGTTTTATTATACTTGGAATATACAGAGAAAAACAATTGTTATGGTAGCTTACACGGCAACTTTATAGCGTTGGACTCTAGCAAATTGAATGCTTGTAAGCATTTCATACAGAGACAATTGAACATGGTTGTATTTTTATGTGTAACATATGTATTTAATATGTGTAACCAAATTAAAGTGGGAACAACTCTTGGTCTAAACTGCTGTGGATTGTGGAATCAATATTAAACGGCAACTGTCTGAAATTTGATTTATTTCAACAATGATTTAAAACCGATTCATGAGAAAGTATGTGATTGAATTTTGATAGTCCTGGCTGTCAACAATTAATTAGCGATCATTATTAAATCAATCTTCAGTGTCATATGATTGATTTTTTCATTTTGCTTCACTGATTTAAGAATGATCAGTTCTGATTGAAGTTTGAGTTGTCAGTCGAATGTAGGATAGACTCACTATTTACTCCAGCTCTTGTTTAATTTGCCATTAATTATCATTATCAAACATTATTCAATCAGTATGGGTATGTGTTATGGGTAACAGTGATTTTTAGATCATTATCAACATAATATTAAGTCTTAAGCCTGGCTAAATCAAATTACAATCATTTTTTTCTCTCTGTGTAACCCATCTGATTGATCTTATACATAAATAGACAGATTAATATGGTCTAAAATCGAAATAAAAACCTGACAAATCTTTTCTAATCAAATTAAGGCCAACAAAACGCCGATAAGGATGTGTGACAGATAGTAGAACTATTAAGTCGTCCAAATTTCACGAGAAAAAGGTGCACATTTCACCAGTCTATATCATTCCCAAATTTCCGAAGGTTTCTGTAATTAACTTAGAAGTACTGAAAAGTAATCATTTCTTTTTTGCCGATTTTATTATTCGATTTAATTATTTGATTTTATAAAAAAATTATTATAATATTTAATTATAAGAATAATCATTATAATTTACAACATCAAAGTATATAATGATGGCATTGTCCAATTGCCGAAGGTTTCTTTAATTAACGTAGACTGTTTGAGGCGTAGACCGATTTACAGATACAAAAATGTGGTACACAGTTTATCAGTCTATGTTTTTTGTCAAATTACCGAAGGTTTCATTAAATTATCTAGAACATTAGCCAGATTTTTTTAGATCTTTTCTACAAGCTAGGGCCAAACTACAATGCTCCTTCGTGACAAGAATATTTCTTTATTTTACTCCAGTTTGCAGAAAACTTCTAGACGTGTTAATGCTAATGCTTGCTTTCTGTTACATATCGCTGTCAAAACCATTCTACATTCAACACAACCAACTTTTAACTTTCCAAAACAACTTTCAAACTGTGTATATTACACGGCAGCTTGCCATTTTAATTTTAGTATTTCATTTCAGAGATATAATAAACATATGTCATTATTGCTGTTGTTAGTTAAATTACGTACAGTAGGTTAGGCCTACAGCTTGAATAAATATTTATTTTATTGTTGTAAAACATAGGTTTGAGATAGTAGTAGATTAGGTCTGATTTTTATACAACCTTTTGTTTAGCATAATTGACCTTTTGAATTACATTTCAAAACAACTTGACAACTACCATGGACGTACAACCGCCCAGAACACCACGTCGTCGCAGTGGCCGTCCACATGTCTCCCAATTATTACGGAGGAGGAAAAATAGAAGGTCCTCACAGCAACCATCAACATCAAATGCTAATGTTCAACAACACACTACTCAAATTAATAACAACAACTCATCTGATTCAGAGAATTCTTTAGTTATGTTGTAGGCGAAGCCTACAACATAACTAAAGAATTCTACTTTTGTAGAATTCTGACCTGTTGTAACTACTTTTTCGACAACCAGCAGTACCCTATCTTTTTTCCATTATCACTTTGGTCGTGGGCTGTATGACAGGGGAATTTCTAGTCACTACTAATATACATTACTTTCAATCTCACATATGAGCCACATGAAGTAAAAACATACCTCACGGTCAAATCTATCATTTACAGTAGTATGCAAAAAATCTAAAGCATGAATTATTTGCTGCATTTGTGTCTATATGCCCCATTGAGCAATTGTGATGTGTTGATTCCAAAATGTTGTGATATTCGATCCAAGTCAACTCCCAATGAGTTTTTGGGTAGAAAATTGGTTGCTAGGAATAATGGTGGCTGTCTTGATTTCATAAACTTGTTAATTTGATGAAAATAGCTATCAAAATTATCAAAACTGATGTTTTATGTAGAGAAAAGATTTTCTCAATGAATTATGTTCATAATGGCATGTAAAGGATAAAATGGATTATATCCAGCCCTGGTAGACATACTAAATAAAATCTACCATGAAGGGAATGATAGCTCATCTGGCAGAGTTAAAAAGTTCTGTTAAAACTGTGTGTAGGTTTCAAACTGGCATCATATTAAAGCCTTATTTAAATACAATTTTATTCCATACCCTACATGTACTTGTCTAGCAAATACTAATAAGCAAATTTCAACTCCTAAATTAGAATATCTGATAGCTCAATCTCTTGTGTGATGCAGGCTCGGCATATAGATAACCAATTTTGAGATCATATGACACATTTTTATGCTGATTTGTAAAATTTGCAAGTATTTTTAACCCTTCGTGTCAAAAGATTGACACATTGAGTGATGACCTTGATGGCGTTGCTATGCATGATACAAATCACATCTGTGAATAAGGCAAATGACATTTTTGTTGAATGCTTTTAGACAACCGCTTTTCACTAAATTGGCATTATCCTTTCCAGCAGAACAGCAATTTTTAATCCAAGCTAGAGAAAATGTTTTCTGAATCCTTAAGAAATATCGAAATCTCATAATTGAATAACTTTGCATTATGCAACACTCATGTTGTATAACTCCTGCTTTGCAAGTTTAAACCTTGAGTACATTTTTATTTGTTGGTAGGATCTCAAATATCATACCCCTGTCACACTTATATCATCCTAGCTAACTCTCTCATGTTTATCTACACTGTTTTTATCCTTATATAATATTTAATGGATAGTTAGACTTTAGAATAACATTTGAAGATGATACTAGTAACAAGAATGTCATAGTTAAGGAGTAAGTATTTTAGTAAAGTCTACAATAGCTCTCTTATATAAGTTGATACATACAGATGTGTTACACATGAGTAGAAAGAGAGAGGAGAGAATATGACAATAGAATACATTAAATGTTATATCATATTCTTATAGCTGCATATAATCAGCTGTTAGATGCTTATATCAATAATACCTGTCAGCATATGTTAATGTGTACTTAATAAATACTTGTAATAAGGGAATAAGTGTCAAGGTCATTTCAGACTACCAGCGGTTAACTATACAGTAATACTTCAACTTACAAGTGCTCCAACGTACGAGAAACTTGAGATACGAGCCAGCTTTCAAGCAAGTTTTAGCACTAACATACGAGCCATGTTTGAGATACGAGCACTTGAGTCAGTTGCCAAGTATGCCGGAGGTGTTTTATGAGAACAGCATCACTCTGTATTTTTCAACTGCTCAGGTTATACTGTTGTACCGTGTTTTTTGTGCACGATTTTCTGTGCAGAACTATGTGAATTAAACGTACTGTGCGTAGACCGAAAGTTTGCCAGTAAAATGAAAGATAATACAAAGAAAAAGCAAATGATAACAATTGATATTAAACGGAAAAATATTGAAAAATATGCGAAATGTGTATATGTGATTGAGCTAGCTCGGGAATATGACAGAAATACATTTATAATATCAAACAGGATTATATTCAGGGCATTTTGTTCGCAAAAGGACTAACCATAGTTTCTAAACAGTGCAGCGATCTTCACGACCGCTGATGGCATTGGACAAACAATTGGCCGGTGACAGCGTAACTGAAACGATGCTATGTGAAAAGGCCAGCGCTATCTATTCAAACTGTTTAATAGACATTCGGACAAGCTGGCTAGTGGTCGCGCATTAACCATTTGTGACGACACTTGTGTTCGTCCTTATCGCAACATGTTGCAAGGGCGACAAAGGCAAACGTCCTCAGATAGGTTTATCTTAAAACGGCCGGCTAGTCGTGAAAGCGAAAAAAAGGAAAGATTACTCGCTAACCAGCAAGAAACTTTAAACTATGAACGCCGAAGAAATTTTAATTTCGTTTAGTTGAAAATGAAAGTTTGCTTCTAAGTTTGTCTTTTAACACTTTGATAAAATCCAAATTTATCAAAGTCAACTGTTGTAACGAAGAATAACTTATATCTCCCTCCCTGGCAAACGCGAGTGATAACTGCTATTGTATGTATTTAATTTTACATTTTAATTAATCACATTTCCTTGCATCATTTTTTATTTGTTGCTTTTTGAAAGCATGTAGTACGTAAGGAAAATAACCAACATGTTCTTTCTGTTACAATATCTTGTTTTGAGTGTTTTATTTGCTCTTTTTAGAGTATGGAAACCAATCAATATATATTTAATTGTTCTATATATATATAAATAAATTGCACCAACATGCGAGTAAATTGACATACGAGCTTAGTCTCGGAACGCATTAAGCTCGTAAGTTGAAATATGACTGTAGTATGTATGAATTTTGCAGTCATAAAATACCACTCTACTTCTCACATTTCCTCAAAAGGGTCAAAGGCCAAAGCTTGGAATTTTCTAAAGTGCAAGTTGTAAATTTAAAATAGCAAACAGATGTAATCCTTCTTGGTAAGAAAACATTAAACAGAAGTAGTGACATTGATGTGAGATTGCGTAGAAATGACTGAACAGATACAATTAAATAGTTTTTGTGTTGCTAAGGAGACACATTGGCTAGCTTAAATAGAGGGAAGTGTAAGGCTATAAGAATGTAGTCTGTAGGAGGAAGGCAGTCTGTCAGACTACTTACATGTATATATGGAGGACTTATAGATGGATAACACACAGAGATTGATCGGAACAAACCAAAGTAAATAGATGAGAAAAAAGCACTGTGTGGACATCACCTGGTTATGTATCTGATTGAGGAATATGAAGCTTATCCACGATAATATGAGAAGAAATAAAATGGGTCACATTGATCAACTGCTAAGAGTTGTGCACCCTTGATAGATATAGAAAACTAAAACCTGGCATATGCATGAGCTGGCTCAGTAATAGAGAATGCAAACACCCTGATGTCTATGGAGCTTAGAATACCAACCAAGAGAGGAACAATGATAGGAAAGCAAACCTTGAAACTCTGGGGCAGTCATCATTGACATCAATAATTTTGCAGGTCAAAAAATTAAGTCAGAGTAAAAAAACCAATAATAAATTGGATTTCTGCTAAAACATCTTTATGTGGAACTATTTGTCAAAATAGTGTTGCTAAGATCTTTTATGTATGATCACTGAATTCCAATTAACTTGAAGCATCAGTTTGCCAATAGCTAGATAAACTTTCATGTATAATTATTTATGACTAAACCAAAAGCTACAGTTTACACTAGTTATTTGATGATGTGTAAAAAGGTTTTTTGTAGTTTAGGGCAGCTGATCAATAAATTAACATGATCTAAACCTTACGTATGAAACAATGACACAAAGACTCACAGCTAAATTACTCCGTTATTGTGTTGAATGAAGCTAAACCACTGTCAAGTCGAATAAAGACTACCTTCACTTGCATCTCTTCTGGTCAGTTTTAATAATATCACTCTTTCGATGAGTTTGTGCACTTCCAAAAAATGAAATATTCTAGGAATTTATGGGCCTAGTTTTTTATTCTCGGTCAAATCTCATGCTAGTTCTGCCAAATGATGCCTATGCAAAAGTACCACTAAAATGATTATAATTTCATCAAATGGTCTTTACATGTGAGTGAATCGTGATTTGTTGAAGCATTTAGGAAGTTAGACTAGTATTTAGTAAACAATAAAACACAATTATTTTTACCCTACATCAACTGAATGGTAAAGACCATAGCTGTTTATTGGCCTGAGTCCAAATAAGGTAACAATAAATATTAACAACAAGATGGCTGACATTTCAAATATCCTGACACTTGGTGAGTCTACATAAAATACTCCACATAACAACTTGGTGTCAACAAATTGTACAGACTCTACCTTGAGGAAATGATCTAACAGAACTTATAACAAGTATTTTTAACTCACAGTTCACTTTACTAGAATGTTCTCTCTACTCTTCTAGTTCTCTGAGTAGGTCTACTGATTAGAATACTGGATGAAGGGAGGTTTCTTTTCTGTAGAGACTGTGGTTTGAAACAGACTTGCTCCTCAGTTCTCTGGTACATGAAATGAGGTTCACTATTTCTGAAAGGTAAACAGTATCATTATTCAATGTAGTAATGTATAGACTTGATGTTTAGACTTGACCAACTTACCAAATATAACTCTCTGTAGATACTTACAAGAGAGCTTTGAAAGACAACAAAGGTTAAACCAACAACAGAACAGAGCTGGCAAGTCTAAACTAACTAATGGTGTTCCAGCATTGTATTGTATGTGGTTGGAAAAGAGAGGATGTATATGCATGCATTGTGATTAGGATATGTCATAGGGCAAAGGACATCTGGAACTATAAGCAGATTGCTGGCAGTCACTGTTTCCATGACATGCGTGATTTGCTGACATGAGCCAATCCACGAGTTAACCGCATCATGGAAACGTAATAAATCAGCAACTTGGGCAGGTTTTGTGATTTGCAAATCTTTATCAAATCCATCATGCTTGCAAATGATGGAAATGGCACCTGCAAAGGATGCGCATTAAAATATCGCGCAGGCTTTCCAGTCTAATAATTTTCACCCTTAAGTCATTTTTATTTTGAATTGAACAGTCTCAATGCGCCAATGTTGCCAATGTTCCTAACGATTGCCACTAAGCTTAGCGTGAGAAGACTGCGTAGCTATTTATAGTCAGTAATTAGGTCAATACTTGACCTATGGGGTTAAGCGCTGGTGCTAAGTGTGCATCATATCGTGCAGATGTTTATTGAAACGCTCGATTGCAAAGTAACTGACTTGCTCGCAGCCCCAAATACTTATCATGTGAGTCATGGAAACATAGTGATTATATGAACTTTCAAGTCGTAAAATGTCAGCCCATTTCTTTATCTCTTCAAAAGGTTCAAAGAGCAAACTTGGAGCTTTATAAAGTCGAAAGAAGATATCGGGAAATATTGAAGGAGTGTATGAATGTAGACAACCAGACTAGTGACAGTGATGTAGGGCAGCACAAAAAGGAGGGGCATATAGAATAATATAGACGATGTGTTGCCAAGGAGACTGCTGTGTAATTGAAAATAGTTATGAAAAGTGCTGCAGACAAATACATTCAACTACTTCAAAGAAGCCACACCATCCTTGATCTTTCACTGCCATAGGTGTCAGGTGACCCCGGTAATATTGATCGATCCCCCCTGAATCTACTGCTCGTATCTAGGTAACAAGATCAATTTGTATCACCAGCTGGTACATTTTTAAGTAGCATCATCACCAGCAATACCTCTCCCTATGATGGACCTTTTAAAAATATACTCTATCATTGTAGATACAACAGCCCTGTTGTGTTGATAGTACTAATAAATACCTCTCCCTATGATGGACCTTTTACAAATATACTCGGGCATTGTGGATACAAGAGCCCTGTTGTGTTGACAAGACTAATAAATACCTCTCCCTATGATGGACCTTTTACAAATATACTCAGGCATTGTGGATACAAGAGCCCTGTTGTGTTGATAGTACTAATAAATAGCTATAGCCTTATATGTAATCACTATCTACATATTTCAAGCCATAATATGTACAGTTGAACCTTGGTTCTCGAACACAATCCGTTGCAGAAGGTTGTTCGAAAACCGACTTGTTCGAGATCCGAAACGAGTTTTCCCATTAGAATTAATATATATAAGCTGTAATTCGTTCCAAGTCGATTTAACAACTTTGATAAAGTATTTTTCAACATTTTACACCAAATGTATACTATAAATAAAATGGGTAGATATAAATGGTGTTCAATATTAATACAAAGAAAACAAAAAGTAAACATCTCGTATGCTTTGCTCTTAAAACATCGAAAACATTAAAGGTTACGATACAATACCAAAAATCACAGAAATTGATAATGATTTAATAAAAACATGCAACAGATCAGATACATCAAAAATTGTGTGAAAAAGAAAATAGAATAAGCAATGGCACGTTTACTTCACATCTTTGAAGGAGAATCCTCCTCCAAAACAATTCAGCGTAACTCGACTGAAAGAGTTGTCTCTAGCGAATCTCTTTGGTATAGAAGGATGTCGTCCAAGATGGTTCCTTCCTGTAAAGAATTTATGACCCGAAACATCTTCCTTCGTTTGAGAACCTTCCGAAAGTGGCTCATAACAACGTCGTTAAATGTATAAACATGTTGTTTCCGGAGCTGCTACAAACGTTTAATTCAATTGCGCATGCTCCGGTTTGGTCGATAACTAAATTTATGGTCGAGATCCGAGACGAACAAATCTCAAAATTTTTGGTCGGAAACTGAGATGGTCGAGAACCGAAGCATTCGAAAACCGAGGTTCCACTGTACATGGTGTGTATGAGATGTACTATTACTAGGTAGTTCTAGCTACAGATATTATAATCATTGCAGACAATAATAAACATCAAAATACTAGAGTCATGTGTACTTTAGGTAAGTATCTTCTATGATTGTTGATAACCTAGTCTACACTTACTAAGTTTATTAACTTACAATAAGTTTTTGAAAGTTATTACTAACAGTACAAGATAGTTATTACTAATAGTACAATATGGTTATTACTAACAGTACAAGATAGTTATTACTAACAGTACAAGATAGTTATTACTAACAATACAAGATAGTTATTACTAACAGTACAATATAGTAACTACTAACAGTATAATATAGTTATTACTAACAGTACAAGATAGTTATTACTAACAATACAAGATAGTCATTACTAACAGTATAATATAGTTATTACTAACAGGACAAGATAGTTATTACTAACAGTACAAGATAGTTATAACTAACAGTACAATATAGTTATTACTGACAGTACAAAATAGTTATTACTAACAGTACAAAATAGTTATTACTAGCAGTGCAAGATAGTTATTACTGGCAGTACAATATAGTTATTACAAACAGTACAAGATAGTTATTACCAACAGTACAAGATTGTTATTACTAACAGTACAAGATAGTTATTACTAACAGGACAAGATAGTTATAACTAACAGTACAATATAGTTATTACTGACAGTACAAAATAGTTATTACTAACAGTACAAAATAGTTATTACTAGCAGTGCAAGATAGTTATTACTGAGAGTGCAATATAGTTATTACTAACAGTACAAGATAGTTATTACCAACAGTACAAGATTGTTATTACTAACAGTACAAGATAGTTATTACTAACAGGACAAGATAGTTATTACTGACAGTACAAAATAGTTATTACTAACAGTACAAAATAGTTATTACTGACAGTACGATATAGTTATTACTAACAGTACAAAGATAGTTATTACTAACCGTACAATATAGTTATTACTAACAGCACAATAATGTTATTACTAACATTACAAGATAGTTATTACTAACAGTACAATATAGTTATAACTAACAGTACAAGATAGTTATTACTAGCAGTACAATATAGTTATTACTAACAGTACAATATAGTTATTACTAACAGTACAAGATAGTTATTACTAACAATACAAGATAGTTATTACTAACAGTATAATATAGTTATTACTAACAGGACAAGATAGTTATTACTAACAGTACAAGATAGTTATAACTAACAGTACAATATAGTTATTACTAACAGTACAATATAGTTATTATTAACAGTACAAGATAGTTATTACTAACAGTACAATATAGTTATTGCTAACAGGACAATATAGTTATTACTAACAGTACAATATAGTTATTACTGACAGTACAAAATAGTTATTACTAACAGTACAAAATAGTTATTACTGACAGTACAATATAGTTATTACTAACAGTACAAAGATAGTTATTACTAACCGTACAATATAGTTATTACTAACAGCACAATAATGTTATTACTAACATTACAAGATAGTTATTACTAACAGTACAAGATAGTTATTACTAACAATACAAGATAGTTATTACTAACAGTATAATATAGTTATTACTAACAGGACAAGATAGTTATTACTAACAGTACAAAATAGTTATTACTAACAGGACAAGATAGTTATTACTGACAGTACAAAATAGTTATTACTAACAGTACAAAATAGTTATTACTGACAGTACAATATAGTTATTACTAACAGTACAAAGATAGTTATTACTAACCGTACAATATAGTTATTACTAACAGCACAATAATGTTATTACTAACATTACAAGATAGTTATTACTAACAGTACAATATAGTTATAACTAACAGTACAAGATAGTTATTACTAGCAGTACAATATAGTTATTACTAACAGTACAATATAGTTATTACTAACAGTACAAGATAGTTATTACTAACAATACAAGATAGTTATTACTAACAGTATAATATAGTTATTACTAACAGGACAAGATAGTTATTACTAACAGTACAAGATAGTTATAACTAACAGTACAATATAGTTATTACTGACATAACAAGAAAGTTATTACTAACAGTAAGAGATAGTTGTTACTAACAGTACAATATAGCTATTACTCACAGTACAAAATAGTTATTACTAACAGTACAAAATACTTATTACTAGCAGTGAAAGATAGTTATTACTAACAGTACAAGAAAGTTATTACTAACAGTAAGAGATAGTTGTTACTAACAGTACAATATAGTTACTACTAATAGTACAAGATAGTTATTAGTAATAGTACACGAAACCCTCTCAGGGCTTTGAAAATAGTGAGACATCTACAAGCATGTAACTCACAGTTCTCTTTACTAGAACCACTCTTTCAGGTCTCTGAGTAGGTCTGCATATTAGTATGCTGGACAAACTAAATGTAAGTGAAGACTTCTTTAATGTAGAGACTGTGGTCAGGAAGAGACTAGCTCCTCAGTTCTCTAGTACATGGAGCAAGTTACACTCTCTTTAAAGTAAAGTAATATTTGTATTCATGCAGTAATGAAATCATAACTACATATAGGTTGGTAACAAGGGAAATGGTTTGACTTGACCTACTTAACAAATATAAGCAGATATTTAGAATAGTTTTGTGTGAATATCCTGATATACTCTTACTAATGAGTTTAATGAGAGATAAGGTGTTCCTGTAGAAAACAGAAATAGGTGAGATTGTTAATAGAACAGTGTCAGACAGCTCTACAATAACTCATGGTATATTGTAAGTAGGTGAGCAAGACTCGTGGTAAACATGTCTGGTTATGCTTACTTAGCCTGTTACCTTAACAGACTTTTATTAACATCTATAGAAATACTCACAGTCTATAGATACTCTGTGTAGGTATGATGAACTCTTTCCAAAGGTCAATTAAACGGAAAGTAGTAAACTCTTGCTAAAAACAAAAGATTTAGACCGTGTTACTGGCTCGAATCCATGGAAACATCAGGTGCAAATGCATCACAACAGCAATTATTCACATATTTCTCTTACCTTTCTTTTTAAAAATCTTGTTACCAAATAAAAATTTATTCTCAAATGACAGCAATTTTCAAATCCCCCTGAAGTGGGCTGGCTGTACCGCTGGCTTGTTAATCATGCTATGCTATGGCAGGCTTATCAGCAAGTAAGAATAAAACAAACACCAGTCAGCAAGCAGGCTTTCTAGACAAACTAGTAACCTTATCAGTCACGTATGGACTGTTTCATTAGATAACGGCAATATAGGGTATTAGCTATGAACATAGACTTCTCAATAAAAAGAGGTTTTATCAAATGGCATCGATGTTTAAAATCTCATCTCTAAAGAGCTAACTGCATATGGCTGGCCTATGAATTTAGGAGTCAATGTACATTTATTTGCCAGCTAACCAATAAGACGAGGAATTATTTGACACAAAACTCCTGGCGAGCTGCTAACTAAAATTAATCAGTTATCTATGACATGTTCTGTGTGGTTTACTATGAAATTGAGTTAATTTTAAAAGAACTTAGAAGGCCCAACCATAACTATAGCAGCAAAAACTAACAAGCTTTCTGATTAAATCAACCATTGTGTAAGCTCTGGAACATCAAGTTGAATCTCTTTGCTGCTAAACAGAGAGACAGGGTGTCAACTATGAATACAGACCAGAACTGTTGAATCTTTCTAGCATGAAATAGAGAGACAGGGTATTAGCTATGAATATAGACCAGAACTGTTGAATCTCTCCACCATGAAATAGAGAAACGGGATATTAACTATGAGTATAGACCAGAGCTGTTGAATCTCTCTACCATGAAATAGAGGTACAAGGTATTAACTATGAATATAGACCAGAACTGTTGAATCTCTCTTCCATGAAATAGAGAGACAGGGTATTAACTATGAATATAGACTAGAGCTGTTGAATCTCTCTACCATGAAATAGAGAGACAAGGTATTAACTATGAATATAGACCAGAACTGTTGAATCTCTCTACCATGAAATAGAGAGACAGGGTATTAACTATGAATATATACCAGAACTGTTGAATCTCTCAACCATAAAATAGAGAGACAGGGTATTAGCTATGAATATAGACCAGAATTGTTGAATCTCTCAACCAAGAAATGGAGAGAAAGGGTATTAACTATGAATATAGACTAGCTCTGTTGAATCTTTCTACAATGAAATAAAGAGACAGGGTATTAACTATGAATA
Source organism: Watersipora subatra (assembly GCF_963576615.1). Lineage (NCBI taxonomy): Eukaryota > Metazoa > Bryozoa > Gymnolaemata > Cheilostomatida > Watersiporidae > Watersipora > Watersipora subatra. Next base: position 42,773,271 of record NC_088709.1, on the reverse strand, counting down.
TAGACCAGAACTGTTGAATCTCTCCACCATGAAATAGAGAGACAGGATATTAACTATGAGTATAGACCAGAGCTGTTGAATGTCTCTACCATGAAATAGAAAGACAGGGTATTAACTATGAATATAGACCAGAACTGTTGAATCTCTCTTCCATGAAATAGAGAGACAGGATATTAATTATGAGTATAGACCAGAGCTGTTGAATATCTCTACCATGAAATAGAAAGACAGGGTATTAACTACGAATATAGACCAGAACTGTTGAATCTCTCTACCATGAAATAGAGAGACAGGATATTAACTATGAGTATAGACCAGAGCTGTTGAATATCTCTACCATGAAATAGAAAAACAGGGTATTAACTATGAATATAGACCAGAAATTTTGAATCTCTCTACTATGAAATAGAGAGACAGGATATTAACTATGAGTATAGACCAGAGCTGTTGAATATCTCTACCATGAAATAGAGAGACAGGGTATTAACTATGAATATAGACCAGAACTGTTGAATCTCTACCATGAAATAGAGAGACAGGATATTAACTATAAATATAGACCAGAGCTGTTGAATCTCTCTACCATGAAATACAGAGACAGGGTACTAACTATGAGTATAGAACAGAGCAGTTGAATCTCTACCATGAAATAGAGAGACAGGGTGTTAACTATGAATAGAGACCAGAACTGTTGAATCTCTCTACCATGAAATAGAGAGACAGGGTATTAACTATGAATATAGACCAGAACTGTTGAATCTCTCTACCATGAAATAGAGAGACAGGGTATTAACTATGAATATAGACCAGAACTGTTGAATCTCTCTACCATGAAATAAAGAGACAGGGTATTAACTATGAATATAGACCAGAACTGTTGAATCTCTCTACCATGAAATAGAGAGACAGGATATTAACTATGAATATAGACCAGAACTGTTGAATCTCTCTACCATGAAATAAAGAGACAGGGTATTAACTATGAATATAGACCAGAACTGTTGAATCTCTCTACCATGAAATAAAGAGACAGGGTATTAACTATGAATATAGACCAGAACTGTTGAATCTCTCTACCATGAAATAGAGAGACAGGATATTAACTATGAATATAGACCAGAACTGTTGAATCTCTCTACCATGAAATAAAGAGACAGGGTATTAACTATGAATATAGACCAGAGCTGTTGAATCTCTCTACCATGAAATAGAGAGACAGGGTATTAACTATGAATATAGACCAGAACTGTTGAATCTCTCCACCATGAAATAGAGAGACAGGATATTAACTATGAGTATAGACCAGAGCTGTTGAATATCTCTACCATGAAATAGAAAGACAGGGTATTAACAATGAATATAGACCAGAACTGTTGAATCTCTCTACCATGAAATAGAGAGACAGGATATTAACTATGAGTATAGAACAGAGCTGTTGAATATCTCTACCATGAAATAGAAAGACAGGGTATTAACTACGAATATAGACCAGAACTGTTGAATCTCTCTACCATGAAATAGAGAGACAGGATATTAACTATGAGTATAGACCAGAGCTGTTGAATATCTCTACCATGAAATAGAAAGACAGGGTATTAACAATGAATATAGACCAGAAATGTTGAATCTTTCTACCATGAAATAGAGAGACAGGATATTAACTATGAGTATAGACCAGAGCTGTTGAATATCTCTACCATGAAATAGAGAGACAGGGTTTTAACTATGAATATAGACCAGAACTGTTGAATCTCTACCATGAAATAGAGAGACAGGATATTAACTATGAATATAGACCAGAGCTGTTGAATCTCTCTACCATGAAATACAGAGACAGGGTATTAACTATGAGTATAGACCAGAGCTGTTGAATATCTCTACCATGAAATAAAGAGACAGGGTTTTAACTATGAATATAGACCAGAACTGTTGAATCTCTACCATGAAATAGAGAGACAGGATATTAACTATGAATATAGACCAGAACTGTTGAATCTCTCTACCATGAAATAGAGAGACAGGGTATTAACTATGAATATAGACCAGAACTGTTGAATCTCTACCATGAAATAGAGAGACAAGGTATTAACTATGAATATAAACCAGAGCTGTTGAATCTCTACCATGAAATAGAGAGACAGGGTATTAACTATGAATATAGACCAGAGCTGTTGAATCTCTACCATAAAATAGAGAGACAGGGTATTAACTATGAATATAGACCAGAACTGTTGAATCTCTCTACCATGAAATAAAGAGACAGGGTATTAACTATGAATATAGACAAGAACTGTTGAATCTCTCTACCATGAAATACAGAGACAGGGTATTAACTATGAGTATAGAACAGAGCTGTTGAATCTCTCTACCATGAAATAAAGAGACCGGGGTATTAGCTATGAATATAAACCAGAACTGTTGAATCTCTCTAGCATGAAATAGAGAGACAGGGTATTAACTATGAATATAGACCAGAACTGTTGAATCTCTCTACCATGAAATAGAGAGACAGGATATTAACTATGAGTATAGACAAGAGCTGTTGAATATCTCTACCATGAAATAGAAAGACAGGGTATTAACTACGAATAAAGACCAGAACTGTTGAATCTCTCTACCATGAAATAGAGAGACAGGATATTAACTATGAGTATAGACCAGAGCTGTTGAATATCTCTACCATGAAGTAGAAAGACAGGGTATTAACTATGAATATAGACCAGAACTGTTGAATCTCTCTACCATGAAATAGAGAGACAGGGTATTAACTATGAATATAGACCAGAGCTGTTGAATCTCTACCATGAAATAAAGAGACAGGGTATTAACTATGAATATAGACCAGAACTGTTGAATCTCTCTACCATGAAATAGAGAGACAGGGTATTAACTATGAATATAGACCAGAACTGTTGAATCTCTCTACCATGAAATAAAGAGACAGGGTATTAACTATGAATATAGACCAGAACTGTTGAATCTCTCTACCATGAAATAGAGAGACAGGATATTAACTATGAATATAGACCAGAACTGTTGAATCTCTCTACCATGAAATAAAGAGACAGGGTATTAACTATGAATATAGACCAGAGCTGTTGAATCTCTCTACCATGAAATAGAGAGACAGGGTATTAGCTATGAATATAAACCAGAGCTGTTGAATCTCTCTACCATAAAATAGAAAGACAGGGTATTAATTATGAATATAGACCAGAACTGTTGAATCTCTACCATGAAATAGAAAGACAGGGTATTAACTATGAATACAGACCAGAACTGTTGAATTTCTCTACTATGAAATAGATTGGCAGGGTATTAAGTATGAATATAGACCAGAACTGTTGAATTTCTCTACCATGAAATAAAGAGACAGGGTATTAACTATGAATATAGACCAGAATTGTTGAATCTCTCTACCAAGAAATGGAGAGAAAGGGTATTAATTATGAATATAGACTAGCTCTGTTGAATCTTTCTACCATGAAATAGAGAGACAGGGTATTAACTATGAATATAGACCGGAACTGTTGAATCTCTCCACCATGAAATAGAGAGACAGGATATTAACTATGAGTATAGACCAGAGCTGTTGAATATCTCTACCATGAAATAGAAAGACAGGGTATTAACTATGAATATAGACCAGAACTGTTGAACCTCTCTACCATGAAATAGAGAGACAGGATATTAACTATGAGTATAGACCAGAGCTGTTGAATATCTCTACCATGAAATAGACCAGAGCTGTTGAATATCTCTACCATGAAATAGAAAGACAGGGTATTAACTATGAATATAGACCAGAACTGTTGAACCTCTCTACCATGAAATAGAGAGACAGGATATTAACTATGAGTATAGACCAGAGCTGTTGAATATCTCTATCATGAAATAGAAAGACAGGGTATTAACTACGAATATAGACCAGAACTGTTGAATCTTTCTACCATGAAATAGAGAGACAGGATATTAACTATGAGTATAGACCAGAGCTGTTCAATATCTCTACCATGAAATAGAAAGACAGGGTATTAACTATGAATATAGACCAGAACTGTTGAATCTCTCCACCATGAAATAGAGAGACAGGATATTAACTACGAGTATAGACCTGAGCTGTTGAATATCTCTACCATGAAATAGAAAGACAGGGTATTAACTATGAATATAGACCAGAACTGTTGAATCTCTCTACCATGAAATACAGAGACAGGGTATTTATTATCTATGAATATAGACCAGAGCTGTTGAATCTCTCTACCATGAAATAGAGAGACAGGGTATTAGCTATGAATATAGACCGGAATTGTTCAATCTCTCTGCCATGAAATGGAGAGAAAGGGTATTAACTATGAATATAGACTAGCTCTGTTGAATCTCTCTACCATGAAATAGAGAGACAGGGTATTAACTACGAATATAGACCAGAGCTGTTGAATCTCTACCATGAAATAGAGAGAAAGGGTATTAACTATGAGTATAGACCAGAACTGTTGAATCTCTCTACCATGAAATAAAGAGACAGGGTATTAACTATGAATATAGACCAGAACTGTTGAATCTCTCTACCATGAAATAGAGAGACAGGATATTAACTGTGAATATAGACCAGAACTGTTGAATCTCTCTACCATGAAATAGAGAGACCGGGTATTAACTATGAATATAGACCAGAACTGTTGAATCTCTACCATGAAATAGAGAGACAGGGTATTAACTATGAATATAAACCAGAGCTGTTGAATCTCTACCATGAAATAGAGAGACAGGGTATTAACTATGAATATAGACCAGAACTGTTGAATCTCTCTACCATGAAATAGAGAGACAGGGTATTAACTATGAATATAGACCAGAACTGTTGAATCTCTACCATGAAATAGAGAGACAGGGTATTAACTATGAATATAAACCAGAGCTGTTGAATCTCTACCATGAAATAGAGAGACAGGGTATTAACTATGAATATAGACCAGAACTTTTGAATCTCTACCATGAAATAGAGAGACAGGGTATTAACTATGAATATAGATCAGAGCTGTTGAATCTCTCTACCATGAAACAGAGAGACAGGGTATTAACTATGAATATAGACCAGAACGATGAATATAGACCTGTTGAATCTCTCTACCATGAAATACAGAGACAGGGTATTAACTATGAGTATAGAACAGAGCTGTTGAATCTCTCTACCACGAAATAAAGAGACAGGGTATTAGCTATGAAGATAAACCAGAACTGTTGAATCTCTCTAGCATGAAATAGAGAGACCGGGTATTACCTATGAATATAGACCAGAACTGTTGAATCTCTCTACCATGAAATAGAGAGACAGGTTATTAACTATGAGTATAGACCACAGCTGTTGAATATCTCTACCATGAAATAGAAAGACAGGGTATTAACTACGAATAAAGACCAGAACTGTTGAATCTCTATACCATGAAATAGAGAGACAGGATATTAACTATGAATATAGACCAGAACTGTTGAATCTCTCTACCATGAAATAGAAAGACAGGGTATTAACTATGAATATAGACCAGAACTGTTGAATCTCTCTACCATGAAATAGAGAGACAGGGTATTAACTATGAATATAGACCAGAACTGTTGAATCTCTCTACCATGAAATAGAGAGACAGGGTATTAACTATGAATATAGACCAGAACTGTTGAATCTCTCTACCATGAAATAAAGAGACAGGGTATTAACTATGAATATAGACCAGAACTGTTGAATCTCTCTACCATGAAATAGAGAGACAGGGTATTAACTATGAATATAGAACAGAACTGTTGAATCTCTCTACCATGAAATAGAGAGACAGGGTATTAACTATGAATATAGACCAGAACTGTTGAATCTCTCTACCATGAAATAAAGAGACAGGGTATTAACTATGAATATAGACCAGAACTGTTGAATCTCTCTACCATGAAATAAAGAGACAGGGTATTAACTATGAATATAGACCAGAGCTGTTGAATCTCTCTACCATGAAATAGAGAGACAGGGTATCAACTATGATTATAGACCAGAACTGTTGAATCTCTACCATGAAATAAAGAGACTGGGTATTAACTATGAATATAGACCAGAACTGTTGAATTTCTCTACTATGAAATAGATTGGCAGGGTATTAAGTATGAATATAGACCAGAACTGTTGAATTTCTCTACCATGAAATAAAGAGACAGGGTATTAACTATGAATATAGACCAGAACTGTTGAATCTCTCTACCATGAAATAAAGAGACAGGGTATTAACTATGAATATAGACCAGAACTGTTGAATCTCTCTACCATGAAATAAAGAGACAGGGTATTAGCTATGAATATAAACCAGAGCTGTTGAATCTCTCTACCATAAAATAGAAAGACAGGGTATTAATTATGAATATAGACCAGAACTGTTGAATCTCTACCATGAAATAGAAAGACAGGGTATTAACTATGAATACAGACCAGAACTGTTGAATTTCTCTACTATGAAATAGATTGGCAGGGTATTAAGTATGAATATAGACCAGAACTGTTGAATTTCTCTACCATGAAATAAAGAGACAGGGTATTAACTATGAATATAGACCAGAATTGTTGAATCTCTCTACCAAGAAATGGAGAGAAAGGGTATTAATTATGAATATAGACTAGCTCTGTTGAATCTTTCTACCATGAAATAGAGAGACAGGGTATTAACTATGAATATAGACCAGAACTGTTGAATCTCTCTACCATGAAATAGAGAGACAGGATATTAACTATGAGTATAGACCAGAGCTGTTGAATATCTCTACCATGAAATAGAAAGACAGGGTATTAACTATGAATATAGACCAGAACTGTTGAACCTCTCTACCATGAAATAGAGAGACAGGATATTAACTATGAGTATAGACCAGAGCTGTTGAATATCTCTACCATGAAATAGACCAGAGCTGTTGAATATCTCTACCATGAAATAGAAAGACAGGGTATTAACTATGAATATAGACCAGAACTGTTGAACCTCTCTACCATGAAATAGAGAGACAGGATATTAACTATGAGTATAGACCAGAGCTGTTGAATATCTCTATCATGAAATAGAAAGACAGGGTATTAACTACGAATATAGACCAGAACTGTTGAATCTTTCTACCATGAAATAGAGAGACAGGATATTAACTATGAGTATAGACCAGAGCTGTTCAATATCTCTACCATGAAATAGAAAGACAGGGTATTAACTATGAATATAGACCAGAACTGTTGAATCTCTCCACCATGAAATAGAGAGACAGGATATTAACTATGAGTATAGACCTGAGCTGTTGAATATCTCTACCATGAAATAGAAAGACAGGGTATTAACTATGAATATAGACCAGAACTGTTGAATCTCTCTACCATGAAATACAGAGACAGGGTATTTATTATCTATGAATATAGACCAGAGCTGTTGAATCTCTCTACCATGAAATAGAGAGACAGGGTATTAGCTATGAATATAGACCAGAATTGTTCAATCTCTCTACCATGAAATGGAGAGAAAGGGTATTAACTATGAATATAGACTAGCTCTGTTGAATCTCTCTACCATGAAATAGAGAGACAGGGTATTAACTACGAATATAGACCAGAGCTGTTGAATCTCTACCATGAAATAGAGAGAAAGGGTATTAACTATGAGTATAGACCAGAACTGTTGAATCTCTCTACCATGAAATAAAGAGACAGGGTATTAACTATGAATATAGACCAGAACTGTTGAATCTCTCTACCATGAAATAGAGAGACAGGATATTAACTGTGAATATAGACCAGAACTGTTGAATCTCTCTACCATGAAATAAAGAGACTGGGTATTAACTATGAATATAGACCAGAGCTGTTGAATCTCTCTACCATGAAATAGAGAGACAGGGTATTAGCTATGAATATAGACCAGAGCTGTTGAATCTCTCTACCATAAAATAGAAAGACAGGGTATTAACTATGAATATAGACCAGAACTGTTGAATCTCTACCATGAAATAGAAAGACAGGGTATTAACTATGAATACAGACCAGAACTGTTGAATTTCTCTACTATGAAATAGATTGGCAGGGTATTAACTATGAATATAGACCAGAACTGTTGAATTTCTCTACCATGAAATAAAGAGCCAGGGTATTAACTATGAATATAGACCACAACTGTTGAACCTCTCTACCATGAAATAGAGAGACAGGATATTAACTATGAGTATAGACCAGAGCTGTTGAATCCCTCTACCAAGAAATGGAGAGAAAGGGTATTAATTATGAATATAGACTAGCTCTGTTGAATCTTTCTACCATGAAATAGAGAGACAGGGTATTAACTATGAATATAGACCAGAACTGTTGAATCTCTCCACCATGAAATAGAGAGACAGGATATTAACTATGAGTATAGACCAGAGCTGTTGAATATCTCTACCATGAAATAGAAAGACAGGGTATTAACTATGAATATAGACCAGAACTGTTGAATCTCTTTACCATGAAATGGAGAGACAGGGTATTAACTATGAATATAGACCAGAACTGTTGAATCTCTCTACCATGAAATAAAGAGACAGGGTATTAACTATGAGTATAGACTAGCTCTGTTGAATTTCTCTACCATGAAATGGAGAGACAGGGTATTAACTATGAGTATAGACTAGCTCTGTTGAATTTCTCTACCATGAAATGGAGAGACAGGGTATTAACTATGAATATAGACCAGAACTGTTGAATATCTCTACCATGAAATAGAGAGACAGGGTATTAACTATGAATATAGACCAGAACTGTTGAATCTCTCTACCATGAAATAGAGAGACAAGGTATTAACTATGAATATAGACCAGAACTGTTGAATCTCTCTACCATGAAATAGAGAGACAGGGTATTAACTATGAATATAGACCAGAACTGTTGAATCTCTCTACCATGAAATAGAGAGACAGGGTATTAACTATGCATATAGACCAGAACTGTTGAATCTCTCTACCATGAAATAGAGAGACAGGGTATTAACTATGAATATAGACCAGAACTGTTGAATTTCTCTACCACGAAATAGAGAGACAGGGTGTCAACTATGAATACAGACCAGAACTGTTGAATCTTTCTACCATGAAATAAAGAGACAGGGTATTAACTTTGAATATAGACCAGAACTCTTGAATCTCTCTACCATGAAATGGAGAGACAAGGTATTAACTATGAATATAGACCAGAACTGTTGAATCTCTCTACCATGAAATGGAGAGACAGGGTATTCACTATGAATATAGACCAGAACTGTTGAATCTCTCTACCATGAAATAAAGAGAGAGGGTATTAACTATGAGTATAGACTAGCTCTGTTGAATTTCTCTACCATGAAATGGAGAGACAGGGTATTAACTATGAGTATAGACTAGCTCTGTTGAATTTCTCTACCATGAAATGGAGAGACAGGGTATTAACTATGAATATAGACCAGAACTGTTGAATCTCTCTACCATGAAATAGAGAGACAGGGTATTAACTATAAGTATAGACTAGCTCTGTTGAATTTCTCTACCATGAAATGGAGAGACAGGGTATTAACTATGAATATAGACCAGAACTGTTGAATCTCTCTACCATGAAATAGAGAGACAGGGTATTAACTATTAGTATAGACTAGCTCTGTTGAATTTCTCTACCATGAAATGGAGAGACAGGGTATTAACTATGAATATAGACCAGAACTGTTGAATCTCTCTACCATGAAATAAAGAGACAGGGTGTCAACTATGAATACAGACTAGAAATGTTGAATCCTTATTATCTATAGTTGTTATCAGTTAGTGATCAACAGACTTTACACCAGTGTATCCAGTGTCTGAAGTGGAGAGAGATTCTTGGGGGCACTCTCTGTCATACCAGAAGGGCAGTGGCCAGGGCCAACAGCCCTGCTCGCCGCTCGCAGGGTGAGTCTGAGAAGGGCGCTGCGCCCTTTCAGTTGAGGGGAGTCGGGGGTGCTCCTCGGAAATTTTTTTAGCACGAATGCCCCTAAATTATGCTGTTTTTCATAACTTTAAACCCTGTGTTGTGTCCAGTAAGAAATTACAAGTGGGCTTAGCTGCAGAACCTGTGTGCTCTATGACTATGGAGACTCCAAGTTGTGATGTGAGTGAGTCAAAAAGCCCCATAAACAGTCCACACAGACCCCAGACACTAGAAAGTCCCATCTCCAAGCCATCATAAATATTATTATAGGATAAGCTCTGTCAGTCACTTTTTTTTCAAATACAGACTCTAAATTCATGACAGTCACTAATTCTTACTCACCTTTAAAGAAGTTATCTATTAGCCCATGCTGTTTCATTATGAATTGAAAGAAACGAGGAAACTAGTATAATACGCTAGAAATTATTCAAAACTGCCATCCAAAACACAAGAGAAGAATCCAAGCAATGATTAATCTTAAACTAGTCGAGGATAGCCAACACAGGGTCCCGTCGATTGTGTCGGTTGATAGAAAACCGATTGGTTTTCAGGTTTTTAACAAAACAATCTAGTTGATCCACTATAATAGCAAAAAGCTGACTGAAGATATTAAAGATCAGTAACGTGATTCTCTCGTCCCGAAAATGCGCACTGTTTTTGGTGTAATGAACTCGAGCTAATATAAGTTCAGAAAGTATAGGAAAAAAAAGTTGTGTGAATATTTCACTTCATTCCGATTTTACTGCATTTAATAAGATATGAGCAACCTTATATGAGGGGGTATGCCTTCTAGGAAATACCACCACTAATTTTTCTTAGGAGTATGCCATACCCCTGCATACCCCATTTCGAACACTGAGTGTAACAGTATGTAACAGTAAATCTCTCTATCATGAAATAGAGAGACAGGGTATTAACTATGAATAAAGACCAGAACTGCTGAATCTCTCTACCATGAAATAGGGAGACAGGATATTAACTATGAGTATAGACCAGATTTGTTGAATCTCTCTACCATGAAATAAAGAGACAGGGTATTAACTATGAGTAGAGACCAGAACTGTTGAATCTCTCTACCATGAAATAGAGAGACAGTACATTAACTATGAATATAGACCAGAGCTGTTGAATCTTTATTATCTATAGTCGTGATCAGTTAGTAAACAAGAGACTTTACACCAGTGTATCAGTATGTATGTAATTAGTCTGTATATGATGTAGGATTAATTATTACATATGATGAAGGAAAGTAAACTCTTTGAAAGACATTGTTTTATAAGGTTGTTGAGAAACTGGTGCATTGTATTGGTATACAATTTTATATATATTATACATATGCAAAATATATATTTATAATATCATGTTTTAATAGTAAATCACAATGGCGACGATTCATGGAAGAAAGTGAAGGAGAAAAAATAGAAGCTTGTTGAAAATTATAACTAGTTAGGAAATATGAAAATAAAAAACTATTCCAGAGAGGTAAATGTTGAATAATAGACATAAAAGTTACTATCAAAGTCTATATACAAGAGTAGTATAGTGAGAGCAGATCTACACACCTATGCACTTAAAGTTGGATTTTGGGTACATTTTAGCCCGAGAACCTCGGAGAATGGTGTTGTCTGATGGAAAGTTTGGGGGGGTAGGTGTGTGAGTGTTGGGAGCTAAGGTTATGAAGTTTGAGAGGAATTGTGGGAAGGATGCGGTGCTGGTCGAGAGGAATTGTGGGAAGGATGAGGTGAAGAGGGCGATGGTTTCGGGTTTCGATGCGATGGGTTTGGGGTTCGGGTGTCGACGAGTTGAGCGATCGATCGTCGAATGGTTGGGGTCGGGTTGGCGACCGGTGGGGTGAACGGTGTTATGTCGTTTCGGTTGAATGAACGCTGATGTTGGACGAGTTCGGGCGTGTCTATTCGTGGAATCGATTAACTGTCCATTCACTATTTATAAGTTAAGAGTTTTATATATATGAACATTATATCATTGAGAAGTTCAACTAGAAGGAATATAAAATTATGGAAACTATTCATAAGGATAATTCTAAAGTTTACAATTCTTGTGAAGAAGAAAAAGATGAAACAGATGGATTAGTTGAAGAGGCTGTATTATTACATAATCATTTTGATAACATCACTAAATCTACATCAAAACCGCTTCGACAAAGTTTGCTTCAATTTTTTGGAGTGGTTTTAATATTACTTGCAATAACTGTAGCTTCATCTTTGATTGAATATTTTTTTATTCGGATTACAGGAGAAAAGATGAATGCTACTGTGAACTATGTAGAAGTATTTTTTCAAAATTTTGTGAATAATGAAAGTATGATTTTTGAAACATCTCCTCATCATTATAATTAGTTTAAATGAAAACTTCAAATGTTAGTAATTATCAAAACATGGAGAAAGACGGACTACAATCAATTGATGTGAGGTTACATTCTCCTTTCACATCTATGATAACAGGACCAACAGGATCAGGAAAAACTCAACTCGTTAAACGGTTGATTGAACAATCTCAATTAATATCTACTCCTCCTCCAATCGAAATTATATATTGCTATGGAATATGGCAGGAAGCTTTTGAGAATATGAAAGGAGTGGAATTTCATGAAGGATTGAAAGATCCGAGTACTTTTCCCAAAGATGGAGAAAATAGATGGATGATCATTGATGATCTAATGGAGGAATTATCATCAAATATCAAGATGGCTAACAATTTGTATACTCGAGAAAGTCACCATCTAAATATTAGTATTTTTACTATTACACAAAACTTATTCTTTGGTAAACTTAGAACAATTTCGCTGAATAGTCACTATTTTTTTATAGGAAAAAACCCCAGGGATTCTACATCAATCACATTTTTAGGAAAACAAGTTTTTCCTGGACAAGTTAAATATTTTCAGGAATCCTACCGAGATGCAACATCTTCACCATATTCCTTCATGAGACTGGACCTCCGACAAGAAACCGATGATACAATGAGAATTATGGGAAATTTCCCTCCTGTTGACTCTACGCCTATGATTATTTATAAGCCTAATTAAGCAAACGATTTTGATTTGTATTCCATAATTAAATAAAACAAGTATATATTCCAAGTTCTCTTTAAATATTCACCATACCACTTCTGTATCTTCCTCTGAGTGATTACTATAACATCACTAAAATTATCACATAGATATGGCTGAAACAAAAAGAATTCAACGAAATTTACTAACTTTATTATCTCTAGTTGGAGATTCTATTTCTTCTCAACAATCGATTATTAAAAATGCTAAAACGGATTTAATTTTAGCAATTATTGATTGTGTGAAATTACTCATTAAAAGAAAAGAACGACTAACTGATGCTCAGTATAAAGCTTTGAGTCGACAAAGTAAAAACATCGCTCGACTGATTAGTCCTAGAACATCGAATTTGGAAAAGAAACAACTTTTGCAAAAAGGAGGGTTTTTATCGGCTTTACTAGGTCCGATCGCGGGTGCTATACTCCCAGGATTAGTTGAACCATTGCTCGGAGGATTGTTTAAAACACGAAGAAGAAAATAATTAAGTTATCATGGATAATTCTCCACTTTCTAAGAGAATGAAAAAAAACAGAGTAATTCTGCAAATACTGAACAGTCTTACCGATGAACTTGCAAGTTCTGCTTTACCTCATATGAAAGAAGAAGTAATTAGAACATTACTTGAAATTGTTAAAAATATTATATATGGGAATGTACCTTTAACGAAAAATCAATACCATTCTCTGAGTCAACATAAAAAGGAGTTGATGAATATTATCGATGAAAACAAACCTCTTAAATATAAACGAAAGATTTTGCAAAACGGAAAAGGATTATTGAAACGGATTATAAAGCCATCCCTCAACTTGTATTAATCATTCAGCAGGAAGATGAGCTTTCCTAAGTATACAAAAAAATTTTTTTTGGTTTCTGAAGACGAGTACAAAAGGAACCAATTTAAAAGTCAACAGGATTCAAAAATTATCAATGATGGCTATAGTTCGTCACTTCGTTTCAATCCATTAGAAAATCCAAGAGTAAGTAAGGTTAAGAAGACCAGAGATAGGATGCGTCAAATTAATAACGATAACACTATTTCAGACTATAACAAAGTTAATTTGTATGCAGCTGAACTTCAAAATTTTTTAGATGAAATGAATTCAATTCGGAGTTATCCAATTCAACAGTCTCCGACTATTCGAAATCCGATTTCAATGATGTCACAAACACCTTCAGCTCCACAAAATTCAAAAGAAACTCTAAAGAAAGATACACCTGAATTACCCGAAGATAATTCGTCTCAAGACTCTACAGTTTTAAAAGAATCGCCAAAAAAAGAAGACACATTATTACCACAGAAGTTAAACGAAGAAGAACCATCGTCAAATTCTTCTAGATCTTATTCCATTTCTTCAATAGTTGAAAACTTCGGTTCGAAACAAGATCGAACTAAAGCGAAAAATCTTCTGGAAAAATTGAAAAAGTCTGGAAATTATGATTCTTTAACCGGGAAAATAACAGGATCTACAGGAGAGATTAAACCTGAGAACTTACGAAATCTTCTTGAAAGAAAGATTCGAGTTAAAGATAGTTCAATTATATCTTCTCCCTTTTCTCCAAGTTCATTTGAGAAACAATATAACTTATTTGAAAAAATTATCAAGGAGTCGAACTCGAATTTATCAAATAAATCAAAATCCAATTCGAATAGATCGTCTTCACGAAAACCTTATGTAGGAACAAGAGGAAAATGGACGACTTACTAAATGAATTCTATTATACCCCGGATCTACCATCTTCATTAGGTGGAGCACGAAAACTGAATGAAGCACTTCGGAGAAAAGAAAGCGAACAAGAAGTTAGAGATTGGTTAAGTGGTGAAGATGCTTATACGTTACACAAACAAATAAAAACGAAATTTAGAAGAAGACCTACAATTGTTGCAGGAGTTGGTGAACAATTACAGGCTGATTTAATGGATGTTAGATCTCATCGAGCTGAAAATGATGGAATTACATTTTTACTTACAATGATTGATGTTTTTTCAAGAAAAGCATGGGTAGAGCCTCTTGTTAACAAATCAGGTATATTGGTAGCAAAAGCCTTAAAAAAAGTATTGGATGGAACTAATTATAGAGTTTTTCAAACAGACAAAGGAAAAGAGTTTAATAATCGAGATGTCAAAAAAGTTTTGAAAGAAAATAAAGTAAAATGGTTTACATCTGAGAATGAGACAATTAAAGCTTCCATCATAGAACGATTCAACAAAACATTACGGGTGAAGATGTATAGATTCATGACATATTCGGATGATCGTAGATATATTGATGTTTTACCACAAATGGTAAAAGCATATAACAATACTATTCACACAACATTAGGAATAAAACCGAATGATGTAAATTATGAAAATCAAGAAAGAATCTGGAATAGGATTTATGAAAATGGAGAATATAGTTCTGACAGTACTCCCAAATTCAATATTGATGATTACGTTCGTATTAGTAAAGCTAGAACAGTTTTCGAAAGAGGTTTCACAATAAATTGGACAGTTGAAGTTTTTCAAATTACAGAAGTGCTTGATTTTGAAAGACCGATTATCTATAAATTACGTGATTTAGCAAACGAACCGGTTGATGGAACTTTTTATGAAGATGAACTACAGAAAGTAAAAAAACCCGCATTTTTTCGAATTGAGAAAATTCTCAAATCTCGGAAACGAGGAAGAACAAAGGAAATACTCGTTAAATGGATGGGATATCCTGATTCATTCAATAGCTGGGTCAATGAAAGAGATTTTGTTAAATAAAAGAGGATGATAAGCAATTGAACTTCATTGAAAGAATTGAAAATGTCGGAGTTCGTAACTCTTCCTTCTGATGCTAGTTTTAGTGACTTTCCTAAAAATACTAATTCAAACTTTACAGTTAGACTAGCCAGATATGTAGATTTTACAGAAGGACAATGGGAAGTTGCTCTAAAAGATATATCGTTTTTAAATAATTGGCCAAATGTAGTAGAAGGAATAATAAGCATCACAAAAGCGGAACTTAATGGGAGATTTCGTCGTTTCGACATAAAAATTGGAAATGGAAGATACGAAGATATAGATGAAGTAATTCAACGAACTCATGATGTTCTAAAACCCTTCAATCTCCATCCAACTATAGAATTCGAATACGACAAAATATCCAACAAATCTATGTTGTATGTAAGAGATTCGAGTGTTCAGGTTTCGTTTTCACAAGATTTCGCAAATATCTTAGGATTAGATCCGAAGATAACTTATAATGTGGGAAAACACGGAAACATCACATCTCCGGATATCAACTATGGATTTACATCATTATACGTATATTCATCAATTGTAAGTAACAGACTCGTTGGAGATGCAAATGTACGATTGCTACGAGTTGTCCCAGTAAGTGGAAAGAAGTTCTCTCGAGTTTATACAGAATTCAGTCAAGCGCATTACGTTGAAGTGGATAAAATTTCTACTGATGTGATAGAGACCCTTATAACAAGTGATGATGGAGAAAAAGTACCATTTGATGGAGGGAAGGTTATACTAACGGTTCATTTCAGAAAGAAACAATGAATTCCATATTAATTCCATATACTCCAGAAGACTCAAAAAACTTTTACATTCAATATTACACGTCTAATCAATCAGGAAATGGCGGATTGACACCATATAAAGGAAAGAGAGTGATGGGAAATGGACGACTATCAGGAATATTTAAAAAATTAGCAAAAGCTGTTGTGCCTCTAGCAAAAAAAACGGCTATCTCATTAGGGAAAAAAGGGTTAGATGCTGCATCCAATTATCTTAATAACATGGTAGAGAGACCAAAAGAAGAAGAAGAAGAAACAGATGAAGTAGTAATTCCAAGAGTTAGAAAACCTGGGAAAAGAAAATTAAATAACCGTAGCAAACCTGCAAAGCGACGGAGAAAAGCCACTCCAAATATTTTTTAAAATTTGAAAATGCTTTATATATTATTATCTCAATATTTTTTAGTTCATTTCATTGACATACATCAATAGTGAAAGATGAGTTCTGGAGAGATTGGTTCAACAGGTTTAAAAATATCGGGTTCTCCTTTTACGATAAACGAAAGTTTGGGTATATTTGATGTTCCAGGCACACATAGTTCGGTGGAGCGCGGATATTATAGTGAATTAGCTCCGTCACGTCTCAGTGAATATGGGCCAATTGAAATTGAAATACCTGGAGATGTAGATCACTATATCGATTTAAGTAATTCATATTTGCAAATCGAAGGAAAAGTAGTCAAGGACGATGGTTCCAATTTAGACAATACTGCTGCTAATGTAAATGTTGTACCAGGGGATGCGTTTTTTCATTCGCTAATCAAAACAGCAACATTCAAAATTAATGGATCTGTTGTTGAACATTCAAGTGATTATCCTATGAGATCGTTCATAGAAACCCTTCTCAATAATAGCAGAGAAGCAAAACAATACCAATTAAAAGCAGAAGGATGGTTTCAAGATGATAATCTTGCAAAAGATGGTGCGGAATTCGATAATAGTGCGGCTACAGCAAGAAAGAATCTTATTAGAGGTTCAAACTCATTTGAGTTTTTTGGACGACTCCATCTTAGCATTTTTCAACAGGAAAGATATCTCATTCCAGGATTGAATTGTAAATTAGAACTAGACCGAAGTAAACCAAGTTATTGTTTGATGGCAGCAACAGCTACTCCTGGAGGAGGGGGAAAAGTAAAGTTGACGAAATGTGTACTTCATCTTCGAAAATTAAAAATCAACCAAACAATTCAGCTTTTACATAACGAAAAACTACTTAATGGTGTTAATGCAAAGTATCCTCTTTCTCGGGTATACACCAGATCTTATAATGTGAATACTGGATTAACCCATACTCAAATAAAAATTGCTGATAACACACTTAGACCAAATTTAATACTTGTTTCACTTTCATCACACGATGGAGAAAATGGATCATACAATCGTAATCCTTTCAAATTTGGTCATTACGATGTGAGTCATGTAGAACTACAAATTGATGGACTACCTTTTGGAAAACGATATACTCCAAATTTTGTAAATAGAATGTATACTCGACCATATGTACAACTTCTAAATGCAATGGGAAAAGATCTTTCTTCTGAAGGAAGTGGAATTGGACTGAGTGAATATGAAACTGGACTTGCAATATACGCTTTCGATTTGACAGGAGATCTCTCATCCGAAGGATTTCATTTAGTGAGACATGTTTCACTAACAATCGATATCGGTTTTCGGGTTGCAACACCAGAAAATGTCTATCTTAATACATATATACAAAAAGATGGAATGATGGAAATCGCTTCTGACTTTAGCGTTCGACTCAGTGGTGGAAGCATATTCTAAGGATGAATACAGCAAATATTTTCGATGTTCTTTCCCAAGATCACATGACTAATAATCATTTTTTTGCTGTCTGTGCAAGAAATGAATTTATAGAACAATTTTTATCGAATGAAGGAATATATATTTTTAACACACACTATTCTTATCAACCAGGAGAACACTGGATAGGAGTTATTCGAACAAAATCCGAAATTAATTATTTCGATTCAACAGGACGAGATCCTTCAACATATCCAGATGTCGCTCAAATCTTAAAACTTTCTGGAATAAAGTTAATTAAATGGAATGATGTTCTACTCCAAGGTTTTCTTTCAACAACATGTGGAGATTACTGTCTTCTCTTTGCAATATTTTGGAGCAGAGGATGTTCAATAGAAGATTTTCTAACAGTTATGCTAAAAATTTCTGAAAAAGATACACGAGATCATGTAGTTCGAAAAACTATACTAGATAGATATGATTGGAATGGAAAAATTAGTAAAAGTCTTAATAACGAAGAAAATGAAGGTATTGACAATGTACATATTCAAGGAACTTCCCAAATTGTTAAATTACTAGAAGAACTGACATAAAATTTTTTTCTATATTTTACAATTGAATATACATATATACTTTATATCGAAATAAACTTGGTAAAAAATACAACCGAATGTTATTTACTTTTTTTGTTGAATATGTGTGTAGTTAATGCTGTAGAACGTATATTATGAATAACGAACAATAGTACATGTGAATAAGGAATACAATACAAGAGCATTAGAAAAACGTGTAACGCATCCTCGAGGATAAAAACAGAACTGCGTGCGCATGCACTAACCGGAAACGGCAAAGCCAATGATTCAATAACGTAACATTTTTGATATAAGTTTTATATATTGATATACTCACGCTGAGTTGGAGTTATCCTCAAAATAATCCACATATTAATCCATGTATGCCTCTTTACTAGTTCATCATCTTCATCTATTTACTGGTCGAGAGGCTGTTATGGAATGGTTAAGCCAAACCAAACAGGAGAATTCCATAGGTAAACCTAGGAAAACAATCAGGTCGAATGCCAAGGCGCTTGTCCACACAACAGCCCCTGAAAACAGCGACACTCAACGAACTTAATCGCGAGTAGCCGACTAACCGAATTCTAGCTGAAGCATACAAGCCTTATGGTATCAACGCTCGATCGACCCAAATTCTCAAATATAAGTAGGCATCAAGAGATGGTTAATGAGGCAGAATATTCCATCAGATCATGCAATGCTTATATAGTGAATTGAAGAATGATGGGTGTGTCCAAAGGAATTAATGAGGCGAAAATAGCAAACAGATTTTCGCGAAATTGAATTAGTTGTTGAAATCGAAGTTGACTATATAATATATATGATGTGAAATTTCGCGAAATCCAATTTCGCGAAATTCACTTTCGCGAAATTCAATTTCGCGAAAGTTGACTATATAATATATATGATGTGAAATTTCGCGAAATCCAATTTCGCGAAATTCACTTTCGCGAAATTCAATTTCGCGAAAGTTGACTATATAATATATATGATGTGAAATTTCGCGAAATCCAATTTCGCGAAATTGACTTTCGCGAAATTCAATTTCGCGAAAGTTGACTATATAATATATATGATGTGAAATTTCGCGAAATCCAATTTCGCGAAATTCACTTTTCGCGAAATTCAATTTCGCGAAAGTTGACTATATAATATATATAATGTGAAATTTCGCGAAATCCAATTTCGCGAAAGTTGACTATATAATATATATGTGTAATTTCGCGAAATTGTAAGCATAGAGAAATGTTTTGTAATCTATTTATAAATTTTCATTAAACTCACTCAAGCGTTTTACAGATGCTCAACTTTATAAAAGCAATCGAGAACAAATCATTATTATCATAACACTCTTCATAAGCTAACAGAATTCTGAGAAGGGTAAAATGTCAGAAGGGAAATGTACAGATAGTTGTGTTCAAATTTGGGCTACACCATGGGAATATTGTACACACGGACTACTTTCCTGTACATGTGGACATGTATATGATGGATTAGCACAATGTGTACATTGGTAAGTACATTTTGAAATTTTAAATTCTAAAGTTTTATATGAATATATAATTATTCATTTTATATACATCATCTTTTCTCAATTTTCAATGGATTTTCAAAAAATTAAACAGGTATCAAGAAGATGGTGAGGAAAGTGATGAAAAAAACATCTCGAAAGAAACAAACTCTCAAAATAGTGAAACGGAGTTGCAATTGGATTTACCATTGGATTATCCTATAGACAGATTACCTTCCTGCACATGTGGACAAGACGTATACGATGGCTTAGCTCAATGTATATTTTGGTAAGTAGATTTTAAGAATTTTAAAACCAAAGATATATAGTTATCCATTTATTTCATCCTTTCTCATTCCTCAATGTTTTATATATTTAAACAGTGATGATGCAAAACAAAAAGAAGATGATGAGAAAAGCGAGTCAAGCAGCACATACTTCTTTCTCGATAAGAAAGAATTACAATATTCTGAAGTGACAAGCTCTTCATCTCCACAGAAAACTGACAATTAGTATTTATAAAAAAAGATTTTTTTTTTTTTTTTTTGAATGAATATATATGCAAATCAATAGAACCTTTAGAAATAAAATCTTCATCTCCAAAGATGGAGAATTTATATTTTATTGTATATTTTAAGATACTATTATTAAAATAAAATCAATACAATATTCACATATCATTTTCATTGTGGAATAAAAATTTAGGAAAGCATGAAAATTAGATTACAACTTTAGCAGCAGTATGTGATTATGATAAAAAATTTCGACATCCTGTAATTTGTCTACAGAAAAACTTTCATTTCCATAGCCTCTTTCTTTATTACTTGGAGGGGTATTAGTTATATTTTCCTTAAGATTTTCAGATGATGGAAGAGTTGTGATTCCACTTGCTAGAATGATGGTAGCGAGTGTAGTTGTGGTGGTAGTAGGAATTGTACTAGCGAGTGTAGTTGTGGTGGTGGTAGGAATTCTGGATGTATGTGTAGTTCTGATGGTGGATCGAGTAGTGGAAGAATTAATTGGAGCTGTAAATCTACCATTATTTTCTTCGAATTGTGGATGATAACAAACAAACTTAATAGGCATTGATCTCCATCCACAAAAGTTTGAACGAGCTGAGTTGCCTACACAATATCTCGCTGATCGTGAAGATGGATTAGCCCATTGAACAAGTCGTTCAGTAATTCCCAACCTTTGAATAATTTCATAACTAGCTATACCATAAGTACAATCCGAGGGGTTATGTTCAAATTGAATTAAATTTCGTAAAAATTCACCGATAACCGGAAAAAATCCAAAACTAATAAATAGTATTGGAGAAATTTGAATTATATCATCTAGTTTTCTATAAAGACTCTTCATGTCTTCTCAAAAGAAATTTTTCCTAATGAATAATTCATTCGACTTTCCCCTTTTTTATTACTCATCTTTAAAGAGTTTTATAACGAAGGGAGACTTAACCGATTCCACGAATAGACACGCCCGAACTCGTCCAACATCAGCGTTCATTCAACCGAAACGACATAACACCGTTCACCCCACCGGTCGCCAACCCGACCCCAACCATTCGACGATCGATCGCTCAACTCGTCGACACCCGAACCCCAAACCCATCGCATCGAAACCCGAAACCATCGCCCTCTTCACCTCATCCTTCCCACAATTCCTCTCGACCAGCACCGCATCCTTCCCACAATTCCTCTCAAACTTCATAACCTTAGCTCCCAACACTCACACACCTACCCCCCCAAACTTTCCATCAGACAACACCATTCTCCGAGGTTCTCGGGCTAAAATGTACCCAAAATCCAACTATAAGTGCATAGGTGTGTAGATCTGCTCTCACTATACTACTTACAAGTTGTATAGATTAAACTTGGAACATGAAATGTGTAGAAGTTAATATTTAAGTCAACTGCATATACACATTCATGCATACCATAAAACCTTTATTTGAATGCAACCTTCATTCGAAAGCCACCTCGATTAGAACGTCGTTATAGAAGAAGGCTAAAAAAACACAGCGCTACCCTTTAATTGAATGCTACCTCTATTTGACTGCCATTTTGACATTCCTTGATATTTACAAACCCGTAATATCGATCAGTAGCGATCAGTAGCGTAAAAGCGATTAGTAGAGTAGTGTGTAAAAAATCGCAGTAGTAATGACTCCGTTCATCAATAATAAGCAATACTTTCATTGCTGTAGTGGCTGCCATGACTTTCGTGATGATGCACCTGCGATAATCAATCGTCCCAATCATCATAACTACACTCTGATTCGGAATCACTAAGGTCTATATCCGATCTATTGACTTCAGACTTGTACATAATGTGGTTTACAATCTGACCTGAAAACATTAAAGCGTTTTGATGAGCGATGAGAATACTCTTTAGGAACACTGTACGATGTAATAACAGGAATTTCTATGGCGTACCGAAAACTGTTTTTTCAAGTCCGAAGCTTCATGGTTTTTCCAAACACTTTGAAAGTGACACCATTAAATAATTATTAGCCGGATTTGGCTAATAAAAAATTGCAAAAACAATTTTTTATTAGCCAAAGCAAAAGTGTTTGACTTATCAGAGCCTTCATCAGACTTATATTACCTATCACTGTCACAAGTGGATGTATTTAATAGAAGATACATGTACATATACAAACTATGTGTAAAGCAAAATCATAGATGCTTGTTGCAAGTTGTACGGCCTCTCATGTGAAGTTTCAAAAGTATTTATCAGGAAGTATAGATATTTTTTATCTTTCGAGATTTGTGTGTTGTTTTAGGTGATGTACTGCCATGAGGTTTTCAGATTAAAATTGGCAAAACTTGATCACCGTTAAAACACTCAGAAAAAGGACCCATCTTTTTCTTCTGAGTGTTTCAACAGAGATCAATTTTGCCAATTTTAATCTTAAAACATCATGACAGTCACATCACCTAAGACTACAAACAAATCTCAGCTAATAGAAAAATATCTAAATTTTCAGATGAATTTTAAAACTTCGCACGAGTAAACATTTACGACCAATGTGAAAACGCATGCTTTACATCTGATCAGTTGTTTCATTTAAAAAACTTATTGAGTGTAGCCTTTGAAAAGGTGTTTTGTTGAGAAAGATAAACAGTGTAATTGAGTGTATATATAGAATTTAAGCAGTTATTATAGTCCTTACCCTCTGTCGTATCTATAAAACGTCTTTATTAAATTGTTATCGCTTTGGTGATACGTTTTAACGTTTTTGGGTTGGCGGTAACTTAGTCGACCTGTTAGCGACGCCATTAATCAGGTTTATACGGTTTCCTAATCGGTTCCATTATACGGTACGGGAGAATTATATGTACACTATATACATATAAGAAGCGCTTTACTCGCTAGGAAGGCAGAGTAATCCTAGCTCCAAAACTAATGTAAATTCTGTCGGATTAAAACAAACCCAAGTTTCTTTTAAAATTGTTCCTTCGGCAAAAAAACTGTTCGAATTAATGATGTTAAGTACGAGTTATCAAAAGCAATTTATCATTGCGTAGGAACGGACCAAAGAAATACGTTTGAGTTAACCATGTGTTCGAAATATCCGTGACTGAGTTATCCGTGTTTGACTGTAGTTCCTTGGTTACGTTGGTCTGGTACTAAGTAGCTAATATGTTTTAATCAAACTAGTTCCTCCTTTAGGTCAGTCTGGTACAACGGTGTATGTAAGACCGTTTAAACAAAAACACGCTGAAGCCGATAATAATACTGTCGCGCAACCTGATGGAGAGTGTAAAATATAGGCCACATTAACAATGCATCGCTCGTAAAAAGCATAAATTTATTTTCCCACCATAATGACGAGCTTGTCGAAAGATAGAGGACCACTATATATTTGAAAGCCGCCTCGAATAGAACGCCGCTATAAGGAAATTATTAAAAAATACAGCACCATGGCGTTCAAATAAAGGTTTTACAGTATTTAACCGTCTTTAGTATCCCGAGCACTCTTAATACATGCCAACTCATTTCTAATGGCTTGTATAATGATAACTTGTGAAATATGTTTCATAGATATTGTAACTTAATAACTTAGTTAACTTGTAACTTGTTACTTTAACTAGTTATGGTAACTTGAGAGTCATACTAGTCATACATGTCATCAATAGAAATCCTGTCAGCTGAATCAAATGAATATAATATTATAAAGGCACACAGATAACCGGTTGTAACACAAAAAAGTAATGCTCAAGGAAAAAACCTATCAAAGTCTGCTCCATGGAGGAACAGTAGCTAGGAGTATAAGTCTAGCAGAAGGCTGATTATATGAATAGTGAAAAGTGTACATAGCTTAACATTGGAAGCTTTTTAAGTAAATGTTAATGTTTTCTAAACCAGTTGCGCAATCATTGATTTCAGAGACGTCAGACACTTTTAATAGCTTTTTTGCTTCACCTACTTCTGAAGGGTTCAATATAGAAGTTGACAAACAGAGCGAAAATGATGAGTACATAAGAGGGAATCCAGTGAAGAAACATAATTGGACAATCACAGATGTTGAAGACGAATTGACTGGAGCAAAGTGCCATGATGGTAACTTGTATCTAAAAAATAATGTGAAATGTATTAGTTACTGTACTGAGTACTATCTAAAGCTACTGTACTGAGTACTTCTAAAGCTACTGTACAGAGTACTATCTAAAGCTATTGTACTGAGTACAATCTAAAGCTACTGTACTGAGTACTGTCTAAAGCTACTGTACCGAGTACTATCTAAAGCTACTGTACTGAGTACAATCTAAAGCTACTGTACTGAGTACTGTCTAAAGCTACTGTACTGAGTACTATCTAAAGCTACTGTACTGAGTACTATCTAAAGCTATTGTACTTAGTACCATCTAAAGCTACTGTACTAAGTACTATCTGAAGCTATTGTACTGAGTACTATCTGAAGCAAATGTACTGAGTACTATCTAAATCGACTGTACTGAGTACTATCTAAAGCTACTGTACTGAGCACTATCTAAAGCTACTGTGCTGAGTACTATCTAAAGCCACTGCACTGAGTACTATCTAAAGCTACTGTACTGAGTACTATCTAAAGCTAATGTACTGAGTACTATCTAAAGCTACTGTACTGAGTACTATCTAAGGCTACTGTACTGAGTACTATCTAAAGCTACTGTACTGAGTACTATCTAAAGCTGCTGTACTAAGTTCTATCTAAAGCTACTGTACTGAGTACAATCTAAAGCTACTGTACTGAGTACTATCTAAAGCTACTGTACTGAGTACTATCTAAAGTTACTGTACTGAGTACTATCTAAAGTCGCTGTACTGAGTACTATCTAAAGCTACTATACTGAGTACTATCTAAAGTTACTGTACTGAGTACTATCTGAAGCTAATGTACTGAGTACTATCTAAAGCTACTGTACTGAGTACTATCTAACGCTACTATACTGAGTACTATCTAAAGCTACTGTACTGAGTACTATCTAAGACTACTGTACTGAGTACTATCTAAAGCTACTGTACTGGGTACTATCTAAAGCTGATGTACTAAGTTCTATCTAAAGCTACTGTACTGAGTACTATCTAAAGCTACTGTACTGAGTACTATCTAAAGCTACTGTACTGAGTACTATTTAAAGCTACTGTACTGAGTACTATCTAAAGCTACTGTACTGAGTACTATCTAAAGCTACTGTACTGAGTACTATCTAAAGTTGCTGTACTGAGTACTATCTAAAGCTACTATACTGAGTACTATCTAAAGTTACTGTACTGAGTACTATCTGAAGCTAATGTACTGAGTACTATCTAAAGCTACTGTACTGAGTACTATCTAACGCTACTATACTGAGTACTATCTAAAGCTACTGTACTGAGTACTATCTAACGCTACTGTACTGAGTACTATCTAAAGCTACAGTACTGAGTACTATCTAAAGCTGCTGTACTAAGTTCTATCTAAAGCTACTGTACTGAGTACTATCTGAAGCTACTGTACTGAGTACTATCTAAAGCTACTGTACTGAGTACTATTTAAAGCTACTGTACTGAGTACTATCTAAAGCTACTGTACTGAGTACTATCCAAAGCTACTGTACTGAGTACTATCTAAAGCTACTATACTGAGTACTATGTAAAGCTACTGTACTGAGTACTATCTAAAGCTACTGTACTGAATACTATCTAAAGCTACTGTACTGAGTACTATCTAAAGTTACTGCACTAAGTACTTTCTAAAGCTACTGTACTGGGTACTATCTAAAACTATTGTACTGAGAATTATCTAAAGCTACTGTACTGAATCCTATCTAATGCTACTGTACTGAGTACTATCTAAAGCTACTGTACTGAGTACTATCTAAAGCTACTGTACTGAGTACTATCTAAAGCTACTGTACTGAGCACTATCTAAAGCTACTGTACTGAGTACTATACAAAGCTACTGTACTGAGAAATATCTAAAGCAACTGTACTGAGTACTCTCTAAAGCTACTGTACCGAGTACTATCTAAAGTTACTGCCCTAAGTACTTTCTAAAGCTACTGTACTGGGTACTATCAAAAACTATTGTACTGAGAATTATCTAAAGCTACTGTACTGAGTCCTATCTAATGCTACTGTACTGAGTACTATCTAAAGCTACTGTACTGAGTACTATCTAAAGCTACTATGCTGAGTACTATGTAAAGCTACTGTACTGAGTACTATCTAAAGCTACTGTACTGAGTACTATCTAAAGCTACTGTACTGAGTACTATCTAAAACTACTGTACGGATTACTATCTAAAGTTACTGTACTGAGTACTATCTAAAGCTACTGTACTGAGTACTATCTAAAGCTACTGTACTGAGTACTATCTAAAGCTACTGTACTGAGTACTATCAAAAGCAATTGTGCTGAGTACTCTCTAAAGCTACTGTACTGAGTACTATCTAAAGCTACCGTACAAAGTACTATTTCAAGTAACTGTACTGAGTGGTATCTGAAGCTAATGAACTGAGTACCATCACACCCTACCGTACTGAGTACTATCTAAAGTTACAGTGCTGAGTATTATCTAAAGCTACTGTACTGAGTACTACCTAAAGCTACTGTACTGAGTACTATATGAAGCTCCTGTACTGAGTACTATCTAAAGCTACTGTACTGAGTACTATCTAAAGCTACTGTACTTAGTATTATCTAAAGCTACTGTACTTGGTACTATATAAAACTACTGTACTGAGTACTATCTAAAGCTACTGTACTGAGTACTATCTAAAGCTACTGTACTGAGTACTATCTAAAGTAACTGTACTGAGTACTATCTAAAGCTACTGTACTGAGTACTATCTAAAGTTACGGTGCTGAGTATTATCTAAAGTTACTGTACTGGGTACTATCTAAAGCTACTGTACTGAGTACTATCTAAAGCTACTGCACTGAGTACTATCTAAAGCTACTGTACTGAATACTATCTAAAGTTACTGTACTGAGTACTATCTAAAGCTACTAAAAGTAAGAACTAACTGAGATTACTTCAACTCATATCATCTACAGCTTGTATAGGAGAGTAAAACGGGTCATTTGAAACTTACCATATGCACCATGGTAAGGTACTTCTTCTACCAGATATACTTGTGATACTGAACATCCACATCAGCCAGACTATAGTACATGTATATGAGTACATGCATGAAATAATTGAGTGTGGTGTGCCCTGAATCCTCCTATAAATTATAAATAACGTTACAGGAAACAAATTATGTGGAGATACATAATATGGAGACCGATAACAATTACTTTTAACACTTTTCCAAATTCTTAAAGGTTGTCGTGCAACAAAATTAACATTACAGTTATTTGATATCAAAAGATTCACCATGTCTTACTCTGTTGTGTTGTAGGTGCCAAATATGTAGGAATGCGATTACAAGCTCTTAAAAGCTCAAGAACGAACAGTTAATCGCAGCCACACGAGACCGCCGTAGTTTGGATTCTCTTTGCAAAACGGCTCAAATGTGATGTAGTTGTGTGAGATGGTTTCTGTTTACACTTTCATGCAACCTTATTGGTCGAATCATTTTTACAAATTTATTTCACGCATTCAATAAAACCATGTCTATTGTTCTTACACATCTGTTTTATCGTCATTGTAAATGCTGTCACTTTCAGCAGTGATATCTTATAACTTACCGTAAAAGATCGTTTAATTTTTTAGCCTTACTTCGAAGGAGTACATATCATTGTCTGATAATCATGAAGAGCCTGTTGGTCACCTGTGATAATCGAAAAGTGCTGAAAAAGTTATTTGCGAAGTAATAGTTCACATGATCAGATTACGACTTGCCAATTAGACCAGGCCGAAACGAAACTGTAAAGTAGCCAACATCTATATTTGATACGAGGTCTTCGGTAAAACCCGAAGTGTTTGTCATAAACTCGTGCTATGAAAAGTTTTATCTTGAGCTTTTTATTGGCCTTTCAGTTTACGTGAGAACATCACGTGACAAGACAATAACCAAACTTCATGGCTACGTCATCGAAATAAAAAGATTCCCATCTACGGCGGCATTCCGTTTTTGAGCTTTCAAGAGCTTGTAATCACTTTTCCACATATTTGGCAACTACAACATAACAGAATAGAACATGGTGAATCTTTTGATACCAATAACTGTAATGTGAATTTTCTTTCAAGTCAACCTTTAAGCATCGTTCAGATAAAAAGAAAAGTGGGCATGGAAATATGGATGGTCTAAAAAAAATAATAAAAAAAAATATTATGATACTCTAGACCCTAGAGTATTCTGGAAAAAAACGGCGAGCAAAACTTTCAAGACAACAGCTACAAATACAGATGGTTAAATTAGTTAAAATCATTGATAAAAGATGTATATTATTATCTGGTAGGGCTATGATACAAAGTGTTACGACCAAGGTAAGATTATTACGACTAAGGTAAGATTATTACGACTACGGTATGATTGTTATGACTAAGGTAGGATTGTTATGACTAAGGTAAGCTTGTGATGACTAAGGTAGGATTGTTATGAATAAGGTAAGATTGTTATGAATAAGGTAGCAATGTTATGACTAAGGTAGGATTGTCATGACTAAGCTAGGACTGTTATGAATAAGGTAGGATTGTTAAGACTAAAGTAGGAATGTTATGACTAAGGTAAGATTGTTATGACTAAGGTAGCATTGTTATGATTAAGGTAGCATTATTATGAGTAAAGTAGGATTGTTATGACTAAGGTAGGATTGTTATGACTAAGGTAAGATTGTTATGACTAAAGTAGGATTGTTATGACTAAGGTAAGATTGTCATGACTAAGGTAGGATTGTTATGAATAAGGTAAGATTGTTATGAATAAGGTAGCAATGTTATGACTAAGGTAGGATTGTCATGACTAAGCTAGGACTGTTATGAATAAGGTAGGATTGTTAAGACTAAAGTAGGAATGTTATGACTAAGGTAAGATTGTTATGACTAAGGTAGCATTGTTATGATTAAGGTAGCATTATTATGAGTAAAGTAGGATTGTTATGACTAAGGTAGCATTGTTATGATTAAGGTAGCATTATTATGAGTAAAGTAGGATTGTTATGACTAAGGTAGGATTGTTATGACTAAGATAGGATTGATACGACTAAGGTAAGATTGTTATGACTAAGGTAGGATTGTTATGAATAAGGTAAGACTGTTATGATTAAGCTAGGATTGCTATGACTAAGGTAGGATTGTTATGACTAAGGTAGGGTTTTTATGACTAAGGTAGGATTGTTATGATTAAGGTAAGATTGTTATGATTAAGTTAAGATTGTTATGACTAAGGTAGGATTGTTATGAATAAGCTAGGATTGTTATGAGTAAGGTAGGGCTGTTATGACTAAGCTAGGATTGCTATGACTAAGATAGGATTGTTATGACTAAAATAGGATTATTATTTATAAATTAGGATTGTTATAAGTAAGGTGGGATTGTTATGACTAAGGTAAGATTGTTATGACTAAGGCAAGATTGTTATGACTAAGGAAGGATTGCTATGTCTAAGGCAAGATTGTTAGGACTAAGGTAGGATTGTTATGACTAAGCTAAGATTGTTATGACTAAGGTAGTGTTGTTATGACTAAGGTAGGATTGCTATGACTAAGATAGGATTGTTATGACTAAAATAGGATTATTATTTATATAGTAGGATTGTTATCACTAAGGTAGGATTGTTATGACTAAGGTAGGATTGTTATGACTAAGGTAAGATCGCTATGACTAAGGTAGGATTGTTATGACTAAGATAGGATTGTTATGACTAAGGTAGGATCGTCCTGACTAAGTAGGATTGACTAAAGAATGATCGGTATAATTAAGGTATGATTGTTTGAACTAAGTTACAATCATTACACGTAATGTTATGTGACCTGTAAGAACAGACGATAGAGGATCAATATAAGTATACATTCACAAGAAATGTCATTTCGATCAGTCAGGTGGTTCCCGAAAAAAGACCAGAGTAATACTGACAATAGCTGGAGTGGTGAGAAAAGCAGGTAGCTAACCTTGAGAGACTGTGAGTGACTCTCAATAATGTATAAGCAATCATCTCATACTACATCCTGTGAGTCAACATGAGTAGCTGTAAAACACATAATAATATCTGTAGAGACACAACTCTGAACAGAGCAATATGAATAGTTGCATTACTAGGATTAGTGACAGGAAGTTTTGATTATTCTGTTTAGATATTTTGATTTAGAATGTTACTAGTAAAAATACAGCTCTGTCTAAATGAACCTTGCCTTGAACCTATGCTCCCTCAATATGTATATTTTCCCTTCTGTGTCTACTCATGAGTTTAGCAGAATATCGGCCGGAGACAGATGTGATGCTATATCTACATGTATATATTAAAACAAACTCGTCTTTTATGATACACTTTCTGAACCTTGTCTGTTAAAAATCTTTATTCATGAAATCAGAGCAAGATGAACAGGTTTACACAGATGAGTTCAAAAATAGCACATTTTGACAAAATATTTTGTTAAATTTCTTTCTCCCTGAAGCGAGAATTTTTCATCACCTGCATTGTATACCCTACGTCTATGTATATTGTATATCATGTCTATGTACATTGTATATCATACATCCGTGTACATTGTATAGCATGCATGTACATCCATGTACATTGTATGTCATACGCCTATGTACAGTGTATATCATGTGTATATGTACATTGTGTAGCATACACCTATGTACATGGTATATCATAGGCTATGTACATGGTATATCATAAGTCTATGTATATTGTGTATCATACACCTATGAACATTGTATACCATTTGTCTATGTACATTGCATATCATAGGCTATGTACATTGTATATCATATGTCTATGTACATTGTATATCTTAGGTCTATGCACATTGCATATCATATATTGATGTACATGGTGCATCAAAGGCTTATGCGCGTTGTATATCATACGTCTATGTACAATGTATATCATACTTTTATGTACATTGTATATCATACATCTATGTATATTGTATATCATATGTCTATGTATATTGTATATCATATGTCTATGTATATTGTATATCATATGTCTATCTACATTGTATATCATATGTCTATGTATATCGTATATCATTCGTCTATGTACATTGTATATCATACGTCTATGTACATTGTATACCATACGTCTATGTAAATTATATATAATACGTCTATGTACCTTGTATATCATACGCCTATGTACATAGTATATCATACATCTATGAAGGTTATATACATGTATAATGCGTCGATGAAGTATTTTGTCTTCAGAACTGCGTTTTGTTCTTGTGAAATCAAAATCCCTCCTCACCAAAAAAGTACCATGATGATATTATTATAAATAAATGTAATTTAAATCGTACTCAGTTGGCATTTAGTACGTCTTTTGGTGTAAGCATAAACATAACCATATAAATAAGAAGTTCGGAACAACTGCAATTACAGAAATACACTTTAAACTAATTTTATTTCCATTCCCAAACTAGGATCTCAGTTAGTAAAGTGTAGTAATATGTAAGTAAAAACAGTGAAGAGATTTCAAATCATTGCCAGCTCTATGTTTTGAATGATAATGTCAAAGAGAACATTAACAGTAAACTTCACTCACTCGATGTCAATAAGCAACACCGACGAGATGAATGAGATTTCAGAAACAGCAGGACCACCTTTTAGAATGACAATTATCTATAATAATATCAATAGAATATTTTGTTATACATCCATGATTATGATGCTAGTAGCACAAAATAACCAGTTTGAGGACAGAAAGCTAAGAAAGCTCTCAGTTTGGATGTAAAGAAGTAATTTTGCTATCGATAGATCTGGCACCAGCAACCCAAATACTCCATACTAGCCAATACATGAATAAAAGACGTTAGCATACACAGGCAGCCATATTTAATATATCATCCTGTCTGGTACTACTGGCAGACTTCAACAGGACACAAGGACCTACAATATACATATACTTTATACGCCTTTGAGGGCTTAGGCCTACTACATTTTGAATTAAACCAAAGCTAAAAAAGAGTTACCTACTCACGGAAAAAGCGGCCTGTAACATGAGCGGACAACTTTCATTCTGCCTGCTCAAACTTGCTCAGAATAAAGGACAGCCAAGGACAGTTGTTTTAGCCAAGTATTTGTAAAAACCAACCAATATAATAACTTGCTTTGCCTAATTTTTGGCAAGAAATAGAAAAAAGATTATTCAAACAAATTCCGTGAACAAAGTCATTAGGTCTAAATACAGCTGAAATCATCAATGTAGGTCATGCATTTCAATTAACTCCCCTGTGCTATTACTGCAAAATTCACTCATCATTGCCCGTTCCATTGGTTTGGCCATACGCAGTGATGAACTTGTGAGAGAACAACTCCAGTTTAACAAGCAGAGCACGGAATTCTGTTATGGTTAAAATGTTATAATAGGGAATTGTTAAACTTATCATATGGGTAACAACAACTAGTCATACTTAGTGAACTAAATGTATGATTTACCTCCAATAATAATCTATGTTACAAATGGAAAACGATGAAGTCTGTAGAGAAATGTTGGTACACAATAGTTATAGTTACATACAAGTGCTCACACAGAATTAGTTACAACCACTACTATAAAGCAGACTCTGTAATCAAAGGGATATTCAACAAACAGGTTCACATGACTTATGAACTGAGTAACATCTGATAATATAACTTACTGCTTTTATTAGAGAATTCATCTTTCATGTTTATCCCAGCGTGTAGACTCGGAGTCTACCATTATAGTGTAAAGGAACGGTTGTCTATGATCACGCTCCACAGCAATATCTACACAAGTAAATCATTCAATGCTAGTGAGATCTTTGATAATAAAGTAGATGTGTTATCTTTATATGACTAATCATACCTGAGCTATTTATGTCTCTGTTAGAAATCATATCAGTAGACAGATGGACCACATGCTAACTAGAAGCGATGTAAGCATGTTATTTCCCATCAATATCTTAATGTACTTGGTAAGAACTGTTCTCTGACTTGAAATATTTTTCTTAAACGAGTCCGAGTTTCCTGAAGTAGTAATAATCTAGAATGAATATTTAAATCTAAACATGGTTTTAACATAAATTAAAACACAAAGAATTATAACTGTGTAAAGACTTTAGAATTCTCATGTTTCACCTCCTTTAATTGTTTATGTAAACACTGTAACTGATAGTCATATTAGTTATTAGCTGCCAAAGGTTGATTAGCTATAAATAGAATATGTTTTAAAGCACATAAATTATTTAATTTTTTTATTATATAATTTAATACATCAGAATCTTGGCTTTCGAATGAGCCTATATTCAATACGCAAAGAATAATGGAACTATGAAAAACGGGGTGTTAAAAGTATATCCTGCAATAAAAAACACTTGGTTGCGGTTCCCACAATGTCATGTCATAATTATTATTTAGCATTAGGTAGTCGATCCCTTTCGCTGCCATTGAGGCTGTGCTTTTCTGTGACAATTGGTGCTGTTAAACCCAGAGAGCGCCAATAATAAACTAGGATTCTAGATAACCAACAATGCCCGGGGATCGTGCTAACGCCCGACCCATACAAACACATGCTCTGGGTTAATTAATTATGCTTCAATAAATATACTGTCGTTGATAAAGGTAATGAAATCACACCGATTAAATTGTGACCTTCAGTTGCATGGCTCTAAGACTACGTGTCTACAATGCTTGAAATTAATTAGCCTCAGTCGTGCCCCTCAACACCACAATAGAAAGAGAGGGCTAGTGCATAATATCATCGGAAAAACATAGCATGGTGCTTGGAATCCGAGTTATTTATCATAGAAATAAACTGGACATAGAGAGCTAATGACACTGCTTCCTTTGCCATCTTCATTGGTTCTCTGGAGTTGTCCTACCTTCGCCTGCGACTAGCGTCATTATCGTAGTTGAGAAATATAAGCAGTAAGCAATAAAATAAGTGGTAAGAGCACACAAAACCGAATATGAAAATTGTGACGTCACAATTTTCGAGCCTATACCATTGAACATTTCTGTGGTAGAGCTTTGGGGAAATCCTATAAACACCAACCAATGTCTGTCTCACCATGTCAAACAATGGCTCATTCGAAAGCCAAGACTCTGATGTATTGAAATATATGATAAAAAAATTATGTAATTTATGTGTGTTAAAGAAGCGGATAGTAAACAACAATTATTAATCTTTCCTTAAAACATGGTCTTTAGTATAGGTAAGTTTAGTCAGAGATCTTGCATCTCACACGCAAAAGTTGGTGAGAGAGCAATTGACCAAAGGGTTTTCACTTTTCCAGAAAAAGCATTACGCCTTCAGCAAATCACAATCACAGGAAATGACTACCAAATCAGCTAGCCATTTTGTAACACATGATATCGAGAAAGTCAAACTATGACACTGTGTTTAAATTAGAGCTGCACAACGACTATAAAAATTAATCGCGATTAATAACTGGTCTGAACCAGTTAATCTTTGATTAATCTGTGAATTCATCTAGCAAAAACCTGCATATTCAAAAACAAATCTTACAGCTACATATAAATAAATTATATTTGACACAATTGTTAGCAGTAGTACATGTTATGCACAATGTACATAAGTTACAATGTAATAATTATTATGAGTATGAAAACAGTCTGTGAAAGTCTATAATTAGGTCAGCCAAGAGTTGAGGTAGCACAGTTTATTCACATTATCCGAATAAAGAGATGCCCTCTTCCTACATACAATATTGCCAGCTTTAGAGAGTAGCCACTCGCAGAGGACAATAGTAGTAGTTATTGTCTGCGACAGCTGGTGATGATTTCTGCGCGGCAGGGTGAGAATTAGTTAAATTATATCTTAATGATCATGTGCTGTGGTGGTAGGCAAATTCTTTCTAGCTTCTGGCATATAATGCACATCGCTTTCTCGTTTATGCTTACAACAACACAGAAATGCACCACCTATTACGGAAGACATTTTTCTGCTTTCATGTACCAATAGAGTGTCAATCTTATATTACTAATATTCTAAAGCTAAAATATGAGTGTGATTTTTCGAAAAATAAAAATACATCTATAATTTACCTAAGAACGTTGTTAAAAATAAACAAAAAATAGATCGTAATATACACGTATTAAATAACACTGAAATCGCTTTTGTTGCTATTACCTAGAAACATGTTGGAACAGCTAACAACATGGCCGCTAATGGCTAGATCGGCGCGATGTTGGTGCATTGTATAAACAAGTTTAATGTTAGCAGCTCACTTTGTGTTTTCATAGTTGAGTGCAAAATAATTGTGGTTGTATATAATTAGTAAGAAGGTGTTGCTTGTCATAATATTTATTTGTTAGTAAATTAAATGGTAGTAACCTGCTATGTTCATGTTATATAGTGAACGATACAAATTAACCATATCATGATCACCACCGCGGTTGTATTTTATTTAAGATTAATTGGCTCAACTCAGTTAATCGTATATTTGTATTGATTGCGTTGATTGTTTAATTAACGCGATCATTGTGCAGCTCTAGTTTAAATGGACAGTTGTGAACATAGCTTTGGCAATTACCAACCAAATTGCTGCTACAGTTTCAAGCATCAAGAAAAAGCAACCTCTCGAATGGAATCAATCGCTGGAGATGTCACATGACAGTGACCAAGACTAATGACCTCGTTACTCGAGTACAAGTACTGGATTTTATTTAGCATAGCATTGTTGAATGAATTATTTTCTACCGTTGTGCATTTTAAAAGCCCTCTTAACCCCAAACATAGTGGGAAGTTTATAAATATAATTTTAGACTGCGAGTATAAGTCATAAGCAGAAATCTCACGCATTTCTCACGCAATTTCATTTTTTCTTTGAGGTGATTGCGTGAGTCTCACGCCCAATGCGTGAGAGTTGGCAGGCATGCCAAGGATAAAAAATAACTATAGCTAACAATACTCTGCCATACGCCTTGCTTTGAAGTGTAAAATGTACATTCTAGTCTAGTCTACCTTGTTAAAGCTAATGCCTGGGCCAAACTAAGGGCGTTTTACAACTATTAAAACAATCTTGTCTTATTTTACAAAGTGTAATTTTACCAAAAGTTAAGTAATAGATCGTCTTCTTGGCTTACTGCTACGTATTAGTTGAAAGTGATTCCCGCTTGTCTACACGATAATTTGTACTGAAAAGTAATAATAAGAAAGTCGCTAAATGGAAAATATAAACCAAGTTTTGAAGTCAAACTGGGACACGCGTATGAGCAGCCGTATATTTGTGCACTATGACAAGAAGTATTGTAACTATTGTAGTGAGCTTGGCAGTAGCGCTTTTGCTACTGAGCGACTCAAAAAGTAACTAACAGGGGCGTCCCTTCCGATGCCTAAAACCTGTGCAATTATCTTGCAACCGTTTAAGGGTTTTCGAGTTAATTAAAGAAAGTAAAAATCTTCATTGCGACTTGTTGTCATTCTCGTATACTGATGGTTTTTGGCGCCACGATAAATAGTGAGGATCTCCTAATACTGGTAGTGGTTTTCTATATTACGTTTGACAAGCATATTTCAACAAAAATGAACAACGCTCTCAAATATTGCCAAACGATCTCTTCATGATGCACCTGGTAGGCCTACTACATTATGTCAATGGTCAGTAATAAAGCGAAACTCTTTGGTGATTATGTTTTTATTTCATTTTTGAAAATGTTTTAGCATTATGCAAGTATACGTGTTTGGCTTTGTGCATTTATTGTTCAATCTTTTGTGATTTTGTGTAGGCTATAGCCTACCGTTATTGCAGTCTCTGAATCTGAGTTGAATTTCTCCAACGGCAAGGGTTGACTGAGACGGAGATGTCCCATTATCATAAACTCATTTACTGCCTCAATGTAAGTGCATATGTAAAAAAATTAAATATATTATTTCCATTTGCCGAACGTCAAATTTTAGCATATATACCAAAGTTTCACCTTTGACAAATGGAAACAATATGACGTTTCAAATATGATAGCAATATGTATGTTTCTCAATAGTTGGTCGTGTGTGAATTCGTTTGTCATTGTGATTGTCCATCTATAGCTATTGAAATCTTGGAATAACGAATTCATACCGCAGAAGGTTTGATCCTGGAACTTCTGTTCAAAGGTCCGACACCTAACTAATTAAGCTACACGAGATTGATAGATTTTGCTAGGCAATATATGTCGTTAAATATTAGCAAATACGTCACCGCTTTCCGTCACAATGCAACACAATGGCGTAACGTCATGAGAAGCGGTAGGTTTTATTAGTAAGCTTACTCAAATTATCCATTGGTAATGTGCCAGGCTAATAGCAAGTGGCAGGCAGTTCTCATCACCTCTCGTTGTTTACAAGCTGATTTTTAATACCGGGCAACGCCGGGTAGCACAGCTAATTATTGTACATATATACAGTGCACCCTCAAGATACAATTACCCATATATACGATTTTTTCACCTTACGAAGTTGAACATGGTGAGGCTTTTACCTCAAAAATTGAAGTTGCGATCTCTTAGACAGGGCTAGTTTAGCTTGCCAGAAAATTCCATTTCGTTACGTATTAAATTTATTTTAAGTGTGCAGTAACATAATAAGCATTGATACACTTTTGCCTCCTCTCTGCTCTACTCGCTACATGTACCGGCTCAAGTCACATTACTGCAAAGGTATGTACGTCCTGTATAGTAAATAGAATTTCTTTTTTTTTTGGATGGCCATTAAATGGTCAAGTGTGCGAGAGGCCACTTTCGAGAACTGCATCGCTTGACCTTTTTGGTTGAATTAGGTTAAAAATGTTTTAACCAGATTTGCTAAAAGTTATAGTGAAAGCGTAGACAGAAACTGCTACGTGATAAACTTTCATTGACAAAAAACTTTGAGATACAGTGAAATAGTTAAAAAATACATACTTAAACTTAGCTTCAAGGGTGTTTAGTAAGCCATATTTATTTGAAGTGAACTCAATGTTTATTTTATACCTACGCGTGTCTTGAAGGTAAGAACTCCTTACCGTATGTACTATGTACTGCATGTGGTACACACATTATAATAATACATTTTATTGCAGATCATAACTACTACTAAATACAATACAGTTACTGTAGGTAATTATAGTTACTGAAGTTAACATACTATTTTGTTAGTAGCTCTCAATATGTACAACATTTTCATAAGATTTTGATGATTTTTACCAGGGAATATTTGCATTGTATAATGACAATCGTTTCTATACCCCTACATACGATTTTTTCACCATACAGACCCAATGCTGGAATGGATCAACATAGTATCCGGAGGGTGCACTGTAAAGCTAATTGGACAGAAGAGCCATATTTAGAGGGAAGAGGGGAGGTGCTTGAATAGCCTTACTATTCCTCTTGTTCTAATTTGAAGAAACAAGAAGACCTGCTGCTGGTCTAAACTGCAAAAAAATAAATTATGACGAAAATTGTGGAAACAGAGTAAATTTGGAGTTATCTACCCATGATCAGTGCTTTATTATTATTTTTTATGTTGTTCTTCTTTTTCATTGTTTTATGACTTTTTGTAGATTTTTGAAGTAGAATATGTATTATTGCCTGAGATTCGTAGCTCAGCTGAGATTTATGGGAAGGGTGCTGATGGGCCCCTTAAAGGTCTGCCGATAAGTGGAGTAGTTGGAGATCAGCAGGCTGCTCTTGTAGGACAGCTCTGCTTCAGCGAAGGACAAGCAAAAAACATGTGAGTGCTTTTAGGGTCTGTTTAGTTCTTGCTGTTAGATGTGCTGTCATCTTTTTAAGGTTGCTCTCTGCGTTAGTTGAGATTCCTTAACGATGTTTTGGTGATTTTTCTAAATATACAATGAAATTTGACATTATCTCAGTTCTTCTATTTTATCATGCAGTTACATTTTTAACATTTTTCAAAAAGCAGTCTAACATACTTGTCGGGGAATGCAGTCAATCTTAAACTTGTTAACCGCATTTATAAACTCTGTTTTTGTTTTGGGCAGCCAAAGTGTAAGTTCAAGTCATGAGCTACTGCCGACATCCTGACTATTAAAAAGTGATAAGGGGGGCATGAGGGGCCCCCCTTCTCACAGTCATCACTGTAAACACTACAGTCATGGCAGGGGTAAGGGGGGAAGGGGAGCATGAGGCCTCCCCCCCTATCACTGTCATGACTGTAACCCTACAGTCATGACAGGGGTAAGGGGGGGGGGGGGAAGGGGAGCATGAGGCCTCCCCTCTCCCATCCTCCCTCCCCCCTTATCGCTGTCATGACTGTAGTGTT
The DNA here is from genome assembly GCF_963576615.1 of Watersipora subatra. Lineage (NCBI taxonomy): Eukaryota > Metazoa > Bryozoa > Gymnolaemata > Cheilostomatida > Watersiporidae > Watersipora > Watersipora subatra. The sequence continues at coordinate 42,733,003 of NC_088709.1, read as the reverse complement.
TACAGTCATAACGTGACGTGCAAATGCTTCTAATCTTTACCAAATTGGGATTTGAGCAGAAAATTCAAGATTTTCATACTTTGACCAAACATTTGGCTATTGATGACATCTTACTGTATTTAATTTTTTATGGTACAATTAGTAAAAAGACAAGATGACAAATGTTTTTTATTTCACAGGTTTTGCTAGAATACACAACTGTACCCAATTATTAAAATCTTTTTAAATCATAATAAGAAAAATATTTGCGGATTTATAACAAATCACGTTTTGAACAGCCTTCTGCAATGAGCTATGAGTAAAAACCGACTTATGACCTTATTTAAGTTAGCGTTTTTTTACAATTACTGTAAATGTTTATCTAGTCGATTATTATAGTGAACTGTTAAATCATTGCATAAATAATTTTTCAGTTTTTAAAAGTTTACATTAATTTGTTAAAATTATGTTTATCATTACGATTATTATGATTTCTACCTATTAATTAAGTAAGTAGCAAAATCTTTGATCTACCTATTTGATGCTCAAATGCAATTTCAATTTGCTCTCTATGACAATTTTTCAACAATAATAGATTAAGATTGGAGTTGTTGCCTCATCATTCAAAGTGTTTGCTGATGAGCAAAGAGCAAACAGGGAGTTGTGACTCCCTGTTTGAGGCCCCCCATATGGCTACTCGCTTAACATTTGATCCGAGCATGGTCTCACCTTTAGTTGGGTGGAACAGTTACCCTATGTGCACAATTGTTAATGTGGAACCAAATTTGCTGACTCCGTAGAAACCCACATTATTTTGGAGAAGCTATTAAAGTTCATGACCTGTTCTTCACATTCTTAGTGTAGATTGGTAGCTAAGCATTCGGTGAATATAATAATATCTCTACAACTAGTTCATGATATTATTGTAAGACTTTTTCACTATCTGTCATATTGTATTGTCTTGTCGTACTGTCACTATTGTTACTATCTGTCATATTGTATTGTCATACTCTTACTATTGTTACTATCTGTTGTATTGTATCGTATTGTCATACTGTCACTATTGTTACTATCTGTCATATTGTATCGTATTGTCATACGGTCACTATTGTTACTATCTGTCATATCGTATTGTCATACTGTCACTATTGTTACTATCTGTCATATTGTATCATATTGTCATACTGTCACTATTGTTACTATCTGTCATATTGTATTGTATTGTCATACTGTCACTATTGTTACTATCTGTCATATTGTATCATATTGTCATACTGTCACTATTGTTACTATCTGTCATATTGTATTGTATCGTATTGTCGTACTGTCACTATTGTTACTATATGTCATATTGTATTGTATTTTATCATACTGTCACTATTGTTACTATCTGTCACTATTGTATTGTATCGTATTGTCGTAGGTCACTATTGTTACTATCTGTCATATGTTATTGTATTGTCATACTGTCACTATTGCGACAATTTGTTGTATCATTTTCTTTTTTTTCAAACAATATCAGGCAAATAACAGGCAGCTTTTGTGTCACACAATCATATTTTACTTCAATTTACGAAACTTGCGTTAAAACGATTTTACACATAAATTCAATATGGTTTGTTTTAAATGTTGATGAAAATCCTGACATGACTTTCCTTATTGATGAGCATTTAGAGGCTATATATTAGCATGCAGTAAAGGAATGACACCCAATAGTTTAAAACAATATTGCATTCACTCAGTTTAAGGTTAGGAGGTATGTATATGTGGTGCTCAAGATAAGAAGCCAACATGTGGGTGTTCATAACAGACTCAGTCTTGCGTAATATTTGATGAGCTGTTGAAGAAGGAGGGGAGTCTAATTTCAGATTAACATAAATATCTATAGCTATATGAATCTCAGTGTTTGTTTTTGTCTTATTGTCTTTTTGTACACCTTATGTCCAGTTATAGTGCTTAAAATTAGGCATTGAAAAATCCATGTCGCAGAGGATTTGAACTCGGACCTCACATTCACATGACGACAAGCTAACCCATTAAGCTACACAAGATGCAATGGGCTCTTGGGGCAATATGAGTCATTATCTAGGTTAAAATATGCATAACGACTCCGCGTTAGGCGCAGTATCGCTTAAGCTTGCTCTCACGGCTCTTATTAGTAAGTTTAGCAGTACGTACATTAGCTTACTCAAATTAGCCCATCGTAACTACTTTACCTACCACTGTTTATAAGCTGTTTTTTATACTTGTGCATTGCCAGGCATTCTCCTAGTTATCAATAGAGCTCTTTTCTTCTACAATTACATGTGATTACCTGAGTGAGAGGCATTATTATGTTTTTAGAACATCTCCGCTTCTACTTATTTGACGCTCAAATGCAATTCCAAAGTGCTTTTTATCATGAGCATAAAAAAGATTATTTTTCACTGCAGCTATGGTACTGGTTGTTTTCTCCTATATAATACTGGGGCTGAAATAATCCAGTCAAACCTTGTCCCGCTCACTACTGTAGCCTACAAGCTGGGAAAAGATGTGCCACCCGTATATGCTCAAGAGGTCAGTGTTTCACTCTGTTTCACCTACTCCGATAACACATGGCATTATCTAGAGTTTTTAGAGTTACAGGGTACACCCGCCATACAACATTAATTCGTTCCGGTGATTGCATCATAAGGCGAAAATGTTGTAAAGAGGAATATAGAAACTCATAGTGTTTATCTAATGCAAACACTTCTTGGTAAAAAGCATCAAAAGCTTATATACATACTGTACATATTAAAATTAGTAACAAAGTAGTATATTAACCTTAGTAACTATAGCTAACTTATAGTTAACCTAGTAACTCAAGCTTCAGTGCCATAGTAATCATTTTCTTATTTCTTCCTTTAACGACGTCATCAATTAATGTTGTAAATGTAGTATATAATGAATTAGAGTTTATAGTAAATATTATATTAAACTTTAAAATGCACAATAAATTTTTACTTTCACTTACTTTTCGCTATTTTTCGTTTCACTCACGTAATATCAAGCTTTCACGGAACAGGAAGAATGCTGAACATAGAGAGAGAGGGAGCATCATATCACTTTCAGGCGTTGTAAGAGGTATTTCGGCACATAGCATATCAGCATCTTTGTTATTCCTGTGTATTCAGCACACCGATTGCCAAATTTAAATTTCGAGAAAAATTTTTTGTTGTTTTCATATAGTGAAAAAAGTGCTGCATGATGAGGAAAAAAACGTAGTGTTCTACGTCGTAAGGCAAAAATCTGTATAACAGAGACATCATAACCCAGAAGTGCATTGTATGTTAGAGTTATCATTCCATAATCTAGTACATTGTATGTTAGAGTTATCATTCCATAATCTAGTACATTGTATGTTAGAGTTATCATTCCATAATCTAGTACATTGTATGTTAGAGTTATCATTCCATAATCTAGAACATTGTATTTTAGAGTTATCATTTCATAGTCTAGTAAGTAGTTAACATTTGAATATTTACTAGGCAATGTCTATTAGTTACTTTCTAAATTACATGCATAACTCTGAGCCAGACCAGAAGTTCACAACCTGTTCACCAAATTCTGTAAGTAGCTGCCCAGTTACATATATCATGACTAAATGTTTATTACTATCCATTACATTGAGAATTGTTTAGTTGTTCATATCAGATAACGTTGTAGCAAGATCTGACAACTCTTGGTACCACATAATCATATCTTTGATCACTGTTACTTGAAGTTATGTGATACTTGTCCAAGTCATCACTCACAAGCATTGTTTATTCCAAGCATATCATACACAGGTTCAAATTATTCGTTTTTTTGCCCTTACAGAGAGTAGCTTATCGCAGCGACCTCTTTGTGACGACTCTATGTGGATGAGAATGTTCGTGTAGTAATTTTATACATTTGTAGGGTTTTGTAGCCCCAGGGAATGGTTGTAGTAGTATTATTATCTGAAAAATTTGTATCGCTTTCCTTGTTGCTTTCTAAATATGATTATGCTTCAATAAATATACTGTCGTTGATAAAGGTAATGAAATCACATCAATTAAATTGTGGCCTGCAGTGGCGTGGCCCTAGGTCTATATGTAAATTGCACTCTCGCTAGTGCACACAATGCTTGAAATTAATTAGCCTCAGTCGTGCCCCTCAACATCACGATAAAAAGAAAGAGCTAGTGCATAATATCATCGGGAAAATATAGTATGGTGCTTGGAATCTGAGTTACTTATCATAGAAATAATCTGTACATAGAGAGCTAATGACACTGATTCCTTTGTCATCTTCATTGGTTCTCTGGAGTTGTCCTACCTTCGCCTGCGACTAGCGTCATTATCGTAGTTGAGAAATATAAGCAGTAAGCAATAAAATAAGTGGTAAGAGCACACAACACCGAATATGGAAATTGTGACGTCACAATTTCCGAGCCTATACCATTGAACATTTCTGTGGTAGAGCTCTGGGGAAATCCTATAAACACCAACCAGTTTCTGTCTCACCGTGTCAAACAATGGCTCATTTGAAAGCCAAGATATCGAAGAACCTGAATAAGCTGAAACAGTACTTATGTAATTGATGTGCTTTAAATATGGACTTACACAAATTATTGCTACATTTTCTCAGGAAGTATGGATATTTTTCTATCATTTGAGATTGGTTTTTATGTTCAAGGTGGTCTGACAGCCAGGATGTTTCAAGATTGAAATAGACAAAACTTGATCGTGATTAAAAGGCTCAGAAAAAACTGCGTGCAAAATGATGTCATTAGTTGTTATCATTGTGATAGTTGATATCGGCTGAAATTCCAGTAGATTATTATAATAGTAATATAATTTGCATCACACAAGCTAGTCAGCATGGCTGCCAACATGGGGAGTAGGGGAGATGGATAGAATAGCCATATGCTAGGGGAGTTGGACAGAATAGCCATATGTTAGGGGAGAGGGACAGAATAGCCATATGTTAGGGGAGAGAGACAGTATAGCCATATGTAATATTGATAGACTAGCCATGTTAGGAGAGATTTACAGAGCAGTCAGGCATGAGAGGAGTTAGATAGAATATCCATTTTAAGAGGAGATGAACAAACTAGCCATAAGTGAGGGGAGGCTCAAAGACTAGTCATGCCTGAAGGGAGGTGGACAGACTGTTCATACGTATAGCTAATTGGACAGAAAAGCCATATTTAGAGGGAAGAGGGGGGGCTTGAATAGCCATAATATTCTTCTTGTTCCAAAGTGAAGAAACAAGACAACCTGCTGGTTTAAAATGCAAGAAATAGAATGATGACAATCGTAGAAACATAGTGAATTTGGAGTTATCCACCTATGATCAGTGCTTTATTATTTTTATTGTTTTTCTACTTTGTGATTGTTTTGATGACTTTTTTGTAGATTTTCTGAAGTGGAACTTGTTTTATTGCCTGAGATTCGTAGCTCAGCTGAGATTTATGGGAAGCTTGCTGATGGGCCCCTTAAAGGTCTGCCGATAAGTGGAGTGCTCGGAGACCAGCAGGCTGCTCTTGTTGGACAGCTCTGCTTCAGCGAAGGACAAGCAAAAAACACGTGAGTGCTTTTAGAGGCTGTTTAGTTCTTGCTATCGGATGTGCTGTCATCTTTTTAAGGTTGCTCTCTGCGTTAGTTGAGATTCATTTACGATGTTTTGATGTTTTCTCTAAATATACAATAAAATTTGACGTTATGTCAGTTCTTCTATTTTAGCAAGCAGTTGCATTTTTAAATGTAGTCAATGTAATTTGTACATTTAGCAATTTAAATTAATTTGTAATTTTTGGGAATGTGGCCAATCTTAAATTTGCGAACTGCATTTGTAAACTCTGCGTTTGTTTTTGGCAACCAGAGTGTAAGTTCAAGCCAAGAGCTGATAGTGATAAGAACAGGGATAAAAAGGGGAGGGATGAGGGGCCCCCTTATCACTGTCATGACTGTAGTGTTTGCAGTGATGGCAGTGATAAGGGGGGGATGAGGGGCCACCTTATCACTGTCATGACTGTAGTGTTTACAGTCATACTTTGACTTGCAAATTGTTCTGATCCTTACTAAATTGGGGTTCAACCAAATTGGGGTTTGAAAATTCAAGATTTTCAGACTGCGACCAACCGTGTGGCTTTAGATCATATCCTACTGTACTTAATTTTTGATGCTGTAATTGGTAAAAAGAGGAGACAAGAAGTGTTTAAGCTGTGTTTTTTTATTTCACAATATTTGCTAGAAAACACAACCGTACCTTTTCTTTAGAATCTTTTTAAATTGTAATCAGAAAAGTGTTTTCGGATTTAGAACGAATCATGTTTTGACTGTATTTAAATCAGTGTTTTCTCACTGTGAATGATTATTTAGTCGATGTAGTAAACTGTTTAATATTTGCATTGCATAAATAATTTTTCTATTTTTAAAAATTTACATTAAATTGTTAATACTATACTATGTTTATTATTACGATTTCTATCGAAGAGGTAAAAACATATCTGTTTCTCCCTCTTTGATGCTCCAATGCATTGTCCAATCCAAACATGTTTTTACCTATCAAATAGGTAGAAACGTGTTTGTTTGTATCTATTTGATGCTCAAATTCAATTCCAAATTGCTTTTCATCATGAGCATGAAAAAATTATTTTTCACTGCAGCTATGGTACCGGTTGTTTTCTCCTATACAATACTGGGTCTGAAATAGTCCAGCCAAACCTGGGCCTGCTCACTACTGTAGCCTACAAGCTGGGAAAAGATGCTCCACCCGTGTATGCTCTAGAGGTCAGTGTTTCACTCTGTTTTACCTTCTTCTATAACACATGGTATTATTTAGTTTTTAGAGTTACAGTGAACTCCCGCCGTACAACATTAATTCATTCCGGTGATTGCATCATAAGGTGAAAATGTTGTAAAGAGGGATATAGAAACTCATAGTTTTTATCTAATGCAAACACTTCTTGGTAAAATGCATCAAAATTGTATATACTACGTACTGTACATATTAAAATTAGCAACAAAATAGTATATTAACCTTAGTAACTATGGTTAACTTATAGTTAACCTAGTAACTCTAGCTTCGTTGTCATGGTAATCGTATTCCTACTTCTTCCTTTACCGACGTTATCAATTAAAGTTGTAATTGTAGTTATATAATGAATTAGAGTTTATAGTAAATATTATATTAAATCCTAAAATGCACAATAATTTTTTGCTTTCATTTTCGCTATTTTTCGTTTCACTCACACAATATCAAGCTTTTACGGAACAGGAAGAATGCTAAACACAGAGTGAGCATCATATCTCTTGCAGGCGTTGTAGGAGGTATTTCGGCATATAGCATATCAGCATCTTTGTTATTTTCTATGTATTCAGCACACCGATTGCCAAATTTAACTTTCGAGAAAAATCTTTGTTGATATCGTATGGTGAAAAAATGTTGTATGGTGGGGCGAAAAAATGTTCCACATCGTAAGGCGACAATCTGTATAACAGAGACATCGTAACCCAGGAATGCATTGTCTGTTAAGGTCCAAACACACTAGGCGATTTTATCGCAAACGTCATGAGGAGCGTGGAGATATTGCTGGCGTGTGCATAAACACACTTGAGCGATTCACTAGCAAACGATATAATGGGCACGCTCACAAACTGCCAATAAAATTCCGTATCATTAGTTTCTTCGGAGTTGTTAATAAATTTAGATTAATCAATATGGCGACAATGTAAACAACTTACGCATTTGTTATTAAACCTATCTTACTTTCATGGATTGTACACTGTCTACACTACAAGAAGACATAAGAAAAAACAATTATTGTATTTTAACTGTGATAGATTTTACGAATTTTACACATATTTTATTTTGTAGTGGTTTTTTATACTTAATATATTAAATATTTACCGTTCTCAAGATGGTCAACCTGCGCAACGATTAACTCCAAATGTTGGTTTTCAACTCAAATTTTTGTTTGTTATGGTACACAGGACTGGGAGTGCTATTATTAAATTTATGAACAATTCAGTGTTCGCTCTGAAGATGTTTCAATCGTAACAAAATAGCCAATTGTCGCTGCTGCACGTTTGGTGAACATTGATAAGAAATAATTACCCGCCATAAAATTGTATTCTGGTAAAAACCAACCAATCGAAATGCATCTCGCTAGGGATAAAGTTGTGTAGAGAAAGTCTAGCGTTATCGTTCTGCATGAGCACGCTGAGTGAATTCTAGCGCAGATTAGCACCACGCAGCGCAATATTGCTCTAAATATTGCCTAGTGTGTTTTCACATTTAGAGTTATCATTCCATAATCTAGTATGTAGTTAACATTTGAATATTTACTAAGCAATGTCTGTTAGTTATTCTCTTCACTACATGCATAGCTCTGAGCCAGAAGTTCACGACCTGCTCACCTAATTCTGTAAGTAGCTGCCCAGTTCCATATACCATGATTAAATGTTTATTACTATCCATTACATTGATAATTGTTTATTTGTTCTTATCAGATAACATTATAACAAGAGCAGGCAACTCATGGTATTACATAATCATATATTTGATCACTTTTACTTGAAGTTATGTGATACTTTTTCAAATCATCGCTCACAAGCATTATTCGTTTTTTTGGCCTTTATAGAGAGTAGCTTATAGTAGCGACCTCTTTGTGACGACTCTACATGGATGAGAATGTTCATGTAGTAATTTTATACATTTGTAGGGTTCTGTAGCCATAGCTGGAGCTTGCATTCGTTGGCTTCGGGATAATCTCGGTATCATCAGCGATTCTGCTGAGTCAGGTGACTTAATTTCCTTCTTTAACACTACTTATTCTGTTCATGATATGTTTACCGTAAGTCCTCATGCTCAAGCCGCGTGGCTTGTACTCAAAACCAGATAACTCATGAAAGAAAAAATAATCTTCCAACAAGCTGCGTACGCCCACAGACCGCGGCTAATGACTGAGGTTTTGTCGTCCTTGATCCCTTCAGAAGCGAGAGTGTTGAGAAGGGTTTCGCTATACCCCCGTCCTCTCGAATAAGAAAACAGGCTGTATCAGTACATGTGAAAATAATTTTCTTTTACTTCCAAGTTAGGAATTAGAATTCCTAAACCCTTGCATTAAGAACTTACTTGCAATGTCTCAGCTAGATTTTTATTGTGCTGTTAGAGGGCTTCACGTTTATGGAAAGATGCCGGTCAAGAATTAAACGGTTTTAACAACCTATGACTGTGGTGAGTTAAACATTAGCGATAAATTCTTCTTTAGTCTAAAGTATTCCATAAACATGACCTTGAAAATAAATGAGTAGGTCGCCAAAATCCCGTACATAAAAGTGTATCATGACTGCGATTTTATGGTTATAGCGCGGAACTGAGCAGAGACCACATTTATCGAAAAACCGCCCTGAGCCTCACGTAAGTTTTAAAAAGCTTTAGCCGCGGCCTATGACCTTGAATCAGAAGCCGCGCCCAACGACAAGCCGCGCGGCTTGAGCATAAGGACTTACGGTAGTCATAACTTCAATCCTATAGCGGTGTGCAAAATTATGGCAACTCCCCCTTTGTTGTGTTCATTCTTGATTGAAAGACATTCACATCTTCTCATCTCAGCTGAGCTCTATGTGCGTAATCTATACATATTCTAAAGCTTAGTGTCTTTTCATCTAATTACGTTGAAAAAAAATTGGTATTTGTGGTACTTGACTAATTTTTTGTGATACTTGAACAGCACTTGTGGTACTTCACTAAAACTTGAGATACTTGAGTACTACTTGTGGTAGTTGAGTAGCACTTGTGATACTACAGTAGTACTTGTGATGCATATTGTCAGAGGAATTGTTCTGATGTAGAGACACTAGCAGCCACAGTAGACAGCACAGCAGGCTGTTATTTTGTACCAGCCTTCACAGGTCTCTTCTGTCCACACTGGCAGCCTGATGCGAGGGGGTGAGTGACTTACATCCCTAGTTCTACTTCTAACTAGTCATACTTCAACTTACGAGCTTAAGGCGTTTCAGGACTGAGTTTGTATTTCAATTCAGGTTTAAGTAATTTGTATCTCAAACCAATTGTTTCTATATAAACTTACTAAATACAAATTTATCCATTCCCACCATGTGACAAATCCCTAAAACTAGGATATTACAATGGAAAAACTTGTTATAATAGTTTCAGTTCACCACATCTTATTCTTTCTATTCATCATTTGAATTCAACTGGATGTAATTCAAAGCTTGGATTGTAATCAGGTAGTCGGTAGCTCAAAATTTCAGTTGGAAGCTTTTTTGCTAGTGAGGGTCCAACGTTAGTAAAATATGTATTTAGTTCATTAGCTATTTCTATATCTGAACATATTAAATTGGAAGCGTTGGAAATAGCTTCAAGTTGGGTTGGCACTCTGCAAACTTTTGATGTTGATTTGTTCAATATTTGTGTGTTAATTACTTTCCAAGTTTCTGAAGCATTGGAGCAATTGTTAAAACTGTCCTTGAAATAAGAAAATTTTGCATTCTTCAACTCGGTTGACAGTTGATTCTTGAATTTGTTGTATTTAAGTTTTAATTTCGTATTAAGAGGAGACTTAGATAACTGGCGGTAAATATTGTATTTCTTTTTAATTTTATTCAGCAAAGCATTGGTCAGCCAAGGTTTAGTATATTTGAATCTTTTGTTCCCGAAGGACCCAGACCTCTCAAGAGTGCATTTTGCTATCAGATTTTGAAGTGTTTTAATAAAAAGGGTGTAATTTGTGTTGAGACATTCAGAAATAAAAATATTATCCCAATTTGTATTTGTTATATATTGTGCTAATCTATCGTAATGAATATATTGTTTATTTGTGGTTGAAAGGTTACTGATTTGATCGTTAAAATTAGAGTTTGTTGTACTTATGTAAAAAGTAGGTAAATGGTCACTTAAATCACATTTAATAGTTCCTGAAAATATGTTGTTTTCCACTGTGTTTGTTAAAATATGATCTAAACAGGAATGCTTTTGCTTTGATAGTCTTGTTGGAATTGTAAGTGTTTTCAAAATTATATAAGGAAATTATGTTTTTATAGTTTTCACTTGCTTTTTTATCTAGATAATCAATATTGATATCACCAAAAATGAGGTACTTAGACTCTGAGGTAGTTGCAAGAAACTGGTCAATGTCATTTAGAAATAAATCAAGGTCGGAACTAGGCCTGCGATAAATTATAATTACCGTAAGGGAATGAACTGAAGCGCCACCAACTAGTCTAAAAGCGTGTACATCTGCCCCTCTCATTGTGATATCCACCGTCTCAACGGCCATGCCACACCGCACATAAGCCCCAGCACCACCGCCCCTGGAGTGTCGCTGTGTACCTGAGAAAAAGTAATTCTGCAATGTAAAATTTGAAGCTTCATTCTCGTAGAACCAAGTTTCAGTAACACATATCACATCAAAACTAGTGTTAATTATTGAAAGAAAATATTCAAAGTCGGTAAATTTATTCTTTAAACTCTGACAATTAAAGTTCAAGACATGAAAACTATTAGTGGGTAACCGAAGCTGGTTGAAAGAAAATACAGATTGCGGTACACAGTCTACACAAAACTCTGCCATAAATACATATAAGCACCAGTAATAAAAACAAATCATGATTACTGCGAAGCTTCTAAATCATCCAAGTCACTTTGGGTTCTTATCTGAACAGCATCTGATTCAGGAGTTTTACGTAGGTAAATTCTTTGATTGAAAGTCCAAATAAACCGGAAGTTTTTGTTTGTTTTAAATTTTCGAGCTTTCCAGAATAGTTCGTTTTGTTCCCTACTTAAAACTTCGTTGATGTAGATTCTGTTTTTCTCTTGAAATCCTAACAGTGAAGTATCAATAATATTTTTTCTGTATAATTGAAAAAAATTGTCTCGTTTAGTTGTCTGGATGAATTTAACAAGAATTCTGGGAGTCTGTCTAATCCTATAAATATTGTCAATATCTCGTGTAGGGTTGATGTCATCAAGTTTTGCTACCTTCAAAAGTTTTGAAAAACCTTCCATTAAGTTCTCGCCACTTTTAAATGGAATTCCGTTCAGCTCTATGGCTTTAGCTCTGATGAGATGTTCATTAGCTTCAACACGCATTAGCAAATTATTATGTGTGGTTGATTGTTGCATTTTCGTTTTAGCTGATTCGAGTTCACTAACTTTAGATTTGACATCGTTGATCTCTTCTTGAAAATTTTCTAGCGACAATTCATATTCAGCTTGCTTGTTCTCAATTAAGTCCAAACGTTTGTGTATTTTGGCGACATTCGATATCAGCTGAGTTAGTTTTAGATCAATAGAAGCAAGAGTGATTTGGTCTCCAGAGTGTGAAGCAGATTCTCCACGTTTTGGTCCCATATTGATCAGAAATGTAATTTAAGACTTACCAATTTCAGGGGGGTTTCACAGTTAACACCAATTACGCCCCCCTATTGCAGTCCTGTGCTTGAATTCTTTCTCTTGTGTTCTGTAGTTAGTAAATACTGTATTCTGTAAACACCTTGGTAGGGTATATATCAGCGGTCGAGTATGTGTATTGTGTGTTGCGTATATAGAAATATAAGCTCTTTGCTGACAAATGCTTAATCCTCAGGAGCTCTCAGAAACGCTTGTGCACAGCTCAACTGCTAACTGCTAACTAATGTATGTACAGTAATGTTTTTATGTACCAGTTCACATCGGTAAATTAACACTTCACACTTTTCTGTCGATGTAGGTTTTTATGTCTCTTCTACATCCCGTGTATTGCTTTCAACTCCTTCAAGTCGTCAGTCGTAAGCTTCTCCTTGTGCTCAGGCCTGCCAACCCAAGAATGGGGCAATGCGTGAGATTTCGTTTTGGGGCAAATGATGTATCAATGATAGTATATATAAAATTGTGGAAATTGGGGCAAAAATCTCACGCATTTTCATTTTTTCTTTGTGGTGATTGCGTGAGTCTCACGCCCAATGCGTGAGAGTTGGCAGGTATGCTTGTGCTTGCTTTAATGAATTTCTTATTTTTAATAATTGCTGACTGGTTGCGAACATATTCCTTGGCAATATTAACAATACAGGCGTCTTCTTTCTATTTATTTATGACCTCCAACTCTGTTGTCATGGAAATCATTTTTCCTTTGTCTTGTAGAAGGATTATAACGCTAAAAATGGATACTCGCTCTCGATTATGTGCTTTTCACAAAATTTCCCACGTGGAACGCTGACCTGAGAGAAGTCGGTCATCGTGTCACTGTTAAACATTGTGAAATGTTTTCGGCAAACCGCATGTCGGCGTCTTTGTTATTTCGACGTGCGTTATTAGCACACCGACCGCCAAATTTTAACTCGGGCGAAACTTTTCTCAAATTCGTATGGTGAAATAAAATTCGTATAGCGAGGTTAAGATCTCACGATGTTCAACTTCGTAAGGTGAAAAAATCGTATATCAGGGTAATCGTATCTCGAGGGTGCACTGTATAATAATAGTAATATTATTTGCATCGCACAAGCTAGTCAGCATGGCTGCCAACATGACTGTCCAACAGGGCTGTGCAATTGGGCTGACAGATGTGGTTGTTCCATATGGCTACTCAATATGTATGGCTGCACATAATGGCTTTTAAATAGGGCTGCCCAGCCTGGCTGTTCAATATGGCTGCCCTAGATAGCTGTTTAATATGTCTGCACAAGATGGCTGTTTAATATGGCTGCACAAAATGGCTGCCCAACATGGCTGGCCAGCATGGACATGAATCATTAAAATACCACAGTTGCTTAAATACCTAAGTAAACTTCTTTTTAGTGGATTGAAAGTTGTCCCCTCTTTTTAGAAATAAATCTCCTTGCTGTTGGTGAAGTTCAAACACGCATCATTGTAGATAAACTAAATTATTTCTGTTACTGAAAATACAGAGTAGTAGGTATACATGGTGACATCTATGACCAGAGCTAATCTCCTTGTATTGTAGAACGATATGCGGCCTGTCAACATGCACAACAAAGGCACATATCGTTAGAGCAGCTCTGGAAGCCGTCTGCTATCAGACCAGAGAGGTAACTTTCTTCTGGATACACTGAGCTCTACTAGTCATTATGGTTTTATGTCCAAGGTGCATACAAAATCTATTTATAGATTTTAGATGCTATGAATAGCGACAGCGGCATCCCTCTGGCATCTCTCCAGGTTGACGGAGGTATGACTCAGAATTCTCTACTCATGCAAATGCAAGCAGACCTCGTCGGGATTCCCGTCGGTAAGACATCTGTGAGGCCATCTAAAGGTTGGAGGTCATCTAAAGCTTTTAGTCGGGCAGTGTACCTTTTTGCTGGCTTTGTGTGAGGTGTTTGTGTATTTAGATTGTCTGTAATTGATTTCAAGAATTTGTTCACAGCTAATAATTTATCTGTTGTCTGTGAAAGTCGAGTAAAGCCGTGGTCACACGATGGCCGAACCGACTTAGGTTTGGTTCGGAGGTTGTTTTACTTCGGTTTGGCTAAGTCACATGTCACACGGCATCCGAAGTCACTTCGCTTTCTAGATACCGTATACATGAATACGGGACACTGTTTTATTGGTAGTTTTTATGTATTTTAGTTAAATACTTCTATTGCAAACAAAAACTTTGAGGAACAATTATTAATTATAATTACGCCGCAGATTTATCAGAAGTTCGTTCATCTGCTCCAAACAAATCACTCGATACAAAGATTTTGCCGACCCTTCCCATCAACAAAATTATATTTTTGTTAACATGGAATGTTTTTTTATGCTGAGTACATAACAAAAACAGTGTTTATCATAGTACTGTGGTTTTACATAAATAAATCAGTCAACGATTCTTCATCAGGATGAGTATGACACATTACTTCTGTTCTACACGAAAGAAAACTACAACCATTATCTTACATTTATGCAAAACTTGAGTGCAACATCTTACATTTATGCAACACAATCACAAGTCCGGGTGAGCCTTGCCGTAAATTGCTTCGTGTTGTTTATTTAACAAAATAAAAAGATTGTCCCATTTCTTTTTTAACTTTGCTCACACGCACGTAAAGAGAAATGTGATGTGTGCTCTCTAGAATTTTAACCAGCCAATAAGAGCAAGGGTTCGGCCACAAAATTTCGAGCAGAACCAAACTGGTTCGTTTCGGCAAGAAATGTCTTTGCCCGAACAGTTTACAACTGAGAGCGACGTCGTTTTGCGTCATTTAGTTCGTTTCGGCTCTCGTGTGACCACTCCTTTAGACCATTCTATGCTTGAGAGATCCAGTGTTTAGAAAGGGGCATTTCATTGGTGTTTGAGTGGTTACATAAGCCAATCATGCCTGATGATGTTTGGTTATTTTTAGTAAACAAACTGTACTGACAGCGTATGTAATGTCCAATGGAATATCCCTTTGTTTATCCAAATGATATTTTCATATTTTATAATTATAGTCTATTTATATTAAATATTCTAGTTCGACCTTCCATGCCAGAGACGACAGCACTCGGTGCAGCAATGGCTGCCGGGTACTGCATTGGAGTATGGAGTTTAAATCCTGAGGATTTGTCTGCCATCACTACTGATGTCTTTAAACCTCTCATATCAGAGGAAGGTAGGTGTTAGGATGACTGTGGACAAGTTGCCTTTTTTATGTTTTATGTTTCACAAACTGCCTTACAACGGAGAGCAAGGGTATGCACTTCTTTCTTAAATATAGTGGAGCCACTTGCATTTCTTGTAATCTGACCTCAGCCAGGTAATTGCTCTTCTCACCCTGCAAACTCAGTAGTGTGGGCAGAGTTGGAGTCATCCTTGGTTTTTTATTACTCCATGGGCAATAATTTCATTACAAATAAGAAAAAGACAGACTCCCTCCTTGAGCAGCTCATCAAGTTATATACAAAACCGAGTCTGTTGTTGTTGTGAACACCTACATGTTGGCTTTTTAGCCTGTGCACCAAGTGTACATATTTCCTACCTCTTGGCTTAGTGACTGTAGTTTGTTGTGTAACTCTATTTGTGTCATACGTACTGTGATCTCTTTTCATTGGTTGTTTAGAGAGAGATAAGAGGTTTAGGCGGTGGACTGATGCTGTGGAGAGGTCAAAGCACTGGGATACTCTCGGAGAGGATACAGGTAGGATGTATTTCCTATTATTGTCAATTATTATAGCATTCATTTCAAGATGAGCTTAGACAAGAATTTATCAGAAAGTATCAGTACTTTTATATCATGTATGATTGTTTTTAATGTTTAAGTTAATCTGACTGCCAGGATGTTTCAAGATAAAATTGATGAAACTTGATCCCGGTTATAATGCTCAGATCAAGCAAAGGTGCGATTATGATGTCTATAGTTATAAAAAACCGACAGATTAAACACATATAACGGTGCGACAGGTACACTATTATAGCCAATATCAACTATAGCACCAGTAGCAACTTGTGACATCATTTTGACGCATATTTATGTTCTGGGCATTTTGATTACGGCGGATGTTTTTTTGATTTTAATCTTGAAACATCCTGTTAGTCGGATCACCTCAAACATCAAATACGATCTCAATTGATAGAAAAATACTGATACTTTCTGATAAAATATACTAAAATTTAATATAAATTTATTTATAATGCTTTGAGTGGGAAAATGAAACTGATAAATTCATTAAACATTGTCCCTTATACATAGTCATGATGATAATCACTGTGTTTCTATTCAGTATAGTTCTCTTTTATAGGAGTTGTTATTCCTTGAACAAACAGAAGGTTATATGTAACCAGCCTTTATAAGTTCTGTTTGATTGTCAAATGATAATACAAAATAGGTGCATAACCCAATAAACTAAGCTATTTCAACTGTTTGTTTTTTATGTTTATTTATACTTAGTATATACTAATCAGTTTTTTGAGGTTTTAAGTATAAATAACTAATTAAATAAAAATTGGTTTTTAATGTAAAAAATTATTATTTACAGCGACAGCAGGAATAGCGAAATGCAGTCTGTAATACAAACTGAATATTATTCATAGCAGTTGATCTCTCCAAAGAGTCCCATCTAATTATTAAATAGTACCTCATGAGTAGCTGGTTGATTGTATGGTAGGAATGACAACAGTATGGTAGGACAACTCCAGGTATAAGAGTAGCTATAGTACATAATATTCACTATGATAAGAGCCCTGTCTGTCTGTTTGAAGCCAGACTTAGAGGTTAAGAATAAATAATACACTTCACAGGAATTGAACTCAGGTATTCAGGGTTCCACTCAGGTACACTACTAACTTCAGTGTTCAACTACCCTGCAGTGTTGTGGAATAATTGTGCACATAGCTGTTACACATGTTAAACTCTCACCATTCACCGGACTGCCAGGGTACTACTACAATATAAAATAGTCCATGGTAGTGCTACAGTAGAATCCTGGGATACGGCTGCAATTCATTCCGGGATTGGGACCACAAAATAAAATTGCCATATGGTGAGGCCTCTTAACATCTATGCTTTTTGAAGCTTTTATTTGGAGAAATACCCACAAGAAGCCTGTTTCTGGTAACCGCTGAAAGTATTTATGAAATTACACATCCACCTGCCATCAATACTGTCCATAGGATCATCCATTGTCCTAATAGTTTCCTAATGTTTGTGCAATAAATCTAGTAATTCAAACAAACTGATAACTTTCCTTCTGCCGATGAAGTTTGGTATCTCACTCTTCTTTGACTTTTGTTTATTGCTAGCAGACTCATTTCCATAGTAACCGAATTTTTGGTTGTCCCTTTATTATCACCATCAGGACCCATAGCTAATGAATTAAAGTTTGATATAAGTATTAAAAACACTGCGTAAATACTGATATCCATAAAGACTCACTGTAAAGAGTGGTCTCTCTCTGAAGGCCACTCTAAATGGCATAAATTTGACCAATCAAAGGTCAAAAGGTCAACACCTTGACAACTTGGGTAGCTGTACCGTGGCCTAACATCGTACCAGCAAGGATCTGGATTGATGTTTGTTTTTCCAAACAGTTTTAATGCTAGTTCATGTATAGGATATATTGCTCACAGAATGAAGTGAGCCTAGAAATATTGATTCAAAAGTTGCATGAATTTATTCGTAATATTACTAGTAGGAGGAAATTGGTGATTAATATATATATTACATATATTATATACTGTTATATATCTATTAATATGGTGAATAATATATATTACATATATTATATACTGTTATGTATCTATTAATATGGTGATTAATTATTCATATTATTAGTTTATTGATTTGACTTCACACGTTAATGTAAATGGATGCCCGAGGTGGTTCTACTGCGCAACTTTGCCTGCTATGGTTTGGGTTTGCTTACTTGGCCAAAATCTATGTTCAAAGACTTCTACAACAGAATACAACAAACAAAACCATACCCATAGGACAGCTTGCATCAGTGTAGAAGTTTTAATCAAATTGAATTTGTTTTTAATAACCTGATGAAAAGCTTTTAATTCAACATTACTCTGAGACGTGTGAGCTTTTTCATGTAATTGTAAGCGAGACAGTTTGGTTCTAGTTTGTGTTCTGATAGAGGCACCCTGTAATGACTTACTAAATGGCATCTGCAAGTGTCTGCGTGACAAGTTCAAGCAGGTGACTTTTCGCTATTCTAGATTAGCGTTTGCATATATTGTAGAATAAGAACACCGTAATACAGGTACTTTCATACTGTAACATGCATTTGAAACTGCATTGTGACAGGCTACTGCAGGTGCTCAAATTTGGTTTGCTCTGCAAGTGCTTTATCTACATGTAATTATAGCTGAATCCCATGTGATTGCACGTCTCTCTCTTCAGTCTATCGATTGGTTTCAGTGGAATTCAGACAACGGTTTCTGCTCACATTTCACCTTTAAATTTTCACTTCTTTCTGTTCATAATTGGGGTTGCTCGTAACCTGATATTACTGAGCGCAGGTGATTTCTCTTAGACATATAGTTGAGATCCTTTAGAAGAGTTGGGGGTGGTACTGGTACTCCGTGTGTACTGAGTGTATGTCAAAGGAAAGCATTATAAAACAATAGTTGGCAATACAGCACAATTTTCAATATCAAAATAACTAACAATAAACTGTTTTTCAGCCCTTAAAATAATATTACTAAAGTAGAAGATGAAATGTTTACAATATTTAAAGATGAACTTACTCAAAATTTTAACAGATTTTATCAGAAAGTATTTTTAACAGAATTTTTCTATTACATATATTTGCAACTGTTTTTAATGTTTGAGGTCATCTGACTTCCAGTAGGTTTCAAGATTAAAATCAACAAAAATTGAACGCAGTTAAAACGCTCAGAATAAGATTATGTGTAAAATGAAGTCACTAGTTGTTATCCCTGTAATAGTTGACATCGGCTATTACTTTCAAGTTGCAGCAGTCTCTACACAGTCGATCTCTTTGTAACTATAGACATCATAATCACACTTTCACTTGATCTGAGCATTTTAACTGTGATCCACTTTTATTGATTTTAATCTTGAAACATTCTTGCAATGTACTGCAGGAATGCAGTGCACTAATAAGGAGTTGTCTGCTCCCTTTATTATAAATTAGAATAAAAAGAAATTTTATGTTCATGTTTTGGAGCTCGCTGAAAATAATTGTTAGTGATATGTTTGCAACTTGGAGACTAAACGGAGGATTTCTCTAATAGCATCTCTAGTTGTCACAACTCTGACCCATCTAGGTCTCTGGTGCCCCCCTTATACTGTTGTTTGTAGCAAGCAGTGATAAGGAATAATATTTATGGAGTCACAAGTTATGATGTCTATTAGTTGTTATTAGTTGTGGTTAGAGCTAGTATTCTAGGTGATTGGTAATATTATTATAAGGATGTCAGTAATTTGAACTCCTCAGTGATTGAACTTTCTGCTTCATACCACATACTGTTCACTTATTAAGTAACCGTTCAATTGAATAAATGGGCATCCTGCTGATGTTATTAGCGACATACTCTCTTCTTGAGCACACAACTCCAATTGTTACAGTTCTGATTGAAAAGCTATTAAATAAAATATGAAATCACGCTATACTAGTATTTCATCTCAAACAATGAAGACAGTGTCTGTAGGGTTTGTTGTTATCCTGCTAATGAATGATGTTGTGGCAATGCAGATGTTCCATATACAAAAAGACGGCACTGTTGTTTTTCCTTGGATTTATGCATTCTCATCTGTTCAATGATGTTGATATATTTTTCTCAGTTCTATCATATAGATGATAGTAATTGATATTCCTTTTTGTATATCATATAGACCTGGTTTTTGGCATGTAATGACGAACATGATTATTAATGGCCAATAGAAAGTTATACATAAATGTTACACATGCTACAAATCTACTGTTTCATTCTCCAATGTGGTGCTTCACGTCGATTTCATCATCTTCATACTTTGTGTAAAACAATGCAAGCCATAGAAAAACTTGTCTTGGAGGTTTCCAGAAATAATAGGAATTTAGATAAGAAATATATGAGAACAAACATACATATTCTGTTGATGATCATAGCTGAGCACATGCTGTTGATTTGTTCTTAGGAAACTACCCTGGTTTCATCCGCTTGCTGTGTTGGCAATAACTGACAACTTGGTGTATTTGTAGATGCCATAACCAACAAACAAGGCATGGTCTCTACATGTGGAGTATACGCCTTCACTACTATGGCATTAGCTATACTGGCTCACTCACTCTCATGACATCCTACCAGGTTCAATCTAAATCGTTCAGATTTAGTAGTTGTCTGCTCAGCGCCACGACATTAAGGTGTGACAACTATTGACACTACTAGTTTCATAACATAAAAACCTTCATATGACATTCAGGTTATGGAGTGGTGTTACACCTTGTCTATTAGGCAATCCGGTTTACATGGCCATCGAGTTTTCACTGCACCATTCTTGAGCTCGATGATCTGGAATTTCCAGGAAAAAGCCTAAGCAGTTTTTAGGTAGTAATTTGATCAAATTAAAAAACTGGCTCATACTAGTTTGGATGTCTTTGTTTGAGCAGGAATGTTGTAATTGCTATTTAACCCATTTTAAAAGGTTACTATTAAAGGTAACAATCAAATTTAATTAAAGAGAGAATTTCTATTTCAATTGAAACTATATTTCTATTTCCTTGATTCCATGTTGAGCCACTAGTATTTGTGTCAGCTATCTTGTTTATATGATAACTCCCTTTATTTATACTTCATGTCAAGGTCATGGTATTTACTACTATTTGTTACTTATGTTTGATGATTTCTGTGTTGAATTGTCTCCAGAGCAAATGATTGTCCTGGCTTTTCTCAATTCTGTCTTTATTCTCATTGCATGGGAAAGCATCAGGCACTATTGGAATTATTCCCTCTTGTAATGCAAACATAAATGATCAAAGCCAACTGATTCCCATCATATATGTATCTTCTTACCATGGCGACTCAGCTGCAATAATGTGTCATAAATGGCCTCTTTTTATGTTTTGGTTTTTAAATAAAATGTATGAATTTTGGCTTAAAAAGTTCTTGAATTAAAAACAGATCAGATTCAAAGACCATTTCATTTCCTTTATCTGATTGGTTGGTCAATCCATTTTTTCGTATTATTTGTGAACCAACACAAACCAGGGCAAAGAACAGCAATCAAGCTTGTTTATGCAAGATTTCCAAAATATTTCATAGCAATTCTTGACTGTTTTCCAACAATAGAAAAAGCTTCAACTTCAAATATTTATAGATATATTGATAAATTAGGAGTGCATAAAGAAAGGTGTTATATTACTATTTGAATGACAACACTAGTAACTAAGTATTGATTAAAGGTCATCACTTGGTTTTCAAGCCAATAGTTCAGATATATATGCACCAAATACAAATATGCAAATCATTTCACTCTTTCATAGCAGATACCTATTAGTGAGTTACATAGTTTGAGTTTGTTTATACTATATTATTGAAGGGTATTAATTAACTACAACAATAATTGAATTATAAGATTGACTAGTATTAATAGAATCTGTATGACCATATTGGTATTTACTGTATGACCATATTTGGTAAAACTCACTTGAATCTGATAGATCAACTAATCAGAGATGGTATAGAAAAGCCATACAAATAGAGGAAGCAACTCCTCATAAGATCTGTCTGACTTCCTTTGTAAAAGTGTTAAGAAGGAACTGGATAAAATATAATAACATGTGATATAAAAATGTCTGTACAACTAGCACTGCACCCTCTCCCATATACCATAATACTATATTAATTAAAGGATTACATTAGTTACAATAATAATTCAATTATTGGATTGACTACTAATAATATGTTTACTGTATGACCATATTTGGTAAAACTCAGCTGAGACTAATAGATCAGCTAGTTAAAGGTAGTTTAGCAAAGCCTTGCCAATTGAGGAAGTCATTATTCATTCGCAAAACCTTGAAATCAGTATAGGCCCACTATTTTTATTTCTTTAAATTTTTAGTGAAATACTAAATTTTTTTCAATTTTTTCAATTTTGTTTCACAATAAAAAGCAAGATCAAACACCCTGGTCAACCTTATTTCATTAACCGTTTCGCTGGTAGGTTTGTGGGGTGCCACAGGTGAATTATTTTGCTAAAAATGCGAATTTCCGCTCTAATTGCAATATGCTGTAAAATAAGTAAATACAAGCATATTATTACAACCTTTTACATTCTATTTGTAATATATGTATACGGCTTACAGATAAGAGCTACAAATATTCTTCTATGCCGTGTTTACGTACTAAACCAATATTGATTACAGTACCAATGAAAGCATTTGTAACACATCAACATCGTTCCGAAGCCTAACTTTAGATTTGGGAAGTAGTTTTGGGTTATTGCTGTCACACCACAGCTTGTACTCATTGATTTCAGCCACCATAAGCTCTCATGAAGACTGGCCATTGTCCACAATTGATGAGAAAAGTCTTTCGAAATAGTCTAATGGGAGCCCTCAGCTAGTGTAAACTCTGGACCTGACTGACCCACGAAATCATGCAACTCTGGGGGTTTATCACGCCGCAAATTCGTTATTTGTCTCCAACCAACAACACCAGCATCACCTGCAGTTGCATTTGGCTTGCAGTGGGTCATACATTGGGATCAGTGTTTTACTTACTGACTCTGAAGATTCAGTCATTTGAACTTAAATTGCTACAATCATCCTCTACAAAATCTCCTTCATCCTCTGAATTGTTCAACAATGTACTTACAACCTCTTTAGTGTGTCTGACACTTTTTTAGGTTTTCATTTAGTAACATTTGATGTAGTGTCATTACTTTCATTTCTACTCGAGGTCGCCATATGCAAACATGTCTGAAAAAATTCTTTTAAAACGTATGTGGGTTTTGATTGTAATTTTCGAGTTTGCTAGTGATATAACATACTACAACTAGGCTATAAACAAGCGCTGATATGTTGCGAATTAGAATTGGGAAATTATTATTTCTTACAAACACTTGGTGCGACAGAATTTCCAATTTAAAAAGACGCTACCGAAAACGACATTTTGTTCGTTTCCCCTTGCGAAAAACATAATCGACAGGGTTTAGCATAAGCCAAGACGACAGGGTTAATTGAATAATTTTACCATACATTGAGAGTCGTCTACTCCAAATTTATTACTGTACATTCACAACTACATGTAGTACATGCATTCCCAAATGCCTTCACTTTGCCCTAATTTTAGCACTTCTACTACCATCTGATATTCTTCTGTCTAGACACCCACCAACACATCCTACAACTAAAGTGTGTTCATGATTTACAATGACTCTTATCTGTCAAGATAAAACCATCAAACTAACATATTCTAGCTTTTGCTACTTGTTGCTGCTATTTCTACAGCCGACAGAAGGACAAAATCTCCTTCAACACTCTCAAGTCATGACTTAGAGATTTATGTAATTTCACCAAAGCAAAACAGAGAAGAGTAAATGATCACATTTGTACATTATATTTGGCCTTATGTTGCCAAAAAACATCAACAAATGTATATCGATTAAATAAACAACAAAACATGATTGGATTTATCTTATCTCAATAGAGCAGCAACACAGTTCTATGATAGGACACCAAATTTAATAGAAAATCAATTTACAATTTAGCACACATAAGTAAACAAGAGGAGAACCAAGAAATTCAGCTTGTTTACTATTTCTCTACCTCATGGGTAAGTTGAGGTTCTTTTAACTTTTAACCAGAACCTTCTAGAACAAATCAAAGAGCCAGACGCTTGCATATATTATTCCCTAGAGGTTTAAAGTCTACCTTGACTTACAAAGTTATTCAGTTCCAAAATTTTCTCCAGAAGTCAAAACCTTCATATATTGGAGCAACTATTCTTATAACAACAGATTGTATTCGGTTTGATTTGCATTTGTCTGTAAAATTAATCATGAATTCTGACTATACCTTCACACGAGGTCATATGAGTAACTCATACGAAGGTGTATCCAGACAGTAAACCTGAGTTGTGTGTTCAGTAAGTCGCCTTGAGGGGTGTGTCCAGGAAGTCGCCTTGAGGGGTGTGTCCAGGAAGTGGATTTGAGGGGTGTGTTCAGGAAGTGGACTTGAGGGGTGTGTTCAGTTAATGAGCTTAAAGAGTGTGTCCAGGAAGTCGCCTTGAAGGGTTTGTTCAGGAAGTAGACTTGAGGGGTGTGTTCAGGAAGTGGACATGAGGGGTGTGTTCAGTCAGTGAGCTTAAAGAGTGTGTACAGGAAGTGAACTTGAGAGGTTAGTATAGTACCAAGAGTTGAGGGATGTGTCTAGTAGGTAGACTTAAAGAGTGTGTACAGGAAGTGAACTTGAGAGGTTAGTATAGTACCAAGAGTTGAGGGATGTGTCTAGTAGGTAGACTTAAAGAGTGAGAACAGGAAGTGAACTTGAGAGGTTAGTGTAGTACCTAGAGTTAAGGGATTGTGTCTAGTAGGTAGACCTAAAGAGTGTGTACAGGAAGTGAACTTGAGAGGTTAGTATAGTACCAAGAGTTGAGGGATGTGTCTAATAGGTAGACTTAAAAAGTGTACGCAGTAAATGGACATTCAATACAAAAGCCACAAAACACTTTAGGTTGGTTTTTTCCTCCTGGCTGTTTAGTCCGATTATAATTTCCTAGGCAATACTATTATCAGCAACAACTAGGTACGTGAATACATAGTTGTTACAATATTATATAAAATGTTTACATATATGTAGATATAATATATCATATCGTTGGCATTTCTATTGAGTAAATGCTTATATTAGACAGTATTTTTACTTACTTTCTGATCTACTCATTGTCAGAGTAGGTTGTGATCAGTACAAAACTCCTAACTACACATTGATAAATACTGAATGATACGCAGATGTGAAATTTATTGCAGTTGCAAATTGTTGCAAGGATATCTCTGTAGTTGCATTTGCAGTGCAGTCGCAAACACAATTGTATGATGCGACTGCTAGTCCAATTTGAGTACTGTATGAGTGGGCACACAAATTGATCGCAATCAGCATGTAGTATATAACTGAATTGAGAATCTATCAAGGCTTTAATATATAATGCTAATGATAATGCAATACAAAGAGCCTGAGTTCATCAGAATTGTTTTAATACCTAGTTTCATATTCCAAAATGATATATAGGAGTTTGTGATTTGGTCAATGATTTGTCGGTGGTAATTACGAAGTAGTAAGTTTTGAAGAAGGTGCATTCGCAGTATGAATTAACTCCTGGTTTTCAAGTAATGCGGTGTGTGCATAATCACGCAGTAAATCGCAGTGGCCAATATTTAGTAAGAGGGCAGTTACAGTAGCAGTAAATGTCTACTGCGTGTTACGAAGTAGTAACTCACTGCAAAATTACTGTGCACTGTTCTTTAGGAAACAACAGAGCTCATGGTCAACGACTAATATTTACATTGGATGAGGTGAAAGAACTTTATGTCCAATCTGCCGAAACTCCTTTTAATCTACATGTATTTTTATGATAAATCTAATATGATCTCGTCTTCCATTCTTCATTTCATAAATGAGACAGGAGCAGATAACTCTCTGCTTTCAGGATTCTTCCAAGTTGAAGTTAAAGTTGCAAACTCAAACAGGATTCCTTCAAAAATTATACTTCAGATTTTCTACTTACTTGCACTTACGACTTTCACCATCTCTTTATCCGCTTCGTTACCACAATAAAAATATATCGTCATTTGACCAATAGAATATCCTGTGATTTATCCAGCATTTGAAGATGTCTAACTTGAGAAATTCACAATATCTGCAAGTAAAGTCACTTGCGATGGCCATTTTTTAGTTTATCCTGCCTGATTTCCTTTCTATCTTCTCCCATACTCTGTTACTCTTGTTCTAATAACACTACTAGCCTATGTTGCAGGTATGACTGTTTCTGTGCAATACATAGCTGTCAATTAGCATGTAACAATATTTTCAAACAAACAACTGTTCTTAGCAGTAGTTTGTTAGAGTGACTAAAAATTATAGGTAGAATTGGTTCTAGTATTGACTTTTTTCCTCACATAAATTTCCCCCATTGCTATATTGGAGTTGTCTTTTTCAAAAGGGTATATTCCGTTAGCAATGAATTGAAGAATATGATATAACAGCTTGTAACCATCAGTCTAGTATTCAGGTGCTCTTAATGCTGCAACAGACCATATAGCTTTTGGTTGTGGAAAATATGCACAAATAATATTGAACGCTAGGTTTTGCATTGTTAGAATATTCAGCAAAATATTTGCAAAATGCCCCTGGCTTAGCTGCATATATCAACTGAAAGAAAAATCAACAACTTAGCCATCAAAGAAACACATCAGGCTCACAAGTTCTTCTAGTATAGATAGCGTGTCAATGGGTGCGCTGCACTGGGTAACCAACTAAGAAATAACCACTATGTGGTATCTGGTACTATCGTTCAGACATCCAACATTGTTAGCACTTGCTAGTTCAGCCTGTTATATGATTATTGTCTCTTGATGTACCACATACCAATTGAAAGAAAAGTCAAAAAATTACCTTCTGGCCGAGATGCACCAGTTCACTATTTCTTTCAGTACTAGTTTACCTTGTTTACATGTGGTTAATGAGGTAAACATTTATTACATAAGTGCACTAATAAACCTAAACTATTTTCTTGTTGAAACTTTGCTATAATATCGATTCAATTTTGTATAGTGCAATCTATGTTTGGCAGCTGCTATAGTATTTTGTTATCTGCCAGTCATCCAAAATTATTAGCACTTGCTAGTTAGTTTGTTTGTGATCATTGTCACTCCATGTACCATTAGTGCAACAGCAAAAAAACATGCCAAAAGAATCTTGTGTTGTGTACAAATGTACAAACAACACAACGAAGCTATTGCAGCCCAAAAAAGAAATCTGTAGAGTTCATCAAACATTGCAGGGTGTGTATGCAGTATTTCCAGCTATTTTTTAATATTCTACTTGTAATCAAAATTTCAATATTGTTTAGAAATCATTTACATAATATGGTACAAATTTTTATATTTATATATTATTAATTGTCAACTTTTTAGCTTAATTTTAAATTTAATTTCAATAAATAGATAGTGCCAGAGTTATGAAATATTCCTTATATTTTGTTGATTAGTTAGTGCATATGAGAGTGTGACAGTGCCCTGTAAAGGTGCCATTCTAGCATGTTAAAGGTTGACTTGCAACAAAATTCACATTACAGTTATTTGGTATCAAAAGATTCACCATGTCTTACTCTGTTGTGTTGTAGGTGCCAAATATGTAGAAAAGGGATTACAAGCTCTTAAAAGCTCAAAAGCTTAAAAGCTCTTATACCTAATGCTGCGGTAAGTTTGCTCGCTGTCAAGTCTTCGTAATAATTTATCTCTTTAGCATTTGCAGTTATGATGTTAACTAACTATGTTATGAAAACGGCCTATATTTTTAGTTAGTTAGAGTTAGTTTACCTTTTTGGTCACCGAAACAACGAAATAAAATCCCAGGGCTGATACTCCCCCCTAAAAGACCCATTAGGTTCGGCCCAAAATCACATTTTAGGGGGGGTTTTTCAGACCATAGGGCACTGTCAGCGAATTTGCTCCTTTAGGGGGAGTTTCCACAGCCAAGCAAGTAAAAGGGCCCATGCTCATTAAGGTTTTATTTAGCCAAAGTAATACCAAGAAGTTGCACCAAAATTCCAGCCTTCATTTTAATGCAGATTGCATTAAAATCTGCGTGCTTGCTGACGGGAACGTAAGGGAAAAGAGAGAGTCGGCACTGCATCATCTTAGCAACCCTTTAGCAATATATTCAGAATGAATGATATGATATTTCTTTCATTTATATTCATTATGTTTTCCTTTGTAAATGAAAATGATGATCTGATGGTTGATTTTTGGAATCAGTTTTATTAACCCTTTTGCAAGCATAGCGACAACTTATCGTTTTGAGTTACTGACGCTAGTGGGCAGACTATTATGTCGCCACACCAACGGTTTTTATAAATTGGTTAGCTAATTGCCTTTTTTAGTTAAATTTTTTTCCAAAAGTAAACTACAATATATTGGTCTATGTTAGCCACAAAAAAAAAGCCGTTTGCAGAAAAAAAGATCGTTTTTCCAACATCGTTTTTGATCGTTGATCGTTTTTTATTAAACAAACAAAAGTCCGAAATAAAAACGTATTTAAATGAAATAGGGTATTTTGTTTGTAGTTTTTTCTGCTTTATTAATGCATGAATCATAATGGATGTTTAGCGGGGCGTGGAACCTGGGCACAGACCTGCCATCCCAAGAGTGGGGCAATGCGTGAAATTTGGTTTTGGGGCAATTGATATATCAATGATAGTATATATAAAATTGTGGAAATTGGGGCAAAAATCTCACGCATTTCCATTTTTTCTTTGGGGTGATTGCGTGAGTCTCACGCCCAATGCGTGAGAGTTGGCAGGCATGCCTGGGCACCCTCTAGGGAACTCCCAGTGTTTAGGGGGTGTACTTCCAATTGATCAACCAGGTGATTGGGGGTACAATATCCATCATAGATATAGTAAACCCTAGATATGCGAATAATCAAAACAAGTGAGGCCTATAATTAGCATGACGCATGGTCATGGTGATGTGCAAAGCGAATCAGCTGATCTATCAACTCCTATTGACTTAGCACTAAAACTGCTCAATTTTTCCATAGTTTGTGAATCTGAGACTGCATATTTTATTGAAAATATGTAAAACTTATATGCAGTAATACTTCAACTTACGAGTGCCCTAACGTACGAGAAACTTGAGGTACGAGCCAGCTTTTAAGCAAGTTTTAGCACTAAAATACGAGCCATGTTTGAGATACGAGCACATGAGACAGTTGCCAAGTATGTCGGAGGTGTTTTATGAGAACAGCATCACTTTGTATTTTTCAACTGCTCAGATAATACTTTTGTACCATGTTTTTTGTGCGCGATTTTCAGTGCAGAATGTGAATTAAAAGTACCGTGCGTAGACCGAAAGTTTGCCAGTAAAAGGATAGATAGTGCAAAGAAAAAGCGAATGATAACAATTGATATTAAATGGAAAATTATTGAAAAATATGCAAAAGATGTATGCGTGATTGAGCTTGCTCAACAATATGACAGAAATACATCCACAATTATCAAACACAAGGATTATATTCAAGGCATTTAGTCTGCAAAAGGACTAACCATAGTTTCTAAACGATGCAGCGATCTTCACGACCACTGATGGAGAGACTGCTTAGGTTTTGGATAAAAGACAAACAATTGGCCGGTGACTGCGTAACTGAAACGATGCTACGTAAAATGGCCGGTGCTATCTATCAAGACTATAAAAAATAGACATTCGGACAAGTTGGCTAGCGGTCGTGCATTAACCCTTGGTGACAACACCTGTGTTCGTCCTGATCGCAACACGTTGAAAGGGCGACGAAGGCAAACGTCCTTAGATAGGTTTTTCTTAAAACGGCCAGCTGGTCGTGAAAGCGAAACAAAAGAAAAATTAGCAAACCAGCGAGAAATTTAAAACTACGAACGCCGAAGAAATTTTAATTGCGTTAAGTTAAAGACTAAAATTTGCTTTTAGGTTTGCTTTTAAGTTTGTCTTTTAAGACTTGGATAAAATTTAAATTTATCAAAGTCAACTGTTGTAATGAAGGATAACTTATCTCTCCCTTTCTGGCAAATGCTAGCGTTAGCCGCTATTGTATGTATTTAATTTTACATTTTAATTAATCACATTTCCTTGCATTATTTTTATTTGTTGCTTTTTGAAAGCATGTGGTAAGTTAGGACAATAACCAACATGTTCTTTCTGTTACAATATATTGTTTTGAGTGTTTTATTTGCATTTTCAAAGTATGAAAACCTATCAATATATATTTAATTATTCTATATATAAATAAATTGCACCAACATGCGAGTAAATTGACATACGAGCTCAGTCTCTGAACGCATTAAGCTCGTAAGTCGAAGTATGACTGTAATGACTTTGGATGAGAAAGGCAAGAATCTTACACACATGGTAATGAATAATACCAATGATTTAGAAGCTTCTATATCATTGATAATACAAAGAGTGACCAAATAGAAATTAAACTAATAACAAACTAATGAATCAAATGAGATTTAGAAGCAGTTACGCTGGACCCCTGTATTAAACACCCATTAGACATGACTTAAAATAACTAGACGAGATAGTTTTTGTCTAAGGTTGGTTGAGCTAGATTCCTGCTTTGAAGCGGCATAGTGTTTTCTGATTTTAGTATAGCGATTTACTATAGTTTTGAGTAGACTGTTGGCATGCACTGTACATGTAAAACCTTGATTGAGGTTATGTAATAAGTCATATGTTATTGTCTGTGATGTTGCTTGTTTGAAAGCTCTCTGTGTGATACCACAGCTCTCCATGTGTGAACGTAGGCACTTTTCTGCAGCAATTCATATTCGGCCTATCAATCTGGTCACCAATCCTTCTCTGTTTTTAACTGAGATTAGGGTTATGTCATCACTATTTCTACTTCCCACTACTTCGACATCGGTCAAAAACTTGATGGCTCATCACATTTGAGTTAGAAAAAATCCTCATCACCGAACTCCTCATCTTCACCTTCCTCAGCTTTTGTCTCTTCTTTCTTTTTCTTTCTAGCCAGAGAATGTAGCCAGGAGTTGGCCAGTTTTTTCAGCCCTGCTCACATCCAGATCAATACAGTTAACATTGGGATTTGGTGTGATATCTGCTTTTATGAACAGTGCTCGAAGTGCAGATCTAAAGCACTGCACATCCGGGTTATTGTTATAGCCACCCTTAGATCGTATTGTGGAAAACAGAATCTCAATGTGATCCTGGTTGATCTTAAAGGTTAGGAAGTAGTTGATGTAAGGGTAGTTGCTGAAAAGATATTGAGCAATGTCATGTACAGATTTGGCTGCTGACTCAAAACCAATGACGAAATGATGATGATTTTCCTATTATTTTCCACTAGCAGCTTTCAGCTTGGTATCTTTAATCGGCATAGATAGCTTATGATATTGTTGAGAACTTCTCGTTTTGAGTTGAAGTTCTGTTTTGTTATGGGCAATTCAGGATATACCTGGGGTGTTGTGGTCTCTTCTGATGACATTTCACTAAGAATTTGGTCTTATTGTTATGTTTATGACTTAAAAACTAGCATGCCAAGCATGCTTCCACCACTAAACTTATTGCTCAAATGAAGGCTTTGATGCTGTGATGCACATCACTACGACGTAACGTCGTGAAAACAACAGCCAATTATAGGCCTCACTTTTGCTCCATTGTATTGATAGCTATTCGCCAATCTAGGGTTTACTATATCTATGATATCCATAATCAAATTGACCAACAACGTGATTGGGGGTACAATATGCAAGTCTGGGCCTATCCAGGTGGGTGTTTCTTTCAGAGTAACAGCCCTGGGAATAAAATAGGTTGACATATAACTATTTGAAAAAACATTTAAAATTAAACTGATAAGTTTTAACTGTTTTGGGATGCTTGTTGTGCAGTAAGTTAAAATTATTCTCTGATATTAGGTTCACATATGCGGTATAAGTCAGTACTTATTGCATATTGAGCATATTTTGCTTACTCTGTACTTTATATATATCATATATTTTTCTTTTTCTTTTTTACAAGTTCATGTGGGTGCCCTTTACCATCTACTCATTTTAAATTTCCTGTCGACTGTAAAAGACGAGCACAATGGAAATCCTTAGTCAATCGAAAGACATCTTCTAAAAAAGTCTGGTTTCCTTCAAAATATTCTGTTATCTGCAGTAAACATTTCATTGATGGTGCCCCAACAATAATGAATCCATTACCTGCGCTACACATGGACTATTCTCTGTGCAGTATCCCACCGCAAGGTAGAGTCCCAAATGCATTAGTGGCTACAGATAAACATTTTCCTATAATTGATGATGGCAATAAGTCGGATGCCTCTGGTGAAGACTGGCTAGAAGTAACAGGAAGCACTTCACATTGTGATAGACAAGACTCGCTGATTGAAATAGCACCAGCTGAACCTGAATATACGACACTTTTCATCTCAAGACGTTTGAGTAAAAAGTTGAAACCTCTGCAAGGGCGATACTTTAATCAAACACTTGCTTTAAGAAGAAAGATGAATCAGCTAAAACTTTACACCCAGCCCAAATATAAACAAATTCTGAAATCTGATAACATTAATCACATATAAACAAGGTAAACTAGTACTGAGAGAAATAGTGAACTGGTGTATTTCGGCCATAAATTAATTTTTCGACTTTTCTTTCAATTGGTATGTGGTACATCAAGAGACAATAATCACATAACAGGCTGAATTAGCAAGTGCTAACAACATTGGATGTCTGACCGATAGTACCAGATATCACATAGTGGTTATTTCTTAGTTGGTTACCCAGCGCAGCCACCAATTTACGCTATGTATACTAGAAGAACTTGTGAGCCTGATGTGTTTTCTTTGATGTCTAAGTTGTTGAGTTTTCTTTCAGTTGATATATGCAGCTAGGCCAGGGCATTTTACAAATATTTTGCTGAATATTCTAACAATGCAAAATCTAACGTTCAATATTATTTGTGCGTATTTTCCACAACCAAAAGCTATATGGTCTGTTGCAGCATTAAGAGCACCTGAATACTAGACTGATGGTTACAAGCTGTTATATCATATTCTTCAATTCATTGCTGACGGAATATACCCTTTTGAAGAAGACAACTCCAATATAGCAATGGGGGAAATTTATGTGAGGAAAAATGTCTCTAGTATTGTGAGTTGCTAAAGTGATTATAGGATTAATGCAGAGTTGTCTACCCGTCATATAGTGGTCAATGAATTTATCTTCTCACTAATATAATGGTGCATATGTAACTATTACCTACCTAGCCAGTTCGATTGGCAATTTTTGATAGAGCAGCATATATTCAATATGGCCTCCCTATATACAAGACTGAATATAAAGTTGAAGAGATATTACAAGTTGTTAGTGTTTGTAAAGGCAACAGAAAAATTAACTCGGCTAAAAGGAATTATACAATAACATAGAAGTAAGTCTTGGCTACCTACATTGATGAAA
Organism: Watersipora subatra; assembly: GCF_963576615.1. Classification (NCBI taxonomy): domain Eukaryota; kingdom Metazoa; phylum Bryozoa; class Gymnolaemata; order Cheilostomatida; family Watersiporidae; genus Watersipora; species Watersipora subatra. Next base: position 42,699,429 of record NC_088709.1, on the reverse strand, counting down.
TGACTTGTTTGTGTGGCTAGCCCATTGGTGACACATATTCAATGAGTTGTTCTGAAATGAACTTCATGCTTGACATCAGCAGAAGTAAAACTAATGAACTCGTCCTGTGATTAGCTAAAATAGTTAGTTATGATGATCTCAATTCAATGTCATCAAGGTCCTATGGGACAAATTGCATCGAACATGCAGTTTCTGATACAAATTGCAGCTCTTCATGAAACATTTCAGATAATCTTTTGAAAAGTTAATATATTTTGCCTATAAGTAACTTTATGTCTAGAACTGGCAGCATTTTTCTACTTTGCTGTTTTCACTGTTGCCAAGCATTTGAAAGTACTGATACCAAGTGTAAAAGGTTACATGCATGTATCGCATGCACTTCTGCACTTTCAACAACGACTTTATTGCCCAATGGTTTTCATTTGTGTACTCAGTGAACCCAATTCTTACTCCACTAATAAATTGGCTTGTTGCCAACGGCGCAAACCGGTTTAGCTCAGGCAAGTTTTGGTTTGGGCAAGTTTAGGCAATGGAAGTGTCTCTGCTTGAGCAGCATTGCCTGGTTTGTGATTGAATGGGGAGATCTGTTCAAGTTGGGTGACCAGTCCTGTGTTATTTAGCAGTGTTTTCTTAGTGTTTAGCAATCCACTACCTAGCAATAGCCATCAGTTTACAGCTGAATTTACAGCGAGCAACGTTAGTTATCTCTGAATTGCAATCATTTTATCACATTTTTCTATGAGTAACAGTACTGCGAGTTTGCAGATGGCAAAATGTATGCTTTTATTAATATTATTTCCTTGCCTTTTTAATACATCGTTATTACAATAATTTCTTATGCATTCTGGGAATTGGTGTATTATTATTATTATGTGTATTTGTGAATTAGTGTATTTCTTTTTAATTTTAAGCTATTGTTGCTTTTGATACTTTGTAGATTTTACGGTTTGGTTTGATGATTAATAAACTTAATTACCTACAAATCAGTGCATCAAAACCATCCTACTCGCATTCTACTGAACCTAGCAGGAAACCGCTACACCAAGACTTGTATCAAACTAATAGTCCATCAGTCTGTGAATATTTTGCTAAATAATATTTATCCAATATTTATTATTATAGCAGCTACAAAATAATAAACCATGTCACATAACACAATGATAAAAATATAGCAGTATAACAATATAAATAATAAAAGTATAAAAAGAATAAGAATTGTTAATAAAGGGGTAAATAAGAGAGTACAGTTTTATTTTTCTGTTCATAAACTAGTAAAGTTGTTAGTAACAGGTAGTAGATGAGTCGTGTGTATTTGTGGGAGTGATTGGATAGTTGATATCTCTACACAGACTCTTATAAAACTTTCATCACAATGTAAACATCAAAGTGAATGTATTCTATGTGGCTCTATAATAGCAAATAACCAGCCTATCATAGACTCTCATTCCTGTGTTACCTCTACATTGGCTATGGCAGAGTTTAGCTTGAGAACTTTAGGATGAGTAGTGTCTACCCCAATGTAACTTTATACATTGTCTGTGACTTATTAAAATAATCCAAAGCCTTGGAATACTCACCGAGTCTTTTGTAGACATCTCCAAACCTTTTGTAGCACACAGCAATTCTTACATTGCTGGCATCTGAACCATAAACTTCTTGGTACATAGCTAATGACATGGTGTGGTGTTGCAAAGCCTTTTCATACTCCCCTACCTTACTGCACACTTCTCCAATGGTACTGAGGCACCCAGCTATATCACTATGGTTAGTGTCTGCACCAAATACTTGTTGAAACATAGCTAATGCTTTGCTGCAATAATCTAAGGCTTTTGAGTATTCTCCAATACCTGCGTACGCTTCAGCATAGCCATGGTAGTTTTTAGCAATGTCTGTATGGCCAGCATATGTACCATATACTGCTTGGTACATAATTAATGCTTTTTCATGATGTTCTAGAGACTTTTCATACTCACCCAAATTACTGTAAACTAAGCCGATGTTATTGTAGGAGCCTGCAATGTCACTATGGTTAGTGTTTGCACCATATATAGCTTGCTGCATAGCTAATGACTTTGTATAATATTCTAGAGACTTTTCATACTCACCCAAATCATCGTATACTAAGCCGATGTTATTGTAGGAGTTAGCAATGCCACTATGGTTGGTGTTTTCGCCATATATAGCTTGCCCCATAGCTAATGACTTTGTATAATATTCTAGAGACTTTTTATACTCACCCAAATCACTGTATACTGAGCCAATGTTATTGTAGGAGCTAGCAATGCCACTATGGTTAGAGTTTGCACCATATATAGCTTGCTTCATAGCTAATGACTTTGTATGATATTCTAGAGACTTTTCATACTCACCCAAAATCCTGTATAATAAGCCGATGTTATTGTAGGAGCTAGCAATGTTACTATGGTTGGTGTTTTCGCCATATATAGCTTGCTCCATAGCTAATGACTTTGTATAATATTCTAGAGATTTTTTATACTCACCCAAATCACTGTATACTGAGCCAATGTTATTGTAGGAGCCAGCAATGCCACTATGGTTAGAGTTTGCACCATATATAGCTTGCTTCATAGCTAATGACTTTGTATGATATTCTAGAGACTTTTCATACTCACCCAAAATCCTGTATAATAAGCCGATGTTATTGTAGGAGCTAGCAATGTCACTATGGTCGGTGTTTGCACCATATATAGCTTGCTGCATAGCTAATGACTTTGTATGATATTCTAGAGACTTTTCATACTCACCCAAATCACCGTATACTGAGCCAATGTTAATGTAGGAGATAGCAATGTTACTATGGTTGGTGTTTGCACCATATATAGCTTGCTCCATAGCTAATGACTTTGTATGATATTCTAGAGACTTTTCATACTCACCCAAAATCCTGTATAATAAGCCGATGTTATTGTAGGAGCTAGCAATGTTACTATGGTTGGTGTTTGCACCATATATAGCTTGCTGCATAGCTAATGACTTTGTATAATATTCTAGAGACTTTTCATACTCACCCAAATCACTGTATACTGAGCCAATGTTATTGTAGGAGCTAGCATTGCCACTATGGTTAGAGTTTGCACCATATATAGCTTGCTGCATAGCTAATGACTTTGTATGATATTCTAGAGACTTTTCATACTCACCCAAAATCCTGTATACTAAGCCGATGTTAATGTAGGAGCTAGCAATGTCACTATGGTCGGTGTTTGCACCATATATAGCTTGCTGCATAGATAATGACTTTGTATGATATTCTAAAGACTTTTCATACTCACCCAAATCACTGTATACTGAGCCAATGTTATTGTAGGAGTTAGCAATGTCACTATGGTTAGAGTTTGCACCATATATAGCTTGCTGCATAGCTAATGACTTTGTATGATATTCTAGAGACTTTTCATACTGCCCAAGCCTTCGATATGCAATACCAATGTAGTGATAATCACAGGCTATGCTAGAATCACAAATCTGTCCATGACAATCTACATCTAATTTTAGAGCCATTAGATAATTATCCAGAGCCTCTTTGTAGTCGCACAAGCATTGAAAAAGCCAACCAATGTTTCTGAATGTTTCATATGCATCCTCATGGTTGCAGTTGGGTCCAAAGGCTAAACTCAATAAGTCAGTTGAACTCTGGTCAGAGGGGTTGCTCAGACTTTTTAAGTTCACCTTTGCCTACAATTTATTCAAGATCTGTGCAATGGATCATAACTCTATGATTATATGCAGCATTGTCTTGCGCTCAAACATAAACCAATATGTTATCAACTAGCTTTCAGCTGTCAGACCGCGTACCGAAGCAGCTAAGAAAAGGCATTTATACACTAGGTTAGCCGTTTCATGAAAAAATATTACAGTACACGAGCTTGCCTTAAGGAGTGTTTACAATACCATTATTATTTCTCTTGTAGGAAAAAGCTATATTTTCAAAATCATGAAAAGTTTGGCTAATATTATTGATTAAATGCTACAAAGTTATTTTTGACAGTTTCTATTTACTCCAAAGTTACACAGCAATTTATTGTTCTGCTATTATAAAATATCTCATGGGAATTCACAGTTCATATGCTGAGCTATGTGTAGGAAACCTGCCTGCCCATACCATTATTAGCCTGCCCAAGCATTTTATAGCCTGCTCAAACATTCTGTAGCCTGCCTGTCAAGGATTTTGTAGCCTGCCTGTTATAAAATTATTTAACCTGTGTAAACATTTGGCAGCCCGCCCAAACACTTGTAGGCTGCCAAGTAATATCTAGCATGCTCAAACTTGTGTAGCCTGCTCAATCATTTCGTAGTCTGCCTGCATTATATTACAATTACGAAGAAGGAAAATGGCTTTTTCTCATGAGCGATTAGGAGTAATCTTACCTTTGACGGTCAGATGCTCAGCACCTTGTAAACTTATAGTAAAAGAAAGAGGACTATTCTTCAATAAACTGAATTTTGTTTCACATGTCAAATGTTGTATATATGTTAAATTGTTGTATGTTGTTTTATATGTTAAATGTTGTAGCAAGCATTCTTATAAAATATCTTGTTTCGTATAACTGTTTTATCTCACACAAAAATAAAGGTAGTTACATATAATATTACCATTTATTATATAAAGTTATGTTTAAAGCTAAATACATATACAATTTTAGTTTTTAATTATCATTTCTGTTTACTCTCATTTCGCACTTTCCTTTTACATCCCTTTCACTTTCTTTCTCACGTAAAATACCAGACAGTTTTAGAGATTTAGTTAAATATTTCACTCATGTTATATTTATTATTATTATCTTCACTCTGTTTATAGTAAATATTATAATTCTAAAAGCATTGCCTTTTGTCTTTTCATCAATATTACCACCATATATATATATATATATATATATTTATATATATATATATATATATATATATATATATATATATATATATATATATATATATATATATATATATATATATATATATATATACAGTCAAACATGGATAACTCACCCTCCAACAGCTCAAACACATGATTAACTCAAACGGCTTCTTTGGTCTGTTCCCATGCAATGATAAATTGCTTTAGATAACTCGACCTCAACTCTGCTAACTCGAACAGTTTTTTGCCCAAAGGCTACTGAAACTGTTGCTATCGATTTAGAAAATCACTTTATTTCAGGCCATAGCGGTAAACCTCAACTTTTCGTAATTCATTGGCGTCGTTATTACCACCATCGGCAAAATATTTTTGTCAACGACTTTTCTAAAGGTTTGGTGAAATTTGATTTATACCAAACATCCGCTTAGCGATCACCCTTCGGAAGCAAGGAAATGTGAGGTAACCTTTGCATAAACTTCAAGAAAAATCGGCAAAATTGATCTTGGGTAAAACGCTAAAAAAAAAAGATGTCTTTTCTTTTGAGCATTTCAACAATGATCAAGTTTTGCCAGTGTCAATCTAAAAAACATCCTGGCAATAACATTACCTCAAACAATGAACCAATCTCAAGTGATAGAAAAATCTCTATACTTTTTGATAAAAAAGTTTTAAACTTTACATTAGAAGCATTTAATCTGAAACAAGCCATTTATGCTTTTGATTTATATTATATTTTGTATGTGTACATGTATCTACTAATAAATAAGTAAATACATGGACTTGTGACAGTGCTCTGATAACTTGAATGCTCTGATAACTCAAACACTTTCGCTCGGTCCCGTGAAATTCGAGTTATTCATATTTGACTGTATATATATATATACATGTATATATATATATATATATATACATTTTTTTTATATATCTTCTATAAGCAGTATTTCTTTGTTTAGTTTCAAAATCATACATATATATAAAAAACATTATTATATATATATATAATAATTTTTTCATATACATGTATATGTATGATTTTGAAACTAAACAAAGAAATAGCCTATTGCTTGATAATATAAAAACAATATTAAGAACCAAACTACATTATGTTAAGGACAATTTCATTCATGAGTACTAATTTAGAAATAATATTGTTTTGACAAATTTCAATTGCAAAAGGCTAGAACTTATTTTATATATTGAGACGCAAACTACTCAGATTTTATGACGTATGTCAAAAAATGTTGTATCACAAGATGATCATAAGTTGAGGTTTGACTGAATCAGTTTGAATTATTAGTGACGAAATAGTTTAAGAATGGTATGACAGTGACAAAGTCTACAATCTTATAAAATACTCACCTCATCCACGACACTCTTTGCAGTTATCATGTCTCCCATCTCTTGATGACAATGTGCAATAAGGAGCTTCCATAATCCTTGCTGCTCAGGGGAGAAAACGAGGAACTGGTTGAAGAAATCTACAGCACGATCATAGTTATTTGTGTAGTAGAGAATGTAGGCGCAAAGTTCGGAATATTTGCGGTGCGTTGAGCCATCTTCAGCGAGCGCTGTAGAAGTTGGAGCTAGCGTTGTCGCAGAGGTACTACGTTCCATAATCAAGCTCTCTATGCACTGGCAGAACTCGGAATAGCTTGCGCTTTCAATTGGCTTACCAATGACCTTACTTAGGTCATCTTTAGCCTTTTGGTACTGTCCGGTAAAGTAGAGAACTTGAATCTTGGGCAACAACGTTTCTCGAGAGACAAAAACCGCTTTTATAATTTGTTCAGCTAAGTCGTTGTGATAAACTGAACTAGTACTACACATTTCAATTCGCCCTAGTGTGGATTCAATTGACTGTTTGACTGGGATAAGAAGGCATCCAAGGAACACAAAAAAATTGACTGGAACGTAGTATCTTGTAGCCGCATCTGAAATAATTTTTGGATTAACTCGGATTGATTCTGTTTGACAACCCTCTTTAAAACATGAAGCAGTCCGTATATAGATAGATAGAGCCAGTATGATGTTTAGGTACATATGGTTATTATCTGAGAGCACACCTTGCTGGTGTAGACAGTCATAGTGTTCCCAAGAACTACTGGTTTTCAATCCCAAACACATCTTAAGGTTATTTGCGAGTAGAGTAGGATATCGGAAAATGTCCGCTTTGACTTTGATATCACGATTCTCTGGCGGCTGATACCGTACAAACTCGGGTAAGAAATTGTATTTTCTCATGTCTTGAGCAAAAGTCTTGAAGCGCTTGGCAATTACGGTTTCATTTCGACTGGCTTCAGTACACTCATAGTCATGCCTTGCTTGAGAAAATGCTGAAAGCAGAGAATATTTATCTGCATTTGACTCATTTGTGAAGAGAAGCACTGAAGATGAGAGCATATCGGATTTGTCACCAGCAAATCCATCAAAAGGAGCCTCAGCAGATTTCACATAAAGTTCCATCAGCTCATTTAGTGTAAATGTTAGTTGTTGACCAGCATCTCTGCCGTTTCCTGTTGGTATGTTTCCAGACTTTTTTGTTATTCCATCAATGTGATAACCTGATTTCATGGAAATGTTTTCATGTAGATGAAGGTTATGCGGTAACGCAAGTTCTTCAATGTCAAAACTCTTCAAAGGAGACTCACCCAAGTTTCCTATTCTGAAGTATGTGTCCATTGCAAGCTTCTCAAAGTACCCATCATTTTCTTCAACGATGAATGCATATTCTAAATCAGAATATGGAGTTGCCTCTCCTTTGGCAACTGACCCTAAAGCAATAGCTGAAAATTTGCAAGGAGCCTGATAGCCTCGGTTTTTGACAAGTTGGTAACTACATTCGATAATCTTCCGTGAAAACTCTATAAAGTTTTTACTGCATGATTCACTTATACGAAACAACTTGTCAGAAAATTGTTTGGCATGAGTCAAATTAGTATCAGAGAATGAGTCATCAATATCAAACTTTTCCACGAAACTATCCAAAGTCTCAAAGTCAGTTTTAGTCGCTCTTCTGTAATCTTGAAGCAATAGTTTGTGTTCGCTGATAAGCGTTTGGAACTCTTCATAATCGAGGGGGTGTTTATTATAGTACCAGCGTTTTTCTATTTCATAGACAAGTCTCTGTCTATCGTCTGTTGAATCATTGGAGAAACAATAGTTTGCTAGCCCGTGAGCCTACAAATAGGTATTTTTAGAAAGAGCATTGTAAATATAAGGTACATTAGTAAACTTTTATAATAAGATGTAGTTTCAAATATTTCCACTGAAAGTTTAGACAATTCTAAATCATCTCAACTCTATCATCAGAGTCTAAACTGTACTATAAAATCACTATTGATTAAACTATTGCTATATATTGAGCTAACTAGTCGCAACTTTCTATCCTGTATGAATTAACTTAATCATATTTAAACTTCTTACCAGTAAGGTTCACACACTCAATAAATATATTTAGTTTTCTGAACCATCACTGTATCAAGGTCTAATATAAGTCATGTTCTAAAAACAACATACCTGAAGATAATGTCTCCAGTGACCAGAGGTTCTCGCTCTTGATAAGTATGACCTAGTCAAAAACTCCAAATATGGAAAGTCACCCATCAAGTGCTACAAAATGACAATAAAGACAAAACCTAAAGAAATTAGGTATCCTCTGAACAAACTTCCTCATTCTCATGACCGTACAGTTTAGCTAAGAATGCAGGAATAGTAGGATGCGGTATCCTAGCAACTCGTATGATCTTCTTCTGAATACAGAAGGTACACAGCTTTATCTTTAATTGTCTCTGATAATTTACATCTACTAATCTAACCACTAATGTCTGGTTTCAACCGAATGAGTGCGTTCCTAGAGAAGTCTATTACAACTCTCCTGCTCTGTTTGAGACGTGTTGGTTGCTCCGATAAGTTGCTGTGAATATGTGAGAGCTACAGTGGTGTGAAAAATAAACGGGCCACCTTATAAAACTTGATCATTGCTAGCGCTCAGCACTCAAGGTGATTAAATCCCTCATTAAGCTCTTGTTATTGAGTAGAACCTATACATAGTATACATCAAAAGAAAGCTTAGAATGAGTAGAACTTGATGAAATTAATTCTAGCTTAAAACAACAATGTTAGATAAGTTTTAGAGAGAGTCAAAGTTAGCAATTATTTTTGGCATTTTCATTCATTTTGAATAAAATTAAACCTCTATTTTATTTAGGGTCAAACTTAAAGCAGTGATGCTACTCAGATCAAAGATGTTGTGTGAAACAATCCTCATGCCGTTACGTTTTGCACAACAGAATAATTTGTCTTTGAAGAGTCTAACTTGCTATAAAAGTTAACTTCTAGCGTTGGTAGATTCATTCAGTCAAACATCGACATCATGCCTCGTCATCTTACAGAAGCAAAGCGAGCAGTCATCGTACACCTTTACCAGAAAGGCAAGTCACAGCGGGAGATTGCTAAAGAAGTAAAGGTTGCTAAAAGTACTGGTTGTAACACCATCAAACGCTTCCTGGTAAAGGTGTACGATGACTGCTCGCTTTGCTTCTGTAAGATGACGAAGCATGATGTCGATGTTTGATTGAATGAATCTACCAACGCTAGAAGTTCACTTTTATAGCAAGTTAGCAACTTCAAAGACAAATTATTCTGTTGTGCAAAACGTAACGGCAAGAGGATTGTTTCACGCAACGTCTTTGATCTGAGTAGCATCACTGCTTTAAGTTTCAACATAAATAAAATAGAGGTTTAATTTTATTCAAAATGAGTGAAAATGCCAAAAAATAATTGCTAACTCTGACTCTCTCTAAAACTTATCTAACATTGTTGTTTCAAGCTAGAATTAGTTTCATCAAGTTCTACTCATTCTAAGCTTTCTTTTGATGTATACTATGTATAGGTTCTACTCAATAATAAGAGCTTAATGAGGGATTTAATCACCTTGAGTGCTGAGCGCTAGCAATGATCAAGTTTTATAAGGTGGTCCGTTTATTTTTCACACCACTGTACTTCCAATCGGACATGTGACATCATATATTAAAACTATAAGTCTCTCATTTCAACCAAATACAACATGCTCATTGCGATCAATCTGTTTGCTCACTCATAATGAATCTGTGCAGCATTGACATCATGCAATTGCGTTGTGGTTGTACTAAGTCAAATCTGTGTGGCTAATGTGACTGCATACATATCTGTGCAACAATTTACTGCAACTGCAATGACATGTAGCATCTGGCCATCAGTGAGTACTTATCATTGCTTAGTTAGAATGTTTTTCATACTGATCACAACCCTGACTTCTAGTGCCCAAGCAAATGTAACTCCCGAATGTACCTAGCAATAAGAAGTTTTTTGTAAATAAATCGTGATCGGTCGAAGCCTTCAGGAAGTTAGACTATCATTTAGTAAAAATAATACACAATTATTTTTACCCTACATGAACTGAGCGGTAGAAACCATAGTTGTTTATTGACCTGAGTCCAAATAGGGTAACAATAAATATTAGCAACAAGATGGCTGACATTTCAAATATCCTGACACTTGGTGAGTCTACATAAAATACTCTACATAACAACTTGGTGTTACCAGAATGTACCATGAGGAAATGTTCTAACAGAGCTTGTAACAAGTATATATAACTCACAGTTCACTTTACTAGAATATTCTCTCCACTCTTTCAGGTCTCTGAGTAGGTCTGCCTAGTAGTATGCTGGATGAGCTGAATGCATATAGACTTTTTTCTGTAGAGGCTGTGGTCAGGGAGAGACTTGCTCCTCAGTTCTCTGGTGCATGAATCAGCTTAACACTCTGTTAAAAAAAAAACAAACAATATCTTTATTCCATATAGTAATGAAATCATAACTATATATAGTTGAATGTATAGACTTGACAAACTTACCAAATATAACTATCTGTAGATACAAGAGAGCTTTGATAAACAACAAAGGTTAAACCAACAACAGAGCAGAGCTGGTTAGTCTAAACTAAGTAATGGTGTTCAAGCATTGTATTGTATGTGGTTGGAAAAGAGAGGAGGTATATGCGTGTATTGTGATTAGGGTATGTCATAGGGCAAAGGTCATCTGGAAGTATAAACAGTTAGCTGGCAGTCACTATGATTCCATGATTGGAATGATTCTTCAATTTGAGCCAATCCGCAAGTTAACTGTATCATAGAACTGGCTTAAACCCGCAAGCTAAGCTATTTATAGAATCATTAATTAGGTTAATACTTGACCTATGGGGTCAAACACTAGTGCTAAATGCACATGCATCATTCTGATGTTCATTGAAACACATTGCAAAGTAAAGGTAGGGCCACACGTATCGTGTAATTTCAACTAATCTGGGGAATTCCATTCGTACGAAATTTCTGACCTGCCACACGGAGTTTTCCCACCACGGATTCGTACGAAACTAACTTTCAACTAACCAATCAGAACGCGATGATAAATTGAAGCCGATTCCGTTTCAATCTTTCTGGATATGCGCCAAAGAGAACGACCTTCAACATTCAACTAACCTTTTCAACCGACCAATCAAACAATGATTCGTAGGAATTTCTCACGTTCCGTCCAATTAAGGATTCGTTCATCGTGCGCAACCAACGATGGACGGATTTGTCCAAATATCAATTCGTACGAATCGTTTCGTCCAAACTTTGCCGATTTCGTGAGAATTTTGTCTCATGTGGCCCTACCTTAACTCAACTTGCGCAAAGCCACAAATGCTATCGTTCGAGTTATAAAAACATAGTGATTATATGGACTTTCAAGTCATAAAATGTCACCTCTCTTCTCTAAATTCTTCAAAGGTTCAAAGGGTGATGCTTGGAGCGCTGTAATGTCAGGAGCGGATTTTCAGAAGTAGTGGAGGGGTGTACGAAGGTAGTAAATCAGACTAGTGACATTGATGTAGCGTTGCATAAAAAATGAAGAAGTTAGAATTAAATAGACAGTCTGTTGCTATAGTCTAGGAGCAGAGTAACTCAATTGTGAGTTATTATTTTTCTCAACTTATGCAATATGATGCGTGCAAAAGATTCTTCAGTATTTATATATTGCCTGTTTGAACGTTGCACTCTGTAACCTCGTTGCTTATATACTTTCGTGTTTAAATTACATCTCATCAAATGGCGGAGGCGTAATAAACAAGTCGATCATTGTTGCCATTGTGACAAGGAATTTCACAGACTGCGATTGGATGATTGGAACAAAACGTCATAGTCCGCCAGAATGCTTAGTAATAGCGGCCAAACTAGTAGCATGAGTTGCGTACACTGCGTGCCTGAGCTACTAACCTCAAGTGATTTAGTAGTTTTATCACCTCAACAGATAAAAACGGTAACTGAACGCGCTGACCATTATAGGTTCAACCATTTGGAACCATTTACAACTATTGCTAGGTAAGCAGAACTAATTAATTTCATGATCAAACCGAAGACATGGTTCGTTCACCGCGATAGCCATTAATTCATTGTCATTGAATATTAAGAACGATGTCCATATGAATATGATGATTCAATTACTATTGACTGATACTAAATTCAAAGCAACTAACAGATCATATCACAGACCAGATTTTACATGTGATGTGGTTAAATATTCCATTGTATCTTGCTGTTTTGTTCGTTTGAATTTGATGATCATGATGATCTATCAATCAAGGCCAATCTACATGATTTGAGCTGAAGACCTAACATTTTTGTTTGGGGGGCCACAGAACATTTTTGTGTCAACAAGTGGAAGATGAGTTTTATGGTAGCTTAATATTTCTAGCATATTTGTGACCTAGTCATTATTAATCCAGTCTCCTACTAATTATGCCGCCTGATCCCACAAATCATGGCTGGAGTAAAGACGATTAAGAATTCTGTGCAGTGGTTTCCTGATGGACACAGAGCGATTCCCAGGCAGTTTGTCCATTGAACTAGTTGCTCATGCAAAAAAGAGTAGATGTGAAAGCCGATGATAATGCAAAACTGCATCTTTAGTTTGCACAAGTCTATGTGTCTGCGTAGACTGCAGCAATGAAATGAATGACGAGGTTGAAGATGGTAATCATATGGACAGTGATGATGAGCTTTAAGATTTTATTTAATGGTTTTATTGAATACTTTGCAAAATTCTTTCTAGAATCGATTGAGAGTTTTCGATGTATCATGATAAACAGACTGTGTACCTTGGTAAGCATGCTATATAATATAATTATCATACAATGTATCAAAATACACATACAAAGTCCTATGATATTTATTAATCATCCATAAAGTTAGTTGTCATCGAACATACTGCACCAATATTGTTTTAGCACACTACTCGTACAATAAATTTAAAACTAAGCAAGAGATTTCATATATGTCAGTTAAATAAAAAAGAAATAACATATACCGACGAAAAGCACTAAGAGAAGCATAATAAATACTTTATGCTTGTCACGTGTTGCTCAGCAATATAATAATTTCATTTCAAATATTAAACCTTAAATTCGTTAGTCTGCGTCACAACCAGTGTACCCAATGAGGTATACAGTATAGCCTGTCAATCAGTAGTTGTACAGGTCCCATTGTAAAGAGTATGAAGAGGTTCCTGGCAGACCAGTGGATAAGATGATGACGAAAAATGTCTGTCATATTGAGTCCTTGGCGGCTGACTACAAAGTAAAAAATCACATCCATTACATACAATGAGTTCAAAATACAAAATTATCATAAAGACATATAAGAACTTACATTTATGGTGCAATATTTATCTATCATAACCTATCAGAAAAAGACGATCTATCAAAGCATGTAGGTATAAATTTAAAACTTAAAAATAGGAAGAGGTACAGGACTGATTTTCATGTGTAGTCAATGTGCATAGCCCTACATGAAAGGAATAGATGTACACCCTTCAGCTCTTGCCACAACAATATTTAGTTAACTCATACATCGCATACTTCTGTAAGGTAATAAAATTTTGATATGTGAGCACTATAATAATAAAATATAACTCAATAGATTAAAATACAATGAAATGCGTATTAATATATAATGTCACACAACATAATGCGACACATAAATCCTATAAAACAATTTACTGCAACGCAGTTCAATACAACATAATACAGTTATTGTAATATAATACACCAGAATATAATGTAATAATACAGTATAAGATCTGCATGACACTATATAAAATTTTAAAACTAACCAAAATATCAGTTACATAATAATCATACAGCTGCATGAAGGTCATCAAAAGGCAACATCAGTTTGTAATGTGGCTGCAGGATGAACTCCAGTGTGATCTTATTCAACATTTCAGTATTTAAACTTTGATAGTTTTCAGTGAGAAAGTTGGTAGGGACAGGCAGTCGAGAAGCTACGACGCTGTGTCTCACACAACAAGTCATTAAACTTACTGGTTGTTCAGGATGTGCCCTCTTCAAGTTTCTTCTATGGGTGAACTTAATGTAACAATTTTGATGCGCTTGAAGCACATCACCTCTGTCCATCAAATCTCTGAGTGCTCTACAAAACATTTCAGTTGTAGAGCCCACCTTTTTTTGGCTATGCCACATACAAACTAGGGTCAGGGCTGTTATGGTTGGTGTCAATAACATAATATAATATCAAATCTGATTCATATAATAATTCACTGGGATCTAGTAGGCAGATCACACGACAAGAAAGTAGTAAAAAATTAATAGCTTATTATTGAGTTGAATCTGAGCGTTTCCTCATGTTAGGTCTTCAGCTCAAATCATGTAAGGTAGATTGGCCTTGATTGACAGATCATCATGATCCTCAAATTCAAACGAATAAAACAACAAGATACAATGGAATATTTAACCACACCACATGTAAAATATGGTCCGTGATGACATTTGTTAGTTGCTTAGAATTTATTGTCAGTCAATAGTGATTTAATCATCATATTAATATGGACATCGTTCTTGATATTCAATAACAATGAATTAATGGCTATCGCGGTGAACGAACGAGGTCTTTGTTTGATAATGAAATTAATTAGTTCTGCTTACCTAGCAATAGTTGAAAATGGTTCCAAATCGTTGAACTTATAGTGGTCAACACGTTCGGTTACCGTTTTTATCTGTTGAGATGATAGAATTACTAAATCACTTGAGGTTAGTAGCATGGGCACACAATGTACGCAGCACATTGTACTAGTTTGAGCCGCCATTTCTAAGGAATCTGGCGGATTATGACGTTTTGTTCCAATCATCCAATCACAGTCTGTGAAATTCCTTGTCACAATGGCAACAATGATCGTCTTGTTTATTACGCCTCCGCCATTTGATGAGATCTAATTTAAACACGAACGTATATAAGCAACGAGGTTACAGAGTGCAACGTTCAAACAGGCAATATATAAATACTGAAGAATCTTTTGCACGCATCATATTGCATAAGTTGAAAAAAATAATAGAAATTATTTTTATGACAGATAGGGTTGTCCTGCTCTCTGACTACTAAGGAGACTTCTGTGTAATTGAAAACAGTTATGGAAAATGCTGCAGACACATACATTCCACTGCTTTAAAGGTTGACTTGCAACAAAATTCACATTACAGTTATTTGGTATCAAAAGATTCGCCATGTTTTACTCTGTTGTGTGGTAGGTGCCAAATATGTGGAAATGTGATTAAAAGCTCTTAAAAGCTCAAAAACAAAAAGCCGCCGTAGATTGGAATCTTTTGATTTCGATGACGTATCCGCGCTGTATGGTTATTGTCTTGTCACGTGATGTTCTCGCGTGAATTGAAAGGCCAATAAAAAGCTCAATATCAAACTTATCGTAGCAATAGTTTATGATAATCACTTCGGGTTTTACCTAAGACCCCGTATCAAATATAGATGCTCGCTACTTTACAGTTTCGGCTTGGCCATTCCGTTCGACTATTCATGTCTGAGTTGCGATCATAAAAAATGTCAAATTCTGAAGAGTTAAGACCCTGGCGTTTTGAGCCTGACGCTCTATCTGAAGAAGATCCTCAACAGAATCAAACCTCCCAGCAAGTAAGCACCGCCACTAGCCAGCTCTTATGTGCCAAGCTAGCTAGTAGTAATAGTTTTAGCTTGAGAGTGATAGAACGAATATTATTATATATGATTTTAATGATGATAATTATCGCTTCAATATTGCGAAAAAATAATTACAGATTTTTCTCGAATGACAA
This sequence comes from Watersipora subatra, assembly GCF_963576615.1. NCBI lineage: Eukaryota > Metazoa > Bryozoa > Gymnolaemata > Cheilostomatida > Watersiporidae > Watersipora > Watersipora subatra. The sequence continues at coordinate 42,683,375 of NC_088709.1, read as the reverse complement.
CATTAACAATTTTAATATTTAAATCTAGTGCTGCACTGATATACTGTTGGATAACATCGACCTGATGTATTAGCTATGGTTCCATAGACATATCTGTTCATTTCTTTAGGAGCTAATACCACCGGCTACAGAGTGGTGTGCCTGCGAGCGTTGTCAAGACATGCCATCTCTTCCTGAATGTTTGTGCTGCCATTATGCTGAGTTTTCGCATTGTCTCCTTGACCGAGGGGAGCATGAATGCCTGCGTATGCATCCTGGTGTAAACGAATTTGTGGCGTCTGCACCCCTTGAGTTGAGGTGGAATAATTACCTGCGATATCATAGTGAGTTGGATATTCATTTAATGCCAACAACACCAAGGCTATGCTAATGTGTCAAGCATTATCTACAATTCTTGTGTTACACATTTAATGCATCACTTGAACACACATATTCTAAACTCGTGGAACACAAGGAGAACTGGTATATTTGGCTTGTACACTTACTACAGTAGAGAGTGTATTAGTTTTATCATTTTATTATATAAAGATCGAGATTATTTTGATGATCAGCAATTATTGTTTTTCAATAGTTGTTTTGGTAGATAATCTATTCCCATTTGGAGAGCCATCGCCAAATGCTCGGAAAAGGTTGTGTGCATACCGCAATCTTGTGTTTTGGTTTATGCCGCAAATCTTGTTTGCAAGTCTGCAAACTCTTCTTCATCATCCGTTGGTGGGAAAAGAGCCCGAATCTTAGACACCAAGCATGCAGGTAGAGGCCGTCGCTCATGGCGACAAATTTGCGGCATAAGCCAAAACACAAGCTTGCAGTATGCACACAACCTTTGTAACAACATCCGTTGTAATGGACCTCACTCTCAGGCCGTGGGAAATTAGATCGGACTGGCATCGCTTGAAGCCTTTCAGCTCCATGGTGTTAGAGCTGGTGGTCTCCGTTGACTGCAAAGTAAAGAAAGTTACGACCAACAATTACTTTCACATTATTTGAATGAACTATTTAGCTAGATGAGCAACTTCATGTTTATGTATTGATAACTACTAAAAAATTTGGGTTTTTGTCAGGCTGTGAAGTAAAAACTGTCAAAGTTTTACCTTGACAAGATGGCTGCTGACTATTAAACCGCAGCTCTGATCCATCATAGTGTAGGCTCTGTATAGTGCGCAATGCCCCGGACTATCGCATCTACCGTCACCTGCCAAATCAAGCTCCCAATCGATTGCTGCCATCAATCCCTCGTTATGCAGGGTGTACTGCTCAGCAATACACTGTAATATATTGTAAAACTTCATTATACAAGATTAATTTGTATCATTATCATTAGTCTAAGAATGTAGAATCCTCTTCCCCCTTTTTGTGCTATATTATGATGAAGAATCAGAATTTTGAATTATATATTTTGTTTGAAGGATGACATATTTTCATTTCAAAAAAAAAATTGTTTCTAAATGTTGTTATTCAATTAGTGTGCCAAGCTTTTACTCACATTTTCCAAGTTTATGAGTAAATATTAACACTCACACCATGTAAGTTTTCTCTTTGTTGGTAGAGGCAAACGCTGTGGCTTGGTATTGCGATGTTCAGGAGCGACAGAAAACGGAGGTTCTGCGTAAGGCATCCGCCAGAAAAGAGTGATGCAGCTGCCAGCAGGGGGTTGATGACATGAGCTCTGTTCACCCTGGCAGTTGTTTCCCAAGTGTACGATCGGTGACAGGAGGCACATGTAACCTTGAACTCTACCCATCCGCCTTCTCGCACCATCGTGAATGAGCAGGGGAGGGCGCAGGTGTGACAGTGAAATAGTCGCTGGAGTGCTGTCACACTTACTATTATTTTCTCCTCTTTGAAGGAGGATTCGGTTCTGAAATCACAACACAATAGTTGACTTGCAATAAGATTTGTACAATATCATTTCATGTTATTATATCATATTTGCTTGATCAGAAAAAGAATAAATATATAGCCATGCAATCATGACACAGATTTTACAAAACCCTATCAGAATCCATGATATTGTAAACATAAAATGTGAGTAATAACTCTATGGATATTTTTTATATTTTGTCAAGTTTGGTTTAGTTCAGCTCTATCTTACATGTAATTGGAGAGCGTTTGATGCTGGCCAACATAGCGCTCAAACTTTTCCCAGTCTTCAGTGGTTGGCACAAACTCTTCATCTAATACTAATAATAATCAACTAATAATATTAATATGCTATTAACGATGATACCAGAAAATGACAATAACTATTTTATATAACATATCTATAAGTGAGTGGGGTTAAGAAATTTGGCGAAATTAATCGTGAAACAACATTATTTTATCAATTATATATTAATATATTACGTTTTACAGATAGATATGCAGTATGAATTAGTTTTGTTATTATAATAAGAATAATACACGTAATTAAAAAGATAAAATACTAATAATATAATATTACAATTAAATGACATTAATATTGTTATATTAAATATAGATTAATACAGTACAATTAGGAGAATACTAGATAATAACCCGAGTTACAACTACTAATACAAGTAGTTCATAAAATAAATTACTCACGTGCTTTGGTGATATGTGGAGTATGCAAACAGGTTAGAAAACATGTCGTCTTTGAACTGGCGAAAACAAAGGTAAGAGTAAGCAGGCGAATAAATAAAGTTTGTCACATCCAGCTTCACCCAGTTGCTCCACGCCCGGTGAAGGTCTGGTCTTTTCTCAGCTCTTGGCCAAAAAAAGGTGCTTCTCAGCTTGGCAGCTGCACAAACACTATGCGGCGCGTTAGACATTATGACGAATTGAAATAAACAAGTTTAATATGAGATAGCGTGTTTGCTATTTGCGATAGATCAAACTTGAACTGAAACTAACATTATCTGATCATGTGACTTACAATTCCCGCTATATGGCGCGAAAAATTTCTACAGCATTTTTCAACCATCATAGCGGACCAAAAAGCTCATCATTTTTATCAGAGAATGATATGCAATCGTTCAAGCTAAGTTTAAAAAATTAAATATATTTTTATGCTATGTTTTGAGATATCAGTGCTCAAAGTTGCAGCATTACGATGCCGATAAAATAGACGCGTAAGAACAATAGACATGGTTTTTATCGCAAGCGTGAAGTATGTTTGTGAAAATAGTTCGACGAATAAGGATGCATGAAAGTGTAAACATAAACTATCTCGCACACATTTTAGCCGTTTTAGCACACATACGTCACATTTTAGCCGTTTTGGAAAACGAATCCAAACTAGGGCGGTCTCGTGTGGCTGCGATTTTCTGTTCGTTTTTAAGCTTTTACGAGCTTTTAATCACATTCCCACATATTTGGCACTTACAACACAATAGAGTAAAACATGGCGAATCTTTTGATACCAAATAACTGTAATGTGAATTTTGTTGCAAGTCAACCTTTAATAGCATCAGTACTAGTAGTACCTCTCCCTGTGACAGGCTAATGATGGAACATTCTAGTAGCCCAAACAATAGACATGGCTGAACTAGTGAACCCAGTAGTAGTGGCCACAGCAACTATAAGTATTTATAAATGTTCTCTAATATAGTAGTAAAGTTGTAGTTATTAGCCACATCACTCCAAGCATGAGACAAATGAGTAACTATTGATGCCCGGTGAGGGTATCTCTTGTTAATCTCATGGTAAACATTCAGAATAACCAATGGAATATAGTTGACACTGTTTATCAAACACACCAAATTTAATCTGTCTTTCAAGGCTAAATTTTTAGCATGTTTTTTATATGATTTTATTATCATTATATTTACATTGCTGAAGCATAATATTTTTGCAATATACCTTACAGGATGAAATTATTCGCGGAGTTAAATTTCGCGAAAATCGTCTTTTCATGGATAATCGCGAAATAAATTATGTGTGGATGAACGCATTCGCGAATAAATTAATTCGTGAACGTAGCTAGCAATAGAGTAAAACCCTCACATGCGTATACCATGTGTTTAGGTTTTTATTTAGCTGAGAAATCTATGTCGATCATGCTAAGCTATAAATTTTTGGCTGCATCCAGAGGTCTTCATGAATGTTCATCGATTTGGAGGCCTTTGGTGAACCAACAACTTGTAGTAGGTTATGAGCTTTTTCAACGTAAAGAACAGCAGGAGAGATTTCTTTGATGCTGATGCTGGACCGAATTCCGAATAACTTGTGACAACCTTGAAAGACTTTGTAAAGAAGCGTAATGCATTGGCTATGGGCTTAACTCAAAACCCCGGCAATGATTGTTGAAAAGTTTAGAACTCAGCAATGTTTACACTGCCTAGCGGCTAGGTTTTTATTTGAGGTAGTAGTTAAGTTTCCTTGTGTTAAAAATAAAACTAATTATTCGTGGATTTTAATAATCCACGGATTTTACTGTACGCGAACTTGTAAATTATTAAATCCATCAAATATTTTTATCCTCTAGGGTATATTGCTTTTTTGGGGTGCATCGGGACATGTCCCAAGGCAACCCAAGCGTCCCAATGCATCTCATGAGTCTTCATGCTTTTTTGCGTAGTTTGTTTAGAATTACCAGAATGCAAGGAAAGTTAAATCCTGTACTATGCACTTTTTCAAGGCCATGCCAGCCTTAGCAATAAGTAACAAGGGTCAGTAGTTGCTATTTGCTTTAAAAGTGCATAAAATCAAGAGAATCACGGTACGTAATTGAAAACCAACCACAAGCATTAGCCATACAGATGAGCATAAAAAGCTGCTGTACAACTGTAACGGTTGTTAGATAGAAAATTTACATTGCGAGGAGAGGCTACCAACTTTAAATTTAAGAAGTTGACACTTTTGCGTTTTGTTGCCAAAGCAAAGAATGCAATTGAACAGGGCCATTCTCTAGAATATATGTGCGAATATAACTGCAGGTTTTAAAGCGATTGGATTTTCACCATATAACCTTGATGTTTTTACAGAAGCAGACTTTTTGGCAGCCAATGTATCTGACAGAAAGTTTCCAGCAACTGAATCTAACAGCCCAGTGAAAACAATGCTTTTACGGTCAGCTAGTGAGCCAAACATGCCTTCCACTTCAGCGGCTAGCCTAATAGCTAATCAAGATGAACCAATTACACCAGAGCAGCTTCACCCGTTTCGAAAGCCACCGGCTCGCAAAGAAAACCCGCAGAAACTATGTCAAATTAATTATTCTGCTTAATAGTCTAGCTAAAGGATCCGAAGAAGTAAACATGAACATAAGACAAATATTGAGATCTCCAACTTCTGAGACAAGGGATTAAGATTCAAACATTTCATTGGCACAATTTGGTTGATGATGATAGCGAGTCTGAGACTGAGAAGTGCAATGAAACAGTAAACCCAGAAGACATTGTTGTGATTTTGTTGTGATTTTGTGTTGATACGGTACACTTCAAAGAAGACATTGGTTCACTATGTTGGAATCATAGAAGATAGAAGTTTACCTGAGAATATCTCCAAAGTGAAGTTCTTAAAAGTACAAAGTGAGACGCGATACTTCATGGTGATGAAAGATGCGATGTTGATGATGCCCAAGTCATCATGATTTGTCCCCGCTTACTAAGTGCGATGGGGCTCAGAGACTGGCAGAACAGTTTTCATCTGGTGTTGATTTAAGTCAATACATTTAGATGTGAACCATATAACTCTAAATGCATAGGCCTACAGCTTGTACCAATGCAACTCAAGGTTTATATAAAAAATTTGATATAGACTTTTTTTATTGTTTCATGCTACTGCAGTTTTTAATATTTTAATAGTTTATGATTCAAATAAAGTATCCAAAATAGACTTGTCTTTATTATTTAGTGCTACTACAGTTGTTTAATATATAGTCTCAAAGCACCCCGCTACTGTCCCCATGCACTTTGGTATCGGGGCAAATTGGACATTAGAATGGTATCAGAAAAATGAGGATAAATTCTAAAATACTCATCCAATGGCATTATTTTTGTAACAAAAGATGCTTAACGTAATACTTCATAATTTCTTTGAGTTACATATAAATTGCTGTGAAAAAGTCCATTTGAATCAATGTTTGATTTTTTTCCCAATAAGCCCCACCTTGCCTTCCCTATGTATGGGAACCTTTTGAACCTTCCTCAAAAGGTTCAAAGGGCAAAGCGTGGAATGTTTTAATTTCAAAAGCATAGCAAACAGATGTAATCCTCTTTGTTAGGAAAGCAGTAAACAGAGCAAGTGACATTGATATCAGCGTGAGTAGATATGACATGAATGACAAAGAATGACATGAACAAACCAAAGTAAATTGATGGAAAAATAAACTTATATACAGACAGCACATCATTACGAATCAATTTGTGAAGACCATGTTGTTAAATATAATCTGTTATGCATTATCCCCAAACTTCAGGTTATTTGAGGCCTCAGTTTGTTGGTAACTGTATATTTTGTCACTGCTTAAAAACATCTACTGGTTCGACCAGTTATTTTATGTCAATAAAAGGTTCCTGTTGTTGTTTAAGGCAGCTTGCCAATGAATTAACAGTCAGATCACTGTTTGGCCTTTAACCTTTTCTTTATGTCATGTAAATATAATGTTTGTATTATGTACTAGAAATTCCACTGTCATACAGCCCACGACCAAAGAGACATTGGAAAAAAAGAAAGGGTACTGATGGTTGAGAAATGCAATATTAGCAGTCAAATGGCACTGCAGTGCAATAGGATAACTGCAATGGTAGCTGTAATTTACTGGGTGTAGGTGTTGTTAAATACAACAAATAGCAATAATCAAAGGAAAAGACTATTCCTATATGTTTATGTTTGTATTGTGTATGACATATCACAACAAGTAACTACTATATCTCAATATATCACTACTAATATAATCACTACTACATGTACAATAATCCTACAACCAAACATGAGCGAAGCATTTGGTTGGGAGATTTATGATAAATGCATATGTGCACACGACTCCCGAAAAATTACCCATTAACGGCCGTTACCAAACCCTTGTACCGAAATCTCATCAACAAATTTAACCATTTTTTTTGTGTAGAGTCGTTTAGGTATAATAATGATACAAAACATATTTAAACATATTTAAACATATTTAAATATGTTACCAAGTCTTTGAAAGGTTACGGCAATATCCTAAAACTAACCCATCTGATTGATCTTATACATAAATAGACAGATTAATATGGTCTAAAATCGAAATAAAAACCTGACAAATCTTTTCTAATCAAATTAAGGCCAACAAAACGCCGATAAGGATGTGTGACAGATAGTAGAACTATTAAGTCGTCCAAATTTCACGAGAAAAAGGTGCACATTTCACCAGTCTATATCATTCCCAAATTTTCGAAGGTTTCTGTAATTAACTTAGAAGTACTGAAAAGTAATCATTTCTTTTTTGCCGATTTTATTATTCGATTTAATTATTTGATTTTATAAAAAAATTATTATAATATTTAATTATAAGAATAATCATTATAATTTACAACATCAAAGTATATAATGATGGCATTGTCCAATTGCCGAAGGTTTCTTTAATTAACGTAGACTGTTTGAGGCGTAGACCGATTTACAGATACAAAAATGTGGTACACAGTTTATCAGTCTATGTTTTTTGTCAAATTACCGAAGGTTTCATTAAATTATCTAGAACATTAGCCAGATTTTTTTAGATCTTTTCTACAAGCTAGGGCCAAACTACAATGCTCCTTCGTGACAAGAATATTTCTTTATTTTACTCCAGTTTGCAGAAAACTTCTAGACGTGTTAATGCTAATGCTTGCTTTCTGTTACATATCGCTGTCAAAACCATTCTACATTCAACACAACCAACTTTTAACTTTCCAATACAACTTTCAAACTGTGTATATTACACGGCAGCTTGCCATTTTAATTTTAGTATTTCATTTCAGAGATATAATAAACATATGTCATTATTGCTGTTGTTAGTTAAATTACGTACAGTAGGTTAGGCCTACAGCTTGAATTAATATTTATTTTATTGTTGTAAAACATAGGTTTGAGATAGTAGTAGATTAGGTCTGATTTTTATACAACCTTTTGTTTAGCATAATTGACCTTTTGAATTACATTTCAAAACAACTTGACAACTACCATGGACGTACAACCGCCCAGAACACCACGTCGTTGCAGTGGCCGTCCACATGTCTCCCAATTATTACGGAGGAGGAAAAATAGAAGGTCCTCACAGCAACCATCAACATCAAATGCTAATGTTCAACAACACACTACTCAAATTAATAACAACAACTCATCTGATTCAGAGAATTCTTTAGTTATGTTGTAGGCGAAGCCTACAACATAACTAAAGAATTCTACTTTTGTAGAATTCTGACCTGTTGTAACTACTTTTTCGACAACCAGCAGTACCCTATCTTTTTTCCATTATCACTTTGGTCGTGGGCTGTATGACAGGGGAATTTCTAGTCACTACTAATATACATTACTTTCAATCTCACATATGAGCCACATGAAGTAAAAACATACCTCACGGTCAAATCTATCATTTACAGTAGTATGCAAAAAATCTAAAGCATGAATTATTTGCTGCATTTGTGTCTATATGCCCCATTGAGCAATTGTGATGTGTTGATTCCAAAATGTTGTGATATTCGATCCAAGTCAACTCCCAATGAGTTTTTGGGTAGAAAATTGGTTGCTAGGAATAATGGTGGCTGTCTTGATTTCATAAACTTGTTAATTTGATGAAAATAGCTATCAAAATTATCAAAACTGATGTTTTATGTAGAGAAAAGATTTTCTCAATGAATTATGTTCATAATGGCATGTAAAGGATAAAATGGATTATATCCAGCCCTGGTAGACATACTAAATAAAATCTACCATGAAGGGAATGATAGCTCATCTGGCAGAGTTAAAAAGTTCTGTTAAAACTGTGTGTAGGTTTCAAACTGGCATCATATTAAAGCCTTATTTAAATACAATTTTATTCCATACCCTACATGTACTTGTATAGCAAATACTAATAAGCAAATTTCAACTCCTAAATTAGAATATCTGATAGCTCAATCTCTTGTGTGATGCAGGCTCGGCATATAGATAACCAATTTTGAGATCATATGACACATTTTTATGCTGATTTGTAAAATTTGCAAGTATTTTTAACCCTTCGTGTCAAAAGATTGACACATTGAGTGATGACCTTGATGGCGTTGCTATGCATGATACAAATCACATCTGTGAATAAGGCAAATGACATTTTTTTAATGCTTTTAGACAACCGCTTTTCACTAAATTGGCATTATCCTTTCCAGCAGAACAGCAATTTTTCACCCAAGCAAGAGAAAATGTTTCCTAAATCCTCAAGAAATATCGAAATCTCATAATTGAATAACTTTGCATTATGCAACACTCATGTTGTATAACTCGTGCTTTATTAGGTTAAACCTTGAGTACATTTTTATTTGTTGGAGCTCATATAACATACCCCTATCACACTTATATCATCCTAGCTAACTCTCTCATGTTTATCTACACTGTTTTTATCCTTATATAATATTTAATGGATAGTTAGACTTTAGAATAACATTTGAAGATGATACTAGTAACAGAAATGTCATAGTTAAGGAGTAAGTATTTTAGTAAAGTCTACAATAGCTCTCTTATATAAGTTGATACATACAGATGTGTTACACATGAGTAGAAAGAGAGAGAGAGGAGAGAATATATGACAATAGAAGACATTAAATGTTATATCATATTCTTATAGCTGTATATAATCAGCTGTTATATGCTTATAGCAATAATACCTGTCAGCATATGTTAATGTGTACTTAATAAATACTTGTAATAAGGGAATAAGTGTCAAGGTCATTTCAGACTACCAGCGGTTAACTATAGTATGTATGGATTTTGCAGTCATAAAATACCACTCTACTTCTCACATTTCCTCAAAAGGGTCAAAGGCCAAAGCTTGGAATTTTCTAAAGTGCAAGTTGTAAATTTAAAATAGCAAACAGATGTAATCTTTCTTGGTAAGAAAACATCAAACAGAAGTAGTGACATTGATGTGAGATTGCGTAGAAATGACTGAACAGATACAATTAAATAGTTTTTGTGTTGCTAAGGAGACACATTGGCTAGCTTAAATAGAGGGAAGTGTAAGGCTATAAGAATGTAGTCTGTAGGATGAAGGCATTCTGTCAGACTACTTATAGATGGAGGACTTATAGATGGATAACACAGAGGTTTATCTGAACAAACCAAAGTAAATAGATGAGAAAAAAGCACTGTGTGGACATCACCTGGTTATGTATCTGATTGAGGAATATGAAGCTTATCCACGATAATATGAGAAGAAATAAAATGGGTCGCATTGATCAACTGCTAAGAGTTGTGCACCCTTGATAGATATAGAAAACTAAAACCTGGCATATGCATGAGCTGGCTCAGTAATAGAGAATGCAAACACCCTGATGTCTATGGAGCTTAGAATACCAACCAAGAGAGTAACAATGATAGGAAAGCAAACCTTGAAACTCTGGGGCAGTCATCATTGACATCAATAATTTTGCAGGTCAAAAAATTAAGTCAGAGTAAAAAAACAAATAATAAATCGGATTTCTGCTAAAACATCTTTATGTGGAACTATTTGTCAAAATAGTGTTGCTAAGATCTTTTATGTATGATCACTGAATTCCAATTAACTTGAAGCATCAGTTTGCCAATAGCTAGATAAACTTTCATGTATAATTATTTATGACTAAACCAAAAGCTACAGTTTACACTAGTTATTTGATGATGTGTAAAAAGGTTTTTTGTAGTTTAGGGCAGCTGACCAATAAATTAACATGATCTAAACCTTACGTATGAAACAATGACACAAAGACTCACAGCTAAATTACTCCGTTATTGTGTTGAATGAAGCTAAACCATTGTCAAGTCGAATAAAGACTACCTTCACTTGCATCTCTTCTGGTCAGTTTTAATAATATCACTCTTTCGATGAGTTTGTGCACTTCCAAAAAATGAAATATTCTAGGAATTTATGGGCCTAGTTTTTTATTCTCGGTCAAATCTCATGCTAGTTCTGCCAAATGATGCCTATGCAAAAGTACCACTAAAATGTTTATAATTTCATCAAATGGTCTTTACATGTGAGTGAATCGTGATCTGTTGAAGTATTATTATTAGCACAATTATTTTTACCCATTAACTGAGTGATAGATACCATAGTTGTTTATTGGCCTGAGTCCAATTAAGGTAACAATAACTATGAGCAACAAGATGGCTGACATTTCAAATAACCTGACACTTGGTGAGTCTACATAGAATGCTCTACATAACAACTTGGTGTTACCAGATTGTACCATGAGGGGATGTTCTAACAGAACCTTTAACAAGTATGTATTACTCACAGTTCACTTTACTAGAATATTCTCTCCACTCTTTCAGGTCTCTGAGTAGGTCTGCCTATTAGTATACTGGATGAGATGAATGTAAGTGAAGATTTCTTTACTGTAGAGGCTGTGGTCAGGGAGAGACTTGCTCCTCACTTCTCTGGTGCATGAAATCAGCTTCACACTCTGTAAAAAAAGCAAACAATATTTTTATTCCATATAGTAACGAAATCATAACTATATATAATTGAATGTATAGACTTACTTATCAAGTATAACGATCTGTAAATACTTACAAGAGAGTTTTGAAAGACATGTGAGTGAATCGTGATTTGTTGAAGCATTTAGGAAGTTAGACTAGTATTTAGTAAACAATAAAACACAATTATTTTTACCCTACATCAACTGAGTGGTAGAGACCATAGTTGTTTATTGGCCTGAGTCCAAATAAGGTAACAATAAATATGAGCGACAAGATGGCTGACATTTCAAATATCCTGACACTTGGTGAGTCTACATGAAATACTCCACATAACAACTTGGTGTCAACAAATTGTACAGACTCTACCTTAAGGAAATGATCTAACAGAAATTATAACAAGTATTTTTAACTCACAGTTCACTTTACTAGAATGTTCTCTCTACTCTTCTAGTTCTCTGAGTAGGTCTACTGATTAGTATACTGGATGAAGGGAGGTTTCTTTTCTGTAGAGACTGTGGTCTAAAACAGACTTGCTCCTCAGTTCTCTGGTACATAAAATGAGGTTCACTATTTCTGAAAGGTAAACAGTATCATTATTCAATGTAGTAATGTATAGACTTGATGTTTAGACTTGACCAACTTACCAAATATAACTCTCTGTAGATACTTACAAGAGAGTTTTGAAAGACAACAAAGGTTAAACCAACAACAGAACAGAGCTGGCAAGTCTAAACTAACTAATGGTGTTCAAGCATTGTATTGTATGTGGTTGGAAAAGAGAGGAGGTATATGCGTGCATTGTGATTAGGATATGTCATAGGGCAAAGGTTATCTGGAACTATAAGCATTTAGCTGGCAGTCACTGTTTCCATGACATGCGTGATTTGCTAATTTGAGCCAATCCGCAAGTTAACCGCATCATGGAAACGTAATAAATCAGCAAGTTGGGCAGGTTTTGTGATTTGCAAATCTTTATCAAATCCATCATGCTTGCAAATGATGAAAATGGCACTTGCAAATGAAGCGCATTAAAATATCACGCTGGCTTTTCAGTCTAATAATTTTCACCCTTTAGTCATTTTTATTTTGAATTGAACAGTCTCAATGCGCCAATGTTGCCAATGTTCCTAACGATTGCCACTAAGCTTAGCGTGAGAAGACTGCGTAGCTATTTATAGTCAGTAATTAGGTCAATACTTGACCTATGGGGTCAAGCGCTGGTGCTAAGTGTGCATCATATCGTGCAGATGTTTATTGAAACGCTCGTAAATGCTTATCATGTGAGTCATGGAAACATAGTGATTATATGAACTTTCAAGTCGTAAAATGTCAGCCCACTTCTTTATCTCTTCAAAAGGTTCAAAGAGCAAACTTGGAGCTTTATAAAGTCGAAAGAAGATATCGGGAAATATTGAAGGAGTGTATGAATGTAGACAACCAGACTAGTGACAGTGATGTAGGGCAGCACAAAAAGGAGGGGCATATAGAATAATATAGACGATGTGTTGCCAAGGAGACTGCTGTGTAATTGAAAATAGTTATGAAAAGTGCTGCATACAAATACATTCAACTACTTCAAAGAAGCCACACCATCCTTGATCTTTCACTGCCATAGGTGTCAGGTGACCCCGGTAATATTGATCGATCCCCCCTGAATCTACTGCTCCTATTTAGGTAACAAGATCAATTTGTATCACCAGCTGGTACATTTTTAAGTAGCATCAGCACCAGCAATACCTCTCCCTATGATGGACCTTTTAAAAATATACTCTATCATTGTAAATACAACAGCCCTGTTGTGTTGATAGTACTAATAAATACCTCTCCCTATGATGGACCTTTTACAAATATACTCGGGCATTGTGGATACAAGAGCCCTGTTGTGTTGACAAGACTAATAAATACCTCTCCCTATGATGGACCTTTTACAAATATACTCAGGCATTGTGGATACAAGAGCCCTGTTGTGTTGATAGTACTAATAAATAGCTATAGCCTTATATGTAATCACTATCTACATATTTCAAGCCATAATATGTACAGTTGAACCTTGGTTCTCGAACACAATCCGTTGCAGAAGGTTGTTCGAAAACCGACTTGTTCGAGATCTGAAACGAGTTTTCCCATTAGAATTAATATATATAAGCTGTAATTCGTTCCAAGTCGATTTAACAACTTTGATAAAGTATTTTTCAACATTTTACACCAAATGTATACTATAAATAAAATGGGTAGATATAAATGATGTTCAATTTTAATACAAAGAAAACAAAAAGTAAACATCTCGTATGCTTTGCTCTTAAAACATCGAAAACATTAAAGGTTACGATACAATACCAAAAATCACAGAAATTGATAATGATTTAATAAAAACATGCAACAGATCAGATACATCAAAAATTGTGTGAAAAAGAAAATAGAATAAGCAATGGCACGTTTACTTCACATCTTTGAAGGAGAATCCTCCTCCAAAACAATTCAGCGTAACTCGACTGAAAGAGTTGTCTCTAGCGAATCTCTTTGGTATAGAAGGATGTCGTCCAAGATGGTTCCTTCCTGTAAAGAATTTATGACCCGAAACATCTTCCTTCGTTTGAGAACCTTCCGAAAGTGGCTCATAACAACGTCGTTAAATGTATAAACATGTTGTTTCCGGAGCTGCTACAAACGTTTAATTCAAATGCGCATGCTCCGGTTTGGTCGATAACTAAATTTATGGTCGAGATCCGAGACGAACAAATCTCAAATTTTTTGGTCGGAAACTGAGATGGTCGAGAACCAAAGCATTCGAAAACCGAGGTTCCACTGTACATGGTGTGTATGAGATGTACTATTACTAGGTAGTTCTAGCTACAGATATTATAATCATTGCAGACAATAATAAACATCAAAATACTAGAGTCATGTGTACTTTAGGTAAGTATCCTCTATGATTGTTGATAACCTAGTCTACACTTACTAAGTTTATTAACTTACAATAAGTTTTTGAAAGTTATTACTAACAGTACAAGATAGTTATTACTAACAGTACAATATGGTTATTACTAACAGTACAAGATAGTTATTACTAACAGTACAAGATAGTTATTACTAACAATACAAGATAGTTATTACTAACAGTACAATATAGTAACTACTAACAGTATAATATAGTTATTACTAACAGTACAAGATAGTTATTACTAACAATACAAAATAGTCATTACTAACAGTATAATATAGTTATTACTAACAGGACAAGATAGTTATTACTAACAGTACAAGATAGTTATAACTAACAGTACAATATAGTTATTACTGACAGTACAATATAGTTATTACTAACAGTACAAAATAGTTATTACTAGCAGTGCAAGATAATTATTACTGACAGTACAATATAGTTATTACTAACAGTACAAGATAGTTATTACCAACAGTATAAGATTGTTATTACTAACAGTACAAGATAGTTATTACTAACAGGACAAGATAGTTATAACTAACAGTACAATATAGTTATTACTGACAGTACAAAATAGTTATTACTAACAGTACAAAATAGTTATTACTAGCAGTGCAAGATAGTTATTACTGACAGTACAATATAGTTATTACTAACAGTACAAGATAGTTATTACCAACAGTACAAGATTGTTATTACTAACAGTACAAGATAGTTATTACTAACAGGACAAGATAGTTATTACTGACAGTACAAAATAGTTATTACTAACAGTACAAAATAGTTATTACTGACAGTACAATATAGTTATTACTAACAGTACAAAGATAGTTATTACTAATCGTACAATATAGTTATTACTAACAGCACAATAATGTTATTACTAACATTACAAGATAGTTATTACTAACAGTACAATATAGTTATAACTAACAGTACAAGATAGTTATTACTAACAGTACAATATAGTTATTACTAACAGTACAAGATAGTTATTACTAACAATACAAGATAGTTATTACTAACAGTATAATATAGTTATTACTAACAGGACAAGATAGTTATTACTAACAGTACAAGATAGTTATAACTAACAGTACAATATAGTTATTACTAACAGTACAAGATAGTTATTATTAACAGTACAAGATAGTTATTACTAACAGTACAATATAGTTATTGCTAACAGGACAATATAGTTATTACTAACAGTACAATATAGTTATTACTGACAGTACAAAATAGTTATTACTAACAGTACAAAATAGTTATTACTAGCAGTGCAAGATAGTTATTACTAACAGCACAAGAAAGTTATTACTAACAGTACAAGATAGTTATTACTAACAGTACAATATAGTTATTACTAACAGTACAATATAGTTATTACTGACATAACAAGAAAGTTATTACTAACAGTAAGAGATAGTTGTTACTAACAGTACAATATAGCTATTACTTACAGTACAAAATAGTTATTACTAACAGTACAAAATACTTATTACTAGCAGTGAAAGATAGTTATTACTAACAGTACAAGAAAGTTATTACTAACAGTAAGAGATAGTTGTTACTAACAGTACAATATAGTTACTACTAATAGTACAAGATAGTTATTAGTAATAGTACACGAAACCCTCTCAGGGCTTTGAAAATAGTGAGACATCTACAAGCATGTAACTCACAGTTCTCTTTACTAGAACCACTCTTTCAGGTCTCTGAGAAGGTCTGCATATTAGTATGCTGGACGAACTAAATGTAAGTGAAGACTTCTTTAATGTAGAGACTGTGGTCAAGAAGAGACTAGCTCCTCAGTTCTCTGGTACATGGAGTAAGTTACACTCTCTTTAAAGTAAAGTAATATTTGTATCCATGCAGTAATGAAATCATAACTACATATAGGTTGGTAACAAGGGAAATGGTTTGACTTGACCTGCTTAACAAATATAAGCAGATATTTAGAATAGTTTTGTGTGAATATCCTGATATACTCTTACTAATGAGTTTAATGAGAGATAAGGTGTTCCTGTAGAAAACTGAAATAGGTGAGAACAGTGTCAGACAGCTCTACAATAACTCATGGTATATTGTAAGTAGGTGAGAAAGACTCGTGGTAAACATGTCTGGTTATGCTTACTTAGCCTGTTACCTTAACAGACTTTTATTAACATCTATAGAAATACTCACAGTCTATAGATACTCTGTGTAGGTATGATGAACTCTTTCCAAAGGTCAATTAAACGGAAAGTAGTAAACTTTTGCTAAAAACAAAAGATTTAGACCGTGTTACTGGCTCGAATCCATGGAAACATCAGGTGCAAATGCATCACAACAGCAATTATTCACATATTTCTCTTACCTTTCTTTTTAGAAATCTTGTTACCAAATAAAGATTTATTCTCAAATGACAGCAATTTTCAAATCCCCCTGAAGTGGGCTGGCTGTACCGCTGGCTTGTTAATCATGCTATGCTATGGCAGGCTTATCAGCAAGTAAGAATAAAACAAACACCAGTCAGCAAGCAGGCTTTCTAGACAAGCTAGTAACCTTATCAGTCACATATGGACTGTTTCATTAGATAACGGCGGTATAGGGTATTAGCTATGAACATAGACTTCTCAATGAAAGAGGTTTTATCAAGTGGCATCGATGTTTAAAATCTCATCTCTAAAGAGCTAACTGCATATGGCTGGCCTATGAATTTAGGAGTCAATGTACATTTATTTGCCAGCTAACCAATAAGACGAGGAATTATTTGACACAAAACTCCTGGCAAGCTGCTAACTAAAATTAATCAGTTATCTATGACATGTTTTGTGTGGTTTACTATGAAGTTGAGTTAATTTTAAAAAAACTTAGAAGGCCCAACCATAACTATAGCAGCAAAAACTAACAAGCTTTCTGATTAAATCAATCATTGTGTAAGCTCTGGAACATCAAGTTGAATCTCTTTGCTGCTAAACAGAGAGACAGGGTGTCAACTATGAATACAGACCAGAACTGTTGAATCTTTCTAGCATGAAATAGAGAGACAGGGTATTAGCTATGAATATAGACCAGAACTGTTGAATCTCTCCACCATGAAATAGAGAGACAGGATATTAACTATGAGTATAGACCAGAGCTGTTGAATCTCTCTACCATGAAATAGAGATACAAGGTATTAACTATGAATATAGACCAGAACTGTTGAATCTCTCTTCCATGAAATAGAGAGACAGGGTATTAACTATGAATATAGACCAGAGCTGTTGAATCTCTCTACCATGAAATAGAGAGACAAGGTATTAACTATGAATATAGACCAGAACTGTTGAATCTCTCTACCATGAAATAGAGAGACAGGGTATTAACTATGAATATATACCAGAACTGTTGAATCTCTCTACCATGAAATAGAGAGACAGGATATTAACTATGAGTATAGACCAGAGCTGTTGAATATCTCTACCATGAAATAGAAAGACAGGGTATTAACTATGAATATAGACCAGAACTGTTGAATCTCTCTACCATGAAATAGAGAGACAGGGTATTAACTATGAATATAGACCAGAACTGTTGAATCTCTCTACCATGAAATAGAGAGACAGGGTATTAGCTATGAATATAGACCAGAACTGTTGAATCTCTCTACCATGAAATAAAGAGACAGGGTATTAACTATGAATATAGACCAGAACTGTTGAATCTCTCTACCATGAAATAGAGAGACAGGGTATTAACTATGAATATAGACCAGAAATGTTGAATCTCTCTACCATGAAATAGAGAGACAGGGTATTAACTATGAATATAGACCAGAACTGTTGAATCTCTCTACCATGAAATAAAGAGACAGGGTATTAACTATGAATATAGACCAGAACTGTTGAATCTCTCTACCATGAAATGGAGAGACAGGGTATTAACTATGAATATAGACCAGAACTGTTGAATCTCTCTACCATGAAATAGAGAGACAGGGTATTAACTATGAATATAAACCAGAGCTGTTGAATCTCTACCATGAAATAGAGAGACAGGGTATTAACTATGAATATAGACCAGAACTGTTGAATCTCTACCATGAAATAGAGAGACAGGGTATTAACTATGAATATAGACCAGAGCTGTTGAATCTCTCTACCATGAAATACAGAGACAGGGTATTAACTATGAGTATAGAACAGAGCTGTTGAATCTCTCTACCATGAAATAAAGAGACAGGGTATTAGCTATGAATATAAACCAGAACTGTTGAATCTCTCTACCATGAAATAGAAAGACAGGGTATTAACTACGAATATAGACCAGAACTGTTGAATCTCTCTACCATGAAATAAAGAGACAGGGTATTAGCTATGAATATAAACCAGAACTGTTGAATCTCTCTACCATGAAATAGAAAGACAGGGTATTAACTATGAATATAGACCAGAACTGTTGAATCTCTACCATGAAATAGAGAGACAGGGTATTAACTATGAATATAGACCAGAACTGTTGAATTTCTCTACCATGAAATAGATTGGCAGGGTATTAACTATGAATATAGACCAGAACTGTTGAATTTCTCTACCATGAAATACAGAGACAGGGTATTAACTATGAGTATAGAACAGAGCTGTTGAATCTCTCTACCATGAAATAAAGAGACAGGGTATTAGCTATGAATATAAACCAGAACTGTTGAATCTCTCTACCATGAAATAGAAAGACAGGGTATTAACTACGAATATAGACCAGAACTGTTGAATCTCTCTACCATGAAATAAAGAGACAGGGTATTAACTATGAATATATACCAGAGCTGTTGAATCTCTCTACCATGAAATAGAGAGACAGGGTATTAGCTATGAATATAAACCAGAACTGTTGAATCTCTCTACCATGAAATAGAAAGACAGGGTATTAACTATGAATATAGACAGGAACTGTTGAATCTCTCTACCATGAAATAGAGAGACAGGGTATTAACTATGAATATAGACCAGAACTGTTGAATTTCTCTACCATGAAATAGATTGGCAGGGTATTAACTATGAATATAGACCAGAACTGTTGAATTTCTCTACCATGAAATAGAGAGAAAGGGTATTGACTATGAATATAGACCAGAACTGTTGAATCTCTCTACCATGAAATAGAGAGACAGGGTATTAACTATGAATATAGACCAGAACTGTTGAATCTCTCCACCATGAAATAAAGAGACAGGGTATTAACTATGAATATAGACCAGAACTGTTGAATCTCTCCACCATGAAATAGAGAGACAGGATATTAACTATGAATATAGACCAGAGCTGTTGAATATCTCTACCATGAAATAGAAAGACAGGGTATTAACTATGAATATAGACCAGAACTGTTGAATCTCTCTACCATGAAATACAGAGACAGGGTATTTATTATCTATGAATATAGACCAGAGCTGTTGAATCTCTCTACCATGAAATAGAGAGACAGGGTATTAGCTATGAATATAGACCAGAATTGTTGAACCTCTCTACCATGAAATGGAGAGAAAGGGTATTAACTATGAATATAGACTAGCTCTGTTGAATCTCTCAACCACGAAATAGAGAGACAGGGTATTAACTATGAATACAGAACAGAACTGTTGAATCTCTCTACCATGAAATAGATTGACAGGGTATTAACTATGAGTATAGACCAGAACTGTTAAAGCTCTACCATGAAATAGAGAGACAGGGTATTAACTATGAATAAAGACCAGAACTGTTGAATCTCTCCACCATGAAATAGAAAGACAGGGTATTAACTATCAATATAGACCAGAACTGTTGAATCTCTCTACCATGAAATAGAGAGACAGGGTATTAACTATGAATATAGACCAGAACTGTTGAATCTCTCTACCATGAAATAGAGAGACAGGGTATTAGCTATGAATATAGACCAGAACTGTTGAATCTCTCTACCATGAAATAAAGAGACAGGGTATTAACTATGAATATAGACCAGAACTGTTGAATCTCTCTACCATGAAATAGAGAGACAGGGTATTAACTATGAATATAGACCAGAAATGTTGAATCTCTCTACCATGAAATAGAGAGACAGGGTATTAACTATGAATATAGACCAGAACTGTTGAATCTCTCTACCATGAAATAAAGAGACAGGGTATTAACTATGAATATAGACCAGAACTGTTGAATCTCTCTACCATGAAATGGAGAGACAGGGTATTAACTATGAATATAGACCAGAACTGTTGAATCTCTCTACCATGAAATAGAGAGACAGGGTATTAACTATGAATATAAACCAGAGCTGTTGAATCTCTACCATGAAATAGAGAGACAGGGTATTAACTATGAATATAGACCAGAACTGTTGAATCTCTACCATGAAATAGAGAGACAGGGTATTAACTATGAATATAGACCAGAGCTGTTGAATCTCTCTACCATGAAATACAGAGACAGGGTATTAACTATGAGTATAGAACAGAGCTGTTGAATCTCTCTACCATGAAATAAAGAGACAGGGTATTAGCTATGAATATAAACCAGAACTGTTGAATCTCTCTACCATGAAATAGAAAGACAGGGTATTAACTACGAATATAGACCAGAACTGTTGAATCTCTCTACCATGAAATAAAGAGACAGGGTATTAGCTATGAATATAAACCAGAACTGTTGAATCTCTCTACCATGAAATAGAAAGACAGGGTATTAACTATGAATATAGACCAGAACTGTTGAATCTCTACCATGAAATAGAGAGACAGGGTATTAACTATGAATATAGACCAGAACTGTTGAATTTCTCTACCATGAAATAGATTGGCAGGGTATTAACTATGAATATAGACCAGAACTGTTGAATTTCTCTACCATGAAATACAGAGACAGGGTATTAACTATGAGTATAGAACAGAGCTGTTGAATCTCTCTACCATGAAATAAAGAGACAGGGTATTAGCTATGAATATAAACCAGAACTGTTGAATCTCTCTACCATGAAATAGAAAGACAGGGTATTAACTACGAATATAGACCAGAACTGTTGAATCTCTCTACCATGAAATAAAGAGACAGGGTATTAACTATGAATATATACCAGAGCTGTTGAATCTCTCTACCATGAAATAGAGAGACAGGGTATTAGCTATGAATATAAACCAGAACTGTTGAATCTCTCTACCATGAAATAGAAAGACAGGGTATTAACTATGAATATAGACAGGAACTGTTGAATCTCTCTACCATGAAATAGAGAGACAGGGTATTAACTATGAATATAGACCAGAACTGTTGAATTTCTCTACCATGAAATAGATTGGCAGGGTATTAACTATGAATATAGACCAGAACTGTTGAATTTCTCTACCATGAAATAGAGAGAAAGGGTATTGACTATGAATATAGACCAGAACTGTTGAATCTCTCTACCATGAAATAGAGAGACAGGGTATTAACTATGAATATAGACCAGAACTGTTGAATCTCTCCACCATGAAATAAAGAGACAGGGTATTAACTATGAATATAGACCAGAACTGTTGAATCTCTCCACCATGAAATAGAGAGACAGGATATTAACTATGAATATAGACCAGAGCTGTTGAATATCTCTACCATGAAATAGAAAGACAGGGTATTAACTATGAATATAGACCAGAACTGTTGAATCTCTCTACCATGAAATACAGAGACAGGGTATTTATTATCTATGAATATAGACCAGAGCTGTTGAATCTCTCTACCATGAAATAGAGAGACAGGGTATTAGCTATGAATATAGACCAGAATTGTTGAACCTCTCTACCATGAAATGGAGAGAAAGGGTATTAACTATGAATATAGACTAGCTCTGTTGAATCTCTCAACCACGAAATAGAGAGACAGGGTATTAACTATGAATACAGAACAGAACTGTTGAATCTCTCTACCATGAAATAGATTGACAGGGTATTAACTATGAGTATAGACCAGAACTGTTAAAGCTCTACCATGAAATAGAGAGACAGGGTATTAACTATGAATAAAGACCAGAACTGTTGAATCTCTCCACCATGAAATAGAAAGACAGGGTATTAACTATCAATATAGACCAGAGCTGTTGAATCTCTCTACCATGAAATAGAGAGACAGGGTATTAACTATGAATATAGACCAGAACTGTTGAATCTCTCTACCATGAAATAAAGAGACAGGGTATTAACTATGAATATAGACCAGAACTGTTGAATCTCTCTTCCATGAAATAGAGAGACAGGGTATTAACTATGAATATAGACCAGAGCTGTTGAATCTCTCTACCATGAAATAGAGAGACAAGGTATTAACTATGAATATAGACCAGAATTGTTAAATCTCTCAACCATGAAATAGAGAGACAGGGTATTAGCTATGAACATAGACAAGAACTGTTGATTTTTTCGACCATGACATAGAGAGACAGTGTGTTAGCTATGTGTTGGTGTAGACCAGAGTTGTTGAATTTCACTACCATAAAATAGAGAGAACTTATAACAAGTATGTATAACTCACAGTTCACTTTAGTAGAATATTCTCTCTACTCTTTCAGGTCTCTGAGTAGGTCTGTCTATTAGTATACTGGATGAGATGAATGCGAGTGAAGACCAGCTTTTTTCACAGGCTGCACTGAAAGAATGCTGCTCCTGCTAATTTCCAGATACAATAAAATGTAAACAATATATTCATGTGGCAACAAAATCCAGACTACATATAGTTTGATGGTAAAACAAGTTATTTGACTTAACCTACTTACCAAGTACAGTTGGATACCGAGGTAAGAGTTTTGCGAAAATCAACCAAAGACTTCTTGACAGTGAGCTGAGAGCAAGTTCCTGTTAGAAAACCAAATTAGGTAAAATAAAACAAGAGAACAGAGCAAGATAGCTTTTAAATAACTCATGGTATTTAGTAAAGTGTGTAGGTGAAAAAGAACTAAGCATATTGATGCATTGTTATTTGGATATGTAATAGGGCAAAGGTCATTTGGTAACATAAGCAGTTAGCTGCCAAGTAGATGGACTATGAAGCAAATATAATACTTAATATTAAACAAATATTAAATATTAACTAAAATAAAGTTACTAGAGTCACCTATACATTTGGTAAGTACTATATTTGATTTGTTAATGAGCTTGTTTACGCACTAACTTAGGCATTTACAAGCATGTAACTCACAATTCACTTTGCTAGAACATTCTCTCAACTCTCTCAGGTCTCTGAGGTCTGCCTATTAGTATGCTAAATGAGCTGAATGTAAGTGAAGGTTTCTTTACTGTAGCAACTGTGGTCAGGAAGAGACTTGCTCCTCAGCTCTCTGGTGCATGAATTGAAGTTCACACTCTCTAAAAAGTAAACTACATCATCATTCCTTGAAGTAATGAAATCATCACTATGTACAGTTTGATGTATAGTTGTGGCTTACTTATCAAGTATAACTACATGTATACAGCAGAATTGGTTGTGAATATCCTGATAACTTACTGACAATACGTTGAATGAGTGATACTGTGTTCCTGTTGGAAAAGAAAACTAGGTGAAATTATTGATAGAACAGAGTCAGCCAGCTTTTCAATAACTTATGGTACATTGTAATTAGGTGAACAAGACATGGGCTAATATGATGTTTGGTCACACTAACTTAGCCAGTTGCCTTAACAGACCTTTATAAACATCTATAGAAAAACTCACAGTAGATAGAAGCTCTGTGTAGGTATGATGAACTCCTTCTGATGCTAAATTAAATAGGAAGTTGTAAACTCCTGTTAAAAACAAAAATAATTTTGACCATATTACCAGCTCGGCGCCATAGAAACATCAAGTAAAAAACATACCTAGAGCGATGATTTACATATCTGTCTTACCTTTTCTTTTGGAAATCTGGCTGCTGGATAAAGGATTTCTTCTCAGATGGCAGTAATGTTGAACTACCTACTGAAGAAGGCTAGCTGTAATGTTGGCTTAATAATCATGCTGTAGAAGTTTTACCAGCCAATCAGAATGAAACAAGCGCCAATCAGCAAGCAATCCGCAAGGAGACTCTCTGGCAAGCTAGTAACCTAATCAGTAACCCTTGACCTCTTCTGCAGTAGATGTTTAAAGAATTTTTAGAAAAGAGTATCAATGTTTGAACTCCCAACCCAACAGCACTAGCTGTACTGCTGGCCTATGAATTTCAGGGTCAATCTATGATGATTTGGCAGCTAGCCAAAATAAAGCAAGGAAATATTTGGCACAATACTCCTGGCAAGCTATTAACCAGATCAATCACCCTTGACCTCTTGTATCGTTTAATATGGGAGCTGGTTGGCTTTATAGGAACATACTAGACGGGTCAGTCATAACTATAGCAGCAGGAACTAAAATGATAACTGATCAAATCAATCATTGTATAAGTTCTGTACCCTCAAGTTGAATCTCTTTGCTGCTAAATAGAGAGACAGGGTGTCAACTATGAATACAGACCAGAACTGTTGAATCTCTCTACCATGAAATAAAGAGACAGGGTATTAACTATGAATATAGACCAGAACTTTTGAATCTCTCCACCATGAAATGGAGAGACAGGGTATTAACTATGAATATAGACCAGAACTGTTGAATCTCTCTACCATGAAATAAAGAGACAGGGTATTAACTATGAATATAGACCAGAACTGTTGAATCTCTCTACCATGAAATAAAGAGACAGGGTATTAACTATGAATATAGACCAGAACTGTTGAATCTCTCTACCATGAAATAAAGAGACAGGGTATTAACTGTGAATATAGACCAGAACTGTTGAATCTCTCTACCATGAAATAGAGATACAAGGTATTAACTATGAATATAGACCAGAACTGTTGAATCTCTCTACCATGAAATAGAGAGACAAGGTATTAACTATGAATATAGACCAGAACTGTTGAATCTCTTTACCATGAAATAGAGAGACAAGGTATTAACTATGAATATAGACCAGAACTGTTGAATCTCTCTACCATGAAATAAAGAGACAGGGTATTAACTATGAATATAGATCAGAACTTTTGAATCTCTCCACCATGAAATGGAGAGATAGGGTATTAACTATGAATATAGACCAGAACTGTTGAATCTCTCTACCATGAAATAAAGAGACAGGGTATTAACTATGAATATAGACCAGAACTGTTGAATCTCTCTACCATGAAATAAAGAGACAGGGTATTAACTATGAATATAGACCAGAACTGTTGAATCTCTCTACCATGAAATAAAGAGACAGGGTATTAACCATGAATATAGACCAGAACTGTTGAATCTCTCTACCATGAAATAGAGAGACAAGGTATTAACTATGAATATAGACCAGAACTGTTGAATCTCTCTACCATGAAATAGAGAGACAAGGTATTAACTATGAATATAGACCAGAACTGTTGAATCTCTCTACCATGAAATAGAGAGACAAGGTATTAACTATGAATATAGACCAGAACTGTTGAATCTCTCTACCATGAAATAGAGAGACAGGGTGTCAACTATGAATACAGACCAGAACTGTTGAATCTTTCTACCATGAAATGAAGAGACAGGGTATTAACTATGAATATAGACCAGAACTGTTGAATCTCTCCACCATGAAATAGAGAGACAAGGTATTAACTATGAATATAGACCAGAACTGTTGAATCTCTCTACCATGAAATGGAGAGACAGGGTATTAACTATGAGTATAGACTAGCTCTGTTGAATTTTTCTACCATGAAATGGAGAGACAGGGTATTAACTATGAATATAGACCAGAACTGTTGAATCTCTCTACCATGAAATAAAGAGACAGGGTGTCAACTATGAATACAGACTAGAAATGTTGAATCCTTATTATCTATAGTTGTTATCAGTTAGTGATCAACAGACTTTACACCAGTGTATCCAGTGTCTGAAGTGGAGAGAGATTCTTGGGGGCACTCTCTGTCATGCCAGAAGGGCAGTGTCCAGGGCCAACAGCCCTGCTCGCCGCTCGCAGGGTGAGTCTGAGAAGGGCGCTGCGCCCTTTCAGTTGAGGGGAGTCGGGGGTGCTCCTTGGAAATTTTTTTTAGCACGAATGCCCCTAAATTATGCTGTTTTTCATAACTTAAAACCCTGTGTTGTGTCCAGTAAGAAATTACAAGTGGGCTTAGCTGCAGAACCTGTATGCTCTATGACTATGGAGACTCCAGGTTGTGATGTGAGTGAGTCAAAAAGCCCTATAAACAGTCCACAAAGACCCCAGACACTAGACAGTCCCATCTCCAAGCCACCATGAATATTATTATAGGATAAGCTCTGTCAGTCACTTTTTTTTCAAATACAGACTCTAAATTCATGACAGTCACTAATTCTTACTCACCTTTAAAGAAGTTATCTATTGGCCCATGCTGTTTCATTATGAATTGAAAGAAACGAGGAAACTAGTATAATACGCTAGAAATTATTCAAAACTGCCATCCAAAACACAAGAGAAGAATCCAAGCAATGATTAATCTTAAACTAGTCGAGGATAGCCGACACAGGGTCCGTCGATTGTGTCGGTTGATAGAAAACCGATTGGTTTTCAGGTTTTTAACAAAACAATCTAGTTGATCCACTATAATAGCAAAAAGCTGACTGAAGATATTAAAGATCAGTAACGTGATTCTCTCGTCCCGAAAATGCGCACTGTTTTTGGTGTAATGAACCCGAGCTAATATAAGTTCAGAAAGTATAGGAAAAAAAAGTTGTGTGAATATTTCACTTCATTCCCATTTTACTGCATTTAATAAGATATGAGCAACCTTATATGAGGGGGTACGCCTTCTAAGGAATACCACCACTAATTTTTCTTAGGAGTATGCCATACCCCTGCATACCCCATTTCGAACACTGAGTGTAACAGTATGTATCAGTAAATCTCTCTATCATGAAATAGAGAGACAGGGTATTAACTATGAATAAAGACCAGAACTGCTGAATCTCTCTACCATGAAATAGGGAGACAGGATATTAACTATGAGTATAGACCAGATTTGTTGAATCTCTCTACCATGAAATAAAGAGACAGGGTATTAACTATGAGTAGAGACCAGAACTGTTGAATCTCTCTACCATGAAATAGAGAGACAGTACATTAACTATGAATATAGACCAGAGCTGTTGAATCTTTATTATCTATAGTTGTGATCAGTTAGTAAACAAGAGACTTTACACCAGTGTATCAGTATGTATGTAATTAGTCTGTATATGATGTAGGATTAATCATTACATATGATGAAGGAAAGTAAACTCTTTGAAAGACATTGTTTTTATATGGCTGTTGAGAGACTGGTGCATTGTATTGGTATACAATTTTATATATATTATACATATGCAAAATATATATTTATAATATCATGTTTTAATAGTAAATCACAAAGGGGATGATTCATGAAAGAAAGTGGAGGAGAAAAAATAGAAGCTTGTTGAAAATTATAACTAGTTAGGAAATATGAAAATAAAAAACTATTCCAGAGAGGTAAATGTTGAATAATAGACATAAAAGTTTCTATCAAAGTCTATATACAAGTTGTATAGATTAAACTTGGGAGATGAAATGCGTAAAAGTTAATATTTAAGTCAACAGCATATACACATTCATGCACACCATAAAACCTTTATTTGAATGCAACCTTTATTCGAAAGCCACCTCGATTAGAACGCCTTTATAGAAGAAGGCTAAAAAAAAACAGCTCTACCCTTTAATTGAATGCTACCTCTATTTGACTGCCATTTTGACATTCCTTGATATTTACAAACCCGTAATATCGATCAGTAGCGATCAGTAGCGTAAAAGCGATCAGTAGAGTAGTGTGTAAAAAATCGCAGTAGTAATGACTCCGTTCATCAATAATAAGCAATACTTTCATTGCTGTAGTGGCTGCCATGACTTTCGTGATGATGCACCTGCGATAATCAATCGTCCAAATCATCATAACTACACTCTGATTCGAAATCACTAAGGTCTATATCCGATCTATTGACTTCAGATTTGTACATAATGTGGTTTACAATCTGACCTGAAAACATTAAAGCGTTTTGATGAGCGATGAGAATACTCTTTAGGAACACTGTACGATGTAATAACAGGAATTTCTATGGCGTACCGAAAACTGTTTTTTCAAGTCCGAAGCTTCATGGTTTTTCCAAACACTTTGAAAGTGACACCATTAAATAATTATTAGCCGGATTTGGCTAATAAAAAATTGCAAAAACAATTTTTTATTAGCCAAAGCAAAAGTGTTTGACTTATCAGAGCCTTCATCAGACTTATATTACCTATCACTGTCACAAGTGGATGTATTTAATAGAAGATACATGTACATATACAAAGTATGTGTAAAGCAAAATCATAGATGCTTGTTGCAAGTTGTATGGCCTCTCATGTGAAGTTTCAAAAGTATCTATCAGGAAGTATAGATATTTTTTTATCTTTCGAGATTTGTTTGTTGTTTTAGGTGATGTACTGCCATGAGGTGTTCAGATTAAAATTGGCAAAACTTGATCACCGTTAAAACACTCAGAAAAAGGACCCATCTTTTTCTTCTGAGTGTTTCAACAGAGATCAATTTTGCCAATTTTAATCTTAAAACATCATGACAGTCACATCACCTAAGACTACAAACAAATCTCAGCTAATAGAAAAAAATCTAAATTTTTAGATGATTTTAAAAACTTTGCACGAGTAAACATTTACGACCAATGTGAAAACGCATGCTTTACATCTGATCAGTTGTTTCATTTAAAAAACTTATTGAGTGTAGCCTTTGAAAAGGTGTTTTGTTGAGAAAGATAAACAGTGTAATTGAGTGTATATATAGAATTTAAGCAGTTATTATAGTCCTTACCCTCTGTCGTATCTATAAAACGTCTTTATTAAATTGTTATCGCTTTGGTGATACGTTTTAACGTTTTTAGGTTGGCGGTAACTTAGCCGACCTGTTAGCGACGCCATTATCCAGGTTTATACGGTTTCCTAATCGGTTCCATTATACGGTACGGGAGAATTATATGTACACTATATACATATAAGAAGCGCTTTACTCGCTAGGAAGGCAGATTAATCCTAGCTCCAAAACTAATCTAAATTCTGTCGGATTAAAACAAACCAAAGTTTCTTTTAAAATTGTTCCTTCGGCAAAAAAACTGTTCGAATTAATGATGTTAAGTACGAGTTATCTAAAGCAATTTATCATTGCGTAGGAACGGACCAAAGAAATACGTTTGAGTTAACCATGTGTTCGAAATATCCGTGACTGAGTTATCCGTGTTTGACTGTAGTTCCTTGGTTACGTAGGTCTGGTACTAAGTAGCTAATATGTTTAAATCAAAGTAGTTCCTCCTTTAGGTCAGTCTGGTACAACGGTGTATGTAAAACCGTTTAAACAAAAACACGCTGAAGCCGATAATAATACTGTCGCGCAACCTGATGGAGAGTGTAAAATATAGGCCACATTAACAATGCATCGCTCGTAAAAAGCATAAATTTATTTTCCCACCATAATGACGAGCTTGTCGAAAGATAGAGGACCACTATATATTTGAAAGCCGCCTCGAATAGAACGCCGCTATAAGGAAATTATTAAAAAATACAGCACCATGGCGTTCAAATAAAGGTTTTACAGTATTTAACCGTCTTTAGTATCCCGAGCACTCTTAATACATGCCAACTCATTTCTAATAGCTTGTATAATGATAACTTGTGAAATATGTTTCATAGATATTGTAACTTAAGAACTTAGTTAACTTGTAACTTGTTACTTTAACTAGTTATGGTAACTTGAGAGTCATACTAGTCATACATGTCATCAATAGAAATCCTGTCAGCTGAATCAAATGAATATAATATTATAAAGGCACGCAGATAACCGGTTGTAACACAAAAAAGTAATGCTCAAGGAAAAACCTATCAAAATCTGCTCCATGGAGGAACAGTAGCTAGGAGTATAAGTCTAGCAGAAGGCTGATTATATGAATAGTGAAAAGTGTACATAGCTTAACATTGGAAGCTTTTTAAGTAAATGTTAATGTTTTCTAAACCAGTTGCGCAATCATTGAATTCAGAGACGTCAGACACTTTTAATAGCTTTTTTGCTTCACCTACTTCTGAAGGGTTCAATATAGAAGTTGAGAAACAGAGCGAAAATGATGAGCACATAAGAGGGAATCCAGTGAAGAAACATAATTGGACAATCACAGATGTTGAAGACGAATTGACTGGAGCAAAGTGCCATGATGGTAACTTGTATCTAAAAAATAATGTGAAATGTATTAGTTACTGTACTGAGTACTATCTAAAGCTACTGTACTGAGTACTTCTAAAGCTACTGTACAGAGTACTATCTAAAGCTATTGTACTGAGTACAATCTAAAGCTACTGTACTGAGTACTGTCTAAAGCTACTGTACTGAGTACTATCTAAAGCTACTGTACTGAGTACAATCTAAAGCTACTGTACTGAGTACTGTCTAAAGCTACTGTACTGAGTACTATCTAAAGCTACTGTACTGAGTACTATCTAAAGCTATTGTACTTAGTACCATCTAAAGCTACTGTACTAAGTACTATCTGAAGCTATTGTACTGAGTACTATCTGAAGCAAATGTACTGAGTACTATCTAAAGTCACTGTACTGAGTACTATCTGAAGCAAATGTACTGAGTACTATCTAAATCGACTGTACTGAGTACTATCTAAAGCTACTGTACTGAGCACTATCTAAAGCTACTGTGCTGAGTACTATCTAAAGCTACTGCACTGAGTACTATCTAAAGCTACTGTACTGAGTACTATCTAAAGCTAACGTACTGAGTACTATCTAAAGCTACTATACTGAGTACTATCTAAGGCTACTGTACTGAGTACTATCTAAAGCTACTGTACTGAGTACTATCTAAAGCTGCTGTACTAAGTTCTATCTAAAGCTACTGTACTGAGTACTATCTAAAGCTACTGTACTGAGTACTATCTAAAGTTACTGTACTGAGTACTATCTGAAGCTAATGTACTGAGTACTATCTAAAGCTACTGTACTGAGTACTATCTAACGCTACTATACTGAGTACTATCTAAAGCTACTGTGCTGAGTACTATCTAAGGCTACTGTACTGAGTACTATCTAAAGCTACTGTACTGAGTACTTCTAAAGCTACTGTACAGAGTACTATCTAAAGCTATTGTACTGAGTACAATCTAAAGCTACTGTACTGAGTACTGTCTAAAGTTACTGTACTGAGTACTATCTAAAGTTGCTGTACTGAGTACTATCTAAAGCTACTATACTGAGTACTATCTAAAGTTACTGTACTGAGTACTATCTGAAGCTAATGTACTGAGTACTATCTAAAGCTACTGTACTGAGTACTACCTAACGCTACTATACTGAGTACTATCTAAAGCTACTGTGCTGAGTACTATCTAAGGCTACTGTACTGAGTACTATCTAAAGCTACTGTACTGGGTACTATCTTAAGCTGCTGTACTAAGTTCTATCTAAAGCTACTGTACTGAGTACTATCTAAAGCTACTGTACTGAGTACTATCTAAAGCTACTGTACTTAGTATTATCAAAAGCTACTGTACTTGGTACTATATAAAACTACTGTACTTAATACTATCTAAAACTACTGTACTGAGTACTATCTAAAGCTACTGTACTGAGTACTATCTAAAGTTACTGTACTGAGTACTATCTAAAGCTACAGTACTGAGTACTATCTAAAGCTACTGCACTGAGTACTATCTAAAGCTACTGTACTGAATACTATCTAAAGTTACTGTACTGAGTACTATCTAAAGCTAATGTACTGAGTACTATCTAAAGCTACTGTACTGAGTACTATCTAACGCTACTATACTGAGTACTATCTAAAGCTACTGTGCTGAGTACTATCTAAGGCTACTGTACTGAATACTATCTAAAGCTACTGTACTGGGTACTATCTTAAGCTGCTGTACTAAGTTCTATCTAAAGCTACTGTACTGAGTACTATCTAAAGCTACTGTACTGAGTACTATCTAAAGCTACTGTACTTAGTATTATCTAAAGCTACTGTACTTGGTACTATATAAAACTACTGTACCTAATACTATCTAAAACTACTGTACTGAGTACTATCAAAAGCTACTGTACTGAGTACTATCTAAAGTTACTGTACTGAGTACTATCTAAAGCTACTGTACTGAGTACTATCTAAAGCTACTGCACTGAGTACTATCTAAAGCTACTGTACTGAATACTATCTAAAGTTACTGTACTGAGTACTATCTAAAGCTACTAAAAGTAAGAACTAACTGAGATTACTTCAACTCATATCATCTACAGCTTGTAGAGGAGAGTAAAACGGGTCATTTGAAACTTACCATATGCATCTTCGTAAGGTACTTCTTCTACCAGATATACTTGTGATACTGAACATCCACATATGCCAGACTATTATACATGTATATGAGTACATGCATGAAATAATTGAGTGTGATGTGCCCTGAATCCTCCTATGAATTATAAATGACGTTACAGGAAACAAATTATGTGGAGATACATAATATGGAGACCGATAACAATTACTTTTAACACTTACCCAAATTCTGAAAGGTTGCCGTGCAACAATTACAACAAGTACAACATTACAGTTATTTGATATCAAAAGATTCACCATGTCTTACTCTGTTGTGTTGTAGGTGCCAATTATGTGGGAATGCGATTAGAAGCTCTTAAAAGCTCAAGAACGAACAGTTAATCGCAGCCACACGAGACCGCCGTAGTTTGGATTCTCTTTCCAAAATGGCTCAAATGTGACGTAGTTGTGGGAGATGGTCTCTGTTTACGCTTCCATGCAACCTTATTCGTCAAAATATTTTCACAAATATATTTCACACATTCAATAAAACCATGTCTATTGTTCTTACACGTCTGTTTTATCGTCAATGTAAATGCTGTCACTTTCAGCAGCAATATCTTATAACTTGCCAAAAAAAATCGTTTAACTTTTTAGCCTTACCTTGAAGGAGTACATATCATTGTCTGATAATCATGACGAGCCTGTTGGTCACCTGTGATAATCGAAAAGTGCTGAAAAAGTTAATTGCGAAGTAATAGGTCACATGATCAGATTACGACTAGCCAATTAGACCAGGCCGAAAACAAAACTGTAAAGTAGCGAACATACGTATTTGATACGGGGTCTTCGGTAAAACCCGAAGTATTTGTCACAAACTCGTGCTACGATAAGTTTTATCTTGAGCTTTTTATTGGCCTTTCAGTTACGTGAGAACATCACGTGACATGACAATAACCAAATTTCATGGTAACGTCATCGAAATAAAGAGAATCCCATCTACGACGGCATTTCGCTTTTGAGCTTTCAAGAGCTTGTAATCAATTTTCCACATATTTGGCACCTACAACATCACGGAGTAGGACATGGTGAATCTTTTGATACCAAACAACTGTAATGTGAATTTTGTTGCAAGTCAACCTTTAAGCATCTTTCAGATAGAAAGAAAAGTGAGTATGAAAATATGGATGGTCTAAGAAAAATAAAAAATAAAAAATATTATGATACTCTAGACTCTAGAGTATTCTGGAAAAAAACGGCGAGCAAAACTTTCAAGACAACAGCTACAAATACAGATGGTTAAATTAGTTAAAATCATTGATAAGTGATGTATATTATTATCTGGTAGGGCTATGAGACAAAGTGTTACGACTAAGGTAAGACTATTACGACTAAGGTAAGATTATTACGACGACGGTATGATTGTTATGACTAAGGTAGGATTGTTATGACAAAGGTAAGATTGTTACAACTAAGGTAGGATTGTTATGACTAAGGTAGGATTGTAATGATTAAGGTACGATTGTTACGACTAAGGTCGAATTGTTACGACTGAGGTAGGATTGTTATGACTAAGGTAGGATTGTTATGACTAAGTTTGGATTGTTATAACTAAGGTAGGATTGCTATGACTAAGGTAATATTGTTATGACTAAGGTAAGATTGTTATGACTAAAGTAGGATTGGTATGAATAAGGTAAGATTGTCATGACTAAGGTAGGATGGTTATGAATAAGGTAGGATTGTTAAGACTAAAGTAGGATTGTTATGACTAAGGTAAGATTGGTATGACTAAGGTAGGATTGTTATGACTAAGGTAGAATTGTTATGACTAAGATAAGATTGTTATGACCAATGTAAGATTGCTATGACTAAGGCAGGATTGCTATGAGTAAAGTAGGATTGTCATGACTAAGGTAGGATTGTTATGACTAAGGTAGAATTGTTATGACTAAGATAAGATTGTTATGACCAATGTAAGATTGCTATGATTAAGGCAGGATTGTTATGAGTAAAGTATGACTGTTATGACTAAGGTAGGATTGATATGACTAAGGTAGGATTGTTATGACTAAGGTAGGATTGTTATGAATAAGGTAGGATTGATATGACTAAGATAGGATTGCTATGACTAAGGTAGGATTGTTATGAATAAGGTAAGATTGTTATGATTAAGTTAAGATTGCTATGACTAAGGTAGGGTTGTTATGAATAAGGTAAGATTGTTATGATTAAGCTAGGATTGCTATGACTAAGGTAGGATTGTTATGAATAAGGTAAGATTGTTATGATTAAGCTAGGATTGCTATGACTAAGGTAGGATTGTTATGACTAAGGTGGGTTGTTATGACTAAGGTAGGATTGCTATGACTAAGATAGGATTGTTATGACTAAAATAAGATTATCATTTATAAAGTAGGATTGTTATGACTGAGGTAGGATTGTTATGACTAAGGTAGGATTGTTATGACTAAGGTAGAATTGTTATGACTAAGATAAGATTGTTATGACCAATGTAAGATTGCTATGACTAAGGCAGGATTGTTATGAGTAAAGTAGGATTGTTATGACTAAGGTAAGATTGTTATGAATAAGGTAAGATTGTTATGATTATGTTAAGATTGCTATGACTAAGGTAGGGTTGTTTTGAATAAGGTAAGATTGTTATGATTAAGCTAGGATTGCTATGACTAAGGTAGGATTGTTATGACTAAGGTAGGGTTGTTATGACTAAGGTAGGATTGCTATGACTAAGATAGGATTGTTATGACTAAAATAGGATTATCATTTATAACGTAGGATTGTCATGACTAAGGTAGAATTGTTATGACTAAGATAAGATTGTTATGACCAAGGTAAGATTGCTATGACTAAGGCAGGATTGTTATGAGTAAAGTAGGATTGTCATGACTAAGGTAGGATTGATATGACTAAGGTAGGATTGTTATGAATAAGGTAAGATTGTTATGATAAAGTTAAGATTGCTATGACTAAGGTAGGGTTGTTATGAATAAGGTAAGATTGTTATGATTAAGCTAGGATTGCTATGACTAAGGTAGGATTGTTATGACTAAGGTAGGGTTGTTATGACTAAGGTAGGATTGCTATGACTAAGATAGGATTGTTATGACTAAGGTAAGATTGCTATGACTATGGTAGGATTGTTATGACTAAGGTAGGATTGTTATGAATAAGGTAGGATTGTTATGACTAAGTGAGGATTGTTATGACCAAAGTAGGATTATTATGACTAAGGAATGATCGGTATAATTAAGGTATGATTGTTTGAACTAAGTTACAATCATTACATGTAATGTTATGTGACCTGTAAGAACAGACGATAGATAATCAATAGAAGTATACATTCACCAGAAATGACATTTCGGTCAGTCAGGCGGTCCAAAAAAATAGACCAGAGTAATACTGACAATAGATGGAGTAGTGAGAAAAGCAGGTACCTAACCTTGAGAGAATGTGAGTGACTCTCAATAATGTAAAGCAATCATCTCAGACTACATCCTGTGAGTCAACATGAGTAGCTGTGAAACATATAATAATATCTGTAGAGACACAACTCTGAACAGAGCAATATGAGTAGTTGCAGTACTAGTATTAGTGACAGGAACTTTTGATTATTCTGTTTAGATATTTTGATTTAGAATGTTACTAGTAGAAATACAGCTCTGTCTAAATGAACCTTGCCTTGAACTTATGTTCCCTTAAGATGTATATTTTTCCTTCTGCGCTTACTCATGAGTTTAGCAGAATATCGGCCGCAGACAGATGTGATGCTATATCTATATATTAAAACAAACTCATCTTTTATGATACACTTTCTGAACGTTGTCTGTTAAAATTCCTTATTCATGAAATCAGAGCAAGATTAACAGGTTTACACAGATGAGTTCAAAAATAGCACAACCTGACAAAATATTTTGTTAAATTTCTTTTTCCCTGAAGCGAGAACTTTTCATCACCTGCATTGTATACCCTACGTCTATGTATATTGTATATCATATGTCTATGTACATTGTATATTATACATCTGTGTACATTGTATAGCATACCTGTACATCCATGTTCATGGTATTTCATACGCCTATGTACAGTGTATATCATATGTATATGTACATTGTATAGCATACACCTATGTACATGGTATATCATAGGCTTTGTACATACATAAGTCTATGTATATTGTGTATCATACACCTATGAACATTGTATACCATATGTCTATGTACATTGTATATCAAACGTCTATGTACATAGTACATCATACATCTATGTAAATTATATATGTTATTAAATAAATTATAATGTAAAATTAATTAATAAGTTATTATGTAAATTATGATATTATAAATAGATGTAATTTAAATTGTACTCAGTTGGCATTTAGTACGTCTTTTGGTGTAAGCATAAACATAACCATCTAAATAAGAAGTTCGGAACAACTGCAATTACAGAAATACACTAAACTAATTTTATTTCCATTCCCAAACTAGGAAATCAGTTAGTAAAGTGTAGTAATATGTAAGTAAAAACAGTGAAGAGATTCCAAATCATTGCCAGCTCTATGTTTTGAATGATAATGTCAAAGAGAACATTGACAGTAAACTTCACTCACTCGATGTCAATAAGCAACACCGACGAGATGAATGAGATTTCAGAAACAGCAGGACCACCTTTTAGAATGACAATTATCTATAATAATATCAATAGAATATTTTGTTATACAGCCATGATTATGATGCTAGTAGCACAAAATAACCAGCTTAGAGGACAGAAAGCTAAGAAAGCTCTCAGTTTGGATGTAAAGAAGCCATTTTGCTATCGATAGATCTGGCACCAGCAACCCAAATACTCTATACTAGCCAATACATGAATAAAAGACGTTAGCATACACAGGCAGCCATATTTAATATATCATCCTGTCTGGTACTACTGGCAGACTTCAACAGGACACAAGGACCCACAATATACATATAGTTTATACGCCTTAGAGGTCTTAGGCCTACTACATTTTGAATTAAACCAAAGCTAAAAAAGAGTTACCTACTCACGGAAAAAGCGGCCTGTAACATGAGCGGACAACTTTCATTCTGCCTGCTCAAACTTGCTCAGAATAAAGGACAGCCAAGGATAGTTGTTTTAGCCAAGTATTTGTAACAACCAACCAATATAATAACTTGCTTTGTCTAATCTTTGGCAAGAAATAGAAAAAGATTATTCAAACAAATTCCATGAACAAAGTCATTAGGTCTAAATACAGCTGAAATCATCAATGTAGCTCATGCATTTCAATAAACTCCCCTGTGCTATTACTGCAAAATTCACTCATCATTGCCCGTTCCATTGGTTTGGCCATACGCAGTGATGAACTTGTGAACGAACAACTCCAGTTTAACAAGCAAAGCACGGAATTCTGTTATGGTTAAAATGTTATAATAGGGAATTGTTAAACTATCATATGGGTAACAGCAACTAGTCATACTTACTGAACCAAATGTACGATTTACCTCAAATAATAATCTATATTACAAACAGAATACTATGTAATATATAGATAATAATAATAATATATGTTAATTAATAATATAATAATAATCTATGTTACAAACAGGAAACGATGAAGTCTGTAGAGAAATGTTGGTACACAATAGTTATAGTTACATACAAGTGCTCACACAGAATTAGTTACAACCACTACTATAAAGCAGACTCCGTAATCAAAGGGATATTCAACAAACAGGTTCACATGACTTATGAACTGAGTAACATCTGGTAATACAACTTACTGATTTTATTAGAGAATTTATCTTTCATGTTTATCCCAGCGTGTAGACTCAGAGTCTACCATTATAGTGTAAAGGAATGGTTGTCTATGACCACGCTCCACAGCAATATCTACACAAGTAAATCATTCAATGCTAGTGAAATCTTTGATAATAAAGTAGATGTGTTATCTTTATATGACTAATCATACCTGAGCTATTTATGTCTCTGTTAGAAATCATATCAGTAGACAGATGGACCACATGCTAACTAGAAGCGATGTAAGCATGTTATTTCCCATCAATATCTTAATGTACTTGGTAAGAACTGTTCTCTGACTTGAAATATCTTTCTTAAACGAGTCCGAGTTTCCTGAAGTAGTAATAATCAAAGAATGAACATTTAAATCTAAACATGATTTTAAAATAAATTAAAACACGAAGAGTTATAACTGTGTAAAGACTTTAGAATTCTCATGTTTCACCTCCTTTAATTGTTTATGTAAACACTGTAACTGATAGTCATATTAGTTATTAGCTGCCAAAGGTTGATTAGCTATAAATAGAATATGTTTTAAAGCAGATAAATTATTTAATTTTTTTATTATATAATTTAATATATCAGAGTCTTGGCTTTCGAATGAGCCTATATTCAATACGCAAAGAATAATGGAACTATGAAAAACGGGGTGTCAAAAGTATATCCTGCAATAAAACACACTTGGTTGCGGTTCCCACAATGTCATGTCATAGTTATTATTTAGCATTAGGTAGTCGATCCCTTTTGCTGCCATTGAGGCTGTGCTTTTCTGTGACAATTGGTGCTGTTAAACCCAGAGAGCGCTAATAATAAACTAGGATTCTAGATAACCAACAATGCCCGGGGATCGTGCTAACGCCCAACCCACACAAACACACGCTCTGGGTTAATTAATTATGCTTCAATAAATATACTGTCGTTGATAAAGGTAATGAAATCAAACTGATTAAATTGTGACCTGCAGTTGCATGGCTCTAAGACTACATGTCTACAATGCTTGAAATTAATTAGTCTCAGTCGTGCCCCTCAACATCACAATAGAAAGAGAGGGCTAGTGCATAATATCATCGGAAAAAACATAGCATGGTGCTTGGAATCCGAGTTAATTATCATAGAAATAATCTGTACATGGAGAGCTAATGACACTGCTTCCTTTGCCATCTTCATTGGTTCTCTGGAGTTGTCCTACCTTTGCCTGCGACTAGCGTCATTATCGTAGTTGAGAAATATAAGCAGTAAGCAATAAAACAAGTGGTAAGAGCACACAAAACCGAATATGAAAATTGTGACGTCACGATTTTCGAGCCTATACCATTGAACATTTTTGCGGTAGAGCTCTGGGGAAATCCTATAAACACCAACCAATGTCTGTCTCACCATGTCAAACAATGGCTCATTTGAAAGCCAAGACTCTGATGTATTGAAATATATGATAAAAAAATTACGTAATCTATGTGCGTTAAAGAAGCGGATAGTAACCAACAATTATTAATCTTTCCTTAAAACATGGTCTTTAGTAAAGGTAAGTTTAGTCAGAGATCTTGCATCTCACACGCAAAAGTTGGTGAGAGGACAATTGACCAAAAGGTTTTCACTTTTCCAGAAAAAGCATCACGCCTTCAGCAAATCACAATCACAGGAAATGACTACCAAATCAGCTAGCCATTTTGTAACACATGATATCAAGAAAGTCAAACAATGACACTGTGTTTAAATTAGAGCTGCACAACGACTATAAAAATTAATCGCGATTAATAACTGGTCTGAACCAGTTAATCTTTGATTAATCTGAGAATTAACCTAGCAAAAACCTGCATATTCAAAAACAAATCTTACAGCTACATATAAATAAATTATATTTGACACAATTGTTAGCAGAAGTACTTGTTATGCACAATGTACATAAGTTACAATGTAATAATTATTATGAGTATGAAAACAGTCTATGAAAGTCTATAATTAGGTCAGCCAAGAGTTGAGGTAGCACAGTTTATTCACATTATCCGATTAAAGAGATGCCCTCTTCCTACATACAATATTGCCAGCTTTAGAGAGTAGCCACTCGCAGAGGACGGTAGTAGTAGTTATTGTCTGCGACAGCTGGTGATGATTTCTGCGCGGCAGGGTGAGAATTAGTTAAATTATATCTTAATGATCATGTGCGGTGGTGGTAGGCAAATTCTTTCTAGCTTCTGGCATATATTGCACGTCGCTTTCTTATTTATGCTTACAACAACACAGAAATGCACCACCTATTACGGAAGACATTTTTCTGCTTTCATGTACCAATAGAGTGTCAGTCTTATATTACTAATATTCTAAAGCTAAAATATGAGTGTGATTTTTCGAAAAATGAAAATACAACTATAATTTACCTAAGAACGTTATTAAAAATAAACAAAAAATAGACCGTAATATACATGTATTAAATAACACTGAAATCGCTTTTGTTGCTATTACCTAGAAACATGTTGGAACAGCGAACAACATGGCCGCTAACGGCTAGATCGGCGCGATGTTGGTGCATTGTATAAACAAGTTTAATGTTAGCGGCTCACTTTGTGTTTTCATAGTTGAGTGCAAAATAGTTGTGGTTGTATATAATTGGTAAGAAGGTGTTGCTTGTCATAATATTTATTTGTTAGTAAATTAAATGGTAGTAACCTGCTATGTTCATGTTATATAGTGAACAATACAAATTAACCATATCATGATCACCACCGCGGTTGTATTTTATTTAAGATTAATTGGCTCAACTCAGTTAATCGTATATTTGTATTGATTGCGTTAATCGTTTAATTAACGCGATCATTGTGCAGCTCTAGTTTAAATGGACAGTTGTGAACATAGCTTTGGCAACTACCAACCAAATTGCTGCTACAGTTTTAAGCATCAAGAAAAAGCAACCTCTCGAATGGAATCAATCGCTGGAGATGTCACATGACAGTGACCACGACTAATGACCTCGTTACTCGAGTACAAGTACTGGATTTTTTTAGCATAGCATTATTGTTGAATGAATTATTTTCTACCGTTGTGCATTTTAAAAGCCCCTTAACCCCAAACATAGTGGGAAGTTTATAAATACAATTTTAGACTGCGAGCATAAGTCATAAGCAGAAATCTCACACATTTCTCACGCAATTTTATTTTTTCTTAAAGGTGATTGCGTGAGTCTCACGCCCAGTACGTGAGAGTTGGCAGGTATGCCAAGGATAAAAAATAACTATATCTAACAATACTTTGCCATACGCCTTGCTTTGAAGTGTAAAATGTACATTCTAGTCTCGTCTACCTTGTTAAAGCTAATGCCTGGGCCAAACTAAGGGCGTTTTACAACTATTAAAACATTCTTGTCTTATTTTACAAAGTGTAATTTTACCAAAAGTTAAGTAATAGATCGTCTTCTTGGCTTACTGCTACGTATTAGTTAAAAGTTGTGTTGAATCCTGCGACCAACACGTAGAGGCGACCTGGGTCGGCTTACTCTACCGGTCTGCATTCACTTTCCACAGGGGGCCGTGTAAGGGTTGCCCGTAGACCAACACGCGGAGGCGACTGGGTCGACTTACACCACCGGCCTATTACAACCACCTTACACCAGGAATTGCTCCCTGGGGGATATTATGCTCGTTCGACAGGGTCGACCTGAGGTCGACAGTGTTTCTATAACCCTACTCCCAAAGCACCGTCCGTAGACTGAGGCTTGGAGTACGTAAGTGCTCAGTGTGATTCTGTTAT
Source organism: Watersipora subatra (assembly GCF_963576615.1). Classification (NCBI taxonomy): domain Eukaryota; kingdom Metazoa; phylum Bryozoa; class Gymnolaemata; order Cheilostomatida; family Watersiporidae; genus Watersipora; species Watersipora subatra. The sequence continues at coordinate 42,640,950 of NC_088709.1, read as the reverse complement.
TGCGCAAAGTAACAGAAGAGTGTGGGTCCAAATGCAAAGCATGTATTGAACGAACTTACTAGGCCGAAACACGGCCTTAAGTACAACCAGATATGCAAATGAGGTGGCTAGGGCCAACCTCCTCTAGGGGCGTGACTATATAAAATAACACAAGAGAACACAACTCTAATGACAATAACCAAAAAGGAGATGGTAATGCATGTTTCCATCACACACGCCGCCCCTATAGACGACTACCGGCTATATATAAAAATCACAAGAAAAGAAAAAAAGATACAAGAATATAGGAACACACCAACTAGCTACAACAAAACAAACAAAAAAAAAGGAAGTATAATAATATGAGAGACCCCAATTACTAAACATACCAAGAGAAATATTGATAAACCATGTCAACCGTGTCATCTAGGAGGTCGACACGCGATTCGCCAGGTCCTCCAGACGACGAGCCGCCCGTCGGAGGTTGGAGGCCTCCTCTCGCAAAGCGTCCACTGTGACCCGGGGTCGTACGTCCCCTAGCCGGCTCTGGATACTGCCTATCGTCGTCAATCTTCTAGGGGCTGGGACCGGTCGTTCCAGCTTGGGCGGACTGCACCACTTCTTCTTCGGGGGAGAGGGGAGAGGTGCCTGGAGCCCTCTTCGCGTAGGCGGCTTGGTTTTAACTGGCCCGTAGGGTGTGGGCTTTTCGAAGGCTGGAGGATTATTTAATTGTACCTTTGTGCTCCAGGCCGGGTAGCTATTTCGGTCGACCTCGTATATAGTAATTCCTTTTTCCCCCGTGAGCCTTCCGTACCTCGGCATCCTTAATCCGAGCCTGATGTTTTGCAATAGTATCTCGAGATGTGGAGTTTCTCCCACATTTGCAGAAGAAGCGTGTAAAATGTTGGGCGATGTGAATTCTGCGCCGCCGAGGGTTAGAGAGTAGTTGTTGGCATAATGGACAGCTAGTACCTTTCTCTCGACATAGTTTCGAGATCGTTTTAGCTGTCTCTGCCGCGATCCATTTGGTCGGTAGTGGGGAGTGTGGAACGTGATTATCCAAAGAATCCGTTTCTGAGTCACCTAGGGTTTCACCCGGCGCTGGGTGGAGCTCCAGTGGCATGATCTTTACTTCGGGCAATAGGGGTAAAGCTCCGATGATCGGTGCAGCCTTCTTTACGGTTTCTTTAGTGACTTCCATGTTGAGAAAAGATATAGGTGTGTGCGCCTCGAGTTGGTAACAAGTAATGAGCGCGTTCTGTCTGGGACCCAAAATGGCCGCCTTCTGACCTTGAACTCCGAGGGCTTCTCCCGATTGGACGGTGCTAGTGTCGTAATCGGTCAAGTACGCGGGAGGCCTCCTGATTCGTTGGGGCCGTGGCGCATCCCCAGCCCCGGTATCATTAGCCTGGGCTCCCGTATTTTCCGTGGCTCTTTCCTCCTCGGGTATCAACTCGCCGCCAGGGCCGGGGTAAATCATCGAGGTAGGATTGTGTTCCCCTGGGGGGACCAAGGAATCTCTCCTGGGAAATCGAAGTGCTTCTGACCTTCCTGGCGACTGAGGTATTCGCAACTCCGTCAGTTGGCTAGGCAGGGGCAACTCTGGAATAACGACTTCTGGGTTATCGTTTCCTCGTGCGATTTGCCTTCTGGGTCGACCCCTCATGTTGGGACGGCGAGCAGGCTCGACTTCAACCGGGGCTCGTCCTTGTTGCACCGGACTGGGGCGACAGAGTCGTAACCTTCCCTCCGCTTGGATAGATCGCTGTCCATACCTCTCTATTTCGTAAGTATGGTTTTCGTGACTCCTTAACACGCGATAGGGCCCCAAGTACTTGGCTGCTAGCTTCGGGTTTTCCCCCCTTCTCCGCCGCTTGCTTAGCAACCACACGAGGTCACCCTCATTGAATAACGGAGGCTCTCTCGCATCAGTTGACACAATTTCTTTTTGCCTATCTCGGAGGAGAGTGTGGGCTTGTATCAACCGGTCGTGGACGGTCTGCACATACTCATGTATGCTTGCGAATGATTCTAGTCTATTCCCATACAGCAACTGGTCAGGAAGACGTAGTTCCCGACCCAACATCAGATAGTTGGGTGTTTCTTTAGTGGCGGAGTGTGGTAACCCTCGCAGCGTCCGCATGATTTGTGGCAGTAACTGGTCCCAATCTTCCTGTCCTCTGCCCAGCAAGAGAGCTCGTAGGGAGTCACCCAACACACGATTGTTTCTCTCAACCACCCCATTCCCTTCGGGGTGGTACGGGGTGGTCCGAGATTTATCGACTCCCCACAAGTCGCATAGCTCCTGGAATAACGAGGACTCGAATTGGCTCCCCTGGTCGGTATGGATAATCTCGGGTAGCCCGAAGTAACTAAATATCCTCTCGTCTAGGATCTGGGCTACCGTTGGGGCTGTAGCGTCGGGAATGGCTAAAGCATCCGACCACCTAGTGAAGTGATCAGTGAGCACCAACACCCAACCATTTCCTCGAGGGGTCGGAGGCAGGGGTCCCACCAAGTCTATGGCTAGGCGTTGCCATGGCCTCCCGGCGTACAGCCGTTGTCTATTCCCGGAGGTCCGCCCCTTTCCTGTTTTGGCCCTCTGGCAAACTTCGCAAGAGAGGACTGCTCTCCGGATATCTCCGGCCATACCCGGCCAATACCAGTCCAATTGGACGCGTTTCAAGGTCTTCTCCACACCGCAGTGTGTTTGCTCGTGGGCTTTCCACAGGATCTCCTGTCTCAATGTTTTCGGGCATACCACCACCACCTTTTCTCGCCCATTCTGGGTGAGATGGAGGGTCAACACGCCCGACTCGTCGAGCCGGAGCTGGTGAAACATCCGGGCCAATCGCTGCAGCTCGGGGCTGCCTACTCGTAGCACGGCCTCTTCCACCCCTCTCCGGTTCCTGACGGCCTGGTAAATGACCCCTAGGTCGGTAGCGGCTCTCTGTTGTAGTGCCCGTACTTCATCCAGCGGAGTTTGTACCACCGTCAGTTGTTCTGGAACCTTTTGGACTACACTTTCACCAGTTCCATCCACAATTTTGGTTTCGCTAGTTACCTTGACGGCTTGTAACTGAGGATCCTGAGGCCTTCTGGGAGGGTGGTCCGACACTCTGGGTGTCCCTGCACCGCCCGGCAGCCGTACTGGGACTGGACTGGTTGGTGTGGGAGTCGGGAGGCCGTGCCCTAAAACAGGTCTGTTGCCCGGTAGTCGAGGCCATTCATCCTCATCCAGCTGACGGGGGTTGGGACTGGATGTTCCGGTGCCTCTTGGCGGCTGTACCGGAACTTGGTCCACTGGCACAGCAGTTTCCCAATTCGTTCCTGGGTTTACTAGAGAGTCGCATACTTGCGACCTCGTTGGCCCTTGATCCCGCCTCTCAATAGCAGCACACTGCCGGCAGTCGACGCACTGTCGTCGACTCAATCCATCGGCGTTCCCGTGTTTATCGCCTTTTCGATGGATAATTCGGTACTTGTGCTCGGCCAGGCTCTCCAGCCACCGGGCCACCTGGCAAGAGGGTTCCTTCCTCCGGTGCAACCAAACCAAGGAGGCATGATCGGTTCGGATGGTAAACTCTCTGCCATATAGGTAGGGCCGGAAATGCCGGACAGCCTGTACCACTGCCAGTAGCTCCCTTCTGGTTACGCAGTAATTGCGTTCGGCGGAGGAGAGGGTCTTGCTATAGTAGGCTATGGGTCGCTCCGTGCCCTGCTGGACCTGGGATAACACAGCCCCAGTCCCTACGTTACTAGCATCGGTATCTAGCACGTAGGGCAAGGAGGGGTCGGGATATGCCAGTACTGGGGCGTGTGTCAGCGACCATTTGAGCCTAAGGAAAGCTTCCTGTTCCTCTTCTCCCCATTTCCAGGGGACCCCTTCGCTGGTCAACAAGGTGAGAGGTTTGGCGATCGAGGCGTAGTCCGGCACGTATCTGTGATAGTACCCAGTGGTACCCAAGTATGACCTTAGCTGCGTCACGTCCTGGGGTGCTGCCCATCCACTTATGGCCTGAATCTTCTCAGGGTCGGTAGCCACCCCCGTGTTGCTGACTATGTGGCCCAGGTACTTGACCTGGGTCTGGAACAAGCTGCATTTGGAGGGCTTTAACTTCAGCCCGGCCTGCCTCAATCGCTCCAACACCTCGGCAAGCCTAGTGACATGACTAGAGAAGTCGGCTGACATGACGATGATGTCATCGAGGTACAGCAGCAGGGTTTTCCAGTGTAGCCCTTGGAGAACACGTTCCATCAGCCGCTGGAAGGTAGCTGGGGCGGAGGTCAGTCCAAAGGGGAGCACCTTCCACCTCCACAACCCACTGCGTGTGGCGAACGCCGACCGCTCCTGGGCTTCGGCGGAGAGGGGTACCTGCCAGTATCCGCTCATCATGTCCAGGGTACTGAAGAACCTACTACCGGACAAGGCGTCCAAGCTCTCATCAATCCGGGGGAGGGGGTAGGCGTCCTGGCGAGTGACACTATTAAGTTTCCTATAGTCTACACACAATCGCCACGCCCCGTCCTTCTTCCTCACCAAGACCACCGGAGAGCTCCAGGCCCCGTGAGCGGGCTCAATCATGCCTTGCTTTTCCAGGGCCGAAACCTGTCGTTCGATTTCGGCTTCTTTTTCGTGTCCTACACGGTACGGGTGTTGACGGATGGGTTGCGCCTCTGGGAGGAGGGGGATCTCGTGTTGTACCAGGGTGGTACGCCCCATGTCTTCACTCCCTTGGCTGAATACATCCGCATAACGGGTCAAAAGGTCTTCCATCCTTCGGTGCTCGGTAGGGGATGAGCAATGTGGTGCCGCCTGTCGGAGCAGGTCCAGCATGTGGGGAGGTACGTTGGAGACAGGAGGGGGAGTTTCTTTGGAAACCTCGGCGTCTCCCTTCGCTGTCCAGGGGGCCCCTATTTCGTCCGGCCCGACCCCAGTGTATTGCCCCACGACCGTTCCTGCCGTCACGCTGACGGGATGGTCGGTGGGGTTCATACAACGGATGGCCACTCTCCCCTTCTCACCGGGTTGGTGTAGGCTGGCGGCCACCATATATCCATTCTTCGTTCCCTCAATTAACCCGACTGGCTGATAGGAGGAGGACGTGAGACGTCCGGCAACCAGGACCTCGGTTCGAGGGGGAAGCGTTGTGGCTCGCATTATCTGCACGCTGCTTGTCAGAGGTCGACCCTCTCGGTCAGTGCAAGTCAACTTCTGTCCATTTAACACCAACGTGGGTTGCTGAAAGTTCATCTCGCAGTGGTGGTCGACCAGGAAAGGCATGCCCAGGATGGCATCCTCCTTCAGGGCACACACCACGAGAGACACAGTAACCTGGACACTCCTGACTCTGACCGGGAGAGTGATGAGTCCGTGGAACTGCAGCCGGGTACCATCTGCCATTTGTCCATAGTCCTCCCGGACCTCCAATTTGCTTTTGACATCTTTAGGTAACCGCTCAAAGACATGTCGTCCCAACAAATTAGAGGTACATCCGGTGTCCACGAGGAATTGGACGGGCTGGCCTCCGATGCGACCTGGTAAGAAATAGCTGCTATTATGCGGCTTCCATGACTCGTCTCCGTGGGTCCGTCTGGCTTTGCTAGTCCTCTGGGGGCCCTTCTTGGAAGGCCGAGACGGCTTTGGCCAGACGTAGGTTTCGTCCTTGGCTTTTGAGAGTGGGAGACCTGCACACTCAGGTAAGGGTTGATATTGGTTATGCAAGGGGACCGGTGGCGAGCAGGGGGGGAGCCTGTGTCGCCTAGTCCGTCGTGGCTGTTGCCACTGTCCTTGCAAGGGTATATTTGATCCACAGTCAGTACTTCCCCCTACTGCTGTGGATGGTAACCGTTTCCCGGCCTCGTGACTTGAGGCTGTTGTCTTTGGGAGGCTTGGGGGCACCAGCGTTGGGTGTGCCCTGCCTGGCCGCAACCCCAACAATTTGGTCCCCTTTTGTCCACGCCCCGTTGTCCCAACAGCTTTCCTTCCCTCAGTCCATCTGCTAACCCCTTTATAGCCATCAGGACGTCGTTCAAGGTGGCTGATGGGGGGTCCGAATGGACGGGGGCGACTGTAGCGGGGGTGACTTCTTCTTCCTCCACCGTCATTATTAGGGGTCGCGCACCAGGCCGAGGAAGAGTGCGCTGAATTTGCAGGAACTCGTTCCCCGCCTGCACTGCTTCCTCCAAGCTCTGTGCCTTCATTGCCAACAGGTGGCGTTGGAGGGGCGTATTTCCCAGTGTCAGAGAAAACGCATCCATGGCCATACTGGACTGGTAGGATTCTGGGAGGTCAGCGTATGCTATTTTCACCAGACGCTCCATCTCTGTGGCATGTTCTTGGAGGTTCGTCTTGGGTTCCCTTTTTAGGTGGAGTCTACTCCTAGCCTCTCTCGGGGAGAGCCCGTACTTCATGCGTAAAGCCGAGAAGATGGAGGCAGGTGAGTCCCCTCGACTGCAACCTCTGGCTCCCTCCTTCAGGGTCTCCCGCAGGTGGAGGAGCGTGGCCTTCTCACTCCACTCATTTGCTTCCGCAACCTATTCGAACTGGGAGATGAATAACTCTACATCCTCACTCCCATCGAACTTCGGAGGCTTGAAGCTGGCTCCCCCTCTGGGTATCTGTAAGGCTCTAGTGATAGCCTCTGTCAGTTGACCAATCTGGTCGACCTGCTGTAACTCTGCCTCAGCCAGATCTCTGGTAGCATTCCGTCGGCTGTTTGGCATGGTTACTAGGTTCGTCTTATAAGTCCTAATTACCGCAGTTCAATCCCACTGCTGCCACCAGTGTGTTGAATCCTGCGACCAACACGTAGAGGCGACCTGGGTCGGCTTACTCTACCGGTCTGCATTCACTTTCCACAGGGGGCCGTGTAAGGGTTGCCCGTAGACCAACACGCGGAGGCGACTGGGTCGACTTACACCACCGGCCTATTACAACCACCTTACACCAGGAATTGCTCCCTGGGGGATATTATGCTCGTTCGACAGGGTCGACCTGAGGTCGACGGGGTCGACAGTGTTTCTATAACCCTACTCCCAAAGCACCGTCCGTAGACTGAGGCTTGGAGTACGTAAGTGCTCAGTGTGATTCTGTTATTGCGCAAAGTAACAGAAGAGTGTGGGTCCAAATGCAAAGCATGTATTGAACGAACTTACTAGGCCGAAACACGGCCTTAAGTACAACCAGATATGCAAATGAGGTGGCTAGGGCCAACCTCCTCTAGGGGCGTGACTATATAAAATAACACAAGAGAACACAACTCTAATGACAATAACCAAAAAGGAGATGGTAATGCATGTTTCCATCACAAAGTGATTCCCGCTTGTCTACACGATAATTTGTACCGAAAAGTAATAATAAGAAAATCGCTAAATGGAAAATATAAACCAAGTTTTTAAGTCAAGCTGGGACACGCGTATGAGCAGCCGTATATTTGTGCACTATGACAAAAAGTACTGTAACTATTTTAGTGAACTTGGCAGTAGCGCTTTTGCTACTGAGCGACTCAAAAAGTCACTAACAGGGGCGTCCCTTCCGACGCCTAAAACCTGTGCAATTATCTTGCAACCGTTTAAGGGTTTTCGAGTTAATCGAAGAAAGTAAAAATCTTATATATGAGCAATCTTTATTGTGGTAATCAATAGTCATATTTTACAATATGTTTTCCACAAGGTACCACAGCAGGTAAACTAACTAAAAAGTGGTGTACAACAAAAAAATAAAAAGGATCGCAAAGAAACTATAGTCTAACTAAAAATCTAGTGAATAGTCTAACTAGTATAATAATATTAGAACTGAACGCATAAAATATGTAGAACGCAAGCTTGAGGATTGATATGAGTATTGTTTAAACAAAAAGTGGACAAATAATAGCTCAGTGAAAATAGTATACAAATATATGACAACAGTTTGCTAGTCATGAAAACAAAGTGTAATATAAAATGGTTAAAATAGGTAAGGGTATATGGTGAATGGTATTATTGGTCAGAGGATAGTAGGTGTAGTTTGAGTTTTGTTTTAAAAGATTGCGAAGGAAGAGTTCTTAAATGAGTGCAGAGGTTATTAAATGAATTTAGCAGGTTACTGTTGAGTTTGTTGTGGTTTATGGCACTAGGTAATTTGAATCTGTTTCTGATTTTGTGACTATGGTTTACGGTTTCAAATCTTCATTGCGACTTGTTGTCTTTCTCGTATACTGATGGTTTTTGGCGCCACGATAAATAGTGAGGATCTCCTAATGCTGGTAGTGGTTTTTTATATTACGTTTGACAAGCATATTTCAACAAAAATGAACAACGCTCTCAAATATTGCCAAACGATCTCTTCATGATGCACCTGGTAGGCCTACTACATTATGTCAATGGTCAGTAATAAAGCGAAACTCTTTGGTGATTATGTTTTTATTTCATTTTTGAAAATGTTTTAACATTATGCAAGTATACGTGTTTGGCTTTGTGCATTTATTGTTCAATAATTTGTGATTTTGTGTAGGCTATAGCCTACCGTTATTGCAGTCTCTGAATCTGAGTTGAATTTCTCCAACGGCAAGGGTTGACTGAGACGGAGATGTCCCATTATCATAAACTCATTTACTGCCTCAATGTAAGTGCATATGTAAAAGAATTAAATATATTATTTCCATTTGCCGAACATCAAATTTTAGCATATATACCAAAGTTTCACCTTTGACAAATGGAAACAATATGACGTTTCAAATATGATAGCAATATGTATGTTTCTCAATATTTGGTCGTGAGTGAATTCGTTTTTCATTGTGATTGTCCATCTATAGCTATTGAAATCTTGGAATAACGAATTCATACCGCGGAAGGTTTGATCTTGGAACTTCTGTTCAAAGGTCCGACTCCTAACTAATTAAGCTACACAAGATTGATAGATTTTGCTAGGCAATATATGTCGTTAAATATGAGCAAATACGTCACCGCTTTCCGTCACAATGCAACACAATGGCGTAGCGTCACGAGAAGCGGTAGGTTTTATTAGTAAGCTTACTCAAATTATCCATTGGTGATGTGCCAGGCTAATAGCAAGTGGCAGGCAGTTCTCATTACCTCTCGTTGTTTACAAGCTGATTTTTAATACCGGGCAACGCCGGGTAGCACAGCTAGTTATTGTACATATATACAGTGCACCCTCAAGATACAATTACCCTGATATACAATTTTTTCATCTTACGAAGTTGAACATGGTGAGGTTTTTACCTCAAAAATTGAAGTTGCAATCTCTTAGACAGGGCTAGTTTAGCTTGCCAGAAAATTCCATTACGTTGCGTATTAAATTTATTTTAAGTGTGCAGTAACATAATAAGCATTGATACACTTTTGCATTCTCTCTGCTCTACTTGCTACATGTACCGGCTCAAGTCACATTACTGCAAAGGTATATACGTACTGTATAGTAAATATAATTTCATTTTTCTTTTGGATGGCCATTAAATGGTCAAGTGTGCGAGAGGCCACTTTTGATAACTGCATCGCTCGACCTTTTTGGCTGAATTAGGTTGAAAATGTTTTAACCAGATTTGCTAAAAGTTATAGTGGAAGTGTAGACAGAAACTGCTGTGTGATAAACTTTCAGTGACAAAAAACTTTGAGATACTGTGAAATAGTTAAAAAATACATACTTAAACTTAGCTTCAAGGGTGTTTAGTAAGCTAAATTTATTTCAAGTGAACTCAATGTTTATTTTATACGTACGTGCGTCTTGAAGGTAAGAACTCCTTACCGTATGTACTGCATATGGTACACACATTATAATGATGCATTTTATTTCAGATCATAACCACTAAACACAAAACAGTTACTGTAGGTAATTATAGTTACTCGAGTTAACATACTATTTTGTTAGTAGCTCTCAATATGTACAACATTTTCATAAGATTTTGATGATTTTTACCAGGGAATATTTGCATTGTATAATGACAATGGTTTCTATACCCGTACATACGATTTTTTCACCATACAGTGCCAATGCTGGAATGGATCAACATAATATCCGGAGGGTGCACTGTAAAGCTAATTGGACAGAAGAGGCATATTTAGAGGGAAGAGGGGAGGTGCTTGAATAGCTTTACTATTCCTCTTGTTCTAAATTGAAGAAACAAGAAGACCTGCTGCTGGTCTAAACTCTGCTGCCCTTCTCACAGTCATGACTATAAATACTACAGTCATGACAGGGGTAAGGGGGGGGGGGGGGTGGGAAGGGGAGCATGATGCCTCCCCTTATCACAGTCATGACTGTAGTGTTTACAGTCATAATGTGACGTGCAAATGCTTCTAATCTTTACCAAATTGGGATTTGAGCAGAAAATTCAAAATTTTCAGACTTTGACCAAACATTTAACTATCGGTCACATCTTACTGTATTTAATTTTTTATGATACAATTAGTAAAAAGAGAAGTTGAGAAGTGTTTATGCTGTGTTTTTTTATTTTACAGGTTTTGCTAGAATACACAACTGTACCCAATCATTAGAATCTTTTTAAATCATAATAGGAAAAATATTTGCGGTTTTATAACAAATCACGTTTTGAACAGCCTTCTGCAATGAGCATATTGTAATATAATTCTGCATATTGTACCGTATTGCCATACTGTCACTATTGTTGCTATCTGTCATATTGTATTGTATCGTATTGTCATACTGTCACTATTGTTACTATCTGCATGTCATATTGTATTGTCATACTGTCACTATTGTTATTATCTGTCATATCATATTGTCATACTGTCACTATTGTTACTATCTGCATGTCATATTGTATTGTCATACTGTCACTATTGTTATTATCTGTCATATCATATTGTCATACTGTCACTATTGTTACTATCTGTCATATTTTATTGTATCGTATTGTCATACTGTTACTATCTGTCATATTGTGTTGTATCATATTGTCGTACTGCCACTCGTGTTACTATTTGTCATATTGTATCGTATTGTCGTACTGTTACTATCGTTACTATCTGTCATATTGTATTGTATCATATTGTCATACTGTCAATCATTAGAATATTTTTAAAATTTAATAGGAAAAATATTTGCGGATTTATAACAAATCATGTTTTGAACAGACTTCTGCAATGAGCTATGAGTGAAAATCATTGTTAAATCATTGCATAAATAATTTTTCTGTTTTTAAATATTTACTTTAAATTGTTAAAACTATGTTCATTATTACGATTATTAATATTACGACTTATTAAATAGGTAGCAAAGTCTTTGATCCTTCCTATTTGATGCTCAAATACAATTTCAGTTTGCTCTCTATGACAATTTTCCAACAATGATAGATTAAGATTGGAGTTGTTGCCTCATCATTCAGAGTGTTTGCTGATGAACAAAGAGCTAACAGGGAGTTGCGACTCCCTGTTTGAGGCCCCCAGATGGCTACTCGCTTAACACATGATGCGAGAATCGTCTCACCTTTAGTTGGGTGGAACCATTACCCTATGTGCACAATTTTTACTGTGGAGCCAAAATTGCTGACTCCGTGAAAATTCACATTTTGTAGAGAAGTTATAAAAGTTCATGACCTGTTCTTCACATTCTTAGTGTAGATTGGTAGCCAAGCATTCGGTGAATATAATAATACAATGTATCTCTACAACTAGTTCATGGTATTATTGTAAGAATTGTTCACTATCTGTCATATTGTATTGTCATACTGTCTCTATTGTTATTATCTGTCATATTGTATTGTATTGTCATACTGTTACTATTGTTACTATCTGTCGTATTGCATTGTATCATATTGTCATACTGTCACTATTGTTACTATCTGTCATATTGTATTGTATTGTCATACTGTCACTATTGTTACAATCTGTCATATTGTATTGTATCGTATTGTCATACTGTCACTATTGTTACTATATGTCATATTGTATTGTATTGTCATACTGTTACTATTGTTTCTATCTGTCATATTGTATTGTATTGTCATACTGTTACTATTGTTACTATCTGTCGTATTGTATTGTATCATATTGTCATACTGTCACTATTGTTACTATCTGTCATATTGTATTGTATCGTATCATCATACTTTCCCTATTGTTACTATCTGTCATATTGTATGGTCATACTGTCACTATTGTTACTATCTGTCATATTTTATTGTCATACTGTCACTATTGTTACTATCTGCCATATTGTATTGTATCATATTGTCATACTGTCACTTTTGTTACTATCTGTCATACTGTATTGTCATACTGTCACTATTGTTACTATCTGTCGCATTGTATTGTATTGTCATACTGTCACTATTGTTACTATCTGTCATATTGTATTGTATCATATTGTCATACTGTTACTATTGTTACTATCTGTCATATTGTATTGTATCGTATTGTCATACTGTCACTATTGTTATTATCTGTCATATTGTATCGTATCGTATTGTCATACTGTCACTATTGTTACTATTTCTCATTTTGTATTGTGTCGTATTGTCATACTGTCCCTGTTGTTACTATCTGTCATATTGTATTGTATCGTATTGTCATACTGTCCCTGTTGTCACTATCTGTCATATTGTATTGTCATACTGTCACTATTGTTACTATCTGTCATATTGTATTGTATCGTATTGTCATAATGTCCCTGTTGTTACTATCTGTTACTACCTATTTGATGCTCAAATGCAATTCCAAGTTGCTATTTATCATTGGCATAAAAGTAAATATTATTATTTTTTACTACAGTTATGGTACTGGTTTTTTTCTCCTATACAATACTGGGGCTGAAATAGTGCTGGCAAACCTGGGCTTACTCACTACTGTAGCCTACAAGCTGGGAAAAGATGCTCCACCCGTGTATGCTTTAGAGGTCAGTGTTTCACTCTGTTTTACTTTCTTGTATAACACATGGCAATATCTAGAGTTTTTATAGTTACAGTGGACTCCCGTACAACAATAATTCATTCAGGTGGCATTTTAGGGCAACAATTTCATGTAGAGTAGTAAGGAAACTTATAGTAATTATCTAATGCAAACTGGGAAGTAGAAAAAAATTTTTTCTGTCATTTTCTTTTTTTCATACTTGTCAAAAATTAGTAAGAAAATAGTAAATCAACCCTAGTAGCTATATATATAACTTATATTTAATCTAGTAACCTAAAAATTATTACCATCGTAACTTCTTGCAATGGTAATAATTTTCTTATTTCCTCCTTTAACGGCGTTGTCAAACTTAGGACCTATGGATAAGTTATATATGTAGTTATATGGTTATATGCATATAATAAATTAATGTTCATAGTAAATATTATATTAAAATCTAAAATGCACAATAAACTTTCACATTCGCTTACTTCTCACTAATTTTTGTTTCACTCATACATGTACAAAGCATATCAACCATTTACTAAACATGAAGAATGCTGAACATAGGGGGAGAGTGAGCATCATATCTCTCATGCATTGCAGGAGGGATTTCGGTGAATAGCTTATTGGCATCTTCATTATTCCCAATGTATTCAGCACGCCGACGGCCAAGTTTGAATTTCGAGAGAAAGGTATGTTGATATCGTACGGTAAAAAACTGTTGAATGGCTGGGGCAAAAAGACATAGTGTTCCACATCGTAAGATGAAAATCTGTATAACAGAGACATCACAACCCACGAGTGCATTGTATGTTAGAGTTATCATTCCATAATCTAGTATATTGTATGTTAGAGTTATCATTCCATAATCTAGTAAGTAGTTAACATCTGAATATTTACTAGGCAATGTCTATTAGTTACTTTCTTAACTACATGCATAACTCTGAGCCAGAAGTTCACGACCTGTTCACCTCATTCTGTAAGTAGCTGCCCAGTTACTTATATCATGACTAAATGTTTATTACTATCCATTACATTGATAATTGTTTATTTGTTCATATCAGATAACATTATAACAAGAGCAGACAACTCTTGGTATCACATAATCATATATTTGATCACTTTTACTTGAAGTTATGTGATACTTGTCCAAATCATCGCTCACAAGCATTGTTCATTCCAAGTGTATCATTAAAGTCTTTGTGACTAGTCTATGTGGATGAGAATGTTCATGTAGTAATTTTATACATTTGCAAGGTTCTGTAGCGGTAGCTGGAGCTTGCATTCGTTGGCTTCGGGATAATCTCGGTATCATCAGCGATTCTGCTGAGTCAGGTGACTAGATTCCCTTCATTAACACTACTTATTCTGTTCATGATATGTTTAGTCATAACTTCAATCCTATAGCGGTGTGCAAAATTATGGCAACTCTCCCTCTGTTGTGTTCATTCTTGATTGAAAGACGTTCCTATTATCTCATCTCAGCTGAGCTCTATGTGCGCAATCTATACATTTCTAAAGCTTAGTGTCTTTTTAACTAATTATTTTGAAAACAAAAATGGTACAGTAATACTTCAACTTACGAGTGCTCCAACGTATGGGAAACATGAGATACGAGCCAGCTTTTAAGCAAGTTTCAGCACTAACATACGAGCCATGTTTGAGATACGAGCACGTGAGTCAGTTGCCAAATATGCCGGAGGTGTTTTATGAGAACAAAATCAATCTATATTTGTCAACTGCTCAGGTTATACTTTTGTACCATGTTTTTTTTGTGCGCAATTTTTAGTGCAAAATTATATGGATTAAAAGTACTGTGTGTTGACCGAAAGTTTGCCAGTAAAATGAAAGATAATGCAAAGAAAAAGCGAATGATAACAGTTGATATTAAACGGAAATCTATTGAAAAATATGCGAAATGTGTATGCGTGATTGAGCTAGCTCAGCAATATGACAGAAATACATCCACAATTATCAAACACAAGGATTATATTCAGGGCATTGATTTCGCAGAAGGACTAACCAGAGTTTTTTAAACGGCGCAGCGATCTTCACGACCACTCATGGAGAGACTGCTCAGGCATTGGATGAAAGATAAACAATTGGCCGATGACAGCATAACTGAAACGATGCTATGTGCAAAGGCCAGTGCAATCTATCAAAACTATAAAAATAGACATTCGGACAAGTAGACTAGTGGTCGTGCATTAACCCTTTGTGACGACACCTGTGTTTGTCCTAATCGCAACAAGTTGAAAGGGCGACAACGGTAAACGTCCTTAGGTAGGTGTATCTTAAAACGGCTGGCTAGTCGTGAAAGCGAAACCAAGGAAAAATTAGCTAACCAGCGAGAAACTTCAAACTACGAACGCCGAAGAAATTTTAATTACGTAAAGTTAAAAATGAAAGTTTGCTTTTAGGTTTGCTTTTAGGTTTGCTTTTAAGTTTGTCTTTTAAGACATTGATAAAATCCAAATTTATCAAAGTCAGCTGTTGTAATGAAGGATAACTTATATCTCCCTCCCTGGCAAATGCTAGCGTTAGCTGCTATTGTATGTATTTAATTTTACATTTTAATAAATCACATTTCCTTGCATTATTTTTTATTTGTTGCTTTTTGAAAGCATGTGGTAAGTGAGGACAATAACCAACATGTTTTTTCTGGTACAATATCTTGTTTTGAATGTTTTATTTGCATTTTTTAGAGTATGAAAACCAATCAATATATATTTAATTGTTCTATATATGAATAAATTGCACCAACATGCGAGTAAATTAACATACGAGCTCAGTCTCAGAACGCCTTAAGCTCGTAAGTCGAAGTTTGACTGTATTTGGTATTTGTGGTACTTGACTAATTTTTTTGTGATACTTGAGCAGCACTTGTGGTACTTCAGTAGAACTTGAGATACTTGAGTACGACTTGTGGTAGTTGAGGAGCACTCGTGATACTACAGTAGTACTTGTGATGCATATTGTCAGAGGAATTGTTCTAATGTAGAGACACTAGCAGCCACAGTAGACAGCACAGCAGGCTGTTATTTTGTACCAGCCTTCACAGGTCTCTTCTGTCCACACTGGCAGCCTGATGCAAGGGGGTGAGTGACTTACATACTTAGTTCTACTTCTAACTAGTCGTACCTCAACTTACGAGCTTAAGGCATGTCAGGACTGAGCTTGTACTTCAATTCAGGTTTAAGTAATTTGTATCTCAAATCAATTGTTTTTGTGTAAACTTACTAAATACAAATTTATCCATTCCCACCATGTGACAAATCCCTAAAACTAGGATATTACAATGGAAAAACTTGTTATGATAGTTTCAGTTCACCACATCTTATTCTTTCTATTCATCATTTGAATTCTTATAAATTCTTATAATTCTTACCTGATTTTAGGGATGTTTTCTATGGCCAGCTTATATGCAAGATAGGCTTATATGTGGGGATATACGGTACCCTCTTGAAAATACTATAAGTTTTTACAGTGTAACAAGTTTTAAACTTTCAATGCGTTTATTAATTTCTTTATAATAAGCTTTTCTACCTTTTCTAAAATTCCATTAGATTATAATAATAGTAATATCATTTGCATCGCACGAGCTAGTCAGCATGGCTGCCAACATGACTGTCCAACAGGGCTGTGCAATTTGGCTGACAGATATGGTTGTTCCGTATTGCTACTCAATATGGCTGCACATAATGGATGTTCAATATGGCTGCTCAATGTGGCTGTTCAATATGGCTGTTCTAGATAGCTGTTTAATATGGCTGCACAAGATGGCTGTTCAATATGGCTGCACAAAATGGCTGCCCAACATGGCTGACCAGCATGGACATGAATCATTAAAATACCACAGTTCCTTAAATACCTAAGTAAACTTATTTTTGGTGGATTGGAAGTTGTCCCCTCTCTCCAGAAATAAATCTTGCTGTTGGTGAAGTTCAAACACGCATCATTGTAGATAAACTAAATTATTTATATTACTGAAAATACAGAGTAGTAGGTATACATGGTGACATCTATGACCAGAGCTAATCTCCTTGTATTGTAGAACCATATGCGGCCTGTCAACACGCACAACAAAGGCACATATCGTTAGAGCAGCTCTGGAAGCCGTCTGCTATCAGACCAGAGAGGTAAATTTCTTCTGGATACACTGAGCTCTACTAGTCATTATGGTTTTATGTCCAAGGTCCACACAAAATCAATTTATAGATTTTAGACGCTATGAATAGCGACAGCGGCATCCCTCTGGCATCTCTCCAGGTCGCCGGAGGTATGACTCAGAATTCTCTACTCATGCAAATGCAAGCAGACCTCGTCAGGATTCCCGTCGGTAAGACATCTGTGAGGCCATCTAAAGGTTGGAGGTTATCTAAAGCTTTTAGTAGGGCAGTGTACCTTTTTGCCGGCTTTGTGTGAGATGTTTGTGTATTTAGATTGTCTGCAATTGATTTCAAGAATTTGTTTACAGCTAATAATTTTGATCTGTTATCTGTAAAAGTCGAGTTAAGCCGTGGTCACACGATGGCCAAACCGACTTAGGTTTGGTTTGGTTCTGAGGTTGTTTTACTTCAGTTTGGCTAAGTCACATGTCACACGGCATCCGAAGTCACTTCACTTTCTAAATACCGTACACATGAATACAGGACACTGTTTCATTGGTAGTTTTTATGTATTTGAGCTAAATATTTTTATTGTAAACAAAAGACTTTGAGGAACAATTATTAATTATAATTACGCCGCAGATTTATCAGAAGATCGTTCAGCTGCTCAAAACAAATCACTCAATACAAAGATTTTGCCAACCCTTCCCATTAACAAAATTATATTTTTGTTAACATAGGAATGTTTTTCCATGCTGAGTACATAACAAACAAAAACAGTATTTATCATAGTACTGTGGTTTTACATAAATAAATCAGTCAACGATTCTTCATCAGGATGAGTATGCCACATCACTTCTATTCTACATGAAAGAAAACCACAACCATTATCTTACATTTATGCAAAACTTGAGTGCAACATCTTACATTTATGCAACACAATCACAAGTCCGGGTGAGCCTTGTCGTAAATTGCTTCATGTTGTTTATTTAACGAAATAAAAAGATTGTCCCATTTCTTTTTTAACTTTGCTCACACGCACGTAAAGAGAAATGTGACGCGTGCTCACTAGAATTTTAACCAGCCCATCAGAGCAAGGGTTCGGCCACGAAATTTCGAGCAGGACCGAAATGGTTTGTTTCAGCCAGAAATGTCTTCGGCCGAACAGTTTACAGCTGACACCGACATTGTTTTGCATCATTTAGTTCGTTTTGGCTCTCGTGTGACCACCCCTTTAGACCACCCTATGCTTGAGAGATCCGGTGTTTAGAAAGGGGCATTTCATTGGTGTTTGAGTGGTTACATAAGCCAATCATGCCTGATGATGTTTGGTTATTTTTAGTAAACAAACTGTACTGACAGCGTATGTAATGTCCAATGGAATATCCCTTTGTTTATCCAAATGATATTTTCATATTTTATAATTATAGTCTATTTATATTAAATATTCTAGTTCGACCTTCCATGCCAGAGACGACAGCACTCGGTGCAGCAATGGCTGCCGGGTACTGCATTGGAGTATGGAGTTTAAATCCTGAGGATTTGTCTGCCATCACTACTGATGTCTTTAAACCTCTCATATCTGAGGAAGGTAGGTGTTAGGATCACTGTGGACAACTTGCCTCTTCTATTGTTTGTATTCATTCTCAATGTTAGTATCTGTTAGTTTGTTCTTTAATTTCATTAATCCATATTTTTAAAAGTATATAGATTGTAATCTGTTCTCATTAGCTTTTTTCATTTTTATATGAGCAGTTATAAAATTGGAAGTTTATTTTTTTTACTGGATGGCTTATAGGAGTTGTCGTTCCCTCTAGTTCCCCACGCAGAGGAGTCGTCTCTCTTCACTAGCTGGTATATAGTAATCCCTCTTCTGAGCTGGCATAAATGAAACTCTCACCGTGAGCTGTGAGTGTTGTGCATCATAGCTCAATTCATGTTAGCTTGCTTCCTCCTGCAAAAAGCTACTATCGTTACAAAGTTTCTTTCGAGAACCAGAAACTCATTTTGGCAATCATGTATACGGGTGAAGCATGACATGTAGGTTTCACAAACTGCCTTATAGCAGAGAGCAAGGGTATGCACCACTTCTTTCTTAAATATAGTGGAGCCACTTGCATTTCTTGTAATCTGACCTCAGCCAGGTAATTGCTCTTCTCGCCCAGCAAACTCAGTAGTGTGGGCAGAGTTGGAGTTATCCTTGCTTTTTTATTACTCCATGGGCAATAATTTCATTAGAAATAAAAAAGACAAATTCATGCAAAGATCATAAAAAGGACAACAGTTGTCAATCAAATAATTGGTTAGACATTGCGTTTAAAATACCTTTCTTTATTAAGGATATGGTTATTAGGTGGAGCATCGTTAAAGCTGCAATGAAATTTTGAAAATAAATTTTAGAGCTTTTATGCAATTTGTTCACGAAAGTTGAAATGAGTTGAAAACTTGTAATTGTGACGCAAAAGATGAGGACACAAACCATGACAGATCCTCAAACTTGTAAGGATGATTTAAAATAAGCATGTTCCATATACATGTAGTTTTACAATTATTGTTATTTCTCCAAAGGTATCTATTCTCTGAAATCAGACTCCCTGAGCAGCTCATCACATTTTATACAAGACCGAGTCTATTGTTGTTGTGAACACCTAGTATGTTGGCTTCCTAGCCTGTGCACCAGGTGTACATACTTTCTACTCTTGGCTGAGTGAAAGTAGTGCATTGCTTAAATTCATTTGCGTCATACGTGCTGTTATCTCTTTCCATTGGTTGTTCAGAGAGAGATAAGAGGTTTAAGCGGTGGACTGATGCTGTGGAGAGGTCAAAGCACTGGGATACCCTCGGAGGGGATACAGGTAGGATGTATTTCCTATTATTGTCAATTATTATAGCATTCATTTCAAGATGAACTTGACAAGAATTTATCAGAAAGTATCTGTACTTTTATCTACTATATAAACGGCAATCATTGTCTGTCTGTCTATCTATCTATCTATCTGTGTATCTGTCTGTCCGCTTTATAGAGTACCGTACTTTTTCGACTATTAGCCACTACTTTTATATAAGGGTGTGTCTATTCTGTGGTTTTTTTCACCGCTAGGGCACATTAACGGGAATCTCCGGTTAGTACACGCCTCTATTATAATACGTAACCTGCTATTCATCGTAGGGATGGACGATAAATACTGATATGCTAATAGTATGAGTTGTCTTCTCGGTATATTGAGTCACCGATAACTCCCAAATAGGAGCAGTATAAATAAATTATATGGCGGTCTTTTTTTTCGATTCGATCGTTAGTTAGTTAGTAATCTTTTATTTTGCTGATAACAAAATAACAAAAAGCCTCTATTTGCAGGCATATTATCCAATAAAGCGGAAACTGTAGAAGAATCCTGAATGCAAGATAGTAGTGAACAATTCATATTTAGTTTGAGATTATTTGTGTAAAAGTTAAAAGAAAATTTACATGAGAGGATGACTTCAAATAAGTAATGCAGGATAGCTTATACAAAGATAAATTGATTGATATGTACTATATACAAGGGTTCAGGGCTGAAGAATAGATCCTCTATGAGTATTGATTGTGGCAAGATTGTAACAGATTCGATCGTACAAAGCAAACTTAATTAATATGAGTAAGTAGTAAAATTAAATTAGTAGTAAATATTAGTAGTGAATTAAATAAAATTTACTACTCTTTAAATAAATTAATGAGTAGTAAATTACATCTAATTAATATTTACTGCCAACGTGTACCGGAAAGGTCATGTGAACATTTGTTTCTTGCAACCACTAGAAAAACGCTGTTCTCTATTTACTATATAAACGGCAATCGTTGTCTATCTGATTGGTTGTCCGCCTTATAGAGCGGTCTTTCCTTTTATCGTCGTACGAATTTCGGTTGTACGAAGCAAACTGAATCAGGTAATATGTGTAGTAACGGTAAATAAATTATAGAGCGGTTTTTCTTTTTCCATCCGGTCGAACGAAGCCAACCGAATTAATATGAGTATTAATTATCGTAATATCGTAATTTCGTAATATGGACTATTAGCCGCTACTTTTCTCTGACGATTTGAGCTAAGCGGCTTATATAAAGGTGTGGCGATTCTGTTGTTTTTCTTTCACCGCTCGAGCGCATTAACCAAAATCCCCGGTTAGCACGCTTTTTAAACGGCAAATTTTCTGCCATGTTTAAAAGCACCTTTCCTGAGTTCTGCGGCCTATACAAAGGTGTCTATACAGCTATACAAATGTACTATTCATTAAATAAAATAAATTAACGAGTAGTTATTTACATGCAATTAATATTTACTGCCAACGTGTACCGAGAAGGTCACGTAAACGTTTGTTTCTTGGAGCCACTGGAAAAACGCATTTCTCACCTACTAAATTTCCACATCAAAAAGGTAAGTGTTTCTTATACGATGTTGTATTTTCTATGAATTGCCACATCTCCACTACTCAATAACGTTGGATTTGCCGATGTTCGTGATAGTGGGTCATGTTCATTTCCTTCAGCAGCCGAGTTACTAATTTTTTTCCAGCTACGAGTAGGCCTACTGTAACTTACTATTACAGAACTTTCACGAGTACTCAGAGCGTTGTGATACGCTATTGTGAAAAGAAAGAGAGCAGCTGCTATCGAATTACTGTCACCCTGCATCAGCCATGACCAGCTATACGTCGCCTGCTCAAAAGTAGGCACACGCTGAAAACTGTTTCTTCATACGCCCGACAGACAAACCAAAAATTTTGTCTATCCGCATGTGTTGCGTTGAACTAAGGGAGAGAGAGAGGGAGAGAAAGGGAGAGAGAGAGAGAGGGAGAGCGAGGAGGAGAGGGAGAAGAGAGAGAGGGGGAGAGGGAGAGAAGGGGAAAGAGAGGGAGAGCGAGGAGAGGGGGGGAGAGAGAGAGGGAGAGAAAGAGGGAGAGAAGGAGAGGGGGAAGAGGGAGGGAGAGAGAGAGAGAGGGGAGAGAGGGAGAGACGGAGAGAGGGAGAGAAGGAGAGAGAGAGGGAGAGCGAGGAGGAGGGGGGGGGGGGGAGAGAGAGAGGGAGAGAAAGAGGGAGGGAGAGATGGAGAGAGGGAGATGTAACTGCATATTTGGAGTTGTTTTACAGTATGAAAGACAACTCTCAATAAACCTTATGCTGCACGTGAATCTATTCCTGTAGATGGGTAATGCAGCTAGTATCATATATGATTGTTTTTAATGTTTGAGGCGATCTGACTATCAGAATGTTTTAAGATAAAATGGACAAAACTTGATTGTGGTTAAAATGTTCAGATCGAGCGAAGGTGTGATTATGATAGAATGATTATGATGAATAGAGACGTGTCATTAATAGAATAGGCGTGTCCACAGAATAGGGACGAGTCACTCTGCAACTTGAACACAATAACTGATATCAACTATAGCAATGATAGCAACTAGTGACATCATTTCGCACATATTTTTCTTCTGAGCATTTCGACCACGGCTGAAGTTTTTTTGATTTTAATCATGAAACGACCTACATGTATTAGTCGGATTATCTCAAACATCAAATACGATCTCAATTGATAGAAAAATGCTGATACTTTCTGATAAAATCTACTAAAACTTTAGGTAAGTTTATTTATAATACTTTGAGTGGGAAAATGAAACTGATAAAACTATTAAACATTGTCACTTATACATAGTCATGATAATAATCACTGTGTTTCTATTCAGTGAAGTTCTCTCTTATAGGAGTTGTTATTCCTTGAACAGACAGAAGGTTATATGTACCCAGCCTTTATAAGTTCTGTTTGATTGTTATGTGAAAGTGCAAAATAGGTACATAATCCAATAAACTAAACTATTCCCATTGTTTGCTTTTGAGGTTATTTATACTTAATATTTTTGTACTAATCAGTTTTTTGAGGATTTGGGTATAAATAACTAATCAAATCAAAAGAATTTTATTGTAAAAAATTAATACTAACTACCACAGCAGGAATAGCAAAATGCAGTCTGTAATACAAACTGAATATTACTCATAGCAGTTGACCTCTTCATAGAGTACAATGTAATTTTTAAATAGTACCTCATGAGTAGCTGGTTGATTGTATGGTAGGAATGACAACTGTGTGTTAGGACAATTCTAGGTATGAATAAGACTAGCTGTAGTACATAATATTTATTATGATAAAAGCCCTGTCTGTTTGTCTGTTTGAAGCCAGGCTTAGAGGTTAGGAATAAATAATACACTGCACAGGAATTGAACTCAGATATTCAGTGTTCCACTCAGGTACACTACTAACTTCATCGTTCAACCACCCTGCAGCATTGTGGAATAATTGTGCACATAGCTGTTACACATGGTGATCTCCCACCATGCACTGGACTGCCAGGATACTACCCCAATATAAAATAGTCCATGGTGGTGCTACAGTAGAATCCTGGGATACGGCTGCAATTTGGTCCAGGATTGCAATTGCAAGATGAAATTGCCGTATGGCGAGGCCTCTTAACTCCTATAGATGCTTTTTGAAGCTTCTATTTGGAGAAATACCCGCAAAGAGGCCTGTTTCTGGCAACTGCTGAAATTATTTATGAAATTACTCATGCACCTGTCATCAATACTGCCCATAAGATCATCCATTGTCCTAATGGTTTCCTAATGTTTGTGCATTAAATCTAGCAATTCAAACAAACTGATAACTTTCCTTCTGCCGATGAAGTTTGGTATCCCACTCTTCTTTGACTTTTGTTTATTGCTAGCAGACTCATTCCCAATTTTTGGTTCTCCCAAAATTATCACCATCAGGACCCATCTAACTACGGCAGTTTCGTAATGGCAGCGATTAACTGTTCGTTTTTGAGCTTTTAAGAGCTTGTAATCAGATTTTCACATATTTTGCACCACCAACACAGCAGAGTAAGACATGGTGAATCTTTTAATAGCAAATAACTGTAATGTGAAATTTGTTGCAAGTCAACCTTTAAAGTTTACTTTTTTAGCTTAATTTATTTAAAACGACATGTATCTATATATAATGTATATAAAATATATATAATAAATATATATATAATCTATATTAAAATAGGTATTAATTAAATAAAAAAAGAAAATGAAAGTTTAACTTTACATACATGTAAGCAAGGTATGATGAGGCCCATATGCTCAGTAGCACTGCAGCTAGTCAACATGCTGGGTCTACAGAAGTTGGTATAACTTGGTAATGAAAATAACGTTCACTATCTAATTACAATAAAAAAGTAGGCTGGTTTTGATTAATTTAGGTTTAACAAGTGGCTCTTGACATCTCTTTAAGTTACCAAGTATTGAAATATTATGTAAGTTTATTGGGAGACTGTTCCATTGTGATGAAACTCTATATTCAATTGTTTTTCACCTATGATTAGAAATCAACAGATCATATCTTTATATAGTTTGAATTGTTATTACAGCATATCCTTATATGGTATGAATTGTTTTTAGAGCATATCCTTATATGGTATGAATTGTGATTAGAACATATCCTTATATGGTATGAATTGTTATTAGAGCATATCCTTATATGATATGAATTGTTATCAGAGCATGTCCTTATATGGTATGAATTGTGATTAGAGCATATCCTTATATGGTACCAATTGTTATTAGAGCATATCCTTATATGGTATGAATTGTGATAAGAGCATATCCTTATATGGTATGAATTGTTATTAGAGCATATCCTTATATGGTATGAATTGTTATTAGAGCATATTCTTATATGGTATTAATTGTGATTAGAGCATATCCTTATATGGTATGAATTGTTGCTAGAGCATATCCTTATATGGTATGAATTGTTATTAGAGCATATCCTTATATGATATGAATTGTGATTGTAGCATATCTTTATATGGAATGGATTGTGATTAGAGCATATCTTTATATGGTATGAATTGTTATTAGAGCATATCCTTATATGGTATGAATTGTGATTAGAGCATATCCTTATATGGTATGAATTGTGATTAGAGCATATCCATATATGATATGAATTGCCAGCATTAGTTGGTAGCCAGTGCTAACTAGTTAGAAAATAAATTGTATAATTTCTGCCCCTAGTTACTGTAGAGAGAACAAAAGACTTGACAGTGTTTGTTCAGAAACACAAATACAATCATAAACATTAGAAAAGTAAAGTTTTCTTCCTCATCAAAGTTTGCTCGTGTTGGTCCTCAGCAGTCTCAAACTGTAAAATAGTAGTATTGTAGAATGTGTACAAATATATTACTAACAATGGTCCGCTACTAAATATGAAGCTCTAAATTAAGAATTGCCTTCTCTCTCATCAAAACTATTATTAAAAATGAGCAAATAAGTCATTTTGTGATATTTTACTATAGTTCACCAAACTGATGTCAGTGCTTGTTGTACCAATATTTGAATAATTGTTCAGTTCAGGCCCGCAGCATCATACTCGGGCATTACTTACTCCATGTTTAGATGTTTATTGGAGTTCGTGTTTGCATCAAACTTTCCAACCATCTCATTAAACTCAGTCAGCCATCAAAAACGACATGTTTTCCCCGAGCTTCGGACATGTTCATATATTAGCACAGCATTATGATACTGTTGAGGTATTTCTAGCCTTGGGTCTACAAATTATAGACTTAGATGTTAACTGTTGTGTATTGACCAATCACAAGAGCAATGATTCAACTTCACATTAATGTAAGCCGATGCTCGAGGTTGTTTCACTTTGCAACTTTGCCTGCTATGGTTTGGGTTTGCTTACTTGGCCAAAATAAATGTTCAAAGACTTCTAAAGCAGAATACAACAAACAAAACCAAACCCATAGGAAAGCTTGAACCGGTGTAGAAGTTTTAATGGAATTGAATTTGTCTTTAATAACCTGATGAAAAAATTTTAATTTATTATTACTCTGAGATGTGTGAGCTTTTTCATGTAATTGTAAACAAGAAAGTATGGTTCTAGTTTGTGTTCTGATAGATGCATCCTGTAATGACTTACCTATTGGCATCTGTAAGTGTCTGCATGACAAGTTCAAACAGGTGACTTGGTGCTATTATAGATTAGCGTTTGCATATATTGTAGAATAAGAACACCGTAATACAGGTACTTTCATACTGCAACATGCATTTGAAACTGCATTGTGACAAGCTACTGCAGGTGCTCAAATTTGGTTTGCTCTGCAAGTGCTTTATCTACATCTAAATATAGCTGTATCCCACGTGATTTCACGGCTCTCTCTCTCTCTCTCTTCAGTCTATCGATTGGTTTCAGTGGAATTCAGACAACGGTTTCTGCTCACATTTCACCTTTAAATTTTCACTTCTTTCTGTTTATAATTGTGGTTGCTCGTAACCTGATATTACTAAGCGCAGGTAATTTCTCTGAGACACATAGTTGAGATCCTTTAGGGGAGTCGGGGGTGGTACTGGTACTTCGTGTGTACTGAGTGTATGTCAAAGGAAAGCATTGTAAAACGATAGTTGGCAATACAGCACAATTTTCAATTTCAAAATAACTAACAATAAACTGTTTTCAGTCCTTAAAATAATATTACTAAAGTAGAAGATAAAATGTTTACAATATTTAAAGATGAACTTACCCAAAATTTTAACAGATTTTATCAGAAAGTATCTTTGACAGAATTTTTCTATTACATGTATTTGCAGTTATTTTTAATGTTTGAGGTCATCTGACTTCCAGTAGGTTTCAAGATTAAAATGGATAAAAATTGATCGCAGTTAAAATGCTCAGAATAAGATTATGTGCAAAATGATGTCACTAGTTGAAGACCACAATGGAAAAACCTGTGATGTCACATTTTGGTTTTTTTGGAGTTATTGCTATGTATCTGTAGTTTTGGCACTGTAGAATTGTATGGTGAATTAAAAATTTGGAGTTTGTTTGTTTCTTGGAGCCACTGGAAAAACGCATTTCTCACCTACTAAATTTCCACATCAAAAAGGTAAGTGTTTCTTATACGATGTTGTATTTTCTATGAATTGCCACATCTCCACTACTTAATAACGTGTGAAACACGTTGTAAGTTAACGTGAAAAACCAGTGTTATCCTAGGAAAAACTGTGTTTAAATTTTATGCTCAAATGAAAAAAACAGGAGATGTCCTAGCCGTAATATGGAAAAATCGGCTAAGTTCAATAGCTAACCCATCAAAGAGAGTGTTGCTCATTAACGCGGTCTTGCATTGTTTAATGTTGCTTAGCTAGCAGAAACGATCGATGTGTAACGTGTGCTCGTTCGTTAAATTATTATTAATAATGATGGCATCTGGGGATAGATCGAGTCTTCAGAATAAACTGAAAAGCATAGAAAACAAAGAAAAGATGGTAGTGCACAAAAGCAAGCTAAAAAGCTAAAGGTTTCTAGCCACACAACAGGAGGAAATTGCTTATGCAAACGGTAAACATGCTTTGTAATTGCGAGCAGATGACAGGCAGAAGTTGTTTACTGATTTTAGTCAATTTTACGCTACAAATAATACAAAACGAATATTTATCTTTGCTAATAACTGTGTGTAAAGTAGAGAGAAGAAGGCCCCATTGAAAGTCACATAGGTCCCGAAGTAGTGCAGTTAGATTCGTTCTGTGATGGATACGCTGGACAGAACACAAACTACTCACTCATTCACTATTTTCATTGGCTTGTGCATGAGAAAACCTTTTTAACAAAATCACAATAAGCTATTCAATGTGTGAACATTCTTACATAGAATGTGATTGAGACATGACTGCAGTGAGTTGCAAGTCCGATGTAGATCTACCGTCTAATCGGGAAAATTGTTTTGAGTTGCTCGCAAACATCCTAAACCCTTTAATACAATTTATCTTAACAGCTCAAAGTTCTTTAATAACACGGAATATCTTAAACAGATGTACCAGGCAACTTGCCCAATGAAAACTAGGTCTATACGTCAAGTGAAAGCTGCGAATACGAAAAGCAAGCTCATGGAATTTTATAGAGAAACGTGAAATGGCAGTTACATCGAGAGTGCTATTAAAAACCTGAGCTTTCTCATTAAATTCAATCAACTACATGTATCATTACCATCAGTCGATTGCCATTCAGCAAAGGTAAATACCAAAATTGGCGAGTCCTTAAACAACTTTGCAAACTAGAGAATCAACCATATTTTGATAATTTTACAACCAGTGATGTTGTGACAGCAGATAGTGATGAAATTTAGACATTGTAGTGAAACTTTAAACTGTTATTAATTACTGGATGTGTTACAGTACTTATGTTATAGCTAAATATAGTTTGAAGTGGAAAAAATATAATGTTTAATTGAGCAAAACCTTTTTAGTGCATTCAAATGGAAAAATAGGTGATGTCCGTTGCCAACATGCATGTTCATTTTTGACCACTGAATTACAAAAAACCAATATTCTGAGGTAAAAATGTTATTTTATAAGCACCAAACTATGTATCTGTCCATAAACCTACATATATTTGTCATAAGCTGTATTTTCATTGCGTGATCCAGTCTCAAATCTTAAAAACTGATTTTCTCGAAACTGCAAAAGTGTGACATCACTGGCTTTTCCATTGTGGTCTTCAGTTGTAAACTTGCAATAGTTGACATCGGCTATTGCTTTCAAGCTGCAGCATTACGTGTCTCTACACAGTCGATTTCTTTGTAGACATCATAATCACCCATTCACTTGATCTGAGCATTTTAGCTGCAATCCAGTTTTATCAATATTAATCTTGAAACATTCTTGCAATGTACTGCAGGAATGTCGTGCACTGATAAGGAGTTGTCTGCTCCTTTTATTATACATATTAGAATCAAAAAAATGTTTATGTTCATGTTTTGGAGCTAGCTGAAAATAATTGTTAGTGATATGTTTGCAACCTGGAAACCAAACGGAGAGATTTCTTTAATAGCACCACTAGTTGTCACAACTCTGACCTATCTAGGTCTCTGGTGCCACCCTTATACTGTTGTTTGTAGCAAGTAGTGATAAGGAATAATATTTATGGAGTCACAAGTTATGATGTCTATTAGTTGTTATTAATTGTGGTTATAGCTAGTATTCCTGGTTATTGGTAATATTATTATAAGGATGTCAGTATTTTGGACTCCTCAGTGATTGAACTTTCTGCTTCATACCACAGACTGTTCACTTATTTAGTAACCACATGATTGTATAAATGGGCATCCTGCTGATATTATTAGGACACAGTCTCTTCATGAGCTCACAACTCCAATTATTACAGTTCTGGTTGAAAAGCTATTAAATAAAACATGAAATCATGCTATACTATTATTTCATCTCAAACAATGTAGACAGTGTCTGTAGGGTTTGTTGTTATGCTGCTAATGAATGATGTTGTGGCAATGCAGATGTTCCATATACAAAAAGACAGCGCTGTTGTTTTTTTTTAAATTTATGCATTGTCATCTGATCAATGATGTTGATATATATTTCTCAGTTCTATCATATAGATGACAGTAATTGATATTCCTTTTTGTATATCATATAGACCTGGTTTTTTGGCATGTAATGAAGAACATGATTATTAATGGCCAATAGAAAGTTATACATAAATGTTACACATGCTACAAATCTACTGTTTCATTCTCCAATATGGTGCTTCACGTCGATTTCATCATTTTCATACTTTGTGTAAAACAATGCAAGCCATAGAAAGACTTGTCTTGGAGATTTCTAGAAATAATAGGAATTTAGATAAGAAATATATGAGAACAAACATACATATTCTGTTGATGATCATAGTTGAGCACATGCTGTTGATTTGTTCTTAGGAAACTACTCTGGTTTCATCCGCTTGCTGTGTTGGCAATAACTGACAACTTGGTGTATTTGTAGATGCCATAACCAACAAACAAGGAATGGTCTCTACATGTGGAGTATACGCCTTCACTACAATGGCATTAGCTATACTGGCTCATTCACTCTCATGACATCCTACCAGGTTCAGTCTAAAATGTTCAGATTTAGTAGTTGTCTGCTCAGCGCCACGACATTAAGGTGTGACAACTATTGACACTACTAGTTTCGTAGCATAAAAACCTTTGTATGACATTCAGTTTATAGAGTTGTGTTACACCTTGTCTATTAGGCAATCCAGTTTACATGGCCATCGAGTTCTCACTGCACCATTCTTGAGCTTGATGATCTGGAATTTCCAGGAAAAGCCTAAGCAGTTTTTAGGTAGTAATTTGATCAAATTAAAAAACTGGCTCATACTAGTTTGGATGTCTTTGTTTCAGCAGGAATATTTGAATTGCTATTTAACCCATTTTAAAAGGTTATTATTAAAGGTTACAATCAAATTTAATTAAAGAAAGAATTTCTATTTCAATTGAAACTATATTTCTATTTCCTTGATTCCATGTTGAACTACTAGTATTTGTGTCAGCTGTCTTGTTTATATGATAACTACCTTTATTTATACTTCATATCAAGGTCATGGTATTTACCACTATTAGTTACTTATGTTTGATGATTCCTGTGTTGAATTGTCTCCAGAGCAAATGATCGTCTTGGCTTTTCTCAATTCTGTTTTTGCTCTCATTGCATGGGAAAGCATCAGGCACTATTGGAATTATTCTCTCTTGTAATGCAAACATAAATTATCAAAGCCAACTGATTCCCATCATATATGTACCCTCTTACCATGGCGACTCAGCTGCAATAATGTGTCATAAATGGTCTCTTTTTATGTTTTGATTTTTAAATAAAATAATGTATGAATTTTGGCTTAAAAAGTTCTTGAATTAAAAACAGATCAGATTCAAAAACCATTTCATTTCCTTTATCTGATTGGTTTGTGAATCCATCTTTTCGTATTATTTGTGAACCAACCCAAACCAGGGCAAAGAACAGCAATCAAGCTTGTTTTTGCAAGATTTCCAAAATATTTCATAGCAATTCTTGACTGATTTCCAACAATACAAAAAGTTTCAACTTCAAATATTTATAGATATATTGATAAATTAGGAGTGCATAAAGAAAGATGTTATATTATCATTTGAATGACAACACTAGTAACTAAGTATTGATTAAAGGTCATCACTTGATTTTCAAGCCAATAGTTCAGATATATATGCACCAAATACAAATATGCAAATCATTTCATTCTTTCATAGCAGATACCCATTAGTGAGTTACATAGTTTGAGCTTGTTTATACCATACTTTTCGGCCTATAAATCGCACCTCTATATACGCCACATCTGCTTTATTTTCCAAACAATGATAATAAAACAATACATAGGCTGCGCCTTTGTATAGGCCGCAGAACTCAGGATGGTGCTTTTTAACGCATCAGCAACTTTGCAGTTTAACACAGAACAGTGCCTAACGGCACTTTTTCATATTAAACGACGCTTTTTAACCTAATGCCTAACGGAACAGTACCGTTAGGCATTGTTTTGTATTTTCTTTCACCGCTAGAGGCGCACTAACCGAAGATTCTGGTTAATGCGCCCTAGCGATGAAAGATAAAAAGCCACAGAATAGCCTCACCTTTATATAAGCCGCCTGGCTCAAATCGTCAGAAAAAAGTAGCGGCTAGTAGTCTGAAAAGTACGGTACTATATTATTGAAGGGTTTTAATTAATTACAACAATAACTCAATTATAAGATTGACTCTTAGTAATAGATTTACTGTATGACCATATTTAGTAAAACTTACTTGAATCTGATAGATCAACTAATCAGAGATGATATAGGAAAGTCATACAAATGGAGGAAGCAACTCCTCATAAGATCTGTCTGACTTTCTTTGTAAAAGTATCAAGAAGAAACTTAATAATGTATAATAACATGTGATATAAAAATGTCTGTACAGCCAGCACTGTACCCTCTCCCATAAACCATAATACTAAATTATTTAAAAGATTACATTAGTTACACTAATAATTCAATTATTGGAGTGACTACTAATAATATGTTTACTGTACGACCATATTTGGTAAAACTCAGCTGAGACTAATAGATCAGCTAGTTAAAAGTAGTTTAGCAAAGCCTTGCCAATTGAGGAAGTCATTATTCATTCGCAAACCTTGAAATCAGTATAGGCCTACTATTCTTATTTCTTTAAATTTTTAGTGAAATACTAAATTTTTCCCAATTTTCTCAATTTTGTTTCCCAATAAAAAGCAAGATCAAACACCCTGGTCAACTTTATCTCATTAACCGTTTTGCGGGTAGGTTTGTGGGGTGCCACGGGTGAATTATTTTGCTAAAAATGCAAATTTCCGCTGTAATTGCAATATGCTGTAAAATGAGTAAATACAAGCATATTATTACAATCTTTTACATTCTATTTGTAATATATGTATACAGCTTACAGATAAGAGCTACAAATATTCTTCTATGCAGTGTTTACGTACTAAACCTATATTGATTACAGTACCAATGAAAGCATTTGTAACACATCAACATCGTTCCAAAGCCTAACTTTAGATTTGGGAGGTAGTTTTGGGTTATTGCTATCACACCACAGCTTGTACTCATTGATTTCAGCCACCATAAGCTCTCATAAAGACTGGCCATTATCCACAATTGATGAGAAAAATCTTTCGAAATAGTCTAATGGGGAGCCCTCAGCTAGTGTAAACTCTGGACTTGACTGACCCATGAAATCATGCAACTCTGGGGGTTTATCACGCCGCAAATTTGTTATTTCCCTCCAGCCAACAACACCAGCATCACCTGCAGTTGCATTTGGCTTGCATTAGGTCGTACATTGGGATCAGTGTCAGTGGTTTTACACGTTTTTTTTAAATTGCTACAATCATCCTTTACAAAATCTCCTTCATCCTCTGAATCGTCCAACAATGTACTTACAACCTCTTTAGTGTGTCTGACACTTTTTTTACGTTTTCGTTTAGTAACATTTGATGTAGTGTCATTACTTTCATTTCTACTGGAGGTCGCCATATGCAAACATGTCTAAAAAAATTCTTTTAAAACGTATGTGGGTTTTGATCGTTATTTTCGAGTTTGTTAGTGATATAACTTACTACAACTAGGCTATAAACAAGCGCTGATATGTTGCGAATTGGAATTGGGAAATTAATATTTCTTACAAACACTTGGTGCGACAGAAGTTCCAATTTAAAAAGACGCTACTGAAAACGACAATTTGGTCGTTTCCCCTTGCAAAAAACATGATCGACAGGGTTTAGCATAAGCCAAAATAGCAGGGTTAATTGAATAATTTTACCATACATTGAGAGTCGTCTACTCCAAATTTATTACTGTACATTCACAACTACATGTAGTACATGAATTCCCAAATGCCTTCACTTTGCCCTAATTTTAGCACTTCTACTACCATCTGATATTCTTCTGTCTAGACACCCACCAACACATCCTGCAACTAAAGTGTGTTTATGATTAACAATGACTCTTATCTGCCAAGATAAAACCATCAAACTAACAGGTTCTAGCTTGTGCTACTTGTTGCTGCTATTTCTACAGCCAACAGAAGGACAAAATCTCCTTCAACACTCTCAAGTCATAACCTAGAGATTTATGTAATTTCCCTAAAGCAAAACAGAGAAGAGTAAATGATGACATTTTTACATTACATTTGGCCTTATGTTGCCAAAAAAGCATCAACAAATATATATCGATTAAATAAACAACAAAACATGATTTGATTTATCTTATCTCAATAGAGCAGCAACACAGTTCTATGATAGGACACCAAATTTAATAGAAAATCAATCTACATTTTAGCACACATAAGTAAACAAGAGGAGAACCAAGAAATTCAGCTTGTTTACTATTACTCTACTTCATGGGTAAGTTGAGGTTCTTTTAACTTTTAACCAGAACCTTCTAGAACAAATCAAAGAGCCAGACGCTTGCATATATTATTTTTAGAGGTTTAAAGTCTACCTTGACATACAAAGTTATTCAGTTCCAAAATTTTCTCCAGAAGTCAAAACCTTCATATATTGGAGCAACTATTCTTATAACAACAGATTGTATTCGGTTTGATTTGCATTTGTCTGTAAAATTAATCATGAGTTCTGACTATACCTTCACACGAGGTCATATGAGTAACTCATACGAAGGCGTGTCCAGACAGTAAACCTGAGTTGTGTGTTCAGTAAGTCGCCTTGAGGGTTGGGTCCAGGAAGTCGCCTTGAGGGGTGTGTCCAGGAAGTAGACTTGAGGGGTGTGTTCAGGAAGTGGATTTGAGGGGTGTGTTCAGGAAGTGAGCTTAAAGAGTGTGTCCAGGAAGTCGCCTTGAAGGGTTTGTTCAGGAAGTAGACTTGAGGGGTGTGTTCAGGAAGTGGACTTGAGGGGTGTGTTCAATCAGTGAGCCTAAAGAGTGTGTACAGGAAGTGAACTTGAGAGGTTAGTATAGTACCAAGAGTTGAGGGATGTGTCTAATAGGTAGACTTAAAAAGTGTGCGCAGTAAATGGACATTCAATACAAAAGCCACAAAACACTTTAGGTTGGTTTTTTCCTCCTGGTTGTTTAGTCCGATTATAATTTCCTAGGCAATACTATTATCAGCAACAACTAAGTACATGAATACATAGTTGTTACAATATTATATAAAATGTTTACATATATGTAGATATAATATATCATATCTTTGGCATTTCTATTGAGTAAATGCTTATATTAGACTGTAATTTTACTTACTTTCTGATCTACTCATTGTCAAAGTAGGTTGTGATCAGTACAAAACTCCTAACTACACATTGATAAATACTGAATGATACGCAAATGTGAAATTTATTGCAGTTGCAAATGTTGCATGGATGTCTCTGTAGTTGCATTTGCAGTGCAGTCGCCAACATAATTGTATGATGTGACTGCTGGTCCAATTTGAGTACTGTATGAGTGGGCACACAAGTTGATCACAATCAGCATGTAGTATATAACTGAATTGAGAATCTATCAAGGCTTTGATATATAATGCTAATGATAATGCAATACAAAGACCCTGAGGTCATCAGAATTGTTTTAATACCTGGTTTCATATTCCAAAACGATATATAGGAGTTTGTGATTTGGTCAATGATTTGTCAATGGTAATTACGGGAGGTGATCTATGTTGGTGTTTCACATGTAATCCAATTATGGTTTCAACTTTTTAACACCATTGATTGAAGGAATAATTTCAGGCTATATGCAGTGACAGTAAGATTGCAGAACAGATGCTTGGAAAGCAGAAATGTCAGTTGATACTTAGTATAAACCTCATACTAATGTGAACTTGCGATACAAACGCAATTTTAAATTTTGAAGAAGGTGCATTCACAGTATGAATTAACTCCTGGTTTTCAAGTAATGCGGTGTGTGCATAATCAAGCAGTAAATCGCAGTGGCCAATATTTAGTAAGAGGGCAGTTACAGTAGCAGTAAATGTCTACTGCATGTTACGAAGTAGTAACTCACTGCAAAATTACTGTGCACTGTTCTTTAGGAAACAACAGAGCTCATGGTCAACGACTAATATTTACATTGGATGAGGTGAAAGAACTTTATGTCCAATCTGCCGAAACTCCTTTTAATCTACATGTATTTTTATGATAAATCTAATATGATCTCGTCTTCCATTCTTCATTTCACAAATAAGACAGGAGCAGATAACTCTCTGCTTTCAGGATTCACCCAAGTTAAAGTTAAAGTTTCAAACTCAAACAGGATTCCTTCAAAAATTATACTTCAGATTTTCTACTTACTTGCACTTACGACTTTCACTGTCTCTTTATTCGCTTTGTTACAACAATAAAAATATATCGTCATTTGACCAATAGAATATCCTGTGATTTAACCAGCATTTGAGGATGTTTAACTTGAGAAATTCACAATATCTGCGAGTAAAGTCAGTTGCGATGGCCATTTTTTAAGGTATTCTGCCTGATTTCCTTTTTATCTTCTCCCATACTCTGTTACTCTTGTTCTAATAACACTACTAGCCTATGTTGCAGGTATGACTCTTTCTGTGCAATACATAGCTGTCAATTAGCGTGTAACAATATTGTCAAACAAACAACTGTTCATAGCAGTAGTTTGTTAAAGTGACTAGAAATTATAGGTAGTATCTGTTCTAGTATTGTGAGTTGCTAAAGCAATTATAGTATTAATGCAGAGTTGTCTACCCGTCATATAGTGGTCAATGAATTTATCTTCTCACTAATATAATGGTGCATATGTAACTATTACCTACCTAGCCAGTTCGATTGGTAATTTTTGATAGAGCAGCATATATTCAATATGGCCTCCCTATATACAAGACTGGATATAAAATAAAAGAGATATTACAAGTTGTTAGTGTTTGTAAAGGCAACAGAAAAATTAGCTCGCTAAAAGGAAGTATACAATAACATAGAAGTAAGTCTTGGCTACCCACATTGATGAAATAACTTGTTTGTGTGGCCAGCCCATTGGTGACACATGTTCAATGTGTTGTTCTGAAATGAACTTCATGCTTGACATCATCAGAAGTAAAACTAATGAACTTGTCATGTGATTAGCTAAAATAGTTAGTTACGATGATCTCAATTCAATTTCATCAAGGTCTTACGGGACAAGTTGCATCGAACGTGCAGTTTCTGATACAAATTGCAGCTCTTCATGAGACATTTCAGATAATCTTTTGAAAAGTTAATATATTTTGCCAATAAGTAACTTTATGTCTAGAACTGGCAGCATTTTCCTACTTGGCTGTTTTCACTGTTGACAAGCATTTGAAAGTATTGATACCAAGTGTAAAAGGTTACATGCATGTATCGCATGCACTTCTGCACTTTCAACAACGACTTTATTGCCCAATGGTTTTCATTTGTGTACTCAGTGAACCCAATTCTTACTCCACTAATAAATTGGCTTGATGCCAATGCACAATCAGTTTAGCTTAGGCAAGTTTTGGTTTGGGCGAGTTTAGGCAATGGAACTGTCTCTGCTTGAGCAGCATTGCCTGGTTTGTGATTGGATGGGGAGATCTGTTCAAGTTGGGTGACCAGTCCTGTGTTATTTAGCAGTGTTTTCTTAGTGTTTAGCAATTCACTACCCAGCAATAGCTATCAGTTTATAGCTGAACTTACAGCAAGAGCAACATTAGTAATCTCTGAATTGCAATCATTTTATCACATTTTTCTAAGAGTAACAGTACTGCGAGTTTGCAGATGGCAAAATGTATGCTTTTATTAATATTATTTCCTTGCCTTTTTAATACATCGTTATTACAATAATTTCTTATGCATTCTGAGAATTGGTGTATTATTATTATATGTATTTGTGAATAAGTGTATTTCTTTTTAATTTTAAGCTTTTGTTGCTTTTGATACTTAGTAGATTTCACGGTTTGGTTTGATGGTTAATAAACTTTATTAGAAATCAGTGCATCAAAACCATCCTACTCGCATTCTACTGAACCTAGCGGGAAACCGCTACACCAAGACTTGTATCAAACTAATAGTCCAGCAGCCTGTGAATATTTTGCTAAATAATATTTATCTAATATTTAATATTATAGCAGCTACAAAATAATAAACTGTGTCACATAACGCAATAATAAAAATATAACAGTATAACAATATAAATAATAAAGGTATAAAAAGAATAAGAATTGTTAATAAAGGGGTAAAATAAGAGAGTACAGTTTCATTTCTCTGTTCATAAACTAGTAAAGTTGTTAGTAACAGGCAGTAGATGAGTCATATGTACTTGTGGGAGTGGTTGGATAGTTGATATCTCTACACAGACTCTTATAAAACTTCCATTACAATGTAAACGTCAAAGTGAATGTATTCTATGTGGCTCTATAATAGCATATAACCAGCCTATCATAGACTCTCATTCCTGTGTTACCTCTACATTGGCTATGGCAGCGTTCAGCTCAAGAACTTTAGGATGAGTAGTGTCTACCCCAAATGTAATTTTATACATTGTCTGTGACTTCTTAAAATAATCCAAAGCCTTGGAATACTCACCGAGTCTTTTATAGACATCACCAAACCTTTTGTAGCACACAGCAATTCTTACATTGCTGGCTTCTAAACCATATACTGCTTGGTACATAGCTAATGACATGGTGTGATGTTGCAAAGCCTTTCCATACTCCCCTACCTTACTGCACACTTCTCCAAAGGTACTGAGGCACTCAGCTATATCACTATGGTTAGTGTCTGCACCAAATACTTGTTGAAACATAGCTAATGCTTTGCTGCAATAATCTAAGGCTTTTGAATATTCTCCCTTACCTGCGTATGCTTCAGCGTAGCCATGGTAGTTATTAGCAATGCATGTACGGTGAGCATCTGTACCATATACTGCTTGGTACATAATTAATGCTTTTTCATGCTGTTCTAGAGACTTTTCATACTCACCCAAATCACTGTATACTGAGCCGATGTTATTGTAGGAGCTAGCAATGCCACTATGGTTAGCGTTTTCGCCATATATAGCTTGCTGCATAGCTAATGACTTTGTATGATATTCTAGAGACTTTTCATACTCACCCAAATAACTGCATACTGAGCCGATGTTATTGTAGCAGCTAGCAATGTCACTATGGTTGGTGTTTGTACCATATACAGATTGCTTCATAGCTAATGACTTTGTATGATATTCTAGAGACTTTTCATACTCACCCAAATCACTGTATAATAAGCCGATGTTACCGTAAGAGCTGGCAATGTCACTATGGTTAGTGTTTGCACCATATATAGCTTGCTCCATGGCTAATGACTTTGTATGATATTCTAGAGACTTTTGATACTCACCCTTATCTCTGTATACTAAGCCAATGTTATTGTAAGAGTTAGCAATGCTACTACGGTTAGCGTTTGCACCATATATAGCTTGCTTCATAGCTAATGACTTTGTATAATATTCTAGAGACTTTTCACACTTACCCAATTTAATGTATACTGAGCCGATGTTATTGTAGGAGCTAGCAATGCCAATATGGCTGGCGTTTGCACCATATATAGCTTGCTGCATAGCTAATGACTTTGTATGATATTCTAGAGACTTTTCACACTTACCCAATTTAATGTATACTGAGCCGATGTTATTGTAGGAGCTAGCAATGCCAATATGGCTGGCGTTTGCACCATATATAGCTTGCTCCATAGCTAATGACTTTGTATGATATTCTAGAGACTTTTCATACTCACCCAAACCACTGTATACTGAGCCGATGTTATTGTAGGAGCTAGCAATGCCACTATGGTTAGCGTTTTCGCCATATATAGCTTGCTGCATAGCTAATGACTTTGTATGATATTCTAGAGACTTTTCATACTCACCCAAACCACTGTATACTGAGCCGATGTTATTGTAGGAGCTAGCAATGCCACTATGGTTAGCGTTTTCGCCATATATAGCTTGCTGCATAGCTAATGACTTTGTATGATATTCTAGAGACTTTTCATACTCACCCGAATCATTGTATACTGAGCCGATGTTATTGTAGCAGCTAGCAATGTCACTATGGTTAGCGCTTGTACCATATATAGCTTGCTGCATAGCTAATGACTTTGTATGATATTCTAGAGACTTTTCATACTCACCCAAATATCTGTATACTGAGCCGATGTTACTGTAGCTCATAGCAATGCCACTATGGTTAGTGTTTGTACCATATATAGCTTGCTGCATAGCTAATGACTTTGT
The DNA here is from genome assembly GCF_963576615.1 of Watersipora subatra. NCBI lineage: Eukaryota > Metazoa > Bryozoa > Gymnolaemata > Cheilostomatida > Watersiporidae > Watersipora > Watersipora subatra. The sequence goes on along the minus strand of NC_088709.1, from coordinate 42,601,365 downwards.
ATAATATTCTAGAGACTTTTCATACTCACCCAAATGACTGTATACTGAGCCGATGTTATTGTAGGAGTTAGCAATGCCACTATGGTTAGCGTTTTCGCCATATATAGCCTGCTGCATAGCTAATGACTTTGTATGATAGTCTAGAGACTTTTCATACTCACCAAGCTTATGATATGCCATACCAATGTAGTGATAATCACTGGCTATGCTAGAATGATAATTCTGCCCATGACAATCTACATCTAATTTTAGAGCCATTAGATAATTATCCAGTGCCTCTTTGTACTCACTCAAGTATTGAAAAAGCCAACCAATGTTTCTGAAGGTTGTAGATGCATCCTCATGCTTGCAGTTGGGTCCAAAGGCTGAACTCAATAAGTCAGTTGAACTCTGGTGAGAGGGAGTGCTCAGACTTTTTAAGTTCACCTTTGCCTACAATTTATTCAAGATCTGTGTAATGGATCATAACTCTATGATTATTTACACCAATCCATTGAGCTCAAACATAAACCAATATGTTATCAACTTGCTTTCAGCTGTCAGACCGTGTACCGAAGCAGCTAAGAAAAGGCATTTATACAATAGGTTAGCCGTTTCATGAAAAAATATTATAGTACACGAGCTTGCCTTAAGGAGTGTTTACAATACCATTATTATTTCTCTTCTAGGAAAAAGCTATATTTTCAAAATCATAAAAATTTTGGCTAATATTATTGATTAAATGCTACAAAGTTATTTTTGACAGTTTCTATTTGCTCCAAAGTTACACAGCAATTTATTATTCTGCTATTATAAAATATCTCGTGGGAATTCACAGTTCATATGCTGAGCTATGTGTAGGAAACCTGCCTGCCCATACCATTATTAGCCTGACAAGTATTTTATAGCCTGCCTGTCAAGGCAGGCAATTGTAATAGCATTCTGTGGCCTGCCTGTCAAGGATTTTGTAGCCTGCCTGTTATAAAATTATTTAACCTGTGTAAACATTTGGCAGCCCGCCCAAACACTTTTAGGCTGCCAAGTATTATATCTAGCATGCTCAAACTTGGTGTAGCCTGCTCAATCATTTTGTAGTCTGCCTGCATTAGATTACAATTACGAAGAAGGAAAATGGCTTTTTCTCATGAGCGATTAGGAGTAATCTTACCTTTGCCGGTCAGATGCTCAGCACCTTGTGAACTTATAGGGACAATAAGATGATTATTCTTCAATAAACTGAATATTGTTTTACATGTCAATCTGTTAAATGTTGTAACAAGTATTCTTATAAAATATATTGTTTCGTATAACTGTTCTCTCACACAAAAATAAAGGTAGCTACATATAGTATTATCATTTGTTATATAATGTTATGTTTAAAGCTAAATACAAAGACCATTTTAGTTTTTAATTATCATTTCTGTTTACTCTCATTTCACACTTTCCTTTTACATCCCTTTCACTTTCTTTCTCACGTAAAATACCAGACAGCTTTAGAGATTTAGTTAAAAATTTCACTCATGTTATATTTATTATTATTATCTTCACTCTTTTTATAGTAAATATTATAATTCTAAAAGCATTGCCTTTTGTCTTTTCATCAATAATACCACCATATATATATATATATTATATATATATATATATATATATAAATTGTTTCCTCACCCCGGATACCCACCCCGTATGGGTGGTAAATTCTGCTCTAACTCGGGTCTCCTACCAGAGACCTGGGAGTTTGAGCACTCGCCTCAAGATCTTAGCTGTTCCCAATAGTGCACTTTTCTGCAACTCACCTGAGTTGATTGTTGTTGGTATTTGGGCAAGCCACATTTTATGCGCCGGTGTTATTACGCCCAGTGCCCCAATGACTACTGGGATTACAGTTGTTCTTACATTCCAGCATTTTTCAATTTCTTCTCCAAGAGGGAGATATTTCTCTACCTTTTCTTTTTCTTTGCTGGCTATATTGTAGTCATTGGGTACTGCTATATCTATTATAGTAGCCCTCTTGTTCTCCTTGTCTACCACCACTATATCTGGTTGGTTTGCTAGGACATGCTTGTCAGTTTGGATGTAGAAGTCCCAGAGGATCTTAGCGCGGTCATTTTCATTCACCTTACCAGGAGCTTCCTACCAGTATTGTGGTTTATTAAGGCCATACTCATCACATAGACTTCTATACACAATACCTGCGACATGATTATGCCGCTCAGTGTATGCGTTCCCTGCTAGCTGCCTGCATCCACTGATGATGTGTTGGATGGTCTCAGGTGCATCTTTGCACTGTCTGCATGTAGGATCGTCTCTAGTGTGATAGATTTTTGTTTGGAGTTGCCTTGTTGGGAGCACTTGCTCCTGGGCTGCCATGATTAGCGACTCTGTATTGGCCGTTAGGTTTCCTTTGTTCGGCCACATATATGTCTGGTGAAGATCGTTAACCTTAGATATTTGTTGGTGGTAAGCACCATGAAGAGGTTTCGTGTGCCAGTCAATTTCCTCATCATCAGGGCGTGGGTCCGTTGTAAGAGCAGCCGATTGAAATTCAGCTAGCAACTTATCTGAGATGGCCATGGAGGCTGCATATGCTTTGATGCTTTGCTCCTCCTCTTTCACTGTCTGCTGTACACTTTTGAGTCCCCTACCACCATCTTTTCTATCAAGATACAATCTAGTAGTATCAGATTTTGGGTGGAGTGCTCCATGCATGGTCAGCAGTTTACGAGTTGCTATATCTGTTTCTTTGATGGCTTCCTCAGTCCACTTTAATATTATGCCTGCTGAATATCTTATTACTGGCAGTGCGTAGGTATTTATTGCCATGATTTGGTTCTTGGCATTGAGCTGGCTCCGTAAGACCTGCCGAAGGCGTTTCTTGTATTCGGTAATGGCTTTGTGACTTACCTCGGCTTCGTGGTTGATGTTGATTTGCATAATCCCCAAGTACTTGTACCCTTCTTCTATATCTTTGATGGTACCATTTGGCATTCTTAGGCCATCTGTGAGCATAGAATGGCCTTTCTTAAGAATTAGCCTTCCACATTTCTCAATACCGAAGGTCATTTCGATTTCCTTGCTGTATACCTGAGTGAGGTTTATTAGCGAATCAATGTCCCTTTCTTTGTTAGCGTACAGCTTGATGTCATCCATGTAGAAGAGGTGGTTTATCTTGGTGCCACTCTTAAACTGGTCATATAGTGACTCATGTGCTCTTCCAGTTTGTCTGCAACTATTCCTGAGAGCAGTTTCCAAGTGGTGGGCAAGCACGTTATTGGTCGATAGTTTTTGGGAATCGGCCCCTGCTTTGGACCTTTTATCAGAAGTACAGTTCGTCCTTTGGTCAGCCATTCTGTATGGTCGCCTTGTTCTATTAGGCATTCCATCTGCTTAGCCATTCTAGTGTGAAGTGATGTCAATTTCTTTAACCAGAAGGCTTGAATCATGTCACGGCCAGGTGCTGCCCAGTTCTTCATACGCTGCACTCTGCACTTGATGTTCTCTTTGCTGATGGTGAGTCCTTGCTGGACCACAGCGTGTTGATGGTTCTATTTAAGCCTCTTCAGCCAATTTGCAGTGGTGTTATGAGTAGTCTCTTTCTCCCAGATGTCCTTCCCGAACTTTGAAGTGCTAGACCGGGGAGGCTCAGACATTGGCCTCTTCAGTTCACCTTTGAACTGGGAATACACTCTAGATGGATTATTGATGAACAGTTTGTTCATTCTCTTGTTATCCCTCTTTTTGGTGTACCGCTTCAGTCGTGCCGAGAATGCTACTAGCTGCTGTTTGGCAGATTCTAGAGCTTCTATTGTGGCTTCCCTTTTTGGACGCTCTAAACTGTGGTTAGATCTCTCACTGAGCCTACTAACTTTCTTGCGCAAGTCCTTGATCTTATTTTGTAGCCTCAGCCGCCAGGATGGAATGGCTTGAAGCCTTGTTGGCATTGGCTTAATATCCATCTCCTCCAAGATGACGGTTGCTGTACTGTAGATTAAGGCATTAGTCTCACTGATTGATCCAGTTGAGATCGACTCTAGTGCCATGTTAATGTCTTCTAACAGCTTCTTAGGTATGGCCTTGCTAACTCTTCGTAGTGGTACCCTGCTTCCATAATCATTAGCAGCTGACATCTTGTTGATGATATTTTCTGCAAGCTCTCTCACCCTTGGGTCAAGGTCCAAGTGCATGTCTTCTTCAACCCGTGAGTCAACACATGATCGTGTATGCGTGACAGTGTGTGTTGATATGCACTCCTCGTTATTTGAGGTTACTTGGGTGAACTGTTCCCTAATTTTATCTACCTCAAGTTCCGATATGAGGTGCCGTTTGATTATGTTACTCCTCTGAGCTACAAGTTGCTTAGCGGTTAGTGGCAATTCAGTGCGCATGTTTATCGACAGTTGCCGCATCCTTCCCATATAGCCCCACTTTTGAGGTTCACTCATAAAGTAGCACTGCATGAGGTCCGTGTTATCAGTCCGAGTCCATTTCATCCGTTTTGAACCAGTAGCCCATTTTTCACTGCCTTTTCCTGGTTCAGCTACAGGCAGCGCGGACCTTATTTGACCGGGCGACGTCCGAGTCGGCATGGCTTTGGTTATTGCACTCATCATAGAGGTTGTAGACGTTATATATATATATATATATATATATATATATATATATATATATATATATATATATATTTATATATATACTCGACCTCAACTCTGCTAACTCGAACAGTTCTTTGCCCAAAGGCTACTGAAACGGTTGTTATCGCTTTAGAAAATCACTTTATTTCAAGCCATAGAGGTAAACCTCAACTTTTTGTAATCCATAGGCGTCGTTATTACCACCACCGGCAAAATATTTTTGTCAACGACTTTTCTAAAGGTTTGGTGAAATTTGATTTATACCTAACATCCGCTTAGCGATCACCCTGCGGAAGCAAGGAAAAGTGAGGTAACCTTTGCATAAACTTCAAGAAAAATCGGCAAAATTGATCTTGGGTAAAACACTCAAAAGAAAAAGATGTCTTTTCTTTTGAGCATTTCAACAACAATCAATTTTTACCAATGTCAATCAATCAATCAATCCGGGGTGAGAAATATATATATATATATATATTTATATATATAAATATATATATATTTCTCACCCCGGATACCCCATACGGGGTATCCGGGGTGAGGAAACAATTTATATATATATATATATATATATAAATTTTTTTAATATATCTTCTATAAGCAGTATTTCTTTGTTTAGTTTCCAAATCATACATATATATATAAAAAATTATTATATATATATAATAATTTTTTTATATTTATGTATGATTTTGAAACTAAACAAAGAAATATTGCTTAATAATATAAAGACAATATTAAGAACCAAACTATGTCAAGCACAATTTCATTCATGAGTACTAATTTAGAAATAATATTGTTTTGAGAAACTTCAATTGCTGCAGGCTAGAACTTATTTCATATATTGAGGCGCAAACTACTCAGATTTTATGACGTATGTCAAAAATGTTGTATCACGAAATGATCATAAGTTGAAGTTTTAGTGAATCAGTTTAAATTATTAGTGATGAAATAGTTTAAAAATGGTATGACAGTGACAAAGTCTACACATCTTATAAAATACTCACCTCATCCACGAAACTCTTTGCAGTTATCATGTCTCCCATCTCTTGATGACAATGTGCAATGAGGAGCATCCATAATCCATGCTGTGCAGGGGAAAAAACGAGGAACTGGTTGAAGAAATCTACCGCACGATCATAGTTATTTGTGTAGTAGAGAATGTAGGCGCAAAGTTCGGAATATTTGCGGTGCGTCGCAGAGGTACTATGTTCCATAATCAAGCTCTCTATGCATTTGCTGAACTCGGAATAGCTTGCGCTTTCAATTGGCTTACTAACGACCTTACTTAGGTCATCTTTAGCTTTTTGGTACTGTCCGGTAAAGTAGAGAACTTGAATCTTGGGCAACAAACTTTCTCGAGAGACAAAAACCGCTTTTATAATTTGTTCAGCTAAGTCGTTGTGATAAACTGAACTAGTACTACACTTTTCAATTTGCCTTAGTGTAGAGTCAATTGACTGTTTGACCGGGATAAGAAGGCATCCAAGGAACACAAAAAAATTGACTGGAACATAGTATCTTTTAGCCGCATTTGAAATAATCTTTGGATCAACTCGGATTGATTCTGTTTGACAACCCTCTTTAAAACATGAAGCAGTCCGTATATAGATAGATAGAGCCAGTATGATGTTCAGGTACATATGGTTATCATCTGAGAGCACACCTTGCTGGTGTAGACAGTCATAGTGTTCCCAAGAGCTACTGGTTTTCAATCCCAAACACATCTTAAGGTTATTTGCAAGTAGAGTAGGATATCGGAAAATGTCCGCTTTGACTTTGATATCACGATTTTCTGGCGGTTGATACCGTACAAACTCGGGTAAGAAATTGTATTTTCTCATGTCTTGAGCAAAAGTTTTGAAGCGCTTGGCAATTACGGTTTCACTTTGCCTGGCTTCAATACACTCATAGTCATGCCTTGCTTGAGTAAATGCTGAAAACAGAGAATCGTTATCTGCGCTTGACTCATTTGTGAAGAGAAGGATGGAAGATGAGAGCATATCGGATTTATCACCAGCAAATCCATCAAAAGGAGCTTCAGCAGATTTCATATAAAGTTCCATCAGCTCATTTAGTGTAAATGTTAGTTGTTGACCAGCATCTCTGCCGTTTCCTGTTGGTATGTTTCCAGAGTTTTTTGTTATCCCATCGATGCGATAACCTGGTTTCACGGAAATGTTTGATTGTAGATGAAGGTTGTGTGGTAACGCAAGGTCGTCGATGTCAAAACCTTTCAACGGAGATTCACCCAGATTACCTATTCTGAAGTATGTGTCCACTGCAAGCTTCTCAAAGTACCCATCATTTTTTTCAACGATGAATGCATATTCTAAATCAGAATATGGTGTTGCCTCTCCTTTGGCGACTGACCCTAAAGCAATAGCTGAAAATTTGCAAGGAGCCTGATAGCCTCGTTGTTTAACAAGTTGGTAACTACATTCGATAATCTTCTGTGAAATATTTATAAAGTTTTTACTGCATGATCCACTTATAGAAAACAGTTTGTCAGAAAATTGTCTGGCATGAGTCAGATTGGTCTCAGACAATGAGTCATCAATATCAAACTTTTTCACAAAACTATTCAAAGTCTCAAAGTCAGTTTTAGTTGCTCTTCTGTAATCTTCAAGCAATAGCTTGTGTCCGCTGATAAGCTTCCGAAACTCTTCATAATCGAGGGGATGTTTATTACGGTACCAGTGTTTTTCAATTTCATAAACAAGTCGCTGTCTATCATTTATTGGATCATATGAGAAGCAACAGTTTGCTAGCCCATGAGCCTACAAAAAAGGTATTCTTAGAAAGAACATTGGAATATAAGGTACTGTAGTAAGTTAATCTAAAAGGCAGTAGTAAGCTTCCATATTAGGAGATAGTTTCAAATGTTTCTTGTTGAAGTGTGAACATATCTAAACCATTTTCACTCTATCAACAGACTCTAAACTGTAATATAAAATCACTATTGACTAAACTGTTGCTATCTATTGAAGTAGTTAGTCACGACTTTCTATCCTTTAAGTATTAAATTAATAATATTTAAACTTTTTACTAGTAAGGTCACTAACACAACAGGTTCACACACTCACTAAATATATTTAGTTTTCTAGACCATCTCTGTATCAAGGTTTAATACAAGTCAAGTTCTATAAACAACATACCTGAAGGTAATGTCTCCAGTGACCAGAGGTTCTCGCTCTTGAGAAGTATGATCTAGTCAAAAACTCCAAATATGGAAAGTCTCCCATCAATTGCTACAAATTGACAACAAGGATGAAACCAAGACAAATTATAGGCATCCTAGGAACAAACTTTTTCCTTTTAATAACAGTAGTTTAGCTAAAAATGTAGGAAGGGTAGGATGTGATGTAGTAGCCTAGAAACCCCTACGATCTCTTCCTGGAGCGAGTCACTAAGTAACTGAAAATGTCAAGACACGGTTTTATAGCAACATACCTCTGTCCCTTTCTGAAGTCAGTCATATTCTACATCTACTTTGCATGCAGGGAGTTGATCTGCCATCAGCACCCTGATTTCCACGTTATAGTCTGCTCAGAATATCTCTGTCAGAAATATAAAATGTTATGGAAACATTAACAGTAATTGCTACTCAGTAGACAATGCGTTATCACATAATTTTAAACAGTTTTCTGAATACAGGCTAATGGATAAAAAACACCTAGTGTCATTAGTATAAACACGATAAACAGTCTTATTTGTATTTAAAGAGGTATTTAATAGATTTTTTTCAAAATTATCAATATTTATTCTCTGCTGCAATGTGGTAGTTTATTCTGAACCAAGTCTATTCCAGAACTGAATGTACTGTCACCACACTGCCCACAAGATGACACAGAAGCAATTGAAGAAAGATAGTCAACCAGATTAATTAATGACATTGATGTAAGATTAGGTAGAAAGGATTGGGTAGCTAAAAATAAATAGATAGTGTGAACCTGAGGAGAGTGAGACATAATGAAAAAAGCTTTAAAAAGCGCTGCAGACAAAAACATTCCAATGTATTTAAAAGTGTCATGTTGCTTCTGTGACAATTGCTGATCCACTCATGAATTCAATGTACATATCTAGGTCACAAGATAAATATGTAGCATGGGCTTTAATAGCATCAGTATCGGTATCAGTAGCACCTCTCGCTGTGACAAGCTACTTATGGATCATTGTAGTGGCCTAAACCATAGACATGACTAAACCAGTGAGCCCAAGAGCAATGACCACAGTAGCTATAAGTATTTTTAAAGGCCACTAATATATTAGGAAAAATGTAGTTGTGAGCCACATCCTTCCAAGCTTGACATAAATAAGTACATATTGAAGACCATCAGGTTCTCTCATGTGAATATCAGGAATATTACAGTAGGAAAGCTTTAGTTATGAGCCATATAATTACAAGCATGACATAAATTGGTACACATTGAAGCCCTGTGAGTTTCTCTCTTGTGAATCTCATGGTGAACATTCAGAATATACAATTAAATATGGTTGATATGTTTATTAAATGGGTAATATATGAGTTTTCTTTCAAGTCTGCGTCGTTTAAGATGCTTCCATACAGCCTTATAGTAGTTCTGAGTGACCTTCAACTAGTTTAATAGGAATACAATTCATATATCCAGCCGTGATCGACTACAGCACTGCATATGATGTTAGGCCAGCCTTTGCAACCACAAACACTAGTAAGACAACTATTGTTCACATGTCAATTATGGGTAACCTTTGTAGAAATAGTGTAGGACTCCTGTTTCATGTCTTTTGCTTTTCCTGTGAATTTTGTCGCACATTTGTCTGAATTAATTGATGACTGCATGAAAAAATACAACATACAGTAAGACCTTGAGATAAAAGATACAGTAAGACCTTGAGATACAAGATATAGTTAGACCTTGAGATACAAAATACAGTAAGACCTTGAGATACAAGCCTAATGCAGTCCAAAACTCAACTCAAGTTCTCTCATAGAAAATCAATAAACACAAACTAATCTGGTCCCACTTTCGGGAAAAAAAAAACCTACTTTTTTATTTGTTGTCACCTTCGTTTTAGCCAGCCTCTTAAAAGAAACCAAGGTAAATAAATATATAAATGAAGAAAAATAAATTATACTGCATATTATGTAACCTCCATGATTTTGAGGGATCCACAACTGAATGCTTCATACTGACTCATAAATTATAAAACATCAACACTCTTCTCCAACCTACTAAAATGATACAAAGGGCACCACCTCAGGTTTTTTATGTCAGTAGCAGATGTTTGTTGAAACAGTGTTTAGCAATAGTAAAACAGGCTAATGACATTATGGAAGACTGTATAGAAAATACTAGGCAGTTAGAAATAAATAGCCGATGTGATCCTGAGAAAACCGATGCGTGATTGAAAAGAATGATGAAAAGCGCTGCAAACAAAAATATTCTAATATATTTAAGGGTGTCATGTGATTCCAGTGATAATAGTCAGTCTGCGCATAAATGTAATACACAAGTCTCGGTTATAGAAGTAATTTGCAGCACCAACTTAAATAGCATCAGTACCAGCAGTACCTCTCCTTATGACAAGCTAGTGATGGAACATTCTAGTAGCCCAAACAATAGACATGACTGAACTAGTAAACCTAGTAGCAGTGGCCACAGCAGCTATATTTATAAATGCCCTCTAATATAATAGTAGTAAAGGTGTAGTTATGAGCCATATTACTGCAAACATGACAAAATTGAGTAGGAGGGGCTTTGGGAAATGGGATGCATTGGGACAGTGTCAAATTCAAACTTCAACTGCTTGTTTTTCCACTCACCAGAATGAGGAAATGACACCACTGCTCAGCCAGATTAAATTAGCCCACACTGCATGAATGAGGAAACTTCGATGAGTACTTATTCACAGAATTGATTTTGCTAATTTAGCATGAAAGAAATACAGCAGTGTGAGAATTGTTAGTTTATGAATACATACCATTCTGAATTTCAGTTTGGCACATTAAAGAATAGAGAAAGCATAATATTATTATGCTTTATTATTCATCTTGAAGTGTTGACTGATGTTCTAAAAAAAGAATCAAGGAGATTGACCAACCAGAAGCTGAGATATAGCCAGCCAAACACAGGTCTACCAAAAAACAAAAGTGTTTTGGTAATCATCAATATATGACGTATGAAATCGACTTGTGTGTCATTGGTCAATTAAGTCAACTAATGCGCTCTCCTATAACAATCACGGCGATTTAATTGGTTTAATCCCTGGAAGTATAGAACAATCAAATTGGGCCTAACAATCATCGCTCCTAGAATTCCGAACCAGTCCCTCTGACGTGTAGATTAGTTTTAGCATAAAATAATTACACGCATCTATTATTTCGCTATCTTGCTAGTTCAGCTCAGTTTTGTTGTTCTCCTACTTAGCTTCCCTATTCAGACTCATCTTTAGCGTTGTTCAGATTTTTTTAACTATAGCTAATAAATAGAATCAATTACATCAATCTCGGTTATCATTTGGAATTTTCTACAAATTATATTAGTTACATCATTTATTCTATACGCAGTTATATTATTATTTTGTATAATATGCATTATGAATATTATATAAATTATAAAAAATAATCATAGATAAGATAATAGATCAATAGAAAAATCAAAGCAAAAGTTATCGTTTTCTTTTCTTATAGCAAGAGCAGCACGGTCAAGTTAGTCTTTTTAAGATTATGGCTGTAGTGAACTTCCAGTCTGTTAATAGTGACGATAATCATGAAAATCAACTGAATGCTGCAGTAGATACACAGTAGAAGAATGCTGCAGTAGATACACAGTAGAAAAATGATGAAGGAACAAAAAGTCCTATTCCTGTTTCTTATTCTAAACAAACTGCAACTCACGGATATCGCATATAGACTTTACACGCGCCGTTCGTTGAACAGATGATCTTCGGAGCATATCCGTGGAGATCGAGTTAAAATTTGAAGCACAATAGTCAAAATCTGCTCTTCTGCTTTAAAAAATCATGGCAAGGGGTTGTGGGCAAATGCCTTTACCACACAATGTTTGAATGATTTTCCTGAGAAACCAGAGCTAGTATGTAAATTATTTACTATCGCGAGAAGCGTTTCACATCTCGTAGCCAAAACAATCATTATAAGTAACGGCGGTAAGGGTGCGCAACTCCGGCACATGACCATTAAGTCGATTTTATACGTCATAGTTTTCGGGATTTTCGAAGGGTTTTCCTCTGATTCTTTATTAGGTAGACCTGTGTTTGGCTGTCTATATCTCAGCTTCTAGAGGGTCAATCTCCTTGATTCTTTTTTTAGAACATCAGTCAACACCTCAAGATAACTAATAAAGCATAATAATATTATGCTTTCTCTATTCTTTAATGTTAAATTAGGCTTGTCAATATTTTACACTAAAATAGTTTAAGGTTTTTGAGTGCTGTCGGGGCACTATGGGACTTGGTGCATCGGGACATGTCCCAACATACCCCATGAATTATCTTGCTGTTTTGCATTGTTAGTTTACAATAACCAGAATTCAAGGAAAATTAAATACTGTACTACGCACTGTTTCAAGGCGATGCCAGCCTTAGCAATAAGTAACAGGGGTCAGTAATTGCTGTTTTGCTTTGAAAATGCAAAAAATATATTATAAAGTTTTATTTCAGCGTATTGTAAAGGTTTGTGCGACCTTCACTTTCCTCCACTAGTACAAGACTCGTGCATGAGTACAATACATATATATCTGCTTAGTTCATTAAGGTGTACAAGAAAGATTCAAGTAACAGGCAATGAACAGGCCCAGAACAGCTCTGCTCTTCTACACAAATGTTCGAGCTTATACAGCTAGTAAGCTCCGCCTCCGTTCTACTTGGCAGGACCTGGCATAGCTCTGGCTTGGCTGAATTCCGACCTCATTACCATGTCTGACTGAACACAGCTTGGCTCTGCTTAACTCAGCCCTATGCTCAGCTTCCAGTGGACCACTTTCCACAACACTCTCCCCCATTGGTGACCATAGTCTCCAATCTAGACCTTGGAAGAGTGCCTACGGTAGCCACGTGGCAGACCTCCTCTCCTGTCAGGGTTCTGTCCAGGTCCCCCACATCCGTGTCTGCCCCGGCGAAGCTTGTGCTGGCCTCAGAGGCCGCCTTCTCCCACTTCCTATCTCTCTGGTCTGCTGCCACACCGACTGGCTTTGGTGCACTTATAGCCTCCTCAGCTTCTTTCAAGCTCTTGGTGACCGAAGCCAATAGTTCTGGCAAAGACGCATCTCATGCGTTATCCAAGTTCTCCAACAAACTGACGGCGCCCGGGGTGAGCGAGTGCTCCAACAGAAAAGCCCTGGTAGCGGCTGTGAGAACTACCTGGTTGTCATCTTGTCCCACCTCCGGGTCATTTGCCGGTGACTCCATCGAGTAGCACACCCCGCTCCCATACCGGTCCGGCCTTCTATTAGTCCGTGCCAGCTTTGGGTTGTGGCGGACAGGTTCCGATGAAGTCTCCGGTGTCGGAGCCATTCCGGTCTCCTCCGGGTTTGATTTCGGTTCTCTCGGAACGTCTTCTAATGGGACCGGATTGGCTTCTACCAAACTTGGAGAGCGTCCTTGGCATCCCTGATGTTCTCCTTCCTCCGGTCCACCCAGGTTTGCTCCTTGAGTTACCTCCTGTCCTTGCTTTTTATCAGCCTCCAGCAGCAACCTTTCCACGTTGGGGGGGGGGGCGGGCGGCATTATTGGCACAGGGTCCACTCTGGCTTCTTCCTGCCTTTTCTCCGGCCTGCTGTGTCAAGCTCCTTTCTTGTTGGGCCCCCTCCTTGGCTCCAGATTGGCTGGGGCCTGTCCCAATCTCTATGGTCAAGCATGATAGGGTTTTAGCCTTCCTTCGCTCTGGATGGAAGACTGGCCCTGCCATTCCACCAGATATGTGTGGTTCCCCAAGGCCTTCACGACCTGGTATGGTCCCACAAACTTCGCCTGCAGCTTGGGATTTTTGCCTCATCCCCGGCGTTTGTTCGTGAGCCACACCCAGTCGCCTTGGGCGTACAGCGGTGGCTCTTTCCTGTCTTCTTGCCGCACCTCCATCTGGCTTCGCTGTAGTGCCTCGTGCACTGCAGACAGTGCACGAGGCACTACAGCGAAGCCAGATAGAGACCAGTGCACGAGACCAGTGCAGACAGAACACGCTGCACCTCCAGAGCGTGCTCGTGGGCAGGAAAAAACTCGGTTGGTGGAGGGTGGCTTTCCAGCTGGTCTGGCAACCTCAGCTATTGTCCAAACATTAGCATGTTGGCCGTTTCTCTAGTCGCAGAGGGGAGTGCCTCTGTATGCCCTCATCAACTGGGGGAGCAGTAGGTCCTACTCGTCCTGTCCCCGAGCCAGGAGCAGCGCCCTCAAGGAGTCTCCGAGTCCCCGGTTATTCCGCTCCACGATTCCATTTGCCTGTGGATGGTACTGAGTCGTGTGGGTCTTTCCTACATTCTAGAGTTGGCACAGTTCGGCCATCAGTTGGCTCTCGAACTGCACCCCTTGGTCCATGTGGATTGGCTCAGGCAATCCCAGGTAGCAGAAGACCCGCTCATCCAATGCGTTGGCGACCACCGGGGCCGTGGCGTCAGATAGTGCCAAGGCGTCCCGCCACCGGGTGAAGTGGTCGGTGAGAACCAGCACCCACTTGATCCCCTTAGAGTCACAAGAAAAGGCCCTACCAGATCCACAGCCACCTTCTGCCAGGGTCGTCCTGCATAGAGCCTCCTTTTTTTCCGGCCGTTTTTGTCCCCTCCATGCTTTGCGGCCTGGCACACCTCGCAACTCTTGATGAGCCGTCTGACTGTGGATGTCGGTCCGGGCCAGTACCACGTCAGTTGGAGGCGACCTATCGTCCTTTCCACCCCAGAGTGAGCCAGGGCGTGTGTTTGCCACACCGTGGTTTCCCGCATGGCCGGGGGGCAGATGGCGCACCATCTGGCGTGGCCTTGCGAGACCACGCATGCTTCCAGCACGCCGTCCTGTCGTATGCGCAGAAAGCCCTGCATGTGATGCAGGATGTCCAGCTCTCTGCTCCCGACCTCCAGGTGTTCTGCTGGCACCTCCTCTCCAGTAGCGATGGCACGGTACATGATGGCCACTGGTCCCTGTCCGGTAGCCTGTGTCCTTGCCAGTTCGCCTTTTGGTCCTGTCACTCCTGGCGGGGCTGATAGCCCTTCGGGGAAACCTCTGGCACCTAGGTTCAATCCCGCCACTGTTGGTGTGGGAGTCCCATTCGGGTTGCCGGCTGGCCCCCGGGGTATGCGACGTTGCCCAGGGTCGATCCCGCTCCATCGAGGGCGGGAGTCCTATCTAGGCAACTGGTCAGTACCTACGCCAATACCCCTAAAAGCCCTTGTTCCCTTGCCAGCTACTTCCGTGAGGGGCCCCCTCTCTCTGTTCAATGCCTGCACATTGCCGGCAGTCCTTGCAGTTTTACCTGGTCAATCCATCCGAGTTCCCGTGGCGAGTCCCTCACCGGTGCTCCAGGATGTAGCGGAACTCCACCAAAATCTCAAGCCACCGGGCTACTTGGTTTGAGGGTTCCCTCCTCTTGCATAGCCACCGAAGTGACGCGTGGTCCATCTGTAGAAGGAACTCGTGGCCATACAGATATGGCCAAAAGTGTTTGACCGCCTTCACTACCGCAAGTAGCTCCCGTCGAGTGACGCAGTAATTGCGTTCCGAGGAGGTGAGGGTCTTGCTGTAATAGGCAAAGACTCTCTCACAGCCCTCCTGTACTTGGGCCAGCACGGCCCCCACTCCACATCCGCTGGCATCTGTGTCCAGGATGTACTGCCTCCGAGGATTCGGATAGCCCAATATCGGGGCGGTTCTGATGCTCTCCTTCAGCGTATTGAAAGCGGCCTGTTCTCTCTCCAGCCATTTCCAGGGCTCTCCCTTTGCAGTCAATCGGTGCGAGGAGTGTGCTATAGTGGTGAACTCTGGGATATATTGTCAGTAGTAGCCAACCGTCCTGAGGAATCTTTAGAGTTCCATTACTCCGCGCAGACTCGGCCACTTTGCTACTGCCTTCATCTTGTCAGGGTCTACAGAGACTCCGTCCTGGCTTACTATGTGACCCAGGTAGCGAACCTGGAGTTGCAATAGCTTGCACTTGAAGGGCTTCAGCTTTAGTCCGGCTTTGTGGAGTCTCTGGAAGACCTCCTCCAGCTGATGTAGATACGTATTGAAATCCGGGGCGATGATGATAATATCATCCAAATATAGTAGCAGCGTTCTCCAATGGAAGCCATGTAGAGCGCGTTCCATGAGTCTTTGGAAGGTGGTGGGGGCGGACGTCAGTCTGAAAGGCAACACCTTCAACTTCCACAGCCCAAACTGTGTCGAGAAAGCCGAATTCTCCTGCGCCTCTGCATCCAGGGGTACCTGCCAATACCCGCTTACCAGGTCGAGCGTGCTGAAATAGCGACTGCCGGACAGGGCCAAGGACAATGTTTGTGCAACCTTCACTTTCCTCCACTAGTACAAGACTTGTGCATGAGTACAATACATATATTTCTGCTTAGTTCATCAAGGTGTACAAGAAATAATCAAGTAACAGGCAATGAACAGGCCCAGAACAGCTCTGCTCTTCTACTCAAATATTGGAGCTTATATAGCTAGTAAGCTCCGCCTCCGTTCTACTTGGCTAGACCCGGCATGGCTCTAGCTTGGCTTGGCTGAACTCCGACCTCATTAACACGCCTGACTGAACACAGCTTGGCTCAGCTTAACTCAGCCCTATTGTCAGCTCCCAGTGGACCACATTCCACAACAGTATCCTTGCACGCAATTGAATACTAACCACGTTCATTAGTCATACAGATAAGCATATTACAGCTGGTGTATAACCGGTGTTAGATGGAAAATCTACATTGCGAGGAGCACCTACCGACTTTCACTTCAAGAAGTCAACACTTTTGCATTATGTTACCTGTGCAAAGAATGCAATTGAACACGGCCAGTCTCTAGAATATGTGTTCGAATATAACTGCAGGTTTTAAAGCAATTGGATTTTCACCATATAACCTGGATGTTTCTACAGAATTAGACTTTTTGACAGCAAATGTAACTGACAGAAAGTTTCTAGCAATTGAATTCAACAACACAGTAGAAACAATGTCTTTATGGTCAGCTAGAGAGGGATTGAAATCAATCAATTACAAGAGAGCAGATTCACCTGTTTCCAAAAATATTGGCTCAGCTCACAAAGGAATCCACAGAAATCGTGTCAAATTACTTATTGTGCTTACTAGTCCAGGTAAAGGACTCGAATAAGTAAACATCAATCAAAAACAAAGATTGGGATCTCCAGCTTCTGAGATAAGGGGTGAAAAACCGAGCATTTCATTGGCACAATTGGTTGATGATGATAGTGAGTCTGAGACGGAGAAATGTAATGAAGAAGTGAACCCAGAAAAGATTGTAGCGATTTTGTAGGGATTTTGTGTTGATACGGCACGCTTCAAGGAAAGGATTGTTCACTATGCTGGAATCATAGAAAAGAGAAATGTACCTGAGAATGTTTCAAATGTAAAGTTTTTAAAAGTACAAAGGGAAACGCAATACTTCATATATGATGATGAAAGATGTGATGTTGATGATGCCCAAGTCATCAGGATCTTCTCCTCTCCTCCCCCGCCTACTAAGTGCGATGGGACTCACATACTGGCATAACAGTTTTCATTTGGTATTGATTTAAGTCAATACATTTAGATGTGAACCATATAACTCTAAATGCATAGGCCTACTTGTACCAATGCAACTCATGGTTTATATAAATAATTTGATATAGACTTTTTTTATTGTTTCATGCTACTGCAGTTTTTAATATTTTAATAGTTTATGATTCAATTAAAATATCCAAAATAGACTTGTCTTTATTATTTAGTACTACTACAGTTGTTTAATATATAGTCCAAAAGCACCCCGCTACTGTCACCATGCACTTCGGTATCGGGGTGCATTGGGACATCAGAATGGTATTAAAAAAATGATGACAAATTCTGAAATACTCATCCCATGGTATTATTTTTGTAACAAAAGATGCTTAACATAATACTTCCTAACTACTGTGAGTTACATCAATATCGGAACAAAATAGCCCATTTGAACCAATAATGTTTGAATTTTGTTCCCATGCGCCCCTGCCTCCCCAACCTATTGAAGGCCTGTCAGGATTTTTCTTGTGAATCTCATGATAAACATTCAGAATAAACAATTAACCATGGTTGATAGTAATTATCAAATGGGTAACATTTGAGCTTTCTTTCAAGTCTGCATCTTTTGAGGTGTTTTCATACAGCCTTATATTAGTTCTTGGTGACCTTCACCTGTTTTGTTTAGACTAAAATCAATATAATCAGCTGTGATTGACTACAGTACTGCATATGATTTTAAACCAGCCTTTGCTACCACAAACACTAACAAGACAACTATTGTTCACATGTCAACTATGGGTGACTTTTGTAGAAATATTTTCTGACTAGTGTTTTATGTCGTTTGCTTTTCCTGTAAGTTTTTGTCATGCATTTTGCTGAGTTTATTGATGACTGCTTTAAAAGAATACAAGATACAGTAAGACCTTGAGATACAAGATACAGTAAGACCTTGAGATACAAGATACCGTAAGACCTTGAGATACAAGATACAGTAAGACCTTGAGATACAAGATATAGTAAGACCTTGAGATACAAGATACAGTAAGACCTTGAGATACAAGATACCGTAAGACCTTGAGATACAAGATACAGTAAGACCTTGAGATACAAGATACAGTAAGACCTTGAGATACTAGCCTAATGTATTCCAAAACTGAACTCAAGTTCTCTCATAGAAAATAACTAAACACAAATTAATCAGTTCCAACCTTCTGAAACGAACAAATACTTTTTTATTTGTTGTCACCTTCATGTTTAGCCAGTCTCTCAAAAGGAACCCATTCAAAGATGTTTGCTTTTGTTTCTGTTTGAAATGTTCTGCTCTGCTCTGCTCAAACCTATATTTGTAGCATTTGATAAGTCACTATTGAACTTATAATTTGTGACCCATGCAGTCAGAATGTACAATCGTGCTAAACCCACATTTTTGAGTCATTTAAAGATTTAAATTCTGAGGATTTTAATGCATTTTAACTTTTTTAAATTGGGTTATTTATGCCCAGGTTATGCAAGATTTAGTAGAGAAGGTCTCGTGATGAACTAAAACTGTTGATTTGAGTTTAAGCAGGATAAAGTTGGTGATTCATGAACTGTAAATCATGGTGTTTGTTTACAAGTCAAAATGCCATAGCAACCAACCACTTAATCTCAACCTATATTGATGAAACCTGGCATTCTCTACCATAACACCCTGAAAAAGATGATCGTTGCATTTTTATTCCAATTCGATTGACGGTTGACCTCCCAAAGGTCATGGTAAGGTTAACAATATTTGTGGCTAAAAGCTCACAGTCCTGGAGATATTCAGCAAAAGGGTATGCTTCAAACTGGGCACTTTTCATCAAGCTATATTGCTATGACTGCATATAATGACAGTCCAATAACTTAAAAAAGAAGTGTATTCAGAATTGTCCACCTATACAGAAGGTCGTGGTAAGGTCAATGAAAAGTGACAACAGAGGGCATCAGGATGCGGAAATATCAACCCAACTCATCAAGTGACCATTCAATCTAGAGCTCTTTTTATCTAGTTTAACACTCACACAGTGTAAGCACAATTACGCTGCAGAGATTTATTGTAGCGCATTGGAGGGGTTTGTTTGTTATGCTAGTGGCAATTTGTCCCAACACAACCATATCCAATGTTTCTTTCGGTAATCCTTGATACACAGTTCTAATGAGGCTTAATTGTTCAGATTACATAAAACTAGCTCATAATTCCTTACATTTGCACCCACTTATTAGTTTGATGTCAACAGCTAGAATGGGAATGTTATCAGCACTGATAGGCTGATCGTTATTCTCTGTAATTGGATTTAATTCATTCGCATTATTGTTAGCAGCCACATATTGCGTAAGCAGCTGTATTTCTAAGGTTGCCCTATTATCACAATCCTCATCATCGCTTTCACTATGATCTGAGGCAGCTGACTCAGATTTTAAGTAGAAACACTCATCTAGCATCAACTGGCCGTAATTTTGCGATGGTTTTATTTTGTTCTAGCCTGAAGCATTAAAACAGGAAATTGCCACATGCATGCGCGCACCCGCAGTTAGAGCCAATATTTATGATCTTGGGGTATGAAAAATTCCATAGCAACCACCGATATGGGTATAGTCAGAGCCGTATAGTTTCACAGAGTCCCGCGACTAACAGAAGCGTATACGGGAGCTCGCTCGATTCCAAACAAACAGGCCACGCCTACTATTTTTATATACCGTAAGTTATAATTGAGAGGTCGCAACATTAATCAACAAAAACTACTCCCATTAGCAGTCACTTTAAAATTGATTGTTGTATCATGAACCATTTGAAAGAAAACCAAATTTCCTACAAAAAGCTGCTAATAACGTTTTTGTAAAAACGTAAAGTAAATGCAAAAAAGAGCGGTATGGAGAGCGAGGTATGAATATTCCATTAGAGATCAGTATGTCGATCCGGTTTGTTTGGAATCCGACGTTTTTGTTTCCGGTTTTTGTCGCGAGACTTTTTAAAGCTATATGACTCTGCAAGTACAGAGCTGTATAACTTCAAATGAGTTTCGCTGCTAACGGATGCGCATATCGGAGCTCGCACGACTCCAAACAAATAAGCCGCGCCCACTATTGTTTTATATAAGTTGTAATTGAGAGGCCGCAACACTAACCAACAAAAATTACTCCCATTGGCAGTCGCTCTGAAATTGATTGTTGTATTATACACCATTTGAAAAAAGACAAAATTTTCTACAAGAAACTACCAGCGATTTTTTGTAATAAAGTAAAGTAAATGCAAAAGAGTGAGATGTTGAGAGCGAGGTAAGAATATTCCATTAGAGATCAGTATGTCGATCTGGTTTGTTTGGAATCAAGCGTTTTTGTTTCCGGCTCTTGGTCACAGGACTCTGTGAAACTATACGACACTGGGTATAGTTAAATGGCAATTCTGGCTTTATGATTGGTCAGACACAAAAATAAACAAGACCACGTGAAAGAGCAGGGTTGAATGCACTATTAGCCACTGTTTACTAAAATAGTGACGGTGAGTCATATAATAGCATAAAGCACCCTTCGCGCGCTATTGTGAACAATGCGATTACCACACGATTGTACATTCTGATGGCCGGGGTCACATTTGGCAGATTTATAGCACACAATTTGATAGCATGACTGAGGGGGGACTGAGGTAATTCGAACTCAGCTTACAACTGATTGACACTCGTGACCCTCTTCCATTGCACATGAAAAGCAAGTTTTAGCTGTTAACTGTAGCAAACATACCAATACATGCAATGAGCCTTTATGCAATATTGTTAACTATAGTTATAAAATGAAAATATGCCCACCAATTCAAATTGAACTATAAAAACTTTGAAGCGCCAACAAATTGCAATGCAGGCTATAAAATCGCCGTAGGTTGGTTGTAAGCAATAGATACAAACTGGTATAGAGACATGTACATGTATCAGCTTCCTCATGCATATTTATTTAGAGAGTAGAAGTAGGACAAGTTGGAGGTAAGTTAGCAAATTTCTTGCATCCAAAAGGGTTAATATCACACTGCCTGAAGGAGAGTGCAAATTATAGGCGACATTCTATTCGCCCGCGAAAAAGTTGACCTTATTTTGTCAACATTCTGACAAAGTGTTTGAAAAATACAATGCCACCCTTTATATAAATGTCACCTCTAATACAGTGCCAGTCTAAAAAAGGGTTAGAACATAGAGCGACATGACGTTCAAATAAAGGTTTTACAATACTCTGCTTTATAAATGGTGTTAACAGATTGTTCCATATTTAAAATGGTCCAACAGAAACTTTAACAAGTATTTATTACTCACAGTTCACTTTACTAGAACATTGTCTCCACTCTTTCAAGTCCCTGGGTAGGTCTGCCTATTAGTATACTTGATAAGCTGAATGCAAGTGAATACTTCTTTTTTTGTAGAGGCTGTGGTCAGGAAAAGACCTGCTCCTCAGTTCTCTAGTGTATAAAAGAGGTTCATTCATTCTAAAAAGTGAACAACTTTTTTATTCCATGCAGTAATTAAAACATAACTATATATAGTTTAATGTATATACTTGACCTACTTATCAAATACAACTACATGTAGATACTTATAGAAAGTTTTGGTAAACAACAAGGGTTAAACCAACAAGAAAATAGAGCTAGATAGTTTAACCTAGATTTTAGGTCACTTACCCCCTGGCCACTCACCCCCTGGCTATATACCCCCGGTCATTTACCCCATGGTCACATACCGCCCTAGGCTATATACCCCCAAGTCAAGTACCCCCCACAGAACACATAATACAGTTTAACGTAAACCAGTTTATTTTTGGTTTAAATCACATGAGCCACTTGCTAATTTGTCATGGTTTAGTTAGTAGTTAATAATGAAAATTTAAAAATCACTTAAAAATAAATGCATTTATTTACAATCTAATCACACAATTTTAATACTAACATACAGTGATTTAGATGCATTTGCAAAACAAGTACATGTATGGACATATAATTTTAGACAATCATGAAATTACATTTGAATATTGTGTGCTATACCACGTAAGAACTCAAACATTGGTCTATTATCATAATACGCAACTATTGTCTGTAGTCTCTGCAATACTGTATAGCTCGATATTTTGGCCTTTGTGTTGATGCTGGTTCACCAGCTATCAATTGGGTGATGGCGACTTCATTTAGTGCTTGCTCTCTACGAAGTATGATCAAGAAATGCCAGAAGTTGGGATGGTAGGCACTGATGTTTGCTTGCATGTGTCTGTGCCATCCTTCAACATTATTGTTTGTGCGAGGCAGATTGTTAACAACTCTTTCGTGAATACTCCACATTGTGTGAGGAAAGCTTGGTTCACGTCGACCTTTATGTTGTTGTCACCCAATGTACGTGTCTTCAAAATGGTCCACAACTGGTTGGGCGACTTCAGGTACATGTATGTTATCTGAAAATGTCTCAAATGATTCCACGGTGTCATTCACAGGCCTGAAAGTGAGAGCTGCCATAGAGCGAATACATATATTTATATCTACATCATTCTGGTATAGGACATGGAGCCCTTCATTTTGAACTTCCCTGTAGATTGCATGTGATAGATGATAAAAACATCCTTGTATTGTAGTATTGGGGAATACAGTGAGAAGTGAATTTTAATGGCATTTTCAAAGTCTATCATTATGGATGTGGGAGATAATTCCAGGTTCAATGCGTCCAACTGTCATTCACTCTTCAACGATATCATGGGGAGGGGGTAAATGACTTGGGAGTATATAGCTTAGGGGGGTATGTGACCAGGGGGTAAATGACCGGGGGTATATAGCCAGGGGGTAAGTGGCCAGGGGGTAAGTGACCTGATACCGGACTGTTAACTAACTAATGGTATTCCAGCATTGTATGGTATGTGGTTGAAGAAGGAAGTATATACAGTAGATTCATAATGATTAGGGTATGTAATAGAGCAAAAGTCACCTAGAACTATAAGTAGTTAGCTGGCAGTATATGGACTTTGAAGTCATAAAATGTCAGCCCACTTCTTCTATCTCTTCTTCTATACAATGAAAAAAATCCAAGTACACTACAGTAACCATAACAGCTAGTAACAAACATCAAGTTACTAGAGTCACTTGTACATTAGGTAGGTATTTTCTCCGATTGCTGATGATCTAGTCTACACTTACAAAGTTTATTTACCTTCAATTAGCTCTTTTTAGTCATTACTAACAATACAAGAGACTCTTTCAAGTCTTTGAAAATAGTGAGACCTTTAACAAGTCTGTAATACTCACAGTTCACTTTACTAGAACATTGTCTCCACTCTTTCGGTTTCTGATTAGGTCTGCTTATTAGTATACTGGATGAGATGAATGCAAGTAAATGTTCTTTTTCTGTAAAGACAGTGGTCAGGAAAAGGCTCGCTCCTCTCTTCTCTGTTGCATTAAGTGATCTAAAATCTACTTGAAAAGTAAAAAATATTTGTATCCTTGCAGTAATCAAATCATAACTACAAATAGTTTGGTAGCAAGGGACATATTTTACTTGACCTATTTACCAATTTTACCTGCATACTTACAAAAGAGTTCCGTGTGAAGATCTTGATAACCTCTTGACAATAAGTTGAATGAATGATACTGGGTTCCTGTAAAAAACAAAAGTAGGTGAAATAACTCATAGAACAGAGTGAGCCAGCTTTTCAATAACTCATGGTACATTGCAAGTAGGTGAGCACAAAATGGGGTAAACATGATGTCTGGTTATGCTAACTTAGCCTGTTACCTTAACAGACCTTTATAAACATCTATAAAATTACTTAAAGTAAATAGAAGCTCTGTGTAGGTATGATGAACTGCTTCTAATGCTAAATTAAATGGGAAGGGGTAAACAACTGCTAAAAAACAAACAGAACTTAAACCATGGTAGCAACTCGATTCCGTAGAAACATTATTTAAAAATATATCTTACTAGCTAAGATTTACAAATCTGTCTTACCTTTCTTTTTATTAATCTCGGTACTAGTTAAAGGATTCTTTCCTGGATGGCAGTAATTCTGTAGTATGGCTAGCTATACTGCTGGCTTATTGATCTTATTGATCGTGCTATGGAACGTTTATTAGCCAATCAGTATAAAACAAACACAAAGCAGCAAACAGGCTCTCTAGGCATGCTAGCAACCTCATCAGTCATGTATGAACTCTTTTGCATTAGGTAACAAGATATCGGGTATTAGCTATGCATATAGACTTCTCAATGAAATATTTTTTGTCAAGTAGGATTAACATTTTTACTCCCAACTCAAAAGCGCTAGCTGTACTGCTGCCCTATAAATTTTAAAATCAATATAAAATTAATTGCCAGCTGACCAAAATAACCTGAAGAAAATTGGGGCACAAAACTCTATGCAAACGACTAACCAAACCAGTCAACCATGACCTCTTGTGTATCTTTTGCTATGGAGTTTAGTAAACTTTAAAGGAACTTAGAAGAGTCAGCCATAACTATAGCAGCCGAAACTAAAGATATTTCTGAGCAAATCAATCAGAACAGAGTGCAAGTTGAATCTCTTCACCACAAAATAAAGAGACATTGTTTTAACTATGAATATAGACCAGCGCTGTTGAATCTCTCTACCGTGAAATAGAGAGACAGGACATTAGCTATGAATATAGACCAGAACTGTTGAATCTCTCTACCATGAAATAGAGAGACAGGGTATTAACTATGAATATAGACCAGAACTGTTGAATCTTTATTATCTATAGTTGTTATCAGTTAGTGATCAACAGAATTTACACCAGTGTATCAGAGTGTATGTAATTAGTCTGTATAAGATGTGGGATTATTCATTACATATGGTGAAGGGAAGTAAGCTCTTTGGAAGACATTGTTTTTGTATAGTTGTTGAGAGACAGGTGCATTGTATAAGCATAGAGTTATATATTATACATATGTAATATATATTCATAATATTATTAATAGTAAATCATAAAGCTATGATTCATGAAAAAATGTAAAGGTGAAAACTAGTAGCTTGCTGAAAATTATACTTAGTCAGGAAATATGAAAATAAAAAACTCTTTCAGAATTAAATGTTAAATAATAGACAAAAAATAAACTACCAAAGTTTTTATACAAGTTGTGTAAATTACAACTTGAGAGGCAAAATGTGTAAAGGCTAATATCTAAGTCCACTACTTATACACATTCATACATACCGTAAAACCTTTATTTTAATATCATGTTTACTTGAAAGCCACCTCGATAAGAGCGCCACTATTGAAGAAGGTTCGGAAAATACAGTGCTACCCTTTAGTTGAATGCCGCTTCTATTGACTTCTACCTTGTCATTCTTTAATCTTTACAAGCCCTTAATAAAAAGTAAGCAGTAGAGAGGTGTATACAAAATGGTACTGAGAATGTCTCTGTTACATTAATAACAGTTAATTATTTCATCGTTGCTGTACTGGTTGTCATGATTTTAGTGACGATGTACCTGCAAAAATTGGTCGTCACAATCATCAGAACTTCACTCCGATTTAAAATCACTAAGGTCTAATTCCGATCCATTGTCTTCAGATTTGTCCATAATATAGTTCACAATCTGACCCGGAAACTCTGAAGCGTTTTGATGAACGATGAGAATACTCTGTACGATGTACACATGTAAAGAACACTGTATGATGTCATAGCAGCCAATGTTATGGCGTATCAGTCTGTTCTTCAAGCTCAAAGTTTGATGACATTTCCAAACACTTTAAAAGTGACACCATCGAAATACTAAATAAATGAATCCAGCTAATATGTTTCAATCAAAGTAGTTTCTTGTTTAACTCGGTTTTGTACTATGACATATATATGTATACAAACGGTTAGACAGAAATGCTGAAGTTGACAATATTATTGTTGCTCGGCCTAACAGAGGAAAATAAAGGCGACATTAGCATCGCTTCCCTGTAAAAATGTTACATTTATTTTTCAACAATTACTAGTACGAACTAGTCAAAAATATAGTAACACGAGCTGTTTGAATATTGCCTCCCATAAAATGCCACTGTAGGAAAAGGGTTAAAGAACACAACACCATGGCGTTTAAGTAAAGGTTATACATTATGTAAATTTGTTCTTAGTAATCCGAGAACTTTCTAAATACGTGCCAACTCCTTTCTAATGATATGCAAATCCAATAAGCAAACATGGTCGTTAAGTTTACTTACTGGATGCCGGAGGCTTACTTATGCACTCAACCGTTTCACTGTGTTTGTCAACTTCTACATTGAATCCTTCAAAAGTAGGCAAAGCAAGAAGGCTATTAAAAGTCTTTGAGGTCTCTGAAATCAAGGATGGAGCAATTGGTCTAAAAAACTCTAACAAAGACCTAAAAAGCTCCCAATGTTATGAGGTGTACACTCTTCAGTCTTTGTACCATCATCCTTCCGTGGTCTTTACTCCTAGCTACAGTTCCTCCATGGAGCAGATTTTGATAGGTTTTTTCCTTGAGCATTGCTTTTCTCGTTTTACAACCTGTTATCTGTGTGCTTCTATAATATTATATTCACCTGAATCAGCTAATAGGAAGTCTACTGATGATTATGACTATCGATATACTATGACTATCTGAGAAGTTATCTATGAAACACATTTCACATATTATATACATACACATCATTAGAAAGAAGTTGGCATATATTAAGAGAGTGCTCGAAATATTAAGGTCAAGGTTATATTTGTATAAATGAGTATCTGTAGTCAATCAAGTTCCTGTCAGCTGCTTAAGTGAATATAAAATCATAAAGACACAAGTTGTAATGCAAGAAACACAATGCTCAAGGGAAAAAACTATCAAAAAATTTTTCAAGAAAGAACAATAGCTATGAGTAAATGACCAGCAGTGAGCTGATGATATGAAGAGTAAAAAGTGTACATATCAAAAATATGGGAACTTCTTTAGTCATTGCTAATGTTTTTAGACCAATTGCGCCATCCGTGATCTCAGAAACTTGAAAGACTTTAATAGCCTTCTTGCTTCGCATACCTTTGAAGGGTTCAATATAGAAGTTTATGAACACAGCAAAAACGACGAGTGCATAAGAGGGAATCCAGTAAGCAAACATGATTGAACAATCACAAATGACGAAGAAGAAGTGACTGGAGAAAAGTTCCTTGATGGTAACTTGTCCCTAAAAAGAATGTGGAATTATATAGCTACTTTACTGAGTACCATCTAAAGAAACTGTATTAAGTACTATTTAAAGCTGTACTGTACTTAGTACTATCTGAAGCTACTGTACTTAGTACTATCTAAAGCTACTGTAGTGAGTACTATCTAAAGCTACTGTACTGAGTACTATCTGAAACTACTGTACTGAGTACTATCTAAATCTACAGTACTGAGTACTATCTAAAGCTACTGTACTTAGTACTATCTAAAGCTACTGTACTGAGTATTATGCAAAGCTACTGTACTGAGTACTATCTCAAGCTGCTGTACTGAGTACTATCTAAAGCTGCTGTACTGAGTACAATGTAAAGCTACTGTAGTGAGTACTATCTAAAGCTGCTGTACTGAGTACTATTTAAAGCTGCTATACTGAGTACTATCTAAAGCTACTGTACTGAGTGCTATCTAAAGCTAATATACTGAGTACCATCTAAAGCTACTGTACATTAGTACTATCTGAAGCTAATATACTGAGTACCATCTAAAGCTACTGTACATTAGTACTATCTAAAGCTACTGTAATGAGTACTATCTAAAGCTACTGTACTGAGTACTATCTAAAGCTGCTGTATTGAGTACTATCTAAAGCTACTGTACTGAGTACTATCTAAAGCTACTGTACTCAGTACTATCTAAAGCTACAGTACTGAATACTATCTAAAGCTACTGTACTTAGTACTATCTAAAGCTACTGTACTGAGTATTATGTAAAGCTACTGTACTGAGTACTATCTAAAGCCGCTGTACTTAGTACTATCTGAAGCTTCTGTACTTGGTATTATCTAAAGCTGCTGTACTGAGTACTATATAAAACTACTATACTGAGTACTATCTAAAGCTAATATACTGAGTACCATCTAAAGCTACTGTACATTAGTACTATCTAAAGCTACTGTACTTAGTACTATCTAAAGCTACTGTACTGAGTACTATCTAAAGCTACTATACTGATTACTATCTAAAGCTACTGTACTGAGTACCATTTAAAGCTACTGCACTGATTACTGTCTAAAGCTGCTGTACTGAGTACTATCTAAAGCTACTGTACTGAGTACTATCTAAAGTTACTGTACTGAGTACTATCTAAAGCTACTGTACTGAGTACTATCTAAAGCCGCTGTACTTAGTACTATCTGAAGCTTCTGTACTTGGTATTATCTAAAGCTACTGTACTGAGTACTATCTAAAGCTACTATACTGGTTACTATCTAAAGCTACTGTACTGAGTACCATTTAAAGCTACTGCACTGATTACGGTCTAAAGCTGCTGTACTGAGTACTATCTAAAGCTACTGTACTGAGTACTATCTAAAGTTACTGTACTGAATACTATCTAAAGCTACTGTACTGAGTACTATCTAAAGCTACTGTACTGAGTACTATCTAAAGCTACTGTACTTAGTACTATCTAAAGCTACTGTACTGAGTATTATGTAAAGCTACTGTACTGAGTACTATCTAAATCTACTGTACTGAGTGCTATCTAAAGCTACTGTACTTAGTACTATCTAAAGCTACTGTACTGAGTACTATCTAAAGCTGCTGTACTGAGTACTATCTAAAGCTACTGTACTAAGTACTATCTAAAGTTACTGTACTAAAAGTAAGAACTAATGGAGGCTACTTCAACTCATATCATCTACAGCTTGTACAGTAGAGTAAAAAGGGTCATTTGAAACTTACTATATGGATCTTGGTAAGGTATTTCTTCCACCAGATATTCTTGTGATACTGAAGATCCACAACAGCCAAACCATAGTACATGTATATGTGTACATGTATGAAATGGTTGAGTATGGTGTACCCTGAATCCTCCAATAAATGATAAATAATGTACCATGACTATTATTAGAGGACTGGTAACACTTAGGTTAGTCTTAAACTAATTCTTATAACTCTTTCAGATAGTGAAGAAAGTGGGCATTGATAATTGGATGATCTAAGAGAAATAAGATCAAATACAATGATACTCTAGAACATAGAGAAATAAGATCAAATACAATGATACTCTAGAACATAGAGAAATAAGACCAAATACAATGATACTCTAAAACATAGAGAAATAAGACCAAATACAACGATACTCTAGAACATAGAGAAATAAGACTGAATACAATGATACTCTAGAACATAGAAAAATAAGACTGAATACAATGATACTCTAGAACATAGAGAAATAAGACTGAATACAATGATACTCTAGAACATAGAGAAATAAGACTGAATACAATGATACTCTAGAACATAGAGAAATGAGACTGAACACAATGATACTCTAGAACATAGAGAAATAAGACTGAATACAATGATACTCTAGAACATAGAGAAATAAGATCAAATACAATGATACTCTAGAACATAGAGAAATAAGACTGAATACAATGATACTCTAGAACATAGAGAAATAAGACTGAATACAATGATACTCTAGAACATAGAGAAATAAGACTGAATACAATGATACTCTAGAACATAGAGAAATAAGACTGAATACAATGATACTCTAGAACATAGAGAAATAAGACTGAATACAATGATACTCTAGAACATAGAGAAATAAGACTGAATACAATGATACTCTAGAACATAGAGAAATAAGATCAAATACAATGATACTCTAGAACATAGAGAAATAAGACTGAATACAATGATACTCTAGAACATAGAGAAATAAGACCAAATACAATGATACTCTAGAACATAGAGAAATAAGACTGAATACAATGATACTCTAGAACATGCCGGAATACAATGATACTCTAGAACATGCCGGAAAAAATGGCAAACAAAGATTTCGAGACAAAAACTACAATTACAGTTGGATGAATTATTTAAATTAATTGACAAAACATGTATGATATTATCTGGCAGGACTATGAAGCAAATTGTTATGGCTAATGTAAGACTGATAGGATTGTTATGACTAAGGTAGGATTGTTATGACTAAGGTAGGATTGTTATGACTATGTTAGGATTGTTATGACTAAGGTAGGATTGTTATGACTAAGGTAGGATTGTTATGATTAAGGTAGAATTGTTATGATTAAGGTAAGATTGTTATGAATAAAGTAGGATTGTTATGACTAAGGTAGGGTTGTAATGACTAAGATAGGATTGTTATGACTTAAGTAAGATTGTTATGACTAAGGTAGGTTTGTTATGACTAAGGTAGGATTGCTATGACTAAAGTATGATTGGTATGACTAAGGTAGGATTGTTATGACTAAGTTAGGATTGCTTGGACTAAGTTACCATCATTTCACTTAATGTTATGCCATGTGGCCTAATAAAATTGACCGCCATCTAGTTCATATAATGTTTGATAGCCTCACCTAGCAGTTACCTAGCAGAAATATGCATTAAATCATCAGGATACATCTATAATTCTATGATGGAATACATGAAGGCAGGAAATTCGGGTAAAACTTTACCTCAGAACAAAGAATATCTACAACAGAAGAAACACTCTTCAATCCTGACCTTGCAGTTCAAGTCTGAATTAAACTTCTAAAAGCGAATTGTTATGACAATATATCATATAATCAACATGAAAACAATATACATTTAGCAACAATATAATTATTTTAATAATTAGATTCATCCCTACTCTGTACCATCTTGTTGTCACGAGTAGATAACTACCAGAGCAGTGATCAGGCCCTCACTTTACTCCGGTAGATGCCCATCTATACTACAGACTAAACTTGTTTGTGAATTTTGTGCTGCTCCTGAGACTTTAGCAGTCACATGAAAATCTTTATCAAAAGTCTAATGTGTCACAAGAAGACCATGTTCAGCCTATATTATTAGCAAATGCAAGTTTCCCTCTACATCTTCACTAGCAGTTTTCTCGCAGTGTATATTTGGGTTCATACCAAACTATAGATGTATCAATAGAAGTATGCACTCACCGAAAATGTTATTTCAGTCAGTCAGGTGGTCCAAGAAAATAGAAACCTGAGGAATACTTACAATAGCTGGAGGAGCGAGAGAAGCAGGTAGCCCAACCTGAAAGAATGTAGAGATTTTCAATAATGTATAAGCCGCCATCTCAGACTATGTTTTGTGAGTCAACATGGGACCTGTAAAAC
This sequence comes from Watersipora subatra, assembly GCF_963576615.1. Taxonomy (NCBI): domain Eukaryota; kingdom Metazoa; phylum Bryozoa; class Gymnolaemata; order Cheilostomatida; family Watersiporidae; genus Watersipora; species Watersipora subatra. The sequence continues at coordinate 42,569,775 of NC_088709.1, read as the reverse complement.
ACATATTAATATATGTAGTAACACAACTCTGAACAGAGCAATATGATCATTTGCACTACTCATATTAGTGACAGGAACTTTTGATTATTCTGTTCAGATATTCTGATTTAGCATATTACTAGTAGAAATACAGCTCGGTCTGAATGAATCTTGCCTTGAACTTATGCTCTCTCAATATCTTTTCCCTTCTATGTGTCTATATTTGAGTTAACTTCAAGTGATGTACATCATATATGTCCACGCCAGATAAAATTGGCCAGAAATAATTGGTTATCTATAATGTCTATGCCATATGAACTTGGTCAAATTGCATGACTTCAACCATATTACGGCATTGTGTGACTAAAAACTTTTAACATTTTCAAGTCACGGAAATGGATGGGAGGAATTAGGACTTTTGTAAAATATCAGTCGGAGACATATAGACATATAGCGATGCTATATTTATATGTTAAAAAATTCATTTTTTAAATTAGATTTCCTGAAATTGGTCTGTTACAAATTCTTATTCATGAAATCAGAGCATGATTAATAGGATTAAACAGATGAGCTCTAAAATAGCTTAATTTTACAGAATATATTCTGTAAAATTTAAAACAATATATTGTGTTAAATTTCTTTCTCTCGGAAGTGAGAATTCTTGCTAGCGCATGCCACAAGATGAGATGTGTACAATTCAATTGATGCAATTCAATAACCAACATTAAAAAATCTAAAGTAAGATGTATTAATATTGCACACTTTTTGCTATCTGTGGAATCTGTTTCAGCCTTACAGCATCATCACATGCCATGTTAGGTACTCAAAATGAAATGTGGAGTGGTGATTATATGGGTAAAATATATTTAACTGGCAGCAAACACGAGCACTTTTGTCATTCATTCACACATTAGCTAATCCTCAGCAACAACATTATATATCATAGGTTTATGTACATTGTATATCATACATCCATGTACACTGTATATCCTATGTCTATGTACATTGTATATCATGTCTATGTACATTATATATTATATGTCTATGTACATTATATATCATGTCTATGTACATTATGTATCATAGGTTTATGTACATTGTATATCATGTCTATGTACGTTGTATATCATACCTCCATGTACACTGTATATCATATGTCTATGTACATTGTATATCATATATCTATGTATACTGTATATCATAAGTCTATGTACACTGTATATCATATATTTATGTATACTGTATATCATAAGTTTATGTACATTATATATCATACGTCTATGTACATTGTACATCACACGTCTATGTACATTGTATATCATACCTCCATTTTTTTCCAAAGAATGCCGTCTTTATGCCTCAGCTTGGAGCTTGTATTACGAGTTCTTTTGCCTCCAGAACGGTTTTTTGTTCTCATGAAATCAAAACCACTCATCACCAATAAAAAAAGTATCATGATGATATTGTTATAAATAGATGTAATTTTAAAATATGCTAAGTTAACCTTTAATTTGTCTTTTGCTGCAAGCATATACATAACCATATAAATCACAAGTGAGGAACAACTGCTATTACAGAAACATAACCATATAAATCACAAGTGAGGAACAACTGCTATTACAGAAACATAACCATATAAATCACAAGTGAGGAACAACTGCTATTACATAAACAAAACCATATAAATCACAAGTCAGGAACAACTGCTATTACATAAACATAACCATATAAATCACAAGTGAGGAATAACTGCTATTACAGAAAGACACCTTGAACTAATTTTATTTCTATTCCCAAAATAGGAAACCAGGTTGAAGTCACTTTTATATTATTTTATACTATCAACTGTATATTAACAAAGGGAGTAATATATCAAATACTCTGAACTTTTTGGAAATATATTAATAAAAGATTGCAATAAAGAGCTGGCAATAAATACAATGAAGAGATTTCTAATTATTGCCAGCTAACCTCTGAAACCTCTGAATTTTGTTGATGGTAATGTCAAAGAAAACATTGACAGTAAACTTGACTCACTCAAAGTCAAAAAGCAACGATACGAGTGGCATCTTAAAAATGGCAAGACAACTTTTTAGAATGACAATGATCTATAATAATATCAATAAGATATTTTGTTATAAAGCCATGAGTTTGATGCTAGTAAAGTAACCAGCTTAGAAGACAAACAAGCTAGTAAAGCTCTCAGTTTGGATGTGAAGAAGCTATTTTTTGCTATAGATAGATGTGAGCGCTAGCAACCCAAATACTCCGTACTAGCCAATACATGAATAAAAGATGAATGAGCTTACACAGGCAGCCATATTTAATATATCATCCAATCTGGTACTACTAACAGCCATATTTAATATATCATCCTGTCTGCTACTACTAACAGCTATATTTAATGTATCATCCTGTTTAGTACTACTGACAGCCATATTTAATATATCATCCTGTCTGCTACTACTAACAGCTATATTTAATATATCATCCTGTCTGGTACTACTGACAGACTTCAACAAGACAAAAGGATCCACAATACTTTAGCCACTTTGAAGATGTTACATTTTAAATTAAACCAGGAGCTAACAAAGAGTTGATAATCACGAAAAGCCACATGGGCAGACAACTCTCATCCTGCCTGCTCAAATTGGTCCAGAACAAAGGATGGTTGATTCAGCCAAACATTTGTTAAAGGTTTACTTGCAACAAAGTTCACATTACAGTTATTTGGTATCAAAAAATTCACCATGTTTTACTCCACTGTGTTGTAGGTGGAAATTTTGTGGAAATGAGATTACAAGCTCTTAAAAGCTAAAAAACGAACAGTCCATCGCAACCATTACCAAAGCACTGTAGATTAAAATCCATTTCCAAAACTGATCAATTGGGACATAGCTGAACAAGATGGCTTCTGTTTACACCTTCATGCAACTTCATTCATCGAAATATTTTCATAAATATACTTTAAGCATTCAATAAAACCATGTCGATTGTCCTTACGCGTCTATTTCACCATCATTGTAATGTTGTCACTTTGAGCACTGATATCTCGAAACCTACTGCAGCAACTCATTTAATTTTTGACCTCAGCTCGATGCAGTGCATATCATCCTCTGATAAACATGACGAGCCTGTCAGTCTCATGTACTGGTCAAAAATTGCTGAAGAAAGTGTTCGCGCTATTTGACAAGATATATGGGTCACATGACCAGATTACAACTAGATGATTAGACCAAGCCGAAACAAAACTATAACATAGCGAGTAGCTATATTTGATATGGGCTTTTTGGTGAAACCTGAAGTGTTTGCCATAAACTAGTGCTACGAGACATTTTATATTGAGCCTTTTATTGATCTTTCACTTCAGGTGATAACACCACGTGTCGAAACAATAAACAAGTTGGCTTGAGTACGTCAGCAAAATAAAATTATTCCAGCCTGCGGCGCTTTCGTGATGACTGCGATTAATCATTCGTTTTTAGCTTTTAAGAGCTTGTAGTCACATTTCTAAATATTTTGCACCTACAACACAGCAGAGTAAGACATGGGGAATCTTTTGTTACCAAATAACTGTAATGTGAATTTTGTTACAAGTCACCCTTTAAAACTGATCAATATAATAATTTGTTTTGCGTAATTTTGGCAAGAAATAGAAAAAAAAATTATTCAAACAAGTTCAGTGAACAACATCATTAGGTCTAAAGACAGCTGAAATTATTAATGTATGTCATGAATTTTAATTAACTCACCTGTGCTATTACTACAAAATTCGCTCATCATTGCCTGTTTCATTGGTTTGGCCATACATAGTGATGAATTTGTGAGAAAACAACATCAGACTCCAGCTTAACATGCAAAACACGGAACCCTGTTGTGGTAAAAATGTTAAAGGGAAAGAAAACACAATTTACTGATGAAGGCTAACATTTACCTTATTTGTTTTATGTAATTTACTACGTTTAGCAAAAAATAAATTATTTCTTACAGCAGATAAATATTCAGAATAATATTTTTAAAACAAAAAATGCCAGTGCATTCACATATAACTGAGTACAGAGTCTTTTTTCAATCGCATATTTTGCAAAAATCGGATAGATAATGCCATTGCGAAGATGAGAATGAAACGGACTCGCCACTGGGAACACTGAATCCTAATCATTCATCCAATCACGAGACACGTGGCGTTTGACTCAATTGTGACAACTCGGAAACAAGTGCACATTTAGAACACGTCTTTGACCGTCGTTGCTAATACACGTATCTCTAAAATATTTCAACTTAAATTCGTTTCAGTCGCTGTTCTATTACGTTCAGAATACAAAAGCTAAAAGACTCACAGCTAAAACAACCACTCCTTATAGAAGCTACCCAATTGATGACGAAGTTGAAGATTAGCAAAGATATAAATATATCAGTGGTGAACTATTCTGTGAGCGCAAGCGAAACAGACAGTCAGATTCATCGTCGACATGTTCAACGACGATTAGTATAGCAGCGACCACGAGCACTACTAGTACTACCACTGCTTCAACTACAATTGCTTTGCCTACCACTACCCTCCCTGACGTCTTACTAACTCCAGATAAATTTTGCAGGTGTGGCAATTGTTCTGACTTGCCGACAGCTATTGAAAAAGTATGTTGCTACACTGAAAATTTGGTTAATACAAACTTTCAGGATGATCAGTATATTCTCGGTATAAATAGCTGTATCTTGCAGCCTAATTTACTAATGCATCAGGTATTGGGGAAAGTTGCCATACAACTCTCATGGTTCAAGCATCAAAGGTATCTTGGCTTCAGAGGGGATGCTCTTCTGTTTACTAACATGACTAATTTAAACTACAGACACCATGCTTATAGAAACTATATAGATTTCGCCTACGGGTACCTCGGATACCTTGGAAGAAGAAACCGGAAAGCTGTTGCCGGAAACTTCATGCGTTGTTGCCTACATTCGCACAATGTGGCCTGATCCAAATGGGAGTTATGTAGGCTTCAAAAATGTTGAATCGGAAGATGAAGATCGGAATGACGCAGATGAAGTGGAGTTTTTTATTATGGATGAAGGAAATTAATGTAAGTTCTGTTGAACAAAATATGTTTTTTATAAATCTTTTAACTGAATCTGACAGCAACGTTACTTAGCTGATCTTCATGACTTGTACAGTGAATAAGTGAATAATGTATGGTTTGAGAAATAATTATATTTCAATCATTTGACTTGCGCCATGACATAAAAACACCACATTTAACAGCTTACGTTACATAAATCTAAATCGTGTTATACAAAGAACTGCATAATATTTATAATTTGAATAGCCTGTTATATTAACTCTATCAAAAAATATTTCACATAAAACAAGGGATTGAGTTTAACTTTTATGTAAATCTTGACCTATGCATTTATTTCGCTGTGTTACCATAAGACCATTGGTTTTATAAGACTTTTTGAAAGTAGAGCTGCTCTGTCCTGCAATTTAAATATTTGTATATTACACCATCATAGTAATTTCAGAATGTTGCACAGGCTGTGGAGGTTTTCTAATGAGGCTGTGGAGGTATTCTAAAGCACCCGTGTGTTGACCATGGTTCAACAGACGCAGTTTGTTTGGCAGTCTCGCTTGTCCTGACGCACCACAAAGAGCTTTGTGCCCTACACTTCCTGGAATTAACCATTTCACCTTTCTTTCCATTTCTCTGTAAACATCAAATTATTTGTTGTTATTTTTCAAGGTATTATAAATCTGCCAAGTTTTTGTTTATTCAAATGTCAACCAGCTGCAGAATATTTAACCATTTGTACGATTTCTGTTTACTATTATGCAACAAATGACTACATATTCTTATATCACAAACCAAAGGCATTCTAAGTGATATATAAAATATTATATTACACATCTCCCCTTGCTTTGATATTCCGGAATATATTATTAGATTCAGTTTACAGCTTTCATGCCAACATTGGGTATAAATCATATATTTTTTCATCACTCACAAATCAATTGTTTCATGAAAGCACTGGATGAACTTGTTGTGTCCTTGAAAGCTCCTGTGAATATTAGCGGCATGGTTTGTATACTTGCATGGGATGATTGCTAAAAGTATAGAGGAAAAAATAAATGCCAAAACAAACAATAACGAACTGAGGCCTATTTTAAATCTACAATTTATTATTATATAATTAGATGGTAAATATTAGGTTTTCTTTTGATGAAACAACGTTAAAAAACAACGCAAATACTAAAAATATAATCATGTGGGCTAATCGCTTCAAGTGATCTGTAAAGCCTATATTAGTAATGGTAGCATGAATCATAAATAATAATGGAATCCAAATTTTATGATAATATTAGTCATATATTTTATGAACAATTAGAGCATTTTTGACAATTCAGACTGAACAGAAAATTTAAATTCCCTTACTAACTTTTCTTACTTTCTTTACTTACAGAAACTCTAAAAATGGTTATGCTACGACTTCTAGTGTCAGATTTACAACTAGCAAAGATATATCTATCCATCGTAATTAACTGACTGTGGTTAAAAGAAAATAAAATTCGTTGAATTACTAGCGAATAAGTAAAGAAATCTTTTCCGGAAACGGCTTAATTAGGATTCAATGATGGTCTGACGTAAATGCACCAAAATATATTTTCAACTTTGAAATTGCTAAACTAGTAGAAATATCTGCTAAAATTTTGTTTTCTCGTTCAATTAACATAGTATGATGCATTGCCAATCATATAAAACAATGTTAAAATTATGTGTTTACTTTCACTTTAAAATAGAAAATTGTTAAACTATCATATGGGTAGCAGCAGCTAGTCATACTTACTAAACCAAATGTATAATTTACCTCAAATAATTATCTATGTTACAAATGGAAAATGATGAAGTCTGTAGAGAAATCTTGGTACACAATAGTTATAGTTACATACAAGTGCTCACACAGAATTAGGTACAACCACTACTATAGAGCAGACTATGTAATCTAAGGGATATTCAACACACAGGTTCACATGACTTATGAACTGAGTAACATCTGGTAATACAACTTACTGATTTTATTAGGGAACCATTTTTCATGCTTATCCCACCGCGTAGACTCAGAGTTTACCACTATGGTGTAAAGGAATGGTTGTCTATGATCACGCTCCACAGCAATATCTATACAAGTAAATCAATCAATGCTAGTGAAATCTTTGATAATAAAGTAGATGTGTTATCTTTATATGACTAATCATACCTGAGCTATTTATGTCTCTGTTAGAAATCATATCAGTAGACAGATGGACCACATGCTAACTAGAAGCGATGTAAGCATGTTATTTCCCATCAATATCTTAATGTACTTGGTAAGAACTGTTCTCTGACTTGAAATATATTTCATAAAAATGGTCGAGTTTCCTAAAGTAGTAATAATCAAGGAATGAATATTTAAAATCTAAACTTGTTTTTAACATAAATTAAAACCCAAAGAGTTATAACTGTGTAAAGACTTTAGAATTCTCATGTTTTACCTCCTTTAATTGTTTATGTAAACACTGTAACTGATAGTCATATTAGTTATTAGCTGCCAAAGGTTAATTAGCTATAAATAGAAGATGTCTTAAAGCGCATAAATTATATAAGTTTTTTTTATTATATAGTTGAACACATCAGAGTCTTGTTCTTAAAGCACATCAATTACATAAGTACTTTTATCATATATTTCAGTACATCAGAGTCTTGGCTTTCGAATGATCCTATATAAATACACAAAGAATAATAGAACTATGAAAAACAGGGTGTCAAAAGTATGTCCTGCAATAAAAAACACTTGGTTGCGGTTCCCACAATGTGATGTCATAATTATTATTTAGCATTAGGTAGTCGATCCCTTTCGCTGCCATTGAGGCTGTGCTTTTCTGTGACAATCGGTGCTGTTAAACCCAAAGAGCGCTAATAATAAACTAGGATTCTAGATAATCAACAATGCCCCGGGATCGTGCTAACGCCCGGCCAATACAAACACATGCTCTGGGTTAATTAATTATGCTTCAATAAATATACTGTCGTTGATAAATGTAATGAAATCACACCGATAAAATTGTGACCTGCAGTTGCATGGCCCTAAGACTACATGTCTACAAAGCTTGAAATTAATTAGCCTCAGTCGTGCCCCTCAACATCACAATAGAAAGAGAGGGCTAGTGCATAATATCATCGGAAAAACATAGCATGGTGCTTGGAATCTGAGTTATTTATCATAGAAATAATCTGTACATGGAGAGCTAATGACACTGCTTCCTTTGCCATCTTCATTGGTTCTCTAGAGTTGTCCTACCTTCGCCTGCGACTAGCGTCATTATCGTAGTTGAGAAATATAAGCAGTAAGCAATAAAATAAGTGGTAAGAGTACATAACACCGAATATGAAAATTGTGACATCACAATTTTCGAGCCTGTACCATTGAACATTTCTGCGGTAGAGATCTGGGGAAATCCTATAAACACCAACCGATGTCTGTCTCACCATGTCAAACAATGGCTCATTCGAAAGCCAAGACTTTGATGTATTGAAATATATGATAAAAAAATTATGTAATTTATGTGCGTTAAAGAAGCGGATAGTAAACAACAATTATTGATCTTTCCTTAAAACATGGTCTTTAGTAAAGGTAAGTTTAGTCAGAGATCTTGCATCTCACACGCAAGCGTTGGTGAGAGGACAATTGACCAATAAGTGTTCACTTTTCCAGAAAAAGCATTACGCCTTCAGCAAATCACAATCACAGGAAATGACTACCAAATCAGCTAGCCATTTTGTAACACATGATATCGAGAAAGACAAACTACGACACTGTGTTTAAATTAGAGCTGCACAACGATTATAAAAATTAATCGCGATTAATAACTGGTCTGAACCAGTTAATCTTTGATTAATCTTAGAATTAATCTAGCAAAAACCTGCATATTCAAAAACAAATCTTACAGCTATATATATAAATTAATTATATTTGACACAATTGTTAGCAGAAGTACTTGTTATGCACAATGTAGCCTACATAAGTTACAATGTAATAATTATTATGAGTATGAAAACAGTCTATGAAAGTCTATAATTAAGTCAGCCAAGAGTTGAGGTTGCACAGTTTAATCACATCCGAATAAAGAGCTGCCCTCTTCCTACATACAATATTGCCAGCTTTAGAGAGTAGCCACTCGCAGAGGACGGTAGTAGTAGTTATTGTCTGCGACAGCTGGTGATGATTTTTGCGCGGCAGGGTGAGAATTAGTGAAATTATATCTTAATGATGATGTGCTGTGAGGGTAGGCAAATTCTTTCTGGCTTCTGGCATATACTGCACGTCGCTTTCTTGTTTACGCTTCCAACAGCACAGAAATGCGCCACCTATTATGGAAGACATTTTTCTGCTTTCATGTGCTAATAGAGTGTCAATCTTATATTACTAATATTCTAAAGCTAAAATATGAGTGTGATTTTTTGAAAAATGAAAATACCTGTATAATTTACCTAAGAACGTTGTTAAAAATAAACAAAAAATAGACCATAATATACATGTATTAAATAATACTGAAATCGCTTTTGTTGCTATTACCTGGAAACATGTTGGAACAGCGAACAACATGGCCACTAACGGCATGATCGACGCAGTGTTGGTGCATTGTATAAACAAGTTTGATGTTAGCGGCTCACTTTGTGTTTTCATAGTTCAGTGCAAAGTAATTGTGGTTGTATATAATTGGAAAGAAAGTGTTGCTTGTCATAATATTTATTTGTTAGTAAATTAAATGATAGTAACCTGCTATGTTCATGTTATATATTGAACAATACAAATTAACCATATCATGATCACCACCTCGGTTGTATTTTATTTAAGATTAATTGGCTCAACTCAGTTAATCGTGTATTTGTATTGATTGCGTTAATCGTTTAATTAACGCGATCATTGTGCAGTTCTAGTTTAAATGGACAGTTGTGACTGTCGAAACAGTTGTCGAAATGACTACCGAATCAGCTAACCATTTTGTAATACATGATATCGAGAAAGGTAAACTACGACACAGAGTTTAAATGGACAGTTGTGAACATAGCTTTGGCCACTACCAACCACATTGCTGCTACAGTTTTAAGCATCAAGAAAAAGCAACTCCTCGAATGTAATCAATCGCTGGAGATGTCACATGACAGTGACCAAGACTAATGACCTCGTTACTCGAGTACAAGTACTGGATATTTTTTTAGCATAGCATTGTTGAATGAATTATTTTTAACTGTTGTGCATTTTAAAAGCTACCTTAATCCCAAACATAGTGAGAAGTTTATAAATATAATTTTAGACTGAGTGCATAAGCCATACTACAAACGCTTGAAGAAAATTTTAGGTGCACAGGTGTTGCTTATACATGAGGATTTACAATAGTTCATTTTAAAATACAGTAACTTGTTTTACGCTTTTGTAGGCGGATGGATGGATCTAGGAAGATTCCGCAAACATATTATTTTTTGCATTTAAGTGCTAAAAATAAAATGTTACTATCAATTTTGTGTAATAGGGTTTTAACATACTATATAATTTCCTTTTAGCATATGATTTGTTTTTAAACATATAATAAGGTTTCAACATCTTAATAAGGTTTAAAATCTATTGTATTTGAAAACAAATATATGAAGGTTTGCTCTGCGGAGAGACATACATATACATACCGAGGTAAAATATTGGCATTTTATTAGCAGATAAAAATGTGTTTCCATTTATTTCATTTTTAAAATGTATGTTTCAATCTATTTTGCATAAGTTCAGAAACTTTTCAACTATGGATGTGGCCAGAGGACACAATTGAACATTCTTACAAACTAAGGGTCTGTAAAAGTTCAGAAACATTCAAGGTAATGATATGGCCAAAGGACGCACATGGACATCGTTACAGAAAAAGATTGTCACTATTACAAAAAACATAAAATGCCCCTTAATGAGCACTCACTGATGCCCACAGGAAAACTGCAGAACAGTTGCATTAAATTTTGTGGACATCTATGCGATTGCATTAGAAATGCAGTAGCAGTAGTAAGCATGTCACATTAATGCAGTATAATTGCATTGTATAGTTTTACTACTTTGTCATAGGCTATATATACATTTACTACAACTATTTTCTAATGCACAGTAATTAGTATTGATGCAATGCAAATATTGCTTACTGCACAAAAGTAAGTAGTGTGCGCAGTGTTGATACTGCGTATTCTGCAGTGTTAGATGTAGTAGGAGCTTTTGTGTTACACCATTCATACAAGCACAGCACATTTTCACGAAAACTCATTACTAAATCAAACATTAAATCAAGTTTGGCACAACCACAGCACAATTGCAACATTGTAAAGATGTACAATGCACATTTGTAAAGGAACTTTGGAGATATACCCTTTGCAAAAACTAAAAATGTACTACTGTACTGTACTACTAAAAATGGAACTACTGCTGAACGTTTGCAAAAAATCGACTTCACAGAGATGAAAACAAAACATGACCAAGGACGAAAAATAACTATATCTAACAATACTCTGCCATACGCCTTGCTTTGAAGTGTAAAATGTACATTCTAGTCTAGCCTACCTTGTTAAAGCTAATGTCTGGGCCAAACTAAGGGCGTTTTAAAACTATTAAAACATTTTTGTCTTATATTACAAAGTGTAATTTTACCAAAGGTTAAGTAATAGATCGTCTTCTCGGCTTACTGCTACGTATTAGTTAAAAGTGATTCCTGCTTGTCTACATGATAATTTGTACCAAAAATAATAATAAGAAAGTCGCTAAATGAAAATTATAAACCAAGTTTTGAAGTCAAGCTGGGACACACGTATGAGCAGCCGTATCTTTGCGCACTATGACAAGTAGTACTGTAACTATTTTAGTGAACTTGGCAGTAGCGCTTTTGCTACTGAGCGACTCAAAAAGTCGCTAACGGAGGCGTCCCTTCCGACGCCTAAAATCTGTGCAATTATCTTGCAACCGTTTAAGGGTTTTCGAGTTAATCGAAGAAAGTAAAAATCTTCATTGCGACTTGTTGTCTTTCTCGTATACTGATGGTTTTTGGCGCCACGATAAATAGTGAGGATCTCCAAATGCTGGTAGTGGTTTTTTATATTACGTTTGACAAGCATATTTTAACAAAAATGAACAACGCTCTCAAATATTGCCAAACGATCTCTTCATGATGCACCAAAATATTTTTGGTAGAATCGTCGGAGGCGATATTGATATAAATGTGGGGGTTAAAGTCAGGGAAAGTGGTTCTGATAAAGAGGGAAGGCCTCCTGCATTGTCTAATCGATTTGGGAAGTATTACTTGCCCCACATTAATACCGATCAGTTAAGATATTCTTTTTGGCCTCGGACGGTGAGGGAAGTTCGTGCCGAGGTTGAATAGCTAGCTTGCTCTTTTAAGCTGAGTTCCGCTATTTTGTTTTTTACCTCCATTGGAGGGTCTTTTGCTGGAAAATTTTTATCTGATCTGATCTGACCTGGTAGGCCTACTACATTATGTCAATGGGCAGTAATAAAGCGAAACTCTTTGCTGATTACTTTTTTATTTCAATTTTGAAAATGTTTTAGCATTATACAAGTATACGTTTTTGGCTTTGTGCATTTACTGTTCAATCTTTTGTGATTTGGTGTAGGCTATAGCCTGCCGTTATTGAAGTCTCTGAATCTGAGTTGAATTTCTCAAACGGCAAAGGTTGACTGAGACGTAGATATCCCATTATCATAAATTAATTTCTTGCCTACGTAAGTGCATATGTAAAAAGATTAAATATATTATTTCCATTTGCCGAACGTCAAATTTTAGCGTATATACCAAAGTTTCACCCTTGACAAATGGAAACAATATGACATTTCAAATATGATAGCAATATGTATGTTTCTCAACGGTTGGGCGTGTGTGAATTCGTTCGTCGTTGTGATGGTCCAGCTATAGCTATTGAAATCTTGTAAAAACGAATTCATACCACAGAAGGTTTGATCTTGGAACTTCCGTTCAAAAGTCTGACACCTAACTAATTAAGCTACACGAGATTGATAGATTTTGCTAGGCAATGTATGTCGTTAAATATGAGCAACTATGTCACCGCTTTCCGTCACAATGCAACATAACGCTGTAATGTCATGAGAAGCGGTAAGTTTTATTAGTAAGCTTAGTCAAATTATTCATTGGTAATGTGCCAGGCATTTCTCATTACCTCTCGTCGTTTACAAGCTGATTTTTAATACCGGGCAACGCCGGATAGCACAGCTAGTTATTGTACAATATACAGTGCACCCTCAGAATACAATTACCCTGATATACGATTTTTTCACCTTACGAAGTTGAACATGGTGAGGTTTTCACCTCAAAAATTGGAGTTGCAATCTCTTAGACAGGGCTAGTTTAGCTTGCCAGAAAATTCAATTCCGTTACGTATTAAATTTATTTTAAGTGTGCAGTAACATAATAAGCATTGATACACTTTTGCCTCCTCTCTGCTCTACTCGCTACATGTACCGGCTCAAGTCACATTACTGCAAAGGTATATACGTCCTGTATAGTAAATAGAATTTCATTTTTCTTTTGGATGGCCATTAAATGGTCAAGTGTACGAGAGGCCACTTTTGAGAACTGCATCGCTCGAACTTTTTGGTTGAATTAGGTTGAAAATGTTTTAACCAGATTTGCTAAAAGTTATAGTGGAAGTGTAGACAAAAACTGCTGTGTGATAAACTTTCATTGACAAAAAACTTTGAGATACAGTGAAATAGTTAAAAAATACATACTTAAACTTAGCTTCAAGGGTGTTTAGTAAGCTAAATTTATTTGAAGTGAATTCAATGTTTATTTTATACGTACGTGCGTCTTGAAGGTAAGAACTCCTTACCGTATGTACTGCATATGGTACACACATTATAATGATGCACTTTATTGCAGATCATAACCACTAAACACAAAACAGTTACTGTAGGTAATTATAGTTACTAGAGTTAACATACTACAGTGAAACTCGGATAACTCAAACTTCAAGAGACCGAGCAAAAGTTTTCGAATTATCAGAGTGTTCAAGTTATCGGAGCACTGTCACAAGTCCATGTATTTACTTATTTATTAGTAGATACATGAACATATACAAACTATAATATAAATCAAAAGCACAAATGGCTTGTTTCAAATTAAATGCTTCTAATGTAAAGTTTAAAACGTTTTTATCAAAAAGTATAGAGATTTTTCTATCACTTGAGATTGGTTTGTTGTTTGAGGTGATGTTATTGCCAGGACGTTTTTTAGATTGACATTGGCAAAACTTGATCGTTGCTGAAATGCTCAAAAGAAAAGACATCTTTTTCTTTTGAGCGTTTTACCCACGATCAATTTTGCCGATTTTTTTTGAAGTTTATGCAAAGATTAACATACTTTACCTGGCATTCGTTAAGAGCAACACTCCGAGGCAGTTCAATTAAAAGTTTTACGAGGTTTTACGGTACATTGTATATCACTAACGTTTTTTGAATGGATACTTATTGAATGTACACACGTATTCTGTGTTTAGGTCAAACGATGAATAGTTTTTTTTAGCTAAGTCAACGTATACGTTTAATTACCACAATTTTTAAAACGTTTTAAACATTCAACATTCCGACGTTGATTCAACACGGAATCCACGTCGGAAAACTATTCATCACGGGCTAGCCGGGTCACGCACTCAAGGATTTTTCTCCACGCAAATACAAAACAAAAACAACATGCTGTTTTTGTTTTGTATGTGCGTGGTGAAAATCCTTGCGCCCGTGACCCGACTAGCCCGTGCTATTCATCGTATAACAGTATAAATCAAATTTCACCAAACCTTTAGAACAGTCGTTGACAAAAATATTTTGCCGATGGAGGTAGTAACGACGCTTATGAATTACGAAAACTTGAGGTTTACCTCTATGGCTTGGAATAAAGTGATTTTCTAAAGCGATAGCAACCGTTTCGGTAGCCGTTGGGCAAAAAACAGTTCGAATTAACAGTGTTGAGTTCGAGTTGTATAGAGCCATTTATCATTGCGTGGAAACGGACCAAGCAAATCCAGTCGAGTTAACCATGTGTTCACTATATCCGAGGGCGAGTTATCCATGTTTCACTGTATTTTGTTAGTAGCTCTCAATATGTACAACATTTTCATAAAATTTTGATGATTTTTATCAGGGAATATTTGCATTGTATAATGACAATGGTTTCTATACCCCTACATACGATTTTTTCACCATACAGTGCCAATGCTGGAATGGATCAACATAGTATCCGGAGGGTGCACTGTAAAGCTAATTGGACAGAAGAGCCATATTTAGAGGGAAGAGGGGAGGTGCTTGAATAGCCATAATATTCCTCTTGTTCTAAATTGAAGAAACAAGAAGACCTGCTGCTTGTCTGAACTGCAAAAAAATGAATTATGACGAAAATTGTGGAAACGTAGTAAATTTGGAGTTATCTACCCATGATCAGTGTTTAATTATTATTTTTTATTGTTGTTCTTCTTTTTCATTGTTTTATGACTTTTTGTAGATTTTTTGAAGTAGAATATGTATTATTGCCTGAGATTCGTAGCTCAGCTGAGATTTATGGGAAGCGTGCTGATGGGCCCCTTAAAGGTCTGCCGACTAGTGGAGTACCTAGAGATCAGCAGGCTGCTCTTGTAGGACAGCTCTGCTTCAGCGAAGGACAAGCAAAAAACAGGTGAGTACTTTTAGGGAATTTAGTTCTTGCTTTCAGACTTTGACCAAACATTTAACTATCGGTCACATCTTACTGTATTTAATTTTTTATCGTACAATTAGTAAAAAGAGAAGTTGATAAGTGTTTATGTTGTGTTTTTTATTTCACAGGTTTTGCTAGAATACACAACTGTACCCAATCATTAGAATCTTTTTAAATTGTAATAGGAAAAATATTTGCGGATTTATAACAAATCACGTTTTGAACAGCCTTCTGCAATGAGCATATTGTAATATAATTCTGCATAGTGTACCGTATTGCCATACTGTCACTATTGTTATTAGCTGTCATATTGTATTGTATCATATTGTCATACTGTCACTATTGTTACTATCTGTCATATTGTATCGTATTGCCATACTGTCACTATTGTTACTATATATTGTATTGTATTGTCGTACTGTCACTATTGTTACTATCTGTCATATTGTATTGTATCGTATTGTCATACTGTCACTATTGTTACTATCTGTCATATTGTATTGTATTGTCATACTGACACTATTGTTACTATCTGTCATATTGTATCGTATTGTCATACTGTCACTATTGTTTCTATCTGTCATTTTGTATTGTATCGTATTGTCATACTGTCACTATTGTTACTATCTGTCATATTGTATTGTATCATATTGTCGTACTGTCACTATTGTTATGATCTGTCATATTGTATTGTATTGTCATACTGTCACACTGTTACTATTGTTACTATCTGTCATATTGTGTCATATTGTCATACTGTCACTATTGTTACTATCTGTCATGTTGTATTGTATCGTATTGTCATACTGTGACTATTGTTACTATTTGTCGTATTGTAATGTATCATATTGTCATACTGTCACTATTGTTACTATCTGTCATATTGTATTGTATTGTCATACTGTCACTATTGTTACTATCTGTCATATTGTATCGTATTGTCATACTGTCACTATTGTTTCTATCTGTCATATTGTATTGTATCGTATTGTCATACTGTCACTATTGTTACTATCTGTCATATTGTATTGTATCATATTGTCGTACTGTCACTATTGTTATGATCTGTCATATTGTATTGTATTGTCATACTGTTACTATTGTTACTATCTGTCATATTGTCATACTGTCACTATTGTTACTATCTGTCATATTGTATTGTATCGTATTGTCATACTGTGACTATTGTTACTATTTGTCGTATTGTAATGTATCATATTGTCATACTGTCACTATTGTTACTAACTGTCATATTGTATTGTATCGTATTGTCGTACTGTTACTATTGTTACTATCTGTCATATTGTATTGTATTGTCATACTGTCACTATTGTTACTATCAGTCATATTGTATTGTATCGTATTGTCATACTGTCACTATTGTTACTATCTGTCATATTGTATTTATCATATTGTCATACTGTCACTATTGTTACTATCTGTCATATTGTATTGTATTGTCATACTGTCACTATTGGTTTGGTTTGGTTTGATTTTTATTGCGTAATAATAACATGACAATATGAGTAAAAAAAATACACAGAGTAGCAATAGGACATGCCAGATAGCCAGAGGCTAGAGTCAAGGCAGCCCCAGCAAGCAGTAGGAAAAGAAACAGAATCAGCGATAAGCGCACACTCCGGAGCACCAGAGTCAGGAAGGACAGTCCCAGGACGCCCACAGGCGCTCTACCAACTTCGCCTTCAGCTGACCCGGAGCAGAGCCCGCACAATCACTCAAAAATTTATTATATAATTTCATTGCACTAAAAAATATCGATCTCTGTCCCTTAGAAGACAAACACTTTTTCAACTTTAATTGATTTTTACTTTTTAAACGGGTATCTTGACAATGATCTATCATAAAATCTTGCAACTCTTCCATGGGGAAAGAATTTGTTAAAAACATTAGCAGGCGATACTGGAATAAAATTTCAATTGGCATTATTTTTAAAATTTTAAAATTTTTGGAAACTGTTTGATTTGGTTTAAAATTGAGTATTATTCTGATTGCCTTTTTTTGCATGATTAAAAGTTTGTTTAAATCAGTTTTGTTGCCGTGGCCCCAAAACTCGATTCCATAAATTAAAAGAGAATAGAAAAAACTGTAGTACAAATTGATCATGGTTGATTTGTCTAGGTAGGGGCGAATGAAACGTAATATTAGTAATATGTAATTAAGTTTTTTGATGAGACTTTGGATGTGTTTTTTAAAAGTCAAGTTGTTGTCTAACGTGATACCTAAAAATTGAGTCGAATCTTTGATTTGTAGTTGAGAATTGTTTAAAGAAAGGCTTAGATTATAATTTTGAGTGTTTTTAGACGGATTTTTGAAAACTACTTGAAATGTTTTACTGTTGTTTAAAATGAGTCTGTTTGATAGGCACCATTCATTAATAATATTTAATTCCTCTTGGAGTTTAGAATTATCTGTTGAAAATATATTGGTGTCATCTGCGAATAAAATACAATCCAAAGCAGGTGCAGCATTTACTAAGTCATTTATAAAAATTAAAAATAAGAGGGGTCCTAAAATTGATCCTTGTGGGACACCAATCGTAATTGCCCTCATTTGCGAACAATCAGTATCTGTTTTGGTAAATTGAAATCTATTTTGGAGATAACTTTGAATAAGAGAGGAAGACTTTACACTAAAATTGTAGTAAAAAAGTTTGTCAATTAAAATTTTGTGATTAATCGTATCGAATGCCTTTGAAAAATCCAAAAATACGCCCTGAGTTATATTACTTTGATCTAAATTAGTATATAAAAATTCCATTAGACTGTTTATTGCTGTAGTGGTGCTTTTACCTTTTCTAAAACCAAATTGTTTAGGCGACAAGATGTTATTGGTTTCTAAAAAATCCCGTATTTGCAAAGACAAACATTTCTCTAAAATTTTTGATAAAGCAGGAAGAATGGAAATGGGCCGGTAATTAGATGGATCTGTTCTATTTCCTTTTTTAAATAATGGAGTCACGCGAGCTATTTTTAAACAATTTGGGAAATTAGATTGTTGTATAACAAGATTTATAAGATGTGTTAAAACTGGAATTAGGACTAGTTTATTTTCTTTTATTGCACGGAGAGAAATCCTATCATAGCCGGTTGCTTTAGGAAGACTGAAAGAATCAATTATTTGCAGTGTTTGGTAGGGGTCAATTATCTGGAAGCTAAAATCAATATCATTTACACAGTTGTCCATAAATTTAGAAAAGTGAATATCGGAAAGTGGCAACTCATTGGCCAGTTTATTACCAACATTTACGAAATGATCATTTAAGGTCTCAGCTATATCTTGCGAGTCTGTTAGGAGTTTTCCATCTTTGTTTATGCTCGTTGGGCTATCTGAATTTTTAGAGTCTCTATTTAACAATCTGTTTATGAATTTCCACTTTTCGTTTTGATTATTTTTACATTTATCAAATTCTTTTTTATAGAATTTAGTCTTCGCAGTTTTAATTTCATTTGTGACTAAATTTCTGAAACTGTGGTAAGAGGTGTGGAGCGAAGTATTGAAAGGTTCTTTTTTGCATTTAATGTGCAATTTTCTTCGCTTATTTATCTGTTTAAGTAGATGGTGATTCATCCAAGGTTTTAAAAAGTTGAGCTTTTTCTGATTTGTGGAAATTAATTTTTTCTTCCCAGCTATTTTTATTAAATTTTGGAACGACAAAGAAAAGGATTCAAAGCTTTTGTTAACATCAGAGCAATCCATTATCGCCCGCCAATCTTGTTCAGCAAGCTTGATTGCTAGCTGATCATAGTCAATAATGAAAATGGATAAATTTGAACGCTTGGGAATTTTGATTTTAAACTCAATTGATGCAAAAACTGGTTGATGGTCAGAAATATTAAAATCTATTGTTGCAGAGTTTATGTTAGAGTCAACCCGGTTAGTTGCTATGTGGTCTATAAGGCTATTTTTGGTACTACCTAGTCTTGTCGCAGTTAAAATTGTGTTGCAAAAACCATATGATGTTAACAAGTTTTCATAATTGAATGAGTTTATGTCAAGAATATTTTCGGGACCGAGATCGATATTAATGTCACCTACAATTATTGTGTCCGGTGGTAATGTGGGGATCAAAGCTCCGAGATCCTCCAGAAAAGACGGCAGAGCGCCCGAGGGCGCCCTGTAGACTGCCAACACCGAGAAAATCCGGCGCCCCGAAGAATGCACCGACGCGAACACCGCTTCCGCCCCAGCCAGTGTAGCCGCCAAAACTCTAGCCTCAAAACCATCTGCCACATACACGCAAACTCCTCCACCTCCTTCATTTGGCCGTGAACTGCAAAGCAATCGATAATTTTTTAAAATAAATTTGTTAATATATGAATGTTCACCAAGCCAAGATTCTGATATAACGATAAGAGAAAAGTTAACATTCAGATGAGCCAAAAAAAGTTCAAATTCAGAAAACTTGTTATGAATGCTGCGAATGTTTATATGCAGAATGTTTATAGAGTTTTTTAGTACTATGCTCTTCAATGCATTAGGTTTGATCAAAGCGCTATGATGAATATTTAGTAAATCAGGTGTATCGTCGAAGCCTGGTATAGTTGCGCTAGTAATAGAAAAACCACATTAAATTATGGAAATGATTAGTTCAAGTCTATCAGGTCTTTGTCGGAAGAAATTTTAATTGCTTCTGGAGTTTTTTCTTTACGCATGAAAATGTTTCCATGATAGGTCCAAGCATATTTATAATTTAAGTCTCTTTTTTTACATCTGACTTTATAAAACAGCTCCTGTGTTGTTTTAGGCAGCTGTTCATTGATGAAGATTTTGTCTGAGTTTTCATATCCCAGAGACTTCGTAGTAATTGATTTTTTTACCATACTCTTTCTTCCATCATAGAACGCATCTCTTGCAGACATCTTGTTGAATTTTATAATAATTGCTCTCTTAGGATTTTCACCAGACTGTTTGGTTCGGAAAATTCCGTCAATGTCTTGTTCATTATAGCTAAGGTCAAGGCTGTCAGAAAGTTTCTCAATAATAGCGTGAAGATTTTCCTTATTTGTTACTGGAATTCCGTCTAGAATAAGTGATTTGTTGAATTTTTCTTGTTCTATGAGTTGGATGGATTTAGAAAGCTTTGTCAACGAGCTAGTAGATGGTTGCAGGTCAGAGTAATCTTTCTGCAAGTCGCACAATGATTTTTTAATGCTTTCAATTTCTTCGCCATAGTACGTCAAGGCTTTAGCTTGCTGCCTTTGTTCATCTTCCAGGACGGTGACACGATTACCAATACGATCCAGATGTTGACATATGCCGTTAAATTTATCCTCCATCCATTCTTTTGTTAGATCAAGTTTACTGTTGATGTCGCTAAGGGTAATGCTATCTTCAGTGATACTTGATGTTTGTCGCGTAATGTGCTTTTTGTTCGACATTTTGAAGCGAAAACTTACCCAATTTGGGGGCGGTTCATATAGATGTTACCACCCCCAAAGCTTTTCCAGGCTTTCTTCCAGATAGTCTAGCAGCTTTGTTAGTTAAAGAATTTTAAAGAGCCACTATCCAGCTTGAAATTGGTTGTAATCCTCTGAAATTGCGAGTAATCCTCAATTAAAGAATTTAAGCGTTGATAAGTGCAATAGTAAGAGAGAGAGTGTAAAACACGACTGCTCTCTACGAAAGCCAACTGCCACTGCCACTATTGTTACTATCTGTCATATTGTATCGTATTGTCATACTGTCACTATTGTTTCTATCTGTTATATTGTATTGTATCGTATTGTCATACTGTCACTATTGTTACTATCTGTCATATTGTATTGTATCATATTGTCGTACTGTCACTATTGTTATGATCTGTCATATTGTATTGTATTGTCATACTGTCACACTGTTACTATTGTTACTATCTGTCATATTGTGTCATATTGTCATACTGTCACTATTGCTACTATCTGTCATATTGTATTGTATCGTATTGTCATACTGTGACTATTGTTACTATTTGTCGTATTGTAATGTATCATATTGTCATACTGTCACTATTGTTACTATCTGTCATATTGTATTGTATTTCATACTGCTACTATTGTAAAAATCTGTCATATTGTATTGCATCGTATCGTCATACTGTCACTATTGTTCCTATCTGTCTTATTGTATTGTATCATATTGTCATACTGTTACTATTGTTACTAACTGTCATATTGTATTGTATCGTATTGTCATACTGTTACTAATTGTCATATTGTGTTGTATCATATTGTCGTACTGTCACTCGTGTTACTATCTGTCATGTTGTATTGTATTGTCATACTGCCAGTATTGTTACTATTTGTCATATTGTTTTGTATCATATTGTCATACTGTCACTATTGTTACTATCTGTCATATTGTATTGTCATACTGTCACAATTGGTACTATCTGTCATATTGTATTGTATCGTATTGTCATACTGTCACTATTGTTATTATCTGTCATATTTTATTGTATCATATTGTCATACTGTCACTATTGTCACTATATGTCATATTGTATTGTATCGTATTGTCATACTGTCACTATTGTTACTATCTGTCATATTGTATTGTATCGTATTGTCATACTGCCACTATTGTTACTATATGTCATATTGTTTTGTATCATATTGTCATACTGTCACTATTGTTACTATCTGTCATATTGTATTGTCATACTGTCACTATTGTTACTATCTGTCATATTGTATTGTATCGTATTGTCATACTGTCACTATTGTTATTATCTGTCATATTTTATTGTATAATATTGTCATACTGTCACTATTGTCACTATATGTCATATTGTATTGTATCGTATTGTCATACTGTCACTATTGTTATTATCTGTCATATTGTATTGTATCGTATTGTCATACTGTCACTATTGTTACTATCTGTCATATTGTATCATATTGTCATACTGTTACTATTGTTACTATCTGTCATATTGTATTGTATCGTATTGTCATACTGTTACTATTGTTACTATCTGTCATATTGTGTTGTATCATATTGTCGTACTGTCACTATTGTTACTATTTGTCATATTGTATTGTATTATATTGTCATACTGTCACTATTGTTACTATCTATCATATTGTATTATATCATATTGTCATACTGTTACTATTGTTACTAACTGTCATATTGTATTGTATCGTATTGTCATACTGTTACTATCTGTCATATTGTCTTGTATCATATTGTCGTACTGTCACTCGTGTTACTATCTGTCATATTTTTTTGTATCGTATTGTCATACTGTCACTATTGTTACTATATGTCATATTGTTTTGTATCGTATTGTCACACTGTCACTATTGTTACTATCTGTCATATTATATTGTATCGTATTGTCATACTGTCACTATTGTTATTATCTGTCATATTGTATTGTATTGTCATACTGTCACTATTGTTACTATCTGTCATATTGTATCGTATTGTCATACTGTCACTATTGTTTCTATCTGTCATATTGTATTGTATCGTATTGTCATACTGTCACTATTGTTACTATCTGTCATATTGTATTGTATCATATTGTCGTACTGTCACTATTGTTATGATCTGTCATATTGTATTGTATTGTCATACTGTCACACTGTTACTATTGTTACTATCTGTCATATTGTGTCATATTGTCATACTGTCACTATAGTTACTATCTGTCATATTGTATTGTATTTCATACTGCTACTATTGTTACTATCTGTCCTATTGTATTGTATCGTATCGTCATACTGTCACTATTGTTCCTATCTGTCTTATTGTATTGTATCATATTGTCATACTGTTACTATTGTTACTAACTGTCATATTGTATTGTATCGTATTGTCATACTGTTACTATCTGTCATATTGTGTTGTATCATATTGTCGTACTGTCACTCGTGTTACTATCTGTCATGTTGTATTGTATTGTCATACTGCCAGTATTGTTACTATTTGTCATACTGTTTTGTATCATATTGTCATACTGTCATTATTGTTACTATCTGTCATATTGTATTGTCATACTGTCACTATTGGTACTATCTGTCATATTGTATCGTATTGTCATACTGTCACTATTGTTATTATCTGTCATATTTTATTGTATCATATTGTCATACTGTCACTATTGTCACTATATGTCATATTGTATTGTATCGTATTGTCATACTGTCACTATTGTTACTATCTGTCATATTGTATTGTATCGTATTGTCATACTGCCACTATTGTTACTATGTGTCATATTGTTTTGTATCATATTGTCATACTGTCACTATTGTTACTATCTGTCATATTGTATTGTCATACTGTCACTATTGTTACTATCTGTCATATTGTATTGTATCGTATTGTCATACTGTCACTATTGTTATTATCTGTCATATTTTATTGTATCATATTGTCATACTGTCACTATTGTCACTATATGTCAT
Source organism: Watersipora subatra (assembly GCF_963576615.1). NCBI lineage: Eukaryota > Metazoa > Bryozoa > Gymnolaemata > Cheilostomatida > Watersiporidae > Watersipora > Watersipora subatra. The sequence goes on along the minus strand of NC_088709.1, from coordinate 42,545,607 downwards.
ATTGTATTGTATCGTATTGTCATACTGTCACTATTGTTATTATCTGTCATATTGTATTGTATCGTATTGTCATGCTGTTACTATTGTTACTATCTGTCATATTTTATTGTATCGTATTGTCATACTGTCACTATTGTTACTATATGTCATATTGTATTGTATCATATTGTCATACTGTTACTATTGTTAATATCTGTCATATTGTATTGTATCGTATTGTCATACTGTTACTATTGTTACTATCTGTCATATTGTGTTGTATCATATTGTCGTACTGTCACTATTGTTACTATTTGTCATATTGTATTGTATCATATTGTCATACTGTCACTATTGTTACTATCTATCATATTGTATTATATCATATTGTCATACTGTTACTATTGTTACTAACTGTCATATTGTATTGTATCGTATTGTCATACTGTTACTATCTGTCATATTGTCTTGTATCATATTGTCGTACTGTCACTCGTGTTACTATCTGTCATATTTTTTTGTATCGTATTGTCATACTGTCACTATTGTTACTATATGTCATATTGTTTTGTATCGTATTGTCATACTGTCACTATTGTTACTATCTATCATATTGTATTGTATCATATTGTCATACTGTCACTATTGTTACTATCTGTCATATTGTATTGTATCATATTGTCAAAAGATGCTCCAACTGTGTATGCTCTTCAGGTCAGTGTTTCCCTCTGTTTCACCTTCTTCTATAACACGTGGTATTATCTAGAGTTTTTAGAGTTACAGTGGACTCCTGTACAACAATAATTCATTCAGGTGGCATTTTATTGCAAAAGAGTTTAGGGCATTTTAGGGTAGAGTAGTAAAGAAACTTATAGTAATTATCTAATGCAAACTGGTGAAATCAAATCAAAACAAAACAAAAATTGTTTTTGTCATTTTATTTCTTTTTGACGTGTTAAAAATTAGTAAGATAATAGTATATCTTATCTATATATCTTAGCTATATATAACTTATATTTAACTATATGTTAGTATATCAACCTTAGTAGCTATATATAACTTATATTTAACTATATGTTAGTATATCAACCTTAGTAGCTATATATAACTTATATTTAACTATATGTTAGTATATCAACCTTAGTAGCTATATATAACTGATATTTAACTATATGTGAGTATATCAACCCTAGTAGCTATATATAACTTATATTTAACTATATGTTAGTATATCAACCTTAGTAGCTATATATAACTTATATTTAACTATATGTTAGTATATCAACCTTAGTAGCTATATATAACTTATATTTAACTATATGTTAGTATATCAACCTTAGTAGCTATATATAACTGATATTTAACTATATGTTAGTATATCAACCCTAGTAGCTATATATAACTTATATTTAACTATATGTTAGTATATCAACCTTAGTAGCTATATATAACTTATATTTAACTATATGTTAGTATATCAACCTTAGTAGCTATATATAACTGATATTTAACTATATGTTAGTATATCAACCCTAGTAGCTATATATAACTTATATTTAACTATATGTTAGTATATCAACCCTAGTAGCTATATATAACTTATATTTAACTATATGTTAGTATATCAACCTTAGTAGCTATATATAACTTATATTTAACTATATGTTAGTATATCAGCTTTAGTAGCTATATATAACTTATATTTAACTATATGTTAGTATATCAGCTTTAGTAGCTATATATAACTTATATTTAACTATATGTTAGTATATCAACCTTAGTAGCTATATATAACTTATATTTAACTATATGTTAGTATATCAACCTTAGTAGCTATATATAACTTATATTTAACTATATGTTAGTATATCAACCTTAGTAGCTATATATAACTTATATTTAACTATATGTTAGTATATCAACCTTAGTAGCTATATATAACCTATATTTAACTATATGTTAGTATATCAACCTTAGTAGCTATATATAACTTATATTTAACTATATGTTAGTATATCAGCCTTAGTAGCTATATATAACTTATATTTAACTATATGTTAGTATATCAGCTTTAGTAGCTATATATAACTTATATTTAACTATATGTTAGTATATCAACCTTAGTAGCTATATATAACTTATATTTAACTATATGTTAGTATATCAACCTTAGTAGCTATATATAACTTATATTTAACTATATGTTAGTATATCAACCTTAGTAGCTATATATAACTTATATTTAACTATATGTTAGTATATCAACCTTAGTAGCTTTATATAACTTATATTTAACTATATGTTAGTATATCAACCTTAGTAGCTATATATAACTTATATTTAACTATATGTTAGTATATCAGCTTTAGTAGCTATATATAACTTATATTTATATATATGTTAGTATATCAACCTTAGTAGCTATATATAACTTATATTTAACTATATGTTAGTATATCAACCTTAGTAGCTATATATAACTTATATTTAACTATATGTTAGTATATCAGCTTTAGTAGCTATATATAACTTATATTTAACTATATGTTAGTATATCAACCTTAGTAGCTATATATAACTTTTATTTAACTATATATTAGTATATCAGCCTTAGTAGCTATATATAACTTATATTTAACTATATGTTAGTATATCAACCTTAGTAGCTATATATAACTTATATTTAACTATATGTTAGTATATCAACCTTAGTAGCTATATATAACTTATATTTAACTATATGTTAGTATATCAACCTTTGTAGCTATATATAACTTATATTTAACTATATGTTAGTATATCAGCCTTACTAGCTATATATAACTTATATTTAACTATATGTTAGTATATCAGCCTTAGTAGCTATATATAACTTATATTTAACTATATGTTAGTATATCAACCTTAGTAGCTATATATAACTTATATTTAACTATATATTAGTATATCAGCCTTAGTAGCTATATATAACTTATATTTAACTATATGTTAGTATATCAGCCTTAGTAGCTATATATAACTTATATTTAACTATATGTTAGTATATCAGCCTTAGTAGCTATATATAACTTATATTTAACTATATGTTAGTATATCAGCCTTAGTAGCTATATATAACTTATATTTAACTATATGTTAGTATATCAACCTTAGTAGCTATATATAACTTATATTTAACTATATGTTAGTATATCAACCTTAGTAGCTATATATAACTTATATTTAACTATATATTAGTATATCAGCCTTAGTAGCTATATATAACTTATATTTAACTATATATTAGTATATCAGCCTTAGTAGCTATATATAACTTATATTTAACTATATATTAGTATATCAGCCTTAGTAGCTATATATAACTTATATTTAACTATATGTTAGTATATCAGCCTTAGTAGCTATATATAACCTATATTTAACTATATGTTAGTATATCAACCTTAGTAGCTATACATAACTTATATTTAACTATATGTTAGTATATCAACCTTAGTAGCTATATATAACTTATATTTAACTATATGTTAGTATATCAGCCCTAGTAGCTATATATAACTTATATTTAACTATATATTAGTATATCAGCCTTAGTAGCTATATATAACTTATATTTAACTATATGTTAGTATATCAGCCCTAGTAGCTATATATAACTTATATTTAACTATATATTAGTATATCAGCCTTAGTAGCTATATATAACTTATATTTAACTATATATTAGTATATCAGCCTTAGTAGCTATATATAACTTATATTTAACTATATGTTTGTATATCAGCCTTAGTAGCTATATATAACTTATATTTAACTATATGTTAGTATATCAACCTTAGTAGCTATATACAACTTATATTTAACTATATATTAGTATATCAACCTTAGTAGCTATATATAACTTATATTTAACTATATGTTAGTATATCAACCTTAGTAGCTATATATAACTTAAATTTAACTATATGTTAGTATATCAGCCTTAGTAGCTATATATAACTTATATTTAACTATATGTTAGTATATCAACCTTAGTAGCTATATATAACTTATATTTAACTATATGTTAGTATATCAGCCTTAGTAGCTATATATAACTTATATTTAACTATATGTTAGTATATCAGCCTTAGTAGCTATATATAACTTATATTTAACTATATGTTAGTATATCAACCTTAGTAGCTATATATAACCTATATTTAACTATATGTTAGTATATCAGCCGTAGTAGCTATATATAACCTATATTTAACTATATGTTAGTATATCAGCCGTAGTAGCTATATATAACCTATATTTAACTATATGTTAGTATATCAGCCTTAGTAGCTATATATAACTTATATTTAACTATATATTAGTATATCAGCCTTAGTAGCTATATATAACCTATATTTAACTATATGTTAGTATATCAGCCGTAGTAGCTATATATAACCTATATTTAACTATATATTAGTATATCAGCCCTAGTAGCTATATATAACTTATATTTAACTATATATTAGTATATCAGCCTTAGTAGCTATATATAACTTATATTTAACTATATATTAGTATATCAGCCCTAGTAGCTATATATAACTTATATTTAACTATATATTAGTATATCAGCCTTAGTAGCTATATATAACTTATATTTAACTATATGTTAGTATATCAGCCTTAGTAGCTATATATAACTTATATTTAACTATATGTTAGTATATCAGCCTTAGTAGCTATATATAACTTATATTTAACTATATGTTAGTATATCAGCCTTAGTAGCTATATACTAGAAATTCCACTGTCATACAGCCCACGACCAAAGAGATGGCCAGAGATATTGGCAAAAAAAATAAAGGGTACTAATGGTTGAGAAATGCAATATTAGCAATCAAATGGCTCTGCAGTGCAATAGGATAACTGCAATGGTAGCTGTAATGTACTGGGTGTGGGTGTTATTATATACAACAATAAGCAATAATGAATGGAAAAGATGTTTATATTTTCCTCCTGCAACAGGAGAAATGCAATATTGGCCAATATTAGAAGTAAAATGCACTGATATTCTTAGAATAATCAATTTTATTAATATAGTAATAATAGAAAACCAATACACAATTTTGTTTACATTTCAAAACGTCATAGGTAGCAATATCAAGAAGTTGTGGTATTTATATAGGTTTTTAGAAAATTTATTTAAAAAGTGTTTGGTCATGACAAACAACAACAATGAAAGGAAAATATTACGTTTATATCTCTCTCTTGCAATAGAAGAAATGCAATGTTGGCCAATATTATAAGTAAAATGCACTGATATTATTAAAATAACCAATATTGTTAATATAGTAATACAGCAATAATAGAAAACCTATGAGCATTAATGCGTCTTGAAGATTTCTGCAAACTGCAGCAAAATAAAAGCTGTTATAAAAGTGTTATAAAGCTATAGGCCTAATTTACTGTAATGTATGTAATTCAACAACGATAAAGAAATATGTTTATTATAATTCTGAAATGCAAAATTAGAAGTAAAATGGCAAGCTACTGTGTACTATACAGTTTCAAAGTTGGTTGCATTGAATGTAGAATGGTTTTGATAAGCGATCTTTAACAGAAAGCGGGTAGGAGCATTCACTCGTATAAAAATGTAGCAAAATAAAAAATGTTCTCGTCATGAAGGGGCGTTGTAGTTTGGCCCTAGCTTGTACGTAAGTTGTAAAGAATTTCGGCTAACGTTTTAAATAATGAAACCTTCGGTGATTGGACAAAAAACATAGGCTGATAAACGGTGTACCACAATTTCGTACCTGTAAATCGGTCTACGCCTCAAACGGTCTACGTTTATTACAAAAACCTTCGAATAAATTCGATTACAAGTAAACAGTACCATAGACTGGTAAAATGAACACGGTTTTCTCGTGAAATACGCACTACTAAATTGTTCTACAATCGGTCGAACGGCTTTATTGGCGTTTCAATTTTCGGTCTTAACTTTTATTAAACCGAGCTTTTCAAGCTTTTTGTGGCGATTTTCGTTCAAATAAATCTGTCTATTTGTGTATAATCCGATCAGATGGGTAAGTTTAAAGATAATACCGACAATTTACAAAGACTTGGTAACATATTTAAAAAGGTTTAAATGTGTTTTGTATCGTTATTATACTTTTACGACTTTACATTCCGATGCTTAAATTTCTTGATGAAATTTCTAGCCAAGGGTTCGTCTCATTGTTGATGAATAATTTTCGTAAGTTGTGTGCACATGCATTTATCATAAAAAACTCGCACACATCGCTCCGCTCGTTTGCTTGTGGGATAACTTATATTTAACTCTATGTTAGTATATCAACCTTAGTAGCTATATATAACTTATATTTAACTATATGTTAGTATATCAGCTTTAGTAGCTATATATAACTTATATTTAACTATATGTTAGTATATCAGCCTTAGTAGCTATATATAACTTGGATAAGTTATATACGTAGTTATATGGGTATATGCATATAACAAATTAATGTTCATAGTAAATATTATATTAAAATCTAAAATGCACAATAAACTTTCACATTCGCTTACTTCTCACTAATTTTCGTTTCACTCATGCATGTACTAAGCATATCAACCATTTACTAAACATGAAGAATGCTGAACATAGCGGGAGAGCGAGCATCATATCTCTCATGCATTGCAGGAGAGATTTCAGTGAATAACTTATTGGCATCTTCATTATTCCCATGTATTCAGCACGCCGACGGCCAAGTTTGAATTTCGAGAGAATGGTATGTTGATATTGTACGGTAAAAAACTGTCGAATGGCTGGGGCAAAAAGACATAGTGTTCCACATCGTAAGATGAAAATCTGTATAACAGGGACATCACAACCCACAAGTGCATTGTATGTTAGAGTTATCATTCCATAATCTAGTATATTGTATGTTAGAGTTATCATTCCATAATCTAGTAAGTAGTTAACATCTGAATATTTACTAGGCAATGTCTATTAGTTACTCTCTTAACTACATGCATAACTCTGAGCCAGAAGTTCACGACCTGTTCACCTCATTCTGTAAGTAGCTGCCCAGTTACTTATATCATGACTAAATGTTTATTACTATCCATTACATTGATCATTGTTTATTTGTTCATATCAAATAACATTATAACAAGAGCAGACAACTTTTGGTATCACATAATCATATATTTGATCACTTTTACTTGAAGTTATGTGATACTTGTCCAAATCATCGCTCACAAGCATTGTTCATTCCAAGTGTATCATTAAAGTCTTTGTGACGAGTCTGTGTGGATGAGAATGTTCATGTAGTAATTTTATACATTTGTAGGGTTCTGTAGCGGTAGCTGGAGATTGCATTCGTTGGCTTCGGGATAATCTCGGTATCATCAGCGATTCTGCTGAGTCAGGTGACTAGATTCCCTTCATTAACACTACTTATTCTGTTCATGATATGTTTAGTCATAACTTCAATCCTATAGCGGTGTGCAAAATTATGGCAACTCTCCCTCTGTTGTGTTCATTCTTGATTGAAAGACGTTCCTATTATCTCAGCTGAGCTCTATGTGCGCAATCTATACATTTCTAAAGCTTAGTGTCTTCTCAACTAATTATTTTGAAAACAAAAATGGTACAGTAATACTTCAACTTACGAGTGCTCCAACGTATGAGAAACATGAGATACGAGCCAGCTTTTAAGCAAGTTTTAGCACTAACATACGAGCCATGTTTGAGATACGAGCACATGAGTCAGTTGCCAAGTATGGCGGAGGTGTTTTATGAGAACAGCATCAATCTATATTTTTCAACTGCTCAGGTTATACTTTTGTACCATGTTTTTTTTGTGCGCAATTTTTAGTGCAAAATTATATGGATTAAAAGTACTGTGTGTTGACCGAAAGTTTGCCAGTAAAATGAAAGATAATGCAAAGAAAAAGCGAATGATAACAGTTGATATTACACGGAAATCTATTGAAAAATATGCGAAATGTGTATGCGTGATTGAGTTAGCTCAGCAATATGACAGAAATACATCCACAATTATCAAACAGAAGGATTATATTCAGGGCATTGATTTCGCAGAAGGACTAACCAGAGTTTCTAAACGGCGCAGCGATCTTCACGACCACTGATGGAGAAACTGCTCAGGCATTAGATGAAAGATAAACAATTGGCCGATGACAGCATAACTGAAACGATGCTATGTGAAAAGGCCAGTGCAATCTATCAAAACTATAAAAATAGACATTCGGACAAGTAGGCTAGTGGTCGTGCATTAACCCTTTGTGACGACACCTGTGTTTGTCCTAATCGCAACATGTTGAAAGGGCGACAAAGGCAAACGTCCTTAGGTAGGTTTATCTTAAAACGGCCGGCTAGTCGTGAAAGCGAAACCAAGGAAAAATTAGCTAACCAGCGAGAAACTTCAAACTACGAACGCCGAAGAAATTTTAATTACGTAAAGTTAAAAATGAAAGTTTGCTTTTAGGTTTGCTTTTAAGTTTGTCTTGTAAGACAGTGATAAAATCCAAATTTATCAAAGTCAACTGTTGTAATGAAGGATAACTTATATCTCCCTCCCTGGCAATTGTATGTATTTAATTTCCCAGCTGCTATTGTATGTATTTAATTTTACATTTTAATAAATCACATTTCCTTGCATTATTTTTTATTTGTTGCTTTTTGAAAGCATGTGGTAAGTGAGGACAATAACCAACATGTTTTTTTTGGTACAATATCTTGTTTTGAATGTTTTATTTGCATTTTTTAGAGTATGGAAACCAATCAATATATATTTAATTGTTCTATATATGAATAACTTGCACCAACATGCGAGTAAATTAACATATGAGCTCAGTCTCGGAACGCCTTAAGCTCGTAAGTCGAAGTTTGACTGTATTTGGTATTTGTGGTACTTGACTAATTTTTTTGTGATACTTGAGCAGCACTTGTGGTACTTCAGTAGAACTTGAGATACTTGAGTACGACTTGTGGTAGTTGAGGAGCACTCGTGATACTACAGTAGTACTTGCGATGCATATTGTCAGAGGAATTGTTCCGATGTAGAGACACTAGCAGCCACAGTAGACAGCACAGCAGGCTGTTATTTTGTACCAGCCTTCACAGGTCTCTTCTGTCCACACTGGCAGCCTGATGCAAGGGGGTGAGTGACTTACATCCTTAGTTCTACTTCTAACTAGTCGTACCTCAACTTACGAGCTTAAGGCATGTCAGGACTGAGCTTGTACTTCAATTCAGGTTTAAGTAATTTGTATCTCAAATCAATTGTTTTTGTGTAAACTTACTAAATACAAATTTATCCATTCCCACCATGTGACAAATCCCTAAAACTAGGATATTACAATGGAAAAACTTGTTATAATAGTTTCAGTTCACCACATCTTATTCTTTCTATTCATCATTTGAATTCTTATAATTCTTACCTGATTCTAAGGATGTTTTCTATGGCCAGCTTATACCTGAGATAGGCTTATATGTGGGGATATACGGTACTCTCTTGAAAATATTATAAGTTTTTACAGTGTAACAAGTTTTAAACATTCACAGTGTTTACTAATTTCTTTATAACAATCTTCTCTGCCTTTTCTGAAATTCCATTAGATTATAATAATAGTAATATCAATTGCATCGCACAAGCTAGTCAGCATGGCTGCCAACATGACTGTCCAACAGGGCTGTGAAATTTAGCTGACAAATATGGTTGTTCCATATGGCCACTCAATATGGCTGCACAAGTTGGCTGTTCAATATGGCTGCACAAAATGGCTGCTCAACATGGCTGACCAGCATGGACATGAATCATTAAAATACCACAGTTGCTTAAATAGCTAAGTAAACTTCTTTTTAGTGGATTGGAAGTTGTCCCCTCTTTCAAAAAATAAATCTCCTTGCTGTTGTTGAAGTTCAAACACGCATCATAGTAGACAAACTAAATTATTTCTGTTACTGAAAATGCAGAGTAGTAGGTATACATGGTGACATCTATGACCAGAGCTAATCTCCTTGTATTGTAGAACGATATGCGGCCTGTCAACATGCACAACAAAGGCACATATCGTTAGAGCAACTCTGGAAGCCATCTGCTATCAGACCAGAAAGGTAAAATATTTCTGGATACACTGAGCTCTACTAGTCATTATGGTTTTATGTCCAAGGTGCATACAAAATCTATTTATAGATTTTCGATGCTATGAATAGTGACAGCGGCATCCCTCTGGCATCTCTCCAGGTCGACGGAGGTATGGCTCAAAATTCTCTACTCATGCAAATGCAAGCAGACCTCGTCGGGATTCCCGTCGGTAAGACATCTGTGAGGCCATCTAAAGGTTGGAGGTTATCTAAAGCTTTTAGTCGGGCACTGTACCTTTTTGCTGGCTTTGTGTGAGATGTTTGTGTATTTAGATTGTCTGTAATTGATTTCAAGAATTTGTTCACAGCTAATAATTTATCTGTTGTCTGTGAAAGTCGAGTTAAGCCGTGGTCACACGATGGCCGAACCGACATAGGTTTGGTTTGGTTCGGAGGTTGTTTTACTTCGGTTTGGCTAAGTCACATGTCACACGGCATCCGAAGTCACTTCGCTTTCTAAATACCGTATACATGAATACAGGACACTGTTTTATTGGTAGTTTTTATGTATTTTAGTTAAATACTTCTGTTGTAAACAAAAACTTTGAGGAACAATTATTAATTATAATTACGCCGCAAATTTATCAGAAGTTCGTTCAGCTGCTCAAAACAAATCACTCGATACAAAGATTTTGCCGACCCTTCCCATCAACAAAATTATATTTTTGTTAACATGGAATGTTTTTCTATGCTGAGTACATAACAAAAACGATGTTTATCATAGTACTGTGGTTTTACATAAATAAATCAGTCAACGATTCTTCATCAGGATGAGTATGACACATCACTTCTGTTCTACACGAAAGAAAACCACAACCATTATCTTACATTTATGCAAAACTTGAGTGCAACATCTTACATTTATGCAACACAATCACAAATCCGGGTGAGCCTTGTCGTAAATTACTTCGTGTTGTTTATTTAACGAAATAAAAAGATTGTCCTATTTCTTTTTCAACTTTGCTCACACGCACGTAAAGAGAAATGTAACGCGTGCTCTCTAGAATTTTAACCAGCTAATAAGAGCAAGGGTTCGGCCACAAAATTTCGAGCAGGACCGAAATGGTTCGTTTCGGCAAGAAATGTCTTTGCCCGAACAGTTTACAACTGAGAGCGACGTCGTTTTGCGTCATTTAGTTCGTTTCGGCTCTCGTGTGACCACCCCTTTAGACCATTCTATGCTTGAGAGATCCGGTGTTTAGAAAGGGGCATTTCATTGGTGTTTGAGTGGTTACATAAACCAATCATACCTGATGGTGTTTGGTTATTTTTAGTAAATAAACTGTACTGACAGCGTATGTAATGCCCGATGGAATTATCCCTATGTTTATCCAAATGATATTTTTATATTTTATAATTATAGTCTATTTATATTGAATATTCTAGTTCGGCCTTCCATGCCAGAGACGACAGCACTCGGTGCAGCAATGGCTGCTGGGTACTGCATTGGAGTATGGAGTTTAAATCCTGAAGATTTGTCTGCCATCACTACTGATGTCTTTAAACCTCTCATATCAGAGGAAGGTAGGTGTTAGGATGACTGTGGACAAATTGCCTTTTTTATGTTTTATGTTTCACAAACTGCCTTACAACGGAGAGCAAGGGTATGCACTTCTTTCTTAAATATAGTGGAGCCACTTGCATTTCTTGTAATCTGACCTCAGCCAGGTAATTGCTTTTCTCACCCAGCAAACTCAGTAGTGTGGGCAGAGTTGGAGTCATCCTTGGTTTTTTATTACTCCATGGGCAATAATTTCATTACAAATAAAAAAAGACAGACTCCCTCCATGAGCAGCTCATCAAGTTATATACAAAACCGAGTCTGTTGTTGTTGTGAACACCTACATGTTGGCTTTTTAGCCTGTGCACCAAGTGTACATATTTCCTAACTCTTGGCTTAGTGACTGTAGTTTGTTGTGTAACTCTATTTGTGTCATACGTACTGTGATCTCTTTTCATTGGTTGTTTAGAGAGAGATAAGAGCTTTAAGCGGTGGACTGATGCTGTGGAGAGATCAAAGCACTGGGATACTCTCAGAGAGGATACAGGTAAGATGTATTTCCTATTATTGTCAATTATTATAGCATTCATTTCAAGATGAACTTAGACAAGAATTTATCAGAAAGTATCAGTACTTTTATATCATATATGATTGTTTTTAATGTTTGAGTTAATCTGACTGCCAGGATGTTTCAAGATAAAATTGATGAAACTTGATCCCGGTTATAATGCTCAGATCAAGCAAAGGTGCGATTATGATGTCTATAGTTGTAAAAAACCGACAGATTAAAGACATATAACGGTGCGACATGTACACTATTATAGCCAATATCAACTATAGCAACAGTAGCAACTTGTGACATCATTTTGACGCATATTTTTGTTCTGGGCATTTTGATTACGGCGGATGTTTTTTTGATTTTAATCTTGAAACATCCTTTTAGTCGGATCACCTCAAACATCAAATATGATCTCAATTGATAGAAAAATACTGATACTTTCTAATAAAATATAAAATATACTAAAATTTAATATAAGTTTATTTATAATACTTTGAGTGGGAAAATGAAACTGATAAAATCATTAAACATTGTCACTTATACATAGTCATGATAATATTCACTGTGTTTCTATTCAGTGAAGTTCTCTCTTTTAGGAGTCGTTATTCCTTGAACAAACAGAAGGTTATATGTAACCAGCCTTTATAAGTTCTGTTTGATTGTCAAATGATAATACAAAATAGGTGCATAACCCAATAAACTAAGCTATTTCAACTGTTTGTTTTTTAAGGTTATTTATACTTAGTATTTGAATACTAATCAGATTTTTTGAGGTTTTAAGTATAAATAACTAATTAAATAAAAATTGGTTTTTAATGTAAAAAATTATTATTCACAGCGACAGCAGGAATAGCGAAATGCAGTCTGTAATACAAACTGAATATTATTCATAGCAGTTGATCTCTCCAAAGAGTCCCATCTAACTATTAAATAGTACCGCATGAGTAGCTGGTTGATTGTATGGTAGGAATGACAACTGTGTGGTAGAACAACTCCAGGTATAAGAGTAGCTATAGTACATAATATTTACTCTGATAAGAGCCCCGTCTGTCTGTTTGAAGCCAGACTTAGAGTTTAAGAATAAATAATACACTGCACAGTAATTGAACTCAGGTATTCAGTGTTCCACTCAGGCAAACTACTAACTTCACTGTTCAACCATCCTGCAGTGTTGTGGAATAATTGTGCACATAGCTGTTACACATGTTAAACTCTCACCATTCACCGGACTGCCAGGGTACTACTACAATATAAAATAGTCCATGGTAGTGCTACAGTAGAATCCTGGGATACGGCTGCAATTCGTTCCGGGATTGGGACCGCAAAATAAAATTGCCATATGGTGAGGCCTCTTAGCATCTATGCTTTTTGAAGCTTTTATTTGGAGAAATACCCGCAAAGAGGCCTGTTTCTGGCAACTGCTGAGAGTATTTATGAAATTACTCATCCACCTGTGATCAATACTGTCCATAGGATCATCCATTGTCCTAATAGTTTCCTAATGTTTGTGCAATAAATCTAGCAATTCAAACAAACTTATAACTTTCCTTCTGCCGATGAAGATTGGTATCTCACTCTTCTTTGACTTTTGTTTATTGCTAGCAGACCTGTTTCCATAGTACCCAATTTTTGGTTCTCCCTTTATTGTCACCATCAGGACCCGTAGCTAAGGAATTAAAGTTTGATATAAGTATTAAAAACACAGCGTAAATACCGACATCCGTAAATACTCACTGTAAAGAATGGTCTCTCTCTGAAGGTCACTCTAAATAGCATAAATTTGACCAATCAAATGTCAAAAGGTCAACACATTGACAAGTTGGGTATCTGTATTATGGCCTAACATCGTACCAGCAAGGATATGGATTGATGTGTGTTTTTCAAAACAGTTTTAATGCTAGTCTATGTATAGGATATATTGCTCACAGAATGAAGTGAGCCTAGAAATATTGATTCAAAAGTTGCATGAAAGTAGTCCTAGTATTACTAGTAGGAGGAAGTAGGTGATTAATATATATTACATATATTATATACTGTTATGTATCTATTAATATGGTAATTAATATATATTACATATATTATATACTGTTATATATCAATTTATATGGTGATTAATATATATTACATATATTATATACTGTTATATATATATTAATATGGTGATTAATATATATTACATATATTATATACTGTTATATATATATATTAATTTGGTGATTAATATATATTACATATATTATATACTGTTATGTATCTATTAATATGGTGATTAATATATATTACATATATTATATACTGTTATATATTAATATGGTGATTAATTATTCATATTATTAGTTTATTGATTTGACTTCACATGTTAATGTAAATGGTTGCCCGAGGTGGTTCTACTTCTTCACACTCACTCTCATGACATCCCACCAGGTTCAGTCTAAAATGTTCAGATTTAGTAGTTGTCTGCTCAGCGCCACGACATTAAGGCGCGACAACTATTGACACTACTAGTTTCGTAGCGTAAAAGCCTTTGTATGACATCCAGTTTATAGAGTTGTGTTACACCTTGTTTATTAGGCAATCCGGTTTACATGGCCATCGAGTTCTCACTATTCGCACCTAGTTTGCACCATTCTTGAGCTCGATCTGGAATTTCCAGAAAAAAGCCTAAGCAATTTTTAAGTGGTAGTTTGATCAAATTAAAACAACTGGCTCATACTAGTTTGGATGTCTTTGTTTCAGCAGGAATGTTGTAATTGCTATTTAACCCATTCTAAAAGGTTACAATTAAAGGTTACAACCAACTTTAGTTAAAAAGAGAATTTCTATTTCAATTGAAGCTATATTTATATTTCCTTAATTCCATTTGAACCACTAGTATTTGTGTCAGTTATCTTGTTTATATGATAACTACCTTTATTTATACTTCATGTCAAGGTCATGGTATTTACTACTATTTGTTACTTATGTTTAATGATTCCTGTGTTGAATTGTCTCCAGAGCAAATGATTGTCTTGGCCCTTCTCAATTCTGTTTTTGTTCTCATTGCATGGGAAAGCATCAGGCACTATTGGAATTGTTCTCTCTTGTAATGCAAACATAAATTATCAAAGACAACTGATTCCCATCATATATGTATCTTCTTACCATGGAGACTCAGCTGCAACAATGTGTCATAAAATGTGTTTTTTTATCTTTTGATTTTTAAATAAAATGTATGAACTTTGGCTTAACCCTTTCACTGCCAACCATGTACAAATTCGAGTATCTGCCTAGTGCCAGCCATTTTACCGAAAACTGCCGATATCGCTTCATGATATGTAGGCTATACAGTATTCTTTCAATTTCAAACTCTATCCAGAACATTTTTGGTACATATTTTTTTTTGCCAACATTTTAACTAACATTGCTATGCAAAAATTTAATGGATCTATACCTTGTGCGATGATAAAGCTATGTGAAGCTACGATCGATGCGAAGCTAAAATGATCCTCCACAATGTTCCTTACTCTTACAAAACTATTACTTTCACCACTATCAAAAACAGTACTGCTGCTTTAATTATCTTTATAATCACGGAAATCTGAATCTGCATTGGCTATAAGGTCGTCAACATAACTAATGACATGTTTTCTGACTTACAGTACTTAATGAACTCACACAAAAAATGTAACGTTTTAAGATTAAAATTTTTCAAACAAAAGTTTAAAATTGCTTCGTTGTTTTAGGCTAATTTTATAGAAAAAGGTTCGGACAATACTGTCAATATCATAAAAGTCTTAAAGACCGTCGGTTATGTTTTTAACGAATAATAAAATGAAGTTACTACGCAATTGCTGGGTAAGTCGCAATAATGCGTCTATGGCAGCGAAAGGGTTAAATAGTTCTTAAATTAAAAACAGATTCGATTCAATGACCGTTGCATTGACTCAAGATTATCTGATTGGTTTGTTAATCCATCTTTTTGTATTATTTGTGAACCAACACAAACCAGGGCAAAGAACAGTAATCAAGCTTGTTTTCACAAGATTTCCAAAATATTTCATAGCAATTCTTGACTGGTTTCCAACAATAGAAAAAGCTTCAACTTCAAATATTTATAGATATTTTGATAAATTAATAGTGCATAAAGAAAGGTGTTATATTATCATTTGAATGACAACACTAGTAACTAAGTATTGATAAAAGGTCATCATTTGATTTTCAAGCCAATAGTTGAGATATATTTGTACAAACCAAATACAAATATGCAAATCATTTCATTCTTTCAAAAAATGAAAGTTTAAAGTGAAAAATAAAGGTTTTCCAATCTTTTCAATTTTGTTTCACAATAAAAAGAAAGATCAAACACTTTGGTCAACCTTATTTCATTAATTGAATAATCTTACCATACATTAGGAGTCGTCTACTCCAAATTTATCACTGCACATTCACAACTGCATGTACATGAATTTCCAAATGCCTTCATTTTGCCCAAATTTTAGCATTTTCACTACCATTAGATATTTTTCTGTCTAGACGCCCACCAACACTTCCTGCAACTAGAGTGTGTTTATGATTTACAATGACTAGACATGCACGATGTTTCGGTTTGATCCGGTGGTTGCGGTTAGTTTATATTAAATCATATACTTTCTGCTACAAACTTGTTGTAATTGTACACAAATGGTTAATAAATTAACTTTTATGGAATTTCAACAAAATTTCATAAAATAAAAGCAAATAGCTATCTTGCAGTAAATTTTTAAAATGAGATCAATATTATTTTAAAAAGGTAATGTTTATTATTCAGCCCAAAAACGCAGCGGAGTAATTTTCGTAAAGCTACCGGATAATTTTATATTTTTGTTAAAAGTTGGGTTTTGGGCAGTTTTGCTGTTATTTATTTTGAAAGAGACAAACAATTAAAATATTATCTCATCATAGAGGTCATCTTAGCAACAATTACTTTTTGTCAATTTTCTATGTCCGGTTTTAGGAGTTTTATATTTATAATCTTTTCTTGTATGAAATCAATACATCTGTCTTTTGACAACTTGTGCTTAGTCAGAACACATGAAGTGTGTCTAAAAATAGCAACACTGCTCACCAACAGCAAACACATTTAAAACAGTCTTTGTAGCACTACGTGACATAAATATTATTACATGCCTTGTTTGTCCTTACTGCAGTTGCTAAGCTTTTAATGGCGTGTGGCACTCGTTTGGCTGACAGCCTAACAACCGCCATGCACGAGACAACGTTGTAGCTGCTAAGAGGTTTTAGTAAAGGTCATCAAACATTAATATACTCGCAGGGTTTAAAAGTTGACTTACAACAAAATTCACATTACAGTTTTTTGGTATCAAAAGATTCGCCATGTCTTACTCAGTTGTCAAAATGTATGGGAATGTGATTACAAGCTCTTGAAAGCTAAAAAATGAACAGTTAATCGCAGCCACATGAGATCGGCGTAGATTGGAATCAGTTTATTTCTCTGACGTATGCAAACGTTTTGGTTATTGTTTTGACACTTGATGTTCTCACGTGAGTTGAAAGACCAATAATAGGCTCAATATAAAGCTTCTCGTAGCACTAGTTTATGACAAGCACTTCAGGGTTTTACCGGAAAGCCCGTATCAAATATAAATGCTCGCTACTTTACAATTTTGGTTCGGCTTGGCCTAATCGTCTAGCCGTAATCCGATGTGCCCTATACTTCCTGCCAAACAGCGCGAATAATTTCTACAGCATTTGTCGACCATCAAAGTGACCAACAGGCTCGTCATGTTTATCAGAGGATGATATGCATTTTTTCGAGCTAAGGTTAAAAAATTAAACGAATTTTTACAGTGGGTTTTGAGATATCAGTGCTCAAAATGGCAGCATTACAATCATGATGAAATAGACGCGTAAGGACAATATACATTGTTTTATTGAATGTGTGAAGTATATTTGTGAAAATATTTCGACTAATGAGGTTGCATGAAAGTGTAAACAGATGTCATCTCGTTCATCTACGTCCTATTTGAGCTGTCTTGGAAAGGGATTCTAATCTGCGGCAGTTTTGTAATGGCGGCAATTAACTGTTCGTTTTTGAGCTTTTAAAAGCTTGTAATCACCTTTCCACATAGTTTGAACCTACAACACAACAGAGTAAGACATGGTGAATCTTTTGATACCAAATAACCGTAATGTTAATTTTGTTGCAAGTCAACCTTTAAGTTTCCTTTTTTAGCTTAATTTCTTTAAAACGACATGTATCTATATATAATGTATAAAAAATATATATAATAATTACTTGTATATATAAAATCTATATCAAAATACATAGTAATTAAATGAAAAAAAAAGTGAAAGTTTAGTTTTCACATGAGTAGAATATGATGATGTCCATATACTCAGTAGCACTGAAGCTAGTCAACATGCTGGGTCCACAGAAGTTGGTACAACTCGGTAATGAAAATAACATTCGCTATCTCCTTACAAAATAAAAGTAGGCTGGTTTTGATTAATTTAGGTTTAACAAGTGGCTCTTGACATCTCTTTAAGTTCCTAAGTATTGGAATATTATGTAAGTTTATTGGGAGATTGTTCCATTGTGATGAAACTCTATATTCAATTGTTTTTCAACTATGATTAGAAATCACAAGAGCATATCCTTATATGGGATGTATTGTGATTAGAGTATATCCTTATATGGTATGAATTATTATTAGAGCATGTCCTTATATGGTATGAATTGTTATCAGAGCATGTCCTTATACGATAGGAATTGTTATCAGAGCATGTCCTTATATGGTATGAATTGTGATTAGAGCATGGCTTCATATGGTATGAATTAGTGCTGGGCACGAGTACTTCTTGTTCGACGGGTTTAGACCCGCCCCCTTCTGTTCGGGTTTTTCGAGTATCGGGTAGCTAGTAGTGCTAGGCTCGGGTATTTCTTTGCCTACAGGTTTTTTGGGTATCGGGTTTGTTGATATGGATTTTATGTTTAAACTTTCTAAGCAGATATATCTTCAAATTTACAAAGCAATTAGATTTCTTTTCAAATTATTTATCATTTTTCACAGTTTTTATCGACCGACATTCGTACTTGCAGCATTAACAGGTGGATTGTTAAACAGTCAAGATAGTCTGGGGCCACAGGGAATTTTCGTGTTAACAGGTGGCAGAAGATAGGGTCTATGGTAGCTTGTTCTATGTACCTCTCTGACTTTCTGTAGATGGTGCTCTAAATCTCATAAAAAACTACATTATCGGCTTTTTTCCTAAGTAAGGCTTGTTGGCTTAGTAAAACTTGGTTATAATGAATTATGTAATCCATAATAGCTAGCTGTGGTAATCAATTTAAACAGAGTTATTAAATTTATATATATAAATATATATATATATATATATAAATATATTGCTCACAGATTGAAATGAGCCTAGAAATATTGATTCAAAAGTTGCATGAAAGTAGTCGTAGTATTACTAGTAGGAGGAAGTAGGTGATTAATATATATTACATATATTATATACTGTTATATATCTATTAATATGGTGATTAATATATATTACATATATTATATACTGTTATATATCTATTAATATGGTGATTAATATATATTACATATATTATATACTGTTGTGTATCTATTAATATGGTGATTAATATATATTACATATATTATATAGTGTTATGTATCTATTAATATGGTGATTAATATATATTACATATATTATATACTGTTATATATATATTAATATGGTGATTAATTATTCATATTATTAGTTTATTGATTTGACTTCACACGTTAATGTAAATGGATGCCCGAGGTGGTTCTACTGTGCAACTTTGCCTGCTATGGTTTGGGTTTGCTTGGCCAAAATCTATGTTCAAAGACTTCTACAGCAGAATACAACAAACAAAACCATACCCATTGGAAAGCTTGAACCAGTGTAGAAGTTTTAATCAAATTGAATTTGTCTTTAATAACCTGATGGAAAGTTTTTAATTCAACATTACTCTGAGATGTGTGAGCTTTTTCATGTAATTGTAAACAACACAGTTTGGTTCTAGTTTGTGTTCTGATAGAGGCACCCTGTAATGACTTACTAAATGGCATCTGCAAGTGTCTGCGTGACAAGTTCAAGCAGGTGACTTTGCGCTATTTTTTATTGCTATCAATTTTAATCTTGAAACATTCTTGCAATGCACGGCAGGAATGCAGTGCACTAATAAGGAGTTGTCAGCCCCCTTTATTATATATATTAAAATAAAATAAATTTATGTTCATGTTTTGGAGCTCGCTGAAAATAATTTTTAGTGATATGTTCGTAACTTGGAAACTAAACGGAGGATTTCTCTAATAGCACCTCTAGTTGTCACAACTCTGACCCATCTAGGTCTCTGGTGCCCCCATTGTACTGTTGTTTGCAGCAACCAGTGATAAGGAATAATATTTATGGAGTCACAAGTTATGATGTCTATTAGTTGTTATTAATTGTGGTTATAGCTAGTATTCTAGGTAATTGGTAATACTATTAAACGATGTCAGTATTTTGGACTCCTCAGTGATTGAACTTTCTGCTTCATACCACATACTATTCACTTATTAAGTAACCGTTCAATTGAATAAATGGGCATCCTGCTGATGTTATTAGCGACATACTCTCTTCTTGAGCACACAACTCCAATTGTTACAGTTCTGATTGAAAAGCTATCAAATAAAATATGAAATAACGCTATACTAGTATTTCATCTCAAACAATGAAGACAGTGTCTGTAGGGTTTGTTGTTATCTTGCTAATGAATGATGTTGTGACAATGCAGATGTTTCATATACAAAAAGACGGCACTGTTGTTTTTCCTTGAATTTATGCATTCTCATCTGTTCAATGATGTTGATATATTTTTCTCAGTTCTATCATATAGATGACAGTAATTGATATTCCTTTTTGTATATCATATGGACCTGGTTTTTTGGCATGTAATGAAGAACATGATTATTAATGGCCAATAGAAAGTTATACATAAATGTTCCACATGCTACAAATCTACTGTTTCATTCTCCAATATGGTGCTTCACGTCAATTTCATCATTTTCATACTTTGTGTAAAACAAATCAAGCCATAGAAAGACTTGTCTTGGAGATTTCCAGAAATAATAGGAATTTAGATAAGAAATATATGAGAACAAGCATACATATTCTGTTGATGATCATAGTTGAGCACATGCTGTTGATTTGTTCCTAGGGAACTACTCTGGTTTCATCTACATGCTGTATTAGCAATAACTGACAACTTGGTGTATTTGTAGATGCTATAACCAACAAACAAGGCATGGTCTCTACGTGTGGAATATACGCCTTCACTACTATGGCATTAGCTATACTGGCTCACTCACTCTCATGACATCCCACCAGGTTTAGTCTAAAATGTTCAGATTTAGTAGTTGTCTGCTCAGCGCCACGACATTAAGATGCGACAACTATTGACACTACTAGTTTCGTAGCAAAAAACCTTCATATGACATTCAGCTGATGGAGTTGTGTTACACCTTGTTTATTAGGCAATCCGGTTTACATGGCCATCGAGTTCTCACTGCACCATTCTTGAGCTCGATCTGGAATTTCCAGAAAAAAGCCAAAGCAATTTTTAGGTAAAAATTTGATCAAATTAAAACAACTGGCTCATACTAGTTTGGATGTCTTTGTTTCAGCAGGAATGTTGTAATTGCTATTTAACCCATTCTAAAAGGTTATTATTATTAAAGGTTACCATCAAATTTAATTCGAGAGAGAATTTCTATTTCAATTGAAGCTATATTTATATTTCCTTAATTCCATTTGAACCACTAGTATTTGTGTCAGTTATCTTGTTTATATGATAACTACCTTTATTTATACTTCATGTCAAGGTCATGGTATTTACTACTATTTGTTACTTATGTTTAATGATTCCTGTGTTGAATTGTCTCCAGAGCAAATGATTGTCTTGGCCCTTCTCAATTCTGTTTTTGTTCTCATTGCATGGGAAAGCATCAGGCACTATTGGAATTGTTCTCTCTTGTAATGCAAACAAGTTATCAAAGACAACTGATTCCCATCATATATGTATCTTCTTACCATGGAGACTCAGCTGCAATAATGTGTCATAAATGGTCTCTTTTTATGTTTTGATTTTTAAATAAAATGTTTGAATTTTGGCTTAAAAAGTTCTTGAATTAAAAATAGATCAGATTCAAAAACCATTTCATTTCCTTTATCTGATTGGTTTGTCAATCCATCTTTTCGTATGATTTGTGAACCAACCCAAACCAGGGCAAAGAACAGCAATCAAGCTTGTTTTTGCAAGATTTCCAAAATATTTCATAGCAATTCTTGACTGATTTTCAACAATACAAAAAGTTTCAACTTCAAATATTTATAGATATATTGATAAATTAGGAGTGCATAAAGAAAGGTGTTATAATATCATTTGAATGAAAACACTAGTAACTAAGTATTGATTACAGGTCATCATTTGATTTTCAAGCCAATAGTTCAGATATATATGCACCAAATACAAATATGCAAATCATTTCATTCTTTCAAAAAATGAAAGTTTAAAGTGAAAAATAAAGGTTTTCCAATCTTTTCAATTTTGTTTCACAATAAAAAGAAAGATCAAACACCTTGGTCAACCTTATTTCATTAATTGAATAATCTTACCATACATTAGGAGTCGTCTACTCCAAATTTATCACTGCACATTCACAACTGCATGTACATGAATTTCCAAATGCCTTCATTTTGCCCAAATTTTAGCATTTTCACTACCATTAGATATTTTTCTGTCTAGACGCCCACCAACACTTCCTGCAACTAGAGTGTGTTTATGATTTACAATGACTAGACATGGCCGGTTTGAGCTGGTGGTTGCGGTTAGTTTATATTAAATCGAGCCAAAGTTTTTTTTCTGACATCGGACAAAACCGAAAACACCGGTTAACCGGTGTGAGTTTGAGGTGCAATTTTTGGTGCAGTTTCGGTTTCCATATCATAAAAACTGTGCCTGCGTGCTTAGGCAGTTACACAAAATCTTCCATGGGAATTGACACTATTTTCTCTTGAAAAGTTTATTAATCTTTACTTTACATATACGTAGATATCACATCCATTCTCAAAAGCTATTTATCCCTCCCGCTGCCTTAAACGCATTTAAGCGTTTTCTAGGGTTCACTGCCATAGACACATTATTGCGACTTTGTCAGCAATTACGTAGTCACCTGATTTTATTATTCGTTGACAACATAACCCACGATCTTTAAGATTTTTATGAAATTGACAGTGTTGTCCGAAAACTTCTCTAGAAAAGTTAGCCTAAGACAACGAAGCAATTTTAAACTTTTTAACTTAAAAGCGAACATTTTTTGTTTGAGTTCATTATGTACCATTGCATGAGTCAGAAAACAGGTAATTAGTTATGTTGATGATATTATAGCCAATTCAGATTTTCGTGATTATACAGATAATTAAAGCAGCAGCATTGTCTCTGATAGTGGTGAAAGTAATAGTTTTGTAAGAGTAAGGAACATTGTGGAGAATCGTTTTAGCTTCGTAGCGATCGCTTCACATAGCTTTATCATTGCACAAAGTATAGGTCCATTAAACTTCTGCATACCCTAGGACACTTATATTTTGCTAGTATTTAGTTTCGTGAGTAGCATACAGAGTAAAATTTCACCGCACCTTAATTTCGCAGCTCTGATGAGTGCGAAAATATAGTGATGTGAAAATAAATGCAGTGGAACAAACATAATTAGATTCCTCAGGTTCAGTTCACCACAGGCCTGTATTCACTGGTTGCAAGTTGAGGCGGCTAATGTTAGGCGACTAGTTGTGAACACCTGGGGGTGTTGAGGGGGGCGGTGTAAGCCCCCAACTGGTTTTTCTTATGTAGGGCCTCAGCCGGGCCTTTCGTGTGAAGTTTTAAAACATTTTATCAGAAAGTATCAACATTTTTCTATTTTTTGAGATTAGTTTTGTTTTAGAGGATGTGATTTTTTAAATTTTTAAAAGTGATGTTGTTTTTAAATTAAAATAGGCAAAACTTGACTGCACTTAAAACACTCAGAAAAAAGACATCTTTTTCTTTTGAGCGTTTTAACAAAAATCAACTTTACCGATTTTATTTTAAGATCATACGGAAGTTTCCACGCTTTCGATGTGACATGGCCAAGCGGATAGTTGGTAAAACTTGATATTTTGTATAAAGATCGTTAACAAGAATATTTTGCCACTGATGATGATAATAATGACGCTTAAGAACTACTAAAAGTTGAGGTTTGTCTCTAGGGTTTCGAATAAAGTGATATTCTACAGTGATAAAAACCGTCTCCATAGCCGTTGGGCAAATAACTTTTCGAATAAATGATGTTGAGGTCGAGTTATCTGAAGCAATTTATTATTGCGTGGGAACGGACCAAACAAATCCATTTGAGTTAACCTGGTGTTTGAGATGAAATGTTACATTTTATCCGAGGGCGAGTTATCCGAGGGCGAGTTATCCGAGTTTGACTGTACTTAGCCGCGAAAAGTTCCGAAAAATTTGGGACGGCTCAGCCGGCCAGCTGCTCCAGGTAATACGGGCCTGGTTCACCGATAAGAAAAAAATTTCAATTTGGGACTAGTTTGTAATTGTGAACCGCAGGTAGAATGGTGTGGGCGAGGTCGATAATGCAATTTGATCGCTTGCTGCCATTTGTTTCTTGGACTATCAATGAACAAAGCTATTTAATTTCGCGGTTTCGCTCGTTCGTTATGATAGTTTAGTTTCGCACATGCAATGTTCGCGAGAGGATGACTCCGCGAAAACGCGAAAGTTAGATGAGGCGAATAAATAAGTGTCTTGGTGTAGAAATGTTGGTTAAAATGTTGTCAAAATAAAATATGTACTAAAACAAAAATGTTCTAGATAGAGATTGAAAAAATTACTGTATACATATCATGAAGCAATATCGGAAATTTTCGGTAAAATGGCTGGCACTGAGTAGAAACTTGAATTTGTACATGGTTGGCAGTGAAAGGGTTAAATTTCATTACAAAAATCTGAAGTTAAGCTTCATGAAATGAGGATGTTCGGGTTGCCTCGGTGTCAGGTTAACCGCAATCAATTGTGACATCGTTTGACACCGTGGTGAGTCCTCATGTGTGTCGGTTATGAACGCTGTTCGATTGAAGTTGAGGTCGATAACCGAATTGGCATGGGGGAGACAAATCGTGCAGGTCTAACAATGACTCTTATCTGCCAAGACAAAACCATCGAACTAACATGTTCCAGCTTGTGCTACTTGTTGCTGCTATTTCTACAGCCAACAGAAGGACAACATCTTCAACACTCTTAAGCCATGATCTAGAGGATTATGTAATTTCACTAAAGCAGAGAAGAGTAAATAACAACATTTTTATATTATATTTGGCCTCATGTTGCCAAAGAAGCATCAACAAATGTATATCTATTAAATAAACAACTGAACATATTTTGATTGATCTTATCTATATAGAGCAGCACCACAGTTCTATTATAAAACACTAAATTTAATAGAAACTCCATCTCCAATTTAGCACATATGATTAAACGAGATGAGAACCAG
Source organism: Watersipora subatra (assembly GCF_963576615.1). NCBI lineage: Eukaryota > Metazoa > Bryozoa > Gymnolaemata > Cheilostomatida > Watersiporidae > Watersipora > Watersipora subatra. The sequence goes on along the minus strand of NC_088709.1, from coordinate 42,519,814 downwards.
GAAATTCAGCTTGTTTACTATTACTCTACCTCATGGGTAAGTTGAGGGTTTTTTATACCTTTTAGCCAGAACTCTCTAGAACAAACGAAAAGCTAAAGAAGTTAACATACAGTGAAACTCGGATAACTCAAACTTCAAGGGACCGAGCAAAAGTGTTCAAATTATCAGAGTGTTCAAGTTATCAGAGCACTGTCACAAGTCCATGTATTTACTTATTTATTAGTAGATACATGAACATATACAAACTATAATATAAATCAAAAGCACAAATGGCTTGTTTCAAATTAAATGCTTCTAATGTAAAGTTTAAAACGTTTTCATGAAAAAGTATAGAGATTTTTCTATCACTTGAGATTGGTTTGTTGTTTGAGGTGATGTTATTGCCAGGACGTTTTTTAGATTGACATTGGCAAAACTTGATCGTTGCTGAAATGCTCAAAAGAAAAGACATCTTTTTCTTTTGAGCGTTTTACCCACGATCAATTTTGCCGATTTTTCTTGAAGTTTATGCAAAGATTAACTTACTTTACCTGGCATTCGTTAAGAGCAACACTCCGAGGCAGTTCAATTAAAAGTTTTACGAGGTTTTACGGTACATTGTATATCACTAACGTTTTTTGAATGGATACTTATTGAATGTACACACGTATTCTGTGTTTAGGTCAAACGATGAATAGTTTTTTTAGCTAAGACAACGTACACGTTTAATTACCACAATTTTTAAAACGTTTTAAACATTCAACATTCCGACGTTGATTCAACACGGAATCCACGTCGGAAAACTGTTCATCACGGGCTAGCCGGGTCACGCACTCAAGGATTTTCGCCACGCAAATACAAAACAAAAACAACATGCTGTTTTTGTTTTGTATGTGCGTGGCGAAAATCCTTGCGCCCGTGACCCGGCTAGCCCGTGCTATTCATCGTATAGCAGAATAAATCAAATTTCACCAAACCTTTAGAACAGTCGTTGACAAAAATATTTTGCCGATGGAGGTAGTAACGACGCTTATGAATTACGAAAAGTTGAGGTTTACCTCTATGGCTTGGAATAAAGTGATTTTCTAAAGCGATAGCAACCGTTTCGGTAGCCGTTGGGCAAAAAACAGTTCGAATTAACAGTGTTGAGTTCGAGTTATACAGAGCCATTTATCATTGCGTGGGAACGGACCAAGCAAATCCAGTCGAGTTAACCATGTGTTCGCTATATCCGAGGGCGAGTTATCCATGTTTCACTGTATATTATTTCTTAGAGGTTTAAACTCTACCTTGACTTACAAAGTTAATCAACTCCAGCATTTGCTCCTTGAAGGGAAAACCTTCATCTATTGGAGCAAATATTCTCGTAACAAAAGATTGCATTCGGTTTGATTTCTATGTAGAATTAATCATAGGTTCTGACTCTACCTGCAGACCATGTCATACTACTGATCTACTGATCACTTGTTTCAAAATGTATTTATTGTGTTACATATACGAGTCTTGACTGTATGTACTAGGAGCTATATGAGAGTTGTCAACTGTATTTATTGTGTTACATATATGAGTCTTTGACTGTATGTACTGGGAGCAATATGAGGGGTGTCAACTGTATTTATTGTGTTACATATATGAGTCTTTGACTGTATCTACTGGAAGCAATAAGATGTGTCAACTGTATTTATTGTGTTACATGTACGAGTCTTTGACTGTATCTACTGGAAGCAATAAGATGTGTCAACTGCATTCATTGTGTTACATATACAAGTCTTTGACTGTATGTACTTAGAGCTATATGAAGTGTCATGTTATTGTAACTTATGACTATAATCTTATTTGAATATATTAAAGAAACAAAAAATGTTTTAGTAATTTTGTCAAAAATTCAATTTTAAAATGCATAAATATTTGGAAATAAATTATTACTATTGATTCCATACAAAGAGAAGTCTTGACAGGTTAAAATTGGAGTGGTATTAGTGATTGTGGCGCTGTCAAAGTAGGAGTGTTAGTGCTTGCAATAGTCTTTCATATGCTTGGTCATGTCATTGTATATATTATCAAAGTTGTCAGGGTGGAGGCTTACAAACAGGCACACACACATACTAGTATGCTGTCTGTATTGAGCATTATCATACAGTAGATGAACTTTATGAATTTCTATTTGAAAAGGCATATGCGTACAGTATATATGCGTTGTTGAAAAGGCATATGTGTATATATGAATTGTTGAAAAGGCATATGTGTATATATGAATTGTTGAAAAGGCATATGTGTATATATGAATTGTTGAAAAGACATAGGCGTGTATAAATGAATTGTTGAAAAGGCATATGTGTATGTATGAATTGTTGAGAAGGCATATGTGTATATATGAGTTGTTGAAAAGGCATATGTGTATATATGAATTGTTGAAAAGGCATAGGCGTATATATGCATTGTTGAAAAGGCATATGTGTATTTATGAACTGTTAAAAAGGCATATGTGTATATATGAATTGTTGAAAAGGCATAGGCGTATATATGAGTTGTTGAAAAGGCATATGTGTATATATGAATTGTTGAAAAGGCATATGTGTATATATGAATTGTTGAAAAGGCATATGTGTATATATGAATTGTTGAAAAGGCATAGGCGTATATATGAGTTGTTGAAAAGGCATATGTGTATATATGAATTGTTGAAAAGGCATAGGCGTATATATGAGTTGTTGAAAAGGCATATGTGTATATATGAATTGTTGAAAAGGCATATGTGTATATATGAGTTGTTGAAAAGGCATATGTGTATATATGAATTGTTGAAAAGGCATATGTGTATATATGAACTGTTGAAAAGGCATATGTGTATATATGAATTGTTGAAAAGGCATATGTGTATATATGAGTTGTTGAAAAGGCATATGTGTATATATGCATTGTTGAAAAGGCATATGTGTATTTATGAACTGTTAAAAAGGCATATGTGTATATATGAATTGTTGAAAAGGCATAGGCGTATATATGAGTTGTTGAAAAGGCATATGTGTATATATGAATTGTTGAAAAGGCATATGTGTATATATGAATTGTTGAAAAGGCATATGTGTATATATGAATTGTTGAAAAGGCATAGGCGTATATATGAGTTGTTGAAAAGGCATATGTGTATATATGAATTGTTGAAAAGGCATAGGCGTATATATGAGTTGTTGAAAAGGCATATGTGTATATATGAATTGTTGAAAAGGCATATGTGTATATATGAGTTGTTGAAAAGGCATATGTGTATATATGAATTGTTGAAAAGGCATATGTGTATATATGAACTGTTGAAAAGGCATATGTGTATATACGCATTGTTGAAAAGGCATATGTGTATATATGAATTTTTGAAAAGACAGGCGTGTATATGAATTGTTGAAAAGGCATATGTGTATTTATGAACTGTTAAAAAGGCATATGTGTATATATGAATTGTTGAAAAGGCATATGTGTATATATGAATTGTTGAAAAGGCATATGTGTATATATGAGTTGTTGAAAAGGCATATGTGTATATATGAGTTGTTGAAAAGGCATATGTGTATATATGAATTGTTGAAAAGGCATATGTGTGTATATAAATTGTTGAAAAAGCATATGTGTATATATGAATTGTTGAAAAGGCATATGCGTATATATGATTTGTTGAAAAGGCATATGTGTATATATGAGTTGTTGAAAAGGCATATGTGTATATATGATTTGTTGAAAAGGCATATGTGTGTATATGATTTGTTGAAAAGGCATATCTGTATGCTGTTGATATAAAAGCATTGACAACACGCATGTAAATGTTTACACAAATTGTATCACATTATTTGGTTTTAATTGTCACTTTTAGCAACAAGAGGTATTATAGTTACCTACTATGTTTAGTTGTACCTTCTTTCTATCTACAACTCAGTCTATGAAGTCAAACAAAATAGTTTAATCATGTCCTTGTTTAGTAACTGCACGGCCATCTTGTTTCCACTCACTGCCACATCAGATGGCTTTCCTCGTTGCAACTGTTCCTTATCAAGCATATCAAAAGTCATTTCTCCATCATTGGTCACCATAATAACTTTGCCCTCATCTACATCACACACATAGACATTATTGTTGTCGTCTACACCTGCTACACCTACAGGCTCTTGCAAGTCATCAATTTCCCAGAGCAGCTCGTTTTCGTTGTCTAAGCACACTGTGACAGGCGCATTTCCATGGCATGTCACCACTACTGCATTGGTCATGAGGGCAATGTTTTGTGGTTTTTTGATGTCTGGGCTCATGATGACTCTCAACAGGCTGTCGCTACTCTGGTATACTCTTACGCAATCGCTTTCACTGTCGCATACATATATATGACCTTGAAGATCAATAGCTATTCCCTTTTGCTTGCCTGTCGGTAGTTCCATGTTAAATACTTTAACTCGTTCCTTGCTGTAAAATTCAAGCTCGTTCGCAGTTTCATTATGGACTGCGAAGGAGCCATTAGGTCCACCAGCCACGCTGTAGTAGCTAAAAGAGGTAGTAAGGAAGTCTGTTTGAGCTAAACTGATAGTACATGAGACTATACCATCCAGGTTTGGGCTGGTCTTGCTGATGGTCCGACTGATGTATAGGCTATCCGAGTCACTGAAGCTAACACCACTCGCTCCTGCCACCACAACATCTCCCAAGTGTTCAGCTTTTGTGTAGCACTGCTGCAGAAATAGTATCACAATTCATGTAGTTAAATGTATTACAGGTTTGCTAGCCGTACCTAAAGTTTTCAAGCATGTTTCATCAAATCCAACTGTCATAGAGCATTATTGGAAAGTGGAAACTAGTCTTCTGTTGACCATGCTCTATGATTGATAATATTTTTGTAATGGGTTAATAGGTTCACTATGTTTCCATGTCGTAGATTTATCTGAGTTTTGTTACTCACAAATCTGTATCGAACGTTTCATGCAAGCAAACGATGGCACTTGCGGATGATGATTAAAAACATACCACACTATTCTGTTTTAAACATTGTCTACATTTCGGCCATTTTTAGTTTGATTTGGAAAGTTGCAAATGCACCGCTGTGATTTCTGACGTAGAAATTCTTATCCTCTTCAACAAAACTCTTGAATTATTCGGCATCATGCGAATGATCAATGCAACACTAATCACATGTTAATCCATCTGTGTTTTTTATTTTACAATTTTTGCTAGAATAAACAACTGCACTCTTCCTTTAGAACCTTTTTAAATTGTAATATGACTAGAAATTCCACTGTCATACAGCCCACGACCAAAGAGATGGCCAGAGATATTGGCAAAAAAATAAAGGGTACTAATGGTTGAGAAATGCAATATTAGCAATCAAATGGCTCTGCAGTGCAATAGGATAACTGCAATGGTAGCTGTAATGTACTGGGTGTGGGTGTTATTATATACAACAATAAGCAATAATGAATGGAAAAGATGTTTATATTTTCCCCCTGCAACAGGAGAAATGCAATATTGGCCAATATTAGAAGTAAAATGCACTGATATTCTTAGAATAATCAATTCTATTAATATAGTAATAATAGAAAACCAATACACAATTTTGTTTACATTTCAAAACGTCATAGGTAGCAATATCGAGAAGTTGTGGAATTTATATAGGTTTTTAGAAAATTTAATTAAAAAGTGTTTGGTCATGACAAACAACAACAATGAAAGGAAAATATTACGTTTATATCTCTCCCTTGCAATAGGAGAAATGCAATGTTGGCCAATATTATAAGTGAAATTCACTGATATTATTAAAATAACTAATATTGTTAATATAGTAATACAGCAATAATAGAAAACCTATGAGCGTTAATGCGTCTCGAAGATTTCTGCAAACTGCATCAAAATAAAAGCTGTTATAAAAGTGTTATAAAGCTGTAGGCCTAATTTACTGTAATGTATGTAATTCAACAACAATAAAGAAATATGTTTATTATAACTCTGAACTGCAAAATTAGAAGTAAAATGGCAAGCTACTGTGCACTATACACAGTTTGAAAGTTGGTTGCGTTGAATGTAGAATGGTTTTGATAAGCGATCTTTAACAGAAAGCGGGTAGGAGCATTCACTCGTATCAAAATGTAGCAAAATAAAAAATGTTCTCGTCATGAAGGGGCGTTGTAGTTTGGCCCTAGCTTGTACGTAAGTTGTAAAGAATTTCGGCTAACGTTTTAAATAATGAAACCTTCGGTGATTGGACAAAAAACATAGGCTGATAAACGGTTTACCACAATTTCGTACCTGTAAATCGGTCTACGCCTCAAACGGTCTAAGTTTATTACAAAAACCTTCGAATAAATTCGATTACAAGTAAACAGCACCATAGACTGGTAAAATGAACACGGTTTTCTCGTGAAATACGCACTACTAAATAGTTCTACAATCGGTCGCACGGCTTTATTGGCGTTTCAATTTTCGGTCTTAACTTTTATTAAACCGAGCTTTTCAAGCTTTTTGTGGCAATTTTCGTTCAAATAAATCTGTCTATTTGTGTATAATCCGATCAGATGGGTAAGTTTAAAGATAATACCGACAATTTACAAAGACTTGGTAACATATTTAAATAGGTTTAAATGTGTTTTGTATCGTTATTATACTTTAACGACTTTACATTCCGATGCTTAAATCTTTTGATAAAATTTCTAGCCAAGGGTTCGTCTCATTGTTGATGAATAATTTTCGTAAGTTGTGTGCACATGCATTTATCATAAAAACTCCCACACATCGCTCCGCTCGTTTGCTCGTGGGAAAACCATTAAAGAACCGATCAAGTTTTGAAAAGCCTCCTGGAATGTGTTATGATTATAAACCAACTTCTGACTGTATTTAAATCAGTGTTTTCTTACAATTACTGTAAATGTTTATTTAGTCGATGGTTGTATTAAACTGTTTAATATTTGCATTGCATAAATAACTTTTCTGTTTGCAAATATTTACATTAAATTGTTAATACATGTTAATACATAATATTTACATTAATTGTTAAGAGCCATAATTCGACTTCATATTAATCCAAGCGGATGGTCGAGGTGGTTTCACTTCGCAACGTTGCCTGCTATGGTTTGGGTTTGCTTAGTTGGCCAAAATCTATGTTTAAAAACTTCTACAACAGAATAGAACAAACAAAACCGTACCCATAGGAAACCTTGCACCGGTTTAGAAGTTTTAATATACATAATTGAAATTGTTTTTACTAACCTGATAAAAAGATTTCAATTCAACATGACTTTGAGATGTGTGAGCTTTTTCATGTAATTGTAAACAAGACCGTTTGGTTCTAGTTTGTGTTCTGATAGATACACTCTGTTATGACTTACCTATTGGCTTCTGTAAGAGTGTGCATGACAAGTTCAAGCAGGTGACTTTGTGCTATTCTAGATTAATGTTTCTTATATTGTAGAAAAATAACACCGTAATACAGGTACTTTCATAATGTAACATGCATTTGAAACTGCATTGTGACAAGCCACTGCAGATGCTCAAATTTGGTTTGCTCTGCCAGTGCTTTATCTACATGTAGTTATAGCTGAATCAAAAGTCCAGAGTTATTAGTGATTGTGGCGCTGTCAAAGTAGGAGTGTTAGTGCTTGCAATAGTCTCTCATATGCTTGGTCATATCATCGTATATATTATCATAATTGTCAGGGTGGAGGCTTACAAACAGGCACACACACATACTAGTATGCTGTCTGTATTGAGCATTATCATACAGTAGATGAACTTTATGAATTTCTATTTGAAAAGGCATATGTGTAAATATGAATTGTTGAAAAGGCGTATGTGTATATATGAATTGTTGAAAAGGCATATGTGTATATATGCATTGTTGACAAGGCATATGTGTATATATGAATTGTTGAAAAGGCATATGTGTTTATATGAGTTGTTGAAAAGGCATATGTGTATATATGAAGTGTTGAAAAGGCATATGTGTATATATGAGTTGTTGAAAAGGCATATGTGTATATATGAATTGTTGAGAAGGCATATGTGTATGTATGAGTGGTTGAAAAGGCATATGTGTATATATGACTTGTTGAAAAGGCATATGTGTATATATAAATTGTTGAAAAGGCATATGTGTATAAATGAATTGTTGAAAAGGCATATGTGTATATATGAATTGTTGAAAAGGCATATGTGTATAAATGAATTGTTGCAAAGGCCTATGTGTATAAATGAATTGTTGAAAAGGCATTTGTGTATATATGAGTTGTTGGAAAGGCATATGTGTATATATGAATTGTTGAGAAGGCATATGTGTATATATGAGTTGTTGAAAAGGCATATGTGTATAAATGAATAGTTGAAAAGGCATATGTGTATATATGAATTGTTGAAAAGGCATATGTGTATATATGAGTGGTTGAAAAGGCATATGTGTATATATGAAGTGTTGAAAAGGCATATGTGTATATATGAGTTGTTGAAAAGGCATATGTGCATATATGAATTGTTGGGAAGGCACATGTGTATGTATGAGTGGTTGAAAAGGCATATGTGTATATACGACTTGTTGAAAAGGCATATGTGTATATATAAATTGTTGAAAAGGCATATGTGTATAAATGAATTGTTGAAAAAGCATATGTGTATAAATGATTTGTTGAAAAGGCATATGTGTATATATGAATTGTTGAAAAGACATGCGTGTATATATAAATTGTTGAAAATTCATATGTGTATATATGAGTGGATGAAAAGGCATATGTGTATATATGCATTGTTGAAAAGGCAAATGCGTTTATATTCATTGTTGAAAAGGCAAATGTGTATATATGAGTGGTTGAAAAGGCATATGTAAATATATGAATTGTTGAAAAGGCATATGTGTATAAATGAACCGTTGAAAAGACATATCTGTATGCTATTGATATGAAAGCGTTGACAACACGCATGTAAATGTTTACAAAAATTGTATCAGATGATTTGGTTCTAATTGTCACCTTTAGCAACAAGAGGTATTATAGTTACCTACAATGTTTAGTTGTACCTTCTTTCTATCTACAACTCAGTCTAAGAAGTCAAACGAAATAATTTAACCATGTCCTTGTTTAGTAACTGCACGGCCATCTTGTTTCCACTCACTGCCACATCAGATGGCTTTCCTCGCTGCAGCTGTTCCTCATCAAGCACATCGAAAGTCATTTCTCCATCACTGGTCACCATAATAACTTTGCCCTCCTCTACATCGCACACGTAGACATTATTGTTGTCGTCTACAGCTACACCTACAGGCTCCTCCAAGTCATCAATTTCCCAGAGCAGCTCGTTTTCGTTGTCTAAGCACACTGTGGCAGGTGCATTTCCATGGCATGTCACCACTACTGCATTGGTCATGAGGGCAATGTTTTGTGGTTTTTTGATGTCTGGGCTCGTGATGACTCTCAACAGGCTGCCGCTACTCTGGTATACTCTTACGCAATCGCTGTCGCATACATATATATGACCTTGACCATCGATAGCTATTCCCTTTTGTTTGCCTGTCAGTAGCTCCATGTTAAATACTTTAACTCGTTCCTTGCTGTAAACTTCAAGCTAGTTCGCAGTTTCATTACAGACTGCGACCGACGGAGCCATTAGGTCCACCAGTCATGCTGTAGTAGGGTTAACTGGTAGTAAGGAAGTCTGTTTGAGCTAGACTGATGGTACATGAGACTATACCACCCAGGTTTGGGCTGGTCTTGCTGCTGACCTGACTGATGTATAGGGTATCCGAGTCACTGAAGCTAACACCACTCGCTCCTGCCACCACAACATCTCCCAAGTGTTCAGCTTTTGTGTAGTGCTTCTGTAAAAAGAGTATTAGAATTCAGGTAGTTAAATGTATTACAGGTTTGCTAGCCGTACCTAAAGGTTTCAAGCATGTTTCATCAAATCCAACTGTCCTAGAGCATTATTGGAAAGGGGAAACTAGTCTTCTGTTGACCATGTTCTGTGATTGATAATATTTTTGTAATGAGTTCCCTATGGCACTATTTTTGTATGAGTTGTAACGATGGCACTTGCGGATGATGAGTAAAAACATGCCACACTATTCTGTTTTAAACAGCGTCTACATTTCAGTTGTTTTTATTTTGATTTGGAAAGTTGCAAATGCACCGCTGTGACTTCTGAAGTAGAAATTCTTATCCTCTTCAACAAAACTCCCGAGTTATTCGGCATCATGCGAATGTTCAAGAAACACTAATCGCACGTTAGCACAATGTGCACATAACTCTAAATCCGCACAATTCATGTCATGAAAACATATTGTAGGATTTCACTATGTTGAGTCGAAAAGTCTTAAAAATTTTGAGAAAGATTCTAAAGAAACTGATCGCTAAACCTTATTAGCTGTCTGAAATACGCAACCGAAAAAAGGAGCGATATTCTAAACTATGTGAGTGCCACTAATTACTTACATGCTATAAGCTAATACAATACATCTATATATATCATATTAAAATGAGGAATTTGATTACAAAGTATAATAAAAGCTATAATAACCTATCTATATCCTTCCTCAATTCCCTATTTTGCTAAATTCTTTGCCTTCCATCTCGTCCGTCCAATGTTATTAGACCTTTTTCTTTCCTCTTTTCCTCTTTCTTCCTTTCAATCAATTTACTGCCTTCATTCTCAACTTACATGTAAGTATCTACACAACTCACCATTGTCTCTAAATTCAGCTTATTTCAAGTGATGCTAGTGGCTTCTAAGCTTTTCTGTGCGCCAGTCCGGGCTCATTGTTTATACCTGTCAGCCTCGAAGTACCCTTGTTACAAAGTGGACTGGTCAATGTTGGGGAGAAGAGAGGTGTGTGGTCAATATTTGGGTAGAAATAATGAGGAACGCACTCTCTTCTTTTCATCTAATTTATGAAAGTTTCATTGGTTCTCTTCTCTTCATAATTATGGATCGTTTACTCAAATCTTGCCCGCAATGTGTGTATGTATAGTTACATAAGAATAGAGGCGATAATTTTTTAATGTCTGCATATCTGATTGTTTTAAAACGGTCGGGTACAAAATATTTGGCTCGGTTTGAATGCATTGTTTAACAGGAGGTTTTTCTTCTGTTTTATACTGCTACATGAGTAGACTGCTTGCGTGTTTCTATTTTAGGAGTTCAGAATAACTGTGATAGAAAGACGGACTAATTTGATCGATGAGAGTTATAATAATTATATTTGAGGTTGGGACAATATAGCCATATGTTAGGGAAGATGGACAGAATAGCCATCTGTTAGGAGAGATTAACAGAATAACCATATCTTTCGGGAGTTGGAAACAATAGCCATATGTAAAGGGAGATGGACAGAATAGCCATATGTTAGGGGAGATGGACAGTATAGTCATATGTAACACGGATAGACTAGCCACATGTTAGGAGAGATTTATAGAACAGTCAGGCATGAGGGGAGTTAGATAGAATATCCATTTTAAGTGAGGTGAACAAACTAGCCATAAGTGAGAGAGGCTGAAAGACTAGTCATGCCTGAAGGGCGATGGAAAGACTGTTCATATGTATAGCTAATTAGACAGAAAAGCCATATTTCCAGGGAGGGAAGGGCTTGAATAGCCTTAATATTCCTCTTGCTATAGAATGAAGAACAAAGAACTTCGGCTGGTCTAAAATGCAAGACATAGAAAGATAGTAGCAAATTTGTGTGGCACTCGATGACAGTTTTAGTGCGTTCACCTTTAATCCCTGTTGCTAAAGCCTGGTTTCCATATGACAGCGCAATGATCGTGCGCGGCCCAGTGATCGTGCGCAATGCATTGCTTGGGCTGCGGATGCAGTGTTTCCATAGCGCGCGAAGGCGCCATGTTTGCATTTGACAAGATGGGTAATTTCCTTACTTTTTTGTACGGGCGACCAAATTCTTCAGAAAACAGCCCTCCGTTGCGACCTTGCGCTGTCATATGAAAACCAGGCTTACTTTTTCGTACGGGAGACCAATTTCTTCGGAAAACAGCCCCCCGCTTGAATTGTAGGATAGGTTGAAAAGGCCGAGCGGTGTATTGTGGGATACATCATCACGTGCACCCGTCGCAAGGATCCATTCTGTTGGATCCTTGCGATCAGCGTACGCTCGTCGCGCGATCGTCGTGCGTTGACGTTTCAAACTCGGCCTACGCATAACGCTGTGCCCCTTGTTGTGCACCTTGCGGTGTCATATGGAAATCAGGCTTGAGCAAGCATCATAAAGCGGGCCATATTGGCATTTCAGTCCCACACAAACGCCTGTCACTAAAAAACACTCTAAATGGCATAAATTTGACAAATCCAAGGTCAAAAGGTCGGTATATTGACAAGTTGGGTAGGTATATCATTGTAAGATATTATATCTCAGCAAAGAAGACCGCCAGGGTTGACCTGAATATGTCAGCCTTATACGACATGCGTTATCTTATTATAATAACATTGCTGTAACATTCCAAGAACTAGACTCATTTACACAAACTATGCAATGTTTACTGTTTTATTTATACTGACAGTCATTGCTGACACTAATTACTATGAACAATGTCTAAAGCCAAATATCTCATCCTGTCTCTGCCTTCAAGATTTATTCTTGATACATTTCAACATACCTAATGATATATTCTGCGGTGAACTTTTGTCGTGCCATCAGTGTCTAAAACATACAATGTATATTTTGTCTAATGTTGTGCGCCACGTATACCAAGTTGTGTTTGGCAATGTTTATACTTAGATGTCAATCATGCTGTCACAGTTTTTGTATATAAGAACGGTTTTTAGCTTTATATCAGGAGTTATTTTACAAGTGATTGCTATGTACACACTGTATCTGACTCAAATATAATATCTCGCTTAATGCTTAGAGTGAACGTCTTGTTTCACGCCGAACCCATAAGTGTGAGGACAGCACCCCCTCACATTCTGGTGTCAGAAGTTGAGGAAAGAGTTGGAAGAGAGAGCGCCAGTTGTCGAGAAAGACATAATTAAAGAGATGGCGGATCATGACCAGCAAAGAGCTGAGGAGAAGCGAGAGGATGACACGGAGACCATGATCACGCTGAGTGAGGTAGAAGATGAAGAGATAGATGCCATCGAGGCACTAGAGAGGAGGATGGAAGAAAGACACGAAGATACCCGCCTGTATGCGGATGAGACATACCGAATGCTGACAGACCGTGTAGAACGCCAGTTGGATGAGCGGACCAGACGCTTGGAAGATATGCTAGAATCCTTAGCGGTAAAAATTGACAATATGGACAGGAGAGAGCCAGCCTTAACAAGCTCTCCTCTCCGTAGGTTCCGGGAAAATGATGATGACAGGAGGGAGCCAGCCAGCACAAGCTTTCCCCTCCGTAGGATCAAGGAAAATCGGGGTAAGTACAGCCATTATACTATGCATGCCAGTAATAGGAAAGACTGGGTAAAATTTGGCCTTTCTTTTACAGGCAAGTCGATAGACGAAGATTTTGAGACGTTTATCGAAAAATTTGAAACGTGTTGTGTGCTAAATGATGTCCCGGAAACAGAATACATCGTTATTTTGCCAGTTTATCTAAAAGATTTGGCCGCAACGTTCTGCAGAGAGATTGTAAAAGAAAAAGGCGAATGTGTTAGTTATGGCACTTTAAAACGTTTATTGAAAAACAAGCTAAGCGCTTCCCGAGGGGCCGAGCAGGTGGCGATGGAAATTTCGGCAATTAAACAGGGTGAGAGCGAAACCGTGAAACAGTATTACGAAAGATTCCGAAAAATTGTGAGCCAGGGTGAAGAATCGGAGGAAAGTTCATTTGTATTACTTCACTTTAGAAAAGGCCTTAAGCCAAAAATTCGGGAGAGTGTGTTAGCTTTGGCAGGAAAATCTTTGCCCGAGCTTTTGCAAGCTGCCACTAGCGTGGAAACCGGGCTCACGAGCAATGAAGTCGATGTTGCTCTCAACTACAGTTCAAGTTCGGATAGCTATAGAAGGTCAAACAGATTCCCTCCTCAGAACAACCGCTTTGAGAAACGTAGGGAGACGAAGAGACAATGCTTCGAATGTGGAGTTGAAAACCACTTGTCTTTTCAATGCCCTATCCGAGGGTCAAATACAAAAAAGAATTTCAATGCAAATAGAAGCTTTCGAAATGAGAGAAAATTTCAGAGCGGAAACCCACAAACAGGCGCATTCCAATCCAATAGCTACTCACCTCAATCGTGGGAGCCGCCGAGGCAACCGCCACAAATGGCTGGATACCCGTGGATGCCATCTCCGTGGTGGTACGGGCAAATGCCTGCGGAATTTCAAGCCACTAAACCAGTCTTTTCTATTGCTTCCAGCAGTAGCAATCCTGATAAGGTTTCTGCTGAAGATAAAGCAGAACTCATTGATAATTGTACCATCTTTGCATCTTCTGCAAATGTTTTGATTGAAGACATTATGAATGAGATAGAATCTCAGTACGAAATAACTTGTTTTGCGGATGCCGAAGACAAACTTTTACCTGAGTTTGATAATCTTGGTGACATAATCGAAAAGAGTAATAATACTGATGAGACAGCTGCGGTTGTAATGACTAATAACAAAGCGCTTAGTGTCGAGGTTGAAATTGAGGTTACGGCAAAAACTGTTGTTGAAGCCCCTATAAACAACTCGCTTGAGGCAGCCTGTGATGGAAACATGCATTACCATCTCCTTTTTGGTTATTGTCATTAGAGTTGTGTTCTCTTGTGTTATTTTATATAGTCACGCCCCTAGAGGAGGTTGGCCCTAGCCACCTCATTTGCATATCTGGTTATACTTAAGGCCGTGTTTCGGCCTAGTAAGTTCGTTCAATACATGCTTTGCATTTGGACCCACACTCTTCTGTTACTTTGCGCAATAACAGAATCACACTGAGCACTTACGTACTCCAAGCCTCAGTCTACGGACGGTGCTTTGGGAGTAAGGTTATAGAAACACTGTCGACCCCGTCGACCTCAGGTCGACCCTGTCGAACAAGCATAATATCCCCCAGGGAGCAATTCCTGGTGTAAGGTGGTTGTAATAGGCCGGTGGTGTAAGTCGACCCAGTCGCCTCCGCGTGTTGGTCTACGGGCAACCCTTACACGGCCCCCTGTGGAAAGTGAATGCAGACCGGTAGAGTAAGCCGACCCAGGTCGCCTCTACGTGTTGGTCGCAGGATCCAACACACTGGTGGCAGCAGTGGGATTGAACTGCGGTAATTAGGACTTATAAGACGAACCTAGTAACCATGCCAAACAGCCGACGGAATGCTACCAGAGATCTGGCTGAGGCAGAGTTACAGCAGGTCGACCAGATTGGTCAACTGACAGAGGCTATCACTAGAGCCTTACAGATACCCAGAGGGGGAGCCAGCTTCAAGCCTCCGAAGTTCGATGGGAGTGAGGATGTAGAGTTATTCATCTCCCAGTTCGAAGAGGTTGCGGAAGCAAATGAGTGGAGTGAGAAGGCCACGCTCCTCCACCTGCGGGAGACCCTGAAGGAGGGAGCCAGAGGTTGCAGTCGAGGGGACTCACCTGCCTCCATCTTCTCGGCTTTACGCATGAAGTACGGGCTCTCCCCGAGAGAGGCTAGGAGTAGACTCCACCTAAAAAGGGAACCCAAGACGAACCTCCAAGAACATGCCACAGAGATGGAGCGTCTGGTGAAAATAGCATACGCTGACCTCCCAGAATCCTACCAGTCCAGTATGGCCATGGATGCGTTTTCTCTGACACTGGGAAATACGCCCCTCCAACGCCACCTGTTGGCAATGAAGGCACAGAGCTTGGAGGAAGCAGTGCAGGCGGGGAACGAGTTCCTGCAAATTCAGCCCACTCTTCCTCGGCCTGGTGCCCGACCCCTAATAATGACGGTGGAGGAAGAAGAAGTCACCCCCGCTACAGTCGCCCCCGTCCATTCGGACCCCCCATCAGCCACCTTGAACGACGTCCTGATGGCTATAAAGGGGTTAGCAGATGGACTGAGGGAAGGAAAGCTGTTGGGGCAACGGGGCGTGGACAAAAGGGGACCAAATTGTTGGGGTTGCGGCCAGGCAGGGCACACCCAACGCCGGTGCCCCCAAGCCTCCCAAAGACAACAGCCTCAAGTCACGAGGCCGGGAAACGGTTACCATACACAGCAGTAGGGGGAAGTACTGACTGTGGATCAAATATACCCTTGCAAGGACAGTGGCAACAGCCACGACGGACTAGGCGACACAGGCTCCCCCCCTGCTCGCCACCGGTCCCCTTGCATAACCAATATCAACCCTTACCTGAGTGTGCAGGTCTCCCACTCTCAGAAGCCAAGGACGAAACCTACGTCTGGCCAAAGCCGTCTCGGCCTTCCAAGAAGGGCCCCCAGAGGACTAGCAAAGCCAGACGGACCCACGGAGACGAGTCATGGAAGCCGCATAATAGCAGCTATTTCTTACCAGGTCGCATCGGAGGCCAGCCCGTCCAATTCCTCGTGGACACCGGATGTACCTCTAATTTGTTGGGACGACATGTCTTTGAGCGGTTACCTAAAGATGTCAAAAGCAAATTGGAGGTCCGGGAGGACTATGGACAAATGGCAGATGGTACCCGGCTGCAGTTCCACGGACTCATCACTCTCCCGGTCAGAGTCAGGAGTGTCCAGGTTACTGTGTCTCTCGTGGTGTGTGCCCTGAAGGAGGATGCCATCCTGGGCATGCCTTTCCTGGTCGACCACCACTGCGAGATGAACTTTCAGCAACCCACGTTGGTGTTAAATGGACAGAAGTTGACTTGCACTGACCGAGAGGGTCGACCTCTGACAAGCAGCGTGCAGATAATGCGAGCCACAACGCTTCCCCCTCGAACCGAGGTCCTGGTTGCCGGACGTCTCACGTCCTCCTCCTATCAGCCAGTCGGGTTAATTGAGGGAACGAAGAATGGATATATGGTGGCCGCCAGCCTACACCAACCCGGTGAGAAGGGGAGAGTGGCCATCCGTTGTATGAACCCCACCGACCATCCCGTCAGCGTGACGGCAGGAACGGTCGTGGGGTAATACACTGGGGTCGGGCCGGACGAAATAGGGGCCCCCTGGACAGCGAAGGGAGACGCCGAGGTTTCCAAAGAAACTCCCCTCCTGTCTCCAACGTACCTCCCCACATGCTGGACCTGCTCCGACAGGCGGCACCACATTGCTCATCCCCTACCGAGCACCGAAGGATGGAAGACCTTTTGACCCGTTATGCGGATGTATTCAGCCAAGGGAGTGAAGACATGGGGCGTACCACCCTGGTACAACACGAGATCCCCCTCCTCCCAGAGGCACAACCCATCCGCCAACACCCGTACCGTGTAGGACACGAGAAGGAAGCTGAAATCGAACGACAGGTTTCGGCCCTGGAAAAGCAAGGCATGATTGAGCCCGCTCACGGGGCCTGGAGCTCTCCGGTGGTCTTGGTGAGGAAGAAGGACGGGGCGTGGCGATTGTGTGTAGACTATAGGAAACTTAATAGTGTCACTCGCCAGGACGCCTACCCCCTCCCCCGGATTGATGAGAGCTTGGACGCCTTGTCCGGTAGTAGGTTCTTCAGTACCTTGGACATGATGAGCGGATACTGGCAGGTACCCCTCTCCGCCGAAGCCCAGGAGCGGTCGGCGTTCGCCACACGCAGTGGGTTGTGGAGGTGGAAGGTGCTCCCCTTTGGACTGACCTCCGCCCCAGCTACCTTCCAGCGGCTGATGGAACGTGTCCTCCAAGGGCTACACTGGAAAACCCTGCTGCTGTACCTCGATGACATCATCGTCATGTCAGCCGACTTCTCTAGTCATGTCACTAGGCTTGCCGAGGTGTTGGAGCGATTGAGGCAGGCCGGGCTGAAGTTAAAGCCCTCCAAATGCAGCTTGTTCCAGACCCAGGTCAAGTACCTGGGCCACATAGTCAGCAACACGGGGGTGGCTACCGACCCTGAGAAGATTCAGGCCATAAGTGGATGGGCAGCACCCCAGGACGTGACGCAGCTAAGGTCATACTTGGGTACCACTGGGTACTATCACAGATACGTGCCGGACTACGCCTCGATCGCCAAACCTCTCACCTTGTTGACCAGCGAAGGGGTCCCCTGGAAATGGGGAGAAGAGGAACAGGAAGCTTTCCTTAGGCTCAAATGGTCGCTGACACACGCCCCAGTACTGGCATATCCCGACCCCTCCTTGCCCTACGTGCTAGATACCGATGCTAGTAACGTAGGGACTGGGGCTGTGTTATCCCAGGTCCAGCAGGGCACGGAGCGACCCATAGCCTACTATAGCAAGACCCTCTCCTCCGCCGAACGCAATTACTGCGTAACCAGAAGGGAGCTACTGGCAGTGGTACAGGCTGTCCGGCATTTCCGGCCCTACCTATATGGCAGAGAGTTTACCATCCGAACCGATCATGCCTCCTTGGTTTGCTTGCACCGGAAGAAGGAACCCTCTTGCCAGGTGGCCCGGTGGCTGGAGAGCCTGGCCGAGCACAAGTACCGAATTATCCATCGAAAAGGCGATAAACACGGGAACGCCGATGGATTGAGTCGACGACAGTGCGTCGACTGCCGGCAGTGTGCTGCTATTGAGAGGCGGGATCAAGGGCCAACGAGGTCGCAAGTATGCGACTCTCTAGTAAACCCAGGAACGAATTGGGAAACTGCTGTGCCAGTGGACCAAGTTCCGGTACAGCCGCCAAGAGGCACCGGAACATCCAGTCCCAACCCCTGTCAGCTGGATGAGGATGAATGGCCTCGACTACCGGGCAACAGACCTGTTTTAGGGCACGGCCTCCCGACTCCCACACCAACCAGTCCAGTCCCAGTACGGCTGCCGGGCGGTGCAGGGACACCCAGAGTGTCGGACCACCCTCCCAGAAGGCCTCAGGATCCTCAGTTACAAGCCGTCAAGGTAACTAGCGAAACCAAAATTGTGGATGGAACTGGTGAAAGCGTAGTCCAAAAGGTTCCAGAACAACTGACGGTGGTACAAACTCCGCTGGATGAAGTACGGGCACTACAACAGAGAGCCGCTACCGACCTAGGGGTCATTTACCAGGCCGTCAGAAACCGGAGAGGGGTGGAAGAGGCCGTGCTACGAGTAGGCAGCCCCGAGCTGCAGCGATTGGCCCGGATGTTTCACCAGCTCCGGCTCGACGAGTCGGGCGTGTTGACCCTCCATCTCACCCAGAATGGGCGAGAAAAGGTGGTGGTGGTATGCCCGAAAACATTGAGACAGGAGATCCTGTGGAAAGCCCACGAGCAAACACACTGCGGTGTGGAGAAGACCTTGAAACGCGTCCAATTGGACTGGTATTGGCCGGGTATGGCCGGAGATATCCGGAGAGCAGTCCTCTCTTGCGAAGTTTGCCAGAGGGCCAAAACAGGAAAGGGGCGGACCTCCGGGAATAGACAACGGCTGTACGCCGGGAGGCCATGGCAACGCCTAGCCATAGACTTGGTGGGACCCCTGCCTCCGACCCCTCGAGGAAATGGTTGGGTGTTGGTGCTCACTGATCACTTCACTAGGTGGTCAGATGCTTTAGCCATTCCCGACGCTACAGCCCCAACGGTAGCCCAGATCCTAGACGAGAGGATATTTAGTTACTTCGGGCTACCCGAGATTATCCATACCGACCAGGGGAGCCAATTCGAGTCCTCGTTATTCCAGGAGCTATGCGACTTGTGGGGAGTCGATAAATCTCGGACCACCCCGTACCACCCCGAAGGGAATGGGGTGGTTGAGAGAAACAATCGTGTGTTGGGTGACTCCCTACGAGCTCTCTTGCTGGGCAGAGGACAGGAAGATTGGGACCAGTTACTGCCACAAATCATGCGGACGCTGCGAGGGTTACCACACTCCGCCACTAAAGAAACACCCAACTATCTGATGTTGGGTCGGGAACTACGTCTTCCTGACCAGTTGCTGTATGGGAATAGACTAGAATCATTCGCAAGCATACATGAGTATGTGCAGACCGTCCACGACCGGTTGATACAAGCCCACACTCTCCTCCGAGATAGGCAAAAAGAAATTGTGTCAACTGATGCGAGAGAGCCTCCGTTATTCAATGAGGGTGACCTCGTGTGGTTGCTAAGCAAGCGGCGGAGAAGGGGGGAAAACCCGAAGCTAGCAGCCAAGTACTTGGGGCCCTATCGCGTGTTAAGGAGTCACGAAAACCATACTTACGAAATAGAGAGGTATGGACAGCGATCTATCCAAGCGGAGGGAAGGTTACGACTCTGTCGCCCCAGTCCGGTGCAACAAGGACGAGCCCCGGTTGAAGTCGAGCCTGCTCGCCGTCCCAACATGAGGGGTCGACCCAGAAGGCAAATCGCACGAGGAAACGATAACCCAGAAGTCGTTATTCCAGAGTTGCCCCTGCCTAGCCAACTGACGGAGTTGCGAATACCTCAGTCGCCAGGAAGGTCAGAAGCACTTCGATTTCCCAGGAGAGATTCCTTGGTCCCCCCAGGGGAACACAATCCTACCTCGATGATTTACCCCGGCCCTGGCGGCGAGTTGATACCCGAGGAGGAAAGAGCCACGGAAAATACGGGAGCCCAGGCTAATGATACCGGGGCTGGGGATGCGCCACGGCCCCAACGAATCAGGAGGCCTCCCGCGTACTTGACCGATTACGACACTAGCACCGTCCAATCGGGAGAAGCCCTCGGAGTTCAAGGTCAGAAGGCGGCCATTTTGGGTCCCAGACAGAACGCGCTCATTACTTGTTACCAACTCGAGGCGCACACACCTATATCTTTTCTCAACATGGAAGTCACTAAAGAAACCGTAAAGAAGGCTGCACCGATCATCGGGGCTTTACCCCTATTGCCCGAAGTAAAGATCATGCCACTGGAGCTCCACCCAGCGCCGGGTGAAACCCTAGGTGACTCAGAAACGGATTCTTTGGATAATCACGTTCCACACTCCCCACTACCGACCAAATGGATCGCGGCAGAGACAGCTAAAACGATCTCGAAACTATGTCGAGAGAAAGGTACTAGCTGTCCATTATGCCAACAACTACTCTCTAACCCTCGGCGGCGCAGAATTCACATCGCCCAACATTTTACACGCTTCTTCTGCAAATGTGGGAGAAACTCCACATCTCGAGATACTATTGCAAAACATCAGGCTCGGATTAAGGATGCCGAGGTACGGAAGGCTCACGGTGGAAAAGGAATTACTATATACGAGGTCGACCGAAATAGCTACCCGGCCTGGAGCACAAAGGTACAATTAAATAATCCTCCAGCCTTCGAAAAGCCCACACCCTACGGGCCAGTTAAAACCAAGCCGCCTACGCGAAGAGGGCTCCAGGCACCTCTCCCCTCTCCCCCGAAGAAGAAGTGGTACAGTCCGCCCAAGCTGGAACGACCGGTCCCAGCCCCTAGAAGATTGACGACGATAGGCAGTATCCAGAGCCGGCTAGGGGACGTACGACCCCGGGTCACAGTGGACGCTTTGCGAGAGGAGGCCTCCAACCTCCGACGGGCGGCTCGTCGTCTGGAGGACCTGGCGAATCGCGTGTCGACCTCCTAGATGACACGGTTGACATGGTTTATCAATATTTCTCTTGGTATGTTTAGTAATTGGGGTCTCTCATATTATTATACTTCCTTTTCTTTGTTTGTTTTGTTGTAGCTAGTTGGTGTGTTCCTATATTCTTGTATCTTTTTTTTTCTTTTCTTGTGATTTTTATATATAGCCGGTAGTCGTCTATAGGGGCGGCGTGTGTGATGGAAACATGCATTACCATCTCCTTTTTGGTTATTGTCATTAGAGTTGTGTTCTCTTGTGTTATTTTATATAGTCACGCCCCTAGAGGAGGTTGGCCCTAGCCACCTCATTTGCATATCTGGTTATACTTAAGGCCGTGTTTCGGCCTAGTAAGTTCGTTCAATACATGCTTTGCATTTGGACCCACACTCTTCTGTTACTTTGCGCAATAACAGAATCACACTGAGCACTTACGTACTCCAAGCCTCAGTCTACGGACGGTGCTTTGGGAGTAAGGTTATAGAAACACTGTCGACCCCGTCGACCTCAGGTCGACCCTGTCGAACGAGCATAATATCCCCCAGGGAGCAATTCCTGGTGTAAGGTGGTTGTAATAGGCCGGTGGTGTAAGTCGACCCAGTCGCCTCCGCGTGTTGGTCTACGGGCAACCCTTACACGGCCCCCTGTGGAAAGTGAATGCAGACCGGTAGAGTAAGCCGACCCAGGTCGCCTCTACGTGTTGGTCGCAGGATCCAACACAAGCCGAGCCACTCCCTGTAGCTTTAATTCTAAAGAGCAATATAGAGCTTGAGGCTACAGTAGCGTTCAATGCTTTGAAAAAGCTGAAAAACATGTGCATATTGAAACAGAAGAGTGCGCTGCTATGCCGATGTGCGCTGAGCAACCCCTATGTCCTAAGCAAGGGAATTCCCCAATTAGACAATCAACTTCATTCATACGTAACATTAATGCATGCCAAGCTAACAGAAAACCATTGAGTAAAAAACCCATGCTAGCTCATTTGATTGGTATCCTCTGCTGCATAGCGGCTGTGAGTGGGCAAGCACCCATGATATGCTGGACAGGGCACACTGTCGCACGATTTAAAATACCAGAATCTCCACCATGTGCATTACCCGATTCTACAGCTGCGCACAAGCCTTACGAACTCAATTTCAAACTTTACAAACCAAACTTAGTACAGTACAGAAGTGAAGCATATCACTGTCGTATTATTCAAACAAAAATCACAACCCATTTTGGTTTCTTTGGGGAAGGTCAAACCAGAAAAGATGATTACCTTGACCAAACTGTTTCAAAGGATGTGTGCTATTCAATGATGAAATGGCACACATCACCACATGGTGATATGTCACTAATAGGCTCTGTGTATTGAACTGACAACTTGGCAGACCCCGTATACCATACTGGTTTTAAATGCTGTACAGACTACCAGTTTACCGCTTATAATTCATATTTGTATTTGACCACCGTCTTCAAGAGGCACGGAGACTCGGAAAAAGTAGAAAGCCCTGTCGGTGTGGTAGGTCATTGCACCTACCTCTCAGGCTTCTGTACCTTGAGGGATGGATCAGCCTTGATATGGGAGCCTGACATAAAAGAGGAGTGCCAATACCTACCACACCGGAGCTTCAAGGGTAAGTTTCAAAATGTATTTTGGATGTTTGATAGTGGCGAATTGGCTCTCAGTTTTACCGGGCAGAAAATTGTCAAACAAAATCGCGAATGCGATGGAGATGTCCAGTTGTCAGATCAAGGCATTGCTGTTAATAGGATGTTCAATTTTCCTAGGGTAAAACGAATGTTGTAGCTGATGCGTTGTCTAGGGTATCTATCAACGACAACGACTTTGTAGGGGCCACTGAAAACTATTTATCTGCGACAAAATCGGATCTGCTAGCTTTTGGTAGGGAACAAAGAGAGGACAACTTTCTAGCACAAATTATTAATTTCATCCATTTGGCAATAAAACCTTCTAGCTTAAGTCCTACTCAGCAGAGACATTGGGAAAATCAAAAGGAGAACTATTTCATACAAGACGATGTTTTGTACTACAACCCACCTGATGCTGTGCGACCGCGGTTGTGTGTTCCGAATACTTTACAGTTTGATTTGCTAAACACATATCATTCTTCATTGTTTGGGTGCCACACTGGTAGGAATAGAACCTACAAGCGCTTAAACTCAAAATATCACTGGCTAGGCATGTCTAGGAGTGTAGCCGACTTCGTGGCGGGAAGCGTACCCTGTAATCAAAGGTAAAGGGCACCAGTTAATTCCGTATACCCTCTAAAACCCATTGAATGTGAACACCCATATTCCAGGGTGAGCATGGACATACTAGGACCTCTACCTATTACTGAAAATGGTAATAAATACCTAGTAGCATTTCAATGCAGTTTCACTAAACTCGTAATTGCCAGACCAATCCCTGATAAAAGTGCAAAGACAGTAGCTGATCAGTTTGTGGAATACATAGTCTCACAACATGGTACACCTAACGTGATCTTGAGTGATAACGGTTCGGAATTCACTGCAGACCTAATGGTTAACTTGACAAAAATTCTAAAAATTGACAAACGAACTTGCAGTGCTTACCAGGCTAGTACTGATGGACAAATCGAGAGATGGTTTTCAACTTTCAGTAACTTGATATCTACAATTGTCAACAATACACAGACTGATTGGGATATTATGACTAAGTACGTGGTTCACAGTTACAACAATACGGAGCATGCTAGCACAGGTTTTGCTCCTAACTACCTGCTACTTGGACGAGACTTAGACATACCCTTTGACTTATGTGTGCCAACAACTATGCCTAAATCTTATAGTGACGACAAAGACTATAATCAAGTTTTGATAGAATCTTTAGCGCATGCTTGGGCATTGACTAAAGACAACATTGAAACTGCCCAACACGAGTACAAGTACTACCATGACTTAGGTATTAAGGGACCTGACTACACCGTAAATGACGTAGTGTACATACTCGTACCTAAAGTGGCGACTGGTCAAGTAAAGAAGTTCACTAAGATGTACCATGGACCATATATAATTACCCGACTACGTGGACTGAACGCTTATGTTAGAGCGCTTGGTACATCTGGTTCTCCGGTAGGTGTTGAATTTGTAACACACTTACAAAGACTGAAGAAGAGTAGGTCACCACTGACTGATAGCTTTCAGACACCAACCTACGTATCGGTAAAACATACTGACCGTAACATACAGGCCGACAGTGACAAAACAAATAATACTACGTCGACACGTCCCACCAACGCTGACCTGACACAACCTCCAGCTCCTAGGTATAACCTAAGGGCAATGAAACAATATTAATAAAAATTCGTTTTGTTTTGAGTATAAGTGTACTTACACCCTCTCTTAATTCATATTCCTCCTGATTCTGGTGCAAAGCCTTTCATATGAGCAATACCGCAATTAATCATTGAGCGGAAGTTATCCGCAAAAACAATTTGCCTCACAACACCTTCATGTTTTGAGTTGAAAAAAAAAAAAATTATTAATTAATTCATTTTGCTTTGCTGACTTTATTGTAAAAATTGGCCTTCTAAATTAAGCTAGTCTGTGAATTACAGGCTGAGTCCGCTAGAATTTAGCGGGCGTTTTCGGCTTCCCCTCTCCGTTCTCTTGTAGCATGGATCGTAAACCCAGGGTTATTCCAACCTCGAATGTTTACATCTCACCAGGATGATCAGCTGACAACGTTGGCTGGTAGAAGATAAGCCGAGGTTGTCATCAATCTGCTAAAAGATGTGCTTTATTCTAACGCAACCCATTGTCACTACAGTACAGCAATTCAGTTGAGTTGCTATTTTTTTTTCCTACATTTTAGTTCTAATACACTACAGCCCGATTGTATGTAACAGAAGATGGTGCAAAGTTTTACTTTACCTCGATCCTCTTTCGGACAGGCATCATAATATCGATTACAAACGAAACATTAGATCTCAGTAAACAAAACAAAAAACAAAAACAAAATTCTTTTTAGGATGGAGGAAGCTGTTAAAGTAATAATGAGCAAAAAAATGTTTAGGATTTTGGAAATTTAATTTATAATTACCTTTGTTCTATTTTTGCTATTTTTCTATCAATAGTTTGAGACCTGAACAGTAGAGTAAGGTCTCATCTAGCTAGGAGTTACCCACTTTTATGTTATGCATATCTATTCAAAGATTACTACACATTATGCTATATCTTTTCTTAGAGCTCACAGAAACCACATGGGAACATCACAAACGACTTTTCATCGACAACATGGTATATGAGCGCACCGAAATTTTGTGAAATTCGTTAGACACTCAGGCACAAAAATATCACATAAACAAGAAGGACATTATATGAGACAGTACCAAAGCTTACAATACTTCTTTTCCAACACCCACTTCAATACAGCGCTACTTCCGTACAGCCAACTCTTCAGCGACTCGTATGAAACGACCTATTCAAAGAGGGAAGGTGTAAGATATTATATCTCAGCAAAGAAGACCGCCAGAGTTGACCTGAATATGTCAGCCTTATACGACATGCGTTATCTTATTATAATAACATCGCCGTAACATTCCAAGAACTAGACTCATTTACACAAACTATGCAATGTTTACTGTTTTATTTATACTGACAGTCATTGCTGACACTAATTACTATGAACAATGTCTAAAGCCAAATATCTCATCCTGTCTCTGCCTTCAAGATTTATTCTTGATACATTTCAACATACCTAATGATATATTCTGCGGTGAACTTTTGTCGTGCCATCAGTGTCTAAAACATACAATGTATATTTTGTCTAATGTTGTGCGCCACGTATACCAAGTTGTGTTTGGCAATGTTTATACTTAGATGTCAATCATGCTGTCACAGTTTTTGTATATAAGAACGGTTTTTAGCTTTATATCAGGAGTTATTTCACAAGTTATTGCTATGTACACACTGTATCTGACTCAAATATAATATCTCGCTTAATGCTTAGAGTGAACGTCTTGTTTCACGCCGAACCCATAAGTGTGAGGACAGCACCCCCTCACATCATGACCTAACATCGTACCAGCAAGGATGTGGATTTATGCTTGTTTTTCAAAACAGTTTTAATGCTATAGGATATAGGTATATATCGATAGATGTATAGGATATATTGCTCACAGAATGAAGTGAGCCTAGAAATATTGATTCAAAAGTTGCATAAAAGTATTCGTAGTATTACTAGTAGGAGGAAGTAGGTGATTGATATATATTACATATATCATATACTGTTATGTATCTATTAATATGGTGATTAATATATATTACATATATTATATACTGTTATGTATTTATTAATATGGTGATTAAATATCATTAATTATTTCTTAATGTAATCTTAAACAAAAAATTTAAAGAATAAACTAAACTAGACTTTTTTTAAAGTCAACAAATCACGTGAATGACCTTGACACCTTTCTGAAATAGCCAACACATTTATTAGTCGATGACATCACAGACTTGATGTAAAATGATGAAGCCTCGTGGGCCAAGAGATAAATTTCACAATTTCAAGCTTTAGTAAGAAAAGTATTTTAAAAGGTTGACTAGTGACTGTAGTAGTAAGCTAATAAGTTATGTTCTGTCATCAATCTCCTTAAACTTCTCTTCTTGTGGTTAAGAGGTCAAGGACAACTCAAAGGTAAATGTAGCTACCATCTTTAACAAATTGTTGTATCCAAAATAATTTATTCACATTTTTGTACAAAGCTTTATCACTTCGGCTGCTGCTACAGCTTCATTGCATTTATTGGTCTACAACTAGTGACTGCTGTCTAAAGCTGGACGGTTTGACGGTAGTACAGTTTTTTCGCCGTACTTGCTTTTAAAACCGAGCGGTCAAAACGTCGCAATAAAACCGCGCAGTGCGATTCAGTTGTTTACGCACCGAGGATGCCGAATAATTATGTGAACATTCATGTGGTATCGATGCGCACCCAGGTAGACCGAGCGACTGTTGTCACATGGTAAAAGTGGCGTCAAAATCGAGAAGATTGATTGGTGGATGGAGATGATGTTTCGTCGCAGGGGCCATCCTTTGCGGGAAGAAGAGTCATCATGCTAGAATGGATGGCGAGAGTATCGCAGAACGTAAACGCTTTCATTGTTTCTTATTATACTTGATGTTAGGCCATGGGTGGTCACACTTTAGGTTTGTGTCTGGACTTGGTGCATTAGTTGTTGGTATGGCTAGGAGGCATTTGATTTTTTACTCTAATCTCTAAGTCTGAATCTATCGTATGCATGGGTGCGGATCATCATTTTTTGATTTTTTTGATTTTAATTGGATAGACAGCCTTGAACATTGACTTGCCAGTTATTGCAGTTTTAGTGTCCGTACTATTTTTTATAAATCCAAATGGAGAGGAAATACTCGCTAGGCAGCTGAATTAATGAGAATATCATTTATTCGAGATTCGAACTCAAAATTTTCATGTTTGTTATGACTGTCAATGATAATTTCCAAACCATACACTTTTTCAGTTGTATTATCTTTTTAATTGTAATAATTAATTCCTTATCATTAGCCGTTTTGTTTCCAGTCTGCACTTAACTAACCGCCTGAACTTAAATAAAATCTATCATTTTAATAATGTGCGTTATTTCTTTGAAGCTCTTAAGAACAAAATTTTATGATATAGACATTGTTCAAAGCTTTTAGAATGACAATTACTGATATAGACATTGTTGCTTGCAAAACTTTACTCTTCACTGTTCACTCTCCTCACGTTCGCGAACTGCTCTATATTTTATGTTTCTGTTTAGTTTGTAGTTCGTACTCTAATTGATTTTTGTCATCATCGGTAGGTGAAGACACCGCGGATGCTGATTTGGGGTTTTTACCATTGACATCATCATCATTGACATCTACCGAAGATGCAGATTTAGAAGTTTCAACACCGACATCATCGAAATCCAATGTTTGGCAATGCTTTGATACGCTACATTAGATGTAGAAACCACGCTGCTTACTTCTTCTATGTTAGTTATTAATAAGCACGCAATTTACTTGTTGATGGATATAGGATTGCAGTCAACGCTGTCAAGTTGAATGTTGTTTTATATACGGTATTTGTAATTACATACATATATAAATAAGATAAATTGTCGTTCATTGCTGAAGAGTTGGGTTTATTCTCAACCAACATGGTGCAGGATTTTATGTGTGTCTGTGATTCTGTATTCTATACTCACTTTCTACACACTCATCTAAAATAAAGAATACACAATATCCAACTTTAAAGTTTAGAGTTGGGTGGAATGAACCAACAGGTGGATTGTGCAATCCAAATTCCATCCCTTGTGCAAGGGTTTGCTTGGCACACGGGACCCTGTACTCCAGTAAAGTAGAGCTGGAGTTGCCTTCCTCCGACTGAGCTGGTGTGTGCTGCGTAGCAATGGTAGGTGGAACACAACTCTCAAAGATTAATGCGGTTTTTGTCTCATTTTGCGATATTTGTTGGTGTGTAAGCCGAACCGTATGTTTTTTGGGAGTTGTTCTCTCAATGTCGGTATGCAGTACGGTATCGGTTTAAACAGGTGGGGTCTCAGTGTACTGTTGGTGCCCAAAACCGCCCAGCCTTACTGCTGTCGTGTACAGAAGTTGTTTGAGCACTTACAAAATCTACCAACATCTAAAATCCATGACTTTAAATAAATAAATAGTAAATAATATACTTTTTGCTACAAATCTGTCATAATTCTACAAAAATGGTAAATAAATTAACTTTAATGTAATGTCAACAAAATTTCATGAAATAAAAGCAAATAGGTGTTTTGCAGTAACTTTTTAAAATGAGATCACTATTATTTTAAGAAGGCAGTGTTTTTTATTCAGCCCAAAATGCATTGTAGTAATTTTCGTAAAACTACCGATAATTTTATCTTTTTGTTAAAAGTTGGGTTTTGGGCAGTTTTGCTGTTATTTATTTTGAAAGAGACAAATAATTAAAATATTGTCTCATCATAGAGGACATCTAATCGACACTTACTTTTTGTCGATTTTCTATGTCTAGTTTTCAGAAATTCATATTTATAATCTTTTCCTGTACAAAATCAATACATTTGTCTTTTTTTAACTTGTGCTTAGTCAAAACACATGAAATGTGTCTAAAAATAGCAACACTGTTCACCAACAGCAAACACATTTAAAACAGTCTTTGTAGCACACCGTGACATACATATTATTACATGCCTTGTTTGTCCTTACTGCAGTTGCTAAGCTTTTAATGGCGCGTGGCACTCGCCTGGCTGACAGCCTAAACAGCACCACACCCAAAACAACGCTGTATAGCTGCCGCAAGGTTTTAGTAAAAAAATCGTTAAATTTTAATATTTTCAACTCGAAAGATTTAAAGTTTTCTTTTTAGCTTAAATTCTTTGAAATGACATATATCTATATATAATATATCAAATATAAAAATGTATATATGATATATGTATATAAAATCTATATTAAAATAGGTATAATTTTAATATAGATACCTACATGTATATTAAAATAGTCAAAAGGATTATTTAAAATGAAAAAAGAAAACTTTTCTTTTCATTTTGAATAAAAAAGAAAATGAAAGTTTAATTTTACATACATGTAAGTAAGGTATGATGAGATCCATATATTCAGTAGCACTGCAGCTAGTCAACATGCTGGGTCCACAGAAGTTGGTACAACTCGGTAATGAAAATAACATTCACTATCTCATTACAATAAAAGTAGGCTGGTTTTGATTAATTTAGGTTTCACAAGTGACTCTTGACATCTCTTTTTAAGTTCCTAAGTATTGAAATATTATGTAAGTTTATTGGGAGACTGTTCCATTGTGATGAAACTCTATATTCATTTGTTTTTCAACTATGATTAGAAATCACAAGAGCATATCTTTATATAGTTTGAATTGTTATTAGAGCATATCCTTATATGGTATGAATTGTGATCAGAGCATATTCTTATATGGTATGAATTGTACTTAGAGCATATCCTTATGTGATATGAATTGTGATTAGAGCATATTCTTATATGGTATGAATTGTACTTAGAGCATATCTTTATATGGTATGAATTGTGATTAGAGCATATTCTTATATGGTATGAATTGTGATTAGAGCATATCCTTATATGGTATGAATTGTGATTAGAGCATATTCTTATATGGTATGAATTGTACTTAGAGCATATCCTTATATGGTATGAATTGTGATTAGAGCATATTCTTATATGGTATGAATTGTAATTAGAGCATATCCTTATATGGTATGATTTGTGATTAGAGCATATCCTTATATGATATGAATTGTGATTATAGCATATCCTTATATGGTATGAATTGTGATTAGAACATATCCTTATATGGTATGAATTGTAATTAGAGCATATCCTTATATGGTATGATTTGTGATTAGAGCATATCCTTATATGATATGAATTGTGATTATAGCATATCCTTATATGGTATGAATTGTTATTAAAGCATATCCCTATATGGTATGAATTGATATTAGAGCATATCAATATATGAGATGAATTGTGATTAGAGCATATCCTTATATGATATGAATTGTGATTATAGCATATCCTTATATGGTATGAATTGTTATTAAAGCATATCCTTATATGGTATGATTTGTGATTAGAGCATATCCTTATATGATATGAATTGTGATTATAGCATATCCTTATATGGTATGAATTGTTATTAAAGCATATCCCTATATGGTATGAATTGATATTAGAGCATATCAATATATGAGATGAATTGTGATTAGAGCATATCCTTATATGATATGAATTGTAATTAGAGCATATCCTTATATGGTATGAATTGTGATTAGAGCATATCTTTATATGGTATGAATTGTGATCAGAGCATATCCTTATATGGTATGATTTGTGATTAGAGCATATCCTTATATGATATGAATTGTGATTATAGCATATCCTTATATGGTATGAATTGTGATTAGAACATATCCTTATATGGTATGAATTGTAATTAGAGCATATCCTTATATGGTATGATTTGTGATTAGAGCATATCCTTATATGATATGAATTGTGATTATAGCATATCCTTATATGGTATGAATTGTTATTAAAGCATATCCCTATATGGTATGAATTGATATTAGAGCATATCAATATATGAGATGAATTGTGATTAGAGCATATCCTTATATGATATGAATTGTGATTATAGCATATCCTTATATGGTATGAATTGTTATTAAAGCATATCCTTATATGGTATGATTTGTGATTAGAGCATATCCTTATATGATATGAATTGTGATTATAGCATATCCTTATATGGTATGAATTGTTATTAAAGCATATCCCTATATGGTATGAATTGATATTAGAGCATATCAATATATGAGATGAATTGTGATTAGAGCATATCCTTATATGATATGAATTGTAATTAGAGCATATCCTTATATGGTATGAATTGTGATTAGAGCATATCTTTATATGGTATGAATTGCGATCAGAGCATATCCTTATATGGTATGAATTGTGATTAGAGCATATCTTTATATGGTATGAATTGTGATCAGAGCATATCCTTATATGGTATGAATTGTGATTAGAACATATCCTTATATGGTATGAATTGTAATTAGAGCATATCCTTATATGGTATGATTTGTGATTAGAGCATATCCTTATTTGATATGAATTGTGATTATAGCATATCCTTATATGGTATGAATTGTTATTAAAGCATATCCTTATATGGTATGAATTGTGATTAAAGCATATCCTTATATGGTATGAATTGCCAGTATTATTTGGTAGCCAGTGCTAACTAATTAGAAAAATAAATTGTATAATTTTTGCCCCTAGAGACTGTAGAGAGAACAAAAGACTTGACAGTGCTTGTTTAG
The DNA here is from genome assembly GCF_963576615.1 of Watersipora subatra. Lineage (NCBI taxonomy): Eukaryota > Metazoa > Bryozoa > Gymnolaemata > Cheilostomatida > Watersiporidae > Watersipora > Watersipora subatra. The sequence goes on along the minus strand of NC_088709.1, from coordinate 42,487,396 downwards.
AAACACAAGTACAACCATAAACATGAGAAATGTAAAGTTCTCTTCCTCATCAAAGTTTGCTCATGTTGGTCCTCAGCTGTCTCAAACTGTAAAATAGTAGTATTGTAGAATGTGTACAAATATATGATTAACAATGGTTTGTTACTAAATATGACGCTCTAAATTAAGAATTGCCTTCTCTCTCATCATAACAATTATTAAAAGTGAGCAAATAAGTCATTTTTTTGATATTTTACTACAGTTCACCAAACTGATTTCAGTGCTTGTTGGACTAATATTTGAATAATTGTTCAGTTCAGACCTGCAGCATCATACTCGGGCATTACTTACTCCATGTTTAGATGTTTATTGGAATTCGTCTTTGCATCAAACTGTCCAACCATCTCATTAAACTCAGTCAGCGATTAAAAACGATGTGTTTTTCCAAGCTTTAGACATGTTCCTGTTTTAGTGCAGCATTATGATACTGTTGAGTTATTTCTAGCCTTAGGTCTACAAATTATAGACTTAGATGTTAACTGTTGGGTATTGACCAATCACAAGAGCAATGATTCGACTTCACATTAATGTAAGCCGATGCTCGAGGTGGTTTCATTTTGCAACTTTGCCTGCTATGGTTTGGGTTTGCTTATTTGGCCAAAGTCTATGTTCAAAGACTTCTACAACAGACTACAACAAACAAAACCATACCCATAGGAAAGCTTGTACCAGTCTAGAAGTTTTAATGGAATTGAATTTGTTTTTCATAACCTGATGAAAAAATTTTAATTCAACATTACTCTGAGAGATGTTTGAGCTTCTTGGTGTAATTGTAAACAAGACAGTTTGGTTCTAGTTTGTATTTTGATAGATGCACCTTGTAATAACTTACCTATTGACTTCTGTACATGTTTGCATGACAAGTTCAAGCAGATGACTTTGTGTTATTCTAGATTATCGGTTTCTTATATTGTAGAACAAGAACACCGTAATACAGGTACTTTCATACTGTAACATGCATTTGAAACTGCATTGTGACAAGCTGCTGTAGGTACTGCAGTACGGGGGTACTGATACTTCGTGTGTACTGAGTGTATGTCAAAGGAAAGCATTGTAAAACAATAGTTGGCAATACAGCACAATTTTCAATTTCAAAATAACTAACAATAAACAGTTTTTCAGCCCTTAAAATAAAATTACTCACGTAGAAGATGAAATTTCTACAACACTTAAAAAATAACTTGCCCAAAATTTTAGCATTTTTTATCAGAAAGTGTTTCTGACAGCATTTTTCTATTGTTTGTAATTATTTTTAAAGTTGGAAGTAATCTGACTGCCAATATGTTTTAAGATTATAATCTGCAAAAATTGATTGCAGTTAAAACGCTCAGAATAAGATTATGTGTAAAATGAAGTCACTAGTTGTTATCCCTGCAATAGTTGATATCAGCTATTACTTTCAAGTTGCAGCAGTCTCTACACAGTCGATCTCTTTGTAACTATAGACATCATAATCACACTTTCACTTGATCTGAGCATTCTAACTGCAATCAAGTTTTGTCAATTTTAATTTTGAAACATTTTTCATTCAGTCAGACCACCTCAAAAAACAAAAACAATCTCAAATGATAGAAAAATATTCATTTCACGGTCAGCTAAAGTTTCATGCAAGATTATCTTTAATGACCCAAATACATATGGCTGTATGGACTACTGCTACAAAGGTATTAAATTATAACTATGCCATTTGAGAACATGCCCAGCTTTTGTCTCTGCATTCCTTTTGTGTTTTATACTTTCATAACTCTAACCAAAATCTTAGATTGATAAAGCTCCGAGCTGCATCAGCCCATTGCTGAAATATAATGAACAAGTTGGATTCCTTGAGACAATCATTTCTTGATAGATGATATTCAACACTAGGAAATATTTTTTCTCCATTATCACAATTTTAATATACTCATTTATGAAGCTTTACTTGCAGTGACTTGACACAAACCGGCCACAGAGAAGCAGTGTAGAAACCATGCTAATTGCATAGTAAATGTTTTATTTTATAGCAGTAATTAACTTATATATTACATGTATTGTAAGTTGAAAAGCATGTTGCAACATCTTAATATTATTCATTTATATTAATCATAACAATTTGGAAAGAAAATAGTGTGCTATTGATGTGGTTTGAAAGCGTAATTGGATAACGCAAGAATCTGTCCAACACGAATGTTACTCAAACGCGCTTCTTATTGTGAACAACGGCTATAAAACTATTTTAAAATAAGATTTGCTCATTATAGATACAGTTCAAACATTATTATATCTTAACTTGATGCTTTTGGACTGCGTAAGAAGTCCAGGGAAAATGTCACAATGAAACAAACACTTCATGTTAAAGTAATAATAAAGCATTGTTTAATGATAAAGGCTGATTCACACTACATCATCATATCTCAGTGTTGATGAATAATATTTTGGTGATAGTCGGTGGTAACAATGTTTAAACTATCATAAACCCATTCATGTTTTTCCTTCCGTGTGCTCAAATCAAGTACTAGTCCTGCAGTAACTATCATAAACGGAAATAAATAGATTACACTATTGACGACAGCGAATAACCATCACCGAAGTGGTACATATTGTACAGGCTATCGATGATGAAAGTTTGACAGCTGCAAACTATTATTATTATTATTATTATTAGAATCCAAATTCAGAGTTGCCATAGAATTGTAGAACATTCTAGAAGGTTTTAAGAGTTTCCTCTACTAGTTCTTCGACCATGTTGAAAAGAACACAAATCGCATTACTTGATGAAATATATGCAGTGGTATGTTGGAGTTGTTCCTTCGAGGTTAGAAACTTCAGTAAAGAAAAATCTGTATCTACAAATCTCAGTGTTTGTTTGTCTGTTTGCTTTCATATCTATGTCCAGTGTTAGCAAGTAAAATCTAGCGATGAAAAATCCACTTTGTAGAGGATTTCAACTCGTAACATTCAAGTCACAAATCTACAAACAAGCACGACTAACCACTAGGCTAAGCTGTTTATACTATTCCTAACCCCCTTGCATATAGCATTATCCTTATCGTGTTTGCACTTGCTGCATTTTATTACCAAGTAATATTACCTTGTACTGTAATTACTGTTGTTATTTTTAAAAACTTTTTAAAGCATAGATTTTCACAATTTCATAGAATTTTCAAATGTGCCGTGACACTTCACAAGTCGTTTCCGATTTCAGTGACTGAAGGTAATAATTCGGTTTCAGACTAGGAATTGCCTCTACATTCTCTCTCGGTTTTATCAGCAGAGTATCAAACAAAGACAGTCCGATATCTCATTTTCACGTTTGTACCAGTATCGAGAGGTACCAGTATCGTCCATCAAAACTTTGAATACATTGAGCTCCTGTTGCAACTCTAAACTGTTTTACACACGCAAATCCCTTTACTCGCTGTTTACTTATTTCCTCAATATTTACTATATTCTCTTATTTTATTTGAGTCTCACAGAAACACTTTTTCTTATGATATAAAGTTTAAAGTTAGAATGATAAATGTTGTATATGTTAAAAAAAAAGTTTTTTCCGCAGACTTTTTTATTACTCGGGCAAAGCCTAGTATTCTCCTAATACATGTACCGTAAAATCTCTAATTGAACGCCATGGTGCTGTATTTTTCAATCCATTTTTTATAGTGGCGATCAATTGGAGGTGACGTTCAAATAGAGGCTGGCGATATATTTTTCAAATGGCTCGTCAAAAGTTTCGGTAGATAAATTTAGCCATATTACGGATGCTAATGTCGCCTATATTTTGTTCTCATTTTCCGGTGGAGCGATATTGAGCCTTTCGAATGCAATCAATCTGCTAACTTACCTCCAACTTGTCAAAGATCTCTTCATAAATATGCATTGAGAAACCATGAAATATCTCTACCAGTTGCTATCTATTGCTTGCAATCGACCTGCGATGATATTATAGCATGTCTCCTTCTTGGCAATTTGTTGGCATTTTCAATTTTGAATACATTCAGAATTTCAAGGCATATTTCTATTTTACATCTATATTTACCAATGTTGCATAAAAATTCATTGTATTAATTGAAATGTTTGCTAAAAAACTAAATTTGCAGCCAAAACTAGCTTTTTATGTGCAATAAAAGAGTAGTTACAAGCGTCGATCAATTGTATGATCAGGTTACCGCAAGGATGCTATCAAATAATATGCTGTAAATTTTCAAATTTACAAGTTTAATAATGATAATCTATTAAATGCTGCAAATATATATTCATGAAAAAGTGACATAAAAAACCATATTTATATTACATTCAGAAACAAAAATTACCGTTTAAAAAAATGTCCATCTTTGCTCGGATAGCTGCGTTCTGATTGTTGCTTTTGATGGAACGAACATATTCTAGCTGTCCAATACCTTCTACAATATTTTCTGGCTTCAATTCTTCTTCTGCACTGCTGAACCAGTCGATATTAGCGTCCAAACAATTTTTTGGCAGAGCAAAACTGTCACGTGCTGCATTTAGCCCTGATGCTGTGCTAAAAGTTTGCTTGCCAAACATAGAACCTTTGGTTCAAAATTTGCGGTTTTATATGCATGTTCTCCAAAATATTAGCACCGTATTAAACAAGGAAATGCTATTAGCCTGAAATAGTAGTTGTTTCTATGGAATTGCTTTTCAAGTTTCATCTAACACCGTAAATTTAAACCGTTTTGTATATATGCAGGCTACTTTGAAGTAGCAAGATCGAGTTGAACAGAGAGCTACTCCTAGCCTGAGACCGTTTTGGAGATTATTGGTACGGTGTTGCTTTCAAAGTTTTAACGAAAAAGACGAAAAGCTTTGGAATCGGACAACTAGAGAATTAACTGTTATTGATATAAACGGTTCATTATTAATGCGATCTTGTGTACACTTTTCTACTGATCAGTTGATATTATGTGCTCAAAAAAATCAAATAATGTCAAAGTGGCTGTCAAATGGAGAGTGGCGGGGTATTTTTCAACCCTTCTCTCAGGGTGGCCGTCAATTGGAAGTGGTGTTCAAATAGAGGTGGCATTCAATTAGAGGTTTTACAGTATATTTCCCTCATCGCATCATACAGAAGGCAGAAAATGATAATCCTTTTGCAGAAATCTATAGTAAGACTTCTCTACTACTGATCATATATTCCAGCTCAACAAACTCTCATCAATCACATCTCCAAATTTTCAAACATATTGCTTTATAACAAACTCGCTCCTTTCTCTTTAGGTTAGTCTTCAAAATCCTCTGTAAACTCTGCCTAGATTATTTCTATTTATCCTTTCACACATATAACAAACATCGTGTTCTACTCTGTGACACCAACATACTACACCTGCCATTGTATGTTTCAGATTATGAACTTTCTGTTACTACAACCTTCAAGTCACTATCCTGGCTTCTCTGCAAGACTATTAGATTACCAACTTTTAAAACAAGTTTGTTCAATTTACTCAATAGCTCGTAATTTCTGTCTTTTCATTTTTTTATCGTTAAGAAGAACATAAATATTAATGGCCAATAGAAAGTTATACATAAATGTTACACATGCTTAAAATCTACTGTTTCATCCTCCAATATGATGCTTCACGTCGATTTCATCATTTTCATACTTTCAGTAAAACATTGCAAGCCATAGAAAGACTTGTCTTAGAGGCTTCCAGAAACAATAGGAATTTAGATAAGAAATATATGAGAACAAGCATACATATTCTGTTGATGATCATAGTTGAGCGCATGCTGTTAATTTTTTCTTAGGAAACTACTCTGGTTTCATCTGCATGCTGTCTTAGCAATAACTGACAACTTGGTGTATTTGTAGATGCTATAACCAACAAACAAGGAATGGTCTCTACATGTGGAGTATACGCCTTTATTACTATGGCATCAGCTATACGAGGTGGTTCTACTTCTTCACACTCACTCTCATGACATCCCACCAGGTTCAGTCTAAAATGTTCAGATTTAGTAGTTGTCTGCTCAGCGCCACGACATTAAGGTGCGACAACTATTGACACTACTAGTTTTGTAGCACAAAAACCTTCATATGACATTCAGGTTATGGAGTTGTGTTACACCTTGTTTATTAGGCAATCCGGTTTACATGGCCATCGAGTTCTCACTGCACCATTCTTGAGCTTGATGATCTGGAATTTCCAGGAAAAAGCCTAAGCAGTTTTTAGGTAGTAATTTGATCAAATTAAAAAACTGGCTCATACTAGTTTGGATGTCTTTGTTTCAGCAGGAATGTTGTAATTGCTATTTAACCCATTTTAAAAGGTTACTGTTATAGGTTACAATCAAATTTAATTAAAGAGAGAATTTCTATTTCAATAGAAACTATATTTCTATTTCCTTAATTCCATGTTGAACCACTAGTATTTGTGTCAGCTATCTTGTTTATATGATAACTACCTTTATTTATACTTCATGTCAAGGTCATGGTATTTACTACTATTTATTACTTATGTTGGATGATTCCTGTGTTGAATTGTCTCCAGAGCAAATGATTGTCCTGGCTTTTCTCAATTCTGTTTTTGTTCTCATTGCATGGGAAAGCATCAGGCACTATTGGAATTATTCTCTCTTGTAATACAAACATAAATGATCAAAGCCAACTGATTCCCATCATATATGTATCTTCTTACCATGGCGACTCGGCTGCAATAATGTGTCATAAGTGGTCTTTTTTGTTGTTTTGGTTTTTAAATAAAATGTATGAATTTTGGCTTAAAAAGTTCTTGAATTAAAAACAGATCAGATTCAAAGACCATTTCATTTCCTTTATCTGATTGGTTTGTCAATCCATCTTTTCGTATTATTTGTGAACCAACACAAACCAGGGCAAAGAACAGCAATCAAACTTGTTTTTGCAAGATTTCCAAAATATTTCATAGCAATTCTTGACTGATTTCCAACATACAAAAATTTTCAACTTCAAATATTTATAGATATATTGATAAATTGGGGGTGCATAAAGAAAAGTGTTATATTATCATTTGACTGACAACACTAGTAACTATGTATTGATTAAAGGCCATCACTTGATTTTCAAGCCAATAGTTCAGATATATATGCACCAAATACAAATATGCAAATCATTTCATTCTTTCATAGCAGATACCCATTAGTGAGTTGCATAGTTTGAGTTTGTTTATACTATATTATTGAATGGTTTTAATTAACTACAACAATAATTGAATTATAAGATTGACTAGTATTAATAGATTTACTGTATGATCGTATTTGGTAAAACTCACTTGAATCTGATAGATCAACTAATCAGAGATGGTATAGGAAAGCCATACAAGTGGAGGAAGCAACTCGTCATAAGATCTGTCTGACTTCCTTTGTAAAAGTGTTAAGAAGGAACTGGATAAAATATAATAACATGTGATATAAAAATGTCTGTACAATTAGCACTGTACCCTCTCCCATATACCATAATATTATATTGATTAAAGGATTACATTAGTTACAATAATAATTCAATTATTGGAGTGCCTACTAATAATATGTTTACTGTATGACCATATTAGGTAAAACTCAGCTGAGACTAATAGATCAGCTAGTTAAAGGTAGTTTAACAAAGCCTTGCCAATTGAGGAAGTCATTATTCATTCGCAAACTTTGAAATCAGTATAGGCCTACTATTCTTATTTTTTTAAATTTTTAGTGAAATACTAAATTTTTCCCAATTTTTTCAATTTTGTTTCCCAATAAAAAGCAATATCAAACACCCTGGTCAACTTTATCTCATTAACCGTTTTGCGGGTAAGTTTGTGGGGGCCACGGGTGAATTATTTTGCTAAAAATGCAAATTTCCGCTATAAATGCAATATGCTGTAAAATGAGTAAATACAAGCATATTATTACAATCTTTTACATTTATTTATAATATATGTATACAGCTTACAGATAAGAGCTACAAATATTCTTCTATGCAGTGTTTACGTACTAAGCCTATATTGATTACAGTACCAATTAAAGCGTTTGTAACACATCAACATCGTTCCAAAGCTTAACTTTAAATTTGGGAGGTAGTTTTGGGTTATTGCTGTCACACCACAGCTTGTACTCATTGATTTCAGCCACCATAAGCTCTCATAAAGACTGGCCATTATCCACAATTGATGAGAAAAATCTTTCGAAATAGTCTAATGGGGAGCCCTGAGCTGGTGTAAACTCTGGACCTGACTGACCCACAACATCATGCAACTCTGGGGGTTTATCACGCCAAAAATTTGTTATTTCCCTCAAACCAACAACACCAGCATCACCTGCAGTTGCATTTGGCTTGCGGTGGGTCGTAAACTGGGGTCAGTGTCAGAGGTTTCACCAACTGACTCTGAAGATTCAGTCATTTGAGTCTAAATTGCTACAATCATCTTTACAAAATCTCCATCCTCTGAATCATCCAACAATGTACTTACAACCTTTCGAGTGTGTCTGACACTTTTTTTACATTTTCGTCCATTAACATTTGATATAGTGTCATTACTTTCATTTCTACTGGAGGTCGCCATATGCAAATAAGTCTGAAAAAATTCTTTTAAAACGTAAGTGGGTTTGATCGTTATTTTCGAGTTTGTTAGTGATATAACATACTACAACCAGGCTATAAACAAGCGCTGATATATGTTGCAAATTTGAATTGGGAAATTATTATTTCTTACAAACACTTGGTGCGACAGAAGTTCCGATTTAAAAAGACGCTACCGAAAACGACAAATTGGTCGTTTCTTCTTGCGAAAAGCATGATCGACAGGCAGGCCCATATTCCCTGGGGCGGCTGGTCGGCTGAGCCGCCTCCAACTTTTTATGAATTTTTGGCGGCTGAGTACAGTCAAACTAGGATAACTCGCCCTTGGTAAAATTTCATCACGAACACTTGGTTAACTCGAACGGACTTGTTTGGTTCGTTCCCACGCAATGATAAATTGCTTTAGATAACTCGACCTCAACAGCATTAACTCGAACAGTTATTGGCCTAACGGCTACAGGAACCGTTTTTATCGCTGTAGAGTGTAGAGTATCACTCGATTCTAAGCCATATATATAAACGTCAACTTTTAATAGTTCTTGGGCGTCATTATTCTCATCATTGGCAAAATATTTTTGTTAACGACTTTTATACAGGTTTGCAAATGTCAAGTTTTAACAAACATCCACTTGGCAATAGCCCCACCAAAGCGTACAAACCTTAGGATGAACTTAAAATAAAATCGGCGAAATTGATCTTTGTTGAAATGCTCGAAAAAGAAAAATGTATTTTTTTCTGAGCGTTTCAACTGAAGTCAAGTCTAGCCTATTTTAATCTCAAAACGTCCTGGCAGTGACATCCCCTTAAAAAAACAAATCTCAAATAATAGAAAAAATGTTTATACTTTCCGATAAAGTTTTTAAAACTACATGAGATGCCCGGTTGTGGCCCTACATAGAAGAAACTGTTGAGGGCTGATACTGCCCTCCAAACCCCCAAATGCTCATAACTAGTCGCCTAACATTAGCCGCCCCAATTTGCTTAGCCGCCCCAACTTGCAACCAGGGAATACAGGCCTGTTGACAGGGTTAACATAAGCCAAGATAGCAGGGTTAATTGAATAATTTTACCATACATTGAGAGTCGTCTACTCCAAATTTATTACTGTACATTCCCAAATGTTCCCACATTTTAGCACTTCTTCAACCATCTGATATTCTTCTGTCTAGACACCCACCAACACTTCCTGCAACTAGAGTGTGTGTATGATTTACAATGACTCTTATCTGCCAAGATAAAACCATCAAATTAACATGTTCTAGCTTGTGCTACTTGTTGCTGCTAATTCTACAGCCTACAGAAGGACAACGTCTCCTTCAACACTCTTAAGCCATGACCTAAAGATTTATGTAATTTCACTAAATCAAAACAGAGAAGAGTAAATGATGACAAATATAGGCTATATTTAGTAACAGTAAGATTGCAGTACAGCTGTGTAGAGAACCTGCAATGTAAGTTGACACACAGTATCAATTTCATATGAATATGAAGTTACAAGTAGTTTCAAGAAGAGTAAATGATGACATTTTTACATTATATTTGGCCTTAATGTGCCAAAAAAGCATCAACAAATATATATTTATTAAATAAACAACAAAACATGATTTGATTTATCTTATCTCAATAGAGCAGCAACACAGTTCTACAATAAAACACCAAATTTAATAGAAACTCAATCTCCAATTTAGCACATATGATTAAACTAGAGGAGAAACAAAAAATTCAGCTTGTTTCCTATTTCTCTACCTCATGGGTAATTTGAGGTTTTTTTACCTTTTAGCCAGAAATTTCTAGAACAAATAAAAAAGCCAGACGCTTGCATATATTATTCCTTAAAGGTTTAAAGTCTACCTTGACATACAAAGTTATTCAGTTCCAAAATTTTCTCCAAAAGTCAAAACTTTCATATAATATTTGAGCAACTATTCCTTTAACAACAGATTGTATTCGGTTTGATTTGCATTTGTCTGTAAAATTAATCATGAGTTCTGACTATACCTTCACACGAGGTCATATGAGTAACTCATATAAAGGTGTGTCCAGACAGTAAACCTGAGTTGTGTGTTCAGTAAGTCGCCTTGAGGGGTGTGTCCAGGAAGTGGACTTGAGGGGTGTGTTCAGGAAGTGGACTTGAGGGGTGTGTTCAGTCAGTGAGCCTAAAGAGTATGAACAGAAAGTGAACTTGAGAGGTTAGTATAGTACCAAGAGTTGAGGGATGTGTCTAGTAGGTAGACTTAAAGAGTGTGCGCAGTAAATGGAAATTCAATACAAAAGCCACAAAACACTTTAGGTTGGTTTTTCCTCCTGGTTGTTTAGTCCGATTATAACTTCCTAAGCAATACTATTATCAGCAACAACTAGGTACATGAATACATAGTTGAACAATATTATATAAAATGTTTACATATATGTAGATATAATATATCATATCGTTGGCATTTCTATTGAGTAAATGCTTATTATATTAGACTGTATTTTTACTTACTTCCTGATCTACTTATTGTCAGAGTAGGTTGTGGTCAGTACAAAACTCCTAACTACACATTGATAAATACTGAATGATACGCAGATGTGAAATTTATTGCAGTTGCAAATTTTTGCATGGATATCTCTGTAGTTGCATTTGCAGTGCAGTAGCAAACACAATTGTATGATGTGACTGCTAGTCCAATTTGAGTACTTTATGAATGGGCACACAAATTGATCACAATCAGCATGTAGTATATAACTGAATTGAGAATCTATCAAGGCTTTCATATATAATGCTAATGATAATGCAATACAAAGAGCCTGAGTTCATCAGAATTGTTTTAATACCTGGTTTCATATTCCAAAATGATATATAGGAGTTGGTGGTTTGGTCAATGATTTGTCGATGGTAATTACGGGAGGTGATCTATGTTGGTGTTTCGCACGTAATCCAATTATGGTTTCAACTTTTTAACACCATTGATTGAAGGAATAATTTTAGGCTATATGCAGTGACAGTAAGATTGCAGAACAGATGCTTGGAAAACTTGCAATGTCAGTTGATACACTGTATAAACCTCATACTAACGTGAACTTGCAATACAAACGCAATTTTAAGTTTTGAAGAAGGTGCATTCGCAATATGAATTAACTCTTGGTTTTCAAGTAATGTGGTGGGTGCATAATCACGCAGTAAACCGCAGTGGCCAATATTCAGTAAGAGGGCAGTTACAGTAGCAGTAAATGTTTACTGCATGTTACAAAGTAGTAACTCACTGCAAAATTACTGTGCACTGTTCTTTAGGAAACCACAGAAATCATGGTCAACGACTAATATTTACCTTAGATGAGGTGAAAGAACTTTATGTCCAATCTGCCGAAACTCCTTTTAATCTACATGTATTTTGATGATAAATCTGATATGATCTCGTCTTCCATTCTTCATTTCACAAATAAGACAGGAGCAGATAACTCTCTGCTTTCAGGATTCTCCCAAGTTGAAGTTAATGTTGCAAACTCAAACAGGATTCTCTCAAAAATTATACTTCAGATTTTCTACTTACTTGCACTTACGACTTTCACTGTCTCTTTATCCGCTTCGTTACAACAATAAAAATATATTGTCATTTGACCAATAGAATGTCCAGTGAATTAACTAGCATTTGAGGATGTCTAACTTGAGAAATTCACAATATCTGCAAGTAAAGTCAGTTGCGATGGCAATTTTTTAGGGTATTCTGCCTGATTTGCTTTCTATCTTGTCCCATACTCTGTTACTCTTGTTCTAATAACACTGCTAGCCTATGTTGCAGGTATGACTCTTTCTGTGCAATACATAGCTGTCAATTAGTGTGTAACAATATTGTCAAACAAACAACTGTTCATAGCAGTAGTTTGTTAGCGTGACTAGAAATTATAGGTAGTATCAGTTCTAGTATTGCGAGTTGCTAAAGCAATTATAATATTAATGTAGAGTTGTCTACCCGTCATATAGTGGTCGATGAATTTATCTTCTCACTAATATAATGGTGCATATGTAACTATTACCTACCTAGCCAGTTCGATTGGTAATTTTTGATAGAGCAGCATATATTCAATATGGCCTCCCTATATACAAGACTGAATATAAAATAAAAGAGATATTACAAGTTGTTAGTGTTTGTAAAGGCAACAGAAAAATTAGCTCGCTAAAAGGAATTATACAATAACATAGAAGTAAGTCTTGGCTACCCACATTGATGAAATAACTTGTTTGTGTGGCCAGCCCATTGGTGACACATATTCAATGAGTTGTTCTGAAATGAACTTCATGCTTGAGATCAGCAGAAGTAAAACTAATAAACTCGTCATGTGATTAGCTAGAATAGTTAGTTATGATGATCTCAATTCAATATTATCCAGGTCCTACGGACCAAGTTGCATCGAACATGCAGTTTCTGATACAAATTGCAGCTCTTCATCAAACATTTCAGATAATATTTTGAAAAGTTAATATATTTTGCCTATAAGTAACTTTATGTCTAGAACTGGCAGCATTTTCCAACTTTGCTGTTTTCACTGTTGACAAGCATTTGAAAGTATTGATACCAAGTGTAAAAGGTTATATGCATGTATCGCATGCACTTTCTGCACTTTCAACAACGACTTTATTGCCCAATGGTTTTCATTTGTGTACTCAGTGAACTCAGTTCTTACTCCACTAATAAATTGGCTTGTTGCCAACGTGCAACCGGTTTAGCTTAGGCAAGTTTTGGTTTGGGTGAGTTTAGGCAATGGAAATGTCTCCGCTTGAGCAGCATTGCCTGGTTTGTGATTGGATGGGAAGATCTGTTCAAGTTGGGTGACCAGTCCTGTGTTATTTAGCAGTGTTTTCTTAGTGTTTAGCAATTCACTACCCAGCAATAGCTATCAGTTTACAGCTGAATTTACAGCAAGAGCAACATTAGTGTTCTCAGAATTGCGATCATTTTATCACATTTCTCTAAGAGTAACAGTACTGTGAGTTTGCAGATGGCAAAAGGTATGCTTCTGTTAATATTATTTCCTTGCCTTTTTAATACATTGTTATTACAATAATTTCTTATGCATTTTGGGAATTGGTGTATTATTATTATGTGTATTTGTGAATAAGTGTATTTTTTTTTAATTTTAAGCTATTGTTGCCTTTGATACTTGTAGATTTCACGGTTTGGTTTGATGGTTAATAAACTTAATTAGCTACAAATCAGTGCATCAAAACCATCCTACTCGCATTCTACTGAGCCTAGCGGGAAACCGCTACACCAAGACTTGTATCAAACTAATAGTCCAGCAGCCTGTGAATATTTTGCTAAATAATATTTATCTAATATTTATTATGATAGCAGCTACAAAAGAATAAACCGTGTCACATAACACAATGATAAAAATATAACAGTATAACAATATAAATAATAAAATTATAAAAAGAATAAGAGTTGTTAATAAAGGGGTAAATAAGAGAGTAAAGTTTTATTTCTCTGTTCATAAACTAGTAAAGTTGTTAGTAACAGGCAGTAGATGAGTCATATGTACTTGTGGGAGTGGTTGGATAGTTGATATATCTACACAGACTCTTATAAAACTTTCATCACAATGTAAACATACAAGTGAATGTATTCTATGTGACTCTATAATAACATATAACCAGCCTATCATAGACTCTCACTCCTGTGTTACCTCTACATTGGCTATGGCAGCGTTTAGATTGAGAACTTTAGGGTGAGTAGTGTCCACCCCAAATGTAACTTTATACATTGTCTGTGACTTCTTAAAATAATCTAAAGCCTTGGAATACTCACTGAGCCTTTTGTAGACATCACCAAACCTTTTGTAGCACGCAGCAATTCTTACATTGCTGGCATCTAAACCATATACTGCTTGGTACATAGCTAATGACATGGTGTGATGTTGCAAAGCCTTTTCATACTCACCTACCTTACTGCACACTTCTCCAAAGGTACTGAGGCACTCAGCTATATCCCTATGGTTAGTGCCTGCACCAAGTACTTGTTGACACATAGCTAATGCTTTGCTGCAATAATCTAATGCTTTTGAATATTCTCCAATACCTACGTATGCTTCAGCATAGCCATGGTAGTTAACAGCAATGTTTGCATGGCCAGCATCTGTACCATATACTGCTTGGTACATAATGAATGCTTTTTCATGATACTCTAGAGACTTTTCATACTCACCTGATTCACTGAATACCCAGCCGATGTTACCGTAGCTTATAGCAATGCTACTATGGTTAGCGTTTGCACCATATATAGCTTGCTGCATAGTTAATGACTTTGTATGAAATTCTAGAGACTTTTCATACTCACCCGAATCACTGTATACTGAGCCAATTTTATTGTAGGAGCTAGCAATGCTACTATGGTTAGCGTCTGTACCATATATAGCTTGGTTCATAGCTAATGACTTTGTATGATATTCTAGAGACGTTTCATACTCACCCAAACGATTGTATACGGAGCCTATGTTATTGTAGGAGCTAGCAATGCCACTATGGTTGGCGCTTGCACCATACATAGCTTGCTGCATAGCTAATGACTTTGTGTGATATTCTAGAGACTTTTCATACTCACCCAAATCACTGTATACTGAGCCAATGTTATTGTAGGAGCTAGCAATGCTACTATGGTTAGCGTCTGTACCATATATAGCTTGGTTCATAGCTAATGACTTTGTATGATAATCTAGAGACGTTTCATACTCACCCAAACGATTGTATACGGAGCCTATGTTATTGTAGGAGCTAGCAATGCCACTATGCTTAGCGCTTGCACCATATATAGCTTGCTGCATAGCTAATGACTTTGTATGATATTCTAGAGACGTTTCATACTCACCCAAACGATTGTATACTAAGCCTATGTTATTGTAGGAGCTAGCAATGCTACTATGGTTAGCGTCTGTACCATATATAGCTTGCTGCATAGATAATGACTTTGTATGATATTCTAGAGACTTTTCATACTCACCCGAATCATTGTATACTAAGCCGATGTTATTGTAGGAGTTAGCAATGCCACTATGGTTAGTGTTTTTACCATATACAGCTTGCTTCATAGCTAATGACTTTGTATGATATTCTAGAGACTTTTCATACTCATCCAATTCACTGTATACTAAGCCGATGTTATTGTAGGAGTTAGCAATGCCACTATGGTTAGTGCTTGTACCATATACAGCTTGCTTCATAGCTAATGACTTTGTATGATATTCTAGAGACTTTTTATACTCACCAAGCTCCCGATATGCCATACCAATGTAGTGATAATCACGGGCTATGCTAGAATCACAAATCTGTCCATGACAAGCTACATCTAATTTTAGAGCCATTAGATAATTATCCAGTGCCTCATTGTAATCACTCAAGCAATGAAAAAGCCAACCAATGTTGATGTAGGTTGTAGATGCATCCTCATGCTTGCAATCGGGTCCAAAAACTTGACTCAATAAATCTGTTGAACTCTGGTCAGAGGGGTTGCTCAGACTTTTTAAGTTCACCTTTGCCTACAGTGTATTCAAGATCTGTGTAATGGATCATAACCCTATGATTATATGCAGCAATCCATTGAGCTCAAACATAAACCAATATATTTTCAATCTGTTATCATAAAAAGTTTGGCTAATATGAATGATTAAATGCTACTAAGTTATTTTTAACAGTTTCTATTTGCTCCAAAGTTACACAGCAATTTATTGTTCTGCTATTATAAAATATCTCATGGGAATTCACAGTTCATATGCTGAGCTATGTGTGGGAAACCTGCCTGCCCATACCATTATTAGCCTGCCAAGCAGTTTATAGCCTGCCCAAACATTCTGTAGCCTGCCTGTCACGGATTTTGTAGCCTGCTGTTATAAAATTATTTAACCTGTGTAAACATTTGGCAGCCCGCCCAAACACTTTTAGGCTGCCAAGTAATATCTTGCATTCTCAAACTTGGTGTAGCCTGCTCAATCATTTCGTAGTCTGCCTGCATTATATTACAATTACGAAGAAGGAAAATGGCTTTTTCTCATGAGCGATTAGGAGTAATCCTTCCTTTGAAGGTCAGATGCTCCCCACCTTGTAAACTTATAGTAAAAGGAAGAGGATTATTCTTCAATAAACTGAATATTGTTTCATATGTCAAATGTTGTATATATGTTAAATTGTTGTATGTTGTTTTATATGTTAAATGTTGTAGCAAGGATTCTTATAAAATATATTGTTTCGTTTAACTGTTCTATCTCACACAAAAATAAAGGTAGTTACATATAGTATTACCATTTATTATATAAAGTTATGTTTAAAGCTAAATAAATATATATATATATATATGTATATATGAAAAAAAAACTGTTTCCTCACCCCGGATACCCCGTATGGGTGGTAAATTTTGCTCTTACTCGGGTCTCCTACCAGAGACCTGGGAGTTTGAGCACTCGCCTCAAGATCTTAGCTGTTCCCAATAGCGCACTTTTTTGCAACTCACCTGAGTTGATTGTTGTTGGTATTTGGGCAAGCCACATTTTATGCGCTGGTGTTATTGCGCCCAGTGCCCCAATGACTACTGAGATTACAGTTGTTCTTACATTTCAGCATTTTTCAATCTCTTCTCCAAGAGGGAGATATTTCTCTACCTTTTCTTTTTCTTTGCTGGCTATATTGTAGTCATTGGGTACTGCTACATGTATATCTATTGTAGTAGCCCTCTTGTTTTCCCTGTCTACCACCACTATATCTGGTTGGTTTGCTAGGACATGCTTGTCAGTTCAGATGTAGAAGTCCCAGAGGATCTTAGCGCGGTCATTTTCATTGACCTTACCAGGAGCTTCTCACCAGTGTTGTGGTTTATTAAAGCCATACTCATCACATAGACTTCTATACACAACACCTGCGACATGATTATGTATATTATGTCGATTATGTATATTATGTAGATTATGTATATATATATATATATATATAAATATATATAGCTTTAAATGTTTAGAAGAGCTATATATATATAGCTCCATGTTTGACTGTATATATATATATATACAGTCAAACATGGATAACTCGAACTTCAAGGGACCGAGCAAAGGTGTTCGAATTATCAGAGCGTTCAAGTTATCAGAGCACTGTCACAAGTCCATATATTTACTTATTTATTAGTAGATACATGTACATATACAAACTATAATATAAATCAAAAGCACAAATGGCTTGTTTCAAATTAAATGCTTCAAATGTAAAGTTTAAAACGTTTTCATGAAAAAGTATAGAGATTTTTCTATCACTTGAGATTGGTTTGTTGTTTGAGGTGATGTTATTGCCAGGATGTTTTTCAGATTGACATTGGCAAAACTTGATCGTTGTTGAAATGCTCAAAAGAAAAGACATATTTTTCTTTTGGGGTTTTACCCACGATCAATTTTGCCGTTTTTTCTTGAAGTTTATGCAGATTACCTTACTTTACCTGGAATTCGTTAAGAGCAACACTCCGAGGCAGTTCAATTAGAAGTTTCACGAGGTTTTACGGTACATTCTATATCACTCACGCTTTTTTAATAGATACTTATTGAATGTACACACGTATTCTGTGTTTAGGTCAAACGATGAATAGTTTTTTGTAGCTCAGACAACGTAAACGTTTAATTACAACATTTTTTAAGACGTTTTAAACATTCAACATTCCGACGTTGATTCAACACGGAAACAACGTCGGAAAACTATTCATCACGGGCTAGCCGAGTCACGCACTCAAGGATTTTCGCCACGCACATACAAAACAACATGCGATTTTTGTTTTGTATGCGCGTGGCGAAAATTCTTGCGCGCGTGACCCCGCTAGCCCGTGCTATTCATCGTATCGCAGTATAAATCAAATTTAACCAAACGTTTAGAAAAGTCGTTGACAAAAATATTTTGCCGATGGTGGTAATAACGACGCTTATGAATTACGAAAAGATGAAGTTTACCTCTATGGCTTTGAATAAAGTGATTTTCTAAAGCGAAAACAACCGTTTCGGTAGCTGCTGGGCAAAAAAACAGTTCGAATTAACAGTGTTGAGTTCGAGTTATCTATAGCAATTTATCATTACGTGGGAACGGACCAAAGGAAATGTTCGAATTAACCATGTGTTCGAGCTATCTGTGGACGAGTTATCCATGTTTGACTGTATATATATATATATATATATATACATTTTTTTATATCTCCTATAAGCAGTATTTCTTTGTTTAGTTTCAAAATCATACATACATGTATATATA